>NC_134313.1:113944625-115194625 GCF_964195595.1 Calonectris borealis | reverse complement strand
GGTAATTCAACTCTGGGTTGTCAAGTCCAGAGAGGGCTCTTATCCAGCTGTATTCAAAAAGAGATGGGAACAGATCACTGGGGAACCTAAATGAGCTTTTCCTGCAGATAGGTCTTCAGGACGTATCCTTACACAGAGCCTTCTGCTGAGTTTGGTACATACCCACCATCCAATCTGCTATTCAGGCAAGGAATAGCATATAAGATTTCAGTTTTTCAATTATCTGTTTCCTGGGGAATGAGCACTATGCTCTTTCCTTTCCCTGAGCTGAACTGCGAGTCTTCATTTATTATCTTTGGAGAGTATTAATTAAAAAGATCATTCTATCCATAAGACCAGTTACCTTTCAAGCGTTGCAGGCTCAATAAGGTAGGGAAACAAGAAAAACAGACCATTTTCACAGCTTTCAGCTTACCAGGATTCCCAGAGCCCACATTGGCACCAGCTGCTACTAACAACTTACAAAGAGACACAGAACTGAAGTGACGGCCTTCCTCAAAACCAAATGTAAGTAGATGAGATGGCCAGGAAACAGCCAAATCACTGCTAAATGAGACTGCAAGAAACAAAGTAAAGTTTGGACCTCCTCTCAAACTGCCTCTGCCATAGAAAGGACCAGTTAGTCAGCAACCACCATGAAGACAAATAATCCTGGAGGAAACTGCACAAGATGGGACAGCCTCTAACGGGGACGGTTCTGCTTGCAAGCCACCTGAGTGGCCCACACCAACAGTTTGGTGGACCTCAGCACAAGGACCAATCACCCAAATTGCCTTTTTATTCTTTAAGACCTAGAATTTAATTTCTCTTCTTCTAAAGTCTCTAGAGTTGCAGAGATAATCTTGAAAGCAGGATTGAATGTAAACCAAAAAGAGACGGCTGCCTGAGTTTACAGAAGACAGCAGTTCTGCAAGGTATTAATCAGTAAGAGTGATAATTCAGATGCACATTGTAATGATTTGTACCTTTGCATTGCTAGTAAGTTGTAGATCAAAGTACAGACAAAACTAAGAAAATTTAAGCAATTTATATACTTCTTATTGGTGAACATGGCAGAAACAGTGCTTTTGCAGCATTTTTTCCCCTTGTACTTAAAGAACTGAGCACAAGAGAAATCTTTGAGAGCGAGCCCAGCAGAGCACAGTAAGCACATGTAATTAGTTTAATAAATATACAGTCTCTCTCATTTGGCGTGCCAGTGGACCCAGCCTAATCTGCATATACCCCTCAAGAGAGTTGTAGTAGTTCCCTCTGCACTCACCCCTCCCTACCCAATTCCTCCTCTGGCCCCAAGTCACATTCGCATCCAGATTTAGCATTATGCAGTTCCTGCAGAGTCCTTGACTGCTTATTACTGCCTCTTTGTACATCAAAGGAGGAGGAAATAAAAAGGAAGAAATGCTAAGATCTTCCTTAGCCCTTAGCAAGATTTTCAGCTGAAAATCACCATTATAGAAAATTCTTGGTAAAGGACAGAAAAAACCAAACACTTGAGACATAATTTTGCTTAAAAATAATTTTTTTTCTCTTTCATCTCTCTTTTTTAATTTCATTCAGAATTTTCAGCTAAAAAATATCCCACAAAACTCTGTTTCTTCATGGGGATGCTCCAGCTGCTCCTTCTGCACCCAATAAGAACCTTACAGATGCACCTTATTTCTAGTAACACAGTTACTAGTTGTGCAAACAGCTGGGATATGTACAGCAAGGATAAGCAGCAACATAAGGTCAATCAAGAAGAAAGAAATGCTCCATTAATATCCCAGTATACTTGGAAAAGAGGAAGGGGAAGAAAAGGGAAAATATAACATCTCTGCAGAGTTTCAAAGCTTCTGAGTGCTTCTTCAGGCCTATTAAATCCCACCATCTTCCTGACCTCAAGAAATTTGAGGGAGGAATCACCCTCCTCAGAAGAACAGGTTCTTTTACTTCCCATCATTGTCATCTTTGGAGAACAGCAAAGATCTACACAACAGACCGGTGGCTCCTGAAACCTCTGTCCTTTCTACACTGAGAGAGGAAAATAAACGCTAAGTGACCATAAGATGCAAAAGAGTTAATAATCATCCCAGCAGTCAGGATGCAGGGTTGTGTTTACATGGAAAGGACAGAAGTGCATGTGGCAGATAGGAGTGATTCAGGGCAGAAATGGCAAACACTGACATGAGCCAATTTTTACATCGTGTAAAAATGTGTGGGAGTAGTTCTCTCACCCTCCAGTGCCTTTCTATATGAGCTCTAAGTGATAGCTCACAAAGATGACAGATACCTCAGTTCATACTTACATAAGAAGACTATTTTCTTGGTGGCATTAATGCAGCTCATGGTAGGCATTAATTTATACTAGAAAGCTACTATATAATTAATCGCAATTAATCACCTCGGAGCCAAAAAGTCTGTCCAACAAAGCAAGGAGTAATTGAGGTTAGAATTTAGGATTGCATTGGGAGTAGATTATAAACTCTTCAGGGCACCTTTGTTTTCACATCTTGTGTTTACACCACTAAGAGCAATTGAGCGCTGCTCCCCCGTAGTGCTTCATCAACATTGCCACCACAGCCCTGTCATCCCTGCACCGACAGGCAGCGTAACAACACACAGCAGCCTGAAACTATTCATCTATTCACTTTGTATAAAACTGGTATTATTACATACCACTGGTGAAAACAATCCACAAAATGAAACCAAGGAAATACATCTCCTCCTTGTAAGAAGGCAACTACAAAGCTGTATTTAGTCGGGGTTGGATTCTGCTCTCAATTGCACTGTTGAAAATGTGCCGCCTCCCTGCTGATCCCAAGTGAATCGAGAATGATGGTGTTATATATGATTACAATATGTCCTTTTATTATGATTTCTTAGCCCTCTGCATGCACAAATTCAACTGTTCTTTCTGTTTGAAAATAGCAGAACAAAATCTTATCTCCCCCCCTCCCCCCAAATCTTTTTACCTGTTACTCTGTAACATCTTCTTCAAGATTGGCAAGTTCAAATGCACTGCATTCTTCTTAAGAGACAATTAAAGAAACTGAAAAAGCAACTGACCTCTTGCCGTTTGAAATTTTGAACGTATTCTTCAAACTGTTCATCTTTTGTTTCATCTGCTTTTCCTAGTTTTTGAAGTACCTATGTTGAAAATAAAAAGAAAAAGGAATAACTTAATATTTATGTCACAAAACAAAACCGCTGCTACTTTCAATACTTCAGTTCTTGCAGTTGGGTTTAAATAGCTTTTTTTTTTGTGGGTGTTGCGTGCACTACTGTTTCTGAAGTTCACACGGGAAACCATTTTGTCAAAACAAAAAAGGATAAAAGCAGTAGTATGGTGTGTATGTGTGTGTGGAAATACACTTCAAAGTATGGAGTCCTTGGGGGGTATGTGGTTTTTTTAATCAAGCAACTTTTCTTTTTGCAAAGAATCCCAGGGTTTCAAAGCAAGGAAGAATGAGAGAAATTTGCTGGCACTGCAAGTTGTCCTCCCGTTCAGACAGAGAAAGGAAAAAAATATCAAATTTCATTAGGTTTTTCTTCAGTTTATGGCTCATTACATCGAATGGTATTAACATTATCCTTATCTACATGATTTTCAACATCAAGTCATACCGTGAGAATAAAGAACTGTAAGGCTGCATGAAAAATTGTTACAGCTGATGCTTATTTAAAACTTCTATTGGTGTACATATTTGCTCCCCTCATTAATTCAGCAGTGGATTGTCATCCACTAGATAATAAATATACTGCAATATGTCAGCAATAAGGACTATTCATGTGATAGTAATCTCAAAAGTAATTTGACACAGCTACAATTTACACTGTATTTAACTACAATAAATGCATTCTATTATTAAATCACGGAACTATCCATTCATTTTAATATTGATGACTTATACCAGCTGCAAATAGGCTTCACCCTTCTTGTCAAGCAACCCCCAAATCTTTATAGAGTACTGTATGTGGGATGAACCATCTCACATAGTGATGTTAGGATTGCTCTCCCATCACAAAGTGTCCAAACTTTCCATTTTCACAGGAAAAAACAGAAACAAATGAAAAAACCCCACAAAATTGAATCAGTAGCAATTAGCTGATACTATGAATAAACATATAAACATCCCCTCCTATTCTTCTCAAAACAGTCCTGGCATGTTCTCTCTCCTCTCCTCCATCTCTGCCTCTCTCAACCACAATCAGCCCCACACCATAAAACCAGACTGCACAAAGGTGGGGTGAGCATCGCCACAATGGGAACTGAGGGTCAAGATCATCATGAAGGTGATGCAATGCTACCTGCGGACCTGGCATGTGGAACTTCAAGGAAGTTTTGACATATTTATAGCAGAAAGACAGAAAGAATGACATCAGAGAGGAAAAAAAGACAAAGATCAGCCTTTTGCTGCCCATAGTTGTGTTTTAGCTTTTCATTCCCCTGGCTCATTTTGGGTTGCTTTTAAGCCTGCTGACTACTCCCAAAGACCTCAGACCCTCTCATCACCAATCTCTTCATATTAAATATTAAATCTCTCTTCATATCAAATATTAAAAAGTATCACAGATGGTTTTACAGAGGAATCATTTAATTTAACATTTCGACTCATCACAGGCCTTCACATTGCTCCTTGTCACCAATGAGCCAAACAGTCTGCCCCCGACTGCGGCAGAACTTTGATCCACACCAGGCGGCTCTCTGAAAATCCAACATTTCCTTTTCTAAGAGGTGGCTGCCAGGTAAGCCTCCAGACCACAGCAGTACATTCAAGCCCTGTTCACAGGAACAAGCAGCAGGCAATAACTCCAATAGTTAATTGGAGTCTGAGCAATTCATAACATAGGTAACAAGTCACAGCAAGAAAGGTTGTTGTGATAAACTCTTCTCTCTTTCCCAAAATATTAATGGCACATATCCGTGCCTCCAGATATGCACTCAGGTCCAATAGCACAAGGCTCAGAGGGGAACAACCTACTTCTCACAGCATGTACTTCCTATGGTTTGTTTTTTTATCCTATCTCCAACTTTCCATTTCTCTACAGGTATTTAGCTGAACTGAGACTAAAATGCAGTGTTAGAACTTGGCCTCTGCAAACACCAACCCTAACCTTAATCCAGGGTTACATTAAATAACCATTAATAACATAGCTTCCCAATTTTCCTAATCGTAACCTAAACCAGAACGTAAATACTCACTATAGATATGCCATGTGTTTGGAACTATAAATTTCAAGCTTGGCATCAGTTAATGATACTCGCCCTCATGGAAGTCCTGCATCCCATGCAACACACACAGATAACTGAGGTTCACTCACTCTTTTCCTAAATGCAATCTTAATCCTAACCCTAATCCTAACCCCACAATCCTATATAGAGACAGCTAAGCAGACTGGGGCTAGAATAAACTATTCCTCACAGGCCCCTTTTGATCCCATCCATATAGCCCCATGGACCACTCAAAGTGTAGCACAGCCTTTTACAGCCAACCTTTTCCTAATTGTAAGCATAACTTTACCACTGGTAATCTAAATAGAGAGGTGACTAGACTGAGGGTAAGTCTTAGAAACTGATCTACCTTTCAGCACTTATTTGTGCGCTTCTGTCTCAAAGTGGAAGTCTCTTGTCAACAAAAGTCTACAGTTTGTAGTTTATTTTTGGTCAGGTTGGTTCCTACCTATAGGGTGTCCTTGGGATAGGCTTAAGGCCAGATGAAGGCTTGTCTACGCTACACATGGGTTCCTCTAACTTCAACCCCTCTTGTGGACAGGCTGAAATAAATTTTAGACACATTATTCATCTTGTTATAGAGAGTACCTGGGTCAAGATTAGAGTCAGGGTCTGGTTTAGGGCTAGGATTAGGAAAAGGAAAGTAGACAACCTACTAGCTATTAGGTTTAAATATTGGTCAAGAGAAAGTAGACTTAAAACGCCCAGGTTACTGGAAAGCATCTGATGGCCCTTAAAGGTAAAATGAAGGCTGTTCGCAGGAGCAGCAAGTGTCAAACCTTCCCCTTAAGCCTCAGTTCAGCCACCCTTCTAGATAAGGATCAGATTTAGTAACAGGAATAGCTCAGTTCATTGGTGGCCCCTGAGGACAGGAGAAGGGTAAATGGACAGTCTTTTACAACAGCCTTGGAGTGCTCTACAATGTGCCAAAGAAAGGAGATCTGGACAGATAAGTGGCTAATATTTTGTTTTAGGTCCATGTGGTAGGTAACCCATATTGTGGATTTGGATTCAGGCATTAGAAAAAGAAAGAGCAGAGGAACCAAAGCTGTTGCTGAACATTCAATGGCCCATAGGGCTAGAAAGAGGCCTGGACTCAGAGAAGGCAGGTAGCTAGCATTTTTTTTTTTCTTTCTTCTTAACATACCCACACAGAGAAATAATATTTGGGGTTAGAGTTAGGAACATCTATCAATGTGTATCAACAGCCTGTACCATTTAAAATAAAATATTTTTTAAAAAATTAAAGAAACAGACATGAAATGAATCTCAAGAAACATTCTACAGCCAAGTACTCTGTAGTCTTCTGAAGACTGCATAAAATAGTTGGTGAACATGATCACCCTATCCAAAAAAAGAAATAGGCAAAAACCTATCCTATTTCATACAATTAGTCTAAATCAACTACCAGTAAGCCTTTTCTTAAAATGCCATAAGAAGACAAAAAAAAAAAAAAAAAAGAGACAAGAATTTGAAAGCTGCTTTATTTTTTTCTTGATTTAACTGTGGTGTCCAAATGTGATAGCGTACGATTTGCTTAATGCACTGAATTACGTTAAGGATCTAAAATTAATATCAGTGTTGACCCAGCATGTCACTAGGAATACATGAACTAAATAATTAAGTCCAATTAGCATTGAGAATGCAGTAAAAGCTAAATTTGATCTGATGGTAAACCTAGATACTGTTGAGTGAATACATGTATAGTTTAATTGTCTGGCAACGTGGTACTGAGATAAATAAACGACAGATTCTACACAAGCATGTAAAATTTGAGTAAGGATATCAAGCATGTCTGATATTCATAAATGTCATCAAGAGTACATGTCTAGACACAAAATGCAAGAATATTTCTATTTGGGGATGTTGTATCTTCAGTAACCCTTTTGGAAGACATAAGACTAAACAGTTCCCCTTTAAAGTCATCTAAGTACCTTCACTTACCAAATAATACCTTTAAGTTCTATGAGGATCTGAAGTGTTAGGAAGAAAAAGTCAATAATTTGCTGATCTTGAATTAAAATGATCAGTTGTACAATGACTATGAAATAAATGTTGTTAAATGTCTGCAACATGCCAAAGAAAGGAAAGGAATATAATAGAAAAAATTACAGATAAGCTTGAGTAAGCTTGATTATATTGAAAACTCATGTCTTGTGGCAAGGATCACAGTGTTATAGCTGCTGAGACTACCACCCTGACAGGCCTACCCATCCTCCCCTAAAAAAGTTCCCAAGACTATGACAATTGCAGGAAGAAAGAAAAAAAGGAAAAAAAAAAAGAAACTAAAGAAACTGATTCTCTGATGTAAACTGTGGCCACCTAGGAGCTGCCTCAAGAGCAGCTCAGCTCCCTGCACAGCAGCAGCAGGGTAGACAGGAGTTGACAGTAACCTCAGCAGACATCCCAACATGCATCATCCTCAGTTATGCATCAGTATTCTTAAAGAACATCCAACATGTTCAAAGTCACTCAGGGCAGGAAGACGTGACTGATCAGACAGGACTACCCAGGGCAAGAGTTTATCACTCTGAAACACTGAAAAACCGAACCTAATCTAACTTGCCACAAGTAGCCCTATTTAAGGGTATTACAGAATAACCCTGGTATGAAAAGCAAGACAAACACTTATGAGAGTCCAAAACCATTGTCATGGACTCACTGACCAAAATCTTTTGAGAATAGCAAAGTGCTTCGGATCTCAACAGATGCAAACTCATGCATCTACACCACTGTTTTTTTTACACCATGCATCTACACACTATTTTTCTAATACCATATTCTTCTTCAACCTCCAAAAGAAATACTAGGGCTCCATGAGTAATATGTGCAGATTTCCAAAGGAGTTTCAATATGGTACTTCTGGGCAGAAATTGGTTAAAATGAAAGCAGACCATTCAGGAGAAATCATCTGAGAGTTATCTGTGTGCAAAATTTTATATGGATTTCAGCAAATGTTCACAAAACTGTGAAAGAAGTATTTGCGCAATATAAAATACAAATTTTGAAAGAAGCTTCTTATGTTGCATGACAAGAACACTTTTCTGAGTTGAAAAAAAAGAAGCACAATAGGATAAGTTTGAAGTAAACAGGACTGTATTTCAACTTACCCAACTACAAAATAGTATATTACAACTCATACCACAAACATATAATGACCTCAAGCTTACCACAGCCTGACAGTAATTCGAGACAGACAAAAAACTCACCCCCCGCCCCGGCCAAAACCCAACCCTCTCCCCCCAAAAAAAACCTCCCACACAGGCATCTCCAAGTTTAAAAAGACAAAATTTTTCATGTTATACAAAGAATTTTCATGCTATACAAAGCATCCAATGCCACAAAACCATAAAAAAGGTTCACATTAGAAAAGCTAAGCATGATCCATGATACCCAGCTGGTATTTGAGAAGTGTAGGAACAAAGTTTAAGAAACCCTGTTTGTTCCAGAAATAAAAGCTGGCTTGGAAGACAATATACTGAAGTATGAAATCTGCAATAGAACTAATTCCAAAACATATCTACTGACTCTCACTCATGCGTTAAAACAGGGTGCTAAACACAAGAAATGGAACAAAACCTCAAGGCTCACTGAAGCCACGTGAGATTCCCACCTCCTCACCGTTAGCGCATGGGTAGCTGAAGTGAAACCAGAGGGACAACCACTACAAGGATGGTACTTGGTCATTCCCCTGCAAATGAGGGGCAGGAGGAGACAGGGAATTGGATTACAGATATGTAAGCATAAAGCTGATAGACCTACACGTTTAGTCCACCTAATAAAAAGTTTCTGCTCCAAAGAGGTAACGTTCATATCTAACTACTCAAGATCTACTTGGGTGGCATTTAAAAACAAAACAAAACAAAAATTTTTACCATGATGTCAAAGTCTACAGTCTTATCCTGCCTCCATTTCACTCCAGCACTGAAATCTCAAAATATGGTCAGAAAAAGAAGATGGGCAGAGAGGTATTTTTCAATATTGTTGCATGGCGGGCTTAAAGTATGCACGATGTATTTCATAAACATTAGATGGAATTTCCTAATTAGAAAAATAATAAATAAAAGATTCTTTAAAAACTTGTTAAATTTCTGTCTAGTACTGTTCTTTGTTTTCTCTTTGCTTTTTTTGTTTTTTTTTTTCTGAGCAAGGTTATAATTGTATATAAGCAATAGGTATTTTAAAAATATAAAGTCCAAGAACTTTTTGGTATTGTATTAATTTCTGCAGAAATTATTTTACATAGAATATGACTTAAAGTCTTAGGGTATGTGTGCAAAGAAATTATTATTTATGCTTGTCTGGATATTATTCAGTACTCTTCTCATTTGTTAGCAAACTGTTCCCATGCATCATGGAATTTTATAATACTCGAAGTAAACAAAGTGGGTTTTGTTTGAGTTTTTTTGGGGGGTTTTTTTGCTCCAAGAACTTCCATTTGAGAGTGCTGGAGTAAGTTTCTGACTAAACAGAGCAAAAGATCAACATTCTTTGGCTTTCATGTTAATAAGTTAGGCAGTTGAGCACTTTAGGGAAAAAAATCTAGTATTTAACACTTTCTTTTTAGGGTGAAAGCCTTAGATTTCCAAACAAGCTGGTTTTTGGCCTAGCCAGAAACCATACCATATTTAACATTATTAGGATTTTGTAAAGTAAGTAGATCAGCAACCAGAACATACCCAATAAGTATAAATTACCATTTTATCACGGAGTTAAGATACACATGTCTGGAATAGCACAGTATATTGCTCAGTTTCAATTCTGCTATGAGTATTTTGATCCCAACATAGCTCCAATGCAACAGGATCAATAGCTTCACTTTTCCAAGTGGTTGACTGAATGTCATACTTTCCACGCTATACAGCCACTTTTTAAAAGAAAGAATTGCTGTGGAGATGGCCAATAAATTTACAAGAGCTCAATCAGACACAGAAGGAAACAGAAGACTTGCAAGAAACACCTATGCTCTCACCCTCCCCTGACCACTCTCTCTTATTCCTCATCTTCAGCAGAATCTGAAGATTGTTGTTTCTCTTACTGATCTTAGGAAATGACTAAACTTAGCTCAGGTTTCCAGATCAACATTAGGTGATCTGTAGTTACCACCCCATTTTTCAGTGCACACTTGCAGTATTAATGATATAGAGAACTCCTGAGCATTCAGTAAATTACAGCCAATCTTCATTGTCACATAATGTATCTTATATCTCTATTATTGTACTGGTATTTGTTCCCCAGCCTCCCATTTAGCTCTTCTCTTAAACTGGGCAAAATAATCCTCATTTGCCCACCATTTATAGTTGAATTTCATTGCTGAAGTTTGACACACTGGATCATATACTAGGAGAAAGGTAAACTGCAATTTGGGAATGTACCATTTAGTGGAGGACTGCAACTGCTACACTAATATCTGACAGAGGTAATTTCTGCTGTACAGGGTCACAAAGCAAAAGAAAAGTCATATCCTGAACTGCATTAATGCATGAAGTATGGCCCAAGCAATGGAAGAGGGCAGCTGCTAGGTACCAGGCACTCTCTGGTATGGAAGAGCATAAAAATGACTCTACACGTCAGATTAATTGTCCATATAACATACCAACCTCTCTCCACCCCCTCCCAAAGAAGGTGCCTAGGGAAGATACATGACAAGTGTGCAGTGACACTCCTGCAGAACCCTCTCTCAACCCCTAACAAACTGCATTTCAATGAATTCCTGATGTGGTCTCTTTACATTTTATAGCTCTGATGGATTTTTCTTATTGATGGATTTCTCTTATTGATGGATTGTGCTGCTGCTTGTGAAGCTCTGGTAAGGTATTTGCTGTTTCAAGAAGCATGAAGGTTCACTTTTCTCATGACTGCTTTTCTTTTGTTAATTTTTTGTCAGCTTTTGCTTGCTGGTGCTTTGAGTATTGTAAAATACCATGATGCATGGGAACAGTTTGCTAACAAATGAGAAGAGTACTGAATAATATCCAGACAAGCATAAAATACTGTGATAAGATATGTTCTCTTAATCAAAATTGAAAGAGGGAAATGTGGTCTTTCTACACAGCCTAAATGACAAATGTGAACATTATGCTATGAGAGATGATTATAATAACCTTTCTGCAAATTACAGAATCTAATTGTACATCATTGCCCAGATGATGTAAAAATGCTCTAGAGAGATCCACAAAATAAACAAGATTATGAGTCCTCTCAGAATGAAGCCACAGACTTCTACATTAGTCCTTGGTCATTTGATTAAAACCAGAAAGTACTTTACAGAGAGCACTGACTTGCACATCGCAGGGCACCACAATGCATAGACCATTCCTCACACTTTCCTTGTAACATCCAGCAAATTTGGCCTACTGGAAGTAGGCACCCTTGCAAAATTTAACATAACAGTAGCTGGCTCTTGTTCTGCGTAAGTGAGATCCTAAGAGGTCCAGCAGTAAAGCTTAGCTGGGCAGTAGAATTTAAGGAGACTAAAGGATGAGCTTTGGAGTTTGCAAGGCCTTGCTTTGCTGGTGAGAAGGGAAGGGATACTAACAGCTATAACAATGTACTGCTAGGGACTTCTCCTGCTTGTCTCTGGTGACCTTCACAGGGTTTAATGCTATGGAGCTCTCCCACATGGTAACGTGGCTCATCAGACACTGGCTACATGTAATCTGAAAGGTACTTATCCCTAGTGGACGTGAAAGCCTCGCACAGCTTCAAAGAACTGCCATGTACTTCAAAAAATAAACTATAAAGAGGCAAGCTGTTAGACCAGCTTTCCCCAGTCTGCTCTGTAAAACTAGCCTGTATAATAGAGGATGGCATCCAGGTAGAGATGATGGAAGGGTGCATGGCAGGTGATTTTCATGGGATGCAACTTAAAGAGGAAAACAAAATGGAAAGAAACAAGAAACAACATAGACTAAGCTTGTAGACCGAGATGTAGAGAAAAAAAAAAGAGTGAGAAACCAAAGAAAGAATTAAGAGGGAGAAAAAACATTAAGAGAGAATAGGGACCAAGCTAAAATCAAAGAATCAACTTTGACACACTGTGAGTTTGATTCATTTGCCTTTCCGTAGGCATCTCAGATGGCGCAGGATGTCTCAAACATCTCTGTGCAGGTGGCAAACATGACACAGGGCCTATGGAAGTGTCTTCTGGAATAGCAGCTTGAGGCGAGGCAGGATACAACTCAAGCAGCCTATATGTGGGCAGCTGAATTGAGCTATTAATATCATAGCAACATCTACAATCCTCAAACTTTTGAGTATTCTTTTTCCTCACAAAATCTCTTAATGCAATAATAGTTCCTTCCTTGCTCACTTTACCATTGGGGAAACAAAGCACAGGAAAGGCAAGTAACTTCTACGCCAAGTTCGGAGGAAGTTAATCACAAGCAGGGTACCAAAACTGATTATTCTAGACAGCATCTTAACCTCTGGGCTATCCTTCTGTGAAAAGGAGATTCATAGTACAGAAATCTGCTGTGTTCAGATTATCTGCATCAGAGCTATACAGAAGAGGAAGAGTGAACAAAAAGGCATCTTAAAGAACTGGAAAGACAATCTGTTTGCCCTTCTCTGGCTATTGTTGGTCTCACACTTCTGGAAAAGATTGATCCCTTCTTTTGGTTGAACAAGAGCTAAATTTAACTGCCTGCACAATTAGTAATAATACCCTTGGCTGAATTTCTGTGTCCTTTACTGTATCCCAAATAAATAAAAAAGCTACTCTGCTGAATTAATAAAAAATCCTGTCAGTTGCTGTTGCTTCTGCCTATACTTAACTTACTCATCTAGCTGAAAAGTGCCTGGATATCTTTCTAGTAGTGACCAGAGCATCTCAAACTAGTAGAAACTGGTTGGCATCCAGGCTCACTTACAGTCTCCTCATCCCTTTATTTCCCTCTTTCTTACCAGTTTCTCCTCTTTCTTACTGCCCTTTGGTTTGTTCTCTACACCTTCTGTTGAGCAGACATTCCTTAATACTGCTTCCTCCAAAAAATAACAACAATGGAAGAAATATGTTGTTTAATGCCCTAACATTTCAATCTGTTCATGTGACAACTTAATTTACCCGATCTTCTATTCACTTTCGGCCCTATTTGGGCTGCAAGCTTTTCAAAAGAGAGACCATTTGATCATTTACATGTGTACAGCACCAAAGAAAAGGGGACCATTGACTTGATTTGTTTGAAGACACGATTAATAATAATTTCCCTTCTGATGCTTACATTCACCCGGTGACCAGCTAGTTCTTTCGCTGTTTATTCGCTTGATACTCCTAGTCCTTACAAACTAGGAAAAAAAGGTTAAAGCAGCCATTTGAAAAACTTTTTTCACTGTATTTTCAATGCATAAAAACTTGCATAGGACTAACTGTAACATAATTATCATTCACAAAACTTTAATTATTCAAATTAGATTTGGATAATTATAAAAAAATGGAGTAGATTGCCTACACAGAATTTTTTTCAAAACTAACCTCTGAGATCTTGTAAATAGGACATTAAAATCAACTACAAAGACATTTAGCACAAAAACCTTTTAAGCTGGAAGCAGTCACAATGAAATAAACAAAGCTGTCTCCTGTGCAGAAGGGCCACTAAAGCTCATCCTTGCATAAGGAACCTAACATGATTTATCCTACCAAAGTCCTCAGCAGTTATACCTGACAGGCAATCATCTCTAAATTAATCAAGTTTTTCCTGGGCCAAGAGGAGAGATATCAAATATAAAATTGGAATTTATCTGTGGCTACCATAGTTTCACTTTCTTAATTAAACATTTAAATTCTACCTGGAAAAAGACAACTTTGTCCTTTACAGACTGTCTCTCTGGATTTATCACAGCAAGTATGTGATGTTCTTCCTGTCAGCTGGACGTCAAATAAGAAACAATCAAGCAAAAAGCTTTTCAGTCACAAGGCCAAAATAAAGATCACATTAAATATAACAGACCTTGAATTTAAAATGCACATGCATTCTCCTACTGTCTAGTTCCACAGGATATATATAGCAGACTCTTGTTTACTTTACTTAGCTCTGATGATATGCTTTCAGTGGCTCAAAGAACTTAAGGAAACCGGGCTTTCATTTTAAGTAGTGATGCTTTTCAGGCTATTTCCCTTTATATTCACATTGCGGTACCTGATTTTCTGTACTCAGTTCCAAGATCCAGTGACAATATTTCCTATTGGTCTTGATTAAACTCAAACTGAACCAATTTATAATAAAAGAAATGGATTTTGCCACTAAGTAGATAAAGAGTGTTAGTGGTAAAATATAATGTCCCCACAATAGAATGATATGAAGTTGGTAAGTCTCATTTGGTAGCATTATAGGTGTCTCTAGGTTATGTCTCATCACAAAAGGCAGACAAAAGGTAATTTACACATGAAAGTAATTTCTTCAACCTGGAGGAAGAACCAGATAAAAGTTAAAAAAAAAAATCAGAATTCCTGGGGAGAATAAAAAATCTGATTTAGAAGAGATATTTTGATTTGATATGTTTTTCTACGGTTTTCTGTGAGATTATAATCCACATCTTAGACCCAAAATTACAGTTACATCAGTAACTGTGCAGAGATGATGACAATCAGAGACAAAAGTTCAGCCATTCCTGACATGGGTAATTAACAGAGCTGACAGATTTCTCATTGCATGGCGTCAAAGAGTTAACAGGTGAATTTACTTTCCTTCCACTTCACCATTACATCTACAAGACAGGCTACTAGTGTTTTTGTGTCTTACCAGTTTGGCTTCTAAATTAATCCATATGCTCAAAGTAGCAATACAGATGCCTAATCTCGTCTGCCTCCTCCAGTCTGAGCTGTGACATTTCCACAGACATTTCTTGAGAAAGGTGCTGACTGAGGCTAGAAAGAGACGCCCACGTTTGGTCCAGCACGCACTGAGGTGCGGATGCTGCCCACCCTGAGGCTCCTTCACGTCCAGCAAGGACGGGATTTCTCTCTGCAGACTCAGGGCAATCTTTATTACAGGACTGATAGTGGAGCCCTGGGGAAACAAACCCAAACGTTTCCAGCATGGTTTGATGGCTTGCCAACAGAATATTTCACCACCTGTTAAGACAGTCTCATGTCATGCCACACATAGCAATGCAGAAGACGAAGATAACTTTGTCTAGTACTTTGCAAAACATTTTCCAGATTGATGTTCATCTGTGGAGGAATTTACTGTTTCTTCATAGATCATGAATATATTGCACACTAAATACCAGTGATGTGCCTGACATGGCAACACTTGCTGATGAGCTACTCTTCACCTTCGGGGTGCTCCAGACCTTTTTCCTCTCTCCTCATCCGGAGGAAGACAGTGACACTGACATAACACTTCCAGGTGAACTCACTCCTCTCTAGATGGAATGATCAATAAGCTTGTTTCAAAATATCGAGGAAATTATCTCCCAACATTATGAAAAATTAAGTAGAGTGTATACACTTGATTCAACTAATTTAACAACTCAGGAAATCTTTGAAACCACCCAGGTCTGTCTCTCTTTTTTAAAAATAGCATTTTAAAAAATATACTGATCCACAAGAGATTTATTTCTGACTTATTGGAAGAATTTGTGAAGGCATAATCTCGTTACAATCACAAATTCCCCAAGACCAGCTCTATAAAGGAATATTAAACCAGCATAATATGGCTAGCATTATGTGCTAGTCAGATATTTCTGAAGAAAGTTACCAGTTTTCCTTCTCATTGCTTTTTAGAATTATTCAGCATTTTTGTGTTACTGAAGGTCAAACAGTACCTCACAACATTAAAGTATTCTTAAGCTGCTCAGCTAACATAGCATATTCCGACTTTTCTCATTAATTGCTGCTAAGGATAAGCTTGCCTGTTCTCAGGAGTTTATATGCATCATTTCTTCATGCTCACACCACGTCATGGCCTTTTAGTTATTAAAGAAATTATTTAGAAGTTATTTCGAAAGCAAGGAAAAACCACCCACATTCATGCAGACACCCGAGGTGGGGGAAACAACTCAAATGGAACAGGACTTGAGGATGATGGACAAAAGGAAAAAAACCTCTGAACTGAAGCTGAGGTCAGCAAGGACAACCAGCAGTGGTGGTGTCAGTGCTCCAGCTTTGACACCTAGATATTGCACGAGATGCTGCAGGCAAATAGGACTTCATCCTCTTCCACAGGGCCTGGGGATGAGATTCCAGAATTAACCCTTTCTGGACACGGCTCAGAGCTGCTGAACATGGAAACAGATGTGGTGTGGCTCAGATCAGCAGCATGCAGAACACAGGTAGGGCCCACTTTTCAGGGAAATCCCTTCTTTGCCGAGCAAACAGCAGTCCTGTTCTACTAAATGTGCTTCTGTAAAAACAACACATTTAAGAGCTCTCTAACAGTCAGAGTTTCCAGGCAAAAAGATGTCCGGAAAAGGAGCCTATCTGCCGATGCTGGGAAAAAACTGGCATGCAAGCACTGCTTTACTGTGAGAAATGCCATGTTCTTCTGGGGTTGCTGCACATCTGGAGTCGCATTCTGATGCCTTTCAATGGTCTTTACTTAGACAAACACCAAGTCAGAGGAATGTACCAGAGCAAGAGCACAATTAACAAGGAGAGAGAACTCAGGATCCGGACAAAGGACATTGTCAATACAGAGAGAGGTTTAAGGCAGGCAAGAAAAAATATCACAAACTCTGTAACTGTAAGGAAATTTAGAAAATAGCACTTCCAGAATTGAGACAAAATAAAATAACAGTGTGATGCTGTGGCCATATGACCTGTTCGCGTAGTCACCAAGAGCAGGCTGGAAAAACAGCAGCCGCAAAGACAAGCTGGAGTGACCTTCATCAGCAAGTCCTATGCTATGAGGCCTCTCCAACTCTTCAGGAGCAAACTGTTTGCACTGAGGCTGAAGCCATGCTTCAGTGAGCAGCTCAACAGAAATCTTCATCATTGCATGTAAGATGGAAGGAATTTCTTCCACAGGAAAGAGGCAGAGGCTAGCTACTAATGAAAATCACCGGGAATATGGCACATAGCTGAATTCAGCTGGTACAACTGGAGGGAAGAGGACACTAAGTTAATAGTCTTTCACCTTAAGTGTCATAGAACTGCATGGGACAGTAGCAAACAACTCTAGGCTTTCTTTAGAAGATCAGCTGTGTTGGCGTCTTGCATCCAGTGGCAAAGATGGAAAAAGGATCACCATTGTCCTTAAAATAACTTTTAAAAAAATTTATTTATTTAAATAAATTGGAAGATTGATATCATTCCTGCCTCCAGTTTACTCTTTTCCACATTGAGCAAATACCATGACTTCAACCTTCCCTTGTGGTCAAGTTTTCTAATGTTCAAGTTTTCTAATGTTCAAGAATTCTCTTGGCTTTTCTTTAGACTCTCTCCAGATTGTAGGTAACTTTCTTCTCTAGCAATGTCTAAATTAGAGTTTCCTTAAATTACTCCAGGTCCTTGAATTCCCTTTGATTTTCCCATCTTTTCAGTGGCTTTGAAAATCAGTCATATGTAGGCAAATAATTAGAAGAACATTTGATGTATTTTAAAATCAGTGGTAGAAAGCAATGTGTTAAGCACTGAAAATCAGCTTACATGTGAAAATGGATCTGAAAATGGCGTTGGAATGAAAAAGCAGCAAAGGAGATTAAACTACAACAATTTGACACTCAGGGCTAAATCCTATAAAAAAACTCTTTGCACATCTCTCATCAAAAAGATATCCATTCCTCAGTGTCTCACTACATTTAGAACTCAGAGGTACAGTCAGTCTAAATACTCCTATCCACCATGATCACACAGTAAGTGACTGTCTCCCAAGCACCTCTTATAATCACTCCTGGATTGGATTATAACACCTCCATTTCTAGGGGGAGGAAACGGAGGCACATGAATTGATTAAGTAACTGTGCCAGCCTGTAATTAATCATGCAATATGCCAAAAGGAGAGCTTTAAACTGAACATGTAGTTGTTGTGCATCAACACCGTGCCTATACAATCCTCTCTCAATTACTACTGAGCAACACAAAGAACTAAAAAAGCACGTGTAACAGAGTACAAGTATATAAAAAGGTCCAAATCTCGATTATTTCACTCAGGTAATTAGATTTGTGGATCTGAATGTGTGAGAAAGACAAGCAGGATTAGTTTATCACTCACAAAAATGAAGTGATACATATGGCAAAGATTACTTAATATTGTCTATCATACCTACTCAAGCTGTGATATTTCTGCTAGCAAAAAAGTTAAAAGTTAAAGATACTGGTGCAAAAACAAGTAAATCAAAGCTTACTGGGAATATTTCTGTAAGTGTAAAGCCTGATCTGATTTTTTTCCTTTGTATCGAATGCAGTTCCTGAAATTTTCAGCTGTGTAAAATAGCTTCCGCAGCAAGTAATTTCTTAACAAAGACATTTTAAAAGTTATTTTGATTATATGCTTTCATAAAGGATGCTTTTCACATAATGAACCATAATGGCTTTAAAAGGCAAACAGAACTGTAGGCATTTATATATATAAATTTAACTGCTGGTAGCTACTAACAGATTAGAAATGCACCACAGTCACAACATTTTGTTCATTTATAGGAATATAAAGGAGTTTTTCTAGGAATACAGAAGTATTTGTCACTCAGATACTGAACGACATTAGACAGGAGTACTTTAGGAAACACATGATGTTCTTAGGTATCTTTACAAAAATACTGGTTTTTTTATTTAAATGTATAGAGACATTGTTTCCGACTAACAAAGGTCACTCTATGCATTGTAATAGCACAGAAGCTTGTTTAGTGGAATAACTAAAGTTGCAGGGATAAATTGTCTGTCCAGGGATGTTTATCTCAAATATCTTCAGGATTCCCTTGAGTGAGCAAGATCATAGCTTTAATGATGTAAAACCCTTCAAAGCCAACACGATTAATCACGTAGGGGGAACTATACTGTGATGTTTAGGCCTTGGCCCACATGTAGCAGAATCAAAGCCTGCCAGTCTCCTTGGAGGGCTTCTGGAAAATCCAGCCTGACACCAAAGACTTTCTAGCATTTACACTCAGGGTGAATATTCTGGTTACTCAATGCCTTATGCTGTTGCACGATAACAGGAAAACAACATCTAGGACTTTGAGTACTGCAATGAAAATGGATCCAAACAACAACTCTACACAAAAGGAAGGAACTTTCCTTCTAAAACCTGCAAAATATAGACTGAAACCAGATGGAAGTGATCCACATTTGTGACTGTCTCTGTTTTGCCTGCCTGTATGGTGCCGAAAGCTCTCCAGTTTGCACCCTAAAATGTGTTTGGACTCCCTGATCTCTAGAGGTCCCCTTCAGCTTGGATGCAAGCATTACCCTTTATAACCAGATATAACTGCTGTCTTTATCTGGCATTTTACTCTGTTAACCAGATGCTATGAAGCATAGTATCAAGAGGATTTCTGAGAAGTTTGATGAAATGTTGAAGACTGCTACCGAGTCAGTCTCATTTTTATCTGAAATATCTATATGACACCCAACTTAGGATAGCAAAGTATACACCATAGTTGATCATCAGATCTGTCTCTAGAAAGCCAGCTTTCTGCTCAGTGGTAGAAGGTATTGATGGCTGGCTGCTGAGGTATGCCGAAGAAGGAATGGCTACAAAAAGGCTGAAAAGGAGGGAGAGGTACCCTGCTCCATGGTGTGCAAACCCTTTTTCTGTACATGATTCCAAATTATTGTAAGACAGGAGAGGAGTATTATAAACGCCCTCTTGATCCAACATACCTATGAAGAAGTACTTGTACTTCAGTCTGAGTCTCAGCACCTCCCTGTTGCTGAATTCCACCTCCCAGCTCCTTTCTTACAAGATGATTACTTCAATGGTACTTGAAGGCAGCAGCTCCCAGAAAGACTATGGTTTCCACGGAAATAGATTTTCAGAATCCTCTTATCCACTATAACAGTAACAAAGTACTTTAATAGAAAGATTTAATGCATTCCACAGCAAAAAGTCCCATAATAGCTGACATCTAGAAGTTGTGGAAGTTGGTCAATACTTTGCTTATTTTATAATTTATCTCTGAGTATTAGATTACACACTATAAGCTGCAGTCTATTAAATTTTGCCCAATGCTTATCTCTGCACAGACAGTGAGATTGCTGATAAAGCTAAAATAACTGCAGTTCTCCATGGGGACTATGGGAGGAAAAAAAAGAAGAATGGTAGCCATATCTATGAATTTTTAGAAACAGAAGTCTTTAAAGGCCTTCCCAATCCATCAATCAATGGGATCATGGCATATCCTTTGTCTAAGGAGGGGACAAAGTTTATGGGGAAAAAAGTCCCTCCAGGTATTTGCAGTGATGGAGTTGCTTACTCTGCAGGCAGTTTACATCTTCAGACTACGGACAAGAGATTTTAAAAAGCTGTCAGGCCAGCTTTTTCCCCATGAGAGAAAAGGCACCAAGTCGTTAGTGTTATAGTTAGATTGGACTTTCCCAAGTTACCTAACCCCTGCCTTTTTCACAAAATGCTACTATTGCAGCAGTACTCTGTCAGCTGTTTCCTTCTAAATAAGCAGCATTTGCTGCCTTTAAGCAGAGACTAACTTTTCCCCTCAGCAAAACAATAGGTACTTTAGACACATATATATATGTTTGCAAACGTTAGAATGGGGCCATTACACTGATTTCCTGTTACAGGAGCAGTTTAACATTAAACAGTCAACTTGTACTTTACTGCGAATCCTTATTCAAGAGCAAGCTACTACTATCACCACTGCTCTGACCTTGCATATGGGATGCCCACTGTAACCACGACCCCATAAGCCTGCAAGGACTGCAGGAAATGAGGCATCCATGGGTAAGTCTGCCCAGGGATATATATACATACATACATATACACATTCATATATGTATATATATAACATATACACACACACACATATATGTGTGTCTGTGTGTTTGTCCAGTGGCACATATATGTATACACACATATGTATCTATATCCATGCACACACTTCCCCCCCATACCTGTATATATACTCTCCGGTACACTCCAGCCTCAAACAGGCATTCAATCCGCAGTACTAGAATTAATCCAAGTTAAAAAACCTAGAAACCAGGTCATCACCACCTACTGTTTTCATCTGGAGATAGACCATCATCGGTTCACAGTCCTAATGTAGACACAGCCCATGTGTCCTGGCCTCCAGGGAACTGATAAAGACAAAACCAATTGCATGGTGTGCCATTTTATCCTGGATGGGAGAGTCTTGGGGCCAATCTCTCCTTCAGGTGGGAACATCTGGGTGGTGTGACAATAACTTAAACCAAGCTTACACAGCACCTCTGCTACAAGTAGATGGTATAGCCCCATTCAGGCCTCATGTACTCCAGGAATGTCCAATTTTGCAGCTTTGGTGTTGTTTTTTTTTAAAAAAGCATTAAGAAATCACAAATGAGTGTGGATCATATAACCCCAATTCTGCTGTTCATCTGTTTTCAAAGATTCTATAGAAGACTTTTTCTACTCGTCCTTTATGTTACAACCAATATGAAATAGTTTAAATAACTATTATAATTATAAAATAATTAAAATCTTAAAACTACTCTTTCAAGTCTCCTTCAAATATATAACTTCTAAAATAATTCCAGTAATATATACATAAGGTGCAAGTCAATACACTAAATTGAGCAAAACATTTTTTTTAATCTGTCTATATCGGTCATGTTTATCAGACTTCCTTTTACAATGCGAAGAACTCCATTTGTACCGAAATCTGAACCACGACATTAAGGAAATGTAACACCATCAAGTACCACACAGAAACCTCTTCTGATTCCATTAATAAATTAGAATGTTGTGGGAAAATAAAGCAGGAAAAGCTTTATTTAATACACACTATAAACTCAAGGAATCAGCTGAGTGTAATTTTACAGATGTAATTTCCTAATTCTTAATAACGATCCCAGAGCTAGGAGACAGAAACCTTAAATTGACTTATGACCTATCCTGTTGCGTTCTAAACTATAAACACACATTCAAATCTGATGCCTCTTTTAGACTTCATGTCATGCTGAGTGATAAAACTTTAGGACAAGACTTTTATATCAGTGCTCCTGGTCTATTTATGCCCCTCCATTGTAATTTCAATGTGACTCATGCTAATTTAATCCATGCAACACTCCTGACTGCTGTGATTCCTGTAGGCCTGCAGGTAAATTGATGAAAATAAGGGCAGGTGATTATGTGAGGTATTCCTAAACTGTGACAGTGTTAAGGCAACAAAAGCTGACAAGATGCAAAATAAAGGAAAGGTTGCCTGAATAATGACGCAACTCCTCCGAGGGTAGTTCTTGCCAAGTTACCCACATGCTCCTCTTTACAAAGACGCAGGGGTCTACATCAAAAGCTCGTAATATGCAAAGTAATAACAAGACAGAGTTATTATTCTTAGCTTTGTGCCTTTTTATAACTTTTATTCTTTTTTTTCTTTGGGAGATTAATTTTATGCACTAGATATCTACTAAGACTGAAGACCACAATGGAAATCCTGGATGGTGCAAGAAATCATGTTAGTTATTCAGTAGATGCCATTGCTTCCTCAAATTTAAATTAATCCCAGCACCTTAGCAGGTTGCTAGGAGGCCATCAGAGATGCTACATTTTCATAAAAGTAGTGAAGCTAAATCTTGTCAGTCCCAGGTATTGATCACAGCATATTTTTCACAGCAGTAAGAATAAAACCGTTCAAGTTGTTATGTTCTACCTTTCTTAACTTTCTCCTTTCTCCTGTTCTCCTCTTCCTGCCCTCAGCCGTTGTCTTACTGCTGTGCGCTGTGAGACATTTGCCACATCCTTCAAAAGGAAGTTGCATTTCAGCAGTGCCTGAAATGGTTTCTGCATAAAACACTGCGGTCCTCACGGATGATTAAACAGTACAAATGCAAAGCTGTGTGATTAATGTAAGACTGTGTGATTAAGTGCAAGTCAGTGTGATTAACAGGGCTACAACACATGAGTCCTCTGCTTTCTCTTTCCATAATTAACTTAATTGATTCTAAATCTGCTCTGAAATTAGGATGACACTATTTAAAGCAAGGTTTTCAGAATCAAAGTACCATGTTGGTACAGCATTTCTCGTTCTAACCTTCAGCTATTTACTATTTTGTTTCAGAATAAATATGCATCTGTGAATGCCTGAAGATCTCTCTCAGTGTCACGGTGGCAGATTCCTAGGGAAATCACTGCACATGGATTACAACACTGGTCTAAATAGAAATGTTTCAGAGATTTCAGGGTCATGTTTGGGTAAGAAAAAAATAGGCAATTTTACCACAGCGATACAAGACTCCTTATGAATATGGACAAGGAAGGTTTTTCATTATCAGGTATGAAAGTAGTATTTGAAAGTATATGAAATCTATTAAAAATTCACAGACCAGATGAAGAATTTCTCAACCCCTGGAGAAAGATGGGGAAGAATCCAGCTTGGGTGTTCAGAAATCAAGTAAATAGACATGTACTGCCTAAAGCGGTATCTTTCTAAAAACCAGTTATCCTTAACAGGAGTCAAGCTTGGTTACCCAAAAAGCTATTTTTTTCTTACGACCACCTTCCTACATCCACCAGGCTGTGCCACACAGTGGGAAAACAATGACAGTTCACCAAAAGGTTGCGTTGCTGTTGCAGGCAATGCCGGGCACCATTCTGGGCTCCTCGTTCATATGGCATAAGTCAGAGTCAGCTTTGCTGCATGCAAACTGCTGTGGGCTCAGAGCCTTACGTAAGGCATCCAGCGACCTTCCCACCGCTACCTGCTCCTCCTCACCCTGCTGAGCAGGACCACCTCATCACAGCACCCAGACTCAAATCTTAATAGCCCGGAACAATAGAAAGAATCAGTGGAACAGACCAGAAATATAAAAGAGATCCCAAGAGCTGCTGCCTTTTCTGGTTTTTTTTTTGTTTTCTTTTTTTTTTTCCCCCTCTTTTTTTTTTACCTTCCTTTGTTTTTTCTGTTTTTTTTCCCTTCTGTTCTTTTTTCTTTTTTTTCTTTTCTTTTCTTCAATGCAGAACTCTTAGACAGATGAAGAACTCATTACTGTGCAACTGCATAAAAATCACTGCAGGTAAATCACATTCATCAAGAAACAGTGTGAGAAAAGAAGCGTGGAGATGAAAACAATTTACTGCAGAATACAGGACCCTGCATCCTAGAGAGCATTAAGCAGCCTCAATTATATGAGGAGTCACAGTAAGATTTTGTCATACCACAAGAATTTGCACTTCAAATGCAATACATGTGATCAATGCAAAAATTTTAGTAAACAAGGATAGATCCTGGTCTTTGTACTGTATTTGGGTTACGAAATACACTCAACATCCAGAGCACCTAAATTACATGTGTCAGGCTCAGCCTGAGCCCTTTCCCCTAGAGGGGCTCTTTCTGGAGAGAAATGACTCTGTCCTACCTCCCAGCCCGTACCGGTCAGGAGCAGTTGGAAAGTGGTGGGCATATTCATGGATATGCTGAATAACCCCTAGGAAATCTGCTAGTCTCTGGTCAGAGTGGATTTCCCGTCACTCCCACATCTCCCCTTGCCAGTATGCAGTGCATGTCCAACACTATTTTATGCTTAGGAGTTCTTCTCTTCTTGATATACCCTTTCCGACGAAAAAAACAAAACTAAGAATATTTGTTTTTTCATAGTAGTGAGTCTGTCCATTCTATTAAAGAACAAAAAAAGGGGAAAAAATCTCAAAGGGATATTGTTTAAACTTAAAAGAAAACACAAAAAACCAGCAAACCAATTTTTAGCATAGAAGGGATCTGCAAAACTTTACCTCCAAGTCAGGGCAACTTGGAAAGCCATCGCTATTAAATTGAAGGGATATCAGAAGGGAATCAATCAAGTAATCAAAAAGATTAAGAATAAGATTGCAACATCTAATGCTGCTGCCAGGATAATTTAGAGAAGAATTCGAAGTAGCCACAAGGGAATTTACCCTGTTACCTTGTACAGGATAGAAAGCCCAGGAAGTACTGGAGAGATTACTACACAAGTAAAAAAGGAATGCAATGTGTTTTCCATAACATGCCATAAAAGGTAAGGCTTTAATTTTACAGCATTTTACCCATAAACCTAAGAAATCTAATTTCTGCCCAAACAACCATGCAATCACTGCCAGTTAATTTCAATGCAATTATTTCTCCTCTGAGCAGATTTTACATTCCAAAATGATGCCAATAGAGTAAAGATGCCAACAGAAAGAGATGAGGACTGAAAGATAATTAGACACTCATATGGCCACAATCAATGACCCTAAAACTGAGTTGCATTAAAAAATGTTTAGAAATTAAATTGCAAGGTACCTCAATGTCTAGTTATGGACAGAAAAACCTCATCTTTTGATAAGTTGGACCCTTTAGCCTGTCCAAACACTGTAACATCTTTTGCCAGTTTCCTATGTCATGAGGAAGATTACCCTCAAAAGGATTTTTCTACCAGTTTCAATTCAGAACATAACTGCAGTAAGACTTACTGTAAATAACCAGGCATGAAAAAAGTTAATAGTCTGTGAGCACAGATTTTTAACAAGGGTTAATCTGAACCGAACAGGGCCATTCTAAATACTTCCTTCAAAAAAACTTCTATTTGAGAAACTTCTCTCTGCACCGTATCCGCATTCCAAATCACAAGTCTGGAAACTCATATACACACAGCTAAAGAGCCTTAGCAATAGCTGTGATATGAAAGGTAATGAGTATTCAACTCTTCAGAGTTGCCACTTTGTACCTGGCCTAACTTAAAGGAAATATATATTCCTCAAGATAGTAGATAGGTTTCATGTTGGGAGAAAGCGTTGTATACTACACGTAGCAAGGGACAGGGCAGCAGAACCTATAGCTTGCCCCTTGTGCACTGATGGTGCTGAGATTTCTCCACAGCTTGCAAGTCCTAGATCTCCTTTTGCAGCCAGAATTCCTCCTTTCTCTTTTTGTGAAGTACTATGGCGTACCATAGATCAAATATAAATATGCCGTCATATATCAAGCAAATCACAGGCAAAGAAAAAAGCTTTCTCTGTCTCTAAAACACAAGGATGGAACAATTTTCATTAAGTGAAAGAGACATGATGGACACGGTGCTGCCCTGCAGTCCCAACCCACGCTGCTTCATTGTTTCATTGGGTTTTAATCTTCTATGGGATCCAGAAAGCCCAATCTTGGTACGCTGCACAAAGAGGCCATTACATTGACATCTCCAAATTTTAACTGGAATTTGAGGTGAGAGCTAAGCAATTCAGGGATGAAACTCTTTTGAGAACAATTAATCTGCTCAGTCAACCGCTTTCATACAGTTTAGTAACCTACGCAAGAAACTGAGCAAGAGTCCATAACTAAGGAGGATCAGAATTCCCCTATTCAAAGCTGGAAATTATTTTTTTTGTCTATCTGCAAGGTTTGCCCTTTTGAAGTCCACTTCTGCTTACATTGACCTTTTATTCAAGAAGTGCTACTCCTGTGTGATTAAAACCCATTATATAAAAATACCTCCTTACTTAGCAGAAGAATTTCCAATGCTTTTCAAGAAGCGTGTCTAATGTTCGCTTTTAAAATACAATTATTATACCTCATTTTGTTAGAATTGCTGTGCCAATAGAGAACTAGATTGTATTTTACATTAAATTCACCCACAGACTTTGAGAAAGAAATTCTGATTGAGAAGTCTATTTTATCATCAATGAGTATGACAGCAAGAACTTAATTTCTACATTTTGGGTTATGTATGCCAAGATATCAGACCAGGAAAGTTTTTGTGTTTTTTTTTTTTCTTAAATTGTAAATTGAGACACTTTACCCTTGAGAAGTATGGTGAACAACTGTGCTGTTTCTAGAATTTCTTTCTTCTCCAGACTATCCCAAATTTACGAGTTTTTCACATGTAGAGAGGGGAAAAAGTAGATATGGGAGAATATTACTGAAAAACTGAAAGCACATCTGGGTGTACAATAAAACGTCCATTATGCGTTCGTAACATTTATTGGGTAATTTACATGACCTTGTTTGCAGTCATTAAATTAGAAGGATCCTCGGATATTTCTGTAGTGGTTAAGCTGGTATCACAACAGCATATCTTCATTTTCTTAATCTTTTCCTTAGAGATCAGATAAACCCTTCCCAGATGACAATATAGTCTCTGATAGGAAGATGCTGTCACTTCTGTAAGAAAAATGTACTCTTGGAAAAGAAATTTTGTGGGACTGAAGCATCTGTTCAGTTGTTTTTCCTTCTTGAAAAAGAAAAGGGCTTTTTGTAAACAAACATTTCTCACAATCATGCTCATCAGGGGTCTGCTGCTCTGGTTGAGCTCCTCTGCAGTAAGCTGTTCTGCTGAGTCACCGCGTCCCTGGGCAAGGTGAGTCCCGTCACCGCCAGCTCAGGAAAAGGCTGAACCTGGGAATGGAAATACACGCTCACCGCTTGAGGAAGCTGTGGGAAGGAGGATGCTGCCAGAAAGAAAACTTATGAGCAGCTGAGCTTAGCTGGAAGCCCTCGCTGAAGGTTACTTGCTTCTTAGTTTTATTTAATATAACACAGGGGAGCACCAAGACAGACGTATATTCAGAGCCTCCATGCACATAGGCATACCAGTGACCCACGGGGTAGAATATTTACACTGACTTTTGGCAAGAACATGGAGTATTTTCTTCCTGAAAAAATGTACTGGCTGTACTGTTAGCAGTATGCAGTATTCAGTTTATACTCGCCCATTAACTGAGCCCTTGGTTTTCTTATTAAAAAACCCCCCAAACTCATTTCTGCTACTGGAAAGACCAGATTGCTGCAGAAAATTACAATCCAAAAAAGATCTCAATTTTTTTTAAAATTTCTTATAATTCGATATTTTAATTATCCTGCTGTCAAATGTCTAAAGTTGTTGTTTGACTTAAAGGATTTGGAAGCTGTTACAGCAAAGGAAGGAGGCAGATACGACAGCTAAATGAATACCAGATGGCTTATTAAAAAGCGTAAGTGTAGGGGTGTGCAGAGACACCAGGCTTGGGTGGGTAGAGTAGCAACTAGAGTAGCAGCTCCATCTTGGTAAATGAAACCCCTCTTTAGCGGCACACTAACATGGCTGTACAGGACTTGGAGACATAGCTTTGGTATCACTGCACTGTCTTTTATTTTACGACACAGGCACACTTGAATGTTAGCAATAGAAGTACTTGAAGAAAAGACTGGCAGCCATAAAAATAGGGGCAACCTTACCCAGATACGAAAAACCTGGGGAAATTTATTGCACCTTACTGTGTTGTAACAGGTTTAAAGAAATAACGATGACTGGGGTTTTAGCTAAGTAACCTTTGCTAACTCAGAAAATCATCTTTCAGGGCACCCTTAGCAGTACAGCGCACAGTCAAATTGCTTCTGTGAATCATGGCTTCGTGTGTTAAAAATCCCATTGACTACAAACAGCTAGCGCACAAAGTTACATCAGGATTTTCTTTCCACTTATAAATACTCTTGTGCAAGAGTGAAACACTGCATCGAGTCCCCAGGGTATATCATGATATCATGAAAGAAAACAACAAAACTAGCCAGCATTTCTGAGAGAAAACAACTGCTATTCCCCCAAATTAAACACGCACACAGACATTAATCAGTGATGTTCAAGTGATGTGCAGCTCTGCTCTCTGCCCCCTTCTCTCCACCTACAGCTCCACTATCACCGCCTGTTTCCTTTCAAATGTTCCCTTTTGGTTTTCTCTTTTATTCTTTGTTTTTCCCTTTTATTCTGTACTAGCATCTCCGAGATTTCTCGTTTCTTGCTCTGTCCTTAGTCCAACTCTCGTTCCTTTCTCTCTCAAGATGTTTTCTCCCCAACTCGTTTTCCCCTCACTATCTTTGTGATCACCTTTTCTTTTAGGATAGGTGCTCTTCACCTCCAACTAAAAACCCCACTGTACAATCTACCTTGGCACTGCCTCTAAGATCCATTGC
This sequence comes from Calonectris borealis, assembly GCF_964195595.1. Lineage (NCBI taxonomy): Eukaryota > Metazoa > Chordata > Aves > Procellariiformes > Procellariidae > Calonectris > Calonectris borealis. The sequence continues at coordinate 115,165,422 of NC_134313.1, read as the reverse complement.
CTCAATTAAACAGAAGCTTTGCTCAGGAGCAGACATGCAATTTTTTAGCTCTTAGTTACATATGCAGCTCGATGAGCGTCTTTGTCTAGTTTAAATCAAGTATATTTTTGTTTTGTACTAATAATTTATTTAAACTACATTATAATGATAAAAAATACCTGTCTGACTAGTTCAACTATTATTATTTTTTTAATCAGGTCTTAAAAAAAATACAGCCTATGTATAGACAAGGCAGTGAGTGACCACGGAATACAACAATTAAGAGAAATTCAATTTGGAGGTTAGCAAACCCAAAGGAAAAATAATTGAAGACCTATTTTAAAAGTGCACTAGAGCAATAACTAACTTTAAGAAATTGCAATGTGTTCAAAACCATAAAAGAAGAAGAAAATCAGTTTAAATTCAGAAATAGATATTATTTCCACAAGAATAATTCCTTCAGCTGTAACCGGACACCTGCTCATGCTTTGGTGTTGTCATCTCCAGCTACCCGGAGACCTCCCTGTGCAGTCACGGCAATGCTGGCCAGCCTCTTAGGACTTGGAATCACTCCCATATTTATGCAACAGAGGTAAACAGTTTCATATTCATAAGGCCTCTCCTGGGAATAAGTCACAGGAGGCTTGTATTTTTGCAGGAATAGCCTGCTACTGTTCAATCTGGTTAACTTTCAGGAGGAAGATCCTGTTTTAGTGTTTTTCTTGCTGTGCATCTCTTGCCATATGGTCGAACAACGAACAGGTTTTTGGGTAGGACCATGAAGACAACTATAAAAGAAAATGGTTTCAGTGTCCGTTCCCCTCAACCAGCAACCAGTACACAGTATTCCTGTTATTCCTAACAGCAGCAAATAATAGTAACAACTGCCTGATCTGGAAATCGCATTACAAACTGTGGTGAAAACTTCAATCAAAGAATTGATTTGCGTTATTTTTTATTTCCTGCACCATTCTGTTTTTTTCCTCCTTTGAAGATGGGGCTATGAATAAATAAAATCAGGGCTTGAGGCTCTTTATCTGAACTTAGCAGACCTCAGAACAATCAAGGCTGGCTGTTCATCACGCTTTCAAATCCTTGGTAGCAATATACAGCTTCTACTCTTCATTAACAAGTTATGAAGCACTAATTGCTAGCTAATCACATGAAATGCTTATTAGCAGTGTACAAATCAGTCAGTAGCAGCTCGGAAAAAGTAACTTGTAATAAATAAAAAATGGTCCAATTAACTTATCTCAGTTCTCCTTGTTTATCTCAACATTTTACTATCTCGCCATTAAATAGACTAAATTGCTCCTCAAAAAGCATTTATTTCTTCAAATATAACTGCAACCTAAAGTAAACATAGAGAATTATCTAAACTTATTTAAAATAGAATATAAAAATACTGCTGTTTGTTGGTAACATGACTAGTTCATCTATGCATTAGCCTTTTATATACTGTATTTTTATAAACATTTTACATATAATTACATTTAGGGTATAAGTGGTCAATCTTTTCTGAGGAATGCATATACGGTTCCTTGACATGTTTTCTTCCATCATGTAAGCCAAAATTTAACCAAAAAGCTATTCAGCAGGAACACAGCAAGGTGAGAGGAGTGTGTCTCACAGGACAGTGCATGTCGGAGTCCAAAGCTTTGAGGCAGTATGGAAGAGAAGGTAAGGAAGACAATCAGACCCATGCCTCAAATTTATATACTTTCAGTTAATAGTTTTGGTCTCTGCGAATTTATAAAGGATGTGAGCCAATACTGTAAAAATGTAAGCCTTTTCTCAGCAGCAAGGATTATACTAACCAGAATATACCAGCAGCCAGTGTAACTCCACTCTGATCTGTTCAGCCACAAATTGTAAGAATCGCTCAAAAAGATGAATTTCAGTTTGAGTTTTCTTATTTGCCTAACGGCGTGTTTCCCCTGCGTACAGAAAGGGTGCACCTACCAAGCATGATGCAGAGCCATGCGGAAGTATTTCAGCAAATCTACAGACCAGAAGCATGGGGTCTCATCCCCACAGTGCTGCAGGTGCCCGGACACTTGCTCAGGGAGCTGGATACCACTGCGTGATGCTGCACAGCGCAGAGTGGATACACCCAAATCTGCTCTCCCAGTGCAGATGCTTCCTCAAAAGAAACCTTGAGCTAAAATCACTGCTTTGGAGTAAAACTCACCAAGCAATGTGTCAAAGGCCTTAAGAAAAACAAACAAACAAACAAACTGAAATGCAATTCCAAGCAGGTATTATGAGGGCACTCCTGAAATAGCATGCTTGGACTCCAATGTTTGGTACACACATATCACTAAGGGCCACCTTGGACCATCCGTTCTGGAAACTAGTAAGCATGGGGATGTTGAACAAAGACCGCCATGAAAACATCTGCATACAGTTTCAAAAGTTGTATTTCCAGCCATAAACCTACTAGAGATGCTTCGACACATGCAGAACCTTGGATGTTTTTAAGCTCCTGGAAAAATATTGATGGCAAGGTGCCAGGTATTTCAACTTTGTGATGCCAGGTGGAGAGACCACATGACATGAGGTGAGCACGGCAGATGACACTCTTCTCTTCTGTTTATCTCCACAGACACCAGCTCTAATCTTGGTGTTTTACACCTCTGATTTCAGCCACAATACCCCAGGTAGAGCCAGACGCCTCCAGTCAGCAGTCACTGGAGGCTCAGTGCTGACACAAGACTGCATGTCTCTACCTTAAAATGCATCCTGCCAATGACCTGTTATTCCTGCTTATTTTCTATTGAAATCTTAATATTTTGTGTTAAAAATATAAAAAAAACTCAGATGAACCAAAACAATAAAGACCTGGACATTTGAAGAGAGGCATACAATATTCTCCAAACTACTGGCAAATGTATCTTCATTTGAAAATATCCATATAGACAGTTGTTTCAAGATTACATTTATTCAGATGAGCTCTTGCAGTTTGACTCACTTCCCTTTGATGTTAAAAAGAAGGGGGGGAGAAAGCAGCAAGTACTGTAGTCTACAGTGTAAATTAACACTTCTGATTATATTTCACGCCACAGTAACATAAGACTCAGTGTTTCTGCACAAACCATTGCTCCATACATAATTGTCCCAGTTATATTTACTATTTCCACCTGATTTCTATCATGGCATTTTTATAAAGTAAAAGGATAAAAGGAAGACTAGGGAAAATGTGGCCCTCTCCAGAATGAAACGGGAGACCTGGTTACCGGAGATACGGAGAAGGCGGAGGTACTCAATGACCTTTTTGCCTCGGTCTTCAGTGGCAAATGCTCAAGCCTCACCGCCTAAGCCGCAGAAGGCAAAGGCAGGGACTGGGAGAATGAAGAGCTGCCCACTGTAGGAGAAGATCAGGTTTGAGACCATCTAAGGAACCTGAAGGTGCACAAGTCCATGGGATCCGATGAGATCCATCCGCAGGTCCTGAAGGAACTGGCGGATGAAGTTGCTAAGCCACTATCCATCGTATTTGAGAAGTCATGGCAGTCTGGTTAAGTTCCCACTGGCTGGAAAAGGAGAAACATAAATGCTCATTTTTAAAAAGGGAAAAAAGGAAGAACCGGGGAACTACAGGCCAGTCAGTCTCACCTCTGTGCCTGGGAAGATCATGGAACAGATCCTCCTGGAAGCTATGCTAACACACATGGAGGACAGGGAGGTGATTCGAGACAGCCAGCATGGCTTCACCAAGGGCAAGCCCTGCCTGACCAGTCTAATGGCCTTCTAAGATGGAGTGACTACATCAGTGGACATGGGAAGGGCTACTGATGTCGTCTATCTGGACCTCTGTAAGGCCTTTCACACGGTCCCCCACAACATCCTCCTCTCTAAACTGGAGATATGGATTTGATGGGTGGACTGTCCAGTGGATGAGGAATTGTTGGATGGTCATATCCAGAGGGTAGTGCTCAACAGCTCAATGTCCAGATAGAGATTGGTGATGAGTGATGTCCTACAGGGGTCCGTACTAGGACCAGTACAGTTTAATATCTTCATCAATGACATAGACAGTAGGATTGAGTGCACCCTCAGCAAGTTTGCAGACAACACCAAGCTGAGTGGTGCGGTGGACACGCCTGAGGGACAGGATGTCATCCAGAGAGACCTGGACAAGGACCTGGACAAGCTCGAGAAGTGGGCCCGTGTGAACCTCATGAGGTTCAACAAGGCCAAGTGCAAGGTCCTGCACCTGGGTCGGGGCAACCCACGGTGTCAATACAGGCTGGGGGAGGAAGGGATTGAGAGCAGCCCTGCCAAGAATGACTTGGGGGTACTGGTGGATGAAAAGCTGGACATGAGCCAACAATGTGTGCTCGTGGCCCAGAAGACCAACAGTATCCTGGGTTACATCAAAAGAAGCATGGCCAGCAGGTCGAGGGACGTCTCACCTCTACTTCCACCTGAGACCCCACCTGGAGTTTTGCACCCAGCTCTGGAGCCCTCAGCACAAGAAAGATATAGACCTGTTGGAGCAGGTCCAGAGGAGGGCCACGAAAATGAGGGGGGTGGAACGCCTCTCCTATGAAGAAAGGCTGAGAGAATTGGGGTTATTCAGCCTCGAGAAGAGAAGGCTTCGGGGAGACCTTACTGCGGCCTTTCAGTATTTAAAGGGGGCTTATAAGAAAGATAGTGACAAACATTTTAGCAGGGCCTGTTGCAATAGGACAAGGGTTTTAAACTAAAAGAGGGTAGATTTAGACTAGATATAAGGAAGAAATTTTTAACAATGAGGGTGGTGAAACACTGGAACAGGTTGCCCAGAGAAGTGATAGATGCCCCATCCCTGGAAACATTCAAGGTCAGGTTGGACGGGGCTCTGAGCAACCTGATCTAGTTGAAGATGTCCCTGCCCATGGCAGGGGGGTTGGACTAGATGACCTTTAATGGTCCCTTCCAATCCAAACTATTCTATGATTCTATGATTCTATTCAATCTCTTCTCCCATGCAGGAAGAGGTCAACAGGATTGCGGGAAGGCTAGAAGTATCTCATGAGTAACAGGGATCTGGGAAATGAACCTCATTTGTAGGGGGCATGAGTTAGCAAGATCATACTGGGGTCAGCAAGCGAGCATGCCTAGTCCTTCAGCAAGCTGGTACTGGGAAAACATGTTGGTTTAATGTCTGGAGCAGTTTTGCTAGTGGAGATCACAGCCATTTAGCAAATTTCAGCATGGGGTCATCATCTTGCTAGGCTGGCCCCCTGTAATCATGTCACTCCACTGTAGTTTAGCGAAGTGACATAGGTACATCAGAGCAATGCAAGACTCATTACAGACATGTATTTAGTAACCCGTCACACAGCTTTCCTCAGCTTGTTTCACGGTCTTTACAACAAAGGGAGTATTTGCTCAATAAATGTCTCACTCAGCTGGCTGTGTCTATAGCTTAAGCATTTAGGTGCATCCTGTTCCTGATGCCTACACATCGTTCTCTGGGAGTTACACATTCATCAGAATTAAAATATGTTCCCTGGATTCAGACATCACAATCAAGGTTTGAGAGCAAAACTGTGAGCAATCAACACATTAAGTCATCCCAGCCTTGGCAGAAGACAATAGTGTTCAAGTCAAGAAATAATTCATGCTCGAAATAAATAATTTAGGGCTGTATTGTGCCTTTGAGGTAGAGCCCTATCCTGGGAGTAGCTCACAAATATACCACCAAGCCTGGTGCCTTCTGCAGCCTCCAAAGGACTGTCAGAACAGGGCAAGACGATATCAGGCTTGAAGAAGTCCTTTTCTCCTTGTAATTGATCTATAAGCTAGAATCTCACTCACAGTCCAGCTACTGCAAACAGCCTGCCATTAGCAGTGCCACACTGCTCTGTGAAAAGGAAATGAAGTGTATGCTACCTGCAGACTACCCAGGCCAGTTTGTAACTGAAGATACCACTTCTAGCATATGACATCTTAAGGAGATTTCCATTTGGATCCTCCCAGTGCCCTAAAGAGGTCCCAAAAGTCAAATCTTCACATCATTATTACGCCATGTCACAACAGATCAACTTCTGTGACACGTTCTCTTGCTTTCCATGGTGGCAAGTAGTGAGACACATTAATATTGTTAACAGAGCAAAATTTAGGGAGAAATGAGTGTTATTACAGTCTGTCTCTAAATGACAGAGATATCCTAAATGACAGGCTATTTTATATTACTGTTTTATCCCTCTTCGCTCCACAGTAGCAGGGGAAGCTACAGTCTCCCTGCGGATGCTCACAAATCTGGTCTAGCAGGAAAGAGCATTCCAGCCAAAGATGGAAAGACTGTCAGCTCAGCAAAAGTCAAAGAACTTAAAAAATGTTTAATAAGGTTTCCCTGAAGGCATTAATGATTCCAATGGCTCATATTTTACTTAAAAGTAACAAAAATTTAATCTCACTCATAAGCAAGTTCATGCCAGCATTCAGATTCAAGACTATGCAATATAAATATTTATAAACTGGCTTTTGCAACTTGTCATGTTCTAGCACAGACCTTCGTTAGCAAACCATGACAGCGGTTTAGGAAAAGAAAAGTCCAAAGCTTCAGAAGATACAGCAATCCCCTTTCCATTAACATGGGAATTGCTCTATTTTGCCTTTTAAATGCATCAAATGCACACAACTGTTCATGTTTTGGGATGAACTCCAATTTTACTTCAGTCTCATATTGGTGAGATTTAGTTCCTTCCCATTTAAAACAATCTTAGTGAATTCACAGTTCTTATATAGATACCCTTCAAGTCAAGCCACAATTTGGGGCCGGATGGGATCCACCCGAGGGTACTGAGGGAGCTGGTGGAGGAGCTTGCCAAGCCACTCTCCATCATTTACCAGCAGTCCTGGTTAACTGGGGAGGTCCCAGACGACTGGAGGCTTGCCAATGTGACGCCCATCTACAAGAAGGGCCGGAAGGAGGATCTGGGGAACTACAGGCCGGTCAGCCTGACCTCGGTGCCGGGGAAGATCATGGAGCGGTTTGTTTTGAGGGCGCTCACGAGCCATGTCCGGGACAACCAGGGGATCAGGCCCAGCCAGCACGGGTTCATGGAAGGCAGGTCCTGCTTGACCAAGCTGATCTCCTTCTATGACCAGGTGACCTGCCTCGTGGATGAGGGAAAGGCTGTGGGTGTGGTCTACCTGGACTTCAGTAAAGCCTTTGACACTGTCTCCCACAGCATTCTCCTAGAGAAGCTGGCGGCTCACAGCCTAGACAGGTACACTCTTCGCTGGGTAAAAAACTGGCTGGGCGGCTGAGCCCAGAGAGTTGTGGTCAACGGAGTTAAATCCAGTTGGTGGCCGGTCACGAGCCGTGTTCCCCAGGGCTCAGTACTGGGACCAGTTCTGTTCAATATCTTTATCAACGATCTGGATGAGGGGATTGAGTGCTCCCTCAGTAAGTTTGCAGATGACACCAAGTTGGGCGTGAGTGTTCATCTGCTGGAGGGTAGGAAGGCTCTGCAGAGGGACCTGGACAGCCTGGATCTATGGGCTGAGGCCAACTGTATGAGGTTCAACAAGGTCAAGTGCCGGGTCCTGCACTTCGGCCACAACAACCCCAGGCAACGCTACAGGCTTGGGGAAGAGTGGCTGGAAAGCTGCCTGGAGGAAAAGGACCTGGGGGTGCTGACAGCCGGCTGAACATAGAATCATAGAATCATAGAATCATACAGGTTGGAAAAGACCTCTAAGATCATCGTGTCCAACCGTCAACCCAACACCACCATGCCCACTACACCATGTCCCTAAGGGCCTCATCTACACGTCTTTTAAATAGTTCCAGGGATGGTGACTCAACCACTTCCCTGGGCAGCCTGTTCCAAGGCCTGACCACTCTTACAGTAAAGAAATTTTTCCTAATGTTCAATCTAAACCTCCCTTGGTGCAACTTGAGGCCATTTCCTCTCGTCCTATCGCTAGTTACTTGGGAGAAGAGACCAACGCCCACCTCGCTACAACCTCCTTTCAGGTAGTTGTAGAGCGCGATGAGGTCTCCCCTCAGCCTCCTCTTCTCCAGGCTAAACAACCCCAGTTCCCTCAGCCGCTCCTCATAAGACTTGTGCTCCAGGCCCTTCACCAGCTTCGTTGCCCTCCTCTGGACGCGCTCCAGCACCTCCATGTCCTTCTTGTAGTGAGGGGCCCAAAACTGAACACAGTATTCGAGGTGCGGCCTCACCAGTGCCGAGTACATGAGCCGGCAGTGTGCTCAGGTGGCCAAGAAGGCCAACGGCATCCTGGCCTGTATCAGGAATAGTGTGGCCAGCAGGAGCAGGGAGGTGATCGTGCCCATGTACTCGGCACTGGTGAGGCCGCACCTCGAATCCTGTGTTCAGTTTTGGGCCCCTCACTACAAGAAGGACATGGAGGTGTTGGAGCGTGTCCAGAGGAGGGCAACGAAGCTGGTGAAGGGCCTGGAGCACAAGTCTGATGGGGAGTGGCTGAGGGAACTGGGGTTGTTTAGCCTGGAGAAGAGGAGGCCGAGGGGAGACCTCATCGTGCTCTACAACTACCTGAAAGGAGGTTGTAGTGAGGTGGGTGTTCGTCTCTTCTCCCAAGTAACTGACGATAGGACGAGAGGAAATGGCCTCAAGTTGCGCCAAGGGAGGTTTAGGCTGGACATTAGGAGAAATTTCTTTACTGTAAGAGTGGTCAGGCCTTGGAACAGGCTGCCCAGGGAAGTGGTTGGGTCACCATCCCTGGAAGTATTTAAAAGACGTGTAGATGAGGCACTTAGGGACATGGTGTAGTGGGTATGGTGGTGTTGGGTTGACGGTTGGACTCGATGATCTTAGAGGTCTTTTCCAACCTTAATGATTCTATGATTCTATGAATTTATGGACCAAAATTTTAGCAGTGATTAAATTTTACATATATGCTCTTAAAAAAATTATAATCTAGAAAAGAATTCCCATGAGTTGAACGGACACCAAGCTCTCTTCAGCCATTCCAATTAAGCCCATAGAAAGTGTACAGTCAAGGTGCCAAACTTTGTGGACGATAGGTCTGTAATTTCTATTCTGGTTTAAAAATTGCTTCCAGAATAAACCGGGAAAACTTATGAGAAAGCACAATCACTACTTATAAAATGAAAGTATTTCCAAACTCATTATCAGATTATGGTTCTTCCACATGACAGAAGACAGAAACCTTACAGCGCTCCTGATAGACTAAAGAGCACATGCATGTCTGCTTCTTAGAAAGATAGCAGAGAATCGAGACCCGCATAAAAAAGCATTGTTATCAACGTCCTGATTGTGAATCTTACTTCAGACCATAGAGTAATTCCTTTCTCAGTCATGGTATTTTCCACATGTGGACTCTCTGGAGTCCTGGGTGGTGCAATTAAAGGTTTTCTTCCAGGCTGAACTTTGACATAATCATCTTTGAATCACAACACAGACCAATCAACCGGAACAAGAGACACAAGCCCTTTGGAAACCAGGCTTCAGTACTTCTGGTGATCACGAGACCCCACATGTCCAATAACTTCACCACGAAAATGTTAAGTTTCCACATGCATTAGAAGCTCACTATGCAGCTTTGATCCCACCTGCATGAGGAACATGCACTTCTTCAGGCTTCGTGATTACCATGTCATACACTACTAGGCAATAATTAATACATAATTTGATTTTTCTCCTCTGTCTATATATAAATAAATATATAAACATCTGATGTACGTGCAGAGTTGAGGAGCCACTGGTACAAGGCTACCATCTGTGAGATTATGACGGAATGCATCTGTGCCTGAAACCCCCTAAATGGTTAGTTTTACCCTACTGATATTACTTTGCTTTTCTCCCGGCTTTGCCAAGTGCAGTATTTTCAGAAAATTTTCCCTTCCCAGGAAAAACTATCTATGTTTTAGTGAAATTTTCATACATCATACACCAGTAATATGCAGCTCACTTTTGTTTCATGTCATCGAGGTGGCTCAGAGTTTGCAGGTATGCTGCTTTGAAGAAAATAAAATAGCAGGCTGTCAGAGCACATTTGTCCTAAAGTATGACTTGGCCCCACAACTGCTTTCCCAACAATTGGGAACAATACTGGTATTTCAAGTAAAGAACAAGATCAACATAAGACAGCAACAAAAATACTTAAATAACTAAAAATTATTCTCCTAAATAAAAACATACAATCACATACAGAATTCAAAACCTTTGACCCACTTCTCAAATCTTGTTCTGAGTTGAGGCAGAGTGTCCAAAGATACCTGCCATCCCTCATGTCAGTACTGCGCACTAGCCTGATTTGCTTACCCTTGGCAAGTATGAAGTATCAGATTTTAATGCTAATATGTTTTTTATCCTTAATACTATTTAGTGGGTTCAAGCCTTTAGTGAGACTCACTTTGAAAGAGGTTCTGATCTACCTATGCGGGAGCTTGATCCATCTTAACAGGCCATAAGAAAGGTTTAGTCCTCTAAATTAAATAGCATAAAGAGGTGAAAAGACTTATAATTAAATAAGTTAAAGGGTTTAAATTACCCTTACTGCCTTTTGACTTCTCCCATCAGTTAGATAAATATTAATTTATATCTCAGAATTGTAAGGTGTAATAGACCTCAAGACATTATTTTTCCATACTCCGGCACTGAAACAGGGTACATATATCCACACCAACTCTGACACATGTTGGTCAGACCTGTTCTATAAAACACAAGTAAATAAAATGCAGCATAAGAGATTCCATGACTTGGTAGCCAATTTCATGCTTCATTATCATTAAAGACAACATTTTTCCTAATAAGCAGCCTAAATCTTTCTTTCTTCACATTAAACTGCACCTTGTCCTACAGCCGGTCGACAGAGAAGACAGTTGATCACCATCATCTTTAAAGGTAAGCAAAAGCAAGTAGTTTCACACATGAGAAGACTTATCATATCTGCACTTAATGTCCTCTGTTCTAGACTAAGAAAACTCAATTTCCTCAGCCCCTTATTATGTGTCATTTTTCTCCCTGAACCTCTGTGTACATCTTATATGTATTTTTCAAAGAATTGTTGCCCAAAGCTATACAAAGGACACCAGCTGAGATCTTAACATCTCTGGCTTGAGTAATTTACCTTCTGCATTTTCATAAACATTTCTCCACTAGCTCTGATCATGCCAAAGTGAAGTTCTCCTTCCTTGGACTGGCCTTGTACTGTTGGTTTTGGTTCATTTTTACTGAATTTCAGCTTGTTGGTTCTGTTTGTCAGATTACTTTGGATTATCACCCCATCCTCCATTCTGCCTTGGGAAACCTGCACTGGTCTGAAGTCAGTCAAACACATTGTCTTTTCCATCCAGCAGTGATAGCCACAGGGCCAAGTTAGCGTGATGTTGGAGACATTAGCCAGAGTCTTTCTTCTGCACCTGCTTCTTAACAGAAGTGATAATGTTTGCACAAAACAATCCTCTCTTTATACAGATGTCATCCTTGATTCTGCTCACTCTCTCCCCCTTAAAACCAGGACTTTTTGACATCTCTGGATTTACCCTCCTCCCTGTAACATGTTTGATATCTTCTCTACCCGTTCAGTAACTGTCCCTTTAGGACTCCTGTCCTGTTAGGACTCCTTTTCATAGGTACAGGATGGAAATGTTGTTTGTTTCTCTCATTGAGCTGTTGTATTTACACAAACCCAACTTCTCGGTCAGCTGTTTTGAGATATTTTCAATACTTGTATATGTAGGTGGATTTCAAAGATACTGGAGTGACTATTCAGGCTCTGTTCCCCTTCGCTACCCCACCTGTCCCCTGCAACTCATAAATTGAAGTAATTTAAAGTCATCTTCTGAGCATTTAAGGCAAAAGTGCTCTAGAAGCAGCACATGTATTTGCCCAGGATACCTTATTTAAGCTATACGCCATCCAGCCCAGCATACATTAAGACATTTGTTTGATTCACAACGTTGCAGCTTAGCATTTGGTTAATCTTTTTTTCTGCTTGGAACTCCCTCATCATATCTACACCTTTTATGAACTTCCCTTAAGGTTATAGCTGGATTCCTCTATAGGGCAGCTGTGATGAGCAGGTCTTCTGACTGACCACTACTGAAAACAATCTTCTGAGCCAAGCACTCCAACGTTTCATTGGAAGTGTCACACAACAGTAAAGACCGAAGAGCTGACAAAATCACAAAAGAAACATGGAAATTTTGTTTTAAAAAATGTAAGAAAAATAATCAATAGGGGCAGAATGGCAGACTTTGTTTCACAGTACCACATAAGATAGCAAATAAGACAGAGCTACTTATATTTTGAAGGAGTCATTTGTTGAGCTTCTACCACTTACCTAAAAATGTGTCTTATTTGAAAAAATCAGCAGCTTTTCCCCAAAACTTTCTGTCTTAATAGGGAAAAATATTTTTTTTTTTTAGTTTGGGAAACAGATGTCATTCTGGTTTTATGTCAGTTAGGCTGCCAAAGTATTTTGTTTCATTCATAGAAGTTAAATGGGAAATGAACTTCTAGTAGAAATGTTTAACAAAAGTTAAAAAAATGAGATGCCCTGACTTAATGTTGGAGAGACTGACTTTTTAAATGAGGCACTCACGGAACGGCAAGAAGTAAAATTAATTTTGTTGATTTTGCTGTGAATTAAAAGTATAATGAAAATAATTTCAGGACAGGGTGAAATTAATTGACAAACAAAGTATACTTGACATTTTATACACTAAGAGGCACTTTTCAGTCAAACCTTCATTTTGTTCTCAACTTAGAAAAGAGTTTCAATAGGAAAATTTCTACCACCCATAATAATTGTATTTGTGTATTTGTGTTCCTCACAATTTATACCAGAGGAATCACTTGTAGAATATTCAAATGTTGTGTTGTGATTTGCAAATACAATTAAACATAACACAGAAAAATTTCCCACGTCCCAAAAGATGACCTACAGAACACTACAAAAATAAAACTCAGGGCTAGAAAAACTAGAGAAGTGATAAAGATGAAAGTCTTTTTAAAGCTGGTGAGATCTAAAGGTTTCCTGACATCCTTCCACTGTAAGGGCAGAATTGCTGACACTAGCTTTTTACCATCTGGGCTGTGTAAGGTTAACAGCTTTCTGTTGCCTCTTTTGTTCTGTCCATAGAGAAAAACAGTGACCCCTAATGAAAAATGCATGCAAGCACACAATATCAGAGGTATTTTTTGACTGTCACTGGACTCAACCTGGCTTTTTATATGAAACTTCAGAGAAGGATTGATGGCATTACTCAACAGAGGAGATAAAAGAGGCTTGAAACATTGTTTTCTGAGCTGCCCTAGCCTTAAAGGTCTTGTGCCCGCTCTTTCCCATCCCTATGTACTTTGGAGGTGGAGAAAAAATAGAAGATAAATATGACCTATCCAGGAAAAAGAAAAGAAATGCTACATTCTGTTTTGTGCTTTGATCGAAGGGACAAAAATATATATTGCATGCACTTAATATTGCAAAATACACCAGTAGTTCACAAATCTTTCGAACAGTTTCAGAGATGATGTATAGACATTTTTATTTGTAAACATCCTAAAGGTGAAAGGATGCTACAGACTACTTAATGCAGATCTCTAGATCTCTAGCCTGCAGCAGAACAGAGCCTTACCAGTGGATTTACAGTTGGTCTGCATTTTTGCATTCACTATGTTAACTGCATATTAAACACAGACCAAAAACTACAAAATACACGCTGCCTGCAAAATCAGTTAGTAAAAAAAAATTAGGTAAAGAACAGACGGGGTCCATCCTGTGCTTCAGAGTATCTGTTTTGTCAGGGGGGAAAAAAAAAAGGAACATAAAGAATTTAGAGCAAAATATGCTGCAAAAGCATAAATATATTAAAAATCTAAACATATACGTAATCAAAAATCTACCAAGAGCTATTAAACATGAAGTTATACTTTCTGGCAAAGGGGAATGGTGGAAGGGGAAGTACAAGCCTTCTACTGCCATCAGCATATGTTTGCTCAGGCAGTGAGATCCTCTGAAAGACACGCGTATTGTGAGCCATAAGGTCTTGGTTCAGACAAACCCTTCAGTTTGTGCTTAGCTTTAAACTAATCAGATGTGAGCACAGATTAATTGTTCTTTTTTTTTTTTTAATTTTTTTGTTTATTATTCCTAAGTGGAGATGAAGCAAAACACATCTTACTAAGGCTATGCTCAGGACCCTTTTAAGAAACGAGAGGAATATGAATTTTTGGTTAGCAGTTGCTCCCTCAGGTTCATCCTCAATAATGGTCTGGAGCCCTTCCTAGGATCACCTTCCAGAGAAGACTTCTCCGAACGAAGGTAGTAATAGGCTACAGATGTATCAATAGCAACTACAATCCTCTGTACAGACCATGACAATTTCAGGTAACTCTCCCTGCTTAGATGGCTGAAGTTGCATGCAATCTACTGCCATATTGTAAAGCACAATCAGCCAAGTATCAAGTACCACTGTAACTGCATTTAATAGCGTAAAACTCTCAGCAACAAAGAAGCAAATGCAGAGGTGGCCCAGAGCCCACACAGGTAAGACAAAAATAATGCAAATAGCAGTAGCCACTTATTATGGATAAAAACATTTTCAAAGCCTTTACTCAGATTTTACTTTGTTCCTGCTCAGGCAGCGCTCCTGTTTGTGAGGGAGTTTGCTGGTGTCAGGGTGCAGGGCGAGCAGGGCCACACCATGAAGGGGCCGAGCTGGGAGGCTGAAATGAGGTCCTGGGCCCATGGGCAGGCGTGGGGGGAGGCTAGGCAGGGACCGTAACGGCCCCTCAGGGCCCTGACAGCTGGAACGACACTGAAAAAGCAATCAGAAATCTAGTTTTGTTGCATACTTTTTGCATTTCCTTTTTTCCCCCAGTGCTTTTGGAATCACAGACAGCTCTTGCCTTGACTAATTGAACATCTTTGTCCACCTCTCAGGGCAGCATAATCTTCAGCAAACAGGTAAGATCTGTCATATGTATGACAATATTTCCTATATTTGCATGTGTGATCCTTAAATACATTTTCAACAAGGCTCCGCACGAGCGTGGGACTTTCCCAGGGCACGGAAGCTGCTGCAGCAAGAACGTAGGTAGAGTCACCAGCAGCTGGCCAGCTTTTCACCTGGTGTAAGATAATGAACATAAAGTCAGTGAAGGCAGCAGGCTGACATGAGCTTACACACCTGAGAATACATCCCTGTATTTCCACTTCAGGTTATACCATGTTACCTTCAAATTAGTAATTTTGATATGTATCATACACAGGAGAAGTTTCCATAGCATAAACCTGGCATCACAGCAGGTAAGGACATGATGTGAAGAAACATTCTTAATCCTCCCGGGTCCAGGCAGGGTTCCCAGGCAGGAAGGTAGGTGCTTCTGTGTTGAATACACCAATACAGCATACACTTACCAATCAACCATACAGCACACGTGGAAAAAAGTCTAGCCTGAAACTACTCCCACACAGTAAAAGCATCCAGGAAGTGTCAAATAAAATGTAAAAAATCTCCAGCTCTCTACATAACGTCTGTCTGTGTGGAAAAGGAGGGTGTCTGGGGACAGCCTTTCCTCCCTGCTATAGGAAACAAAAACGTTTCCACCTGGTATATCATATGCACAAGGATGTTATTTCGTGTTATTGGACTCTCCAGAAACATTATGAGAGCAAGTTAACAGCAGAGCACAGACACCAGAAAGTTGATAGGTGCTGTAATTTCATAATTATGATATTTTGGCTGCTGCTGTAAACAAAAGCATTTTACAGTGACAGAATGGCACTCTGAGTGCATCGCACAGATAGGCTGAAGCTAAGTATGTTGAAGTAATTCCTAAGTTTTCCTAGTCAGTGTACAAAGTAGGGTTCCTGTATTTACTAACCCACTCCATATGGTCCCTCCACTTAGCAATTTGGCCCACAGGCTAATAGGTGGTCTGGGACTGAATCCTGACCTTCTCCACAGAGGCATTGCCATTGCTGCTCAACAGAACTGTTCACGAGGGCATGTAATAGAGAAGGAGTAACTCGGGCCCTGATTAAGCAAAAGCTGTTGTGGAGATGAATCTACATGTTTGAAAAAACAAAACCCATTCAGCTACACCGAATACATTTCCGTTGATTCCAGAGAACTTGCATACATGAGCCAAAGGCTGGCAAAGGGGCAGAGCAGCCCTTGAATTTCACTTACGCATTTCAGGCACCTCTCTCAGGAAGTCAGCCCTAAAACGATGAATGACAAGCGTTATTGAGGTACCCAGTAGTTTTTTCCCTCCTCCCAGTTCCTCTCTGCGTAACTCTCATCCAACCAAAGAAAACTGCTGCTGATTTCCGCTGCTGAGGGTCTGTGCCCTGAGAGCCATGTGCTCCCTCGCAGAGACGAAGGCCAGGACTGCAGCATAGACACGGGTCAAGGGCAACGATTCTTCTTCACCGTTTGAAGTTCATGAGGCTGCACCGGGAGTGCTGTTGCATCCACCCAGCGAAAGGAAGATGTGGGAAAACTAGAAAGAGGCCGGTGGAGGACCACTGAGATGCTCAGCAGGCTGGAGCACTGGGTGTAAGAAGGCAGCTGGGCTTGTTCAGCCAGGAAAAGAAAAAGCTAAGGGAAGGAAACCTGTTTTCTATTTTTCTCTACAGAGAAGACCAAGCCAAGCCCTACTCAGAGGCTCACAGAGAAAGGGATAGAAAAACGGTCACAAGCTGCAACAAGGGAAATTCTGAGCAGATATAAGGGATAAAAGAAATCATCATGAGATAGTGAAGTGCTCCAACAGGCTGCTCAGAGAGGCTGGGCAATCTCCAACCTTGAAGATATCCAAGACACAACTGGACACAGTCCTGAGCAACCTGACCTGGCTTTGAAGTTGTCCTTGCTCTGAGCTGGAGGTGGATGAGTCAGCATCCACAGGTCTCTTCCAACCTACATTATTCTACAATTCTAAATCCAAACTTAAATGAAGGATCAGTCGCTGGTCTGACTGAAAGAGAGAGGAAGAGAAAGGGATGGGAACAGAGACTGTGCAGGCTGTATATGTGATTGAGAAACGAACTGAGAAATCTTAATCAAAGGGAAAGGAGGGGAAAACATTTGCTCCTATTTTTAGTAAACCCATGCTAGGTCTTTTTCTTTTATAAGATTAAAAAATCCAACCCTATCCTTTTTCCAAAATATGAAGAAAACAACCTGGTACACTGTCCTTTCCTGTTTCTTGTGACAATGCCGGGGTTTTTTGTGGTTTGTTTTTTTTTTATTTTATTAAACAAATCAACATAAACAGTTTGTATTTATTCTGCAAAAATCAAAGGTGGGGAAGGACAACTGTCTTTAGGTCAGTAATTCTTTGGCTTAAGCCTACACATTGCACACTTTCAGCCAGGCCTCAAGTGAAATGGAAGAAGTAAAATAAGGTGTTGATGTGTACAAAAAGAAAAGGGAGCAATCAAGCTGCACGCATGTTCCAAGTATCATCAACTGATTGGTACAAACAGGCAAGGAAAAATTAGCAAGATTAAAAACAGTGGCAGACGGCCCCAGACTGATCTATTAAGCCCTCTGTATTTGTGCGTAGGCGTTTGTTGCAAGGGGAGCAACCAAAAGGCTTGAATAAGTGAACCTGCATGCACCCTTGCAAAACATTAGCATAAAGTCAGTGTCAGGCATTTCCCCTCAGTTGGATGTAGTAGCTGTGCAGGTTTACTCAAATTTGCTCTAACAGTTATAATTAGCCACAAAACTCACAGTATCAGCAAATTAGAAGTATTGATTTATGCAGGCCATGGGTAGGTCAACCAGGGAAGGTCAACCAGGAATTTTATGATCCCAGGACAGATTTGCTGATGGCGCAGCCAGGCAAACTCCCTCAGAGCAAGGAGAAATGCCAGCTTATAACTGCTCAAGACTTCACAACATGGCTTCTGACATTGAAGGGATCCTCGGAGTAAAAATTCATCTTACCTCAGAATATATATATACACATGTCGTGGTTTAACCTGGCAGGCAGCCAAATACCACGCAGCCGCTCACTCACTCCCCCCACCCCCAGCGGGACGGGGAGAGAATCGGGAGGGTAAGAGTGAGAAAAAACTCGTGGGTTGAGATAAAGACAGTTTAATAGAACAGGGAAAAAAAGGGAAAATAATAATGATAATGATAAAATATACAAAATGAGTGATGCACAATGCAATTGCTCACCACCCGCGCTGACCAATAACCAAGTAGCGATCGGTACTTCCTGGATCACGCCTACCCTTCATATACTGAGCATGACGTCACATGGTATGGAATACCCCATTAGCCAGCTGGGCTGGCTGTCCTGATTATGTTCCCTTCCATCTTGTGTACCTAGCTCAGTCAGTAGGCACGGGAGCTGTCCTTGGACTAGGAGGGCACTTAGCAACAACTGAAAACATCAGTGTGTTATCAACATTCTCCTCATACTAAATCCAAAACACAGCACTAGGAAGAAATTTAACCCTATCCCAGCCGAAACCAGGACAACGCACTACTACACCTATAAACACAGGTGTGATCTGCAAAAAGCTGTGCAAACAGCTACGACTTAAATCCAGTCCCATGCAGAGCCAGAACAGAGAGTACACGTAGCATTAAATCTTGTGCTAGCACAGTGAACTGGATTATATTTAACCCATAAAGCCTCATCCTGCTGCAAATAAAATCAGCATGAGCAGAATCAAATCTTTAAAGGATAGCTAGTACAGGGATTTGATATCAAGTTCATCACAATTTGTAATAGGCATAAAGCCTAAATACTATGATGGATGTAATCGGTGTTTCTTAATGCGTGGCTCTGATCTGAATTCTTTTATTCAGACTAAACGCCCACACAATTCAATTCAAGATCAGGTTTTGTATTAAAAGAACTCAAAACATTAAAAAAAGACAAAGGGAATAAATGGAGCCTAGGTGGAAAGCTGGTTGACACTGTATTTTTGCACATTTCTTCCTGCTATATGTACATGGGAGCAATCTACATAGTCCATTACATTTCCGTAAGATTACTGATAAGAGTAAAATACATCTTAGTATGAGTGTGAATCACGGAAACTTTCATGTCAATGAAGGACCGTTCCCCCCTGATTTATCCCATACCAATCAACCACTGCCTTTTCTTTTGAGGGGGGTGAGGAAGGAAGAGCTCTATCACTCCTACGCTCGTCAGAGACCAAAGGATCAGTCAGATCCCAGATGGGAGTACAGGCATTTTCTCATGTCTCTAGTAAAATTAGCTACTGCAGATTTTATGGACCAAGCAACAATACACGCCCACATATCCAGGATTAGAAAATAACCTGTTGTTTTGAAATAATTACGCTCTTTACTATAGCTCAGGTTTACATAACACAAAGAGTAACTGGATTTGATATTCTACAACACATATACTCTTCTGGAAAATATGAGATATTAATTGTAAATCTTAACAATTTGTCATTTTTTCTAATACAGCTATAAAAACATTTTATGCCAGACACATCAGTGTTGATTTTTGTCCATATTTGAACCCCTCTCTTTTCTTATTTTTTAATATGTGGAAAGGTATTAAGAACTTACCAATTTTCCCTTTAATTTTAAATAGGTAGCCCCACTAAAACTTAAATTCTCACCTGGAGGTGCTGGCCTTTGTTAACCATTGCGTCACTTTAGTCCTATATCAGCACTATCTTGTGGGTATCAGACCCAGTTTCTTCATTGTTTACTTAATAGTAAATGCTTTAGGGCTGAGTTCTTTAATTCTTATAGTATCATACATTATATAAATGTTATCCAGCCATCTGTGAGTTCAATTTATATTAACATGAGTGTGCTTGCTCTCCATATCCACATAAAGTCATGACAAAATTCTGTTAAGACTGCATATATGAAAGAATTTTTTATCTTAGTTCCTAAGTACACCTAAAAGAACATTGTAGAGAAGGTATGATGTTTTCCTAAAACTTTGGATAGGAGTTGCATTTTGTTGTGGAACAAGATTTATGAAGAAAATCTACGTGTATCCCCTTCAGGACAGACAGACCCCTACAGCACATGTGGTAAAGCAGGGGAACTTAGCAAGCGACTTTTTATCTTGACCATTAGTTGTCTACTAGCTTCCCATTGCAACCAACATCCCATGGCAGGCCAGTGTTCAGTTAAGTTTCCCAATGATTACTCTCATCCACTTTCATGGATGCCCAGTCTGACCATGTACCAGTGTCAAGCGTACGCCTCTTACATGTCTCTGTTTTGTAACTGTTGAGCAACTTTGTTGTTGTGCATCAAACTAGTCTGGCTCTAAAGTCTTCTCTTTGTGCACAAAAGCATTAGGTTAGGGATAAGAAAACAATGCGCTCTCACAACTTGTTTTGCTGATGCTGTAAGGACCAGGCTAACTGCTTTAGGACAGGGACCCAATTTTTTCCTGGGTGAACTCGAATGCAATCCCTCTCTCCTGCAATGCCCCTGCCCAGGCATGGAGCTTCACACCTTCAGGTGAGACCTTGCCTCATGCCACACCAAATGAAGGCTCAGAGAATTCCCGTTGTGCTAGGGGAGACACCGGATGGAGACGAGGATGCAGGCAATGCACCATGCTTTCACAGAGTAACCTAAAACTGTACTTTCTGCATCTCCCCAGAGTCACCATTTCTAGACAACTGAGGGGTGCAAGGTGGAAACCCTCCGTACAACACTGAAGCAGGCATTAGCACCACAGAAAGGCACGTTCAGGAATAAGGAACTGAGTTATCAACAACCCTAAATTAAATGGGGAAGGTCGATGGGAACTGGGCTCTTTTGAAAGTCCCAGAGCTAAAAACCTTGGATGAAACATACTCTCTATTTAACACTTTTCAGCAGTACAGCAGGTCATTTTGGCCTGATAGGAAATCACCTGCTGACTACTGGTATACCTAAAGCTGGTTTAGATGTAGATATAACCTGTTGGTGTACATGTCTTCGAGTGGAAAGGAGTTTGTGACTCTCTTCAGAAAGCTTTTCCCCACCTTTCTGCTACTTCCGCTTTTTATTTTATTTTAAGACTTAATAAAAAAGACAGAAATCCATCACAATCCACCAGAGGTGTTTTTTTGTCAACACTTAATGATAACACCTTCCCTGAAGCAGAACTGAAAATACCCTGAGCTTCAGAGAGAGAGAGGAGGAATAACAAGTGCTTTGCATTTGAGACTGACTTTTCACTGCCTTTTTTTTTTTCAAATCCATGTGCAAATATTCCAAGATGCATTAATGTGTAATAAAATTTGCTTGATTGGCGACTGCTTTCATGCAAATAAGGAATCTTTCTGTATAATGAAGTGTAAAAAAAAATCTTTCTTTGAGCCAGAGGAGGGAAAAGTCTGTGCCGAGTTTATATTACTACTTCAATCCTGCAAACATTTCTGATAACAGATACTACTGAGCAATCCAACACCACTATTAAACAGTGTACTTCATGGTAAGCCTTTGGTAGGATGGGCTACTGATGGGCATTAGGAAACAGACACTGGTATAAGTGCTTTGAGTCAAACTGGAAATTGGATACTAGAAGGGGGAAAAAATTATTTATTGTTCACAAAAATAGATCCTTCAGAGAAATGACTTAGTAACCTCGATACTGCACAATGCCTTCTTTAAAATATACTTTTTAATAGGGTCCAATTTTTTACAATTCTTTTCCAGCTCAATACTGCTTATAGAAAACAGCCCTCACTATAGAAACCAGAACTGAACAGCACAATCCGAGTTGAAACACTGAGCAAAACACACCGTACTCAAACTTGCATTCATCCTGCAGTCTGCAAACACATGTTCTTGATCCAAAATACTCGTCAGTCAGAGCTTGTTCCTCCATGTACTGCCACGTTGCTATGCCATGACTCTTTGGAGATGTGACTCTTTAAGGAGTTAAGATGCCATAATGGCATGTGTGTTTGTCAGCTAACAGTTGCCTAAATTCCTTCCTGATTTGTTTCTCAGTTTGGCTGTCAAATCAACCCAAATTCTCGGCCAACTTCTAAATTACCATTTATTTTTACCCTAATATGAAACTTTGCACAAAAGATGCTGGCACTATGCTTGCCACAAATATGATCTTGGATTGGTGCTACAGGAAAACGTGATGCCAGGGTGGTGTTAAGAATAAAACCCTCTTCAGCTTTGCAAAACATCAGCAAGGCTTGCCTTCTCTGAAACATGCTTTTCAGACCCTGGAAGTATAGATTTCATAGGAGGGGTTTTTTTTAGTACAAGAACAGAGGGCAGAAGTAAGTTTAAAAGCCCTGGGGTACACATAGCACCTTGACTTCACTGAATCTGGAGTGACAGCACTGCTGGGCTAAACCCTAAGGCGATCAGTTGGGTGAAGTTCTTGTGGACTCAGCTGGAGCTCCCGATAAAAACAAAGCTTGTGAATGGAGCCCACTGTGGACTCCTTCAGCTTGCACATTTGCACTTCATGCACTGCTGTCTTAATTACTAGGCAACTTTGCTCTCCGTTTCACCTTCCCTGTCTCTCAGCGTTTCCCCAGGTACTCAGCACTGCCTATATGGGGTGCTGTCACTTTATTCCCAGCTTCCCACCACATGGGGAGGACCTTGGTCAACCCTACAGACCCTGAGGGAATAGCCCTGTTCCAGCAGTACCATCTGTCCCTCCTCTCATGCACAACAGGAGGCAAATAAAACAAAATGAACATTCAGTACTCTGAAAGCCTGCAACCTTTGGAGGCTTAGTACTGATTTTTAAACGCGCAATCATCTCTCAAGTGTGCAGCTGTGCTCACCTATCAAGTAACCAGATGGTGCAACAGAAGTCAAGTCATTTTCTAAATGGCTTCAGTGGTTAAGTCTGCAACATCTTGTTTGGTTAGACGTACAAGAAGAGAGGAAGGGAAAGAGAAAGCAGCAAGGAAAGGATGACGGCAGAAGAGAGAGACAGAGAAGAAAGAGGGGAGATGAACAAACATGAAAGAAGATACAACTGTCCTGATATTAACTCTGCCCGCACATTTTTGCTGAGAATTAAGTAGGACAATGTTTAGAGATGTGCTATCAAGAAAGTTACATTTTGGCAGTATGCAAGACTGTCACATCATAAGGAATATATTGATTTCTTTAGTAATTAATCCAGAAACTATTTGAGAATATAGAGGGAGGGTTATACTATTTTTTTTAAATCAAAGAAATTTCCCTTCACTGTTATACTTCCACATTTCTTGAAATCCAAATTCCATATTTCAAATTAATATCTCATCTCCAAACATCCGGCTTGTTTTTGGACCTCAGCCGGCCATCTTCCCACCCAGACATTAACCTCATTCTGTTGTGGTTGTTTTCCACTTGCCGCTTCACATATAATGAATCTGCTCCTTTACCGCTTCCTGAACGAGGTCCCGCAGTGACCGTGCTGTGGTTGCAGCAGCTAGCCATCCCCTGTCTACCTGGGGTCCCTTTGGTTACTGCTCTGCACTTTTTTCCTTATGCAGTTCTTCCCTAAACAAGGTCGGCCATGGGGACACCTGCCCTAAGCCTGCACCAGACCAACCTGCCTCTGGACTGAGCCGTGCTCCTGCCTCTCTTCAGGTCCGAGTACACCCATGAATTTTTCTTTTCCTTTGTTCTGCCTTTGATCCTAGCACTTCTGTTTCCCCTGTGATAAGAATGTGGTTAGTACAGATCTGAAAAACATGAGATCAATTAAATTCTTTCCTTCCTGATTAGCCTCATGAACCATTCCTTATGATTTTTACTTAAGTAAAATTTGTCCTATACTTAAAATTACTGACAATTTTATTTTGAAAAAATGATTTCATGCTCACACCAGATCCCTTTCAGCAGTGTGCCTTATGTATTTAAAAAGTTCATCCAAACTTCATAGAGTGGCTACACCAGTGTGAAAAGATAACACCCACATAAACCAACAAGGATTTAGGTGATAATGGCAAGTTGAACAACTAGAAACATAGTTTAAATATAAGCAACAGCATCCACACACAGATCTGTACAAGTTTAATAACAGTATCACATTTTTATTTATTCCTTTACATGCCCTGCATGCAAATAAATCTTAAAACAACTTCCTGAATCTAAACCTAATACATGCATTTTATGTGAAAAATCAACATTTCTCAGATCTCAAAGACTGATTATTCTCCACAGAAAATGCATTGCCTTTATTCAATCAAGCTTCTTCTCTATATGCACTGTTTCATCTGCTTCTACTTTGTGCTTAATGTGTACTAACCCTCGTGCATGTGGGTCACTTAACTGGGCTTTGCTGAGACATAAAGTGTGAATCATCACTAGAAATAACTGCGTTCCCATGGCACTGCAGACCATCACCTACCTCAACTACATATCGCTAACCCCTTATACTTCTGTAAGGACACAAGGAAATGCTTACCGATGATCACAGTCTAGAAAGGAAATTCTGATTCTCTGTGTTCTGTAGGCAATTTTTATTTTCTCAAACCCTTATTTTGTTAAAAATAAGACATCAGTCTATTCTTATAATATTTTTCAAATTGAAACCTGGGAAAAGTAGGATTGACGGTTTCTCGTAAGCACATGCAGGCACGTGTGTACACACTGTAAAGATGGTATTTTGTGAAATGTTTCTGGAAAAAATAATAGGGGTTTGTTTGCTGATCTAGACTAGAAACTGTTTCTCAAATGGTTGTTTTAGTGACAGCCCAAGACTTTCGCACGCCTTCCTCTCCTCTTTGGTATCACAGATAAAGAGGATTGATTGTAGTTCACCGACTGTAGCACTGGCCTCTGTATCACTACAAAGCACAGGTTTAGCAATCTTGTGGGTACAAAAAAAGTGGGGTGAAAGTGACTCCAAGCTGGGACTTCAAGGGAGCATCAAAGGAATTAATCTGCTACAGAGACAGGGAGAACAAAGCAGATCTTATCTGGGAGTAAGCAGGAGCTTTTTGTCGGAAAAGAGGTGGTAAGAAAAAGAAGGCACAACAACAAAAACAACTGAGAAGTAGTAGCAGGGCACTGGGAGTCAGAGACCAGAGACTTGAAGTGTGGTCCAGCACCCTGACTTCTCTGTGCCCCCACCCATAGAAAGGCTGCTGAACTCCTCTCCCATTGCCTCACCAACCTTCTTAGAAAATATCTAAAAAGAATTTTACCAACTAAGTGGTAAAATGTCCATACCAGTCCCCAATTCTGCAGAGTCTCAGAGGTGCTCCTGCCCTACAGATAATGGAGAATAATTATTGAGAAAACAGAAAAATAGAACAGCCACAAAGAGGAACAGGCTATTTCCTGCCTTAGCTTTCTCATAGAACAAATGGACACTTCAGAAATGTGTTATATGCGTCTTTACCACAAGCCTATGTTTTATCTTACACTCTAAAACACATTAATAAACCCCAATTAGCAGAGACTCAACATGACAAACCAACTTCCAAGTTGGTCATTGGTTTATAATTCTGGCAACTATTGACTAACTAGCTACTCATTAGGTCAGGAACAAATTATCTTGTATTTGAGAACAGCAAAGGCTCAGTGATGCACAGCACTGATGCTGCAGAACATTCAGGGAAAAGCGACCCAGCATTTGAAACACTTTGGATTGGAGGCTTCAAGCAGCTGATTTGCAGCAGAGCCCAATGAACTAAACCAAACAGTTCCCTAGGGAAAATGCTCTCAGTGTAGAAGCAGCAGAGCCATCAGCTACACCTTCTCCCCCCAACTCCGCAGTCCCCGAGGTGCATGGGAGGACTGGCATAGCAGGCAGTGACTGCTGCCTGATCAGAGGTTTTGGTGGGGGTGAACCCCACTATGCATATTTTAGGCAGGTGAAAAAGTCCCCCTGCCATCTCCAGGCAAGTTCAGGGAGCTATGGTCCTCTTCATGTGGACAACTGCAAAAAAGTGTTAAAAGGCATCTTTCACTCTTTATTTTCATTTTCTCCCAAGCTCGGTAGTCATCCCACACTTGCTTCTATTACCTAGCAAGCCAGTAAGAGGGGCTCCCCACAGCCTGGCCAGCCATGCTGAGTTGCTGCAGGCAGGGTGGGCACCGGCGTGCTGCTCTCCCCTCCATGCTTATCCCCACCTCATACTTACCCCTGCTTTTCTCTGCCATTTATCCCCACTGAAATATCCCACTATGACAGATGCTGAG
This sequence comes from Calonectris borealis, assembly GCF_964195595.1. Taxonomy (NCBI): domain Eukaryota; kingdom Metazoa; phylum Chordata; class Aves; order Procellariiformes; family Procellariidae; genus Calonectris; species Calonectris borealis. The sequence goes on along the minus strand of NC_134313.1, from coordinate 115,139,348 downwards.
CGGTCTCCTTCACAGTTCCTCCTAGCCAGCGCAGGAAACTTGGACTATTGAGATGAAAGGCAAAGCGTATTCCCCTTTCCTGCCCTCATTCACTGCTCTCTCACCCTCACCGTCTACAGCAGCTGGTTGGACCAGGGGCCAGTAGCACATCCTATTCTAGGAGGCAGGCGTTGTGATCAATCCAGACCAGGAATTCCTTTATTTTCCAGATACAGAGGTTACCACCACCCCAACATCTCTCCACTACGTGCCCGTAAAGTCACACTCTTAATTGTGCCACAACAGGAAGGTTGCACTGCACTGTGGAGTGGCTGTGGACCACTGATGACAGTCTCACTGACGGCTAGCATGGGGCAAACCTTGGGTCAGGAACATTGCGTCTTAGACAATACGACAATGCAAGAGAGAGGATCTGCTAGAGGAGCAAGATGTAGTGAAGAAGAGAGTCCAGAGCCAAGCCCGACAAATTAGCGGCAGATTTTTTAAAATTTTATTTTGTTTTAAAGAGAAGGGCTAAGTGAAGTGTAGAGAGAACAGTAGAGGAACGGACGCATGCTCAAGAACTAAAAAAGGAGTGGGAAAGAATAAAAGTGAAAAGATGAAATTGTCAAGAAAGAAAAGAGAAGAAGGTTGCCTTGATATTAATAATGCTTTGGTCAGCAAACATGGAGATATGGACCCCCATAAAACTGAAGAAACAGCACTTTCTTGACTTGACGGAAGCTAAGTGACAATGAGGAAGGGTGTATTACATAGTAACTCACAGGATCGTGGATAACGTTGCAGATGAGGAAAAAACTGGGACAGGAGAAACGGATTACCTTCCCTCAGGTAGCAGGGAAAAAGTCACATGAGAACCTAGCAGGAAGGAGCCCTGGGGGTTTTCTCTCCCCTTTCTTCGGCACTTGGCACCCAGACAACCAGAATCTACCTCTACCTTTTAACGTGCACATTAGAAACTAAAACAATTGAAAGCAATCAATATTTTAATAATAGCTGCTATTTGGCCTGGTTGGGAGGGTCATACGATCCAGTTAGATCATAGGGAATGCTGACAAGAGAGGAAAACCACTTGTAAATTTTGAGGCAAGAAGAAAGAACACATCAAGGAGAGCTAGAACGTGGAGCAAAGGATTTGAACTGCAAAAAAGGACATTTATATTAAGTGAGAAGAGAACTTTCTGATTGGAGGTGCCTAAGCAATGGCATAGATCATTTTAGGGAAGCTGCAAAATCTCCACCATTACCTACTTTAAAAAGCTGGCAAGAAAATCACTCCTAAGGAATAATTTTAAGTACAGCTGATTCTGCTTTGGTTTAGAAGAATGGGCCACATGACCACTTGCACTCCTTCTTTTCTACGATTTCCATGAAAAAAGAAATTTAAAAAAGGGAAATTCAAGTTTTTATTATACTGGAACCTGAAGCTAGAAGAATCTGAGCTGCATAGTTTAGACCATACCATTCACATGAGAAATTACTGAATTCTAATTGATTTGTTTGTAAACTCAGAGATTAACAACTAGCTCTTCAGAGATGAAGTTGCCTCTTCATTGCATGTGCTTGTGTCAGCAGGCCCCCTAAATGTTGAGGTCTGTCATAATACTGTGACGACTTCAGATTTTATGTACTAAATTTTATAAAACCTGTGGGGCCAATGTTTTAAATCATTAGACAGTAATTTGATTTTATGAAACCAAGGTTACTAGAACCATACAATCACATTGCAGGCAGGTCAGCACAAGTACAATATATGCATCATGCCTTTCACAAATATATTCTTGCATGCAGATACCGATCTCCTGCATCAGAGCTGATGTAATCAATTACAGAAGACATGATGTGTACGGAATCGTGAAATTCCCTTCCGGGGCGTGGGGGGGGCTATCTTTTCCCTTTATGGAGTCTTCTCCTTTACAACACTTTAAACACTAGTTATGCCTCCAAAGTTCTCATAAACTAGACTATTTACTGATTTAACTTTTGGATGAAACTGAATATAATACTGACTAGAAGCTCAACATCAAAAAACACATCAGTTAGATTTTCAAGAGCTACTCAAGAAACACCCAGGAACAAGCCTTACTGAAACTGAGTTTTGGAAGTGTTGTGACAGCACCAACTCTGTTTACTGTGAGAGGGTGGTCAAACCGTGGAAGAGAGGCTTCCTGGAGAGGCAATCGATGCCCCATTTGAACAATGCCCTTAATGTCATGCTTTAACTTTTGGTCAGCCCAGCAGTGGTCAGGCAATTGGACTAGATGGTCGTTGTAGGTCCCTTCCAGCTGAACTATGCTGTTCTACTCTTCTTCCTACCTCCTCCTTTCCCTACCAGCACATGCTGAGGAAAGCTCTGAGGACATTTCTTCCCAGCCCTGCACTAGCAGAAGGCATTGAATACCCATAAGCATGTCCCAGCCTAGGCATTGCCTCTCTCACGTTGTGACCTGTTCATTTCCCCGTGGATTTTGTTTCTCTCCTTGTACTCATTTTTAGAAATGCCTGATCTGTTTCCCGTGGGAAACCAGGCTAAAATCAAAGAGCCTGAGAACCACAGCACTCCCTCAGAGCGAAGGTCCACCTGGCCCAATACGCTGTCTCCAAAGTGGCCAACCACCCCTGTCTAAAGGAGGGCACATGAGCAGTGCAAGCCGACTTCTGCCGGGCTCCTGGGGGTGCTCCTAGGCCTCAGTGGCTGGGACCGGCCTCCCCTGCGGCCCCCACCCACGCCGCCTCCTGCCCAGGGCCCGGGGGACGTGTCTCAGCTCAGCCTGGGGCCTGCAGGCCCTGCCTGAGCCATGTTGCAGGTGTGCCCGTCTCTGCCCCTGTCCTCTGGACGGGCCTGGGACCTGCGCTGCAGAGAGCTGCTCTCCTGGGCGCAGCCCTCAGGCCTCGGTCAGAGCTTCTCATGCAGAGCTCTAGGCGTGACATAGCGTAACCATGCTGCTCCATTCCCTGCGCTCACCACGAGTCGAGTAACGGGGAGACTGTTATTTGCCTGAAATGCCAGGGGGTTTTCAGCTCCCAAACCACTTGCAAGGACACATAACGCAAAGGTTACAAGTGCAAACAGGATTTTATTTGTATTTGTATTTTTCCGAATCTGTTTCAGAGCCCGTGCTCACAAGCCTGAACACAATGCGCATGTGTAGCCAGGAGCAGGCTGATGCGTTCTTCAGTTTAGCTTAACAAAACATCCCTTGCAGCCTGGCAAAGGCAAGCCACAGAGCTGCAGAAAGCAGCAGCAGGAACACAGGCCAAGCAGCCCCTGGTTCCTCAAGAGGGAGAACGTGAAGAATGAGGACCACGACCAACGACACACAAAAGAAGAAGATGAAGAAGAAGAGGTGTGTGGTACCGTGGGGTATTTTCCAAAGTAGGACACGTAGCGATGACAAGCACACTTCTTGCCTTCCAAAACTTGCTGCGCCGCTGTGCTTCTTGGCTGGTGATGCCTGAAAAGCGCTCTCGTGCCGGCCCTGCGCTTGTGCTGCAGGCAGGGAGAGCTGCAAAGCGGCAGCTCCGGACGGTGCAGCAAGCCTGCAGCCCTTCCCAGCCCAGGCTGTTTTGCACAAACAAGAACCCCCGGGGAAACGGAGCCAAGGGAAGAGCAGAGCTCGCTCCCGCTCCAAACTTGCAATGGGCAAGAGAGCCCAAGAGAGCTAGGGCACGAGAGGTGCCTTGGAGGTGCAAGAGCAGCGGGCAAGAAGGGAGCCGAAAGGGCCCAGAGGAGCCCTGGCAAGGGGTTGTGCTCAATGCTACGGAGGACAAGAAGCAACCCGCGGGGGCCACCATGGGGGCCCAGCCCGGGAGTCTAGAAAGCTTCCTCCCCCCGGATGCGGGGCACGAGGGCCACCTTCGTGGAGCACGAGCAGCAGGCACCTAGCCCAAATGGCCCAAAGGAGCCCTGGCAAGGGGCCGTGCTCAGTGCTGCAGAGGCAGGCAAAAACCCCCCGGGGACACTTGCTAGCCCACCGTGGGGGAAAAAAAGCCTTGCTCCCCCCAGCTGCAGGGCACGAGAGGCCATCTTCGTGGTGCATGAGCAGCAGGCAGTAACCTAGCCAAAAGGGACGGGAGGAGCCCTGACAAGTGGTCATGCTCAATGCTGCAGAGGAAGGCAAAAAACCCCCGGGGACCAGTGCCAATCTGCCCCGGGGGAAAATTCCTTCCTGACCCCAGCGCTGGCGATCGGCTACTCCCTGAGCATGTGAGCAAGACCCGCCTCCTCCTCCCACAGGCTGGTCACGCCTCCCAGGAGATGCCCAAGCCCTATTCTCCCTCAACCTGGAGCCACCTCAGGGGCTTCTGAGAGTGGCCACATGCCCCCGGCCTGATCGACCTTGGGGGCAAGAATCCTTCCCGCGCCTGGCAGGATGCTCCAGTGGATGCTCCAAAGCTCTGGGACCCCTTGCAACATCTCTGCATCCCATTTCTTACGGCATCTGCCCCTGGCTCCACGGGGCATGAGGACGGCGAGCTCTGAGGGCTCCTCAAGGAGGCATTCCCTTCGTCTTGGCACTGCTATCCAGCTGAAAAGGCCCCATAGCCTCGGGCACTTCCAGGGGTTGCTGCTTCTCCGCATCTCCTGAAGGGTTTGTGTCTGTTCCCTGAAGGCTGAAGCAGGATTTCCATCTATCAGGTGGGCTTTGAAGGTGGCCCTGCTGGGAGCTGGCCTTGCAGCGGAGAACATCCAGCAGCCTCGTCCAGCCTCTGGTCTTCCTCCCTCAGCCCCCTCCGAGTAATTCCACCCACTCCTCAAGGACATCTTCGGATGTCTTCGGGCTGGCCCCGCAGCCATCTCTGGCAGCGGGACACAGGTCAATGCTCCCTTTTATCCTGCCCCGGGGCACTGTGACTGCTGCGTTGCCGGGTGGTGGCACTGTGACAGGGGTGTGATGGGGCCCCCCATGCGCAGCCCTGCCCACCGCCTCTCTGCCCAGCATTCTTCAGAGGGAGATGTTTGGGGTGCTGGCCCCAATGCAGTCCCAGTGCCCAGGAGGGTGTCATTGCACTGGACACAGCTGCTGGGCATCCCTGACGCCTCCTCTACCACTCAGCTCCCGAGGACAAACCTCGTGCTGTTCCTCTTCTCTCAGGCCATGGCAGAAACCAACCCTGCAGCCCAGAGACCACCCCTATTAGCAGTTCCTTCTCTGCACCAGAGCTAACATCCATGAGGCTACCTTAGGCTGCCTGGTCTTCCGAGTTGGAGGACCACGACTGCGGGAACAATAACTTTCCTTTTATGGACACTGAAATTTTAAGGGAGCAGTTGTATCAGTTGAATGTTCACAAGTCCATGGGGCCTGATGTGATTTATCCCAGAGTACTGAATGAGCTAGCACATGTTACAGCAGGACCCCTCTCAATCGTCTACCAAAGGTCTTGGGAGTCTGGGGATGTCCCTGCTGACAGGAAGCTAGCCAATTTACAAGAAGGGTGTGAGGGAAGACCCAGGAAACTACAGGCCTGTTAGTCTAACCTCAGGACATGGAAAAATTATGGAGAAGATCATGCTGGGTGCTATCAAAAGGTTTAAAGGACAATGCAATCATCAGGCAAAGTCAATATGGGTTCACAAAGGGAAAGTCCTGTTTAACTAATTTAATATCCTTCTACAGTAGGGTCATCTGCCTAGTGGATGAAGGGAAGGTGGTGGGTGTAGTTTTTCTGGACTTTAGTAAGGCTTTTGACACTGTCTCTCCCAGCATCCTTCTGGACAAGTTGTCCAGCTGTGGGATGAGCAGGTTCACGGTGCGCTGTATGAAGAACTGGCTGAATGACAGAGCCTCAAAGGGTTGTAGTGAATGGAGCTACATCTGGCTAGCAATCGGTTGCCAGTGGTGTTCCTCAGGGTTCAATTCTATTCAGTTCTGTTCAATATATTTATCTACGATCCGGATGCAGGAGTTGAATGCACCCTTAGCAAGTTTGCTGATGATACTAAACTGGGAGGTGCTGTTGACTGTCTTGAGGGACAAGAGACCTTGCAGAGGGATCTGGATAGATTGGAGCATGGGGCAATCATCAATGGCATGAAATTGAACAAGACCAAATGCCAGATTCTGCACCTGGGGTGGAATAAAGCTGGGCACAAGTATAGGTTGGGAGAGGAGTGGCTGGAGAGCAGCCCTGCACAAAGGGGTCTGGGGGTGCTGGTTGACAGGAGGCTCAACAGGAGTCAGCAGTGTGCCCCGGCAGCCAAGAGGGCAAACCGCGTCCTGGGGTGCATCAAACACAGCCTAACCAGCCGGTCAAAAGAGGTGACTGTCCCGCTGTATTTAGCACTGATGCGGGCCTCACCTTGAGTATTGTGTGCGGTTCTGGGCCCCATCATTTGAAAAGGATGTTGAGGTACATGAATGCATCCCAAGGAGGGCACCAAAGCTGTTGAAGGGGCTGGAAGGCATATCCTCTGAGGAGCGGCTGAGGACATGGGGTTTGACGAGTTTGGGGAGCAGGCGGCTGAGGGGCAACCTCACTGCTCTCCGCAGCTTCCTGAGGAGGGCAAGTGGAGAGGGAGGTGCTGATCTCTTCTCCCTGGTACCCAGTGCCAGGACGCGTGGGAATGGCTCAAAGCTGCGTCCATCAGGGGAGGTTGGGACTTGACATGAGGAGACATTTCTTTACCGAGAGAGTGGTCCAACCCTGGAACAGGCTTCCTGGAGAGGCGGTCGATGCCCCATGCCTGCCAGTGTTTAAGAGGCATTTGGACAATGCCCTTAATACCATGCTTTAACTTTTGGTCAGCCCTGAAGCGGTCAGGCAGTTGGACTAGATGGTCGTTGTAGGTCCCTTCCAGCTGAACTATACTATTCTATTCACTTAGAGGTGTTGAGTTACAAAGGGAAGGATAAGGAGATAACTAGTGTTACAAATTGGGTTAGCATCTTAAATTCAAATTTCCAGAGGAACCTAGGGATACAAACTCAGCCTTTTCATCCAAGTAATCTTGTCCTCAGAACTGACTCAGCCAGCCTCGGTTACCAATATATCTGTTCAGGTTTCAGTATGAACAGACATTTAAGCACATCAGTGTTTCATTTACTTTTATGACTGGGATGTAGGCTCCTAAGTTGCTCTCATGCTTTTAAATCTTTAATCCAGATTCTTCAGCCGACTGTTGACAACTTCCAGCAGATGCTGCAAGCTCAGCATGTCCACGCTTCCTGAATTTTAGGGGAAAAGTCATTGAAGAAATGCAATGAAGAGCAGTGTAATTTAGTACATGGGACATTCATTGATTCAAAATCAGGGTGCCAGGGCACATGTGCTACCACCAAAAGTACCTTCTTCTGGATGATGTGAGAAATGGAGTGACCAATTATTATTTCTGGTTGTTTAAAGTCACGTTTCATTTTGAGTATTAGCTTGGTACAGCCCATTTTGGTCAATTGCCTTCTTCCCCTCATTAGTGCATGATTTCTTACTTTCTTTAGCCTTACACTAGTTTTTATGGCATTTCCTATATCAAGCCATTGACACATTTACCTCACCCATTTCTACAGTGTAGAGTCATCTAAATATTTCTGGAATCTTGTGAGAAAAAAGAACATTATTGATGTTATCAAGTGAGAAGGATGATTGCTTTTGTTTAAGCTAGGAAAACAGCATCAAAGGATGCGTTCATGTAACTCTCAGATTTAACACTTCTAATGCAAGACAGATAGATTTGCACAATATGAGATGTTTTCCATCAGTTATTTAGTTTTTGTCATATAAATAGTGACTAGACACACATGTATATGGGCACATGCACTACCTACATCATACAACTAAAATTTCTCCTAGACTGCAAGGAACTGAAGATAATGATAACATCATTAGAAAAATAGTTTCCATAGACGAAGGTTTATGTTTTACAGCCACTCCATGTTTTTAATACATATGTTACATCAATAACACATAATAGAAAACTATGTATAAATGCTTTATAAATGCAATTAACTGTAAGGACACATTAAGTAAACGGAAGGTGCCCAAATCCAATATAAGCAACAAAATAAAACAACTCAATGTATTTCAATCTCTTTAAGCCAGTGTGATATTACACATCTGTCACAATACCATCCTATTCACACCATCAGAAATCAGATAAATCAGACTTTTAACTCCTAGATACAATTTACTTGTTGTCATCAAGTACCTAAAGAAAACAAAAAAACCAATCATTCTCTATCATTCCCATTTGGTTTTGTTTTTTTTTTTTTTAAAAAAAAGTAAAGTTTTAGCAAAAATAATGAAGGATTTTATGTTGCATAACCATGAAGGAACTCAAAGGTAACCAGAAGTGTAGGCACGAGAGGATAGATGCGCACAGCTCACGCAATAACTACACGTGCATGCCATGAAAAGGGAAGCAAGGATACAGAGCTACATGGTACTGTGACCTATTCTGTGTCAGGCCCCTGATAGCTTTTATTTCCTGTAAATAAGCAATGTTTAGACCCACTGACATATGAAACAACCACCACAGATGCCATAACAAGGTCAAAATTGCCAGATGCCCGACTGCAATACATGCAGATCAAACCAGACAAATTTTCCCCTTGTAGCATGGCTGATCACTGAAGCAAAGGTAGAGCAGCCCAGCCATCAGAGCCCACCAGCATCCCTGGTTTGCACCCAAGGTGTCCGTCGGGCTCGACACAGCCACCCCGGGGCTGGTGCAGGTGGCATCTTCGCCATGACACCAGGACCTCAGGTACTCAGATTAAGGTGTGCTCTGGTATGCCCACACATTTCTGTGAACAAGACCTCTCGTGTTTGAACAGACACACCTGGAAGCAGCACATCTGATCTTTAAGACTTACACCAATGCTTTACCAGATAGTTAATCGTAGCAACACTAACAAAGACAAAAGGAAACGAATAGTATTTTTAGGCTTCTATTCCAACTACTGACCCAGCTCAACTCACACCATAAAGTCATCAGATCTCTTCTAACTGTTAGAATTATATTATGTGTTTTACTCGAAAACAGTTGCAGTCCAAACCTGCAAGAATGGAAATGCATCATGACTTTGGTATTGAAAAGTCCAGTACTTTATGATCTTGTGAGCTAGATAGTAGTATTTGAAAGGGAAAATCCTCCACTTGCCTATGTCAGCCTCAACTATTAGATTCTTAAATAATGGCATGATTACATATGAGACTTTTCTACATATTAATTGTTGCAATTTTTATTCCCTTAGAGCTCCACAGAGTTCAATGTGCGGCAAAAAGGAAGTGGGGGTTTATAGGCAGTGAAGTATGAGAAATAGTGGTCATAAAATAATCTCCTTTAATTCTCCAGAGCCCTATTACATAGAGCATGTAACAACATAGGATACAGGCTAGAGGGGTATAAAGGTTTTATTAGCCCTCAAAAGAGAGGGCTTGCAATGCTTGCTGACAACTGTGCCTCCCAAATTCATGCTGAGAACAGCTTTATGACAAACTGTACTAATAGCCGATAAGGATGCTATACATAGTCTTACACAAATGCTTTTCTGCTTGGTTTAATGTCTGCATCTATGGTCCTGGTTCCAAGACAGCCAACAGCTAAACAGGAGTTACTTGTGTGGAACACAAAAACCTATTGGCTTTTATTAGTGAATTTGAACAAAATAAACAACAGCCAACAAGGCCCTCATCTTTTATCAGAAACTCCTGCAAATTCTCCCCGACTTTGCTGGTTGTTCATTTCCAGCCTACAGTAACACAGGAATCAGAACCGAGTTTTCTAAGCAATAAACACCATCAGCTGCACAACATTTTGACCAGCCTCGTGACATTTGGAGAAGCTCCCCCAAACTGAAGCAGCTGCTAATGAAGGCGTGGGTCCTCCGCCAGCACTCCCCCGCGGGTTTCTGTCACACGCAGGGGGTTTCTGTCACGCCGCTGCGGCCGGCTGGCTCAGCTGCCGAGCCAGCGCGGCAAGGAGGATCGCTTCAGCCGGGGATGAGCCGGCGCGGATATTAAAGGAAATGCAATCCTCTTAGGAGGGCTGGCGGCGGGCGGTGAGGCGAGACAAACCCTTATTTCCCGGCGCGGGCCGGTACGGCAGCCCGGCCACCCCTCCGCCGCGCGGTGCGGTGGGCAGCCACCCGGCCTACCCCTGCGGGGAGCCCCGCTCCGCCTGAAGGGCGAGGAAGCGGCGGCTCGCTCGGGCCTGCGGCAGGTGGACACCGGCACTGCCCGCACCGCCGCGTCCCGGAGGGGAGCGACCCGCCACCGGGACGCGGGGGGCTAGCGGCGCGGCCGGGCGGGGGGCGGCTGGTGCGGTTAAGTGGGCCGGTTACATAATAACACCCCCCCCCTCCCGCCAACCGCCCCCCGGCGGCGGCTCCGCACCCCCGCGGGCAGGGAGCGGGAAAGCCGCAGCGGCGGGCGCGGGGGGGCGAGCGGGGCCGCTTCCCCTCGCCGACCCCGGGCATCGCCGCCGCCGCCCCCTTCCTCCTCCTGCCCGCCGGAACGAGGCCGTCCCTCCGAGCCCCCCCCTCCCCGCCCCGCGGCGCACCTTCTCCTGGGCGCGGTTGAGGCGTTTCTGGACGTTTTTGGCGAAGATGCCGGTCTTCATGTCGGCCATGGCTGGCGGCGGGGATGGGGAGGGTGAGGGGGGGGAAAGGCGGGCGAGGCAGAGCCCGGCGGCGGCGAGCGGCAGCGGCGAGGCAGGGATGGATGGAGGGAGGGAGGACGAGGAGGAGGAGGGCGAGGAGGAGGAGGAGGGCCTTAAAGACACAGCGGGGAGAGGCGGGGCCGTCGCCGCCGCCTCAGGTGAGCCGCGGGCCCGCGCGCCGTGGGCCGCCCCCGGCCCGCCGGGGAGGCGGCTGTTGGGCCCCCCGCAGGGCGGGCAGCGTTGTCTCCTGGAGATGAGGCAGTTCCTCTAGATAATAAAAAACATGAAGAGAGAAAACAGGGGTGAAGGTTTCCAGAAGCTGCCAGTGCTGCGGCGCTTGATGGCCATGTCCACTACCGGCACGAGCCCCCTCGTACAACTGGAGAGCGCGAGGCATCTGATTATTTCCCTAGAAATTTCCACTGGGTCGGAGTTGCTCCGAGTTTCCAAGCTCCTTCGACAGTTTGGTTTTGGGGCTGCAGCATCATGGGCCTTCAGCACAGTATTTGGGCGCTGTGGTTTGGGGACCTGCACCCCTAGCTGGGCCCAAGCAGGGTTTGCTGGCGCGGCCGGCAGCCGTGTTGGGCTCACAGTGCCCACACTGCTGAATGCAAGCGACACGCGTTGACTTGCCATTGAACTACTCTCGGCATCCTCCCCCTATCCATCGCTCACTCCTATCTCGGTGTAGCAGCCAACAGCTATAAACAGGCTACAGACTGGTTTCAGGTTTTTTGATCTCGTTCCTGAAATTACAACTTGCAGTCAAAACTAGATACTGTGGCTCCAAATTCAGTTCTGGCATTTATTTCTGCTGTTTGGCCAAGCACGGAGTTCCCTGATCCGGAGAGTAGAAACCCAGCGGCAAACACTGCAAAGTAATACAAAGCAAAACACTGACACTCCAGGCTCTGAGCCTGCACCTATATTTTTCTATAGGGAGCTGTTTTATGTTTGTAATACTTTTCATTGATTTTTTGGATTGGTACAAAACACAAGCCAGAAGGTCTCATACACCTTATAAGTCCAGCTATATTTTCTGAGACCTTATATTTCTGACATCCGTCCAGCCCCAGACCTGCATGACACATTTTCCTGTAATATTAGGAAGCAGATTTAACATACCGACTGCAGCAGTAACAATGTTAGTTAAGAAATTGTGACCTCTATAAAGGTAGGTGCTTACTTAATTCTCACATAAGCATCTTTTAAAAAGAAAAAAAAAACCAAAAAAACCCAAAAAACCCAAAGAAAACAAAAGCAGAAAAACAAAGAAAACACATCGTAGCAATCAAGGAAACAATTTTATCCAAAAGATCGCAGGCAGTCTCTTATAATGCTGTTAGGCTGGTGAAAGATAAAAACAAAATCCCAGTGTGCACAGGGCTCCCAAATTCTTTGAAGTAATTTTTCACATCTTCTTCAGAGTTTGTCTTTCTGGCCTGTTTGGCATCTGATTCCAAAAGGATCACACCACTTTAATAATGAAAAATCATGAAAAGAGGTGGTCTTAACTTTGATTACTCGTGCATTTCTTCACCAAAGGGTAACCAAAGTAGCGCGTATCAGCAGCAGAGAGTGTATTTGGTTACATTTGGGCTACTAGGGGGAGGGAGGACACTCTCCCATGCCTTTTTGTCCTCAGTTGTCTGATATAATGATAGTAGATCCCTCACCGCTAAGCCTGAAAATGTTTTTTCGTGCTGGTGGATGAGGAGCGTGATGATGTGTGGGCTGTACTCAGTCATACAGCCGCTCTTTTCCTCCTCAGTCAGTCAGCTTGTGCTGGCTTTGCCCTCCTTTAACAGCCTTGGACAACAGCCAGAAATGGCTTTTTCACTGGCTGGTTTATCAATGCGCTCTCCAGCAGCTAGATTTTAGAAAGTAATTATCCACAAACAATCAGGCTGATCTCCCTACACTCCCTGTCTGTCACATATAACATTTATTTTTAATCTCTCTTAAAAGAAAACTTCCCCATTAAGATGTATTTTAAAGCAAATTTCTTTCTCTGTGTCGTTGATACCTTAGTCTGAAATAGACGATGTTTAAAAATGAAGAATTGTTTTCTACAATTTACCCTGCTTGTTTTCTCCTTAAATTTGTTGTTTCTTTGGTGTTATTTTAAAATGAGATTTCAGTTCAGTTTCACTCTTGAATAGCAGGGATGATCAGTCATTCATAGAAAAATGTTCCTAATGGAGTGGTGATTTTTGAACAAAAATCTCTAAGGGGAAGAGAGAAGGTAAGTATTACTACTACTGGTATGTCACCACTTTTGCCAGGTGACAATCCCTGTTCACCCAAAATGTTAGTCAGAAAAAGAAGAAATCTGCATCTCTTCTGACTCATCAACAGCATGGTTTCTCATCACACATTTCTGCTTCTCTGAGCACTCTTCATTTAAGTAAAGCAATAAAATTAGAAGACACTGGTCCATAGGAGTCGGTTTTACAATATTGATAAGAGAAAAAAATTGGCAGGTGTCTTGCAGCCATCTCCATTGCAATGATAATTCCAATATAGGTATCAACTGCTTCGGAGTAACACAACAACTTTCACCTCACAGAGCTCTACAAACAGCAGCATATGGAGACACACAACTCACACCCCAGACATGGCAGATAAAAGACATCTCCATCACAAGCACACCACTTTAATAGTCACTGCAGTAGCAATTGGGAGTGGGAAATGAAGATTATTCAAATGAAGCCGCAGGACAGCCCGGGAGTTGAAATCGCGCTATAATTGCAGATTTCGGGAGGCAGAATGTATGGACCCAAATTCAATGCCAGTCGAGACAAACAGATTAGCAATTGTGGGAAAGCAACATGAGAAGTTAAATGGTTTCAGGTGTACAGGACCTGAATTTTAAATCTCCTTTTGCAAGCGACAGCTTGTAATACTTGCAGTTTAGGTCAGCATATAATGGGCAGTAAAAGACTAGCTAAATTATCAGGGCAGTTTCTGCAGGTCTCACTGCTCTTTGGATGTGAGTCACAGAGAGGAGAGCTGCCTGTCAGAACCACAAGGCAAGGAAAGTAAGGAACACAGTGGAAAATACACGTCAAAAGAAAAAATGTTTTTATAAACTAAGTGTGGTGCCAAACCCTGTAAAAATCTAGTCTGGAGGAAATTTTTAATAAACATCTAAAATTAAAAAACATACATGTTCTATATTTAAAGACTTACGCATTTATTTTTTATTAAAATTCTTCTTATTAAAGTAAAATATAGATTTTTTTTTTTTTTTTTACATTTTTCTTCACTGCCATAACTTCAGATGAACACCTCTCTCTCAGTCATTAACATGATAACATACATTGAACCTGTTCTTACATTCTGGCACAGAATACCAGTTCCATCACTGGGAAGCGTTTTATCTGAAAGGTGTACTTCGATTTCAGCTTCATTATTTGAACCTATCTGGCTTCACAGAGCTACATACAGGAAGGCACTGCTTGGCACTGGCCTTGCTTTTTGTTCCCCTGGAGGTCTGTCCTGCCACTTACTTCAGTCAGCGAACAGCTGGGTTGACACCCCAGCCTCTGAAACCCCCCAAAATGAGCCTTACGTGGGAAAGCGGCACTAATGAGGAGCCGGCAGAGCTCGCGCACAGAATGAGCACCAGTGATGCTTCTGTATGAAATTCGCTCCTTGGTAGCACCCATGGGACAGGGATGTCTGTGCTGGACTTCTGCAGGGGGGAGGTCTGTTCCTTCCCTCCTCCAAGTCCTCTTCCCTGAAAAAGAAGGAATTAGAGAAATGAGCTTCAAATACAGCAAAAAAAAAAATATGCTAGAGAGAGAATACCTGGAATTACTGCTGCCTTTGGGTAAATCTTTCCAGGTTTGAGGCTGTGAAAGGAGATAGGAAAACATGAGAAGAGATCCAAAATTCTTTAGGGTTGGCAGGTGGGGGTAGGAGTGGGTAATTAAGTAACACGTAGTTAATACCGAGCATTTTTACTTTTTACACAGTTGGAGTGTCAGTAAAATACAAACTTGAGGAAAAGACTAGAGTGATGAGAAGGACAAGCTTTCTTGAAATCCAAGAATGAGTTTCTGCATGGCCAGAGCTGCAGGGATCCACAGCTCCCTCCCTCCGCGAGGATAACTGCCAACCTGGACCCGTTGCAAAAGGGGCTGCACAAAGAAATTGGCTTTAAGTTGTATCATTTAGGTGGCAACAGTATTTTCATAGGCTGTGTATACAGCAACAATTCCAGCATTAGGAATGAATGCTGAATAGGATACTCATGCTTTGGTTGGCCTCCTCCTGAGGTGTCAGGTTTTAAATGAAAAACGCAGGGAGTGGTACGGAAAATTAATTTTGGAGAATTATGCTGACAACGTATGAGTTTTCCCACCATAACAGCTTTCCCATCTAAGTAGGAAAAACTCCCACAACACACACACACAAAAAAATTAGCATGTAATTTTTCTGAAAAATACCAACCACCCTTAGCTGAAATTCAGGCTCCCTTAGGCTACTTGAGGTCAGCATTCAAAGGTCATTGAAAAATTGCTTTTGAAAAATTGCTTTTGAAAAATCTGGACATAGATGTGCTTGACACATTTCACCTTCTCCTTCAGAAGGTCACAGGCCAGAACCAGAAATATCTGCCCTTCTAAGTAGCAGCTAAAGAGGACAGAAAGGCTTTCTGTAGGACATCCTTTGGATCTCTCCTGAAAGAAAAGCCAACCTCTTTTCTTAAAAACTGTGTTCTTCCACAAGCAATTTTCCATATACCTCCTCTTTCCCATCAAATATATTTATGATATTCCTAGCATTTACAGTGACAATCTAGAAAACCACACCTTTCATTTGCATAACAATAAAAATGAATATTTTTACAATCTCTCTCTCTTTTTTTTTTTTTTTTTTTTTTTTAAAGCCATGCCACCACAATATTGCCTTCATTGGGAATTCCTCATCAGTGGTGAGTTCCTCTCACAAGCTGGGCACTTGTAAAGGGAACAGCTGCATGACATCAATTTGATTCCATACATGACTTTTTGCTCCTGAATTGGATGATAATGGCATTATGAGCACATATAGCATCATCCAGCCTCTCCATTTTTATTCCTAGTGTTAATGTATATTTACACAGTACCTTCACTTCCACCATTCATGTGGGCTAGGAGGAGGGGTGTGGTGAAAGGTGTGTAATCCTAATCCTGAAATGTTTTAAATTTGGAGAAGTATGATTAGCCATAACTATTATGATCGTGTGTGCCCCTCATTTAGAAAGGCCATGAAATGCAAGATAATACATACATGCAAAATAATAAATACTTTTATTTTATTACGAAGGTTATAGGATTAGTTTTTCTTCAAGAAGACATATACATAAACTGTTATGGACTAATTGTGCTGGCTTAATATCTGACACAGCATTTTCTAAATATCAGCGGATTTTTCCTCCTAGTCACCTGGAGCTGGGCTATGGAGGTTGGAAACGTCCTCTCCTGCAGCAGTTCTTCTTGTCTTCATACTCACTGATTTCAAGGAAGCAATAACAATTTAGAGCAACCAGGGATCCGCTTCCAGGAGTACAAAAGATTGCCTGCAAGAGGACCACTGCCCAGCTGTTGCTACTAGCCTCAGACCCACCGGGCATGGACTAAAAAGCCAGAGTCTGCAGGGAATGGTGTGACCTCTGGCCACAGGAGAGGCACTTTAACAATGAAAACCGTAGACCATAGCAAAGGATTAATCCAAACCTCAAAAAGGCACCCCCTCTCGAGACATTGTAGCATCTGTTGCTTTAAATTGTAGGGTCTAAGGTCAGGTTTTAAACCTATGGACTCTCTGAAGATACCCCTAGCTTTCAATTATCAAGGATCCTTATGCAAATCTCTCCACTCTTCTTTCTTCATACATGGTTTGTTCTTCATTGAGCTAGATTGATCCTGACTTCTTTTCAGTTTCTTGCCATAATCCATAAATTGTTCCAAGGTATCCCAAACTGATCTGCATCAGGGCTTTGGGACTGCCAGCACTTCTCTCATCAAAATTAGCGATAGCAGCACACTGAAAAGTTACAACATACATTTCTATTTGCAGGAAGAAAATCTTTCCTTCACAATGGCCCCAAAGGTGCTATATATTATTATTCATATTATTATTCATCCCAAAGGTGTCCTGGACAGATGCAGGGGGAAGCAGTCCCTGGAGTGGATTAAAACAGTCCTACCTGTAAATGGCCTGACTGGCGTAAGAGATTGTTATTTAGCTGTGGCTAGTGTATTCTTCACCGTATTTGAAGTGTTGTGTTCCAAGTTTGTTTTTTTTTTTTCCAGAAATATATCTCTGCAGCACTTAAAAGAGCTATAAGCAAACAGCAGGGATTGCAGACAAGTTAGCCTGTACATCCAGATCCCAGCAAAACTTTCTCTGGCCTTTCCCCAGACGCCATTTCTGATCTGTATCACCTTATTATAGATGTATGCATGATAATAAATACTCCACTTATCCAGCAGCTGTCTCTGGAAGGAGATTTTTCCAAACTACTTCAATCATTAGATGAAAAGACACTTTGGATGCTAACAGTTGCTATAACAGTCACTATAGGAACCAAACTCTGTAACTGTTGCAGGCTTCCTAGTCCTTGGCATGTGAGACAGTGATTTTTTTCACACTGTGGGGGAAAAAAAAGCCTTTAGCTAATAATGTTATGCTAGTCTTATTTTAGAAGCATCTTTTTGCAGCTTTTTGCATCTTTTATCAGCAGCAGCCTTGGTAAAAGTTAGTTATACATCATCCAAATTAAATTTTAACACCTTCTCCCTTCCCTTTCCCCTCTTCAAAACAGTGAACATTGAGAAATGTTCACACATTGCTACTCTTCCCCCTGTTGTATCTCAGAAACAGCACGCAGCAAGACGAGAGCGCTAACTACACAGTAATGATATCTTCTAACTGTATGTCTCTTAAAAACAGTGCTTTTAAAAGGAAAACCTTTAGTAAATCTTAATCACCAATGAATTAATGATTATTACATATCAATTAAATTTAAAAAACCTGCAAATGCCTTTAGACCAATACACCTTGTATAATCAATAATGAATGCATTGCTCTGTAGAGAGAGGTCATGGACTTCATATACTTCTCTGTATTCCCTGAACACCTGTAAAACTGGGAGATAAAATGAAATCTGTCTTACTAAGGAAAATGAGGAACAGGGTCAGAGAGCAGACTGAAGGCTCAGGTCTCTTGGTGCTGTACTAGAATAAAGATTTGCAGTGGATGGGGCAAGGCTTTGCAGAAAAGGCATGAGTAGAATCTGGTGGTGAATATTTTTCACTGTGCACTGATTTTTCTTCACCTCAGTGTAACATCATTCAAAACCAGTATTTTCAGGTATCCTCCTACTTTTCTTTTGAAGCAAAAGATCCAGTCCTGTCCCCTTTGACGTCAAGGGAAGAATTTCTGATCAATGTTAATGGAATAGTAGATGAGCATTAAATAAATTTAAGAGTGTTAGCAGCGTAAGTGCAGGTGTCAATAGTTTCACTACGCCAGAGCTGACGTGAACCAGCTGACGTGCACCTTAACAAGGAGCTCAAGGGGGCTGCAGAGAAACGGTGTGGAGGCACGGGTCAGAGCAGTGATACGCACAAAGCTAATTGTTTCAGTATAGTTCATATCTACCCATGAACAAATCTTTGAAGCCTCCACTGCTTCTGTATATCAAGCACGAAACAAGTTTCTTCTGATCCTTCTCTTCACATCTGCCAAAAACCCCTTTTTTCTGTTAGCCAGTATCTGCTAAAATGTTTCTAAAATCCAAAACAGAGATTAAAAGATATGGGCATTTTTGGGAAGGAAGAAGAGCAGTCTTCTTGGAAAGTCTTTTTTTCTCATTACTCTACCTCAGACTTGGAGCAAGGTTGACTTCGTCTCATTGCACCTTGCTGGCAGCAGGGAGAGCTGAGGTGAGATGTCTGGGGCTCCACCTGACAGGTGGAAGTCCATCTCTGTGCCTGACCCTGCCACGACACCCATGTCGGGGGTGCTTGTGGGAGCAGACCCACAACATGAGCAGGCACGTGACTTCTGCCCCTTCAGTTTAACCCCCCGGGGAAGGAATGAGAGGAAAAACTTGGAAGAGACGACATGATGTCTCAAGAGTTCATGGGGAGGCTAGGGATACTAGTTTGCTTCATAAGGAGCAGACCTATTAACTATTCGTATCAAGTTTTCCTCCACATGATCCCTCCATCCCTCGTCAAAAAGACTGGGGTGTCAACAGACCTGGATTTCTGAGGCAAACTAAAATTCGAGAGATTCCAGCCCAGCTGCACATTTTTGGTCTATTTGAAGGATTTCACTGGGACTGCAGGGAAATACGGTCCACCTAACACAAGGAGACTCCCCCATAGCCTCCACGGTAGCCCTGTAGAGAGCTGTGCTGGGGTGTGGGCTGCTGCAAAGCCATTCCTGAGCTCTGCTGGGGCAGCCCCATGTAGGCCCGCGCCCGCTGCAAAGCCAGGAACGGCTGCTGCCACCGACCCCAGACTAACTGCCCTCCAGCCCGGTGCTCACAGTGCTCTTATGGGATTTGAGAGATGAGGTTTTAAGCAAGGCCCAGAACTTATGTCTCCCTTTGCAGACTAGATGTTCCAAATGCTAGACTATTACTAGACAAGTGGGTGGTAACAATCTCACCTCCCACCCTTCCCACCCAGAGAAGAAAAATCATGATTTAAGGCATCAGGCGCTGAGTCCCTGTTTCACAGACGCCTAGCTACACCTACATTCACGTGAGAAAAACATCCCTGTCTTCAGCATTTCATAGCAACCGGCAGAGGTGTGCCCGCAGTTGGAGTGGCTCCGAGGAGCCCGTTTGCAATCCTCCTCCCTAGGTTGCGGCCGTACGTGAGCCGAGGGCTGGTTTTGATACAGCCCAGCTGCACAACCCGGGCTCAGGCTCCTGAGATAACGGTGAGACGTGAGGAGAGGCTGTGAGAAAGCACGTTGGCTAGAGACGTGCAAAGCGTGGAAAATAAAACAGCAGGCAGAGACAAATTTATTGAGACTGGGATAGACAGCAAATTGAGGAAATTTCACAGGAAAAACTGTGACCTGAAAAGGTATTAAAATACAAGGACTCAGAAGAGCAACGTGAAGGTTCAGCCTTGTTGCAAGGGAGACCTGCCAAGACTCACCCAGTGCCTTGCTGGGGTAGTGGCATATTAGCTCAGCAACCCACTGGTCTTACTATTAGACAATAGTGAACTGCTTTGCAATTATGAATCCTGTGTATGTGGGATATACTGTGTAAACCCTGCTATGACTTTCCATCTGCTCATAGTAAAAGTTGCCTGAACAAAGTGACTGAGGGAGCCCTGGTTGCACAGCTAACGAGTCTTTTCTCCCTGTCCCACTCCTCAGAGCTCAGGAAACTTTGGGAACTCTCTTAGCCCTGCTAGACCCAACTTTGCAATGCAGTGTAGGCTTTGCAGAACTAAGCTGCTGAGCTTTTTATTTGCATTTGGGCCTAACGACCTAGGTAGGAGATGGAAGGCGATGGCGACATATGGAGATGCAGGGGTGAGCAGGGAGTAATGGGATGTGATATAGATGAGCAAAAGCAGACTGAACCAGATTGTTGTAGTGTAGATGTGAAAAGATATTTTAAGTCATGCTTTATATTACATGACTCATCAAAATATTACTTAACATGTAGAGTTTACATGACACATTTCCCCATGCTTTGAGATATAACTCAAAACCTTGATCCAAAAGAGCAGTGCTGCCAATTCCTGGGCTCCAAAATTAGCCTGCAGATGCCAGAAGGGCAGTAATATGGGATCATTCAACAGCACGAATCAACAAGACCCCTCTGTTGACATCATCTTTTGCAATATTAATTACTTTGAAAAACTCCCCTATATAAAGAATTTGGAAAAGGTAAACAGCAATCGGCAAGAGAGAGGGAGGAGTTGTCTATGCTCATATTGAAGCATACCACTATGCAAATGAACAGAATCTGCTTTCCATATTGATTATCATCTTTATAACTAAGGTAAATAAAACACATTTAACTTAGGTACACTATGAAAATGGTTTTAGGAGTAAGCAAGAAGAGAGGAAAATAACTTGGACAAAAGCTTTCAGTCTTTATGGGGCGTGAGAGGTAAAGAAGCACATGAATAAGTGTTATGGTGTGAAACCTATTGCTGGTTCCCACAAACAGATCAATGCCCAATTAATGTTGGTCTCTCTTGTAATTTGATGCGATCAAGAAACAGCCCTTGGTAGAGGACCAGGTGGAATTGCTTACATCTTTCATGGATTTTTAATTACAGTCATAGAGAACTACAAAGCTCCTTTGAAGTTCCGGGGCTTCGAGGACTGTCCCAGCTACTATCAAAGTCAATAAAAACTTCTGTTTGACTTGAATAAGCTTTGGCTTAGGATTTCATACTCTGAGGCAGAGGATGCATCTATCCATGTGTTTTGGCTCTATGCAACAAAAACCAACTTTAATTGTAACATAGGCTTTGGTACTACCCAACCTTAATGTGCAGTTGCCTATGCAAAGACAATAAACAGTTTTGCTCTGAATTTTCAGTGCAGCTGTTACTTTTAATTTGTTTTTAATGTGAGTTTCAAGGTACACATTTTTCTTGGTGAGCCAGTGGCATTAGGTGAAAGTGAAAACATGCTCCTTTTGAAATGGAAAAACTCCAAGCCTAATCCCTCTAATTGTATCACATCCTAGAGGGAACAAAATCAAAGCACGAGGTCAGCATTTAAGATTGTTGAGGAAATCAAATTCCTTTGTAAGCCTTTATAGTAATTGTTAAGGGTGGGTTTCGTGTCCCCTCCCTGCAGCCCTGTACAAGTTAGACCTCTGAACAGAAATTAGGCTCTATTTAGACAAATGGATGGAAGCATTCTCCTCCTAAGGTAAATGACAGCAATTGCCTACGGTCCACACGCTATGAACTTTAAAGCTAACATTTTAAAATGGATAAAATTTGGACCGATGAATCAAAGTCATTACCAAGACAAGCCACAATGAAGATTAAAGGAAAAGTTTAGCCAGGTAGATGCTGCGTAGTGCCTGAAAGGGCAGAGGCTGGAAAGGGAAGAAGGAGAAGAGGTTGGGACGCGTATCAAATGATGCTGTGGTATCTAGTTCAGCCAGTGTGGTTCAGGCAGATGGCCATGATGAATATTTAAAGAGATGTGGCAGGTGAATTGTAATGGAAGCGGGAGTAATGCTGGTGCCAACATGAAACCATACAAATATTGCTCAAGACCATCAGTTCAGAATTTTTAAATTTTAAAAATATTTTTCACTCTCCCAGAATCACAACATCATTTTGATGCCACAATATTTACACTGGTGATCTATCATGTACCTGACAGTTCCACCACTGCATTTATAAACTTCAGATGTACATCCCTTGTGAGGTATTCATAGAAGCAGTCCCAATATTTTTCTGTAATATCTTAATAAATCAGGTCATGCATTTTACGACAGTACTGGAACGTTTGTCATGAGAGGAACATATTAGGAACAGCATTTATTAATCCTAAGAGATGCTGTGCATAACTCATCACAGAGCAAGGAAAGGCAGCTACCTGGGAGCTGACATAATTTCAAAATAGACAACAAAAGGCAGCAAGCAGAACACCACTGTTTTTTCCCTACACCTACAGAAATCCTTCTAAAGTGCATAACTAACTTCATTAGGAAAATCTTCTTACCAGTCTTTGCTAAATCATCTGCCTATGGAGAAATTGAAAAGTTGAGTGATCAGAAAGATTACATTAGCTAGCCAGAATTGTGTGAATTTGGTCTGAGGTTTATTGAGGGCAATGAGACTTTCAACTGTCTTGTATGAGCTATGTGTCCAAGTCTATAATCCAGTGAGTTTTTTGAGTAATGTGCAGATGAGGACACAGGGCATGCGCTGATAAGAGCTAGTGATGGGAATATATTTAGTGCATGGTAGCACTTGTCAGCAGGTAACAGAGGAGAGACTGCTAATGACAGGATAAGCTAGAGAAAACAGGCCCACCTTGGAACAAACCATTTGCTCTAGAAAGAGAACTTTACATATTCATTAATGCAGGTAGCTAAAACTGCAGACGTTGGAAGTATCATTTCAGGGAGGATCTCCAGGTTCGGACATTTGATTTCAATCTGAATTTTACTGAGCATTGAGAAATATAAAATAAAATTAAAACTCTGGAAACAAAGGTCATGCCTGTACTATGAAATTTTTCTTACCCGTTTCTGCTTTATTCGTGAAGTTAAAAAGTGATTAAATGAAAAATGTATTTATGTGCAAATCAAAATCTAACATATAAAAGATACCTAACCAGAACATTTTTACTCCCCCTTTTTTTTTTCAAGGTGCCCTCTAAAATATTCAAGTGAAACTGATTTAGTTTGCAAAGCAGGGCTATTTCTGCACTCTGGCAGAATACCTACCAGCAGCTTGAGGCATAAGTCTAGTGCAGACACAAAGAAGCGATCTTATAAACAGATTAACGCAACATTAAGAGCAGGTTCTGTAGCTGGTTACGCAGCACCCTCTCTCTTCTTAAAATACACAACCGAGAACTGAAACAACCAGAATATACGTTGAATAAGATAGCACTAATTTTTCTATTGCTTTTCATAGTTAAATTAGGCTTAAATGTTGTATTGAAAAGAAGGATGAATGCTTGAATATAATTAAAATTACTGCAGTGATTTTTAACTATCAGTGTGCTGAGGTTCTGCTTCCATAATGCTTGCTTTACACAGCTGATCCAAACGGAGTCCAGAATAACAAAAAATTGCAGACATAATTAATACATCTGAGGGATAGCGTCTGTAAAAACCAAATTAACTATGTTATCGCATATAGTATAAATCTACCCTTACCTTTTTGTTCATAAGCACTGTTAAAAATCTGCCAAACCCAGTTTCCATGCAATTCTGGCTGAGTTTTGTTTTCCTGTTCTTGTGGGTGGAGATTGCAACCACTGACTGTCACTCATCTGCGTTGGCCTTGTGGTTCAGGCCATCCTTGAACCATCCCCACTCGCTGTGCTTCGATTCACACGCCAGAGCAGTCACAACATGCAAACTGTATTCCTTTCGGACGAAACTAAACCAGAAAATATGCTTCCGGAATTGATCTTGTTTGCTCCAGTTGCTTGGGGGTGCACAGCTCACAGGACCAAACTAGACTGATTCTGGAGCAAGGCAGGTAAAGCATCTGTAAAGCAGACACTGAATCCTCAGCACTAGTTGCTTTGCTCCACAGACCAGCTCCTCTCGCACCACGCTGCTCGCTGATGCCAACATAGCCAGAGATCACTTTTCTCTGTTTTTCAGTACAAAGAAATCACTTCAGAATATGGATTTGTGCCACCTCGCTCTGGTAAGGCTGCACCAAGGCCAGAGTGCGAGACAGAGATTTTGCTTTCATCACAGGAAGCCTTTGTGTTAGGTATTTTTGCCTGTCTTTTTTTTTCTCTTGGTGGTTTGGGATTTTTTTGAATTTTTTTCTTTTTTTATTTTTACAGTTCAATCACATGATGGAAAGATTCACCACACATAAAAAAAGGGTTGCAAAGAATTATATTCACTTTTTTTTGTGAAAACCACATGAAGAGGACACAGAGGAAGCCTATGCACTGGCTGGACCCTGTGCACCTTTTCATGTATTTGTTTATTTTAACCCAAACAGTGAGCCATCTCATTCTCATTTACAAGGTCATCTTGACCTTTATACAGGTATCAATTCATTGTGGTGCCCAGGGTTCTCAGAATAGCACCAGCTATGAATTTTCTCCTTCATCGTCCTCCTGAAACCTAACCGTCTGTCATTCAGTGAGATTTATTGGCCATTTGAAGTGAAACAGGAATTGAACGGTTGCATTCTCAGGATCACTGGTACCTTGGGCACAGGCCTCTGTGGTACCACCCTGTAGCCTGAGCAGCTGAAAGTGTTGCAGTGTGACATTCTCAATGACAAATTTGGCTGAATGAAATGATTGATTCTATTTGCTTTCATGCCAATGATCCTTTTAAGAGAAATTAATAACAGCAGAGCAATGACGGCCACCTCAGAAGGACTGTAACTCTCCCTTCTAGTACGTCACCTCCACTCCCCATGCCAAATCCCAAGCAGCAGCCGGACAGAAGCCTGCTATGGTGAGATGCAGTGGAAGGGGAGAAAAAAGACAAACCCTGGGACAAGTCCTGGGTTGAAAGAAAGAAGGATCCAAATTTTCTACATTGAGCAAATAAAACGAGGGATGCTGTTTCACTTCTCCTTCATGCTTAGAGTAGGAACGCTAAATTGCTTTTACTCGCTCCTTCACCAGGGAGAGTTTAGCATCCCAGCACAGATTGTGCCAAATGAAGCAGATCAAATGGCCTAGGGTCGGGGCCCTCGCACATGGCAAAGGCTGGCACATCTCCCGTAAGTGAGCTGCTACCCTGGTAGATGGGGCAGCATCTGACATCAGGGGGAGGGAAGGGAAACCTGCTACAGTGCGCTCATGCAGAACCCGCCAGAGACACGCACAAACACGGCTTTTCTGCTGACACTGCCACCAGTCGCTGCCACAGAGTGTACCCCGCCGGCTCCACGCCTGGACACAGGACACTCACCCCCATGCCAGAAATAGCTGAGGTTCCACAAAAGGGTTTTTTCAAAGCTCCTTTCTGCTTCTTCAAAACATTTTAACTGACTTTAAATCAGCTTCAAAATGGATTTGCTACCTTAGAACAGATTTGAATGGAAAAATGTTTACTCTGGTTCATTAACCCAGAAACCTCTTTCTCTCATTGCAGGGATCACGCGAAAACTGACTGTGTACCTGATGAACACACATCAGAAGAGGAGATTCATTGAGGACTGAATGAACCTTTGCATGGAGCTATTATAATTCCAACTTAATTTCTCTTTTGTTTGTGAAGTTTATATTAAAGTTAGCCAAAGATTTTTTGTGTGAAAAAGCAGTGGAGAGGAGCACTAGCACAAAAAAGAGCTACCGTTAGAGGAAGTAAATGCTGTAGCTATCTCGTGTCCACAGCAATTTCAGCTGCACAGCTCAACCTTTTCTGGAACAACGGTCTTTGTATCAGGTGAGAAGCAAAAGAAGATAGAAGAAATTCACATGCTCAGTGTAAGTTTCAAACGGTATGATCAATTAGACCTTACACGTAGATCTTCAAGGGACCTGTAGGATGTGGTATTGCTTGGAAATATCTAAAAGCATATTCTATACCTCTAGACAACATGCTAGTCCTATACGGAGCAACTCTTCAGTGACAGGAGGGAGGATCAAGTGACTTAATGTTTCTTCATCTCTAAATTACTGTAAGTTTTGGTAGGGAAACATTTTGGCCACAGACAAAGTATTTTTGGAAAGATATTTCTCACATCTGACAAAATGGAATTAAAAATAGTGAAGACTTTCCCTGGAGTTTGGAACCGATCATCTACTTTCCCAAAAGTATTGTTTGTATTACAATTTAGGCTTCAATTACTTGTTTGTATTTTCACACAATCCTGTCTTTTGTTTCTCTTTCCTTCCTAACACACACTTAAATATAAGACACCAAGACTTACCAACCAAGATCAGGTCGATGAAGTCTTGTTAGAATTTACTATGGCATTATGAGATGGAGGACATGGAAATCCGGATTTCACATTGTTGAGTTACAAGTGGAGACACCAAGGAAACGTGCAGTAGAGCAATATTCTGTGGTGTGTTCACTCTGCTCTTTCCAATAATTTCCCCATTCACCTTGCTCTTTGGTTGCCACTGGCTGTCGGGGAGACATTTTTTTAGAACTGCGTATAGTGACTTCAAGGTCACCATCTTCAAAGACCTAATTTAAAATCTATCATTGTCTTTGAGTTCCTTTTTTGTTTTTTTTTTTTTTTTTTTTCTTCTCTTTAATTAATGAAATTAGGTGAAAATTGAAAACATTACCTAGTCACTTGACAAGATCCTTTAGGATATGTGGAGAGGGGAGGGGAGGGAAGGGGAGGGGAGGGGAGGGGAGGAGAGAAGAGGAGAAGAGAAAAATAGAACAGTGTAGTTCAGCTGGAAGGGACCTACAACAACCATCTAGTCCAAGTGCCTGACCGCTTCAGGGCTGAATAAAAGTTAAAGCACAGTATTAAGGGCGTTATCCAAATGCCTCTTAAACACTGGCAGGCATGGGGCATCGACCGCCTCTCCAGGAAGCCTCTTCCAGGCAGCGGGCCGGCTGCGGTGGGCGGGGCTGCGCGTGGGGGGCCCCGTCACCCCCGTGTCACAGTGCCACCGCCCGGCAACGCAGCAGTCACAGTGCCCCGGGCCAGGATAAAAGGGAGCATCCTCCCGTGTCCTGCTGCCAGAGATGGCCTGGGGGCAGCCCGAAGACATCCGAGAAGAAGTCCTTGCGGAGGCGGTGGAATTACTTGGAGGGGTCTGAGGGAAGAAGACCGAAGGCTGGACGAGGGACAACGCAGCAGTCACAGTGCCCCAGGGCAGGATAAAAGGGAGCATTGACCTGTGTCCCACTGCCAGAGCTGGCCGCGGGGCCAGCCTGAAGACATCCGAGGACGTCCTTGAGGAGTGGGTGGAATTACTCGGAGGGGGCTGACCGGAGGCTGGACGAGGCTGCTGGAGGTTCTCCGCTTGTTCTCAAAGCCCATCTGATGGATGGAAATCCTGCCTCGGCCTTCAGGGAAGTGGCGCAAGCCCTTCAGGAGATGCGGAGAAGCAGCAACGCGTGGAGGTGCCCGAGGCTATGGGGCCTTTTCAGCTGGATAGCAGTGCCAAGACCAAGGGAATGCCTCCTTGAGGAGCACTCGGAGCTCGCCGTCCTCATGCCCTGTGGAGCCGGGGCAGACGCCATAAGAAATAGGATGCAGAGACGTTGCAAGGGGTCCCAGAGCTTTGGAGCATCCACCGGAGCATCCTGCCAGGCGCGGGAAGGATTCTTGCCCCCAAGGTCGATCAGGCCGGGGGCATGTGGCCACTCTCAGAAGCCCCTGAGGTGGCTTCCAGGTTGAGGGAGAATAGGGCTTAGGCATCTCCTGGGAGGCGTGACCAGCCTGTGGGAGGAGGAGGCGGGTCTTGCTCACATGCTCAGGGAGTAGCCGATCGCCAGCGCTGGGGTCAGGAAGGAATTTTCCCCCGGGGCAGATTGGCACTGGTCCCCGGGGGTTTTTTGCCTTCCTCTGCAGCATTGAGCACGACCGCTTGTCAGGGCTCCTCCCGTCCCTTTTGGCTAGGTTACTGCCTGCTGCTCATGCACCACGAAGATGGCCTCTCGTGCCCTGCAGCTGGGGGGAGCAAGGCTTTTTTTCCCCCACGGTGGGCTAGCAAGTGTCCCCGGGGGTTTTTGCCTGCCTCTGCAGCACTGAGCACAGCCCCTTGCCAGGGCTCCTTTGGGCCATTTGGGCTAGGTCCTGCTGCTCGTGCTCCACGAAGATGGCCCTCGTGCCCCGCATCCGGGGGGAGGAAGCTTTCTAGACTCCCGGGCTGGGCCCCCACGGTGGCCCCCGCGGGTTGCTTCTTGTCCTCCGTAGCATTGAGCACAGCCCCTTGCCAGGGCTCCTCTGGGCCCTTTCGGCTCGCTTCTTGCCCGCTGCTCTTGCACCTCCAAGGCACCGCTCGTGCCCTGGCTCTCTTGGGCTCTCTTGCCCATTGCAAGTTTGGAGCGGGAGCGAGCTCTGCTCTTCCCTTGGCTCCATTTCCCCAGGGCTTCTTGCTTGTGCAAAACAGCCTGGGCTGGGAAGGGCTGCAGGCTTGCTGCACCGTCCGGAGCTGCCGCTTTGCAGCTCTCCCTGCCTGCAGCACAAGCGCAGGGCCGGCACCAGAGCGCTTTTCATGCATCATCGGCCAAGAAGCACAGCGGCGCAGCAAGTTTTGGAAGGCAAAAAGTGTGCTTGTCATCGCTACGTGTCCTACTTTGGAAAATACCCCACGGTACCACACACCTCTTCTTCTTCATCTTCTTCTTTTGTGTGTGGTCGGTCGTGGTCCTCATTCTTCACGTTCTCCCTCTTGAGGAACCAGGGGCTGCTTGGCCTGTGTTCCTGCTGCTGCTTTCTGCAGCTCTGTGGCTTGCCTTTGCCAGGCTGCAAGGGATGTTTTGTTAAGCTAAACTGAAGAACGCATCAGCCTGCTCCTGGCTACACATGCGCATTGTGTTCAGGCTTGTGAGCACGGGCTCTGAAACAGATTCAGAAAAATACAAATACAAATAAAATCCTGTTTGCACTTGTAACCTTTGCGTTATGTGTCCTTGAAAGTGGTTTGGGAGCTGAAAACCCCCTGGCATTTCAGGCAAATAACAGTCTCCCCGTTACTCGACTCGTGGTGAGCGCAGGGAATGGAGCAGCATGGTTACGCTATGTCACGCCTAGAGCTCTGCATGAGAAGCTCTGACCGAGGCCTGAGGGCTGCGCCCAGGAGAGCAGCTCTCTGCAGCGCAGGTCCCAGGCCCGTCCAGAGGACAGGGGCAGAGACGGGCACAGCTACAACATGGCTCAGGCAGGGCCTGAAGGCCCCAGGCTGAGCTGAGACACGTCCCCCGGGCCCTGGGCAGGAGGCGGCATGGGTGGGGGTCGCAGGGGAGGCCGGTCCCAGCCACTGAGGCCTAGGAGCACCCCCAGGAGCCCGGCAGAAGTCGGCTTGCACTGCTCATGTGCTCTCCTTTAGACAGGGGTGGTTGGCCACTTTGGAGACAGCGTATTGGGCCAGATGGACCTTCGCTCTGAGGGAGTGCTGTGGTTCTCAGGCTCTTTTGTTTTAGCCTGGTTTCCCATGGGACACAGATCAGGCATTTCTAAAAATGAGCACAAGGAGAGAAACAAAATCCACGGGGAAATGAACAGGTCACAACGTCTTGCTTTGGTCTTGCTCAATTGCATTTGGTCTTGCTCAATTTCATGCCATTGATGATTGCCCCATGCTCCAATCTATCCAGATCCCTCTGCAAGGCTTCTTGTCCCTCAAGACAGTCAACGGCACCTCCCAGTTCAGTATCATCAGCGAACTTGCTAACTATGCACTCAACTCCTGCATCCAGATCATAGATAAAAAAAAAGTTCAGTGAGATTTCAGTTTTGACTCCAGCTGCTTTTATATTGTTAGCAAATATTTTTCTTTTTGCTATCCAGCCCTTTTCCAGATGATCACTGATTATGCTGAACATCCTGAGCCCCAACACTTACCCCTGCGGAACTTTACCTGCAATCACTCCTTCCTTGTGAAAGCTGGTCATACGTTAAGCCTCATTTTAAAGATATTTAAATCTATTAGAAACCCTTTGTTTCTTGTTTCAAGGGCATTTTTTTTTTTTTTTAATCCTGTTGAAG
Source organism: Calonectris borealis (assembly GCF_964195595.1). NCBI lineage: Eukaryota > Metazoa > Chordata > Aves > Procellariiformes > Procellariidae > Calonectris > Calonectris borealis. The sequence goes on along the minus strand of NC_134313.1, from coordinate 115,109,399 downwards.
GATTTTAGCATGAGCTTTTTGGTAAAAACACTATACCATATGCATCCGTTATTGACAGGTTCATCAAGTCCTTCTAGAAACTCAGATAAATGGGAGGTATAACTTCCATCTCCATAATCCATGTTCACTTTTCTCCAATATAAGTTATAAAATAGATATATCTATGTGCCTTTTTTTTTAAATAGCACTTCTATTGATCTATCCAGTAAAAAAGTGAGAATTACTGGTTGTGTATTTCTATGGATTTGTCATGGAGCCTTTCAGGAAATGTTAGTGTCATATTTACTCCTTTCTGTTCTTCTAGTATTAGGACTTACTGTAAAGACAATTTACACATCACAGTTAATCATATAGTAATATCCTGTTTTGAGATGCACCTGAGTTTTAGGTGAATACCTAATGATGCATGTGGTTTGATACTATCTATCGATTTTTTCCTGTGTTTTCTACAAACAGTTTAATTTCAGAAGTTTCCATGTTAAAGAAGTCTCCACTCTGAACACTTTCATAATAAATACTTATTTAATAATTACTTCAAAGAACTCATTTGTTGTTCCTGCTGGGGTCTCTCTTTGTTGAAACCCTTTTTGGTTCCATTTTCTACAGGTGGCCTTATTATACAGCTTGCTGATGGGGTTTTTATTGTTAGCTTTGCCAGTTTTAGCATATGTCTTCTCATTGAGTCTCTTGGCCTACTTTATTGTGGCTTGACTTGCCAAAATCTAACGTTTTCTGTTTTCCTTCTCTAGACACAATGTGCATTTTTTGACGGAGATCTGCTTACTCCTAAGCACTCTCTTTACTTTGCTGTCTGTCAAGGCTTGCTTTGGAAAGGGGAGATGCTTTTAAAAAAAGTCCACTGTCATGAATTTAGCATTTTTCATGCCACTTACAAACACTTAACTACTGCTTTTAATTTGCTCCCTCATTTTTACATAGTTCTTTTTTTTGGTTTTGTTTTTTTGAACAGTTAAGCTTTACTGTGACAGATTACTTTCTTGCTTCTACATCTTACAAGGATATTGAATTTGATCACAGGACTCTCTTACTAAGCGCCTTTCAGTTGTAGCATTCAGGTTCTGTGCAGTTCCCAGGGCAAAAATAAGGACTGCTTCTCCTTTTGTGCTCTCTGATGAGGTGCTTTGAGGAGTAGTTCATTTGTGGCACTGAAAATGTAGTTTTCTCATGATGCCTCATCGTGACCTACACAGGCATGGCTGAAGTCTGCCAGTGTTACTGCTCTTTCTGTCCTCGACTCCTTGCACTCCATGCTACCATATGGGTCGAGTGGCTGGCAATACATCCCTACTATTATCATGCTTTATATGCCTGCGTAATATTTCAGGTCACTACTGATTCTCTATTATCTGTTGATAGTATTCATTTATTTACCTCCTTTGATTCTAATTTTCCCTAAACGTACAGCGCCTGCCTTTCACTCACAAGGTTTTCTCTGATACTTCTACATAATTTGAACGTTGGTATCACCGTGTGCTCCCACTGCCCCTGAGCTCACTTCTTCCCTAATCCTGCTCAAGCGATAATCACCTGTGTCAGCCGCGATGAATGCATCTGATGGATGCAGACAACAACACAACAGGTGATGCATTCACCTAACCACAGTGCCGATCAATGCGTGACTCCAGCCAGATTTGGAAGAAACTAATGTCTGCAGTCAGTATGTAAATATGACTATGAGTCAATCATCTTACCCCTATAAACAGTGGGCAGCCCAAGAGCCCTCTGAGCTCTCCTGCACGACAGCGGGCTGCACGCCAGGATCTCCCCTTAAGCGGGGACGCCTCTTAAGGCTACTCCTTGAGGCTGAGAGATTCCTTGCCTCAACAGATCCTCAGTAAGTGACTAACAGCATGTTAAACATCCAAATCTTAGCTAAATGATATAAAGGATTGATTGCGGATATGTCATCCTTTAGACATAAACTGTTGACCAAGGCTGGGACTAGGATTGGATCCAGCCACACCTAGACTCCTCTCTGAGAAGGAGTTTAGAAAGCAAGGACCTTTAGAAAGGTCCCTTCTGAACCTCGTGACTCAACAGGAGGGTTTCCTCGACAGTTTTCTCTGACCCTGTCCTCCATGCAGTAAATAATCAGTGTACTTTGCCATTGAATCTTGTTGAACCACTGTCGCATTTACCACTGAACTTTGTCAACTCACTGTCTTACATCAGTAAACATATTGCTGCTCCTCTCTTACGAGTGAAGTGCATCTCTCTCACTCCATCCACGACACGGTGTCTTGGTGATACCTTCTTCTCAGCAAAACCTCAAGCCTGGACTAAACGACCTCCAGAGATCCCTTCCAAACAGCACTTCTACAATATACATTATATCTTGCCCTGAATTTTATGTTACCCAATTACAGGGTTTAGGGTTTCTTTTTATAAGATTCTTTTTTTACTGTTCCCTACCTGAAATATATTAAAACCTGTCTTTTTGCTTTACAGAGTTTTTGTAGCTTCACCCTTGGAGTCTTCTGGGTGAAGACTAACAAAATTCCTTGTTAGTCTTTGGTTTAAAACATCTCTAATTTATTTCAGTGCCAGAAACTTAATTCCATACCAGCTTAGGGGGAACCCACTTCCTTATAATCTTAAATCCCTTTTCACCACGCTATTTTCTCAAGTATATTTTGGGACTCTGCCTTTCTACTTTTCATGCTTCAGCCACCAGGAATATTTCAGAAGTGTTACCATGAGGATTTTAATAGACCTAAGTGCTTTATATTCCTAGCCCCTTTTAGGTTATTTCTCGTACATGATCATGTGCTGGCAACAGTTACTATGAATACTCTTGAGACAATACAGCCACCATCACAATGGACAAAAAGGGAAATAAGAAGGGGTTTTTGTTTGTTTTCCAAAAAAGATATACAGAAATTTGCAGTAGACCAGAATCAAATGATAAGCATGACATCACACCAGAAATCAGCGACCAGTTTTAGATTTTGTTTGCTGGGATTCATCCCCAACAAAATATATAAAATCATCTCGTCACCTGCCACTGCATGAATTGTAGGATAGTAACTGAATGAATAGTAAATGAATTCAGTAACATGGTTTGATTCAATTCAGCATAAAGGCTGGTTGCAGTCACAAAAGAACAGGTTGGGGTGAGGCAGAAGAGGAAAGAGGAAGGATTCAATATCTAGAAAAATCTGTTTAAGAAAGCCTGATAATTTAATTTCTTTACCTAATCTCATTGTGCCACACAACTTGATTTTCATTCTTCAGATCCAACAGCATGAGCCTTTCAGTATAACACTGCAATGCAGCAAATGGGAAGAAGCATTTAAAAATAACTATCAACGCACTCATATTTCACAGGAGCAGCACAAGGTATTACCTCTTTAAATGCCTTTATAATTTTGTTTTGGAAGTACACATTATTAATTAAAATGGTTTTCACTGTTTCCTAGAATGATAAATGAGAGTCATAAACCTCTTTGGTGGTGAATCCTATGCATGAACACTAAGCTCCACTATTAAAGTAGTTTTCTACTACATGCACCTAGGCAGTCACAGACTATCACAGCCAGCTCAAAAGGAAAAGTTCCTGATCTAATTGATCTTACAGTATTTATCCATAATGCAAACTACTATCTAAGGAGGGTCAGATGCTGTCCTCATTTAAGTTGAGGCAAATTTGTCATCAATTTCAGCAGGAACAAAACCTGTCTCATGTTTCCAAAGCTCCAATGCAGGCTTCAGCAATCAAAGGTCCTCCTGACATCAGTTTGCAGCCTTGGAGCTTGTGACTGCCGAGCTGCCTGGATCTACAGATATGAAGCGTGGCTGTTGAGCACGGAGGAGATGCACACCCAGACTACCTGCTTTGCAGGCTGTTAAAGGTGACTGAGTCCTACCATGAAAAGTAAACCAGAGGGAACAGCAGTGAATACAACGCACCCTATAAAGGCAGAACTTTCATTAAGCTCTAAAATAGCTGCAGAGGATTTTGTATATGCTGATGCCTGACTTGAGCCTGTCACCTCTGGTCTCTGCCATCTAGCATAGGCATTACAGCCTACTTTATGCAGAGTTTACCAAAAAATCTGTTGGTTTTTTTTTTTTTTTTTAAATGAAATCAGTACTTAATCCTCTATAGCGATTCTGCTAAAGAAATAAAATTTCTCCCACCCTTCCCCAAAAACGGGCCTGCCATTTTTTCCTCTTCCTACCACATGCAATATATTTTCATTCATTCTTCCTTGGTACTTAGAGACAAGTAAGTGTCCAGCTTCATCCTTCATTCATCAGTAATGACAATTACATCTGCTTGTTGAGCTGATGCACAATTAACAGCTTCAAAGCAGCCTGACGTAGCTCTTGGTAGAGACAACGGAGGAACAGAGGATTTCCACTGCAATTCCCAGGCAGGGAAAGCTGCAAGGGCAGTTGTTGGTTATGCAAGTGAACACGACAAGCAGCAGTTACCTGTGAAAAAAGAGGCAGCAAAGGAAAATTTGCATGCCAGAAATGTGCTGAAATGCAACTGCATCTTTAAGACTGCTAAGGAAGTCGGCATTGTTTCTGTGAATAATGATTGTAAATACTGAATAACACTTCTGCCAAGCCAGGCGCTTAGGAACATCTGCCCTTTTGTTGGGGACCATGATCTAACCCCACAGGAATTTATACTGGCTTCATCTCTGGACTGGACTGCAGCATTATAAAATACCCATGCACAAAGCCTTCACCATGAAGAAAAATTTCTTGATTATCTTTGAAAGGCCACGTCAATCAGAAGAGCTTCCTGAAGACCGGAAGAAAGCAAGTGTCGCTCTTCAAGGCTGTAGTCCTTGTTTTAATCGATCCTCTGGGATATCATCATCTTTAAGAAGGGCAAGAAGTAGGATCTGGGGAACCACAGGCTCGCCAGTCTCATCTCAATCCCTGGGAAGGTGACGGAGCAAGCAATGCTGGAGCAGGGGGACTGGACTAAATGCTCTTGAGAGGCTCCTTCCTACCTCAGTGATTCTTTTGGCACCACTGAAAATTACTCTTATTCTGGAAAGTTCACCTCTGAAGGAAAATATTTTCCTTGGTCTGACACTGGGGAATGAACTCCTCCAGGAACTAAGGATGAACAAAGACCTGGCTACCTTCCACAAGACATACAAAGCATGTACTTTTGATCTTGGCCACCTTAACACAGCACAGTGTCTGTGTTTGCAGATACTGACTGAAAATCCCTACACAATTCAAAACAAGGCGCTTACTCCAATGCATGCACTTTGGGGGGAGGGGAGAAGAAGAGAGAGAGAGAGAATGAATATGGGATAATGTAAACAGAACATAGTCTCCTTAGAGCATCACCAGAAAGTTTTTGGATACTGCAGAGAGAATGAAAGTCTGCATAGCATACAACTGACTTATGCCAGAAATATACTCTTGGCTCAGCTTTACAGATTGCACAGAGAAAATGCTTCCCAACTTTGATTTTGTTTAACTAAAGATCTCCATTACTTCACAGAAATTCCAGATGAAGACTCTTAATAGCTGGTGTCGGACACACTGAAAAGTGCTTCAGTGACTCTTGTGCCAGCACGTGTAAAAATAGCTGCTACTGAATGGGTCCTATAGAGTAAAAAAAAAATATTGTCACCTGCACCTTCCAGTGCTACTACTTTATTGTGTGCAAAACACAGTAATATGTGAGACAGTTGCTCATTTTAAAAAACATTTCCCTTAATCTAATTTAAAAAAAAATCCAAGCTGTTTATTGTGGCTCCTGCCCCTCAGTGCCACCAGAAACAGACAAACCTGCATCCTGTGTGAACACTATTTGGAACACATCATCCAGCTGACATCTTGCTAAATGGTACTTTACAGCCATCAGACACCAAGATACCATTACCTTGTCAACCTAATTGGACTTAAATCCTACTGGGATCAGACTAAAAGCAAGGGTAAAAAAAACCCCAGCCAACAATTCAACTGCCCTCTGCAGCTCCTGCCACTTTCCAGCCCTTAATTACTCTTCTACACCTCCACCTCTGGCAGTTCCTCCAGGCTGGAGGGGTTCCAACCTCCACTCAGCAGGTTTCTGACTCCTGCTGCTGCAGCACCACAACTGGTCATAAGCACAACCCGGCAGCAGAAGCCACTGGCAGTCTTGTCCATTCAAATTGCAGACTCCTGGGGGAGTGTCACAGCCTAAACACATCAGAGCCTCTAAGACTGGCTCTATTGCAAAAGTTTATTATGATCACCATTTATTGAAGCCTTTTAGGACTAAATTTAGGTCATTCCCACTATGAGTCATTGACTTCTCTTAGAATTTCTCACACATCCTATTCTCTTGTGCGTTTGATGCCTCAGACACTTCAGATGTCCTGTTTTCTGCATAATTTAATATTTGATTATAGTAAAAGAAAGCACAGATTGTCTTGAAGAACAGAAAAAACATCATCTAGGGATTTCTCTAATGCCAGGAGAAAATTAATCTTTCATGGCACAGTGGAGTAAGAAGACAGTCCCAAAGGTATATAATTAAAGAGTCATTCTCTAAATGTGGTACTTCGTTTCTTACAAGACTTGTTTAAATTGTTTTGAGAGAACAGCAATTGATTTAGAGCTAGTATTTGGCAAAGATCTGCTTGAGGGGGAAGCTCCTCTAGAGGGGAAGGGACCCTGATGTTGTGTCTAGCATTTGTCAACACAGGTAATAGTTATGCTGCATGGATATGAAGTCAGAAGTGTACAACAGAACAGGAAAGAGGGAAAACAGGCTTCTCAGAGAGATTTTCCTTATTCAGATAATGGTCCTTGTTCAGCATTAGGTAAGAATTTTCCTGCAAGTATTTTTTCAAACTGCTATCGAATGACACAGGCAGGAACACGTCCAACCAACCAGAGATGACACTGTATTTTCCAAGGTGACTGAGACAAACAATACTTGAATGCTAAATCACAACATTTCAGAAACGGAAAATCCAATGTGAGCTTTTCATTTAAGAGGTTATTTGCAATTCCAGTTCCCTTGAATTGCAGTCAGAAACTCTACTCACCAAGCAGAAAACCACTGTGGTAGTGTACACAACAGCAAACAGTAAAATGGTGCCTGCTTAAAAGACTCTAGCTGACTAACCATTCTAAGGTAGAAAGTGATTAAATTTCCTATGATGAAAGCTTGGTAAGCCAACCTGTGCAGTCTATACAGAGCATTGACAGCCTCTATCCAGCTATCAGCCAAAATTTAGAAAAAGATGTTGCAGCATAGTCTCCTACTAAAAATACATTACAAAATATAGCAGACAACTGGATATTTCTTGTTCTTTGCTTTACAGTAGTCCTGTAATCTGCAGTCAAGTCCTTGGCAGCCACTGTCCATGAAAACACTTACTTCGAACAGGAATATGATGTGGATCTAAAAATGGGCAAACAACTCATTTTGTCTTTGCTCTGGCTCTGTAACACAAGATCAGTTTCAGACACTGAACAACTTACTCCTGTTCCAATGCACAATACCCCCTGTGTTCTAGGTTTCCCACAGGTGAGCAGCTGTCAGATGCAGCTACAGCTAAAGGACATACCTTGTATATAGAATGATTCCTTGAAGAATTAACTGACCCACTGATTCATGTAATGCTGGGCAGCAGACTCTTGCCCAAGCACCAAACACAGCTGATTCAATACATCACTGATCTGGTAGAGGAGCTGCCTCAACCCCACTGAGACACAGCTACCAGCCAGTAAACACATGAGATTCAGCTGTAGCAAGAGATGGCAAAAGCCAGTCATGCACCTCTCAACTTCAGTGAGACCCAAAAGGTCTGCAGAGCCTGACCCAGTTCCTTCCAGACATTGTCTATCAGCCATAAAAAGATCACCCAATAAATAATTTATTACAAAAGCAATAGGCACCTCTCACCCGCAAATTGCTGGTTAGAGCTTTTCTCCTGGCACATCCCTCCCAGTCCTCACAAGTCTGCTAGGAACAGATTAACAACTCCTTTTGCAGAAGTCAACCTTTATCCTGATGCTGTCGCTTTTAACTGAGCTCTCAGCAGGACTAAATAGCCTCATGCTCACCAAGCACTACTAGCTCCTCACTCTTTTGGGCCCACCAAAATCTTCAGTGTGGCCCAACATTGCCACCAAGCCTATGACACAGCATTGTGGGTCTCAAAATAACAAAACAAAGACAGATGAGAAAAACCATCCAAAGACTCATTATAACCAAAATACTTTTGTCTCTTTGATATGGCAGACCAATACATTCTTACTTGATCCATCACATATCCTTTCAGTTAGCTTTATTGGTCCCTATTGAAGAAATCACAGAGAACTGGATGGATCAGTGAAAAAGTAGTATTTCCCTTGTTAAATTTACCTTAAGTTTACCTTACTTAGAAGCACAAGCACTTTGATAAATGGACTGACATCTTAAATAAGCTCTGGTGAAACTGGGTAAGTGCTATTCTTTACTCTTCTGAAGGGTTATGCAACTTTAAGGCTACTTCTTAGGCAGAACTGTTTTCCAGAAAAAAAGCTCTTGGGTAGCTGAATATTTTAGACTCTAATCTCAGTGACATGAAGGTTTGTTGGGAAGAAAAGTGACTCAAAGTCAGGACTGTACATTTCTTGCTGAATCTTAATGAGCAAATTTAGAATTCAAGAACATGAAAAGGGTAGTCCCTAAAGCCCAAATGAAAGAAGCTTTGGGTTTAGAGAAGATTTTGATTAGATTTTCGTAAGTGATTTAAAACTACTTGCATAATGCAAAGAATATGCCAGGGTATAATGCAATATGATTGCCGGTGATGGCCAGCTAGCAAACTGAGTCACTGAACGCTCAGATGCTTTAGGGAATTTAAGGCCAAGCTGAAGTAAACAATATACCGGCTTTAAATTACCATATAACTCTGAGCTACAGAACATTTTGTGGCATAACTGTATAGGAGTAATTTGACTTTTTCCTCCCGCAAGCTGACAGCTTATGGCATTGCACAGTGCATTCTAAGGGTATAATATAGAAAAGCTGCTTAATGCTACCGAGGAAGACGTTTTTCAAAAAGTTTCTAAACTTGTCTACAGGCATGCAATAGCTCAAATATCATGATGAAACAGCCCTTGAGTCACTGGAGCATTTCCTTTACTAGGAATCAAAGCAGCTTTCCTGAGCAGTGTAGTAAAGAATGGATAAATGAACAATATACCTGAGAATGTGTACTAGCCGCTGAAAATGAACTGCTACAAAGCCAGGCAGTAATTCTTACAGGTGAAGCTTGACGTATGCGGACTATGCTCTGTACTACAAAGCTCCTATCCTTCTATTATTTCATCTATGGCATGTCCATAAATAATCTGCGCCATTTTTTATTTTTTCCTCAGTTGTCTGTATTATCACAATAGAATATGATTGCTATGTTTTTGAGAGATCTATCCTTTTAATGATAATTGTGTCTCTGTAACCATGCAGAGTAAATCCTAGCATTTCTAATACACTTAAAATTTTATTCCAGTATTATACAGATCTACACAGTGGACAACAAAAAACATTCTTCAGATTGCTAGACCAGCTCAGCCAACCGCCTGGAGGATATCAAGAGAGTATAATGAATTTACATAAACTAGAAATCCTAGAAAGTTTCTATGAGATAAATTATTTTAAGGTGTACCTACATGGGACTAAGGTACAGAAGAACTTAGAGGTGTTACATTTACCAGTTTTACAGATACACTGCAGTATCACTATACCATTGTTTCAGAACTTACGATGTAAACTACTTGTTTAAACAACAGTTTGATAGTAAAACAATGTATCTTTACTTTCAAACTCCTGTTATTAAAAAGAGGAAAACTATCTTGGGAGTTCTGAAAAATGACTTTTCTTAGGGAAAAGATGCTAATACTTAATTAAATCAGAGAACATTATAAAGAGATTACATTACTGTGGAGACATTCTGAAAGATCACCTCTTTTGGATCAACAAAACAAAACACTGTTGAAATTAAAAATAAATATGTTTTTTGTTAACATCCAAATAGACTTTTTTAACTTAGCTATTAAATTGCTAAGGCCAAAAGAAACTCCTAGAGATCTTAACTTTGAAAGATCAGATGGTTTTTTTTTCCTCTGTACTTAAATGAATTCATACACTATAACCATACTTATAAAATAAGTTTAAAGACCTACTGCTAACATTTAAAAATGAAGTTTCTGGATGAGTTTAACATGAGAAAAGCCCACCTTAAACAACTGCATTGTGAAGATCAATTGAGAAAATAACCAGTTTATAACAAACAATGAATGTGTAACCATACAACCAAGGTAAATTGCCAATGTGTGGAATTAACAGTTAACAAGTTTGTTAATTTAATGTATGAGTCAGCACACAGTCAGCTTCAAGTCCTGAAGCAGTTCCACTGAGAGCAGTCAGACTCTTATGGGTCTCAAGTTAAACAGTTCACTAAGAGACTAAATCAGGACTAAAGCAGTTTGGTGAGCTCAATTCACAGCGATTCATCTTTCTTTACAATATCTAACCATGAGCCTGATATGGCTCCAAACTGTAAAGCACGTTAACTGATAGCAAGCACAAATCTCCAAACTGTTTTTTTTTTCCCCATTTTATTTCTTTTTTTCTGTTCCAGAGTTAAGTAACAAGCTGAGCAAAGGAACATACGAATTGCATAACAAAGACTTACTAGGGAAAGATTTTCACATTTTCTCTTTCCCGAAAATGTTCAATAAGCTGGGTAACTTACAGAAACCAGTTTTAAATCACAATCAGGATTATATACAGAAATGATGACTAATAGAAACTACAGTGGCTCTGCATGATCCTAACAGAGTTGGTGTCACAGCCTGGAATGGAGAACTAGGGTACTGCTATTTCTTCATCTCCAGGATTGCGCTTCCCGGCCCTCGGTGTTTGGCACTGCATATGTTGCAGAACTGGACAGGAGATACCTAGAAATTAAAAAGAAAACAAGAATCTCTTAGAGAGCTGTAGCCATGTTAGAATGTGGGAAGATGAATGAAAAATGCCTCCCTCAGCGTTACTATGCACAGTCAGGCTGTTCCCTATAGACACTGTTGTGGTTTAACCCGGCAGGCAGCTAAACACCATGCAGCCGTTTGCTCACCCCCCTCAGTGGGATGGCGGAGAGAATCGGAAAACGGTAAAACTCATGGGCTGAGATAAAGACAATTTAATAGGACAGAAAAGGAAGGCAAAATAGTAATAATGATATAAGAATACACAAAACCAGTGATGCACAATGCAATTGCTCACCACCCACTGACTGATGCCCAGCCTGTCCCTGAGCAGCGATCGCTGCCCCCTGGCCAACTCCCCTCAGCTTATATACTGAGCTTGACGTCATATGGCATGGAATATCCCTTTGGCCAGTTTGGGTCAGCTGTCCTGGCTATGCTCCCTCCCAGCTTCTTGTGTACCTGGCAGAGCATGGGAAGCTGAAAAGTCCTCGCCTACTGTAAACACTACTGAGCAACAACTAAAACAACAGTGTGTTATCAACATTATTCAGTATATTATCAACATTATTCTCATCCTAAATCCAAAACAGAGCACTATACCAGCTACTAGGGAGAAAATTAACTCTATCCCAGCCGAAACCAGGACAGACACATTCATGGCTAGGTATAGGAAGGCGATACAGTGGAACACAATACAGCAGGCTATTCTGGAGTCTGGAGTCAGAGAGCAATACACCTCACCACTCACTCCAAATGTACTACCACCACCTTCCAGGAAAGTAAGGTCAAATTTCCTCCAACCAAAATGAAAAACAGAGTAAAAAAAAGTTGCTGATTATCTTCATAGATAAAGACGACAGTAAGTCATTTGGTTGGCTCCACTGACCACTGGATGTCTTAGTTACAGCTCAGTCTTTGGATATTGCTCCACAAATTTCCAACAGCTGAGAATACATCCCGAATACTGTTCATCTGATATCAAACATGTGCTTATTGTTATTCCTGTGTTTAGCTCTGTGCGATGCTTTATGCATGCATTACCTTCCTTTCAGTATGTCACCAGTAACCAAACATCAGTAACACAACTGATTACCTAAAGCCAAGAAATACTATAATGGTGAAGAATTTGGCTCAGATATATGCAGGTACCTGTGTATTCATACGTACTATAGAATATATATCATGTAATATCCACGTCACATTTAAAAATCCCATCTGACAAGTTATCCAATCCCACTACTGTCCCAGCAAATTGAGAATGCTAGATACATTTTAGATTATTTCTCAATAATAAAATTTCTGGTAAATATTGTTTGAATAAATATTTACTAGCTGTTGGGCTTTCTTTTGCAAATGATCTAATTCATTAAGATTTTCATAACATATTTAAGTATATATGCTGTACCATATGGCTACAAGCACTTTGCTTGTAAGTGATTCACCAATGTTATTTTTTCACTTGATGTTCATTTTCAGAGACAGATACAGAATCAGAGAAGCTTAAATTCCATTTTGTTTGTGATTTTGTTACCATTCTGATGGTTTCATTCTTAAATTCAAAACTGGTTATATCTAGAAGTTACTTTTTTGGTTTGTTTTCATGGTGGAAAAAAAATCCCTGATGAAGAAAAACATATTCTGAGCATAAAGATGATTACAAAGATATTTAAATATTCACTCTGAAATGAGTGGGTTTTTTTCTTCCAGGTGAGAATCATTTAATATGGTTCACTTGAGAACATATCTTTACTCTTGTCTTTATGTCACCAGTAACCAAATATCAGTAACACAACTGATTACCTAGGGCCAAGAAATACTATAACGATGAAGAATTTGGCTCAGATACTTAAAATGAGAGCTGCAACAGAAAAGAATTAATTAAAAAAAAAAAATCAAACAGGTCATACTCTCTGTATGTCTCAAAGCTGCATTGCACATTCAGGTTGCAGAAAGTGATAAAATACTTCTCAAACAGCAGCAATTTCTTTCTAAATTGGATGTACTTTAGTTGCAATTACCCTAACCACCCTTTCCCTAGTCACATACTACTATGGGGTATCATCACAAATAATTACTGTAATCATATTATAATTCCTCAAAGGCCCATGCCCTTCTCCACAATTAACAAAAGGAATAATTTGTCCTTTTATCTTTGGCAAAGGTGTCAGAGAGATTAAGCTAGTTCCTTACTGTGTTGGATACCGGTAGGCACTCTTTGTGAAACATATGCCTGCAGTGGAACACTACCACGTTGAAGGACTTGGATGCGTCTGGGAAAGAGAAAAGTGAACTCATTACAACAGGGCAATGAAACAAATGATTCAGTGGCTACAGCAGTATATGCCTGCATTCTATTATACACATAGAAACATCAAGTAACATCCATCAAATTGATTTCCAAATTATTCTGGCTCATTTATAGAAACCATGCAGAGTGATGGTTTCAGGTAATCTATCCCAACAATGGAATTACAAGACAATTTTATTCCGTGGCTTAAATGCTGTATACCTTTTCACCAGAAATTTTTCATGTCAATATATGCTACATGCTAAATTAGGGGAGGGGGAAGAGTAAACTACCACCAAATAATTCAGCCATTTCGAGGAAAAGTTAGCAAAAAAATTCTTGCGCCAGTGCAGGGAGAACCAGAACATTAAGCAGTTCTAGCACCTACGCTGCATGCCATGATCTTGAAATTTGGCAAGAAGCTGCCTAAGTGCACGATGTGCCTTTCAATTCCCACATGAATATTTAGCCCAATTAGCAGCCTACATACCACATCCACGTATTCAAAGAATAACCATCTCGCTCATCAGCATCATCCACATTTGATTCCCTGGCTCCCATTCCCTCGACACACATACCTCAAAGGCACTAGCACATTCAGCTCTGCCAGGTTTTCTATCACCATGTGACTGCTCTGGTCTGTACGGTGGTGCATGTGATCATAGTATAGTTGTTTGGTTTTATTTATTTAAGTGAAAAATGGTAGAAACCAGAATAAAAAACTGTAAGTGATTTTACTGGCTATGCACACTTGGCAAACAAAAAAAATAGGACCATTCATATACTTTGTCTTACGTATTCTTGTTTGAAGATGCCATAACAGATATTGTCCTGGTAAAACTATTTCTTCTTAAAATGCCCAACAACTATATTGGTATTTCTGAACTACAGTTGCCTTGCAGAATATACATCTTCAAAATAATATCCTGAATTTCTAGTTTCAAGACTAACTTTAGAAGATGTTTTAAAACTACAGTCTGTTATAAATTGTTTCAAATATGACAGCAACGACTGAAGCCAAGAGTTTTCCACCACTCAGACAAAAAGTATATTCCATAAAACTTCATCATCTACAAGTTCAGTCTAAATTGTTCAACAGAATTGGACAAGATTTGGTGGCAACAGTTTAGTTTTGTGGTTCTAATGATCTTTGAGAATACGTATCTTGACGGAATTAAAAGTTGCCTTCCATTCCATATAATTCAAAACAGAAAATAAGAAAGTCAAAGATGAATAAGAAAGAAAATCTGGGTTTACTGCAACAAAAAAAGTTCAAATTAGACTCCACTCCCACCTCAGAATTCATAAGCAAGCTTTCCAGAGGAGACTGAAACTTATACAGTGATTACCAAGGGAGACTACTACACATTTCTATGAATAAAAGCAAACAGTAGTACCTCTAAAAATAAAAAAAAAAGTCAACCTCTTTCTCTTCTAAAAAAGCATCCTACCTGAAGGAAGTATTGGAGACAGGCATGATTCGCAGATATTCTCCTCTGGAAAAACAAACCAAAACAAACTTGTAACAGCTTTGTTAACAAACTCCATGTTCACTTTTTTATAAAGCAGGTATGAACACACTGCTATTACAGAAATGGAGCTTGGTCTTAAAGTATTGACTTAAGATGCCTAAGAGAGGCTATTAAAAATTGAAGAGCTATACTGAAGCAGCATTTCTATTAACGGCATAAGAAATGTTTAGATCTTCTGATTCTGATGATGGCAGAACTGCAGGAGCGAGGCTGTCTAGGATCAGTGCTGTAGAGGCACAAGGCAAACTGAAAAAAAGGAGCATAGGATGGATGCCTGATTTCTCTGCAGCATTTTGTAGCAGAAACTGATCCTCTGTCCTTCCGTCAGCTTTTGCTTCTTGGTATTAACACTCAGCTGGTGTGAATTACAGTGCTGCTCACATGCATCATTAGCACCCTGCAAACTATTTTCAACTATTTCTGAAAACTATCTTGTAGCTTTTGCTTTAGGTGCAGATTATTATCACTGACTATCCGTGTTGGCACTGAACAGGATTTTTCACCTTTATAGAGAAACTGCAGGACACAATACATTACTGGCTATGCAGAGATTGATCAAGAGAAAAAGTTGCATGCTGGGTCTTGAAGTTTTTGTGATACAAGTAGTTCCTTTGCAAAGGGGAAAGCAGCTAGTATCCTACTACACTCTACAAATAAGGTACAATATTCAGGCAACTTTCCAAAGTTGCCCGTCATGTGGCTTGGGTCTATAAACCAAGTAAAAGACTTCAAGACCTTGAAAGTCACCGCATTTCCTCTGTACCCACCGTCTACTAGAACACCCTTCATCTGAGTTCGATGCATTTTCTTCAATAAAGAAAGAGAATCGGCAACAAGTATCTTCTTGCAACCTTCCCGCAGCAAGATCTGTTGTGCAAAGAACACAAAATACAGTGGTTGTTGAATAGATGGGCATATCAACTATCTTGGCAAGTCTCCACTGGGTTTCTGCTGCCACAGAAAGCACAAGGAACCCGTTTAAGACTTTGCAAGCTACTATTAAGGAGGGAAAGGAGGAACCTCCTGTTACCACCGCCTCTACCTAAATGAAAAACACACATTATTAAAAAAAAAAAACACCCTCAAAAAAATCAAATCTTTTACAAATATACTACTGTCATAAATTATGACCATCTGCCTATGGAGTTTGTCTCAACAAAATACAATGGAGAGGGATTTTTAAAGTGCCCCTCACAATTGGTTTCCAAACCATTTCAAAACTTCTTCTACCCATATCTTTCCTGTCTTCTTTAGGAAAGGCATCTGATAATCATAAAACCTTCGTAAACACAGCAATTCAAAATTTATTTTGTTCAAACATATTTCCTGCTGAAGTGTCATTTAGTAAGCAGTATTAAACGGCCATTCAACTAACCAAAGGTCCAGAGTTTGTTCCTCCTTAGCAAACATCTCAGCCCCCTTTCTACTTATTTAATATTTTTCATTAGATTGACATGTCATTGCCTGACAATGTTGTGAAACGCAAAAAGGAATCAAGGGCCTCAAAATTATACAGAGCCTTATTTCACAATACTTAATGAAGCAAGTATGAAAATATGACAAACCCAAATAAGTCTTGTGGAATTTTTCTTCCTCCTCCCAAGATGATGTTTGAAAATTTGTTTTCCAAGACAACAATGCCTCTGAAAAATGCCTTCAGAAGAGGCTCACAGTCAATTTTAAGCTGAACAACCCTACCAAAAAAAGTGGCATAAAAAGGCAATGTCCATTCCTTTTTCCTGATTATTTGCATTACAGGAGACATTGAGCGTTCTAAAATAGTCCAAGATACAGCTAATGCAAATACCTAAAAAGAAGTATAATAACAGTTTTACAGCCTGGTGAACACTACCCAAAGCCCTATCTTCTCACATACGCATTGTGAAGTAATAAGGACGCACTGCCAAGAATGATATGCAGTTAAGACTGTAAATCTGAAATACATTAAAAAAATTAAAATCGAGTAAGACTTTAAGCATTTCAAGCTGGACATGTCAGTGGGTAAATGACATTCTCCAGTATTAGACGCATTGAGCTATAAAACATTTCAGAGCACCAGAAACTGAATGCAGCTCTACAAGACAAATACTTAGAAAATTAATCATTTTAATCTGTGATAATCTCAGGAATTATCTAAGTATGTCTTTCCCCTTCCAACTTTATCCAAGGGCAACAGAGAACGGTAAATTCTGTTTTAAGTATAGAAAAATGTCACTAGGTTTGGAAAAAATACTAGAAACTTTTTGCAAGGATAATTGAATGAGACTACATTTCAGAATGAGTGTTTGCCTGATTCAAAATATTCTCAATCAGCAAGTTATAACCCAAAGATAAGTAAATAACTTAGAGCGGATGACGTCTTGGCGATATACTGGAGTCTTTGCTAGCTGCACTTAGCATAAGCAGATGAAAAATCCCGTTTAAGTAAAAGGAGCAAAGCAAGCATGTTAAATGAGAGGGGCGGAACAGAGATACAATGGGAAGAAGGGAGCATGATTTACTATTCTCTACTTCAAATACAGTGTGCCAGAGGAAAACTTAATTTAAAAAAAGAAAAATAAAAAAAGGAAACAGTAGACATCATTAGGTCACTGGAAAACCTCAATACTGTTTGATGCCTTAAAACCAGAAGTAACAGAAATATCTTATGACATATCTTGTAAGACACGTGCTCTATCTTCCCCCCATTATTTAAACTCCACTAAGATTTTTCCATACCACATTCAATGACTGTTTGTCAGACCTTATTTTGCTAGAAATGGAATACAGTAGGCAGCTGTTATATAAAAGGAAAAGTCACAATGAAGAATGTCAAATGTCAAATCTCAAGGTAATAAATCTCAACATTTCTGCAGAAACAGATTGGAAGAGCTCAAAGATGAGATGGATAATTTAAAAGTTAGAGAAAGAGAAGCAGGAGAAGGAATTTGAAGGTGAGATAGAGCAAGAAAGAATGTTTGAATTAACTTCTTTACATTTAAAGGAGGGAGAAGTATCTAACCGTGCACCCTAAGATTAGGCCAAATTAGTTAAAACTGACATCAGGCATAAAGCTGTAATGAAACCACCTTCCGAGGAGAAGAAATAGGATTCAGAGAGGATGAAACTGAACTTTTTTTACCCTTTAAAAGCACATGATTGTAAACACAAGCAGAACAGCATGGTACACCTATAGAATTTTTAAGCAGATATAATGCTTTTTACTAAATTAATGAAAACTGCTGAAACCAAAACATTTATTGCAAAACAGAATCCTAGTTCATTTTCTGATTGTATTAGGGAAGATGTTACTGCATAATTAAAATCAGAAGCCATAAAAACTTTTACTTAATTAAAAAAGTCCTGATTTACAAATGCCTAACATTATCTTTAAGGGAAAACACTGCAGTATGCAGTTAATTTGAAGGGTATACTCACAGCACTGGGAACAAATTCACACCTGGATTCAGCTTAGCACTCAAACAAGTCCAAGTTCCTCAAGGCCAACTAACCAAATGCTTCCAAACTGTGTCACAACCACAATTAAAAGCACGTTATTTTTAGTCTTTACAATGAAAAGGCAGGTGTCCCTCTGTGCAAGCTGCCACCTGCCCCCTAGTGCCTCCAAGGTGTCTGAACAGCAGCTTATTCACGTTCAGGAGCAAAACCCAACAATTTTTCCAGATGCTGTTTCAAGCAGCGTTCTTCAGGTTATCATTGGGGTCTATTAGTTTACAACCTCTGTCGTGAATGCATGGACATGAATGCTATGAATGGATGAACCTCTGTTATCCATCAGAGTTACTGTAGGTTCAACTGAGGTTTAAACTAGTATGTCAACTTTTGAGTAAAAGGCTAATCCACAAAACCTAGATGTAGTGCATCTAAAGAAACTGCTTTTACATTTTAAAACTAGGAAAAACAAATCGTAGAATAACAACATCTTTTGAAGTCGTCTTCTAAAAGTTGTCATACAAAGCGTAAGAAATTAGGCGTTTCTTTCTGAAATGGGGGGGAGGGTATTTAAATCTTTTCGAACACCATAAGCATTTCTCAAATTTCACTCAGGTATAGACCAAAGCTGAAAAGACACCTATTTTATACATTTGGAAAATGTAACGGGCTTAGAACCAATTCACAAGTGCACAAACAGGGGGATTTTTCTATCAGCCTTCTCTGAGAGATTTAAGTGTGATACAGTGCCTCAGAAACCTGGAGCATGATTACATGATGTATTTTAAGACAGACTCCTGCATTCCTCATTCATAAGCTAACACCCCTGTGTAATCAGATACCAGAGACTTAAACACGTGTGAATCATTTCATAATCTTTTCAATTTAATTTCCAGGGGAGTGAATATAAAAGGCAAATACATAGTTCAAGGGTACATTAGAGAAAGGAGGTCTTTGTTAAGATCAAACCATTGTACGACTGATGAGTTTCAGTCCAAATAAGTTGTATAACAACATCAGCAGCAGTGGTTTCACTGAAAAAAATAATAGTTTGAATTTCTATTTTACATAGCAATACTAATAAATGCTGACTTTGCTACAATTTTCAAATAAGAACATTACTGCCCTAATTGTGTTGGCTAAGGGAGGTTTTAAAAATGATTGCACTGCTAAATTCCTAATGGGAACAGAGGTTCTGTATGATTCTTAGAGTAGCAATGCTATGTGTGGAAACTGAATTAAAGTTATACTGACAACAACTTTTCAATTGTATGGAGATAAAGTTTAGTTTTGATTCTATGTCTCTGAAAACACTTTTAAATGCTAGCAGTAAAGATGAAAATTATAAAGCTGTTGTCAGGGTATCAATATGACTTGACTCGATTTGGTTAGCTTGCTGCAGATTTGAATGGTATTTAGTTATGTTGAAAATGTTGATGGAAGAATGGTGATCTATTTGCCCTTAAATAAAAAATGTGCTAGGCATGTGTCATTTATAAATAAGCAAGTTTCTCCTTAAGACAACACATCTTCAGGAGTTTATAAATTCAAACAAAGGAGACTGTGGTCTATTTTATCTATAAATTTATGGCACCAAAGAACTAGATTTCAGGACTTAGATATAAAATATAATAAAAAAGTTTTAGACTACACTTTATTTGATAAATACTCCTGTTAAAATTCAGACAACTGTAACTTTGTCTTTGTTGCCTATGTCTTCATAACTTTGTTGTCTATGAATGTTACTGGATATAAACACTAAAATCAGTATTATTTCAGCAGTAAATAAACTTTCATCACTACAATAAATCAGTGTCACTCGATTATGTACTGTGGTTTTAATACATTAACTCAGATGATGGCAAAGAGAAAACATTATAACAAATGATCCTCAGGAGGGAAAAAACAAACAAAAATAATCACTTGGAGTTTTTTCCCAATTCAGAAAACCACTTAAATCTTTTCCTGTTTAGGAAAATACTTAAGTGTGTGCGCAGCTTTAAGTTCATGGAAGAATTGCATTTTCTGAAGTCAAAAAATAAAAATGGGTATTCTTGAAGAATAATAAGGCGGCTTAACAGATCCCTACTTGTAAAATAAAGCTGTAACACCAGAGCAAAAGTAAATTGAACTAGCCTAAGAACAAAGTCTCACATGATCCACATTTTATTTTTACCCAATAGAATACCTAATCCTATCTTAGTGCCATGCTTGGTTGGTTGATAGCAAACAGATACTAACTCCTTTTCAAAGGTATAAGTTAACTACGCTACTTCAGAGCTGAGGTGAGCTTAGAATAGCACACAGAACAGATGCAGCGCTTCATCTAATGGGTGGTAATTTGTTAAAGTGAAGCAATCAGTCTGCAACATGCCAACATTAATAAAAACTTAAATTTTTCAGGGAAGATCCCAAATTAAAAAAAAATTACAACAAATTTTGTTGCATTAGTAGACTTCCTTGTTGGATTCTCTAATGCACACATTAGCTGCGTATGGCATGCTTTGGCAGCCACTCAATTTGATTCACTTGGTTTTGCTGGGATGTAAAGAATTGTTTTCAAAAAGACAAAGTCTGTCAAAGACACTGCTTTTAGCTCCTACCCATATTTCAAATCACACCTAGTGTAAATTTTACTGCTAAGGAAATGTAGGAGCATAATAGGAAACTTGCATCTGCATACTTATATAAGCATAAAACAATCTTTTCAGGGCTTGCAAAAGGAGGCCACAATTAATTAACGGCACAACTGTAATACCTTCTGGGGAGCCAATGTTATGAAAAGATCAGCACAGTTTTTGTTTTAAGCAGTGACTTGCAAACCAAGAAACAGGTTCTAACTTCACCTGCACACCTCCTTTGTGGGTCTTGGCACAAGATTTTCTTTTTTGCCTTTGAAAATGGGAACAATAAAACTTAAGTGCATACGGAGCTCGAGATCCAAAGAGATTAAATTACAGAAAGTCCTAGCCAATGAAAATTGGATTTCTGTATGAGTTCAAAATGTCTGGTACGTTAGGTGACACAAATCAGGAAGTTTTTACTAAAATCCAAAGAGCTGTGGCAGGCCAGAATAGAGGACATGGACTTCTGACCATGAACCTACACAGCATGATGTGAAGGTGTAACCAGGCATCATATAAACACACCCAAGCCAGCTTTAAAACAGCTAGTGAGGCAGCAGTAATGATGAAGCTAGGGCAGAGTTGCCCTCAGCAATGAGAGGCCGCTTAGACATTTACTTGAAGTCCCAGCCGTGTCCTGAAGCACATGCTGAATGCAGAAACAGTCCTGCTATAAAAAATTGAGCTTGCCAATCTAAGGTGAGTGTGCAAGAGCTGCGATCACATAGCTAAATTTCAGTGTAAATCTATTCGTAAACAGTGCACTTTACATTGCCTGTAAAACTTCAGGAACAGCCTTATTTTAAGCTATAGCTTATTTTTCTCTAAAGAAAAATATTCCCCCTCCCCCCTTTTTTTTTTTTACTATGTTGTTTTGCTATCGTACAAGCAAACCAAGTGCAAATTAAGCTTCCCTAATTCCTATTATTCCTGTGGGATCTAAATTTTAGAGCTATCCAAATCTACTTCAAAATGAATTAATTTGAAATCCATGAAGCATTTCAATGCTAACAGCAAATTATTTTAGATATCACTCTGAAGGTTAAATACATCCTTTTAATCCCAAAGTAATTTTGTTAAAAGGTATTTGAAGAAAAAACGATTCTTCTCTCCCCAAAATGTGACCAAACGATGTCATCAGCTTTGTCTGAAGTCACGCAAAATACTTTGCATACGTGTAAAGCTGCAGCTACGCACACAGCACTTTCTCAGTCTGTCTGCAGACACACCAAAAATTACACTTTGATTTCAACAGAATGCAGGACCAGGAGGATCAGCAGTGCAAGCAGCAGGGTACTGAGAGCAGCAAGATGAACATGCAACTGTTTAAATGCAGCATGCTATTTAGCTAGTATCGTTTTGGAAGGATATTAGTATCTCATGAAATCAGTTAAAAACTGGAAGTAATGTTACAACGTGCATTATATGCAAACATGTATATGTTTATCTGGGGTAGCTCCTTGCACATAACGAGTGTCAGGAGAACAAGACACGTAAAATGCTTCTTTGAAATTCTGAAAGTCATAATCTAAAGCCCATATGAAAATAAAATAATGGAAAAGCCTTGGAAAGGCTTAAACCCTGTCTTTTTAAAAGGCCTTCTGACATCATTGAAGGCTCTAGCAGACATACGCTTTATCTGGCCTGGTAAGAGACCAACTGTGACCTTACTGAAAACTGTCAAGCCCATCTATTTGCTAGAGATGTCCAAAGTCTAATAGCAGATGGGAAACAAATGTTTATGAGGTTCATAAAATCGGAGTTTCAGCTGCTTACTGGGCTGTGTTTTCTTGGACTGCTATAGGCATTCAAACTGCTCTATAGCCTTACATCTCTCAGTAGAAAGGCATAGAGCAGCGTCACAGAGAACTCAAGTTTGGCCTCCTTTGGTAGCAGGGAGATTTAAAGTATGCAATGCAATTCTCTCTGTTGTTACTTTCAGGGACATTAAAGGGTATGCTTCTTGCAAGTTCTTACAAACATGCATCAGAAACCAGTCAAGTAGGGAACTGCACATATCTGTATAATCATGCTAGGATAAGAATTCCCATAATCCAATGAGCAGTCCTTTTTTTTTAAATGCATAGATGTCAACACAACAGACATGAATTTGATTTTAAAAGTTCATTTTCCTTTAGTTAGTATGACACTTAACATATGGCTCTAATACCTGGTGAATGTTTTAATGAGTGCATGTTTTGTTCTGCCTCCTCACATATATGAAACAGAATGAAAAGTACTGGTCATGAGACTCTCCAATATTGGACAGTTGGGCAGTATAAAATAGTCTGAATCACCCAAGATCCTTCCAGTTCTACTTATCCACCAGGCTTATGACAACATGGGAGAGATTTAGAAGTGCTAGAAGCCATCAAGAGAAGAGACTATTCGTCTTGACAAATTTCTACCCTTTTTGTCACAGTTTTGTACCAACCTACAGTGTCAATGACAGATGTCTGAACAAAATGAACAAACCTTCATGATAGCCATTTTTCGTGCTGTTCAGTAGAAAAGCGGTTTTGCTGTCTCTCTGAAAATTCCATCACAGGAGGAATGCAACATTTACCTGCAAGTTGTAGTCCTGAAGAATTTTCACTAGTGAGTCTCTCAAATTAGGAATCTCCATGCCTTCCTTAATGCGGTGGATCAAAAGAATGGGATCCACATGGGTTCCAATATTGTTCAACAAACCTGTAATAAAAGCTGTGAAAACCAAAAGGCAAAGAAATGAATAGAAAATCCAGCAAAATACCTGATTAAAGGATGCTTTGGTGACAAGATACAAGCTTTGGCTGATTCTATGACACTTCTCTAGTAAGAGATAACACTAAGCCTCTTTTATATAGCCTTCACATGTTTCTTGCAGCTGTATTTACTCAAATACAGGCCTTTGGGTAAGAGTGGAAGATACAGTTTGGCAATCCACAGAACTTCTAGGGTATGCAGAAAAGGGGTAACAGAGTATCCAGCACAAAGCCACAAGTAAATAATGCATTTCAATTCAATAAAAAGGGCACTCAAGAAAACAGAGCCAGAAAATTAACTACATTATGTGACTATTCCATTCCCAGTTCCAGGGTTTAAAAACAAATTTTCAAGCACTTAACCTAACTCAAACGTGTTTCGAAACATTGGTGAGAGTGACACAAAAGAAGTCTTTTGGTTTTCGCACCTGGCTAAACGAAACACTTGAAGGATGAACCTCAAGGTTGTGTTTTTTCTTCAACCCCCAAAACTAAGAAATAGCTCTGGAGTTGGTCTGCATATAGGCAGATGGAACTGAGAGAATTCTATATGCTTTGAATCCCTTTTGCTCTAAAGATGTCACTGATTGTAGCATCACTTTTAGTGATGAACTCCATTTAAGTATGGGTAACTTGAGAATGCCATTCTCCTAAAGGAGTAACAGATTTTGGTTGCTTCTTCCTGTCAGATTTAGCGGCCAAGAGATGAAAAGATATGCATTTTGACACTAATTCTACAAGACATTCAATCCTTTGGAAAAGAGATCCCAAGAGAGACTTTAAAGCCTTGATTTAAAGCCCCAGAAGAGGTTGCAAAACTAATGGAGTAGATAGTTAAAATAATTCTCTATTTTCTCAGTCATATGAACTCCTCTGAATCTGCCTCCTGAACAAACCTGATGTTGCTTATGAGATTCTGATGGTTTCTGATTCCATCTAAACTTTAAACTTGAGTAGCTATTCATATAATGGATGAAAGGCAAAATGCATTCATTATTACAGATCTTACCTTTGTGTCACAGAAACAAAACAAATTAGTTATTCTACTGAGGGGCAGAAAGGCGTAGGTTCTTCATTTTCAGAATTTCAAACGGAAGCAACTGCAATGAACACACTATACAACATCCTCATCAAGCCTGCAGACTGTGTTTTGAGGCTGTCTAAAAATAAAGCCTCATTCTGCCAAATTAAAAGCACCATTCTCCCCTTAATTTGTCATTAAGGACATAACTATGCAGAGCTTAGTAAAATGTTAAATCCCCAAGTACTCATTCTGTAGCATGCCCACATGCTGCCTTACTGGAAGTTTTTATGCACAGTAGGACAGCTATGTTGTGCTCCACAAACCAGAACACCTCCCTGGCCATCCATAAACACTTTCTCTAAAATGCACGTGGATAATTCAATTCTTTAATTGCAGCAGCATTCCACAAAAAAATACACATGCAAGGCTTCTGAGAAACTATCCCACTTACGGGGTTTGTCAATAGAATATAAAATGAGGTCTTCCCAAAGTTCTCCGTCATCTTGTTCCTTGGCAAATTCAATAGCTTTATCTACATCGTGCAATTCTTCCATTATCATCTTCAAAGCACTGCGGCTATTACCCATTCTGCCTAAAAGGAAAAAATAAGTAGAGAGATTATAAATCCTAAATGCTTATCAATGCTCAGTGCTTTAAGAAGCTCTTTCAATATGAATTTTGTAAGTGTGAAGTTGCCTTAGACTAAGACAACAAAGACCAAATCTAATCTAATCTGATGTAGGAATGCAAATCCCAGAGCAATCAGTATAACCTGAAGAAGTGCTTGGAGCACTTTGCTGGACTGGGATCTGGAGCCTTTCTTAAGGATGTGTGGGGTCATATTAGGGCTTCTGAACTGCAGCAACATCTAATGTAAGGGGGAGTGTGTGTATGTGTACGCATGTAAACTATGACATGAAATAACCCCTTTAAGAGTCCGCACAGACACTCTTAATTTGCAGTAAGTAGAGTGCAATTTACACGCACGGAAAATTAGAGGAAGAAACACTGAACTATTCTTTAAATAAACCTATGAGTAAATCCTACTCTGCTCTCAAATGGTCCACAAAACATTTTTCTTACTAAAACAAAGATTGATTAAAAAACGCTTTCCATTTTGTTCATGACTAATACATAAACATACATAAAAATCTTAGTCTAACAATGCCTCCTATCCAAACTCCCATTGCCCTGCTGAGGAAGTTAATTTACAATTAATTTTATAAAAAAAAAGAAGAAAAAAAAAAAAAGAAGCAACATAAGCAAATCTTCCACCTCAGCAAAAGATAGTATTAAGCTTCTGAGATGTATTCAGAATAAAACATTTGTTTGATTTCTCCCCTCTCTTCAAAGTAACAGTATTACTCTTCTCTTGGAGATTGTCTCAAAAGTACCCCCCCGCCCCAACACATTCCCCATAGTCCCCCAACACCTCTAAAACCCCAGAAAAACATCAAATCAGAGACATAATAACACAATATATGGAGTTAAGACATCATATGAATACTCCAGTCCTTTGTTTTATTTTCTAAATCATGTTATTTGGTCCTACTGACTGTATACCAACTCTGTTTCTGGGAAAGCATGTTAAACGATATTAGACAATACATCATACATTTTCGCAGCATAAACTTTGACAAGATTAAAAGCATGTTGTAATTTATCACACTGAGTGTTACTTACTCAGAAGATAGACTGTCTCTTCTACAAAGTTCCTCTGTTGGCAGATCTCAAGAGCCTTGAGTTTAAGGGAAGGGAGGGGGGAAAGAGAATACAGGGAACCATGTAATACGGTATTTTATTGATCACAAATGCTACAGGAGGCTTAAAGATACTTTTCCATGAAGTTGCATTACTCATTTTGGCAGGAATACAGCTCCCTTAATATGCACTGTCAGGTCCTCTTTAATTAAGAGGAGAAACTCCATGGCATTTTTTTGATTTTTCTACAAGATTAAATAAATCTGGGGACAGGACAGGTATTTCAGTCTGGATTATACCAATCTCTACCTTTAAATCTACTGGCAACTCCTTTCTTCTGCTTCCAAAAGATGGTTAATCCAAAAGCATGAAGATTATCTGCTGTCAAGACTTGCTTCTTGTGGGTAGAGTTATGAAGTCTCTAGCAATGGAGGTCTACTTGACATTTGTTCATAATACAAGATCTGTAGATCTCCTCAGGGTAACCAGAATGGTTTTGGGAGGTAGAGAGTGCTCTCCAAATTTTGTACCAGTGACCTCCAAGAAGACAATACAAAAATAATCCAACCCGAGTATGAAAAAATGAGGAAACATTTTTTGTAAATTTGGTTTAAAGACCTGAGAGCTAAATACCATGAGCAATTACTGAATCTGTGTGTAGTTGACAAACACTGAGCACAATTACCAAAATTACCAAACTGATTACCAACAAGTTTTTAGTAACAGAAAATTGGCAGGGCTGGTATGCCATAAACGATGCCATGTCTGCTTCCACTTTGGAAGCGGAAAACAAACTCAAGATTCATGGCATTCCTGTGAAGACAACTGTTCACCAATAAAGACTTTCATACTTGGAAATCAAAACTATAAACGCCTAAGATACAGCTACAGCTAAAGATGTAGGTAGGAATTAACTTTTCCTTCCATTCTCAAATTATTTCAGATGGGTTACTATGAAGATTAGAGATACGGACAATGAATTTCAGGGTAGAGGTAAGTGAATTACCAACTAGATACTTCAGGGGAATGAAGGTATGAATAATACTAATAAGTTATAAACACATCTGACAGCCTTTTTCCTCTCCACTTAGAAGTTAAACTACAAAGTACCAGGTATTCAGTATTTCTGGATGCTGCACATTTATTGACTGTCATGCTCCCTCTAGAGGAAAACAGGGAATATTCATACTCCTCTTTCAGTTCATTTTATAAAACATTTGCTAAACTGCACTTGAATAAAAGTGGCTTACTTTTAAAGAACAAGAATTATTTCTTCCTGCCGGTTTTATAATTTCTTTAAAGCAATAATAAGTGTGAATTTGCAAAAAACCATGATATTTGAACAATTTGTACACCACACTGGAATCTGCTTACGGGAACTGAAAATATTGGTAACTGGGAAATTCTTGGTCCCCTTTTTATTTCCTTAGAAGAGCGATTTGTATGTGTCAAAAAGCGCTACTATATGATATGTATGGTAAGAAGTATAGTTACAGAATTAGCAGTGACAGTAAATTCAACCAAGTTTTATACAGTGTTGGTATCTTTCCTCCTTTCTTTAGCTTCTTACTGAAACATACTAACATTTTAACATAAGGTTAGAATGACACTTTTTCTCACATCCTTTTCTCTCACTGTGGTGATTATTGCACCACACCTTCCAAAGGTTCACGGGTCTCTGACATATTGTTGCTCACATCCCATAACTTCAGCAAAGCAGTGGCAGCAACATGCTTGCATCATTTACATAGCACTTTTTTGCACCACCCATCACTGAAGATAGGTGGCTAGATCTGCAATAACTAAAACTAATTTGCACCAAAAGAAAAAAAGAAGTGCAGGTAAGGTTTTATACATAAAACCATGATCACGCAAACAATACATAAGAAAACTAAGAGGGAATCTGAGAGTTAAAAAAAAAATAAGCCAACACTGTAGACAAAAGTCTCTGGCTGGAAATCTCTCAGGCTAAAGAGATCACTGAGACAACCTAGTTTCATCTGACAGTTTCAACAAGGACCAAGCCTGCAATCCTAACAAAGTCTTTTCCAGTGTTTCCTGCTGTTGCACAGTAAAGTTGACAAAAGCATGCAAAACAAGAGAGGTACCAGGAACAGTACTAGTTCTCTTTAGAATGTCAACCACGTAAAATGCAATATTCAGTATTACATTTAAAACTACTCCACTGGTGTCATCATTATAGCTGCATATAGAGAGGCCGCTTTTCACAAAGTCTGCTCTGCTCGGCCATTAACAGCAACAAATACAAATAATAAAATACTGACCCAACTAAAGAAGAAAACTTAAATTTCCATTCAAGCAGGGGGAAAAAACCAAGACTGCCCTTAACTTTATTCATTTCTTTTTTAATTTGACAAGAAAGGGCAAGGAAGGAAAATGTAAAAAGGTTAAAGAAAGTGGAAACACGGCACTCTGTAAAACCCCAAGTCTACTAGCGGAAGTACAAAGACAAAATACTTTTAGCTCTGCTAGTTCACTGGCTGTTAATATTGTGTATATTACTTGAAAACAACTTAGGACCTTAGAATACAAAACTAGAAAAACTCCAGTTAGAGCCACTC
The DNA here is from genome assembly GCF_964195595.1 of Calonectris borealis. Classification (NCBI taxonomy): domain Eukaryota; kingdom Metazoa; phylum Chordata; class Aves; order Procellariiformes; family Procellariidae; genus Calonectris; species Calonectris borealis. The sequence continues at coordinate 115,080,502 of NC_134313.1, read as the reverse complement.
ATTTTTCAAGATCTAACACTGACCAGTCCTAGATTTGGCAAAATGATTGTTGATTTCTTGCAACCACAACCTGCTGCCCAGTCAGGCCAGGCACTGATGCGTAGATATGCTGTAGGTACGCATCAAGTGTGAATTCAGAGCTTCTGCACTAAAAATCCCCACTGATGCCTGCCCTGTGAGCTGAGAGAGGAAGGTCTCAGCTGTCAGTCAGCTCTGCAAACCAAACTTCCAAAGGTGAGGGTCACAAACTCAAAGGATCTCCGCCTTTTGGCAGTAGAGGGCAGTACCAGACACAGTTACAAACTCACAACACTACAAGTTACAGAAATAAAAATCGAGGACCTGTGTTTAGATTTTGAGGGGTTTGCCTTACCTTCTCTAGTGGACAGTGCGTGCTGTCTCTGAGAAATGGTAGTAAATTTGGACGATCGTATTCAGCATAAAGGCTGATCTGCTTCTCATGATATCGCTGGCCTTTATGGTGGTCTCTCTTGAAAAGCTTGTGCAAATACTAGGAATCAAAAGAAAGAATCAGAACTCAAAACCACTTAGGCAATATTATTTGTTCTCTGCTAATAAAAAACTCCTCCTAATTTCCTCAGGAATGTGCTAACACGTTCTAAAAGGCACAGAGATTAAATCCTGATTCAAAAGACTAATTTTACATTTTTCTCATCACAGCAATCTCCAAAATCAACTCTATAAAGCAGGTTTTCAGCAACAGTTAAGAAACTGTCCTTTAACCTTCAATGAAACTACTGGATTTTGAATTTTACAGAAAACTTTGGACAAATATGTCAAATGAAGCATTTTGGTTATCTAGATATGCTTGACCATTACAGATAACTATAGATCAAATTTTCACCACATGAAATGTTTTAACCAAAGTACCTCAAACTATAGATGCTGGGGCAAAGCTCCTTCTCTCTAGATGAGCACAGAAAAGCCTTGAGAATCATCTGGAGAGTTGCTTTTACGCAAAGCGAAGCAGGCTTCACACTTTGAAACTGATGCATCCCTTCCATAAATTGAGAGTCATCTTTGCAAAGCTCCTGGGCTGCGGGCTGCACACTTCATAGAGCTGCTTTCTATAATCAGATCTCTAACACATAAACCCGCTCTCCACCAGATCGATGCCCTGAGCCCCGCCTGTACACAGCAGCAAGTTAAACTTCCCTCCCTAATACAGCCCAAACCCAGGGTTACACGTTACGTGTTCCACTGACAGCACATTCAAACTGAAGAGGTGCTTTTGGAATAGCAATGAGGAGCCACAGCCTTACAGTGATATTGTAATTCTGCACAAACAAGAACAATCCTGCAGCGTATGGAAGTTACAGCTCTAGAAAGACAAGCAGTTCACTGCCTCTATGGATCTGAAGCAAAATGTGCTTCAGAGTTGCACCCAACATCTAATCCCATTTTTGTGTAGGGAAAGAGCAGGGATGCAAGCAAGAAGTAAATGACCAGAGAAGACAAGTGTCTGCAATGCCATAAGGAGTACCTCACGGTATGTTAACAAGTAAGCACTATGTTATCAAGTTCTCACAGGTATACATTTAAAAATTATTTTACTATTGTAAAAATGCTATGGCCATGTTAAAAAATGGATTAGCAAAACAGCCACTTTGGCTCTGATGATTTATGACGTTTTAGTGTCATGTGCATTTTGACAGGATAATCACATCTGTAAAAGATGTGCCCAGCAAAAAGTTTATTCAACTCAACTTGAAACCAACAGAATATAGAAATATTTACCACATGCTGTAGCTCAGGCCTGTTTTCTAATTCTTCAACGACTCTGTCAATCTGAAAGAAAACAAATAAAACCCAACAGATTAGCAAACTTGTGATGAACATCACATTTCCAGGACTGAAAGAACACGGATAATAAAAGCAAGCATTGGGATGCCATGCCATGAACTTGCTATACTCACGGAAATTTTATCTTCGTTATCCAAAAGCATGTCTACTGCTTTCTAAAACAAAGAAAGAGAACCCAGTTAAGAAACAGGTACACACATCTTCTCACACTCTATATAGATTATGCTTGTTCACAGATGGATATTGCAGACTACTCTTTTCAGCAACAGTAATTCAGAGAGCAGTTTGCATAACCTCAGCATTCCCCGACAGCACAGCATTACAGGAGAACACATCATGTATTCTTCCAGAATACTCCTCCTAAGTTTCCACACTAACAGCAATCAATACTGTGCACTTAAATTGCAGGTGAAGTATGCCCATCGAATCATGGGTCACAGAAGGCCACTGTCAAATGATGTAGAAATACTATTTGTCCCATTGCAAAGGGGAACTGCAGGGTGATGGCTGTACAGGAAACACACGACTCAACTTGCCTTACAACTGGATTCCTCCAAACTATCTGCACACCGATACCGTAACACAAACAGACAAGATCATGTAAGCAGAGTGGCCACCGGGATTCTGGTTCTGCTTCCTCTTAGAAGAGCAAACGTTGCTTCACATTCAAAAATACAAACCCACAGATTCCCGATATGATTTACTCTATTTAATAAAAAAAGAATTATACTCTTTTTTTCCCCCTGTAGTTTAGGATGTGCATACCAAAGATTATCATCTTTGGTACAGATGGCTCTGTATTTTAGCTCCAGTGCTTAAACAACCACTGCACTGAAAGAGCAGATCTACTTCGTTTCCCCCCAAGGATCATATCAAAACTCATTTGCTGAGGTTTTATAGCCAGCTGGGAAGAAAGAAGATTGAATTCAGCACAAAACACATACTTCTTATTTTTGGAATTTAGGTTAATAACCTTGCAAACTTTCAGAAGCAAAAAAAAAACAAAAAAAAATTGTGCGCACAGGTAGTGTTTTCCTCAATCCTCCTAGTAATGGGGGGAGACTTCGGAAGAAACAGGCGAGCCCAGGATATCAACACCTGGCTCCAGGACTGGTGCCTCTGCCAAAACTTTGGGTTTTTAAACCATGGAAAAGCCTTCAAGAGACAAGGTATGCTGGGGCCTGATGGAATCCACCTGTCCTCTTAGGGAAAACGTGTCTTTGGGCATAAGCTGGCGGGATTGATCGAGAGAGCTTTAAACTAGAATTGATGGGGGAAAGGGATACCAACAGGATTGCAGTAGCTAAGCCAAGGGTTGGCATTGCATCGCCTGAGGGTGGCAATGCTAGTGGGAATATTTACACTGCTCCTGGGAGCATGGAGGGCTCAGGAGCATATCTAAAATGCTTGTACACCAATACACACAGTATGAGAAACAAACAGGATGAACTGGAAGCATTGGTTAGCTCCCAGAGCTACGATATCATTGGTATTAGTGAGACTTGGTGGAATGAGTCCCACGATTGGAGTGCTGGGATGAAGGGCTACAGGCTGTTGAGGAGGGATAGGCAGGGCAGGCGAGGTGGAGGTTTTGTACTATATGTAAGGGAGAGGTTTGACTGTACAGCCTTTACAGTTAGTGATGATGTGGTCGAGAGCCTCTGGGTGAGGATTAGGGGGATGAAAAGCAAAGGAGATGTTGTAGTGGGTGTCTACTACCTATCGCCCAGCCAGGATGTAAGCACTGAAGAGTTATTCTATAGGCAATTAGCAGAAAATTCTGGATCGGTAGCCCTTGTCCTTATGGAAGATTTCAAATTCCCAGACATGAACTGGGAATATCATACTGCTGTGACAAGCAGGTCTTGGAAACTCCTGAAATTTGTAGGAGATAATATCTTATCACAGGTACTCAGTGAGCCAACTAGGAAAGATGCCCTCCTAGACTTGCTCTTTGTGAATGGAGAAAGACTTGTCAGGGGTGTGATGGTAGGTGGCTGTCTTGGCCACAGTGATCATGAAATGGTTGAGTTTAAAATTTTCAGTATAATAAGAAAAAAGGACAGCTGAGTTGCTACCCTGGACTTCAGGAGAGCAAACTTTAAGCATTCAGGGAGCTATTTAGCAGAGTACCCTGGGAATCTGCTTTTGAGGGCTTAGGAGTCCACAAGTGCTGGTCAGTCTTTAAGAATCTCTTCTCCCTAGTACCCAGTGATAGAACATGTGGGAATGGTTTAAAGCTGTGCCAAGGGAGGTTTAGACTCGACATGAGGAAGCATTTCTTTACAGAGAGGGTGGTCAAACACTGGAACAGGCTTCCTAGAGAGGTGTTTGATGCCCCAAGCCTGTCAGTGTTTAAGAGGCATTTGGACAATGCCCTTAACAACATGCTTTAACTTGGTCAGCCCTGAATTGGTCAGAGTGTTGGACTAGATGATCGTTGTAGGTCCCTTCCAACAGAAATAGTCTATTCTATTCTATTAATTGACTGCAGTGAAAGAAAAGTGGCAAGTACATTTAACATAAGCCTCGCAATAAATTCACTGCCTCCTTTCTTTGGCTTATTAATAGCATTTTTTGATTAGAAATGCAGAAAGAATATAATGGTGAAAGTCTACTTGAGAATCACAACAATAATCTCGGATCTGGCACTCTTCTCACTGTGAGCGATGCTCAAACGGAAATACAAAGGAAAAAAAAATCATCCTTGGGTCAATTATTTTGCAGTCTAGGCAAACATCTTTTTCCGTACCTCAGAATATATCCAGACACTGCAAACACACTCTCTCCCTCAACACTATCTTTATCTCATTTATTTTTTATCTGTTAAAATATCTCTAGTGGAAAGTGAATATAAAATCATTAAGATCACCATACCTCCGAATCAAAATCCATGAGCAGAACAATTTTGTCTCTGATAGAACTGAAAAGATTGTGCTTGTGGATCAGCTGGAAGACATCTTTATGCCTCAGAGTTAGGTAAATTTCTAGGGCTTTGCCATAGCGCTGGTCATAAGTATACCTGATAAAAAACAATGTTATAATACACGTGATCTTACATATCTAAATGTAGGAAAACTACCTATGAGGGAAAATATAAATATACTCTAGGATGTAAAGCTTATTAGGATGCTACTTGATTTGATGAATATCTAAACAGTTGCTGTGACTCACTTTTGTTAAAAGGAAATAAAACACTGGGCAACATTAATTTCAGTTCTGTTTATATCAGCCACCGCATTTGTGTTCTGACTTGTGCTTCTCTGCATTTTCATTTTCCTGTTTTCAAACGACAGGGGAAGCCACACAAAACGCTAGCTTTTCTATTTTTGGAAACTAATTGGAACTCTCTTAAGAGCTAAAAAACATTGTTCTCTTAAAACTTTGGGACAGACTGTAACATAGCAATAGACAGTAGTTCTGCTTTCTTCAAAGAAACAGTATGAAAAGAATTTAGCATGGGAATCAGGCTGAGAAAACCAAAGAGCTTTATCCCTGTATGATGTAGCCTAGAACCAGATCAGTTTTGGCACATTTTCCAGTCACCTATTTCCAGCCACATTAAACTTAAACATACTACTTTTGAAATAGTGGGGAAAAAACACCATTTTATTTTCCTGTGGGTAATTCCGAAATGCACACTTCACAAAAGAGGCTTCCTCTGACAGCACAAAGAGGAATGCTAGCTATTTGCTTTGGAAAGAGGAGTAGCAAATCCAATCTTATACCAAACTCTTTGCTTTCATACTCAGCATAGACTTTATAAGGAAGGGAAAAGAATTGCTAAGCTGTGCAATCAGCAGAGTGGAGAGTAGAGAAAGCTGATACTCTGTAGACTGCCACAAAGGAGATATTTCTGTTAAGAGAGCTAGGCAAATATTTATAAATTATGGTATACTATTTAAAGCTTATTCTTTGTAACAGGAGTTTAAAATTGTACTCACAATTCTGCAAGTGTTTGTAGCAAAGTCCTGTTCTGTGGATCTTTCTTCAGGTGATCCACTACAGCCTGAACGATGATCGTGTTGTTGTAGAGATCTCCAGGCCACTCTTTTATCAGGGTTGCAAAACCCTAAAAGTATAAGAGATTGTAACAGAAATAGAAAGAAATAGAAAGAACTGCCTAAGGAACATTTCAAAACATCAAAGCTTTGGCTAAGCCTCTGAGATGATACCTGCTGTGCTTCACCTCTAAGCCACTTTTACCTGCCCACAGACATGCACAGTGCAGAACACAGATTTTCTTTCTTAGGGCAATGTTATTAAGATTTATGAAGCTGGGTCTCTTTCAGGTGCTGTATGCTTTGTGCAGCACCTCGACCACTTGTGCTACATTAAACAAACTAAAAATAATAGTATTTATAGTAAGGAAACAATCTCACAGTACTCGCATGCTCTGAAGCACATTCTATCTATTGCTTTAAAATCTAAACCAAAATTCATCTTTTTAATCTTTTCATTATCGTTAAATTGTCCATTGAAAATCTGTTTGAATACAACAGAGAATTTGCTATCAGAATTCCACATTGCTGAGGGTGTTTTGCTGGCAATAGCTATTACATGCGGACACGTCAAGCTGCAGTACCTCGTAGTCACTCTCCAAAAACTCATGCAGGACCATTTCATAGATCAGAGGTTTCAAAACTGGATCCCGTCTGGGCAAGTAATGACTAATTGCCTATAGGAACAAAGAAACAAAGCGTTAGAAGGGGAATGACATGTAACATCCTGGTACACTGATGATAGAAAAAAGAATTGTTGTGAAACAAAAAACAAAGCTACATGCAAAACATGGCTCTTGGTAAACACTGGAAGCACTGTATATTCATATTTGTAAGCAATATCCTAAAGTTATTTACTTTAGGATTGCACACATTGGAATTATATTACTTATGTGAAAGAATTTTCATTAGAAAGATAGTGGTAGGATACCACCTCCAAGTAGAATGGGAGTCTCAGCCATTCCACTTACAGAAGTCTGAATATTTACTGCTAGTCATTTAGAAAATGAAACCCACAAAAGAGCCCTCAGAAGAAGAAAGTTTTCAAAATCCGTTTTGTCCAGTCTTGGTCTTATATCTTGTAAAAAGGTACAAGCATTCGTTAGCTGAAAAATGTGTACTTTTGATTTATGACTTACTGTGAGGTCACTACATTTTATGAAGAGTTCTGTTTTGCCAGCTATTTTTACATACCCAAATGAAAATTAATTTGAGAATACATCTCTCCACGGACAGGGTGAAGGCGTGTGATCTGTTGCTCTACAGGAGGTGTTAAGGAACTGCATTCTGGCAGGCAGGAGATGAGAACCTGCCAGAATGAATCAGCTTATACCCCGGAATTTCAGCATAGCATCTTATTAGCACTATTATTCCATGCAACTAGAGGCCAAGGTTATTACCGCCTGCCAAAATAAACGCAACTGCTGCCAGCTGTGTTGGGACTCTGGGGTTTGTAGCTGAAGGCCCGACACTGATGAAATTCCTCCAAACACTCAGAGATGTTGCCTGTTGCCCACTAATGGCACATGGTGCAGTAGCATTTTGTTACTGAAGTTGCATGAACAAAGCAAGAGAAATAACATCTCACTACATAATATTTTTTTGCGCTGTTACAGACAGCAATGACTATTCACAACAAATTCTCCTAGTATTTAAATCAAAACAATTGCCTAAGTTACATATTTCCTTAAAGTCTTCCATCCGTAGGTGAAAAAGGAGGTAAAAATAAAAGACCAATTAAAAAAAGCATTGTTAATGACTTTGCAAAAATTAAAAGTTCATTGCTCACAGGAGACCTCTTCTCTCCCCATGCTGTTTGAGCTTGGCCAGCCTTTGAAATGTAGCGTACTGCCAACATCAGCTCCCACCGTCTGTCACAGAATTTAATAGCTAACTCAGGGCATGGTCTTGCCAGCTGCCCTGGGGAATCATATTCCTGACCCCTTCATAAAAAAGCCTCTTCCAACCATAAAGAAAGCCAGGTGGACATCAGCTACAGACTCGAAGGCAGAGGACATTCTCCAACAGCTGTTTTCATACCCACTTCCTACCTTCCTGCCACCTCCTAAATGAACAGCCTTGCCCGACAGGCTTTGCTGCAACTCTTGGACGCAGTTTGGCCTCACAGCGAGCTGCGGAGCGGTGCAGCTGCCTCGTTGTGTGGGGGCCAGGATGCCTCGGGAAGGAAATCTCTCCTGCCCCAAGTCCCACTGCTTTGAAGGAAAAGCACAACCTCCTCCTGCAGTCTGGCCCCCGTGCAAAGACTGAGAAGCATCGAAATAATTTTTAAGCCTAGGCACAAAAGTGCCCTAAGACCTATGTTGGAGGTTACAAACTCTTCCTATTTTATTTTTAAGCAGTAGTTTAGAAGCAAGGTCAGACAAAAAGCGCCAGAATCAGGATGCCTTTGTATCAATTCCTGAACCATGTGGTGAAAGTGACTTTAAATAAAAAGAGGATACTCTACACAGAAATATTTTCTTCCTTTGTTTCTTCTTAAGACCTGCTTTCAGACTTTTGATCAATAAGTATAAGGGCAGGGTATACACAAGAAAGTCCATATAAAAGTTGACATGAGATAGCCTGAAATATCTCACCAATAAACCCAAACCACAATTATTTATTCCTCAGAGGATGCCTATGAGATGAAAGAGGCTGTCTGGATAATGCTGCTCTATGCTGTGCCCACCACAGTCAGGTGAAGTCTTTCATGTGTCCTCTAGCCAACATTTGGTCATTAAAGCATTGCTGCTGCTGCGAGCTGATCATCTTGCACCCCTGCTGAAGTCACTGCTGTCACAGCAGAGTCAACAGAATGGAGCGTATCCCTCATGCCACAATGGCCAGCACTTGCAGAGTTTGGCATCTTCCTCCAAATCTACCTTCGTCAGCTGTTCGAACCGAGACATTGGATTTTATACTGAACTTGAGCACAAGCATGTAACTCCATCAAGCCACCGCTGCTGGAGGAGGAGAGGAGCAGATCGTTGCAAAGCTCTAAAATCTTAAAACTGCCGTAACAAGGTTTGCTAGAGGACATTCACCGAAGACAGGAGAGACATCAAGATACCAAAATGCAGCCTCTGGTAGCCAAACAGGACCTTTTAGTACAGAACACTCAAAAACTCCCTAAACCCACAAGCAAACAAACACCGCACACATCCCACAAGCTTGGACATTGGGGTATTACTAATCAGTTCCTCTGCAGGAAGGGAAGTTTAAACCTTTAGTTTTACTGCCACCTTAGTTACTGGCAAATCACGTTATATTGGAAATGTCAGATTTCAGGCAACCGCTTATATGCAAGGCAAATTCTTTAAAAAAATTCCCTTTTGAAATACACTTTGTCTCCAAATCTCAAATAGAGTCTCCTCATCAGGGCTTAAAGCCGTTATAGCCCAGTTACACTATTGTATTTAATACCTGCTGGTTGGGTATATAGATAAAAATTCCAAATAGCATACAAGTGACCCCAAACATTTCAAGAACCGCTTCATTTAGATCTGGCTTAACTTAGGTCATCCTTTATGATATCCAGGTATTTTTAGGAATTTGGGAAAGTTATATGCAATTGAAATAGTAAAATAAGGAAGGAATCTTCTAGAACTGCAGCTTAAAGCTGAATAATGTAATGGACTGCATCTTATGTTTTTCTAAGTCCGCTTTCAAGGGGCTGAAAACAACCAACTGTTTAGAAAGACAGTAATTTAGCAGAGATGTTTTTGCAGCAAACCTGCAAATATTTTTATATTTTACAGTCTGCTGGATGACATAAGTGGAGACAAGAAAAACATCCATTCCAGACACTTGCATCCAAAAAACAAAATAAACCCAAAAGGACTAAGAAGCAGTGTATCAAAATTTCACCTGTACCTGCACTCAGGTCCTTTAATGGATTGAAATAAAGAGACAGAAACATGAGATTTCATCTTCCAAGGTGCCAAAGAATGTACCGAAACACTAAGAACTCATACAAAAGGCAAGGCTGTTCTCGCACTGGCATGGCTCTAAAACAAAAGCCAGACGTTTCTGAAAACTGTAATGCTGAAACACTTTCGCTCTTTGAACAGAATTAAACAGCTCAAAACCAGCAAGGGACTGCATGCTGTGAGATCTTAATAATATGTCCTTTTTGGCTCATTGAGTTTGAATAGGAAGACATAAAATTCAGAAATAAACGTACACGCATTATCAAAGGGAGTGTGCATAATGTTTTCTACTGGTTTGGCAGTGACAGCGCTATAGCCTTATGTCCCGGGCAATTTATTAACTGAGAATCTCACATTAAACGTGTACCATTATGGTAGCTGGCTTGCAACCAGGGAAAACACAAGACAGGGCAGACTGCTCGTCTTTCTTGCCACCATTTCTGGTCTTCCCTGTTGCTTTGCAATTTAACTATTCTTTGACACTTAAAGCTGTGGCTCTGTTGCAAGGGACTTGGATTTTCAGGAAAGGCTGATACCCACAGAGGCTATTTTCTTTAAGAGTTGGGGTAGGATTTTTCAGGACATACTGGAAAGGAGTGAAAAGTAAACGGGAAAGATGTATTTAACTGTGAGCATCTTTGAAAGTACAGGCCTTGGGGGTGGGTCTTTTACCTGCGGGCTGTCAACAAGTTAAAATTAGGTAGCCGAGTACCTATGCCTCCAACCCTCTTTTGAGGCTTGTTAACATATACACATCGATCTGAATGACAACTGCACAACTAGAGATCTGGGGCAGGAATTTCGAGGGCAGTGTTATATCCTCCTACCACACTAGTGCCATTAAATGTGATCCTTTAGATACTTGGTCAAAACATGTGGGAAATATAGCATGCCAATTACTTGAGTTCAGAGATAGAAATTAACTTACCTTAAGCTGACCTATTTCTTTAAACTTGTAAACTTCAAATTCCCAGAGTTCTGTGTTTTTGCCAAGAATTTTCTGGCACTTTCTGAAAGGAAGATGAAAGGGGAGAAAACAAAAGTAGGTACACAGAATAATACAAATGTGACAGCATTACTGCAAGGATTCCTTTCTCCTTTCTTCTCTCTATCAAGACACTTTCAAAGGTCACTTATTTCGGCAACCATTGCTTCAAGCAGAGTATGCCAGGTACTCCTCCTTTCAGATCTTACAATTTCTTTGCATCCAAGAGTTCTAGACTGCTTACTATGCATTCACCCCGATTGATTAGGGCCACATTAGCTTTATGAGTGAGATTTTTAAATCTCAGCTGAGTAAAATTAAGCATTTAAAAAGGTATGATTACACATACATACACATGAAAACACAAATATTAGGTAATTTCTGATCCTTACTTTAGATATCCAAATTTGACATTTTTGTTTACACCCACATAACCACAAATTATTTTCTGATGGTCTTACATGTAATGACACACTAATAAACTTATGAACAACCAAAGAAAACCTCAATTTTGAAAATCTAGTGTGACTAAAAAAAAACAAGGCTTACTTTCAAAAATATGTCTCAATTCTAATTAAACTTTAGCAGGATTACAGTAACTTTTGGATCACTACAGGCAAGAAAATATAGGGCGCACTAACACATATGTATGTTTTCAATCTTCAGAAACTCCAGAACACACAGAAACATCAACATCACAAAATACTTCAGAATCAACAATTTGCTTTCACTTTTTCCTCACACAAACACACTTAGCCAGCAAAGAAAATCTTTAATATGTTACCGAGCAGCCAGGTCATATTCTCCTTTCTCCACTAGGTGATTTATATAGGCTAAGCCAATGTCCTAAATGAAATAAAAATAAGGAATTAGTTATAAAAGTTTGGAAGTCAAATACTTGACTGCCACAATAACCATCATTCCAGTTGTATGCACCGTTGTTAGGTCAAGCACCAGGCCCTAAGTGGATACCCCCAGTTCTCCTTTAGATGTAGGGCCCACAGACCAGTCAACACAAAATGCTTGCCTAGACCACTCACAGGTTCAAATTAAGATGCTCTTTTAAATAATTCTCATAACGACATTGACACTGGGAAGACCGTGCCACCTCTACATACCAAGGATTGTTCAAAACACGTAACTAATGCAGGCACTGACTGATCAGCTGTCTCAAAAATAAAACCACCAGCCACTGGATGAGACAACTTCTTTGTCAACACAAAGTCTGCAGAGGGGAAAAAAGTTGATTAAGAATATAAATCCTAGTGCTGCTCCATAAGGTGAAGGAATTACCGAGAATTTAGCAAGATTATTACATATTATTAGATACTAATTCCCCCCTCAAGCGTTTATCACACAGGTCAGCTGTAAAATTATTTTGGTAGGCATTTAATATATTAAAATTCTGGTGAAACAATCATGCCTTCTGCTGTAATCCCAACGCTGGTGTCAAGGTCAACGCAGCCCAGTGTACCCACTGCAAAACTTAAGAATCATATCACTAAAAGCACATTGTTTCCATAAAAAAAAAGAGGGTTGTAAAATGAAAAAAAAATAGCCCTTGTTTCTTACAAAAAAACCCCAACATTTGGGTCTTCTGAGGTATTACATAAAATTTTGATCAAAATCAAGGACAGTACTGAGCGGAGCAGAACATGAACTGAGGTACCTAACAACTTCAATTGTTCAATCTACTACAAAGTTTAAAAAAAAGAAAATGCATGCACATACACCAGATTTTAGGACTTCATTCCACTGTAGGAACCACCTTTGTACTTTCAACTTCACCATTCTCAAGAATGAAGATTTGTGGCAGTCTCTTTCTCCTGTGGGCCAGCTCCCCAGTGAGCAGAAAAGACAGTATAAGGAAAGGAGCCGTACATCTGTGGTTGTTTAGAACCCTTGCATTCTGCTCAAGAAGTGCAGAGGGGCAGTGATCATTACTGCAACCTAAAATATCCCCAAAACCACCAGACTTTTCAGGTGGTGTGAGTGTGGTATCACTGGTCTGATTGCTGCTGGGCAGTGAGAGTATGAGTTGTTTTAAATTCCTGTACCGCTAATCCTTCATTTAGAGCTTGATGTCAAAATTTTTTCCCTCAACGCATTCCATGGGTTTTGCATTAGAGACCAAACACTCAACAGTTCTGCTTGTATATATTCCCACATCGAATTTCATCCTAGCGGAGCAAATTTTTGCAAACCAAAAGGAAAGCTTTCCCCCCTCCCCCTCTATTTTATTGCCAGGACCTCCTTTAAGAATTCTTTACATCTTTTGCAAGGGTCACAAAGCAGCTAAATCATACAAACTCTGTGATAGGTGATGGCATGCCATTAGGTCTTGATTCAACTTCTGGACTCACAAGAGGAAAAGAATTTTTAAGACATACTGATATACAGTGTACGTATTATAGCAGTAATCTGGCTAAAAATAAAACAGATCTTCTAACACTTTGTACTTAAAATTAAACTCCCATTTAAAGAAGCAGCAGTATTAATGAAATACCAATGTGTTCACACTGAGATCAATTTAAACAAACAAAAAAAGGGCTAAAATCAGTGATGTTTTTGTGGCTATTACGTTATCCCGTCTCTTTCGTCTTAAACATTGATACCCTTTGCTGCTCTGTGAAGGGACTATAAACATGGGAAGTAGCTACACAGGAGAAAAGGAGCTTAACTATGTAAAATAATGAGAATTGCAAAGCAACATGAGCGAGCTAGATGTGAAACTGCAACTGAATTTCAATAGCATTTAAAAGGTCTTCCAATCGCACCTTTTAAACTCCTGCCAAAACCTTGTCACACGTACAAGGTAAAAGTTAGAGAGAAATGTGTCATCCCCCCCCGCCCCTAATCTCTAATATTGTAATACTGTGTGTTACTTGAAACAACAGCAAATTTAACACAAAAGAAAAAAAAAAATCAGCGATCACAGAAGTGCAATTCTCTTCTTTTTAACGTCAATAGCACCTTCACAAAATCCAGATTCTTTCATGTTTCACACGCTAACATTCCTGTTCTGCAGCCAAAACCAGCAAATCGAATGCTAGTTGGAGTATGCATAACAGCTATTGTCTGGTGCAATACAGAGAAATACCAGAATGTATTTGTAGCATCTCACAGCGTTCTAAAAGAAATCAGATCTTTTGTTTTGAAAAGAAGTTTTGAGACTTACCAAAATCTTGTGCTTTTTTATGGTTTTCTGACTTATCTCAGCTGCCATCAAAGCTTCCTATATTCAAAAAATAGAAAACAGATATACTAGCCAAATACACAAACTTTCAGTATAGAAAGCTCTAGAACTGCATAAATCAACTATTTTTTAGAGCAGGGTGTTTGAAGCACTAGAATTTTTAATGCTATGGTTGGATGAACAGCTTTGAATTCATACTGAAACAAAAGCAGTCAACCAAAGAGAAAACTACTTTTGTTTCCATCTGGGTTCACTCCACATTACTGTATTAGGATCAGATCGCAAGATTACAACGAAACAGACAATGCAATCGCATTGGATCATTTTCAAATGAGAACCCTTCACTACCAAAACCTGTGAAAAAAATAATCAGGAAAGGGGGTGGGGGAAGGCTACCTTTCATTTCCCCAGCCCAAAAGTCTTCTCCAGTCAGACTGATTTATATTTAAGTGTCATTTGCCATTCTTCTACTTCTTTCAAATGCACAGAAACAAAGTTGGCACTTTTACAAACAAAATGAAACCTTTAACATACATCATAACACAGAAGCTATCTACTACCTTGAATGCCTTTCACAAAGGCACATGCACAGCTGTCACTTGCAAATTACTGGAGTCTTCTGGGACCAAATGCTGTGATTTACATAAACTGCAAAACTGCACTCATACTATGAGTTTGCTATTCAGATGCAAAAGCATCTGCAAGGATTTAAACAAATCTGCATAAGGAATATCATGATTGCATTAACAAAAGGAATACGTGCTGAATGGCTTTCCCGCATTTTTTTGTTTCTTATAATGGATGTCCAACAAATAACACATAAATAAGAATTTGCACGTTACTTTATGCATCATAACAAGTGTTCTAAGTCATTAACTGCAGGACATCAGAATCCAGAACACTGGGTGCATGTTGATATTGCCTGTAAGAATTTATTATTATAGTTTTAGGTGTTTAGATATACATGCTTACACACCAATATTTATGCAACCAAATACTGAGCTGCTTTTTTCCAAGGGAGCTGTGTACCTTTGTTTTTTAACATTGGCTCTGCTTTTTTGTAACACTACTTTCAGCACCAATACCTACAGTTCGAGCCCATATTATTTTACTTTCAAAAGCTTCAACCTTGAAGGTAAGTAACGCAGAGCAATGCACAGTACCCTAACACAACCTTTTCATTCTATAGTGGAAGCGATATAGAATGGGAAAAATCTAATATCGCCCACCAAGTCCATTTCCCTTCCCTCTTTAGTTGGGATAGATCTAGAAAAATACCCACCTAACTCATTAGTTAACTGTTCTGCTGCTTTAAAACCGAAAACCAGCTTTAATAATTTTCAGTGACAGCTAATACATTTCATATCTGATGCTGAGAGCAGTATTCACAGCATCTAATTCAGCTACCTCACTTGGGTACAATTCAGACAAGTTGTTTCAGTAGGAAGACTAACTCTCCAGAGAGATGGAGAGATGTATAGTCAATTCTTCCCTTTACAAGCATTTAGTCAATGAGTGTAAGAACAGAAACTATCCAATCCAAATGGCCCAGCAAAGTTCATCATCCCACCCCAATTTCCAAACCAGGAAAGCCTGAAGGAAAGAATGTTGTAAAATTACTTCGTATTTCTTCTTTTCAAGAAGCCAGTCAATGTGGTCATCTTGGTCTCGCTCTTTAGCCACAACAACATCTCTTGGGCTGATGATATAAAAAAGTGATTCACCTTCTGAATACTCTGTAAATGCATACACAGTGTTATTATTATTATATTTTCCTTAAGTAAAGCTCTGCTTTTTAGTACACCCTTGAGGGGAATTTAAAAAGAGGAGATGCAAGGAAGACAGCAAGGCTACTCCTGCAGACATGCTTGTTTGGGAAGCTGTATTATCCAATAAATTAAAACTGGTTTAAATGGCAAAATAGCTTTCAAAAAAAATCACTACAGCTTATTGCAAATTCTGATTCATCCACTATGTGTAAACTTTATGATGGTTTAGAACACATTATTATACTTTTAGAGGACTATTACACTACATAGCCTGCAATAAACTTATCCTCCCCATCAAGGTCAAGGCCATCAAAAGCATAAACGATAGATGCCATAACCCCTGGGGACACAGCACATCATTCCAGCAATGCATTTGCAATGCTACAAGTTAAGGTTATATGTATAATGCATTTGCCTATACCATAAGCCTTTATTTTTGAGTGAGCTCAAAGTAAAAATGTACTTAAAGGTAAAATCAAACACAGAAGATGACTGTTCAGAATAGTTATTATTTCCACAGAACCCATGAAGAAACACCATTAATATTTTGTAGGTACAGGAAAGAAAACCATCCCCCATCCTTTATCTGTTCCTATACACGCATACAAACACACTCTTGCACTGATAAGCAATTCACAAAATAATGCTTGTTTTAAAGCTATCAAAAAAATTTAGACTTGTCAGATTAACTAGAATATTCGTTAAGCATAAAAGTACAACTGTGGGCATCAATGTTCTGCTTAGGGACAGGTATAAAGAAATCCCAATTCTTTTGATAGCAACAGAGATGTTTTGGAGATCAAGAGGAGATATACTATATTTCTAGTGGCTTAAGGGCATTGATGTACACAAAGAGGCCTGCCAAGCCTATGATTTGAAGCATGCTGCCAGAGAGGATGCTTAAAAATCAGATTCATGGATTTTAAAAGCCAGAAGGAATGTTTCTGTATAACACAGGCTATATAATCTTCACCAAGGAATTCTGCATCAGCTTTGCCATGCATCTTTCTGAACTAGAACACATATTAGAAAACCATCCCATCTTTTTTAAAAGACTGGTACATATTGTGCCAGGGCTTAATCGCCCTGCCTGTTACATAATTAAACCTATCTTCTAGGCTGAACTTGCCAAACTCCAGTTTCTATTCATTACATTTTACCATTCTGGGGTCTGTTATACGCCGATAGTTTTGTCAATACAGGGAAGCTAAATATCAGTGTGCCCCTTTGAAGTTGATCCAGGTGCACCTTACTGTTGAAATGACATTTATTCCACCTTTGTCTCTAAAGCAGCTTTTCCAGACACTGTGTCACTCATTTCACTATTCCTGAAGCCCTTTGTGTCCAAAGAGACACAAGAGCTCCTACAGATCACGTTGAATACATCTCCATCAAAGATTCTGCCTTTCACGATACTGGACATTACATGAGATCTATATTTCTGCCTTCTCCAGTATGTCTGACTTGATAGATGGCATTACAAATCATGATGTTTAAATATGCACATTTGTTTTCTTTCATGTGACTGGTTCTTGTGGATTTCCACTTTACAATTCAGTGTCATAAGCAGTTATAGACAGTTATTTAAGGAGATGACATAAAAATGAAAAAGGAGGCTGAGTCCTCCCAAATCAAGTCTTTTTTAACCAAGTTATGAAAATAAAACAAAACAATATTAAGAACACCTACCTAAATGATAATCTCTGCATTCATTTTCCTGAAATCCTCGTACTGTTAGTGCATCAGAAGAGATCTCTTCACAGGACTCAGGTAGGGGTTGTACAATATCCAATCTAGGCCTTGCACAACACTCCACTTCCTAGAAAAACGCAAACATCTTAGTTGCACCCTACACGATCTACCTTAGCAACACCAACTGATGGTGATCTACAAACAAGACTGAAATTCAACAGCTGCAAACATTCCCAAAGGTCCAGTACTTTGCACTGGGTACTCAGTTGCGAACCATATGAGTTGCAAAGTTGTGCTCTACAGAGTAGTTGTAATCGCATCTGAAACACAAGGGAAAATTATTTCTGCTCTTGGCTTGCTTCCCTTGAACAGATCAGCGCAGAGAAGGAGGTTTAGACAAGACACAGATCTCACCCTTCCCCTGAGTTTGCTCACTATTTTTCTGCTCTTGGTCACAGAACTTTTCAGGGTTATCACAGACGATCAACCATTGCATTCAATAGCAACAGAACAATTCAAGACACATGCTCAGCTGTGCTCAGGCCCTGAAGGACAGAGCTCTATAAATCAATGATATTCTGGTACCAAGATGAACTTGGGGGTTTTTTTAGCTGGTGTTTAAGTTTGCACTTTTAAGTGTCCAGCAGCAGTAGGGAAAAAATTAATCTGAAAATAATCTAAAACCCTTGCTGTGCTGATGATCTTAGAGTAACATGAACTTTCAAGTGCAATGTAGGTGGTTATGGTAAGATGACATCACGGATTTTCATCTTCTATCCAAGGGAAACCGCTGTCTTCAACTAGCTGTATTTTTAATTAAGTCAAGGTCCAAGACAATGCCTTATTTTCTACTTCTGGCTGTGAATTATAACAAAATACAGAAAGAAAGAGCGAGGAGACATATAAAGTGGATTTACACAGCTCTAGCCTACCCATTCGGCAGCAGCACCACTCGGGTCTTTTCTCAACTTAACTGTTCCAGTGCGGGGGTTGGGGGGGAGCGGGGGGGGGGGAAGAGGGGAGGGGAAAAAAAAAAAAAAAATCAAAGCAAGCCATGAGTTCAATTCTGATCCAATTTGTAACAAGTAGGAAGCTGTCGTTTGAAAGCTGTGAAATCAAGCGTAGGAAGAACAGTGTTCCTCACAACCCAACAGCATTTGTAGCGAGCAGCACAGGCTCCACGGAGCCAAGACACTAACAGAGGGGTTCCTACCACACCAGGGCACAGACACGGTGTCAGGGAGGAGAGTTCTTTTGTCTCCTTGCTAGAGTTACCCAGAGGACTGAGAAGTTATCAAAGTCCAGCATTCGGAGTTTGTTTAAAAGGCTAATTAAAAGCAAATACATGAAAAAAATCTCTTTCCTATGTCCTATTACCATTATATCACCTGAAATTCTCTTTTCATCTTTCTTTCCTGAAGCAGTTAGAATGTCTTTAACCTTTATCAGTCACTACCTCCTTTATACTAGCTCCTTTCCCATGCTACTTCTTCATTAACAGTTGCTTCCCAATTTCCTTGCTCCCTAGCATTTCAAGCCGCCTTTTCCTCCCCCTTCCTTATCCTATTTGTCTGCCTCCTTTTCTTTCTCCGACTCTCCCGCACTAGAGGACTACTGTACCATCTCTCTTGGGAAACACTGCTGTGACATTATTTTTCTCCTTAATATAAATAAAGAAATAATAATCTGACATCCTGCAGCAGACCTAGAAGCTAACCCTATTGATTTCAGTAGGCTCGAGCATTTGTTTGAACCTACAGCATTTCATTGCCTAGCAACTTGTGCACCCAGTTGCTTAAGGTTACTATGGTGATGGTTGTCTAATGCAGACGTACTATCAAAGAGATGATCAAGAGCATCTGCCGTTCTCACTCCGCAACTTCAAGGATTTCCTCCACTGCCTCGCCTTTTATTTGGCAATACGAAATAAATGTCGGAGACAGACACGGCACTTGCCTGAGCGCAGCAAAAACGGCTGACATGAATTCTAATTTCTACCTATCTACACACGTATCTGGGTGTACACAACTAAAGGTCCTGGAAGCGAGGGAGACAATGGTGCCACTTGCTTGCAATCGTGCATCCCACCCCTGCCACAGTGACTCCTATTGCTTGAGTTGACCAACTTCACCACTCTCATTTCTTCTAAGACGCAGTGTCAGCAAGCCCCTCTTATGGCTAAAAAAGATCCTTTATTTCATCTGGTGCTGGAATAGGAGAAAGAGAGAGAGAAAAAGAGAGGAAAAGAGAGAGGGGGAAAGACGCATGAAAAAGGAGAGACAAAGACTGTCTAGAGCCCTTCTCTGCTTCCTGCAAGAAACAAAGGAACCCAGACAGGACTTCTAAACGGTAAGTACATCAGTCTTCAACATCACCTCCACCGACCTTATTTTATAGGTCAGAGAAGTTTCAAGCACTGTTCGTTACCAGCGGACTGCAAATTCTTTCACAGATAATCAGATCTACGTGACTAGTTTAAGCCCCAACTCACAGGGCAGTTTAGTGCTGTGAAGAAACTGTAACATAAAAACAATTACCGTTTTTTCAGAAATCTCCTTTACATATGAAAGTATAACAAGCTGGTCGCAGAGAGGCGCAAGTCCACTGATATAGAATTCGGTGTCAAACTGGAAAACTGAAATACAGGAAAGACAACAGATTGTTAAATACATGAATGTGTATGAACTACTCTCTAAGAAAAACACTAAAACACAACTAATTTTCAGTGGCAATCAACAGCATGCAGTAGCACTTCAGAGAATGAAGACTCAATACATATAACAAACCTACAGACTTCCCAGTTGGATCAGCAAGATGAAAAATTACATTTAACAGATTAAATTCCATTAAAGCTTGCAAGAAGAAATATTTGTGCTCCAGGACATGCTAGAGATGAAACATTTGAAATGAATGGTCAGCCTGATTTTCAGTAATCACACTGAAAAACAGGAAGCAAAACCAAAAATAAACTCAAAAAAATAGGCAATAAATAGAACATCTTCACTGGTTTGCATATTTGCAGCAAGTTCATGTGGCCATGAGAGAATCACACCTGCTACACCTATTGGTTGATATATGAAAACACAAAGATCATTATTTATTTATCATCACTTTAAACATCACAGGAAGATTTACAGATACCCTCATTACGAAGAAAACATACGGTTAAATAATCCCTTTTCTAGTTCATAAAACTGAAAATGTAATTTCCTAAAATCGAGACAGTTATGTGATGACTATTTTGAGAAAGAGAAAGCGAGCTGAACTGTATTTGCAAAAAGGCTCATGAAAGCAGACCTCTGCCATAGAAATAGCTATTTAGTTTTATTCTGCTGGATTTACAGTGCAGGCATTCAACATCTGGGAAGCCCTTTTTGTGGGCTCCTCTCTCATGAGGCTCAAAACAGGAATAATCCAAGTGCTTACATTAGAAAAACTTATAAGCTTTTACAAAAGTATCAGATGCATCATCATTTTCTCTCAGAACACGGCTTTAGAAGAATCTTAGCATAAGGAGAAAAAAAAAAGTTTCCTTGCTTACTGCTTAGCACGCAACATTACTAATATCTACTGTTTACTAAAATAGTTACTAATTATTTTAGTGAAGCAAAGAGAAAATGCAGCATAATGACACTAAAAATAAAGCCAATTTTCTTTAGCTAAGCTAATAAGAAAGAACAGGAGAAATAATTGTCCTCCTGCTAAAAGAGAAAAAAATACTGTCAAGTAAAGTACAGATTTGACACCTGCCTCTCAATGAATAAGCAAATACTGTTTTTCTCTTAATGACTGTTGACACTTTGACATCACTGGGGAACCAAAGCACGGCACAAGGGTAGAGCACTCAATCTATTCTAGGAGAGAATAGGTTCACATTCATAATCCTGTACTAATTATTTTGTTCTAGCCTGCAAGACTGATGAGATTACTTCGACTGTGTCACATGTTGCTCTGAGTGATGATTTTAAACAAACCGTGTCAGAAACATCTACATAATATATCTTATTCCCAGTTTACCATTTAGTATTTGGCATTTTAAAAGAATACGGAAGGCAGGAGGAAAAACTCGGAAAAGAAAAAACCAAAGTCAAATCCATAATGCTGGCTAGAAGGACAAGCAAAGAAACTTTCAGCTTTAAAAATTGACAAGAGAAGGCTATCAAAGGCATATAAAATATTGTGGTTTGAATTTGGAGAGGAAAACAGCGTGGTGAATGGTTCCTTTATAAAGATTATGAGGACGGTTTTAAAAAACCATGTGTGTTTCTTTGACTTTCACTGGAACTTTAGTTCCTTTGCCAGTGAAAATGTTTGTAACATCCACAGAATGGTGTATTTCAGATCAAGCGGTAGTACTGTTGTGCGAGACAAAAATAAATAAACAAATAAAAATCATCACTTCAAGTTTTGTTCTTAAATAGTTTCCTCGGTTTCACTTTCAGCTTTCTCTCAGCTCATCCTCCTCAAGAGGCCTTGTTGAAACACAATGATCTAGCTCTTGCTGCTACAGCCTTGAACACAGAATAGCTGGCATAGACAGTGCTTCTTGACCTGATAAAGACCTTTGATGCAGCTAATCAAAAAAGTTTTACTGAAGAAAATTACAGAAGTTATAGCTGCACAGAACACTAATAGGTTAATTTGACTTACTCTCTGGACACTTTGTTGTGATGAAGGGGGGAAAAAAAAATCCAACATAAAGGCGTTGCAGAAATGCTGTTAATTTGAAAAGGATCCAAACCAATTAAAACATAGTATTGAAGTAAACGGGAATGACCGAGGTATGGCCATGTGTCATACATGTTTATGCCTGTCATAAGAGAAGATGGAAGATATGCTGACAGTGGATCTACTCTTATGTTCAGCACCTATGTACAGCTGTCAAACAAATTACCAGGAAGCAAAAAGAAGAAACCTGTAAATCTTTTTTTTGCTGCTCATTAAACAAAATGTATGAAATACACCACACTACAGAAATAAAACAATACATGCTACCTTTTTTACCCAAACTCCACAAAGCAACTTTCTCTGGAATTTAAAGATCCACACACATGCGGTGGACTGAAACTAAAAGAAATCTATTTCGTTTAATCAAATCTCAAAAAGCAGCCCCTGCTTTTCCACTGCAGGGGAAAAGAGTGAAATTCTGGTTACAGTTAGAGGTTTTGGCCATTGATTTCAATGGGGCCAAGGTTTCAACATTGTCTTTTGGGAAAGTAAGCAGGAAGCTGAACTAGCATGCAGAGAATTAACATGAAACTTAATGTGTGGAGAAAAAGAAGGATTGTTTTGTTTTGTTTTGTTTTTTTTTAATTCCATATGATATATGAAAGAAATGGAAAAGCCAACACACAAGCTAATTTTTAGCTAGCCCACTCATATATCAACAGCAGCAGAGCCACAAAGCACCATGAACTGGCCCAGCGTAACTACAACTCTGGTGCACTGTTAGTTGCTGGGGTGATGCCACTACCCATTCTCAAATTACCTTTTAACCAGCTACTTCAGACACATCTGCAAAGTTTGCAGTGATTGCTGTACGCCACAGTACAGCATACCCTTAAGTGTTTTCACCAGTGCTTTTACTGGGCTAGGTTATTCATGCAAAACAAAATGGCATGTTTTGATTAGCTATGATCATGTCCATGCAGTTGCATTTGATATAAAATATAAAAAGACTTTTTTTTTTTCTTTTTTCCACAGTATGTGCATTCAGTTCCAGCTAGAGGACCAGAAAAGGTCCCATATAAGTATCATTTAAGCTGTCTTTAGATTAATAGAAGCAAATCACAAAGCATAAACATATATACGTGCTACATTTTTATTGAAATAAAAGAATATTCTTACTTTTAGGTGTACTATCCAACATAATCCTTGAAGAAAATACAAATCTCATATTTTTTTAACATTCATATCTTTCTCTGAAACCTGCCCCAGCATTTACTTGTTTCCTTACAATGCTTTCTATCTCCCATAAGATTCCGCAAAAGCCTTCATATATTCAAATTTCCAGGGCAGACCTACCTCTGACTGGAAGCCTGAGCAGAAAGCTCAGGATGTGCCCAGTTAAAGAAATGTCAACTGCAACTCAAAAGGAACTGTACATTTCTGGGGAGGAGCAGTGAAGCAACCCACATGAAGGTCCTTTATTTGGGCTTGAATATCCTTAGAACTCCCTGCAAATTTTCTACCCATAATACTATATGTGAAACCAAGCAACTATTTACCTAATCATGTACATATTTTGGCATTTTAATGGACTATCCTTTTCCTTGAATTTCGGTAGGAAGAGCAGTAGAGTAAGACTAAAATTGATGGCGGGTCCTATACATCAATAATTAGCAAAAATTGATGCTGCCAAAGTTGGAATTCACACCCTCTACTATTTATTTATGTCCTGGTTTTGGCTGGGATAGAGTTAAATTTCTTCCTAGTGCTGTATTTTGGATTTAGTATGAGAAGAATGTTGATAACACACTGATGTTTTAGTTGTTGCTAAGCAGCATTTACACTAGTCAAGAACTTTTCAGCTTCCCATGCTCTGCCGGGTGCATAAGAAGCTGGGAGGGAGCATAGCCAGGACAGCGGTTGGCGGGTGGTGAGCAATTGCATTGTACATCACTCATTTTGTATATTCTACCATTATTATTATTATTTTCCCTTCTTTTTTCTGTTCTATTAAACTGTCTTTATCTCAATCCATGAATTTTAGGTTGTTTTTTTTTTTTTTTTTAATTCTCTCCCCCATCCCACTGGGGGCGGGGGTGGTGGTGAAGTGAGCGAGGGGCTGCGTGGTGTTTGGCTGCCTGCCGGGTTAAACCACAACAGTCCATAATCAAAATGGTTGAAAAAGTCATATTCAAATTTATTTTTGTTTGACTGTTGAAGGTACAGAAAAGCTTTAGAGAAAATTTAGCAACCATTAATCAATCATCCTATATGTAACTTCAAATGCCACACAGCAAAGAAGATGAGCATTTTCATTACAGCAAAGCAGGGCAATGAAAATGATACTGTTAATTGAATATGATATCTGAATAAAAAAAACCACCTAGGCTTAAAATCAAAACCCTGTAAAGCCTCTGTCACTGAAAGCTGTTGCCTTACTACTTGCTACCAGCACAGAATGGAAACAAGCAAGAATTTTGCTACTAAAACAAAACAATTTCTCTCAATTACAGTATCACACTAATCAGAAACATCAGGAAAAAAGCCCACTATCTCATCATGCCAGTAATCATCCATCTGGTGAGGTGACTCTTTCAATTAAATTAGAAAAATGTTTTGTCTACTGTAAGCAGTGTTACAGTTTGCTGTTTTACCTGCAGTCAGGTTATGTGAAATAGAAGTGCTACCGCGGTGCTGAAATCATCTTACCCCTATTCCATCTCACACAGCAATAAACATAATCTTTAGAAATACGGCAATTGCCTATACAACTCTCTAGCTACAGACACACACAACCTTTAAGGAAATCCTGTGGAATCCTTGATGACAACTGGAAAGTCAGGAGCTTAAGTTTCAAAGGTTCAAAGTTGATTTTCTGAAAAACTCTTTTTTCCATTACACACTGAACTGAGAAAACTTTGTTAACCAACAGGGAAAATATTCAGGAGTCTGATAGTCTTGACTAATTTTATCAAGAAATTTATAAATGATCGGTTTGGCTTGTGGCAAATCAGGATGAGCAAAAGTCTAAGAGGAATCAGCTATATAAATGGGTTGGGCTTTTTTCCTTCTTTTTTTTTTTTTTGGCAATTTGCTTCTCAAGAGTGTAGCAGACTTGCTCCAATGAAATGTTTGCATAAATCAGCAGATAAAGTTGATGACATTTAGTCACAGTTAATTTCCTGCTCATCACATTCATTAATTAAGCTTTAAATTCTGTCTATATAAAGAGAAAAATGGTGGTATGGTAGATCCCACTGTCTCACTTTAGAAACCAAAAAATAAATATTCCCATGTTTTCTTTTCAGATAAAAATGTGCAATCTCAATGCTTGGTGCTAACTTGCTGTGCAGTTATACAGCTATTCCCTCACAAAACATATAGATGTGTTGTTACAAGCATATCCACAAAACGTGATTTTTAAATTAGAATTCTACATTGTGGGAAATTTGGGGGAATGCAGAGGGGAGACAAGTGCTCAAGAGGCATTGCTGGCTGGCTGGCACCTGGAATTAAGCTGAGATTCCTCAGATAAAGTTTGGGCTAAAATAAATGGAATAGGAAGTCTCTAATCGACTTCAAGTCTTGTACTGACTTCCAGTGTTAATCTCTATTTTCCACTATCATTAACAACCTGAGTAACTGAGGCAGAGATAAAGTACTTCTCTATAAAAGTATGTAAAATCCCGAGCTACTTGACAAGGCCACCGAAGACTAGATGCCCTGTTTCACTTTGAAAAGGCATTGTATTAACTGCAAAGTGCTAATTAGTTCTTTAGCAACCACTCTTCTCGCCGGCTCCAGTTGACAACGGGTTCCCTGTTCAGACCAGAAGTTGTCCAGCATTACAGCTTTTGTACATGCACCAGGAGCGAATACAGAGGTCAAGCACTCTTTAAGAAGGATCACAACGGCATTTAGTCCACGTTAAGCCTGTAATTCAATACCAATACTTTCTAATCAATACACTACTTCACAGCGGGAGCTGACAGAGCTAAACTGATAGGATCTGCTCAGCTGACATACATTTAAACCTAAATAGAAACATTTCACTGGAGTTTATTGTCGACACTGAATGAAGACCCACATAGGCAATGAACTGTAACATATAACCAGAGACAACGGAAAAGACTACTGAAGAAAAGCACCATTAATATACTGAAAGATGTAAATAAAATCAGCAATGCCACACAGATCTCAGCGCGTGAGACCTGTATAATTAATCTAATTTCTCTTATGTGTAATCACGACATTATCTTCTTTAAAATAATACAGCTAGAAGAGTTCAGTGGTGTTACTTTCCCACATTATGGGCCATCTGGTTTAGCATCACAGTAGATACCACATTTATTTCCTGCCTCAGAGTACATACGGCTACGTGTCAAGGCAGAATCAGAAGATGAGGAGGACCTTGTTACAGGATCCTATGTACCTAACTTGCAATGCAGAAAATGCTCTGTTTCCTTATTCACTGGGCTGCAAACCACTGAAGAAATATTTATGATCTACTGATGCCATCATGGTTTACTATGATATTATTGTGGAACTTTGAGGCCCTCAGAGCTCTAGAAGAGTATAAATCTGAAACCGCTGAGATATGAAAAAACACTATATTGTCATAGGCTCCATAGGTATTACCTGGTGAGCAGAGAACAGAGTATGAAGTCTCCTACTTCACCTCTGATTTTGCAATATTGTAAGAGCAGGAAGAAGAAAAAAAAACAACAACAACAAAAAAATTAAACATGACAAAAGTTATACTGTGTTACGCGTTTCATTTTTCATAAGCATAATGCCAAGATGTTATGAGCCAAAACATCTAAAGGATATTCAGCTATCCTGCCACTGAAGGATATTCTTGCCTTGTGTAAGTTCTTTACATTATGAAAGTGTATCAGCTAACGCATCCACTTAGGATATTAATGGTCTTGCAAAAAAACTATACTGGTTGCTGGTCTGCCCATTAATAATATCAGACCTTCCAGCTATGCCTTTGAAAAAGTTGAAATAAGATAGAAATAGATACTATGGCATGACACACAGCTCTCAAGAAGACCTTCTATGTGATTACATCAAAAGCTATTGTAATTTATATTGGGACTTGAACAAATAATGTCTCCCTCTTCTCCCTCCCAATCTAATACCTACGTTCCAATGAGTGCTGCTGACAGCATTTGGCAGAGCTGTTTCAGTGCTTTGACCTGAAACCAGAAAGAAAAATCTCAAGCACATTGTTAACAGATTAAGTGAGATAAAACGCCAGTCCTCAAGAACACAGAGAGGATTTTAGGCTAAAAATTGTAAGATGAAAAAGTTACTTCCACAAAAATCTCTAACCTTCAGGTCTGCACCTAAATAGTCTGATGACAGTTGTTTTTTTTTTTTTTTTTTAAAAATGACGTTCCAGTCACGTAAGACTAGCTCCCTCCACATACACACATTATAGCTGAAGTAGAAGTTGCCTTGGTTCACTTGTCACTATGTAAACAACCTCATTTAATTATTTTTTAAAAGCTACTTACAGCTACAGAAAAGATTATATAAAAGATCTGAGGCTAAAGCTCAGGACTGAACTTCTCCTTGATAAAATTCTCTCAAATATCCTAGAATTCCACTGCTAATTATTCTGTCGGGACTATGTAATCTTAAACAACAAATAGCTTTCAGGTCTCAGTTAATTGTCAGGCATGCCACTGTCTCTCAGTATCCAGAGTTCCTACAGGGTTTAACAAGTCTCCTAGTTGATTTTCAGAAGCTATTTTAAAATGGTTCTTTCCTGAAATCAGAAAGCCGAGTATACACCTATGCCATGCACCATTCTAATGTGGTCTACAATCTCATGTCATGACAGTCAAGGCAAGGAAGCACCGAAGTTTACAAACTGCTGTCCACTCCTGTCTGCAGAGTCCCAGAGGGCCTGTTTATCTTCCCAGCACTACCTCTGCATAGATATTTCCTTTCCCCAGAAGAAGCTTCTGGGGACAGTTGTGATTTTTTGTTTATGTCCCCTCTTCCCCTCCAAATTTCCTTTGAATTCCACTTGACGCTTTACTTAATACACACATTTTGTCAAGACCTTTTCCATTAGTCGGCAGTAATGAAATTTATTCACATCACCTAAACTAGACAAATAAGAAAGCAAAGGAGAACATAAAACACAGAAGCAAAAAAGGCAACAAAAAGAAATTCAAATCAATTTTATAGCACTATACCAAAGAGATAATTAAAAAAAAAAAAGAGAAAAAAGTTATGAGCAGTGTAGTCAAACAACACATAATCGAATAAAGTAGCGTCTATTTTCTCCTTACTACTACACTGATCATCATGTAACCAGATGAAAAATCAAGTTCTTTGTAGGAATCTGTGTGAAAGGAAAGTTAAGACATCCACTGTTCACACCAGGCTCTCTGATTTTAGATGATAACAGAATTTAAGACTCTACGAATAGAAAAAATCCAGCTATGCAGGAGGACATTATGACAATCTCATCAACTAAAAATGAGGAGACATTTATATTATGACTACATGTTGCCTCTGAACTGTAACAATTTTTTCAGGCTAGAATGTGAAAACAGACCTTTAAAGCTTATATAATTTTGAAAAAGTGCACATTCGTACAGTCATACCTATTTCCACATAGCGGTTTGGAAGGTCACGCATTTCACTGGCATGCCGTTCTTTTACTGAGCAGATCTAGGAAACAGAGATTTGGATCATTATGATGAACAAACTGTGATTCCTAAAATGATACTAACTTTTCCCAGAAAATCCTTTTCTTACTGAGGCATTCTCAGACATGCATTTCTGTATTTTGAAAAACACAGGCTGTAATACAGTGACGATGCATCACTGAAGAAGAAAACCAGACAGGAAAGTTGTAACGGTAGTCCACAGCCTTATAAATATGCTGGAAGAGGAGAAGGAAGACGGACCACAAGAGAGAAATCTGAAAACATCTGCCCACTATGATTTCTTCATAGTAGCATATATGTGAGTTTGGTTTTGGTATTTTCTCACACTTTGTGTTTCATTACCTTACAATTTCAGTAAGAATATGCTATTGCAACTCCCAATAACAGGAGGAAAGTATGTACATATTAAAGAAATGCAAACACCCAAATGTTGTGAAGCATGCACAATACAAGGGGGAAGACAGATGCTAAACTCATGACAAATCTCCTCATTTGTAAAACTCTAAGTTTAATGCTCCAAAAGCTTTTTACGCTTCACCTACCTCACTTTACCCTCCCTTCCCATCTACTCCTGCCGAGCGCTTTTAATTTCCCACTGTGCAGTGATGTAGCAGTCTGTTATTAGAAAACAGCTAACAGGCTTGTTACAAACTCATGTCAGGTGCTGGTCTAAGCAAATCACAGTCAGTCTGCAGCACACAAGTTCGAAATGCCAATTCCCTACTGAAAGCAGAACAAAACCCCAAGCAGCCTGTCCCCCCACCCTACCCCTTTTTTTCCATAGTTGACCGAAATCATGTGGCTGTTTTAGACATCACAACCTCCTCAGCCCCCAAAACAATCCCGTCCAAAAAATACCTCATGGTAAGTTGTTCTTCCTTAATGCTAATCAAAATAAATTAATTCAAGAGCCCACTAAAAGCTTTCAAAAGAGGAAATCTCTCCAAGGCACAGAGGAGAGAAGTGTCCCTGAGGATTACATTCTCTGTGTGCTCACACACAGAGATCTGTCTGACCACGTTGTCTATCACTCCTCCTCCTCATGAGGGTCAGTTCAATGACATTTCTATGGCAGCAGGAGTTCTGCACACTGTAGTCAAACCAAATTCTATTTTTTTCGATTGTCTTTGCTTTTCAGAAATAATCCTCTGTTTGTCTGTGATAACAGCGAGCATTTATTACAAAGACAGGTAATTGCACCTTTACTGAATTTCCCCAGCCAATAATCAGCGTTAAATTATCCTTCCAGCAAAGGCTGCAGGGATACATATCTGGGCGAAGGCTTAT
This sequence comes from Calonectris borealis, assembly GCF_964195595.1. Lineage (NCBI taxonomy): Eukaryota > Metazoa > Chordata > Aves > Procellariiformes > Procellariidae > Calonectris > Calonectris borealis. Next base: position 115,050,459 of record NC_134313.1, on the reverse strand, counting down.
GTCATCTCGAGGCACATTGGTAATTCTTTGCTTGGAGATCATGTCAAGTATCTTCACGCCCTGAAAGTTTAAATACAAGAGAACTTTATTCAGTATGACAAACTCTTACTCAACACATCCCATATTATTTTGTACACTAAGGCAGTCATAGCAGTTTATGGCATAAGTTTCAGGGTAGGGCTGAGCGTGCCAACAGAAAAAACTGTTGATACAGAGACCCATCTAACCCAGGAGGTGACAGAAGGAACAAAGGGATTAGAGTAATTTAGATATTTTAAGTTCACATGCCAAATGAAGAGATACAATAAGTGAATGAGTGACAGATTAGCAACTCCAATCATGAACCAGTTCAGCTTGTTGGGCTGGTGCTACTACTGGAGAAATGAAAAAATCCCAGCTCTTCTTCAACAGCCCCTGCAGAGAAGCAGAAATTTCCACCTTGGAAAAAGAAAATATGTGAAGTAACAGCTCATTAAGATAAATGAGGCCAATCTGTACTTCTCCAGAAATGCATTTCTACTCTTACATTAAAAGAGAAAAGCAAGCATATTTAAATGATGCTTGGTTTCATACGCTGAGATTTTTCACTGCCTCCTCAGGAAATCTAAACTAACAGAACAAAAAGTTTAAAGAAAGGAAGATTAAAGTCATTTGAGAGAAAGAAAAGAAAAAAAAGAGCCATTAATCAGATTTTTCCACGCCACTTAGAAAAGGTGAGCTATAACCTTTCCAATAGCAAAATGGAGATTAATTTCATGTTAAGTAATGACTTGTTGTTAGTGATTTAAAAACAAAAGTCCCCAAAATAAAACAAAGCATTTTAGTAGATATTTCCTTTAAGCTCAGTGAGCAGAAAAAAATAACTCTCATGATCACAGAAAAGAGGATGGAAGGTACCTTGAAAGGTCAGCGTCCAGTATGCCATTCCATGTTAGGATTCTTCTAGTGACAAAACTGATTTAAAGATTCCCCTGCCTGTTTCTGACCCCCCCACTGCGAGTTTCTAGGTCCCCAGCTGTACAGATTTGACAGTTTGTAAGTCAAAGAGTCTAAACATGGGGGTCATGGTCAGCCAGGTTTTGCTTTTTTTTTTTTTTTTTCAAAATCACAAGGAGCAGTAAGTGGTATGGGCTGGGGTTTTTTTCAGTGATCTTTGTCACTGAAGAATTGTGAGCATGGAACACACTCCTATTGGCATCTCTTAGGTTAACAGCCATCAAGGTTTCAGAAAAAAACTTACACACAGCATCTGCAACGTACAGAGCCCAGATCTCTGGGTAACATAAACAAGGATCTTATGCTTTGTGTTTTCTAAGCTTATCTGACAAAATTTGCAGTCTTGCTTGAACTGCATTTTAAGAAAGTCGTCTTTTATTAATTTCACCACTTTGTCTTCAAGGATGATTTTCAGATAAAAGTGACTCATATCACACCTTCTGTTTTTCTACAAGGCACCAAATCCTATATGGGATAGACTAGTTTATGTTTAAAGTGCCTTTCAAACCAATAGTGTAGGATCCTCTATAGTTAAAAGTATGCCATTTGCATCATGAACCAAAAGGACTTCCAGAGTCAAGGAAGGAAGGAGCCTAAAGCCTGTTCAAATGGGAGCTAGGCAGCCTAATGTCTCTAATGATTTGGTCCTCAGGTGTCTCAGTTTGTAAAACTTACACTCTTGGCCATGGAGGAAGGAGAAGAGGGCACAGCAGGAAACATGGGTTACCTGAGCATCTGACAAGCAGAATTAGACCTTGCCTAAATAACCTGGAGCCCATCTCAGAATATCCAATGTCTAAGAAGCTCACATAGAGTGTGCCAAAAAAAAAAAAACACATAAGAAAATAAAAACTAGGTAGCCACACACAGACAGTAAGAAGCAAGGCTATAAAATATTTTCTCTGACTTTGAAAAAAAAAAAAAAGGAACACAAAACCTTGCTAGAGGATGGAGAAATTTTTAAAAAGGTAAAGGGAGAAGGGAAAGGCCAATAACCAAATATATTAATCTTCTGGAGGGCAAATGTCATTTCATTTTTCATTGAAAGATAGGCCCTGACCATGGCTTTTTGTCTCTGACAGATGGCTCTCAACATTTTATTAGTATTCTGTGTTCTGATGTGGCACATCCTCTCTAGGGATAGCTCTCCTCAACTGTCCTATCTATTCCCAGCAGATTCACCTAGAATATGTATTTTAATTGTATGGCTCTTGAAAAGAACAAAATCTTCAAAAGAGCTAATGTTATGACGATCAAGCACTCACTGAAGTTTCAATTCTAATGCATTTATTAAAGGGGAGTAAATAAACAAAAGTCCACCTCTAACAATTTCATATCAAACTGGTTTTGAACGGAATAAAAGAACAATGGCTTTAAAATATTTTAATAAATGCTTCCCTTTAGGAGGGAATAACAACAGAAGGAAAAAAGCTAGTGTTTCAGAAATACTTTCACCACATTTTAAAATAAGAGTTTGGAATTTAGACATGATACACACTTAAAAACATATCCCTCACTGCTGAGCTTTAAAACACAGACCTTGACCCATCAATTAGATATACAGTGGTAGGTGAAATGCAACACTCAGCATGAAAGCAATGGTTCTCTTTAAAATATGAATTACACTTAGAGGAAAAAGGGCCTATTTTCTCTTAAGTCTAGCCTTTTCTAGTGGCCTACCAAAATGAGAAATTGTAACTATCAGTTTTTATAATCTGCAACATTAGAAGCGCATATGATAATGTCACTTCAGTACAAATTACAAAATCCAGACAGGTTTGGGGTTTTTGTGGGGGGGATGGTGAGGGTGGTGATGTTCTTTTTTTTCTTTTAATAAAGAAGAGTTACATTGGTATTCCTTCCTCAGACAGTTTGCTTCAATACATTGCACTGGTCAAAACTCTGCTAGACAATAGTGTACAGTAGCAACCACCTCCAACAATGGTATGTAGAGCTACTTTTCTTAATTTCTTCAGAAGTGGCAATCATATGGAGAACACTGACCAGCCAGCAGGAACTGCCAGAAGAAATGTCTACAAAGAAATGAGATTCAAAACACTATCCTTCAATGCCTTTCATACTTGATTCTTCAAATGTACCATTTTTCAATGGAATATTTTAGCAATTAACATTGAAACATTTCAAATAGTGTAACGCAGGGGTATTTTTGTTCATTTAACAGAGGTGACAAACACTTACCATATTATTGGCCCAAGCAATTAAGTGTCCTCTCCATTTCACATTTCTTATATTTCCTTCCCCTTCATGTAAAACCGAAGGCTTCCATCTATTCATCCAGCCTCTCTCATATAACAGCAACTATGAAGAAGTGCAACAAGAAATATTTCTGTGACACAGCTCTGTATGTAAATATGGGAGGTATTTTTTTGCTTCATTAACCCTTACTCTGCTTGGATTCAAGGGCAGGGAAAAATACACACCTATCACAAAACAAAAGCAAATACAATCAAACATTTTCATATAATACATATACATTAAGAATCTTGTATACTATAGAATTCAAGTTACTTTAATAATAGTATTAATAAGCAGGCCTTCCATGAAGTTTCTCCAAAGAATGGTAAGCATAATTATTTCCATTTTAAGGTTAAAGAAATTATGGCATTTGAGAACTTAAGCCTACACTACTAGTTACAACGCTTCAGAAAGCTGGTAAAGAAACCAGGCCGCCTCTCATCTATGCTCGGATCTCGTGACAGGCTCCTTCTTCCCTCCAAGAAACAGGTAGTCGAAGAAAATTATCGAAGACCCCCAAGCCTGTGACCTTTTGCTTGGCCCCATGCGGAACTAGAGAGCCTTCCACAGGGCTCTAGAGATGCTGTGTGTTAGTCCCACATGTGCACACTGCACTGTACCGCAACTGCTGCTGATTGTAAAACTTGTGTGATTGGGAATCCTAGGTTCTGCAAACAGGGAAGGTATTTTAGAATATCTAAATGCATAGGAGACGTTATGAAATGCTTTGCAGCAGCAAAGAAAAACCCAACTACATGCAGTCAATTTGCACAACAGTCCAGCTCTTTTACTGGTTCCTGTCTGGTTTCAGGAAATTATTTAATAGGATTATAACACTGAATCACTTTCAGTGATGCAAAGTGCAGCACTTGGAGGGATACCTAAGTGAGAAGCTGAAGCATCTACGAAGATCATACTCTAAGGTACCAGCCCTGCCAACTTTTGCATGAGTACACCCATGTAGAGACACATGCACAACCTGAACCTGAGCTCACATGAGTGCACAATGACCATTAAGAGGTGTAAAATTGCTACCTGCAAGGACTTTTACCATGCTAAAACCTAAATTGAGTACCTATGTTGCTAATATTTCCTATCTAAGATCCAGCTGTACATGCTTTTTTATAGATGGTTTCCCCCTGCCCATTTTTGCATAAACACGTCAAATGATAAGACACGAGTTGTTTAAAATAACATCTGTTAACAAAATAAGAGATTTTTAATGGCAATTACACAGATTGCCTCTCTCTCCTAAAGCCACAAGATGGCACCAAAAGACAAGTATTTTCTCCAAAAGTTTAAAGCAGTCACTATCTAGGATAGTCTATCAGAAACTTTTGAGTGAAGAGAGCTGCAGACATCAAACTTCTCACTCAAGCCTATCTTGCCACTTTAACCCACCCAAAATGACTCTGTGTCCTTCACATAGCTCACATGAAAGCCCACCTTTCAGACAGTCTAGGGTTTTTTTTTTCCACCCACGAAAAAGCTACTCAATAAAACTCTTAAAGAATATGCAACTTTACAGCAAGCAAGGCGTGACACTGAAAGCAAGCGTAACATCTATGCTCATAAGGCAGTGCTATACAAAGGAATGTGCCTTAGCAGGCTGGTAGGTGGACATGAAACACAGGAGCAGCCCTCAGCCCAAACTAATTAGCTCCACTCAGAAGCTGAGGATGTCATAAAAAACTAAGCGCTGTGCTGATCCAGACTTGAAAATCACTTTTTTCCTAGTTCACGAACTTGCAAGGGGAGGCTCAACGGAAAAAGAACTGTCACTCGGATGCTTCTTTCAATACAGTCCCATTAATACATAGTATTTTCATCTGAACTTACGGGACGAGGCTGTGAAAACTGATGTGGATGACGGGAAAGGCTAAAATTTGCTGATGTCTATTAAATTAACTGAATTTTGAATCTTTTCTGCTCGTGACTGAATTGTGATTTAAGTTTATTTATTACACACAAGACCCAGAGCAAGCTTGGAATGATTCTTTACAGCTATTTTGTTACTGTTCATCGTTCGTGAACATCTTGCTTTTTCATGACTCTCTACCTGAGTAAGAAGCTGCAAAGAAAATAAATAACCTGAGAAAGAACTGGTGAGGAGAAAAGCAAAAAAAAAAAAAAGAAATCCCGCTTCGGTCTATGCTCAACTCTAAGGACATGCTTAATTAAATTCTCAGACCAAGGCAGTAGAAGACAACAGTCCGATATTGCCTGTAATAAAGATGCGAAGTGAATCTGAATCACTGCAGCACCCAGAATTCCCCATTTCATATCAGCAAGTGCAATAGGTCCAACACTGAAGCCAAAGGACATGCAACATTGTGGCTTCAAAAAAAAAATATTTTCATCTCAAAACGTGCTTTACTAATTTACCTGCAATGGAATTATCTGCATTTTATTGATATATGATGTGATTTATTTATTATTTCTCACAGCAATGACACCTGGAAACTGAGTTACTGAACCCAGAAGTTTGCTATGCATTTTGGAACTGCTATCCACTGAATGCATCGCTCTCAAAATAAGCAGCCTAATTTATTTCTTAGGATTCCTTTCTGTCTTCATATTGAAGTGTTTATTGTACCAGAAAGCCATTTAAAACTTCAAGAGAAACTACACACATAACAAAAATCCACCATTTCTGGAGGGGTTCCTCCTACCACCTCCCTCTCTTTTTGGTAGGGGAAAAATATTTTAGGGCTGTATTCCCATAAATCCCATATTTTGGCAGTCAGCATTCACAGTACTTATATTTCAACAGCAGCCACAAAAATCACTTTCTTGCATTCTCTGCAACACAGTTTATATTTTCCCCTTCTTTATTTGCTCTGGTAAATCCTTCTAGTCTTTTGTTACAATATAGCAGTGCTCAGAACGCACTTCTAGCATCTTTTGCATGTACCGTGACATGATAATATAGCTAATATAAAGTAAAATAAACTTTGACTTCAAGAGTCCCTTCCCACAGTCCTTCATAATAAATTGCAATCTTCTGATAGTTCACTACTTATTATTTTGTGAGTTGTCTTAACTGCTTATTCTTGTCCACTGGATCATTAAGAAAAAAAGACACACTGAAATGCATGAGACAAGAGGACGGTGCAGGACAAACACTTTTTGGTTTTAAAAATAAGTTGATATAATTCTCTTGGATTAGTGAATACATCTCTCTTTATCTTTCACTAGAGGAGATTAACCTCCTCCAAAAAGAGCTCAAAACTCTATTCTAGAGTGCATCTGCTAAAGAGAATAGACTAGTGCTTGGATTTAATGGAGCCTATCATGCAATTAGCATTAACACTAATTACATGTAATCCCAGTCTTTAAAATACATACAGGAATTCTCAATCCTCTGAACAAAGAAGCCAATGATTGCGGCTTTGGTAGTATCAATACAGTGAAGTAATTTAATTCAGTTTCACCCCACTACCAAATACCACCTCCAAAACACCAAAATAAAAATGTCTATTCTCACCCAATGAAAAGTTTCAAAGGAAACGCACTTTTACTGATGCACTATGCACAGCGTCACTGCTTTGTTTCAACACAGCGCCTTCTCTCTAAAGATCTGGAGGAGTTTTACAGAAGAAAAAGGCTGAGACTTCAATTTGTAACTGAAGAGCTGCCCTTCCCTTCCCTACTGCAGCACTGTTGGATCAGTTTTTATTTCACAAAATAAAAATTAGGGAAAAACTCCCTGTATTTTCCTTGTCCTGTTCTCTGTTTGCCTGAGTGTGAAGATCATAGAATCATAGAATCATACAGGTTGGAAAAGACCTCTAAGATCATCGTGTCCAGCCATCAACCCAACACACCATGCCCACTACACCATGTCCCTAAGGGCCTCATCTACACGTCTTTTAAATACTTCCAGGGATGGGGACTCCATCACTTCCCTGGGCAGCCTGTTCCAAGGCCTGACCACTCTTTCAGTAAAGAAATTTCTCCTAATGTCCAGCCTAAACCTCCCTTGGCGCAACTTGAGGCCATTTCCTCTCGTCCTATCGCTGGTTACTTGGCAGAAGAGACCAACCCCCACCTCACTACAACCTCCTTTCAGGTAGTTGTAGAGCGCGATGAGGTCTCCCCTCAGCCTCCTCTTCTCCAGGCTAAACAGTCCCAGTTCCCTCAGCCGCTCCTCATAAGACTTGTGCTCCAGGCCCTTCACCAGCTTCGTTGCCCTCCTCTGGACACGCTCCAGCACCTCCATGTCCTTCTTGTAGTGAGGGGCCCAAAACTGAACACAGTATTCGAGGTGCGGCCTCACCAGTGCCGAGTACAGGGGCACGATCACCTCCCTACTCCTGCTGGCCACACTATTCCTAATACAGGCCAGGATGCCGTTGGCCTTCTTGGCCACCTGAGCACACTGCCGGCTCATGTTCAGCCGACTGTCAATCAGCACCCCCAGGTCCTTTTCCTCTGGGCAACTTTCCAGCCACTCTTCCCCAAGCCTGTAGCGTTGCCTGGGGTTGTTGTGGCTGAAGTGCAGGACCCGGCACTTGGCCTTGTTGAACCTCATACAGTTGGCCTCGGCCCATCGATCCAGCCTGTCCAGGTCCCTCTGCAGAGCCTTCCTACCCTCGAGCAGATCAACACTCCCGCCCAACTTGGTGTCGTCTGCAAACTGACTGAGGGAGCACTCGATCCCCTCATCCAGATCGTTGATAAAGATATTGAACAAGACCGGCCCCAGTACTGAGCCCTGGGGAACACAGCTCGTGACCGGCCGCCAACTGGATTTAACTCCGTTCACCACAACTCTCCGGGCTCGGCCGTCCAGCCATTTTTTTACCCAGCGAAGAGTGCACCTGTCTAGGCCGTGAGCCGCCAGCTTCTCTAGGAGAATGCTGTGGGAGACAGTGTCAAAGGCTTTACTGAAGTCCAGGCAAACCACATCCACAGCCTTTCCCTCATCCACGAGGCAGGTCACCTGGTCATAGAAGGAGATCAGGTTGGTCAAGCAGGACCTGCCTTCCATGAACCCGTGCTGGCTGGGCCTGATCCCCTGGTTGTCCCGCACATGGCTCGTGAGCACCCTCAAAACCAACCGCTCCATGATCTTCCCTGGCACCGAGGTCAGGCTGACCGGCCTGTAGTTCCCCGGATCCTCCCTCCGGCCCTTCTTGTAGATGGGAGTCACACTGGCGAGCCTCCAGTCGTCCGGGACCTCCCCAGTTAACCAGGACTGCTGGTAAATGATGGAGAGCGGCTCGGCAAGCTCCTCCGCCAGCTCCCTCAGTACCCTCGGGTGGATCCCATCCGGTCCCATAGACTTGTGAGCGTCCAGGTGGCATAGCAGGTCATTAACTTCTTCCTCTTGAATTATGGGGGGTTTATCCTGCTCGTCGTCCTTGTCTTCCAGCTCAGGGGGCTGAGTACCCTGAGGATAACTGCTCTGACTACTAAAGACTGAGGCAAAGAAGGCGTTGAGTACCTCAGCCTTTTCCTCATCCTTGGTGGCAACATACCCCCCCGCATCCAATAGAGGATGGAGATTCTCCTTGGCTCTCCTTTTGTCATTAACATACTTATAAAAGCATTTTTTTGTTGTCTCTCACGACAGTGGCCAGGTTGACTTCTAGCCGGGCTTTTGCCTTTCTAATTTCCTCTCTGCATGTGCCTACCTCTGGCATTTGTTCTGGTTTTTGGCGCCTATGTCACCAACTCTCCCCTCAGCCAGACAAGATCACAAAAACCTAAAATGGTACTGCCATGGTTACAAGTGATCACCATAGATATTTATTGTTTTCAGCATAAAAACAACATTTATAGGCACAGCCAAGATTAACAGATATCCGAGAGTAACACAGAACAGCATGCCACATGAAGACTTACTGTTTAATCGTGCATCCCTAGGAAAATATATAGCAACAATAAAAAATTATCACTTCTGTTTGGAACAGCGATGGACTGGATGAGCTCAAACGAGGCAGAGAATAATGTAAGCCTCAAGTTTTCAACTGAAGATGAGTTTTCAAAACATTGTCACAAAACGCTGTTGTCTAAGAAGCTGGGGTGTGGATGGAGGGGAGGGCAGGAGGTGCAGTCAAGGGAAATCAAGCAAGGAGGCAGTGGCAGACAACAGCAGCTTTGGGAGGGAAATGATGGTAATGGTGAGATACGAAACAGGAGCTGCTGCTGTAGTTCATGGACAGAGAAGCTAGAAATTTTGAGATGTTTTATACAAACAAATGCCATAGGACTTTTATTAGGCTGTACTTTTAATAACTCAACTGCTAGATTCCAGCTGTCACCTATTCACAAAGAGCTACAGAAGTAACACCTTGGAAAGCAAGTCCTGCAGCCTGGCAGGCAGAGACACAAGCTCTCACACATTTCATATATTTAGATCCTCTTTGCTTGCCACCTCAGGCAATGAAGAAAGTTTTCTACACAGACATTTGCAAAATACACAGCTATAGATTACACGCACACTGGGCTACGATCCATTCTCTCTTTACACAAACCGAATTTGTTTGTTACAACACAAGAAGAATGTTTTGGTTTTTGCGATAAAGAAGAAATGCACATCCAAATAATAATAAAGAAGAAATGTAAGCCAAATAATCTGCTTATTAAGCAAACAGCACATCACTACATATCAAAGTCTCATCTGCTCAGTAATATGGGATACATCCGGGCATTATATATCGCGGCAAGCAAATTGCAGACATGTACTATTGTGGCTTGCTTGCTCCTACAGTTTGTTTCCTACTTAATGGTAAATTATCCAATGCATGGACAGAAATGGCCATAGTATTTACTCTTTCTTCACTTAAACCAGACCTTTGAGTATTTACTGACTGACATTTTACAGCTTACAAAGCAATATGCCTTTCTTGTCTGGTACTCTTCTACCCAACATAATGCCAAACAGCTGACTATCTGCTTTCTAAAAATGGACTGTGCTGCAAACAGCATCCTGACAATTTAATAATTTGTCAAAGTAGTCCAACCAGTTATTATGAAGTACATATCATAGGGTTCAGAGGTAAAGGTCATCTACTTACTCACAAAGCAAAGTGCATCTGCTGACACTAAAAAGCAGACAATTAAAAAAAAAAAAATCCGAGACATTCCCTAGCAGACTTGACTTTAACATACAAATTCCACTACCCGTAACAGCAGTTGCAGATCCCCAAGAATGCTATTTCTCTTCCCACTTGTGCATTGTTTGCAATCACCATCCTTTCCCTGTATATGACATTGCTCCACCTGGAGTGGAAAGGAATTTAGATCGTCTTGTTTCGTGTCTCAGGCAGAAGACACCAGGAGTCCAGCCCAGGATTCTAACATTGAAATAGTATTTTAGATTTTTTTTTTTTTAATAATGAGAATTTTGCCCCAGCTAACACTAAGTTCTCTCTGCTTTGTAACAGACAAAGAAAAGAGAGTCTAATGTTTAAGCATCGGCATTGATATGCTCAGATGCTAATTTTGGGAGGATAAATGGGACAAACATGTTCAGACACCTCTGCATTTGAAAACCAGTTTTTGTAGTGTATCTTCTCCAGCAAAAGAAATACAGACCCCTTTGAAAATACGTTTTTATATCTATTTCCACCATATATATAATATAAATATATTATGTAGATATAGTCACAGATAGATATAAAGATGTGCCTGTCACAGAGTAAATTTTCAGTTTTATCTTGGTTCTCTAGCCCTTAAAATGTTTCAGATTGGATACTCAGATCAACATTTATTATACAAAATGCATGTCCTAGGCAAATGAGGAGCGCAATCCTTTAAGATACTGAATGTCCTACTCCATACTGGCTTCAGAATTCATTTGCTTAATTGTGCTGGGTCCCTACTACCATGCTGGGTAGAGAACCCCCCCTCAAAACTTTAATTACTACACATACAGCAGAGTGACTCAATCACTCCAGAGGATTCACTCTCCTAGGAATTTTTACTATAAAAACCTTCATGTCTGGTTATTGATGTTAATCAAAACATTAAATAGGGAGTCTCATCAATGCCTCTGCCGAGAAAGAAACCTCAAGTTGTCCTGCTCTCCTAAGCTATCTTTACATAAGATGCAGTAGCTGATACCTTGACTTTGGAACTGAATTATGCTTCAGTCTTCTCTCTTTAACCTCTTTAACCCTCTGGATATAATGGATACTTGAACATTGCAATAACGTTAATTTAGTTGATGTGTTGGGAAAGACCAGCACTCTAACAGTTAAATAAAGAACACCTTGTTTTCAGATTTACCACCCCCATTTAGTTGGCTTTTACCCTGTTATTTTTTAAGATTAGACTCTTTTTTAAAAGGTAGAAGGTTATGGCCTTCAATAGCACAGTATTTGTCTTTTCCCCTGCTTTGAAGCTCTACTGTCTGCTCTGGATGGGAATGCCCTGTTATTGACAAGATACGGTATTATTATTTCAGGGTTACCATCATCTGCCAAGTCATCACAACAGTGCTGTAGTTAATTGCAGAGATAAGGGGGAGGGGAGCAGGGAAGCGCCTCTATTTAGTATGGTACCTATTGCTTCTCACGTGTCAACGTTTCCACACCACCTGCCTTGTTTCTAGGCACAGATAACATTCATTCATTGAAAAAAAGGGGGGTGAAAAAAAGCTTTTCCAGCCCAAAACAGAAGGCAATGATATTATCCCATGCTTAATGAAAAGTTCTTTACTTTTAAAAACTAGTGCTTTAGTAAGCAAACAATTTAAATTGGTTATTAAGTTCATAATACAATTTAGAGAAAAACCACTCTTAAAGGGCTCTAGTACATGCCTGGTTAAGCAACTGTATAAACATATGCACGGTAGAGTTAAGCTTCCAACAACCTGCAATGATTTGAACAGTTACCCGAGGGAGCACTGCTCTTAAGCCAGCTTTAGGTCAGGCTGAACTTCTAAGACATGGCAACTCTCAGCATCACACAACAATTCACCCAAGTTCCAAATATCCACCTGTGTTGGGAACCGAGAACCTGCACTGCGCATCCCTGAAGCGTGTCACTTAACTTTTTTTCCCATCCCTCTCTACATTTTTTTTTTTAAAGAGATTGTTGCTTACCTTGAACATTTGCAGAATGCTCTGTAGTGGGTCTTTGAACTGAAAAGTGTATTTTTTATATATTTTATATTGATATGAAGAACTGTATATTTCTCAAAAAATTAAGGTGATAGTAATTTACAGCTATAGCCACCCCCCCTTCATTAAGGATCATACTGAGGCAGATGCTTGGCTATAAAATTAATAAATTTAAGCAGATTAAAGTGTTTTTTTGAGATGAGACAAAACAGTGTTAAGATCAGGGGGGCAAGTTCTTGCTTCCTGTGTGCATGTGTGGTTTGGCTTCTTTATTTCGTTTCACTGTAAACCAAAATCAGCATGAAATTCAAGCAGGAAATCAAGAACATCCTTCTCATATTCTGAGACGACGACGTTTGTAATGCAACTAGAGGGGTTTGAGGAAGTGACCAGATTTCTTTTTGGGTCCTTTTATCTGCTCAAATTACCTTAGCAAACAATTTTAAAAAACCCCCAACATTTAAAATGCTAATATACATTATGTCACCATCTCCCAGAACAACAAAAACCAAAGACAGACCCCTTTGGACAAAGAGTTCGCACACTTCACACTATGTTTTGGAATGCAGCTCAGGCAAGGAGCATAGCATGAAGGCTTCAAGTAAAGCTTTTCTCTTAAGCTTGATCCAAAATGAGGATAGCCTTACCTCTATCTTTACTGCTATCCCTGCCTTGGTGCGGGTGGGGAAGACAGGCAGCATGCCTCCCACCACTGCCAGCTATCTGCTATGAAGTCGCTGTGTCTGTGCAAAGGCTAAAAGCGCAAGAGACCTCAGGAACCTCGGCAGGTCCCGTCCCCCTCCCCGAAGGAGCTCACCCAACTACACAACCTCCAGACGCAGGGAGAGAGATGCGAGGTCCACAGCCTGAGGTGATATGCTTCAGCCTGCTTCTCCTCGCTCTTGTGGTCCAACTCCCCATTGCCTGCTGCCCCCATACAGCTCTTTAGCTTTACACTTAAGGAGAGGTGTAAATAAAAAACAGGGATGTTTTTCAAGGCCTTTTTCTTCTCAGCAAAATTTAAAAAAAAAAAAAATTTTCAATGAATTTAACTTCCTGAATTTTCACAGAGCGTTTTGTTGTTGCCTTTATACAAGCACATATGCTCCTTTTGGAGGAAAGGAGAAAAGGGGAAGGGCTTCTACCACAAGGCTAAGGGGTTTTATTTGTTGATTTTATGTATCAATAAAATGAAATTACAGGTGTCGAGGGACATTTATTTCAATGCTAAATACCTTATGTTAAGTTGTCAATTAAAGTTTTCCTGAAGAGGAAAGTTCCTCAGCAAAAAATGAATGCATTAAGAACAAGTATACCATTCCCCAGAGGACAGAATATAAAACAACCTGTCAAGTAATCAAAGATAACCAAAGAGAATGTGTTAACTCCCTGATGTTTTTTTCTGTTCGGCATCAGGTGAATGCAAGCTTTTTTACCACCTGACGGAGCCCTGTTCTATTAACTCCCTGCTTCACTCTTTCCATACCCCTTTTATCAGCACTAAAAAGCTTCACAAACTGGTGGCTGACAAAGACATACACTGACTGTGCATTATTTTAAGGACAACACCAACTCCGACCAGCCAGCAAAAACTGTCAAGCATATACGCCGCTTAAAAAGCAAAATAAAACACAGCTATGCTTTGAAACATATTGAACTGTTAATGAAAATTAAGTTGTATTCAGCACTAGAAGTCTATATTTCTTACATGCTGGCAAGGGAGAGCCATGGCATTCGGTTTGATGCATCTATAAGTGAGGATTGTTCATCCTTAATTCATAAGAGAAGGCAACAGAAAAATTCCATGAATTCAAGAAACTGTTCCAAATCAAACTTTTCATATTTTGACTGAAAATATGCAATGTGATACAAGATACTTGTAGGACCTGGAAACAGCTGTAATCTGGAAGTCAGAATTGCACCATACACCAATAAGACACCTAATGCACATTTAAAATAACAACTGCCCCGAGCAGGAGACTTTAACTATACAAATAAAAGTACTTAAAAAAGTGGGAGCTCTACTCTACCAAGAGCTCCCCTGAATTACTTTAAAAACAAACAAACAAAAAACCCCACACCATGAATAAGAACTGATGAAGATACTTGGGTTTGTCTACTTAAAAAAAAAAAAAAAAAAAAAAAATCACCCACAGGTTAAGCAAGGGAACAATCTCAAACACCAAGACCAACATGCATTGTAAAAGATCAGTATTGAGGTCTAACTTTTGCTCCCACTTTGACAAATTAAAATGAATGGAGAAAATCTGGCCTAGGAAATGCAAATGACTTTTTTTTTCAGGCTATGTAGACAGAGGTATTTCTACTCTCAAGCTCAACTTGTTGCAACATGTTTTTAAGATAAAAAGTGCACTCCCCGCCCCCCCGCCAGCATTAGTCTTAATTAAGAAAGAATGTTTTGGAATACAATGCATAAAGAGAAGGAAAAAGCAGAATTCTTTGCTCTAGGAGTTAAAAAAATCACATACACAGCTTTCTGAGCTATTTTTAAAAGCTAGCCTAAGTTCATTACACTATGACTGCTTACCTTTTTCCCTCCTGTTACAAATTGCTTGAAGTGGGATCTTACAAAATGAGGATGAACAGCAACAATCTGCAGGGGGTGGGGAGGGAGAAGGAAAAAAGAAAAAAAAAAAAAAAGAGACAATTGTGGCTTAAATAAGAGTTTACAGGGATCACCAGATCACTTTTTAAACTAGATAACCCTTTGCCAAGTATCAAGTATTACAGCTGAGTTCTTTCTCTGAAGTAGAGCCTAGCTGTTTCAGACATCTCCGTTTGTTTTTCCTAGAAAAGAACTATATATAGTATTTTATATATATAGTATATATATAATATATATTATATAGCATGTGACAGTCACATGCCTGACACTGAGGGCCACGTTACACCAAACAACTACTCTTTTTGCACAGCAAGCAGAAGAATAAGAACCATGCAGCACAGGACTGCTGTGGGCAAGGGTTACTCCAATTAAGTCTTGTTTGGGGCCTGCCTAGAGGGCACACACACCTCAGCCCTGTCGCAGAACAGCCTCCTGTAGCACCAACGCACCCTAAGCAACCTTTTTGCCTTACGTGTCAAGTGTGGGAGATCCAGCTGCAAGAGCGGTAAGGCCCTAGGAGGCAAGTGAGTCACATCTGATGTGTGTGAAAGCTTAACGACCTCATTCCTTCCCCACCCCCAAGAGCAGCTGCAACATGGAAGACCCCAAATGCACCACCTTTGCCCACACCACCTTTCCTCCTGCAAGAAACTTTTCTTGTTAAAATAAAGCTAGATCTTCCCATATGCCTACTAGAGGTGCTTTTTCAACAGCCAGGCAGCCACACATCTCTCAAGCAGAGCACAGCTGAAGTTCTCCCTTCAGACAGGGGACATCAGCATCGCCACCCATTGCCTTATCCTGAGGAAGGTTTAACGGATATGAATTGTTTGCCAAATATCGACCTCACAGTTAGCAGAACCCTCAGAATTTGTATCAGAGATCTACAAAGAAAGAAATATGTTGAGACAGGTAACAGCTGAAACAGGACAATTTCTCTTTCACTTTGCCTTTTGTATTTGAAAAACTCAATAATACTTCTTACAAAACCAAGATCGCCTTTCTTACTGCCTAACCAGATCAAAAGCTTTTATATTGAGATAGATAACTATTTTCTAGTGACTTGAATAACATTACAAGGAAGCGGCATTCCTCTCTCTCATTTAGATTCAATGTGACCTTTCTGTTATTAAAGATGGCAAAAACACAATTACTAAAGATTAAAACAAGCACTTACTTTAATAGGACAGTCAAATGTTTCATGAAACTCTTCCGCTGAATACAATCCAAACACCTGCACCTAGAGAAGTATATAAAAAACCCAAAAATATTTACCTAATAACCACTTGACAATTAAAGGTGAATGTAAATCACTAACAACTAGAAGATTAATTTGAATGCTAACAGTTACATCTTTTTTCCTAAAGAAAAAAAAAGTCATATTTAACAATTCAGAGTTAATTGAGACATCTTGGACTTCTATTATGGTTATCTCTAAATATTTGCAGCAGTGCAAAAGTACTTATTTGAATCTTTTTCTTTTCTTTTTATTTTTTTTTGTTACAAACACAGCAAAACCTACAAGCTCCTTTCGCTTTAGGCTGATCAAATCTGTTTAACAGATACTGATCTAAGTAAGGTAAGAGCAACATAATAACATTCAGGGGAAGATAAATTAAAAACTCTTCCTTTCCGAGAAAGAACTGTAGGTTTTTTTCCCCTCCAAGCAATACAGGGTTTACATTAGAAAAAAGAAATTTGTGACAATAAAGCAAAACCAGCCTGAAAACCAAGTCCCATATGTTTCTTGGCATCCTATCCTCCTCCCAAGTGCATTCAAGTGCTATTTTGTTTTATTCCATGACCACTGGAAATGTTTTTCTCTGAAGATTCCTCCCTTCTCATCTATGTTGATGTCTCAGTACATTTAATAGTCAGCACTGAAGTTGTAACCATAGGCCATCAGAATATCTATCAGAATTAATCCATGTGAAGAAGGCTCAACATGAAAAAGAAACAAAACAAAACAAAAAAGTATATACTACTGCCAAGAGAATTAACAGATTTTTAAATGTTGTCTTCCCTTTACTTACAGAACAGGTACAGAAGTATCAAGTGTTAAGAAATATTATTAGACTTAGACGCTATGACTACGGAATAGGGTTT
This sequence comes from Calonectris borealis, assembly GCF_964195595.1. NCBI lineage: Eukaryota > Metazoa > Chordata > Aves > Procellariiformes > Procellariidae > Calonectris > Calonectris borealis. Next base: position 115,033,401 of record NC_134313.1, on the reverse strand, counting down.
CTCAGGCTTTTTATATAACCATCTTTTATAACCATCTTTGTATAACCATCTTTTGGGCCCATGTCTCTTCATCCCTTCCCCAATTCCCAGATGAGACAGAACTCAGTTCCTGCTGAACTTAGGAGTAAAACAGGGCTGAAGACTTATGGCCAGGAATTAGTAACTGATTAACTAATTATGATTTCCCCAAAGAATAATAACTGGTTTGCTCTTTCATTATGATTTTAAGAGGTTTCCACCCACTACCAGAAGCTGTTGGAACAAAATCACCCAGCAAGGATGGACACTGCTGGTGGCAGAAGGGAGAGAAAACAGCATCCTGTGGAATGATCAGTGGAAAACTGTATCTGACAGCATATCTACTTTAGAAGGTTCTCAGACAGGTTTAGTCATTCATCCTTATTTTCTGGAAAAGGTAGTCCCTTCAGTAACTCTGCTCTGCATGTTCAACAAGTTGGACTCAAAGATCTAAGAGATCTTTAACTTATTTCTTTCTCTCTCCCCATCCCCATGGCAATTCCTTCAGGGGAAAACCAAAAAATAATAGTAACCAAAAAAAAAACCTCACTAGACAAAGATCTGCAGAACAAAGCCAGTAAATACCAGTAATGGGCCACAAAAAGTGAGGCTTAATGGCTCTAAAAGGATCAGTTCAGAGGACAAGAGCCCCCAAAATTCCTGCAGACAGTCAAAGAGACAAGAGTAAAAAAATTAGGCTTCAGGTAAACTACAAGAGGAACTAAGCCATCAGCGAGGAACTAAGCCCTCCTCAGAGTGGCTCAAAGTTCAGCGGTCTCAGTGAAGTTAAAAACATCTCAAACCACCTCGTCTCCCTTTCAAGCTTGTCTCCTGGATACATGGATGCATCTCCTAAGCAGCATTATCAGCTCTGTCCATTACTCATTAGCGAATATACTGCCTCTAACAACACGCTTTAAAAATATTGCTGCATGCGCTGTGTAGGGCTGAGCTACTGCTCCAAAGGATTGGAAAATCAATATTTGGAGACAGTGAGATGTATCGCAAAGCTGTGATTATGTAAGCCAACCAAAGGGTTGCATTTGAGTTGGGCCTGGCTGTAAGCCTAGAAAACCTTCGGGCTGATGTCTAGAGAATTTTGTTTTCTGGGTTTTTGTTTTCATCAGTTGGCACAGCATATCCAATGCAACAGACTAAACAAAATAAGAAACAGAGGAAAGAGAAAATAAGACAGAGAGAAGAAAGGAGGAAGAAAAAGAATAGACATGGTTAAAATGCAACACTGCAAATTCCATGGAAGCAGAATCCTCAAAAATGACAAAACACTCCTCTCAAATTAAAACTAATTAATCAAAATTAACATTAGCAACAGTGCCTTCAACGTTTTCATAATACTGCATTGAACATGGCAATATGACACTCCTTTAAGAGTATGAAAACAAAATGGAGCCAGTTAACTAAAGAGGAAAAAACAACTCAGCATAAAATACATGTTATCATGTTTACTCCAGGGACACCGTATAACAGTTTATTACTTCTTAATGTCTTTTATTCTTCAGAGAGAAAGTGATTCTTTTGATATTACAAACCTATATTGGATTTATCTATTTCTACTTTCTATCCCCATTCAGCTCATGATGTTTTTGGGTAGCTGGAAAAAGGATTTCATGATGACAGTCCACTACATTTTGCCAGTCCTCTCTGATTTTAAATATCCAGAAACCACCACTCCAGTGCATCGAGACTTAGCTGTTTCTTTGCTTCCACATGTGGAAGAAGCAGCCAACTTTCAGTGATCAAAAGGCAGGAAAACAAACATATTTTATATACAAGCCACATTTATTGAAAAATGATCAGTGTAATACTTCATGGATATTCTTAACATAAATGTTGTTACAAGCATTAAACGAGACACTAAAACATGTAAGCACACGGGTTTTCAATATATATATATATATTTATATTTCTTCGTATAAAGAAAATTACAAGCCAATAAGGATGCAAATTACATCACTGTTATGTAATGACATGAGACCTTTAGCAAAATTGGGATCCAGGTTTTTCAAGACAGCATACAAGTAGGCAAAAAACTAACCTAAAAAAAGGCCACAATTCTGAAGCTGCAAGCCTTCTTCCCTTCTATTTATTCCAGCACCATTTATTTTTCTCTTATACCCTAATATTTCAACACCCAGCCATTTTCCCCAGCCAGTGGCCAGACTCGAGTGGTGGTGGTGGTTTCAATTTCTGTTCCTTTCCATGCCAGTGGTGACCAGCTGCAGTTGAGTCCATTGGCAAGGCAGATTTTCAAAGAAGCGAACGTGTAGTACAGAAAAGCTGCAAGTGGCTCCCAAAGTACTAGTTGGCCATGTATGACATACAGGTGCCAGGTTTTGACATTAGGTCTGGATGCCGCCCAACAAGAAGAGGGTTAGAGAATTGCACTGTGCTGCTATGCCCCCCCTCCCAGTCAACATAGCTAGTCCAAATCTAGTTTGAGAGTGGGAAAAGAAAGAAAAAAGTAGTAAAATAAAATAATCAGACAGCAGTACAGATATGAGGAGGGGATTCTCATCATAAGGCCTTCCTTCAAGAAGACAAATGGTTTCCATCTCCCTCATATTGGATCCACTTTGATATGGGAAAATGCACTCCCTGCCTATTGCAAAAATCTTTTGCAGTGGTCTAGAGGACATATCTTCATGAATTGGTAGAGAATACTTGCATCAACCCAGCTGGCTCAAAATTCACAGGTCTTTTTTGTTTAAAACTGATTTAAGAAAACTAAGCTGTTCACTTTTTCTTTTTTTCTTTTTTATAAAAAGAATTTCACTATTTTTACTTATTTATCTGAGTTAATGACAACTTTGCAACCACTTGTACAAGCGTTTAACTTCTTACAATATGAACACTCCCACTGTAGTAAGGAAAGAGCTATAAGGACTGTAAAGTTACACTTTTGTTACAACCCAGAACCTAGAAGTGCTACGTTATCTGGCCAGGACTTTCTGCCATTTTCCTATACAGTAGCACAACATACAAGTATTGTCTTCACCCATTTTAGGGGGTGGATTCTTTCATACAGGCACACCTTTCTGGGTCCAGTGGAAAGCGTAACTTCTAAAACACCTAGTTCTTTCAAATCTCCAGATGAGCTTTCCAGTGTAGAATATGGTGAAGCACCAATGTCCCTGGACTCTATGAAGGCAAATATGATGAATATTGTACTTGTGATACTCCAGCCCTACATCAAAAACATTACCAGAATTATCCCTGGCTTGGGGGCCATAGTTTAGACTGCCCTGTATAGCGTGTAATGTCACCTACCAGATCCACAATAGCTATCTCACTAAATGAAGACAGATTCACCATTTAAAGTGTTGGAGTCTTTTCAAATACAGCCACACCAGAGTAGGGATTATGGATATTTGAATGTTTCTGAAATAAAATATGTACTTTTAATATTAATTTAATATATTAAAATATAAATATATTAAAAATGTGCAACATACGTATTTCGAGTCAGTAATTCACAGTCACATCTGAGGAGCCCTTACAGCAAGTACTGGCTTCCCTCCACCATTCAAAACACCCAAACCAACAATGCTAGCTCAACATTTTTATTACCTTGCACAATTACTGACCCTTCCCTTATCTTGCTCAGACAATTAGGACACTCTTGCTGTGTTTCTCACAGGCTGTAAAATTCTACAACCCACTTTGATAGGCACTAGTATCCCAATTACTGTGTCAAGATACTGACATCAAGATATCTCTGAGAAACAAAAGGCTTGGATACATAAACCAGCTGCCTGCCTGTTGAGGAAAAAAACCCACCTATTTGGAAGGAAAAAACCCAAGCGCATACTGTCTAAAGGGATTGTTTCGCCATTTTGCCTACTGCAAAAGCCAATTTTATTTTTAATTTATAGAACTTTTACTGAATGGGATGCATCCATTAGGATCACCGATATTCCTCCTCCCCTGAAGTCTAGTCTGTAAGAAATGTTCTCCTCAGTAAGTCAGATGGATATGGAAAAATGATTTAAATGATTTTTAATGCACTGCATTTGTATATGAGCATTATATTAAAAAAGAAGCTTAAATACACCCTGTGCATTAGAATTTTATCATTGCAAACCAACATTAGAAAAGACTGCCATCGACTTAAAAACAAAAAAGACATTCTTATAAGTGGAAAATCAATCACCAAAACCACTAAATGTCACAGCTCAACATTCCAGAGAAGCACTGATAATTGTTAGTTATACACTGCACAAATGATATATGTCCTCAGTCAAGGAAGTAGGTGCCAGTTTTTTAGGAAACTGTACATATATTGATTTTACATTTATTTAATGTGGCTGTTGTAAGACACTTTATTCTTCTGATAAACTATGATTGCTTATCAAAAGATTCTATAATTCAAGAGAAACATTCATAACGTGTGTGAAAATGAAAACCACCAGCCCACAGAAATCATGCCCACAAAATCCAATTTTGTGGATTTATAGCAGAAAGGCATTAAACTACTGTCTTGCAGGAACAGCAGAGTAGTCACTGAAGTATAACTGGCACAGCAGTAATGATTAAGGTGACATGTCCTCCTGCCACAGCTGTTAATCAGCTTAATATCAGTTACATTATTGACATTCTTGTAATTACTTTTCCTACGGCACATTTGTGCAAAATATATTTGACTTTAATTTTGAGTATTCAAAGGTGAGCTCACTTCTCAAAATGGATGGTCAAAGTGGTGGTGCTAAACGCAGGAATTAACTCTACAGGTATCACAATTATCTCAAGTGTAATACTGAGGACTACCTGCTACCTCATTAAATATATAAATGGGTTTATTGTACCTTGCCATCTTCTGAGCAAACACCCATGTGTTCTCCACTTTCATCCAGGCTGATCTGATTTATTTTCACTGGGCTCTAGAGAAAGAAAAGAAAAGAAAGAAAAAGATTTAAAATTGACTTTAAAGTTACATCACCAACCACATGCTTTAAAGCCCCCCACACTTCCTGAGATTTATGTGTTAACGGCTGTGTAATATTTAGTTGCATGAATCAAAAAACCCCCACCGAATAGGTATTTCTATGACAATGCCAAAAGACAGCCTTCTTTCCAGCCTTTTGCCTAACCCAGAAGTTTAACATTTTTTGCACTTACATTCCTCAGGGCTCTGGAGCTCTCATGAAGTGCTGGGCTCCCAGACCTTGAGCATCTGCACCTGCACACCACAGCTGTTCGTTAAGAACCTCTCCCACTATCAAAACTCAGCATAAAACACGCTGACCGCACAGGCATCAAGGCAACTGAAAATTCTTATGGTTTGGTCTGATGGTTATACTGGTAATTATTTCTTCCTTCAAAACCCTTCTCTTGCTTTCATTTTTGCCTCTAATAGTGTTCTCAGAAGCGAGTATTAGAAGGTATTGAAGCGCAACATAGGTGTACTCATTCTTAGACAAACACTGAGAAAAGCCTGAAGACTGCTCCAATTTAATACATTTTCCTTTCCCTATCCAGATATACTTTTGGTTCTAATCTACAGGGTTATATCGCATCTGTTACTATTTACTTTAGCTTAAACATCTATCCTTACCTTAGGTACTGAGGACTAACTTATAACATCATTTGGGTAACGCGATGCATATCCTCTCGCATACAAAACCCCATCCAATTATATTCAAGTACCAAGAACCTTTTTATGTACCGTGATCCTGATTTCACCCTCTGTAACAAATATCTCATCATTTCAAGCATCATTGAAGGATCTTCACCCAAGTAAGTCTCTCTTACACATTTAAGAACAACTTTTCTTACTCTTATAGAATTTTGAACGGATTGAACCACAAAACAGATCACTTCTGTCATTCAGCATGATAAAAGAGAAATCCAACGTATGTTTGTGTGAAAAGAAAGTGTCACTGGAACAGTGCTGGAGTCATGGGGTCACATTAGATGTTACACAACTGTGCCTAAAATATCACAGGTCCTTATACACGCTATGGCAGTTGGAATTATATAAAAGCTACATCATAAAAAGTTATATAAAACACACTGTCCAGATGGACTCCCTACAGGAGATTAACTGAGGTCTTCTCACAGCCTTTGGAAAGCTTTTCCCCATAATCTTTCACACACAAAAAAATTCCAACTCAGGGAAATGAAGTCTTCCTCTCTTCCACGTTGAAAAGAATATATGCTCAAATCACATTTCATTTTCTAGAAGCTTCTTTCTAATCAAGGTTGAACAACTGAGCCCTGCACTGCAACAGTTGCCTGATGAGTTGGGAAAAGGATGCTGCCAGCCCTTTTGCTTTCCTGCTTCCTTGCGTGCAGAAGACACCACTCTTGGTCTCACTTTGTGTCACTGCAAAATGCTACATGGAAATTACTGCCTATCACAAAGTGGTCTTTCTGCTGTGCACTGTTTGCCAAAAAGTGCACTGCCGAGGAAGAAGCCAAACTAACTTGCCTTGACTTATGTGCTCCAGAAGCATTTTCAATCGCCACAGAGTGGTTATGCTGACTTGTTGTGTTTCAAAATCAGAAGCAAGCACACCACTGACAGTGCAGGCAGCTGGTGCACATTCCCCAGCTGCGCTCCTCTTGACCTCCTCTTTGGGGGGTGTCAGCTGAGGAGCACAGCTCAAACACATCAGCCTGCTGGTGTGGTCAACATCCTTGTGAAAGCTCTAATTCGCAGATGCTATACCCACAGTTGGCCAATTCCAATGCTGGAGGATGCTGAGTAAGGCAAGAAGTGTCTGTTGTCAGTCTCACCTTCTAGAAGCTTCATAAAAGTTGCTAGCATGCACTTTTATTCGTGCCTTACATTGAAAATGCCTTTCTAAACTTCTGTTTTGCTCATCAAGGTGCAAGAGAATATTTTATCTCTATCTAGGCAGGGAGAAAAAAGAAATGCCAGCACATCTCCACCATTTCCTCTACAATGAGAAACACCTCTGGCCCTCTGAAAGGACAAGCACAGAAAGTTCAACTGAGTTAATCATGGAAGTGGCATGGTTTTTTGTTCTGGGCTGCATCTAAGTTGCCATTGCCACAACTTTCTCACAAAGGTTCTTCTCTTCTTTTATTACTCTGCAATTGGAAAGGCAAAAGGTCCACCTTGATTAGCCCCACCTTGACCCAGGATTATATGCTATGTTACAGTGTTCAATTGGCCATGTTCTTCTCATCTCTCCAGCACCTACATAGGCCATCAGGGCTGACATGACAGCAGCAGTAAACTTAGCAGCACTCCTGTGTGATGGGCCTTTTTGGAGACACTCTACTGCAACAAAGCCCAAGACAAAAAGAAACAAAACACGACACACCAGAAGAGTCAACAGCTCAATCCTACAGTCCACACCCTTCCCATTTTGCTGCCAAATGGCTTTGATAAAGTTTGATGCTGAAAAAAGGAAGTACAGGAAAATAGGCAAGGTAGACCATGTAAGTTATCTTCACGTAAAAGTTGAAGGCGAGGAGCAGGATGATGGAATTTATCTGTCATGCTACGGTTTGAAAGCCACGTGGCATACTTTGGAGATTAAATGTGTGATTGCACTCAGGTAACCAAAGAGTGCCTAGCAAGGCAAAACCTCTCCTTATATACACGCAGAATGTTGTGGGTGGGGGAAGAGGTGATTCCACAGTATTTGCATTTTTCCCACATTCAAAATTGCGCACAATACTTCAGAACTGTTTGTTAAGTAGAAATTTGATGATACAGCATTTCATAACACTGTATATAACTGGCAACTTGTTACAAGTCTTCTGCTATGCCCAACATCTCTATCACTTGCTTCTAACTTTTCCTTTCTCCAATTCTTTTTTTCCTGTTGTCTGCACTATACACAGATCACAATCAGGGAAGACAAATAAATTCAATTAAAAGCAGACCTGCGCACACAAACCTCCAGCTAAGTTCCAACAGGAGACGCTATTCTAGATGATGTACACAAGGCAAAGCAAACATAGAGTAATTCTTTTTCAGCACCCAAGTTGAATCGGCACTATTGGCTACTAGCCTATTCACCGACTTTACCAATCAGAACTTTCTGTGGAGCTCAGAAAGTGATGATAGACCATGAACTTAAAAACGGTCAAGGCCAAATATTAAATGCATTTTAAAATAAAGTTCTAGCAAGAATAGCTCGTTCAGAGTTGAATAACAGTCAAGCCTACCATTTCCAGAATTACATTCCACCAGAAAGCTGTTTAAGATTTGTATCTAAAACTATCCAGGAAATCAGAAATAAAAGACCACAGATAAAATTGGTACATGTGTTATCTAAACCAAAGTGTTTCTTCTAGAATCAGCTCCAATTCATCTTTTCATATCAATTATTTTTATAAATGTACTGCTGTGCCAGTCAGCAAAGTTATTTACCATTTCAAATTTAGTTGTATTTATACCCTGCCAAGACCCAGTGGATAATTTTGGTATTTCAGAAAAGACGAACACAAATAATTTTGTGAGTTACCCTCCCTCACCCTGCTTATATTAATTTTTTTTTAATTAAACTTTATTAACTCAGCCATGGAGTTAAACTGCCTTTCCCTGTGGTTTTTTTAAACCTTATTCCAGCTAACCCACTTAAGAGTTTATTTTGCCTGGCAAAAGAAAATAGCTTTTGGTTTTTACAGTACAGAGGATAAATGTACTTCCTGCAACATGCACCTTTACAGGTCGACAAAAGATGAAGAATCACTCAAGGTTAGAGAGGACACAGGTAATCACTAACTCATTGCAATCTGGAGGACTGATCATTCGATACAGTCAGAACCAGGATACGCTCTGGGGTTTGGTCAGGTGACTGTTTTAAAGGTATTTTAAATGGGTGAGGAAAAAACCTGTCCAAATTTACAAGCATTATATTTAAAAAAAAAAAAAATTAAGAATTACAACAGCAATCTGAGATCAAAGCGTCAATCTAAAAATCGGGAACATATAATCCCTGTAAATACTACTCAATTAAGAGATGATCTAATCTTAAACCCCATGCCATAAAATCACAGGCAGCTGCATATAAAATTTTGAGGAAATTAATAATAATTATGTAAGTAGCACTACATTGGGTAATCTTTTTTTTAATCTAATCAGGACACCTATCTTCAGGCTAAACAAGTAAAAACACACAACAACTTTGTGGTCACAATGATACTTCCAGTACTGTATAAATAATAGTAACACATATAGTATTTCTAAAGCAACATAATTCAAATCTGGCAAGAAGGAGGATCCTGTTAGTTATGAAGGGAAATACACTGAAATGATTAACCTGGGAACAGCTTCAGAATTTCATAAAGTGTGGAAGTTCTGGCAAAGAAGGAAGAAACGCCTTCAGCTGAATTTCCATTAGCTGCAGTTTTCTTTCTGATGGAGACATGTTTGGAATTCTGGGCAACATAAGTAAGTTTGACTGTTCAAAATCAATAATGTCAAGCTGACACTATAGAACAAAAAAATGTTACCTTAATGGAAGAAAAAAAAGTTTAGGGAGAGGGAGAAAAAGCTAGCAGGCACCTTGCACATAAAGATCTAAACGCAGGCTTTTGCAAAATCCTAAATTTAAAGGAAAGGAGAATCAAGTATCTACCAACAAATGTACCTCATGTGATAATCAATTACCTAATGTAAAATGCTTGAAATAAACACACTTAGTATGGATTATGTCAGCTCTTCAATTAGGAGTAAATTCACAGCCACTCAGAAAGCTTCTTTTAATTGTGTTCTTTGTGGCAACTCCTCCTCCCCTGACACTCATCATCAACCCACCTTATACTATCAGTCCCCCAATGGTGAACCTGAGAAATCAATCTGCTAATGTATAATTTGTAAAGCTTCTCTGACTAACAAATGGATAATTGATTCTTTCACAAATGCTGCATCCCAATGGATACGAAGTGGATGAACAAGAAACATAAGACTGGATTTCACTCCAATTCTGTGAGAAATACAATATTTACAAGCTAGGAATCTAAACGTTTTAATAGTTGCCTGTGACTTCATGCCTTTTAGCCACGGTTAGCAGGCAAGCAACACACACATTAGGAGTGTGAAAAGCAAAGCTGTGTTCGACCATACTTGCAGCAAGGCTCATTTTACTTCAAGAGGTTCCCATCACTAATACAACCCACTTAAGCAGCGTTTTCATCCATTCTTTAAGAAGAATTTTCAGAAACTTTTCCTAAATTAACCCAAACATTTTTATTTATCTATCTCTACATACACTCATATATAGATACTCAAAGAAGAAAAACATCCCTAGGTCTTTTCTGCTACATTAATATCAATCTGGATCTACATAGCCACTATGTAGCTGCTCTCCATACTAAGGCAAATTGTATGTATACAGAGTTTGAATAGTAATAAAAATAATTAAAAAAATTGTGTCTCACAAGTGCCTTTTTTCATTTATTCACGTGTTCCCATCTGCATGACTTTCACATAAACAAGCATATAAAACTCCAATGTACAGCAATATGACCAATCAACCCACTGCTTAAAATGTTAGCCCACTGGAATAAGGACTATCACTTTTATGCTTGTATTATTTCTGCCATGGTGGAGGTATCCAAGTGCAAAATACTGATTTGTAAACAGAAATTGCCTCAGTTATTGTCATGACTAAGCTAAGAACCTCTAAAAGTACAAGCCTTGCTCTAGGTAGGATGAGAAATTTGCTTTGAACAGAGCCCAAACTCTTCAGCTTTTACATCCACAAATCAGATGTTCTATATGCATCGACACCAATGGGTTATGAGAAACAGACAATGCCTTTAAGACTATTGGGGGGGGGGGAAAACTTAGGCAAGTACTAAATGTTCTCCTTCTCCAAGGGTGCCTTTCCAATCCGAAATGATAAACTCAACCCACCTAGAAGAAAGTCTAATTTACTTAACTTGTCAAAAAAGCAGTTCTACTTTTCAGGGCCTTTTCCTTGGGGATGTGATAGGAGGTGGCAGCAAATAAACCGGATAGTGAGAGAGTCTTCAACTATTTAAAAAAAAAAAAAAAAAAAACAAAAAAAAGAAAAGGAAGGTGTGCAACAGCTAAGCACAAGTGTATTACACGCTGTTTGTCCCATCTGTTTTGACTTCAGAACACTGATGCCCAGACATCTCTTGTACTGAGGAACTACCTTTAAAAGAAAGAAATTGAACCCATGCACTTTTCTTGCCCCAGATGCTAGTGTTGCACTGACATGCATATTTTGCATATTTGTAGAGTTTTACTGATACAATAGAGGGAATAGCAACTCAGAAAAGCAAATTCTGAACTGTATCATGGTTTACCCCTAAGAAGGTAAAAGTACACACATACCTATGTGTTTATACACAACTGAAAAATATAATGTAGTAACACAAAGGTTTAAATTGAAAAGGCAGCTTTAAAAGTTACAGAATAAGCTATTCACCAGTGCCTGCAACAGATGTAGTATACTTTGAATTTACAACACTTAAATTTTCATTTGATGAAAATTTACTAATATCCACACCAAAGAGGTTTTGTTCAACAATACTAGCAGCCAAATTCTGATAAGTAAGTGAGGATTCCTGCTCCAGTGCTTTTCCTATAACACTCTTGAATCTGTCATTCTCCAAATGAAAAATGGGAGATTATATTGGTTAGAAGAAAAGGGAGGGGGGGAAGCTGGGGAGAGTGACAAGGTCTGGGACACAGAACAATAACAACATTAAGTTTTATTTTGTCTGCGGGAAGGCAGACCTTGCCTACAAAAAAGAAAGATCTCAAAAGCTTGTCTAAAACTAAGGGAATATCAGGACAAGGAATCTCTCATATATAGGCTGAGAAAGTGAGAAAGACCAAAAAGCCTACAGTGATTTCAATATTTTCCACATCAGTGAATCCCTTAATCTTGTTTGTCAACTACAGGGACTAAGAAAAAAAAACACAAAACCGTCCAAGGAAAAAAAAATTAACAAGGGATCTCCCTAAATCTGTAGTACTTGCTAGATAATCAGAATGCTTGTCTAGGAATGATAGAACTATTACTGAAAACAAATCTATATTGAAAGGCTACACTGCTTTCTCGCAGAGTTTAACCGTTAGCTAATTCCTGACGGATCCAGAGTAGAATCTCTTTTCTATTAAAACACTGGCATGTAAGGAGATATCCTCCCGGGAGCTCTGTGCTAAAGTAAACAAATTACTCCCATTTCCTCCTCTCCCCAGGTCCCCTTCACCATCCGCTGTATAACTGTAGGGCTTCAACAATGGTACATCCTAAACCTGCCTCTACTTCTTTCTTGCTATCTGTGTATTAAAGCCATCTGAGAATACGAAGCAATATCCCCCATCACACACCATGGAGAGGGCTGAAGTACACGTCGGGGGCTGAGGAAGGGCTGCAGGTGATGACTCCATACACCTTACTCGGAAGGCCCAACACAGCATGGGAGAAGACTATAGCAGGCAATCTGGAGGTTCACCTCACTGATTTCTCTAACTGCTTTCTTTTCAGAACAGCTCCCCAAGCACAATGAACTTGGAGAATGCATCATTGAGCATTAACTTTCCACACAGGCTACTGAATTATAAATTGGTCTTTGAAGGACAATCCAAAAAAATGTATCTAAACCTCTGAGGATGAAAATTACTGGGGCGCTTTCACAGCTTGTTTCTAACAGAATACCACCACCACTGTCATTAATGTTTTTAACAGGATTTCGTAGAATTCTAGCCCCTGAAGTAGAAAGTATGAGATCTTTCTCCATTTCTTGATATGCCACATTTCAGAGACGTTACTGATGAGAGAGGCCAACCAGGTCATACAGCACAAGTTCTTGTCAGGACAGTTTTCTTTTTAGAGATTATTTTATTGGTGCTTTGACCAAACAACTGTTAAAGAAGGAAAGAGGCTCTTGACTATTCTTCTCAGGGGTCATGCATTGTTGTGCCAACATCATTTCCAGGAAGGTTTTCACCAAGCCATGCCGCTCATCCCCCTCCCTGACCTAACACAGGACAGAGGACATGACCATACGGAGCCTAGCATCCCTGCTTCTCCGCACATTCCATTACGTGGGCATATGCCATTATGTAGCCATTATTTTCTCCACAACTACATAGTCGTCTTCCTTCTGTCAGCTCCTGCAATGGAAAACTGCACCAAGTATTTTTTCCAGTTATTTTAGCCTGTCAACTATTCCACTACAGACAATGATCCCAACCCGATGGCTACTGAAATCAGTGAAAAGATCTCTCACTGATGGAATCAGACAGCAGCAGAAATATTATAAGGGAAGGTATTCCCTTCCCTGGCTGAAAACGACGTAACTAGTCATATTCCTGGCATAGTTAAATATTACACTGGGTGATCAATGCTGAAGTCCAGCCAATAGCTAGAGCTCAAGTGCCGTTTTCCATGTAAACATTCAGTTATCAACACTGGCATAGATTGGCATAAGTCAGAGCTATATGCAATAATAAATAAATTTTCTGCTTAATGAAAGCATTGTATTCTCTTTGGACGCTGTTGTGGTTTAACCCCAGCCGGCAACTAAGCACCACGCAGCCGCTTGCTCACTCCCACCGGGATGGGGGAGAGAATCGGAAGGGTAAAAGTGAGAGAACACGTGGGTTGAGATAAAGACAGTTTAATAGGTAAAGCAAAAGCCACGCATGCAAGCAAAGCAAAACAAGGAATTCGTTCGCTACTTCCCATCAGCAGGTAGGTGTTCAGCCATCTCCAGGAAAGGAGGACTCCATCACGCGTAATGGGAAGACAAGTAACTCCGAATGTCCCCCCTTCCTTCTTCTTCCCCCAGCTTTATATGCTGAGCATGACGTCATACGGTATGGGATATCCCTTTGGTCAGTTGGGGTCAGCTGTCCCAGCTGTGTGCCCTCCCAGCTTCTTGTGCACCCCCACCCACTCGCTGGTGGGGTGGGGTGAGAAGCAGCAAAGGCCTTGGCTCTGTGTAAGCTCTGCTCAGCAGCAACTAAAACATCCCTGTGTTATCAACACCGTTTCCAGCACAAATCCAAAACATAGCCCCATACCAGCTACTGTGAAGAAAATTAACTCCATCCCAGCCCGAACCAGCACAGACACCAACTCTGGAACTTCCTTTATTTGCAATATATCATCTGGGGAAGTCTCACAAACCCATCAGAGATACTCAACAATGATGAACGTTGAGTGTCTGATTCTTGACAGGATCCTAAAAACATCTGCAAATCAAAAAGATGGGGGAAGAGGGAGGAGAGTACTCACACAAGTAGAAACTATGGATCATGAAGTACACTGTAACTTACTGTAAGTGGCATATTGTATGCCATAGCCTCATTGTGACAGTAAGATAAGGAAAGCTAAATGTGAAGACGAATTGATCCTGTGCAACTTCCTCAACGCATTTACATACAAAGAGGCTCTATTTCAATACCAGCGAAGTGTAGACATGATTGCTTATAATAAACTTTAAATAAAGTAGATCAAAAAAGCAAACAGATTCATTCATTCCTCCATCTTTACACTGCTCATATTTCACAGCTCCTATCTTCAAAACTGCCAAGACTTGCAGCAACTACAGACTTCAAGTAGCAGCCAGTTTAGGGTTACAGTGGTGAACCTTCCAACACCAAAACACTGATTTCTGAAATTTCTTTTACTTTTATTTCTCTGTGTCACAGGACAGTGAGTGGAACTAGCTTCCTCAGCAGCATCACAGTGGAGATGGCCAGCTTGAAAGTACCTACTTTTGTTAACCAAGACTGGTCAAATCTGGACTGTCCATGTTTAGCATTCCATCAGGAGTGCAATAAACAACTGCTATACACACTGTCATGTCTTTTAAAACAAGTAAGTCTCATCCTTCAGAAAGGAATCTTTATTAGATTTTCAAAGTTCATTATCAATAATATCTTAACCCCTATGGGAAAAAATACTTAGTTTTGCTTTCATGTTTTGTTCATCATATTATGCCCCTGTTATGTCATTCTGTGTTTTCAGTAGTGCTGCATTTTTATTGTTAATGCAAACAAAGGGCTGTAGCTCTATCATTAATGTCAACTTGTATAAAAAACATTGTCCTCTAGAACTCAGTTGCTTCGGACTTTCTAACTAGGAAAACATTTTCTAATGCAAATAATATTTTATTAATGCCAGAACTCTGAGTAATTCTGACAAGCAAACTGCTATTATTTTGTATATGTGCATGCAAGTGCCTGCCTTCTGTATAGAGGAAAATGCCATCCAGGTATAATATGCCATTTGAAAGCAAAACAGCTCTAGGAATCAGCAGTATACTAGCTTCTTAGGAATCAAACCTTCCAAACCTTCCCTATGCTTTTAAAGGTTGTTTGGGTTTAGAAAACGCACGTCTGCGTTATCAGTCTTTTATGAAAAGACTTCATCAGTGATGAATACCAACAAGTAGTGAAAGACAGAACAATCTAGCAGCATCTAGTCTTTCTCGTCAGGAGCTAAGCCTTTGGAAGGCACAGAAAAGTATGGTCCTTATTTAACAGTTGTTTGAAATTTGTTGGGAGTCTTTTGAGCTTTATTTTAAGAGCCAATTACACTCTAGAAAAATAATCTTTTGCTTAAATCAGAGATGAAAAAAATATTATTGTGCATGGTTGTTTAATACATCTTTAAAATTAGACACTATGTTTCCATGTTTTTCTTAAAAGCAAATAAACTTTGTTGCCTAATATTGTTGTCAAATTATGGTGCATAGGGCAATTTTTTAGAGAAAAGGTCAGTAACAGTTGCAAACACAAATTACATTTTCTAAATAATCACAAGATGTAGTATGCATTCAAACAGCAAATGTTACCAAACCTGGATAGTGAAAGAGTTAGAAGAAAAGAAAAGAAAAAAAAGAATTGTTTTGATGATTTTGGTGTTTCTGCATACTGTCACAAATAATTTTCTTCGAAAATGTTTGAAAATGCCACATGTAAATTCACTTAGCAAAATTACAGTAAGGTCCTCTACTTGATCTTTCACAAAAATAGACTCAGTTCCTATAAGGTCTGATAAAAAAAAAAACCAAACCATTAGAAACTTTGCCCTTTCATTGACCAACAATGCTGTATTAAATACTATAGTAGTAATGTCCTTCATGTTTGGCATTCTCCCATAATGAGATATTTTTCTCCCTAGAATTTTCCAGATTTCAGGGTTTTTTTGAGAAAACACACAGAATATAATAGGATCCTACCAAGTCAAAAGAAACTGAACTATTTGCTATGTCTATACAAAACAGTATTCAGTCACAGCCCTTTACCTCATTAAGGGGTGACATTAACAAACTCTTGTTGAAATCTGTGACATTAAAGAGGGCTGCTAAGGTACCTTAAACATCATACCTTTAGAGCTGGTCATGAAATGCAACTGACAGACAACAGGATACCACTCTGTAGAAAAGTGATTGATGCTGGAGAACAAAAAGGAAACTTCTTCCTACGCTTCTATGTTAAAAAACAGGAAAAACAATATGCGTTTGGAGACTAATGAAGTTGTGGAAAGATCCTTCAGCCTAAGGATGGGGCTGACATCCTTCTCAAAAGAAGGTACAAGGGCAACATAGCTGCTAGTGAAAAGTTCAAAAGAGAAGGAAGAAACAGCTGCAGTCCCAGAAACACCTGATATAGTACTTAGGCTAAATGGAATTAATTTAATCTACAGCATACATGTTGCTGTTTGTGACTGCAAAAGCATGTGTTTGACTTATATGAGCTAACAGCATTCAAGAAATAAATGGCTGGACCACACAAGACCTTCTGTAGCTGAACCCATACTACCAACTAAACTTTTTACATTATTCTGCACTAAGCTACAGAGTTATTGCAAGCTACAAGCTTGAAAGAACAATTGAATGAAATGGTCATGCTTTCCTCAGTTTTGAGCTTATAAAAATTAATCATGCATGATACTACAATTGTTTAAAACTCCCATATTTCATCCATATTCCAAGCAACATTTCCAGTAATAACGAATGCCTTCCACATCCATCTGATCTCTTTGTTTAAATAAAAGTTTAGGCAATGTGCTTTTCAAAGGAAAGTTAGATACAGTGGGTACAAAGAAGATGTGCAAAACATCTATGAGAGTTTTTTTGGTTTCAGTTGTGTTGGACAAGAAACTTTTCTAGACCTATGGAATAACGGCCCTGACACCACAATCTTTGCTGGTCTAGGCAAGCTACGTCACTTCTCATCCAGTAACAGAGAGACCCAGGTACACCATGATTCTTGCCAAGGAAGGGTCCTAATCTTCAATAGCTCCACAGTTCCCACTGGAAACACTCCAGGTCACAAACAACCCAATAAGCACAGTATCAGAACAAACATCATAAGACATACTTTCCAAGCCTTTATAACATCCAAAAAGCCAGACTCAAAAGGCCATCTGAGTTAGTCCCACAACTACTGTAAAAACCTCTGGATTTCCAAATCATCTGCAGTTAAAATGAAAAGACGGGTAGAGAGAAGCAGAAGAAGGGTTATTAAAATGGGTGTAGACATCCAAGTCTTAAGAGCAAATTCCCAAAGGATGTCACTTTTCTCCAGTTTTTCCATTGTGCAGAGCTAGGGGTTAACTTAACCCTAGCCATAGGGTTTAAGCCATAGGACTACACCACCAATTTGGGTGGGAGGTCCCATGGAGGGGAAGGAAGCCTGTCCCCTGCACAGACACTCACTCGCTCCTAACAAAACCTTAATTTTTACTTTGTTTTTTGGAGACTACATTTATAGCAGCATGCTTGGTTTTGTACAAAACACAGGGTTTCAGCTTCAAATTTAACAGGTGCAGTGACACCCTGCAAATACTAACACACAGCTACCCAGATCTTTACTCTAAATTCTGTTGCTTCATTTCATTTCCAGACTAAGTCTTCTTTCATAGTCTGACAGTGACAACTAAAATGATGTAGTTAAAGTAATAAACAGGGAATTTTAAGTAGCCTGTCAAAATAAGTGACATTTGTATCATCTTAGTCTTAAACTCTCATGCAAAGTTCCATTCAAAGTAACTTCCTCGTTATACAATCAAATGCTAAAAGTTACCTTCCCCATTGAAAGATGCTGCATTATCTCTCACAGCAGTTAGTGGGCTCCGCATCATTTCCAGCAACAGCATTTAGTGCTTAACAACAGCTGCTTCTTCATTAGGAAATACGCTTTTCTTGTTAGCAATTAAACTCTTTCAAAAGCACATCAAGTCAACAGAAACCTCTAACATTTTGTTTTCAACCTGCTGAGGTATCAGCAAAACCAACAGGCCACGGACTGACCTTCAAGCAAGCAACACACTTGCTCCAGAGGCTGGCGAGTGCTGTAACTTTAATAGACCCAAGGGCAACAATACCACCATGGAAGGAACTCCCCTTTAATTTTTCAAGGTAGCAGAGATGACCTAGTGATTTTGGATTTCTGCCACTCCAATTAAAACAAAATAAAGAAATGTTTAGTACTACACAATGTGAGACAATTAGAAAAAAATAGCGAGGCCAGGAAAGAAATAAGTGGTAAAAAGAAATGCTACGAGAAGGGGCCTCTACTTAAAGTTTCATTCTTTCTGAAATCCCAGTAGTCTTGAATAGCTCACAAATGTTGCATGCTAAAAGGACTTCAATTTCTTTCACTAATAGAAGCTTTAAAACACTATTTACATTGTTTTCTAGGCTCATGCATCACCTCTGAAACACCTCTGATGCATTAAACATTTAAATCCCCCCTAATTGTAAAATAGGCGATGTTTCCCCTTCTCACAGAATATCACTGGCACCAGCCAAGACTTCTTACCATTTTTGCTTTAAGCTTGATGTTTATTAGAAGACCAGAATAGGGGCAGGTTTTCTTGCCCTTTGAAAGGTTTTTGATTTGTTACTTAACTAAACATGTTTGTACAGCTTTCTTCATATCTTCAAGTCCTTAATCCACAAGATGTCAGTTGAGGCAATAATTATATTAATAAATTGTAGACAGTCTAAGAAGAAAAGAAAGATGGAGAGGCATTTGGAATTAACATGCTGTGAATCAGTCCTGCATCATCCTTTGTCAGTGGCATTATCAGGCTTTTTCTCCCCCTTCTTGTTGCCTTTTAGTAATAATTTTCACTGCGTTTGACACATTTAATCTCACTCAATGCACTGAACCCTAATACAAGAGAACACCAGTTTGTCAAACATACGTTATTTGAGGATGCATATCAGTTAATCTTAGGCGGCTGACATTGTCAAAGACAGCCACGCTGGCAAGAGCTAAAAACACGCTAGGCAAGAAGGGAAGAGGGATCATGCGAGAGCACAAGCGTGGCTGCCAAGATACCAGCACCACTCAAGGCTAAAGCTCCCAAATTCCTGTCTCTCAGTTCTCTCCAAGCCAAAAGTCTCCCATACCAGTTTCAAAGCACACATTTCCACTGCTGTTGACAAGAGGAGTTGCAAACCTGAAAAGACTAGTCGACTACCTGGCACAGGATCCAGCATCAGGTATTTTTAAGAGCAAGATGAGAGCAAGACTCTGTTCTGAAAAGAATTTTTAGTTGTCTATGTTAGTTTCACAGAAGCCTCTGTGAATATTTATGGGTCAAAGTAGAGCACATGATTAAGTCTTTGCAGCACTAGGGCCAGTATTTGCAATTCTGCTGCTATGGACACTAGAGAGTGAAGTCCTGAAAGGTTTTTTTAAACAACAACCAAACAAAAAAGCATGTTACAATAGCAGAACTTCTAGGGATGCCAGGCTTTACATTTTAGTGTTTCTTACAGCTGTTTTTAGCAATTTAAAGTGCTAAATGCATTCAGCCTTCAACAGGAGGGCCATCATTCAAAAATTGGCCATTTTGGAGATTATGCAACATACCTGTGCGTTTTCTCCCTCAAAGTTCACAAGAGCTGGAGTTATGATAAAGTAATTATGCTGCAAATCCTCTGAGATCAGTCTCTATTTCTGTTTTACAATTTGGCTCAAATCCAGACGTGAGCCAATATGGAAAATAAATTATTTATTATAAAAAAAAAAATTCTTATTTCTTAATTTCCAAGCCCATTTATATTATCGAACATGGTTACCTGAGATTAGGAAAGAAAAATGGAAATCAAGAGGACTATGGTGGCAGTAATGGTATTTTCTATATATACTTAATATGAACTTCCCATTAAAATAAATTTTAAAAAAGGTTAAAATAAAAACCCCTCTCTCCATTCTGGTTTATTTCACATACTAACACTATTTCGCATCTAGTGACTTTTAAAGTTTCCTGTGTATGGTTTGTTTTTTCTATTTACACAATTAACAGGCTTAGATGTATAGAAAAGTAATTAATTTTTTTATTTCCCAACTTGGCTTTAAAAAAAAACAAACAAAAAACAAAAAACAAATCCCTGAAAAATACAGATACTCAAATGCAGAACGATTCCTTGAATTACATAACTGATTTCTTCCAGACAAAGGGCTTCATGTTGCTATCCTTACTATTCATTTCTGCCATCTCATAAGACAGAAAACATCTGCTGAAAAGATTCTTTCAAAAAGAAAAATTTGTAAACGTCACTCCCCAGGTACACTATTTACTGCAAACAATTACAAGATTTCAGTGGTAATATTGCTTGTTCTTTAATGAGAGATTATTTTATTTACTCAGAACAATTTTTATACACTACTGATTTCCAGAAATTAGTAACAACAGATAACTTCTCCCATTTACAACTTCAGGGTAAAACCATATCTGCCATTCCACCAGTGGAAACATTTCACAGAAGGAATTTGCTCATTTTGGACCCAACAAAGAACCAGAGAAAATACCACTACAGAAAATACTCTTTGCCCCAGCACATTTACAAGGAATACTTTGCATCTATAGGACTTCAGGAAGTGACTCACTTTCTTCTCAAGAAAGGATTTTATTTGGGATTTACAACATGGCAATGCTCTAATGCAAATCTCCTAGGAGGAGAGTCAATAAACAGACGTTGGTAGGAGAGAACAGAAGAAAGTCCCCACCAAACATTTTGATAGCGATGCCTCTAGTCTGCAGTCCAAGATCTTGAAAAGTTCAGGTTAGAAGGAAAATATTCTGACATATAGCAGCCAGTTCAGAATAAACTGTCTACAGGTTCAACAGCCGACAACATTCATTCAGAAAACTTCTCTGTTTAAGCAGCCAAGGATGTCACAGAGCTGTTTTGTTTCTCACATAGGCAGCCCGTTCTGTTCTACAACACTTAGTTCCTTGGAAAGCTTTTCTTTTAAAGGCAAGTGGTCCTAGATCAAAATAATTTTTCTTCAAACTATAAAAAAAGAAAAAAAGAAGCACCCTTTCCACCTGATCCATGATATAATTTATCTGTTGCACTGGAGACACGTACGTTACAAAAAGAGAGAGAAACATTAAGAATAGAATCCAAGAAACATTTCTTTTTCCTATTCTCCATCTCAAAAAGCAGTTTGTAATCAAACAATAGTTTAAAAAGAAATCATTGCCATCTCTATAAGAAGACATGGCACAAAAATCTTCATCCTGAAGCAGGTCAAGTTTGGAAAAGGGATACCCAAGTAAACACTGTAGAGCAGAAAGTGGTTTATATAGCTCAACTTTAACATAAGAAACCACCCTCCCAGCAGGCACTCGTAGGACTTTTTACTAAGGAAAAGCAAAGAAAAGAATAGCAGATTCGGATGGGTGGGTATAAAGAGGATGCAGGATTTTGTTTTATTGTCTTTAGTAGACAACAGGTCCCCTCGTTCCTTGCTCTACACCTAGGCA
This sequence comes from Calonectris borealis, assembly GCF_964195595.1. Classification (NCBI taxonomy): domain Eukaryota; kingdom Metazoa; phylum Chordata; class Aves; order Procellariiformes; family Procellariidae; genus Calonectris; species Calonectris borealis. Next base: position 115,011,658 of record NC_134313.1, on the reverse strand, counting down.
GTGCCTTAAGTCTTTACAGAAAGAGGAGGATTTCACCTTTCAGAACCAGTGTGGGAGAACAGGGCGCTGGTGATGCACTTAGGAAAAAAAATGGCAGTTCTACAAATGAACTCTTCCAAGTACCTGACACAAGTGGAACGAATCCAAGTCTAGGACATTTAATGCCTGACTCAATAGAAAATCTCCACTTCATTTGAGTGAGTCTTTGAGTTAGTTTTTTACTGCAGAGATAGAAGAGAAGAATTCAGGTACACTTTAATCCGGCCTGCCCCAAATAGATTACTTGGGAGAGAAAGAAACTGTATCTTTATCAAGTAGCATACATGTAAAGTAATCAGAACTGTAAGGGAGACACCAAAAGCTTTTCCTCTTTTGAAATGCAGTCAGCATCTCCTCTGTGGGGCTGATGAACATACAAAGTTAAAAGAAATAGAAGAACATAATTAGCTTGTCTTTCGTTAATACCCAGTAAGGTCATTGTCAATCTGACCAATGCTATATATAAAATTTCCTCCAAAGGTTGTGCCTAGGAGTCTAGGTTTTGGCTGTGATTTTTTTCCCCCCTCCTTGCACAACTGCATAATTAGATTTTTCAAAAATTTAAACAAAACCTTTCACCCCTCCCATGCAGCTAGCTGTGTCAGCTTTAGAACATACGTTCTCTTTGCAAACATGCCAACATCTTGTGATGGATACTCTGACAAGTGCTGACACTGCTGTGAAAAACCAATGCTTGGCTACTAGATTTTGTGACAATGCCAGGAGAAGAAAAAAAAAAAGCTAGTTCTCTTCCTCCCACCTCCCGTGGAAGACAGGGAGTTTGAAAATGAGATATTAAAAAACAAAACAAAACAAAAAAATCAATAAATATCCACAATTAAAAGGAACATTTAATACTCTAGAACAGAGCTTTAGATTTAGCATTTCATTCGTCCTCTAATATCAAGAACCACAATAAGGAAAAAGTCTGCTTCTTCTCCTTCAATCAATACAATCCCTTAAGAGTCCAAGCTTCAAAACATTCACATAAAATATTAGCGTTATATATTTGCAGTAGATAACCTGAACCAGCAAGGCAATCAATCAATTTTCAATTACTTGTGGCAACTAGATAAGATGATAGTGCACACACTAACAACTGACAATAGTCACCTAATGAGCAGGCTCATGCCTTATGGAAGTCACGAGCCTCTGGGTTACATAATTAATAATAGCCATTTACAATCATAAATATGTATTTCCTCCTCTGTCTTCATGAAGAAAGTTTATTATATGTAAACTGAGATGTGCTCATCACAAAACCATCCAGTGTAACTTCTTTTTGCAAGGACCATATACCGCCTCTTATGTTATGGGGAGGGAGTTCCTGAAATGCATTAGTAAAATTTCAGGTGTAGCAAGAGCATTAACTTATTTATTACTTAGTGTATCGCAGAATTTTTTACATCCAAGTAGATGCGTTCTGAATAATGCCCATACTTACAACATCAAACTTCTGTGTGATGTTCCCCTGGACATCCAGTAAATAAACTTTGCCATAATGTGTTCCCAGTGCCAAAAACTGTAAAAGAAAGAGACTGATTACATAAACACAAAGGCACTGCAACCAAAACCACAGCAATGCTAAATGAACTCCGGGACGTTTAGCAGATTAACGATTAGCAGCACTGGGGAAAAAAACCCTACCACCTTCTATAGAGAAAGCTTGTTTTAACAGCACCTAGAGAATAAAACAGGGCTTCAAGCCCGTATTACTACGATAGTGCAAGTTAGCTGTCAGAATGAGTCATGAGGACCCTCATCCACTGACAACTAATGGTGTGTCTGCAGTCCGTACACACTGTCTGATGGACTGTGGCAGCAAATTAAAAATGCAGCACGAAAGCAAGGACCAACACAGACCTGAAATAGTTCCTAGATCCTTTCCGCAGCTTTGTTTCAATCACAATGGTTTCCTTTGGGCTTTATTTTTAATTCTCCTTCATTGTTAACATAAAACCAAAACATTAAACACAGCAAAAGGCCACCGGTAAGCCACTGGTAAAATACTGCTGAATTATGGAAGGTCTCTGACAGTGCATTTAAGCACACAGATAACCACTGGGTTTGCTTTCCTTCACATAGTAACACTCCTATATTGAACACTCTCAAGGCAAATACAGTTTTCCTTGGAAATCTCAGGAGTTTAATTCTGAAAAACAGTAGCAAAGTAAAGAAATGTCCATACAAATGCATGCTATCACAAACTTATTTTGATACAAACAGGAAGGGAATTGATTCTGAGAGATCTGCTGTTAATTGAACCATGTGAACTACACCTAAACAGAAAAGGAAGAACTTCGGTACTACTTGATTTATGACAGAGGTTTCTTTTACTCCCCCCCTCCTTTCAGCATTACTCAAATAGTCTAGGCTCCTCAATTCTCTGTATTTCACTGCATGTGAGCATGCTTCATTGCAACCTATAATGAAATGCTCAAATTTACAGGCACTGCTAAGCGTGTCAGTCAGGCAGCACAATCTTTAAAAAATAACCTTACAGAAAGTCAAGGTTTAAAAGGATTTATCAAAATGGAATTGCTTAAAATGAAATTTCAGTTCAGGCACTTAAAATATGAAGCTACATTAAAAGGAGTCAAAAAAGGGAAAGAAGGGGTTCATTAGAAATTCATCCCCTGCAATGCCTTTCACTCCTGCAAGGTTGCCTTTTTTCAGGAAGAAAAAAGTCCCCCGGGTAAAAAAATCAATACTGGTTAATAAAACATCAGGTGTGCAGACATAACTAGGTATGACTATTCCACTGCACAGGCCTGCTTGAATGCACCAGGTGCCATGACGATTAGTCATCCAGTGCAGACAGCAAGCCTGGTGAAAATATGATGCTTTAGCAGTGAAAAGGAAAAAAATAATTCTGGGGGGAAATTAGTTTGAATGAAGAAGCCAGATCTTCAGGATTCCCAGCAAAGTTAAACTGCTTTAATCACAGGCATATTTTACATAGTACTGTATAATTTTGCTAATGATGACTCTTTAGCAGGGCTTTTCCGGCTCTTGCAGGGAAAAAAAAAAAAACAAACAGAACAAAATAGAAAACACCCTTGTAAAACCTATAACCCAGCTTCATTTTTAAGCTCTCTGTTGTAAGAGACCTATTCCTAAAAGACTCCAGTACCTGGCTTCTAACAATATTGATCCTTCTCATAAATAGTGTATCTAGTTTGCTGGAAAACTAAAAGTGCTGGGATATTTAAACAGCTTTCCTGTACTGTCACTCTTTGTGACACTATAGTTAAAGCTGTATCTGTGCACATCCTTATAGAAAAATCCCATTCATCTTTTGGCTTTCAAAATTTACCTGAGGCTCAGGAAAAAAAGGTAAAGCAAACAGGCCACAGACCAGGAGGAAATGCTTGCCAGTTTTCCAAATATCTGCGTAATTCTAAGTTGTCAAAAACATTTTAAAAAGACTTATTGTTTTCATTCGCACAGTTAAAATAGAAGCTTCATCTTAAGAGCCTCTTGAGCCATGGCAACAGTCCTTTGAGTAAAAGAAACACAGCACAAGTCAATCTAAAAATATCGCCAAATAATAGAGATAGATCCCTCAACAGTAACTGTTAAGCAGCTATTACTGGCTGTGAAAAATTATACATTCAGAAAACAGCTATTATGTTTTACATACTAATAGTTACTTGACAAATCATTAACTCACACTTTCAGATGCTCTTCAGCATTCCTCAATATTTTAAAATGTTATTCAGTATTTATAAAAGAGAAGAAAACTCAGAAAATAAAAAAGCAATTGTTTAAATCACTAAAGAAACATATGAAGTTTCTTACTTTTAAGAACAAAGGAATGATTCTTTGTAAAATTTCTTTACTTTGCATTGTCCATCACTTTGTCCCTTTCATTCTCTTGTAGGTCTCAAACCTACCTAAACTGTATTAAAGCATGTGCATTCCCGCTGCTTGTTTTTAACATATTGAATCAGGGAAGGGGAACAGGGAAGTGTTAGTATGACACACCACCCCCCACGACCCCCCCCCTTCCCCCTCCCCCAAAAAAAAACACCAAAGAAAAAAGGAATATTGTAATTACTTTCTTCTATGCTGTATTAACAGAAACGTGGCTGTCTTCCACAGCTGAATATATGCTAAGCTGGCCCCTAGCATGATCAAGTCTGTCTTCAGTGATTCAGGCTGTACAAATAAGCACAGTATATGCCAATTTCCTTTCGGAATAAAGGAAAGTTGAGACTGTATCCCAATACTAGTTCATAAAACTGTTCGTAATTAAAATCAAGTGAGCATTTTCCCAGTAGCTTATGTAAACATCCCATCTAACAAATCACTCCACCTTGAATTCTCACCTCATTTTCTCACTCAACAGAAGTTTACCGTGAATTTTGTTTATATTAGCGTTGGCTTGCACTGCACCTCTAGATTTGGCAGCACTTCTACACAGAAATATACTGATGCATTATAAGCACAGATAAATACATCAAACCAAGCAGAAGTTCTATCTCTGCCACAAAGTCACATAATACCTTTTCATGCACCGTCATGCAGCTGGCTGCATCCTTCTGGAGAATTTCAGTCACTCCATTAGAAAGCCGTTCATACTTCAGCTTAGGTTCTTCTTCACTCTCATCTTCCTAAATTTTTAAGAGTGTAAGGAAAAGGGAGCGAGAGAAAAAAAACACAAAAACATTTAGAAGTTTATTTTAAATAAAAACAAATTAAAAGATACCCCAAAACTATCACACAGCAACAGGCGAAGATGGATCACTATTGTCTCTTAACAACAGCCATTACAATCAAAAGCCAAACTTTCACATTTTTATCATTGGAGGGGGCTTGGGTTGTGGTTTTTTGTTATTGATTTCTCTTTTTACTCCAAAGTTCTGGGTGCAAACAAAGACTGTATAGCAGCATATCAATTCAGCTGTAAGAGGCACTTAGTTGATATCTAAAAAGCAGGAAAAAATGTACATGTGTACTTCGTTACATAAAGTTAGCCATTCCCAGTTTAGAAGAAAAATATAAAAGGGATGGATATGGAAAAACGGATGATGATAAAATAAAGTGTGCCACTGTAGCCACAATTAACTCTCAGCTGAAGCATGCAGGTTACAAGAAACTTTAAGACCTTTACAAGATGCTGCACCTCTGTAGGAACGATAGAGGCAAAATGCTGTGAACAAAAATAAAAAGAATCCACTAGGAATAAGTTAATTGTATAAAATGCATCAATGGGTTTACGTTTTTTAAAAAAAAAAAAAAAAGAGTATAAATACGTCGTTGCAAAACTGTCTGGGAAAAGGATCTGGACACAGTGTATTCCTATGGATCACCTATATCATCTACACGTTAGGAACTTTTTCTGGTAAATACCGAACTTCCTCTCTTTTTCTTTTCAAGGTATTATCACCCAATCACTACTTAGATGCAAAGAAAGATAATGCATCAAATGGCACAGAGTGAAGAGAAAGGAGACAGCTAAAAAACACAAGCAGCAAATTCATTGATCAAAGAACACCCAACACGTTTAGCTCTTAGGAAAAGAAAATCCAAGGTGCAAAATGGCTCTCTGGTCATAGGCATCTATCTGTAACAGATGGTCTACTGAAGTACAATGCCAAAGCGAGATTTAATAAGCTTCAGTAAGCCTCAGTTAATACTACACATGCATAGACATACACAAACCCATATATCCCTTGGTCCTCACTGGCAAACAGTATACCTGCAATAATAGTCTCCTACACTCACTATAAGTTCTAATGAAACAGACAATGAGTGTGTTTCTCACATAAAACATGTCTTTCACCCCTACGCAACCAGAATATACCAGTGCAGTGCTCTAGTAAAGGAGCGCCTTTACTTCCCACCAACCACTGCTTTCCAATCCCTAGAATAGAAAATAAAAATGCACAGTGTCAGCCTATGGCAGAACTGTATTTGTGCAACATTTTCTTGTAGCTAATGATGTGAAAAATAAATTTGGAAGACAGACATGTTAACATGGTAATAAACCATATTTTGTTTAATCTGCCTTTGGAGTACTGAAGCCAGTCTTTCCCAAGTTAAATATTATGGCCATTTACTACGCATGCTACCACTACACACAGTAATATGTACATACCCTCATACAAAACACATAAAAGCCATACAGACCTATGGAAACATTCAATATTTAGCCCCATGCTTACATAAATATGCTGGAAAGAGAGGCCCTTTTAAATGTTATTTGAGAGATTTATGACAGAATACAAATGAGATTAATATAGGGATGTCAGCAGTCCATGACGTAGCAGTCTGAAGTGAGGTGTCAAAATGTCCACCAAGAAACAATTTTATTCAGTAAATCTTCCACTGAACAAAGTTGTTACTAGACAGAATGACAATGTCAAATTACAGGGCTGTATATAAATCAGCCAAATTCCTTGTGCCTTAAGAGATCCTTAATAAATGACTACAGGGTAGAGGGAGGAGGTAAAAGTCAAAGAAAGAAGCGTACATGTGATGGAAGGAGGGCGTAAGGAAGTATGCGTCCATTTTACAGCAATTAATACCTTACTGCATTTTATACATTGCTTAAAAAGATTACACTTGAAATGCATGGGTAATCATTGAATAAATTCATAAAAGTAAAAATTGTACTCCACTCATCCAGTTTTTATAAGATCCCACATGTTGCTAGAGTCTGGACATCAAATGTGCAACCAACGTGAAAAGTTAATTCTAGTCTCTTGAGTAGTTTGCATAAAAGCATTCATCCATGGACCATTAGATAAAGTTATTGTAAATAAGTTTTGCCTGTCTTATTTATGAGTGAAAACTAAGTAATTTTTCCTGCACATGCATATACAAAAAATATATACTTTCAAAAGTCAGTACACCGAAGCATTCTGCCAGGCTTCAAAAAAAGTAAATAAAATGAAAACTTCAAATATTAGGCACGATGATGTACCCATTTCACGCTTTCTTGACAGGTATCTTTTATGTTAAGTAAAAGTCAAGCTAAAAGGTGAATTGAAACGGGGTGGGGGAACCTTGCTGTAAACAAAACAAAATAAAAAAGGTGATTTGCAAAAATACTGCTTCAGACTCTACCTCATGTATTAAATGCATTTGATGATCTCTTATTCAGAGTATCAGAGTTTAATAATTTTAAAGGTATTTTTCTATCAGGAAAAGCTTTTATGCAGTCTGAACTTCTAAAGTAAACACAAACCAGTGTTAATAAAAAGCAAATCAATATTTTTTGTTAAATTTTAATAATCCTGAAAACCTACAAATAGGTAGCCTGAGTTGAGATGACAGTTAGCTGCGTTTCTATGACAACCTAGAGGAATAGTACAAGCCTTGACTTGCAGCAAAGCTAAGATATAAACAGAGTGACATTTACCCCATACAAGAAAACTCACAGCTTTCCTTTTTTAAGGGGGGGGGGGGGGAAGGGAGGGGCAGAAATCAATTTCTCAACTAAGATGGATTTTTACTAAGTGTTTGGCACTTTTAATTAAAGAGAAGTCCTTTAAACCATCCTAGAGGATTCTAAACATTTGAAAAGAAATCTTATAGCACTGCTTCTTGCACCACCGCTTAATACTTCTTCTGTATTTTCTGCCTAAAAAAAACACTGAATTTTGAAATTCTTGTCAAATGTATTAAGAGAAAAAGAAATATATGGCAGCTTTAAATTCTGATTGGAATGGAGACCCATAGAGCTGACAGGAGGAAGCTACCTTCGTGGTGTGGTAAAATAAATAATGACCATTTTTCAACCACAGGAATGCTAATTTGAAACTCATATTCCATTTAGTTTTCTACTTGCCTTTCACTGCTGAAGATAGCAGTCAAATTGCTAAAAATACGCTTTAAAGAACCTGTAAAGAACAGATATCCATAAACATTTCCCATTGAAAGCACATTTCCAATTGAATGAAATACTCTAAATTAACCAGTAAGACTAATACAAATCCCTTCCTACTAAGAGCTCTTTCATTTGTCACTGCTGATCTCCTGAATTGAAAACAAATTGCTCTTCCCACACCTAACACCTAGTAGGTCTGAAACTCACTACCAACTCTTCTTCTGGAGCAGATTTACAAAACTGAGGAGAGCTGCAAACGTGCAATAAGCTTTCAGAAGGCCAGTGCCACTGCAAGGGATGCTCATCTGCTTTTCTGAATGCAGGTTCGGAACCTTCTTCGGATATTCTGTCCTGTCTTTCCCAGCTTTCCCTACAGGAACAACTGCGGTGGAATTGCAAGTAGAAAAAAAAAAATCTGAAATCAGTCCTCACGACGAAAATTTCCAGAAGGAACCTGTAGGCAGTTCCCAGAGTTATTCCATTAGCCCACATTTGCTCCTGCAACAGAGGATCTGCCCACAGGACAGTCTGTCGCATGAACTACATGCTCTACTGATTGCGGATACTCTAATTATGTTACGGGCACTGACAGTGAAGTGTCATCCTTCCCGCACAATTTGCCCTCAAAGTTTTTCAAAGCCTTTATGGAAATAAACGGTGCATACATTATAAAGCAAGCACCCTTCCTCTTTGCTGCACATCTTCCGTCCAGTCCCAGCTAGAATTCCAATTAATATAGGTGGCCATTACAGTCTCGTTTACACCTGCAAGTTTTGACCTTGCAAAGCATTTAAACTCAAATACAAACATACCTGAGGTCCATCACTCAAGCAATTTCAAAGGAGCCACACTCACACCCTACTGCAACAAGGCCCCAGGGTCATAGGCCTTCGTAAAAGGCCATGTCTTGAACAAAAAGACAAAACAAACAAAGAAAAAAAACACAGTTTACATTTCTTTCATGCTTTCTTTCAAGTTCACATCGATTTCAGAGATTATAAGAAAAATGTTAAATTAGCTATTAGCTTGTTTCCTCCTAGCTTAAAGGCCATTAAAAATGCTCTGCCTCTCTGTATCCAAATAGTTAATGTTTAGGATACATTATAAAATCTCATTAAAAAAATTTAAAAAACCCCACAAAACCCACTCTGCTGCCAAAGTGCAAACCCAACATTACTGCTAAAAAGTGAGAAGAGGCTACTTAGCAATTTGTGAGAGTAATTTTTTTTGGCATTTAATACAGGCCAGATCTTTGGAAACCCACATTGAACCTACTAAGAAATCAGCATTTTCATTTATTTAAACAGTCATCACTAACACGCAGAAGAAAAAATTAAACTAACTAGTTAGAGCTCCAGAATTATTAGTTTACAAACAATGTGAAAATCTCCAGTAGAACCGAAGAAACCAAGTCCATTTATTTTTGAGTTAAAATAAAGGTTCACAGAACATCCTCAGTTATGCAAAAATGAATAAACACATCCTTAGTGCTCTGCTGGGGGCAGCTTCACTTATTACAGAAATTCAACAACAAATACAAAAAAACCCCACAACATAAAAAGACCTCAAGCCCCAGAATGCAGTCTCCAGGAATTACTCACTTCTCTTCTATATGTACAAAGCACAAAGTGCAGCAAAAAACCCAGCAAACTCAGTTGCCAAGATCATGTATTACCATTTTTGTCTTGACATCTTGACTTGATCTAAAGGATATCCATCTCCAACTGCTAATCTTTTTATGGAAATGATGTCTTAATCAGGGGCTCAGACTGGTTGTCTCAGTTTTTTTTCTGAGGGCCTTGTGGGACGGTGGACTGGGAAGGACCTTTCCTCTGCAAATCCCCTAATTGACATGGGAGCAATGAGTACTTATCCAAGTCGCTGGTACCCTGCTGAGAAGTGGAATGGGTGACTTCTAACCACACTGCTATGACAGATGCATCATCAGTGGGGATTTACACCACTCCCGTGGCCTCCAGGCCATCCGCAAACTCTTCCTATCACCAGCATTGCCTGGGAGGGCAGGACTGCACCAGGGAGGAGGCTGTGCAACCCTCAGTTTGGACAAGGGGGTCCAACAAGCACCTTACAAACTTTAGGATAACTGTCGCAAGATTTCCATGAGGAACCAAGCACTGCCCAACAAAAGATACAGCCAAAATTTTTTTTTAACCTTCACCTCATTACCACACCTGGAAATTGTACCGCATCGGTCGTAATGCCTCCTTTGGCCTGGTAAAGAAATGATGATTATTTTCAGTCTTTATCCTCTCCAGTTCAGATCCCAGACCTTTGTTAGGACCTGACTATCTCCCTTCATTCAGGGTCAAAAGATACTGAAGCGCTGATTTATTAATGAACCTGACTTTATGTTTGCTAAACCCCTCTCCCCAAATTCTTCAGAGAAAATACTTGCCTAACACCGAGTCCCTCAGACAAGCAGGTTCACTGTTGCATTAATCTGTCATCTCTAGTTCTCTCTACCCAGATCGCATTTGGGCTAAATGTGGCCCAGATAATCTGATAATCCAGATGACCAGACACAAATCTCCATATTCCCAGTACCACTCCAGGAATATCCATGTGCATTATTTCTCACTTCCTGCTTTACCATCTTTCACACAAAGATATTTACTTTTTCTAATAGCTGTATGCTAACACACTGAGACTTCCCATATATTTTGTACCTAAAGGCAGTAATTAGGCCTGACAAACTGTATAGTTTCTCCATCCTGGAAATAACGCTTCAATTTAGACATCCTTGCTCAGCTAGGACAATGAGTTTCTTCAGCCTGGTCTGGAGGGCAAGGCAAGATGCAGGCACAGCAATGCTTTACTGCAGCTCTGCAGGGCTGGGTCTGCTGATGGGGCTCCTCTGGATTTTGGGATGCCAATGGAAAAGGAAACGAGTGACTGCTCGCCACAATGTTACAGCAGATGGAGGTTGAAGGGGTGGCCTGCTTTCAGAGCACCAGTCAATCCTATCTATAATCCAACTATCCAAACCCAACAGGTTAAGGGTGCTGGCTCCCAGTGTAACACTTAATCTCCACTTCTAAGACTGCACAGTCCTGAACCCTCAGGAGCAAGAGGAAATATAACCTAGCCCTCCCCTAGCCTCCCCCTTCCAAACCTGCTCTGCTTCGTCCCCTGGCAACCCTCAGATGGACCTTTGCTGATACCCTAACTCCCCTCAAACGCTTCACCAAACCCTCCCAGCCTGGACTCCCACCCCAACCTCAACACCTTCCAGAGTGCCTGCCAGGACACCCATTTTCTTACTCTTCAAAGCCATCACGTCCTCCATTGGAAGCTCACTTCCAGCCAGGCAACCCTCATGGCAGAGCAGCTTTCCTATACAGAGTTTTTAATGACTGCTTACAGCCTGGCATGAAACAGCTGTTCACAAGACACCAGAACCCAGCATGGACAGCTCAGCAAATACACTAAATTTGGACCTAAGGAAAAGCAGAGCACAGCTCCCATCCCAGCAGCACACCCACGCCAACTCACAGACGCTCAGGGAGACAGAGATCAAGACTGACCACTGAGCAAAAGGATTCGTAAATGCAGACAATTACCGTCCTTATTTCCGCATCCTCTTTCCATGCCTTAACAGCATAGATGTTCTTCAAATACACGGAAGGAAAAAGCAATTTTATTTTACTAATTCAGGGTTCACATATGCAAGTGAACGTACTGCCTATTTGCAATACATGGGAATACGGCTAGTGAATTAAAACATTAAGCAAAAATTCTGCTACAAGTGAAAACATTATATGGGAGCAACACATGACATAACACATGCAGGAGGATTAATATTCTTAAAACAGTTTTAGAAAACATTAAAAGGCAAGTTGTAACAAATTGTTAATGTCTGTTGATGAATTTAAGGAAGTAACATCATAATGTTGCAACACAGTTTGGAGATCCCTTCAACTTCCATCTCAGATCATGTTTTAAAGTCTCTGTATTATTTGGTAATAACATTGAATAGGTTTTTTGTTTTATTTTTTGAGAACACGAAAATGAAGAAAAACTCCTAATCTTTATCTGCTAAACGGCTTATCATGCTCATAATTTTAAGTATGATAACACCTTGGTTATACCTGTGATGGAGTAAATTGGCCTTCTCCCCCTCTTCCTTGTTATATTCCTATTTAATAGTCACAAAACACTCATAAATCCCACTCTTGCCTTATAATTGCAGGCATCAGATTACCTATCACTCATACTTTAAAGATGAGAGGTAAAAGCTTTAAACCCCATATATGAAACTGGAATTGGTGTATCATCTATTTGATATGAGAAGGTATCAAAGAATATTTTCGGACATTTGTCCACTTCCCTCTACCCTAAAAGCAAACCTGATTTTTGTTTCCCTACAGCAACTTTGAGTAACCTGACCTGCATTAAGCATGCATGGCAGCAGCATCTTACTCTGCCTCAGCACCATTTTTGGAAAGCTCACCTGACTTGATGATGATGACCAGTTCTGGCCAGAAATGGTGGGAGGAGGGAGGTTTGCCTTTGGAAAGTTTTGGAAGTCAAATTTGTCAAAAGATGTAAATTACTGAGGCAGGCAAAGAGGACATATCACTATCTTTGTAAAAGACATAGTTATTTACTCAAATTTCTTCCACTCCAACATCTGACTTCTTCAGTGTTTGCCTCTGATGCTGCCATTTTTGAAGGAAACCACCCACAGGACAACCTATTGCCCACCATTCTGACACGGGAGTCAGAAAAACCCCTAGCACAGCTCAGGTTTCTTCTCACAACAACTGGAACCTAAACACTGGTTTTGAAAAATACTTTAAAGAATCACTATTTCTGGTAAGAATAGCTGGAAATTCACAACACAAAGATTTGCCAGAATTTATGTTTTCATTGTTGCAAAAATAGTGGTGGATTGTTACTTTGTATAATCAAGAAACACATAAAGTGCAATTTAAAAGCCCATTCCGTCCTTAAAACTGTAACACCTCAAAGTCATGTATTAAAGATCTTCAAGTAGATCTGGCCATATCTGCTTTTTAAAGAGATTCCTGTGTTCTAAAATGATGCAAACACCACACCTTCCCTGCTGCCCATTTCTAGGTCTCACTCTGCCTTCTTTTAAAAGAAAAAACAAATCCAAAAGCAAACCAGAAGAAAGCACTCCGTCCTCTGCAGTTTTCACAGATATATCCGCTTGTGCTGAAGAAACAAGTGACACAGAGCAAACAAGGAGAATTACAGCAGAAGAATACATAACTATTGCAAAGTGCAGCTTCATCATTACTGTTTCTCCATCCCTAGGATACGGTTTCCAGACTTGTGTTCCTGTCTCAATGATAAAGGGACTACCTATGCTATTTTCAGGATTAGGATCCTGACTCAATTTCTCTCAATGCAATCAAATCTCTAACACTAAAGGGATGCCAAGAAAAACTCAGACAGGCCTTTAATCTTCAAAAGCCCAGTTTGCTAGGTAGTGCACAATTTTATTGCAAGTTGTTGTTTTATTTACTGTGCTGAATTTAAATATTGACCACTTTACCAGACCCTCTGGAGACTAAAACTTACTGAGAGAACATAAATCTTTTTTCCTCCATTACTTACATAAAAATTTTGTTCCTACAAGAAAATTTTAACAAAGCAGAAAAAATAAATTAGTTGGTTTAAGAATGAGAATAGCAAAGAGCATTTCATCTTGAAGTTACTGGTTGAAAACCAGGTAGAGCAACAGTGAGTGACAGCTAGAAACATCCCTGGTCTTGTTTATTAGCCTGCTTAGCCAAAATTTTGGGGGGGGGGAAAAAAAGAAAAAAAAAAAGAAAAAAAAAGAAAAAAAAAAAGAAAAAATCTCCCAAACAATTTCCTATAAAAAGAGAGCCATATTATAAAATTACTGATCTCAAGTGACAGCCTGGGTAGTAACTTCAATGAGGATGCAAATTACTGAGGCAGGCATAGAGGACATATCATTATCTTTGTAAAAGACCTGATTATTTACTCAAGTTTTGTAGAATACTTGCAGGACAGTGTGGAAGGGCACAGCTGCTCTATTTTGAACCCTATATAAACACAGGCTTTGTGAGAATTAGTATAGTTTGGAATAAATGTTACAATCATTTGGAATAAATACTAAAAAACTATTCAAGTTTCCAATCTGTAGGAGAATTAGTTTCTATTCTGCAACTACTGCTATACGAGACAACAAAAAGCATGAAGACTGAAATTTCTAAACCGTGAAAACACATCTGTGACTTACGCTGCTAAAAATATTTTCCCCTAATTCTATGGTGAAAATACAATAATGTTAGCTCAGTGAAGGAAGTGAAGTGAATAACCTCCCATCCAGTTCCTTTATGATTCCTCATAAGGCAAATCACCAATACTTTCCCAGTATCTGGCTGTAAAATTGGCAAATACAGATTAGGATGGTAAAATTTCACACAGCAGTTTTCTGTTCTCCTCATGCATTTTCTGCAGGGATTTATCTAATACCTTGACCTCTTTGGGAAAATGCAGATACACACCAGGAGCAAGGAATTAAGATGATATGGCTGCCTGTGAATATGTATCAAAATGGGCTGCGTTCACAGTATGAAATGACAAATAGTCGAAAGGCAAAGCAGAGAGCATTTTATTTCTTCGCAAAACTGTTGTGGTATACAGAATGTCACGCTATATTTGCGGAACACCAAGTGAAGATTCACTCCTACAGGTTTGAGGGAGCTGGGCACCAGCCAAGTTGTGAAGCAGAAGTAACACACAGATGACATACTGCACATGAGCAATCATCATAAATGGCATGTTAAAAAAAATAGTAAAAAGTCCATATAGTACAATTTGGTTTGACTTCAATTCCCATCAATTTATTTTATTTTACTGGTAGTTTTGTGCATGGCAAAGAACACCTGAAAACTTTCAAATCCACTGCAGTGTTCAAAAGCACAAGATCAGTCCATCCACATCAAGTGCACCATACAGAGGCAGCACAGGATAGGCTGTTTTATCTTCCATGTCCAAATCCAATTCCAACACTGAAAAATCCAAAGATAGTTCAAATCTCAATGAAACTATACATTTCTACTTGTATTTTTCCTTTTGCTGAGTAAGGAACTTGGGCAAACATTTGTTTTCCCCATGAACACTACTCAAGCAGCCCGGTTGCCACCTTGTGATGTACTGCATGTGAAAACCCTACAGTGCAGTTTTGGGAACAGTAGTTTTTAAAGTTCACCCACTCACCACAGTGGAAGAGCTAGATGGTAAATAGAAGAATTTCCCCGCTACTTTCCTTTTTCCAGCCCAGAATGTTATTCCACGCAGATGAATACGTTTAGTATTTTGGAAAAGCCACATCTGCATACTCTGTTAACACACTAGCTTTGCAATTGCATTTAATTTATGTAGCACGTACAGCAGCATTTTTACTTTTTATGTATTCCACAACACACAGATAGAACAGGCATTTGTGGTTAATATTAATAGCTCATTAAATCAAGTATCTAATTTTCACTCAAAACCAGAAGATATTAAAAGAATATAGCAATAATCCATTTCTCCTGCAAGTCAATCCTCTAACGATGTATATTATAATGTTAGTTACTAGTCACTGCAAACTTGTTTTTCAAATTAATGTATAAAAAGATTCCATTTAAACTTCAATAAATAATTTACTGTGCTCATCCTACTGACTCAAATTGATAAATTATTTGCATGATACATTTTCTCATTAATAAGGAGGAGAACTTTCTATTTGGAATGTATATATCTTTTCCTTCCATTCTCCCCATTTAAAAGGCCAATTTCACTTAAAGCCATGCAGGGGGAAGCAATGCCTCTTCAGATTGGTCAGGTATGTGAAACAGAATATGCTTTCTGAGCATTTTTCTCCCATTTTTATATTTTTAAAACAACTGGAAGAGAAAAATGGCAACCTAGCGTAGAGCTGTTCAATAATAAGGAAAAGAGGCACGATGAAAAGAAGTACTTTGCCAAAGGTCATAGAGGAGACAAAAAAAAGGCAAGGACTGAGGTACAGTAGCCAAATCTACTTTTCAACCATCCATTTTTTGTTGCAACGGTGATGCCCCTTCAAAAGCTACTAGCCACAGAAGAGTTCACTTCTTCCAGTCCAATGCTCCACACTCCATGTTAAGAGAACATTTTGATGGAAACAGAGTATGACAAGGAGCCTTTTTTACCAGATGCTTTATTTACTTGAAATGATTTAATTGCTTTGACCTAATCCAGACCCAACCTACAAGGCTAAGATCTGGAGTGCACTGAAAAGAAAAAGAAAACATCAAGGCTTTTTAGTTGCCTCTTTTTAAGGCTCACATGTTTCCTAACTGTGTTCTTGCTCTGATCAGTTTTCAAAACCTTAAAGAACAAAACCACTATCAATTTCAGCAATAAAAGTGTATCAGTGAGGGATATTTCTAAACCACCATAGATTGTTTGAGCACTGGGTTAACCAAGAATTTCTACAATACTTTCCTCTCTATAAACTCTCATAGAATTTATTAATATAGTGTTTAAATAACTAAAAGAATAAACTAAATGAACAAACATATCCCTTTCACAGGGTACCAGTGATCAAAGATCAGAAAACAGGCCCAAAAAAATGAAGACCAGGAGATATAAAAACGGAAGTGCTAGAATGGAAACATATGCAAACACTGATGACTAGCACACACAAGCACGTAGTAAAAAAACAGCAATGCACATTAATGCAACTTTTTTTAAAAAAACTTATTTTTAATAAATTTTTGCAAAAAATGAACACCTGTATCCACCTGCTGGGTTTTTTTTTTTTTGGTTATTTCCTTTAACAGGCCAACAATACAAAACAAAAAATTTACCCTGCATGCAGCACCTACAAAAAAAAAAATCAGTGAAACTCCTTACATATTCTCAGGATCATTTCATGGGACATAGCACTCATTTTGATTCCAGTGACACTTGTTCCTGAAAAGGTGCTCCCTGTAAAGAAGATACGTACTAGACCAGGGCAATCTGCCCATAGGCCCAGCAGTAAATTAGAAAGGAGCAGAAAACTTTAACAAATAACTAACCAAATTCCAGGATGATAACTTAGCTTTGATTCCCTTATGAAGTAGGAAGGTTCTGTTTTTTGTCACATCATGATTTTAATTTTAACAGTACCTCACACTCAAAAATAGGGTTTGAAACCCTCTCTTTACTTCTCAGAGGTAGGAAACCATCGCTCCATTTTATGGGGGCGGGGGAGGCCGGGGGAGGCACGCAGGCAAGAAAGAGGCAGAGTATAATTAACCTGTACATGAAGTCTGAGGTTGAGACAGAAGCTGTAGGTCCTGGGACCCCGAGGCACGGTTCCAAACATTTTTCTGCTACATGCAAGTTACCTGAAATAATTGTTACTAACTTACGCAGACCAGCAGTTTTCCAGGGTGCAATATACACTTTTAACAAATTAAGTATCAATGGCAATGTTTTGTGCACTACATATACAGTGAAAACACAAATAACATTCACCTGACCTCACAAGATTTCATAGTGTGACATAATGAATGGTGACTCTGCCATACTGTGCAACTACAACACACTGTAAAGAAACACACTCTATAGCAATACAGTGCAGAGCAGCATGGAGGTTCAGGGAGAGTCAAGTTGACTCTTTAATAAGCTTTCTTTTGAATTAAGAGATACAAACCCAGTTCCTCTCTTTATAGAATGCAAGTGATTCATGGGTGCATTTTGCAATACATGCTGTTGTGCGTGCTACTGTACTCTAGTTATTCCTTGTTTTAAATTAAAGAAGATCACTTGTTTCAAATTAAAATAAAAAATTGTTTAAATAACTCCACAACAGTCCATTATGTAATATAACAGGATTCTCTCATTAAAAGTAAAACTTTCAAAGACAAAACTACAAGCTGAGCAGCAGCATCAACTCAAATGCAAGAAAAATATCATTGTGCATCTCACCTTACCACCATGTTGCACTGCTACTGAAGACGGTTTAACTATTTACTTATACATTTATTAGCGTCATCTTTGCTAATTAGCTAGCAAAATTTAAGTATCTGCCTGACAGAAAACAGCTCAACTGAGAAAAGTAAGATTTTACAAAAACAGATATATCGGAAGGAAAAAAATTAATTTGAAAACAGAAATTCAGATTTAGGCTGAACATAATTTTTGCAGACTTTTTTCCTCCACAGTTTACAAACAGCCAAAAGTCAGATTACTTTGTTGTCTATTTTTAAGATCTCATCAAATATGACAGTGCAAACATGTAGCTCCAGGTGCTGTAAAATAAAATTAAATAAGCCAATGAAACCACACTGTACTAGGACTTTTCAGCCAAACAAACCTGCTCAGGCTCAGCCCCAAATGTAGCAGATTTGTAGGTTTGGGTGAAGTAAAGCAAATATACTTCACAAGCACAATTTAAAAAAACAAAACCAAACAACCAAAACCAAAAGATACAAAAAAGAAAAGAATTGTGCTTCAAGACTGCAGTAGAATTACTTAGCAAACCAAGTAAGTTTTTCTCTTGAGAATTAAAAGACTGTGTCAGATATACTGCTTCCTCATTGTATCATGGTACAATATAGCAGTCTGTCTATAGGAAAAGAAAAAGCTTATAATACCCCATATCATATATAAGGATATGAAATAAAAGTGTAAGTTGTACTGTAGTTACCAGGAATGATCTATTACATTTCTACAAATGCTGACACAAGTAACTACCACTATCTCCAACCCTGAAAGGTTTGGTCAACATCTGAGCATATGCACCATCTCTGCTAATTAACACCCCTGAATTTTACACATTCTGATTTAAGCAGCTGAAAAGTATTAAACACTTAAGCAGCCTTAGGATCTCAATTTCCTGGGAAGCAAGAGTTGGAACCAAACTTACAATGAAGGGCTCTTAGCTGATGTACATTCAAGACAGACAATTTTTGCAGACTCCCACATTTGAGACCTATTATAAAGCTCTACCACCAAGTCTGCGCAAATAAGCATCCTGGCATTTATTAAAGAGCCTGTCATTCAAAACAAACCAAGTAGGTAGCAAGTTAGAATTAGCACCTTATTTACTAGGAGCTACTAAAGGAATGATGCTAAAAGAGTTGCTGCACAAAAGCCAACCACTGTATGTTTGATTCTTTAATAGGTTAATGGCACAGCAGTGTAAAAAATACGGGGGGGGGGGCAGGAGGGAAATCTATGTTTCATTTACACATCCAGTTCAGACAGGGACATCATTTAATCAAAAACAGGAATTTAAAAATTACCTTCTTCCACAATAGAAAAGAATTCTATAGTATAACTTGGATATGCATCATGTGCCCTCTGAAACCAACAGTAATAACTTTTAATTTAAATTAAGTGCAAGACCAATTGTATATGCAAAAATCTTTATTACTATGATGGTAAGATGTCTACAAAGCCCACGCCATAAATACTATATTTTTTCAAATGTAAAACAGCACATAGGCTGCAAGGATTAGAGTCTCAGATTCTAATACTGCCACCATAATTATTCAGCTATGAGCCACCCAAAAGAAATCATACAACTTTATGATCACAAAAGCTAAGAGTGAAGCCATCAGCTCAGTCTTATCTCTGACTATATTTCAAATAATATAAGCAAGCACTGACAACATTTAGACATTGTGATTCTACCACCATTTTTGGTTTCTATCTGAATGATCATTAAAAATAGTCTAATGAGTGATATAAACACTAAGATTGTGAAAATTGTTCACTACTTCCTTTAAGTACTTTCTAAACATGGTTTCAAAGTTTCACTTCATCAGCTACTTGTGTAGTGTCAAGACACTACAGACTGGACTTACTATTCAAAGACAACTTACGGAAAGCGTTTTCATAGGCATTAGAATGACAATTGGATTGTTCTTTAGATCCAACATCTACGTTCTCAGTATGAAAATTTCCTTTTCAGTTCTCTATACATGTGAAATTAACATTAAAAATAAACATCAACTTTAACAAAGGTCTTGTTGAAATTGTATGACTTTCAGTTTTGTGAAAGCTGCATGATGCCTCGTTTTACTCAAGGTAAAAACAAACAAAACCCCAACAACCTAGCAACCCATTTATGATTAATTCTGCTGTAAATACTTACTTACTATAGGCTGAAATGTTGAAAGGCCATTAAAAAGGCCACTAAAACAAGCTCTCACTTGCAATAGGCTTTAAATTAAAAAAAGCCTGGGCAGGTAAGTATTTGTGTTCACGATGCTGTGAATGTCAACCCTTGAGAGGATTACTATTCTACTAAATACTGAGTCGTTGCACAGTCATTGTCTGTGTGTGCTTCACATCACAAAGTAACATCCAGAATGAAACCATTTTACACTGGGCAAAAAAGTCTGGTCCAGGCGGCTGTTCCACACAGCAACATTAAAGGGCCAAAGAAATCCCTGCTTCTCACAGTGCCACTGCAGACAGCCACTCATGAAAGGCAGAGGGAAAAAAATTATCCCACAAGAAACAAAGCCACCATCCTCTGCAAAAAGATTTTTTCAAAATCCACCACTGCAGTCTCTGCAGTAGCCACTGTCTTGGAAATCAGGATTTCTGCCTGCTTAGTGCTTAAACCCAGATCCCAAGCACGAAGATTTGTCCCTAGGTAAAGAATAGAAAATCTTCCTAACAGCAAGTCCATTAAAGTTTTGGAAGTCTAGGAGCCACTTTCATTTAGATACATAATGGCTGAAAACACTTTGTCAAGGTCATACCCTGCTCTGTATCATCAGTCCTTGCTGGTGGCCACAACTGAAGCTGCTTAACCACCCTTATTTCTTCCTTCCTGTAGCCATCCTAGACCACACTGAAGTCAAGTACCTCTTTCCAGATCTTTATGTTTCCTTCAATGATGGCAGGTTTGGAGATAGTACACTACTGTTTGGGGACAAATTCTTCAACCTCTGTAGCTCCCTTTCTCTCCTCACCTCTGGATCACTTTTTCCAGCACCTACAGCAGGGTAGGCAGACCTCTCCAGAACATGAGACAATTTATGACAAAATGTCATCTCAAGAACAGAAATGACCATGACTAAATCTAGACCATGAAGTTATTAAATAACACAGTAATTACTTGAATGTAGTATTACTGCATACATAATTACACCGACAATTAAATTTTCATTTGATCAAAACAGAAATGCATGCACTTGAATTTGTCTCAGCATAATTCATTTTACTATAATGGGGCGATTGTGGTTTTTTTTAATATATAAAGAAGCTTCTAACACCAAATCACAGCTTCTTTTTAATAATTTAAGCTCAGCTTAACATTCCTTGCTATATAATACCAGCAAAGCTTCTAAAAACAACCAGTGAGGTAGTATTTTTCCCTCCATACTGACAAACAACTAGCACTGACACAGATTCAAGTATGAAGCATTTTAAGCAGGCTTACCTCAGATTCATCTGTTGATTCCTCATTAGACCTGCTTTCCTGAAAATGACACAAAGAACAAAGGGAAAATTAGCTAAGCACATACATAACTGAAGAGTATTTCCCCTTTTAAAGTACTTTTTTAAGCTTTACTAACAGACAGAAGACAAAGTGAAAGCAACTCAAAGTTCAGAGTGTCCATCCTTTCCATTCATACCCAACTTGTGCTTGCACTTGCAATCTAGGACCATGCTGACACTCAGTGGCACTAGTTGACTGTGATAGTATTGTCAGTTACCCTAAAAGAGAGAGTGATTGGATCATTTGGGAATTTCTCCCTGTGAGAGTTTCCCTCCTTCCAGAAGCGGTAGCAAGTTTTGTAAAGCAACTGCCCATGTCTTGACTTGCAAGGCAAAATAGCATTCTCAAGTTATCCACAAACTAACTTTGGTATCCAACTATTCAGCAGCTAATATAGGCTTATTTTAAACTTAAATAATTCCAAACCATTGTCCATAGAAAACCAGCATTTAATGACTTTCTCTTCCCATCCCATATCAATGCAAGCCATGTGGCTTCCTCTTGCCTTTGAAGCAACTGTACCTTTAAAACATCTCTCTCTGGCAAGACAATGATTCTTACTGTCCTACAAAAAAAATTTTGTAAGTCAACTCCTGCTAATCTCTCACCTGTCCACTGCAAAAATCTGCTGATGCAATGCCTCCTCAAAGAGGTCAGCAAAATGAAGATTTACTTAACGTATTTATCGTTATCAATAGCAATAAAAGGTTGCAACTAATACGCTGACAGTGAATGTAAGCATTTTAACAACAAAATATGATATAAACAAAGAACGAGCAAGAGAGAAGGCAGCATTTCAAATCTTATGAAGTAGTATTTGGACAGTAAGATAAATAGGTACAGAATTTCACCAGAGAAGGCAAAAAAAAAGAGAGAGTTACCAACAGCTAAAAGAGAAATGGAAAGGGAAGAAAATTTAATGCACTGACAACCAGTGTCATTTTTAGTTTGTCACATTTATTTATTTTCCGTGTTTATAAAATGCACTGATTGTGACCTCTAGGCAAAAAGCAAATGCCTCCTTTGCATTAGTGGAGGTTTACCTTTAGTGACCATAGTGACCATCACAACAGACTAGAGATACTGATGGGGGAGAAGAAAAGCAGCATTTCTGCTTGCCACTTGAAACTCAGTGCAAGGTGTTACCATGATTACTGCCATCAGTTTCCTCCATTTTACTTACTACAGCCAAGTCCACCTGTGGAACACACATCCTATACCTGTGTTGTCTATATTCATGACATGAGTTAGGAAATTGCAAGTAGAAAGAACATGGGAGTCAAGGGAAGATGAAGAGGGAGTAAAATCCTGGCATCCTTTCAAGCTTAGGTTTGACTTTGAAAGTACAACTGTTTGTCCGTCAGTCTCACGGGCTCTACTCACAAGACGCAGTTATCTTTCAGGAAATAACAATTTTGTTACATATAATCGTTGTGCATCTTAAGTTCTACTTAACAATAACCAAACGAGGACTGAACTAAAATATTGTGGTGTAACACTGTCGGCCTATTGGACAAGCTAGAGCAACACAGGAAGTCCAATGCAAAATATCACTAGATCCCCAATAAAAAAACTGCCTTTCTCTCCTGAATACCACGAGTTGCCTACTCAGCTCCTCTGTAAATCAAAACTACTAGCACCACCATTTTGGTATTTTGATACACTCACATAATTTGTATCAACAGGAGAATTTGTTTTTTTTAAAAAAAAAAAAATCTGTTCTCCCAAACAAAATAAGCAATTACAGCAAGTGACATTTTTGCTGGTACACATGAGTCTTTCTAGTGCAGTTACACCACTTACATTTTTTCTTCCCCCATGGTTCTAATTGCTTTGGCTATTCAGGAGAACACAAATGTAGGGGAAGCCAGTGACGGGAATCTGTTTTGATTTGGGACATGTATCCTGGTATCCCTACTGTACTCACAAGCACTGCAACTGCAGCTACTAAATTTCATAAACGGCATACAAATTCAGGCAAATGCTTCACGGCCTTTATGTTTTACTGCAGAAAATAACATGCAAAAATTCAGAGGGAGTCTTGGCCTAGGAAAGAAATGCAGAAACTGTATTTGTTCCCTGAGAAGAACTTAGCTGAAGGTGCTTAGAATTGACCTACTAACTCACTTTGCTAGCAACTTACTATGAAAAGCTTTCAGCCTGAGTTTTCCCACTCGCGCAGGCAAACTGGAAGAGCAAACTGCAGTTATGACTGCCCTGGGGTTTTGTTAGGTTTCTCTCCCCTCCCTCCAAATGTATGAGCCAAGAGAATTATCCCCCACTTCTACTTTTTAGTAGCCTCGTAACTGTGAAAAGGAAATCCCTCAACAGGGATTTGTAGACAACCAGGATCCCAAATCATGTAGGAATAGCTGCCATTGGTAGGTCTCAGACTCTAGGGGAAAATCAGGAGTACACTTCAGCCAGGTGGCAAATGCTGTTGCTCAAGCAGCCTTAGAGCAGAGAAAGGGAACAAGGATAAGGAAGCCACAGAAATATGAAGTAATCTCTCACCATTATAATCTCTCACTTAGCAGATCCAAAATAACTTCTCAATAAAGTCTTAAACTGGCTTTCCAACATGATGGACATAGCATTTTCCCTGCCCTGCCTTTACAAACATGAGATGTTATCCACTATATGTTTAGGCCCATAACTTAAAGCCACTGGGAGGAAAAAACCATGAAACTTGGGTTTCAAAGAAACTGTGCCACCACTCGCCTACATCCACAACATACAAATCCTTTTCAGCATGGGTGTACATGCTCCTCACAGGAAATAAACAGAAACGAATAAGGTAACTATCCTATCATAGTCCAAAGAGAGCCAGACACAGGCTGTTTTAATCTCTTATATTACTAGAGAAGGAAATAAGACTTGTCAGAGTTGGTTTTATCCCGAGAACCCTTTCAAATGCTGCCACAGTTAAAAACCAAAGCAGGGGATGAAGCCTGCCCCAAAGAAGCCAGCCCCTCCCAACAAAACCCCCGACAGCTGGGAAGGTGGAAACCAGATGCCAATCTCCAATTAAGATCAATTCCCTTGAGGTAATTCTAAGGCTCTCCCACCTTTAGGCATTCAAGACAGACAAACACCATACAGCTTAGCTGTGTGTCAAAGTCCTGGCTCAGCAAAGAAACATTGAGAAAGTATCTGAAAGGACTGGGAACTTCACTTCTTGTTTTTATTTTATCTTTTTCTCGGGAAGGAGCAGTCTGGGCAGGGGGAGCTTTAGGAGGATACCCACTTTAGAGAACCACGGGTCGCAAGCACCAAACTCCCCAAGTTTTGTCTCAGGAGAAAACTCCCCTGTTGAGATGAGCTCGCTTACATCTTCTGCGCCACTTGGTAAAGGACAGCTTCTCAACCATTTCAGACGGACCCTTCAGCTCTTTAATCTTGGCTCTACAGCGGTGCCAGCTGCATTCCTGAACCCCTCCCGTTCGCCAGCCCCACCGCATCGGGTGTTATCTAAGAAGCGGAGCCCTTCGCGACTTGCGCCGCCTCCCCTGTCCGTCTATCAGGTTTTTTTAGACAAAACCCGATAGGCAGCCTCGGGCAGCCCCGTCCGCGCAGCGCAGCGGGGGAGAGGAAGCCTCGCCCCGCCGCTTCCATCTCCCCCTCTCCTCCGCCCCGGCGCAGCGAGGCTCCAACCGCCCCGCCGCCAGCCCTCGCAGCCCCGCAGGGCTGGCTGCCCTCTCCCCCCTCACACACGCGTTGTCCCTTCGCCCCTCTGCTCCCAAGGGCCGCCCCGGTCCCGCGCTCCCGCCGCCCCGCTCCTCGCCCCCTCCGACGGGGCAGTGCCCTCACGGCCTCTACCTTCTCCTCGGCTTCCGCCATGGCGCGGTCGGCGAGCCGTCATGTGAGGAGCAGGAAGCCGGTGAGGGCGGAGGCACCCTGGGAAATGTAGTTTCGGAGAAGGGTGTGTTTTCCTCTATTTTTTGGGTTTTATTTTTCCTTCTTCTTTGTTGTTGTTGTTGTGATTGGTTATTTTGGGGGTGGGATGGCTCTTGCCCAGCTGTAGGTATGGTGGTGCTGCCTTACAACCTACACCAAGGGCAGAGGCAAGGCTGGGCCCAACAGGGACAACGTGTTCCGGACTGGGTTTCCTTCTGCCCTCCTTAGCTGCAAGCGAGATGCTTTTTCAAGCTGAATTCCTTCAGTTCCCTTAGGGAGACCTTTGTACACCCAGCTGTGATGAGACTGAAGGCGGCCACCCCAGTGAATGAGGAGATGGCTTCTGGTTAGCGGGGGCTAGTTGAAGCCAAGAGCTGCTTGCAGCGTATCTGTGCCCGCCGCCATGTTGCGCACTGGACTGCCAGTTCTCCAGGACAAGGCCCGTTTATTGGTGGCCATCTGAGCAGCACTTGGTCGAGCACAGCTCCGGTTTCCATTAGATATACTCTGGTGAGACATGTAGCAGCCTCTGTCCTCTCTGTACTTTTTACTTAATTTGTCAATATTGAAATTGCCCACACACGCTTTACTATCAGGAGAAGGATTTTAGAAAGCCTGAATATCTTTCTACAATTCTAGGAGCTGCTGCATTTTCTCTTTTAAAACTTTAAAATGAGACCTGAATGCCTTGCTTGAATCCAAATTACTTTCTTTATACCTTAAAAATATAACCAAGGCTAAAAAGCAATAGGCAGTACTTTTTATCACTCAGGTTTTGCCGGTGGAGCTATTCCAAATCTAAGGTGGCGTTACAGTCGATACCCTTGGGATCACAGCCAAGAATTTAAAAACGTGCAGGTCAACTTTGGCAATAAAAGAGAAATCTTAGAATACGGTACTGGAGCCAGGTGACCATAAGGCCATACAATGAAAGTTAGTTGCAGAGACTATTAGCTTGGATATGAAAATCATGTATATCATTGTATACCTTTAGAAACTAATAGCCAGGATTTCAACTGAGATACAACTGTCCTTTAAAATCACACTGAGAAGTTGACACTGAGGTGAGAGAGAGCTATCAAAGTTAACAGTATCAGTACAAGAACGTATAACTATCATGAATACATTTCATTTGCAAATGACATAATATAAGAAAACCTCCTTTTTTGATCTGTTATCAGATGTCTATGGACTATCAGCGTACCATGGCGAAGGACTGTGTAAATGTCATCCTGACCATATAAGCCAAGGGATATCTACAGAGAAGGAGATGTTTGGCTGCCATTGTACAAAATATTGTTGAAACCTCGCCTGGAAATAACGGTAAATTTCAAGTCACCTTTATTGCAAAAAGGATTAATTCAAACTGGAAAGGGGCAAAGGACCACTAAAAGGATCGCAGAAATTTAAGGTTTGTTCTATTGGAGAAGACTGGAAAAAAAAAAGGCTTGGCTTCTTCAGTCTAGAAGTAAAAAAGAGCTGAAGAGGAAGAAGAGCTATTAAAATAAAAGGTATGAGATCAAACAGGTATCAGCTATTTTCAGCGCATTTAGGCTGCAAATGAGAAGTAGATTCCCATGTGTCAGACAAATGTGGGTCTCAGAAGAACCTTGCTGGCAAGAAATTTAACTGATTTCAAGATGAGACTTAATAAACTCATATAAGAGACTGTAAGAGATGTTTGCTGACAGCTGTGTTGCTTACCCAGAGAACTCATTCCAGTCCCACTCTGACCTGCTTGAATCTTAGTCCTGTTCAAATCAATGAAAAAAATATCGTTGCTGTCAACGGAGCCAGGATTTGTCCTGTAGTATGTAAGGCACAAACAATCTTATCTGGTACTTGAAGACTGTGTATATTTAGTGAAAGGAAACTTTGCCCGATATGTTTTTTCCCCCACTTTCAGGGGAAAAAAAAAACGTGTAGGGGTTTTGGGTTTCAAGGTTGGTTTTCTTTTTTTTTTTTCTTTTTTTTTTTTTCCCCCTCAACAGAGACATTTTGTGGCACTTTTTAAACTGGAATGAACATTAATAACTGACTTTATAAATGCCAAGAAAAACAGAGTGTAAGGGAAAGGATGGCAGATCTTGTAAACTTTGCTATTACAACAGCTAACAGGGCACATTTCTTACAAACAGAACAGTCAAGGAACAGCTGTTCTTGTTTTCATTGCACATAGAATAAGTGGTATAAACAATGTGATTTACTTACGGTGTGCTACTTATTTCTGCCAGAAACACGCAAAACTAATTTTTTTCTTGTTTAGACTTAGGGTATGAATTCAATCTGCCATGATTATAGGTTTTTATTGTGTCAGGAAAATTTAATATGTTGGCATCTGATCCTGCCACCCTTCCGACACCCACCCTCCAAAAGTGCTGAAAGCCATCAAGAAGCAATGACGTCAATGGGTTTAAAATCTTTCAGCACCTCCTGCAAAGCACTCAGCATCCTACAGACTTGGGCCTGAGAACATCCCAGTCAACTTTTGGAGATAAAAAGCTTAAGCGTAGTTCAGCATAAGTGGAAAATATAGCATTGCCTAAGGGAAGTAAATGTTGTATCCTAACCTTAAAAACTATTCTGTCTCGCTGTCTGCCAGCACGTAGATCTGAAGTTTGGGTTAATTCACTTGTACGAGTGGGAGATGTTTGCGATCTCCGGTGAGATTATGAACGCCTTGAAGTTTAGGTAGAGCATTTTGGCTCAGATCCATCTCAAGTGATAGGCTGGCTCTACCTTATCATTCAGTTTTAACCTGATTCACCAAAAGTAGCACTCTTCATAAGTCTTTTTAAATAAAGATTTTAGCCATACCATGATGCTTTTAATGTTCATAGTGCCTACTTTAATGCAGAACTTCCAGCTGATGGGAATTCTGCAGGACACTTCTAACAGGATGCTGACATCCTCATCCAGCTTTCTAAAATTCAAGTCTGTCAGGAGTTTCTGATTTATCTTTTGCCACAGAAATCAGAATTATCATTGAAACTTGGACCTTGACCAACATTCAGATTCCAAATACTGCTAGAATTTTTATCTCTTGCTTTAACACACTTTCTCCCTGACTACTGCGAAACATAACAAGTAGCAAGTATCCATGATAGAGATTATTGTATTTCAGTCTCCAAGAGCTCTCAGTTGCTTTCAAGTAGGACTGATTCATCTAACAAAATATTCAGCTGGGTTATGTCTCACCACTGTCGCCACCACTTATTCAGTAAAAAAAAGAAAAAATAAAAAAAGCAGTGTTGTCTGTAAGTTAATAGCATTTAAAAACACTATGCTGGATAAAACATAGCTAATATTGTTGTCAGAACAATAGCAGTTCAAAAGCTTTCCTCTTTCTGTTTGTTTGTTTGTAGAAAGAAACTTGCAAAGGCTTTTCTTTTTTTTCCCTCGCTATCAAAGAATTATTTCTGTGAAGATACTTTCAATTTGTACCATAGCTTCCATAAATATAATCTTGAATATGTTCAGGAACTTCGTACTTTAAAAAAGATCCTATTTCACCTGCTAGCATTATATTATTTTGCAGTTGTTTACCTGTACTTCTTAATCCACCTCTACAATTTATTTATCACATTTCTTCCTGAAATAAGTATCAGAACAATGACTATAAAAACCATTTCAATCATAAATTTAAAAAAATCAAATAAATACACTTTAATGACTTGAAGCTAGATAAACCGTGTTCATAAAGCTAAGCTCATATGCAAATCTTCATAGGAAAGTCATTAACAAGGTTAAATAAATATCCTTTTGTTAAACATAGTAATATCATATGAGCATCATAGTAAATGCCTTCTCTAATTGGAGCTAAAGATTACCCCTGTGTAACTTGCCATATCACCAAAAAGGCAAGGTAAGACATGGAAGTACACATTACCACTATGTCCCATCACTGCAGCATATTTAAATTAAATTTAAATGATCAGCTATTTTTTAAAAATGAGAATAGTAACAATATCAGAAAGATTATTACAAATTCTTTAAAACAGTTATCTGCATTCCCTGACATTTAAAGACTTTTACAAATTATAGTGAATTATTTTCAAATCCTTCAGGAATAACATTTCCCTTAGCCTTTTTTCTTCCTCTGACCCTCACTCTCTGTCTGTGTTTCTTCTGCTCCCTTTCTTCATCTTCGCTCTCAGGCAATCTTTATTGAAAGATACCTTCTTCTGCTAGGTAGAGCACACAGAGAAGATGAAAAAATGTGAAGAACAGTAAACAACATAAAGCCAGGACAATTATCCATTTATTAAAGATAAACAAGGGCTATATATAAAGGGAGAGGTAGTACAGGACCCTCTTAAAAACCTTATAGTTAAAAATATTAAGGGTAAAGGTACTCCTTCTGGTAAAGAAGGAGCAAGTCTGAAATTGAAAAATTATACTCTGAGAAAATTTCATAGTTCTATAGATTATGAAGCCAGATGGGAACAGCACTGTGATTTCATCTGAACTCCTCCCTAACATGGGCCATGAGATTTACCTGAATTAATTCCACTTTGTACCACGTTTTTAAAAGAAAACGTACCTTGACATAACATTTCCAATTACACAGAACTCCCTGCACTTCTGATAAGTCATTTCAAGGGCAGTTATACTCACTGCTAGAAAAATAAAGAACGCAAAAGAAATGTCTTACCAGGTCAGAACAGTGGTCCCTCTAGCCCAGTGTTTGGTCCCCGACAGTGGCAGTAAGAGATGCTATTTGGGGAGAGCACTTACCTCTGAGCTCCACTCCCCTTGTCTTACCCCAGCATCTACTGGCATGGAATTAGGGATGTTAGAAGGCACATCCCTGACTGCTCCTTCTAGTATCTGTTAACGAACCTGCTGTTGATGAATTTGTCTCTTTTGGACCTGCTGATGCTGCTTGCCTCCACAATCTCCTGAGGCAATGAAGCCCAGAAGTTCTCTGCTTGCTGCTTAAAGAAGTTCATTCTTTTTTTCCTGTTTTAAACTGCTCTGCTATCGCTGTCCTACCACTTTTGATAAGTGCCCCTTAGTTCTAATATTGCAGGACTTGGTGTGTAATGGGTTTTCCTTATCCCTATGGCAAATTTAAATTTGTCTGTCTTCAGCTTTGAACCACTCCATTATGTCCACTATGGCATTGTCTGTCAGCAACTTTTGAAAGTTCTGTATTGAAAGATTTGTTCCCCATGTGAGTACTTGTAGCTTAACATGAAATCACTTCTTAGTTATTTGTTAAGTTAAATAGAAAGATGCTACTGATTCTTTCACAAAAGATGTTTTACATCCTACAAATAATTTTTGTGATTGCTGTCTGATATACCTCCAATCTGTTACCATCTTTCTTAATTTGTGCCTAGTGGGACATGACTATTAATGTTAAACATATGCAAGTTACTCACCCTTCTTTCATTTATTTTATTATTGTGAATAACTCTACCATTTCCAGCTGTCATTCCGTTTTTAGGATACCTTCACCTTCCTAGTAGAATTAGAATACTCCTTGTCTTTAATTCTTCTAACATTGACTTCTTTTTTTCCTGTTTCCTATAATACATATTTTTATGATTCCTAGGTTTTAATTTACAGTTACTGCCACTGATTTTTTTCTCTTTGAAACAAAATATAGAAATGGAAGTCTATAGATACAAACCTATAATGGATACTTTCACGTCTTCCTCAAGGATATTTTGGGTTTTGTTGTCTTGTTGTAGAGTCCTCACTATTCTTTTAAGAGTTCCCACTTCCCATTTATATGTTCCTCTTAGCTGGTTATTCATTAGTTTCACCTTTTTAAAACAGCATTAGTGTTTGTTTCTAGTAAGAGCTGTATTCCAGTGTCAAACATAAATGTAATTTGAGTAATGAGCATTTTCATCAAAGAAAACTCTCAAATTTGATCTAATTTAAAATCAACACATAATGGTTAGAACAGTCTTAAGATACTGTTTGATCCAAGAATCTCAAGAACAAGCTTAAATTTAATCTCCATGTTCAAATTTAGGTTTTGTTAGATTTTAGCAATTGGACTTAGTTCCTACGTATCGAGAGTTGCTGTCTGTCTTTATAAGTGAGACCAATTCTTAAAAGAAAATACCTCAAATCTTGATTCTAGAATTTTATAGTTTTACTAGCATTTCTGGAATTTGAAATTGAAAACCCAGAATCCCAATTTGTAAAACTTCAGCCTAGGTTAAGATAATTTTACAAATTATCTGTCTTACAATGTGACTTTAACAGAACTGCTTATCATGTTCATTATGATCAACTGTTACTGACATAATGAAGTCCTTGTCATTACTGAATTATCAAGACACTTCTGTCTATCTTCTTGTTACAGGTTGCACCAGCAAGAGAGTCCTGTTTCCCAAGGTGACTGGTGCAGACTGGCTTAAGGCATTGCTTTCTTGTGAGTTTCCAATTTTAAGTACCTGAAATTATTTGAAGATAGTGTTTCTGTCTGTCAGGTGGGTGTATTGCATTATGCTGAGATTTTTCATGTCCAGGAAGGAGACACAAAGGAACATGCAAAGACACAAAGCCGTCTGGGGTAGGACTGGAGGACTGTCTCAAGAGGAAGGAGCCACACTTGATAGGTTCTGCCATGGTATTATCAGTCTATAGCAGACCCTGAGGCAAACCGCCATAGAGGACACTAGTTTCCTCACTACAGAGGGGAGCCCAGATGTGAACAGCCACGTGCACATTTTGGTGATCGGGGCAACAGGGCACTGGAGATAAAAAGTGAGCCAAGCTGGCAGTATGGACCCATACACAGAATAATTTTGTGCTCCTGTTGTCTTTCTATATACTGGTGATATTACCCAAGTATTTTGCTGTTATTTTCCTTAGGCTGTTACACATCTGCATGAATGTCAGTAATATACTGAAGCTTTCACTCATACCTGCCACAGCTGCTTCCAGATATTGATCATGGGTAACCAGAAGATGATGTAGTAGTAAGCTTCCCAACAGCTCTGTGCAGTGTGTGTTTCCTTTTAAAGAAGACCACCTATTTGAAAAGCATCTTTCCAAATGGCTTACATAAACTGACACATCACAAAAATCTCTCTTTTCCAAATCTTACTCAGTGACATTCTTCTATATTGCAGTATCTTCTGTATTACAGTGATACACAGACATACGTTGGATATAATTGGTCTACTTGTACTTTAATCTAGAGAAAAAGGAAGTTTTGGGATACAATAGAACAAAATTAATAGAACATAAGCCATTCTTCTTTTAATTTTAAATTTCATGCCTGATGAGGGTTCTTCCATTGTTAGTTAAGTGGCGTTCATTAAAAGGGTCAGCGGTAGCAACATTTGCTCAAGTACCTTAGAGAAGAATTTTGCGAAAACAGTGAAGGAACAGATTACTACCTAAATAGTGACATTTTCATCAGATACAATCCTGAAGAAAATGTAATATGGTATATTTATATATATAGTGGATAGATGAGTTGTCACTGGAATATGAAGCTAGGGCTGCCTCACTTGCTGTGTTGTGAAGACACAGTA
Source organism: Calonectris borealis (assembly GCF_964195595.1). NCBI lineage: Eukaryota > Metazoa > Chordata > Aves > Procellariiformes > Procellariidae > Calonectris > Calonectris borealis. The sequence goes on along the minus strand of NC_134313.1, from coordinate 114,978,882 downwards.
AATCAGTTTGTTTATGCCACATCATCTCACTGTTAAAGATTTGGAGTTCTTTTGGAAGACTTTTCCACCTGAAACAAAAGTGGTATTCTTTTTGAACTTGTCATATTTTGTATGATTTTAAGGTGAAAAAACTATAGATTACATGTATTTTCCGCACATGTATAACCTTCTCCCTCCACACACGAAAAAAAGCCCCTATAAAGTAATATTTTTAGAAGCAGCTGCTTATCCCTACTGCCAGTGAAGTTGATACGAGTTTTATTATTGATTTCAGCAGGAAAAGATTTAGACCAAGGTTTTATGCTTTTGAAAATATCAACCATTATTCTTCAAATAATTAATATATAAGAAATAAATATTTAAAATATTGGCATATAAATACAGAAAATTCTATTTTCTTTACAGCTGTGTTGTATCTTGCCTTTGACTCTCAGGAGTCAAATCACCAAAGCCTGGTAAAGCTCTCTCCCATTCCTTTTCTTCGCAAGTGTTATTTCTGATAATTATTTTCCCTCACTTCTTCTGATCTGCTCTGTTACTGAAGGTTTTTAATGGAGTCAATGTTAAATAGATCATTGGAAAATCTCTTTTGTATTTACAGTGAAAAACACTTTTCTTCTTCTTCTTGACATACACTTAACCTCAAGGAAAAATACTTAGCTTTCCACTTACTTAAATAGTGTACATAACATACAGGAAATGATTGATGAGGTTATCAGAGTTTCTACCTCAGGAATACTGTATGTTTTCCATGCATAATATTCTGGTTATAACCATAAAGCATATTACGCTAACATTCTGAAGTGAATTTTCAACTTTGCCATTTCTGTATATATATTTTGTAATATTGCTTAACTGAGATCTGGAGAGTGAAAGGAAGGAAAGAACTAAAAACGTGAAAAGAGAGGAGAAGCGACAAAATAAATTAAGCCACGATTAGACTCCTGCCAAGCAGATAGCTACTGATACTGCCATTTGACAGATGTGACATAAAATCCTGGTTCCACTAAATTGAATAAGGGTTTTGCTATTCATCAAAAAGGGGTTAAGATTTTACCCAAATATTCCATATTCCCTGTTAAACCGAGGGTTGAAACGTCGATAGGTATGAACACATGAAATTAGAGGCACATAGCTCATTACAACAGAAAAAAAACCTGTCCATGTATTTTCTGATGATGTAAGGTTGCCTTCATTCCCAGTTCTTACAGCATAGCTGAACATCTTAATTTGGGTACAGATCCTGCAATTTAATTCATGAGAGAAGTCCAATTAACTTTCCTGTAGCCCAAAACATTAAATTAAATATGTCACAAGACTGTCAACCCTTCTAACTGGTCCTACCACCATACCAAGATGCTACACTGTTTGAGCAGAGGTGCAGAATGGATCCTGGCCAGCAGAATAAGCCCTTGATTGTCTCAATGAACTCCCCTTTCTTTCTAGTTGTGTATGACATTCACACAGATAATCATTTACATGTTAGACCCTTTTTACACTCATAGGAAACTTAAAAAAAAAAAAGCCTCAGTGTAACTGAGGATCAGGTCATCAGTTTATTGCCATCGGGCTTTTAATCACAAATTCCTGTACCTATGAGACAACCTCTCCATTTACTGAAAGCACAACCCTCACTGTGCATTCTGTTTTCTGATGCTCTTATCATAACCTAGCTTAGAAAAAACCTCTTAAAACCAGTTCTTTCTTTCATTACTTCTTTAGCTGTGTGTATCAACCCGCTTCTTTGCACAGCTATGTTTTCCTTGCCATCTCTTCCCGTCCTCTTACATCCCCTCAGGATTTGACCCTCGACCATGTAGCTGAAGTCTGACAGTCCACCCTGGGACAATCCTTGATTATGAAGCAATGTCAGAGTAAAAATCCAGGTCCCTGGGGTGCAGGGTAGTGCCTATGAGTGGTGCCTGAGGTAATATAGGTATAGGTACAGACTCTTTAAGTATCTCCTCTTACCTCCCTCCACCTTGGAGTGGAATACCTTTTTAGTCAAATACATTCTCAGCGAGTTTTATTTTGAAGTGGGAAGCGTACCTAGCTCTGGTAATGTATCAACAGATTTCAGCAAATTCAAATGTAAGGCTGTTGATGTTATGTTATCCAAAGGCTGCGGATTTAAAAAATGCTGTACAATCCACCAACCTCTGACACGGAAACAAAACTAATGAAACATTAACAGTCCTGCTGAGGTCAGTGGTCCCTACTAAGGAAGTGATGCACCTCCAAAGGTTTTGAAAGATATGAGTATATTTCACAGAGAAAAAGGCCACACAGCTTTTATACATAGCATTCCTACACGGCATTCCTACAGTGAGTAGTTACAGTATAAAAATGTTAACGAGATGATCGCTGTCGACAATGGATGTGGATAAATACAGCTGCCACATGGCAATAATAGGATGATATCCTCCCCAAAAGCCATTTTTTGAATTTGAAATAAATTCTTTCCATTCTTCTCATTCTTTAGCTCCCAAGAAGGTATTCTGTGGGTAATAACACTTTTATGAGCTGTTGAGTCAGATATTGAGGGGCTCTACCCATTGCATGCTAAGTGTGCATAGCAGCAGCAGAATGCTAGTTCTCACCTTCCCACTTCATTTAAGTAGATTTTTAGTGCGGTGCTAAGAAGCAGCCTCAGTTTTATCTGTGCCTGGACTTCTGTGAGCAGTGATAGTGACAGGTCCCCAGCAACACTTCTCCACAGTGTTCACTGCCAGGCCAGAAAATACCCATAGTGCTTGAAAACTGTTATCATCTGTTTGCTTCATGCAGCATCCAGGAGCAGCAACTTCCCATTTTTCAAGTGGGGAAAGTGAGGCAAAGAGCAATACTAACTCATTTTAAGCAATTCAAAAGGAAAATCTCTCTCTCCTGATTCGCAGCCTTACGCTTTGGCTACAGGACAGCCCTTACACCCTTGATGGCCTGCCTCAAGTATTGCCTTTTTCCATTAAGCAAATATTGATTTTGTTCTCCTGCTTGAAAACAGAATAGAAATAAACATGGCTCTCTTTGGTTACTTCATTGTTTGTGAATCACTTGGGAATAGCATTTATTAGTTAACTGCTGTTGCTCATCCAATGGGCACTCACAACCTTTTTTTCCTGTGGTATGTGTTAAACAGCAGCTATTAAGAATGCTCCTCCATGACAAAGTGCCAGGCTTTCCTGTTAACTATTTAACATCATGCAGACAGTCCAGCCCCCAACATATAAAACAAGTGATACAATTTAGAAGAAACAGGACAGGGGCATTCAAAGATCTTGTTATTTATTTTATGAGCATCAGGCTCCTTATTATAATTAGACATTTATATTGTGGTGGTGACGCTAGCATGCTACTTATTTTTAAACATAGATGAGAGGATACAATTTCTGTCTGAAAGAAGAGACTTATAAATCAACACAGGATCTCATCTGAATTCCATCTAATCCCTTGAAGTAGCTGGGATTAGCAAGAGATGGGGAAGATCAAAGGGTGATAGGAAAAGATGCTAGTGAACTGCCATGATGAGAGTTGGTGGTGGCAGGCACAACACACTGGGATTTTGAAGGTTTACTAATACATCTAGCACTAGTCCTGAGGGATCAGTATACAGATCTCCTCTGTCAGGTGAAACATAGCATGTTACTTCAGAGTTTAGTCAGAAGGGGGGCAAAATTACTGGAGTAACAAGACTAACTATTATTTCCTAAGGCAATCTTTGTGAGAAAACTTGATTGAGACGGCAGAAGGGGAAAGTCATTGGAGCAGACTGCTATCCTGTGATGTGCCACAGACTCACTAAATGATAGGGGGAGAATTGTTTCACTGTTCTATACCTCAGTTTCCCCATCAATGAAATAGAAGTAATGAAATGTACTGATTGTTGTGAAGTATTTTGATATCTAGAGATGAAAAGTCCTAAGAACTTGAGGCTCGATACAAAGCCCTTTGAAGTCCTCAGAAGGCCCTTGATTCAGCTATCTTAATTTGCATTTGCCTTAGTCTGCAAGTCACCCACCAGTCTCCTGAAATTTGGAAGTGTACCACCAAACGCATTTCTTGAAGATGGAAAAATATATTCTCAAGTAATCATTATCATTATCTTCGACTATTCGACTATTCAGTTTGAATTTACAAAACAGCAGTGCAATATATGCATTTGGATTATTTGTAATATTTTACGAGATCAAGGTGAAAACTTAGAAGATGGAGAAGGAAAAAACCCAGCATGTTTCCCTGACACCAAAGAACGAACTCTGACAGAAACAAGCTTTTTTTTTTATCTTTCTTCTCTGAAGATAGATGAAAAAGATCAGGAGAAACTATGTCTCATTAGAAGTAAATGCAGTCTGTGGTAATCCATACTAAATTTACCAGGTCGTATCTTCTAAGAAGATATTAGGCACCAAAGGGCAGGTAGTTAGATTGCAAAAAAAATGCTAAAAGTATTTAAAAGTTGGTGTTTAATTTTTTTCAATATAATAAATGAAGTGGCACAGACTTTCCAGAAGAATTTTAAATCTTTCAGTATGATAGGTAAGGTGAGTGAAGGTTATAAGACGAATGACAGTTTTGCTCATTATTCAACAAAGCTCACAACAAATGAAATGGGTGCCTTCAGAACATACTTTGTTTTCTTTTTCTGGAGACTAAGCAGCTTCTTTTTGTTAAAAGAGAAATATTATCTTCATGAAGAAAATATTTTTCCTAATCAATATTTTTTTAACCTCTGGGTTATTACTTCCTCAAATCTCTTTTTAATTTTTTTCCTCAAGATCGGTCTATGTACTTTAATGAAAAATCTGCAGAACAGACACATGCTATTGTTCACATTAAAGCTTTCAGAGGTTATTAACTGTGATGGGGCATTACTTGTCTTCAGCACATTTTTCTGTAACGTATCACGTTCTTGGGATGTATGTGTGTGTATATATATAATTGGGAGCGGAAAGAATTAGCTGTTGGCAAAGCAGAAATATCCACACGCTGGTTAAAGTCAAAGATCCAGGAAATACACATTCTGTTCTTACTATGCCACATATTCCGTGCATCTTGTATATGCCACTTAGCTTCTTCCTACTTCAGCTCAGGTGTCTGTTAAATGGCATTAATACCATAGGGACATTTATGTATCTTTCTGGACCACTTCAGAAGCCTGGTGATTAGTGGAAACTTCTACATTTATTTTTATTAAACTTCCTGTGATGAAAAATAGTTTAACTCTTCAATTTTCTTATTTTTCTTCCCTTTTAGAATAGAAAATATGCAAAGAGTATAAGAAGTGATTTACATCTAAAAACCATTATGCCAGCTAGTCATTCTTCAGAAGCCTTTCCTCTTCTCCTGCCAGGTCATTATTTTGCATCGAAAAGCAGCTTAAATTTTCAGGAGTACAAAACTCCAGTTTACTTCCATCAGGACTTTGACTGTTTGAGAACTGTTGGAGTTAGCCCGATGCTATTTATTCTGGAGCCCTCCTTCCAGATCTAATACTAGTCAACGGGTTTGAATGTATACCCTCTAACCAGATGTAGACCATACATCAAAATAGAGCCTTAGATGTTTTATTATTTCTTGAGTTCTGGCCAGAACAGGATGATGAACACTGTGTTTGAAACTGCTGATGCTATTGAAAAACTCTACAATAAAATATCTCTTGCTATCTTTTGTACTTGATTACCAAGCTGAAAGCAAGATTTTATAATAAATGGCAAATCATGATCACTTTCTTTTCTATGTCTGTCACCTATCTTATTTGGAGAAATTTGGACAACTATTGCCTGATTATTGGGCTCAATTCCAGTATGCTTGTAAAATTTCAGTGTTCTCTCTCATCCCACTCCCACGTTATCAAAGTTCTCTGTGCATTCTTTCCCGGCCTCTCAATCCTCTTACAAGCTACACTCTCAATCCCACATGAGTTTGGGTGTGCAATTTTAATTGAGCCTATATTGCAAACTTGATCACTCATGTAAAAGTAGATAGAAGCCCAGTTCTCACCTCACTCATAAACACTTTTAAATTAGAGTCATGTCCTTAACTGCACTGGACCCACTTTTAATTACTAATCAAGCTAAATCCAGAAAACTGATTGCAGTAGAATAAAGATGAATATGTAAGTGGGAATACATGATATAGTAGTATGTGATATCATGAGACTGGACTTGATCCTAGACGTCCTTTCTTAGCATATCTGCTATGTAAACATGAGGTTTTTTTCTTTTTCTCCTGTTTTTTTTTTTTTTTTATTTTATGAGTTTGGGGACTTTTCCAAAGTGAACAATTTTGCTTTAAAATATACAGATAAATGATATAAGGGTACATTTCTTTTTGTGAGATCTGAGCTGACAGAAGTACAGGGGGAAGTCGCTGGCACTGCAGGGAAGAATGTGACATTCCAACTTTACATCCAAACTCTTCTACAAGTTGAGGCTGTTCAGACTATGGGCCAACCCTCTCTACTTCAAATTCTTGTTTCAGAATTGTTTGTATGTAAGATTTTGGCACTTTTTCTTATGTTTAAGAACATGATCCAATGCTCTTAAAAGTACTAGAAACATTCCCATCAATTTCAACTGATGTTGCATCAGAACAAAAGATAATAAAATACTCACTGGATTTATTTTTCACTCTACAGGTACTTAAGGTTATTTAATTTTTTAGAGCTTGAATAAATCATCAGGGAGGAAGAAAGTATCTCTAATGTTAATGTCAGGGGCAGAATTGCTTCATTAGCAAAATGTACAGTATCATTCTTGTTCATGGTGTTTTGAACACATCATTGGATTGAGCAAAGGAAAACTGGTAATGACAGATCTTGTTTTCTAAATATATAATTAAATCTGTAGTGGAATAGGTTCTCCCAGGGAAGTAAATGGATGAGAAAATATTTCATATAGATATCAGCAGATATCTTAGTGAACCTTATGCTCCTAAAATTTACAAAAAAAATGGTAATTCCAGAATCCTTCTTATCATACTTTCTGTGTCACATGCCAGGTTCACTTCTCTGCAATACTGACAAAACAAGTTATGTATATCATGGTTAATGGCTCAAAAAATAAGTTTTTGATCTTGTAATAAACATAGCTCAGAAAATGCAAATGGAAGGCCCTTAGCATTATGAAGGTTAAGGCTCCCAGGGCACTGTGCAGCACTACCCTAGCAAGCCCTGTTTTTTTTCTTATATGCTACTTACCCTTCCATTTGTACTGCATCTGCTGCAAACACATGGTTATGTTAGTCAGGTGGGCACAGGTTCCATTATAATCATAGTCATAATGATTAACAGATAACCCTAATGATTACTTTTTTTTTTTCCTGTTTTCCTGCTGCATCCTGCTTGCTTTACTTCTGCTCATGTAAAGACTACTACTTCTAGTATCAAACTGATCACAACAGTGCGTAATAAACACCACTATTATCCTTTGGAAGTTTTCTTCTAAAGCACAAAATCATGTCTGCTAGTGAAAGAATACCTAAGATTCAAGCTTACTAAGATTAGCATCTACGTTTTCTTCTAAGACCTTTCTTCCAAGCAAAACAATGCACAAAGTACCTTCCAAGGTCAAGTTCAATAGCAGGAAATCTCCAGCCGACAGAAGTGTATAGGATAACTGATACAGGCACATGCTGGAGAATGAGAATCTGCAATGACTGAACATCCACCTGCAGCTTTTCCCTCTGAAGCGTTAATACAGGACCACAGGAAGCTTCTGTTGTTTCAGCTTCTCGGGAATTATAGGCTGTTTCTGTATCTTGGTGATACATTAAACAGAGACTGAGCAATGCAGATGCATATGAAAACCTCCTTCCGACATGCTGAGCAGTTAAGGGACATTGGCACCTCACAGAGTTGGGCCTCAGAGGAAGACATCCCTATGGCTTTTCTAAACTTAGATATTTTCTGAAATAGATGTTACGAAATAGCTATTCTAAAAAGCTATCAATATCTTTTTTCCCCAGAAGAAAATTGTGTATGCATAGGAGGTTGAGGAGAGGGGGTGGGGGAGCTCACTAGCCCAAGAAAAACTTCATGCTATAGCCAGATGTCTTTCAGTATTTATGTTCTGGTTTAAACATACACAGAAAATGTAGACAAATCCACAGGTTAGTAGAGCTTCCAGAAGTATTTCTCTTTGCCTTGGTCAGGGCTGAAGGCAGAAAACTCCCCCACCTCTTGGCTTTCTGGAGCATTCAGTCTGCCTCCTTCCCACCTTAGCACTGAGCTGCTTCTGACACTTTGGACCCTGTCCCTTCACCAGCTTCCAACCAAACTCTGATAAGTGCAGGGAGGACTATGTTCCAGAGTAACATAATCCAAATGTGTATGCTTGAGCATAGAGAAGGTCAGACGTGAAAGTCTGGGAAGGTTTGTGCTTTTGCTGATCAAGGACCAGAATCTCTGCCCTACTTCTGTATCATGCTGTAGTATTCTTTTTTCTACTTGTTTGTCCAGTAAGACTAGCAAGATGGGTCTTTTCTTTGGGTCTGATCTAAAGTCCATTGAAATGAATAGAAATAACTCCTATGCAGTTCCACTCTGACTAAAGTTTTAACTTGTTAGGTTTTTAACCTAAGTAAAACAAACCCTGAAAACAAATTATGCATTAAATTTCTACCTTTGTATGACTCCCTTATGCTCTTCTCCCACTCAAAAATTCCCAATGCAATGGGATGAGGTAGATTTTGAGAATTAATTTTTAAAATTGCATTCTTTTCTCCACCATTGCAAAATGTAACTTAAGCTTTCATGCATAGAAGTGCTACAATTTACAGAAAGACACTTTTAAAATGCATGCCTCATTTGTTAATTTATTTTAAATACCTCTTCTGGTGCTGTAGTACTTTGGCCCTTTGATATTTTAGATGGGAGAGAAGGAACAGCTCTGCAGCAATACTGACTAGCAGAGAGTCTCACTGCACATTGCAGTGCAGATGAATTATGAAAACAGATGGTGGCTACTGGCAGCTGAATTAAAAATAACACAATTATTAATCTAGAGGCATTTCTACAGAACTCGTTACCCATAGATCTCAGCAATTTATAGATAGATTTTTAAACTGAGGACTCTATTTTGCCTTTAAGTCGCAACAAAACCAGAGCACAGTCCTGGCAACTGTAGGCAGCAGTCTGTGCTCCATCTGTTGTGCTCTACATCAAGCCAGCTCTGCTGGCTTTTGTCAGCAGGTGAGCTGGTGGTGTCATATGTTGAATAAAATATGCTTTCCAGGAGCATAAGCCCTTACCACACTGCTCAAGAAGCAGAAGGACTTTGGGGAAAGTATTGTTCCGATAAGCCAGAGAAATGCTTTATCTCCTTTTCAGAAGAGCAGGAGACCCATATTCTTTCCCTGATCATTACTCAACAAGCTTCATGAAACATAGGAGTGAGAAGACCACGTCTGAATGAAAAGATTACACTGGTGGGTTGGGTGGCTAACTGGGCCATAGATCTGACCGTAACTAACATAGATCTGAAATACCATGATATGTTAAACTTCTACTGACTTCAGCTTTAGGCTATATCTGTCTAGATGCTTACATGATGATACACTCAAAATCTGTGAAAAATGCTGAAATATTAGCTTTAGTAGCCTGGTGCCAGGTACAAGATCTCTGGACTTGCACTGCTGTGAGAATTAAAGGCCATGTTTGAAACAAGGGAAGGTCTTAAGCCTCTATATCCGTAAACAGCTTTATTGCAGGATGTCATTAATGACACTGTAGTCTGTATGTGCTAAACAAACACAGGAGCAGAAGCAGAAAAGCCAAAATTCTGATTCTGAAAATGAGAAGTGACAAAATGAAATTCACTATTATGTTATGGAAGCAGCCTGGGTAGTCATTAAAACGAAGACTCTTTTAGAGCTAAAAAATGGGTATTGTCCACAGGACAGAAAAGATCATGATTCTTTTTCTGAAGTGGCAATATAAACTTTCTAACCATTTGCAATTTGACTTTAGACATCCATTTTGTAATCCTCTTTTCCCTTGGTATACTCTGTACTAAATGCAGAACTGGTGCAGTGCCGATAATGTTGTTTTCTGCAACATCTAACCAAATTCTAGAATGTGAAAAAAACTAAAATAATTCTGAATCTTGCTGTTAAACTGTTACAGAGATAAGAAGCAATTATATGAGATTCTTGCTCTGCCTTTAGAATGAGAGTACTTAAATTTTTCTTCTGCCATTTACCTCTTTCTTTGATAAAAATAATTACTTTACCTTGCAAGCATAGGAACTTGTTCACTTAAAGATCATGAAAAAAAAAATCACTGAAAAGTAGAAAAAAATGTACAAATAAACAAATTAAAATAGATTTTACACTCAGTAAAGTGAAAATCCTGCAACTGAAAATGAATATATTTCACTAATGATAGAAAGAATTAGAAATGCTTTCACTTTAAGACTTTTGCAATTTTAATTTCAGTAATGCTTTTGGGTTTTGAATTGTTACTTTAGCTGACTGTGTGCTAATGCTTAAATACTGCAGTCAAGGCAGCAATATAAAGTCAAGAGACATACTATTTTACTGTCCTTGTTCTGTTGTGCTTTTGTATTAGTGAAATGTTTCCCAAGCAACTTTGATTAGATTCAAAGCTTTTAACTGGTTCAACACTGACTGTGATCACAAATACACACACCTTAGACAAGACACCTTTCAGTTCAGGTGTCCTGGACAGTAACTAGACTGCATAGCTGCAATTTCTTTTAATACTTTGCTGAGGACAGTACTGGAACATAAATTTTAGAAAAGATCATCTGTGCAGTGTCCTTCTTTATTTACTACAACATCAAATGTTGGGATATATTTAAAATCACCTGTAAAATAGTTAGAAGGTGGGCCACAGCTTGTTCTTGCTTAAGTGATGCCAACGCTGTCTTCTTGTTTGTCTTCAAAAGCATTAAATTAGGTAAACAAAAAAACCCCCAGCTTACCCTCTTCAGCATTTTTTCTGAACCCGAGCAGAGTTCATTTCTACTGCAGTACACTTACAAAGCTGCAGTGTTTGAAAATCAGTCATTAGCAGCCCATCTTTCAGACCACTAATGTTAGCAGTGCTGTCAACACAGGTTACAGATCCTGTTAAGGAAACAAGGGCTGAGTTCCTCTCCCTGCCCCTCAGCCTGCCTCTGAGTCCACCAGACCATTACAGGTTCTAAATTAACAGTTCTGTGCTTCTGCTCAAACCTTGAATATCTATGTGTTTCTTGGCCTGTTATAAGATTGTTGGTATTCAAGATACAGAGTAAAACAGAGGATGGTTATACACAGGGCTCTTCATGAAGGGATCCTAGACCAAACTTTCATAGAAGTTGTGAGCGCTCAGTGAATTTGACAGCACTTACTGTAAGTTCTGAAAGAAAAAAAGCAATATTTTATATAACCGGTTGCTGGAAATATATTTTATATTTTTTTCTGATAATGTCCTGCCTAATAGAATATATTTACTGTACTGGTAAGTCTGAAGTACAAACAAAACTGCAAGTCCCCATGGTGTTCCAAAATTGTGAGCCAGGACTATAAGACTGAATTAATTTACAGAAATGAAATGTGCATATGATTATTTTCTCTCATTTTTTTCAGGCCATATAGCACAATGAGGTCACATTTTCAAGCTTTCTTTACACATACCAGTATTAGAAGTTTAAGTTTTTAGATGAAATCTGAGATTGCCATGCAATAAAGACTTCTGGAACTGGAATTTTAAGGAAAACCAATGATTGCAAGACTTAGCAATTACATTTGTCTGTGGGCTGTTTTGCCTTCCTGAAGATCATAATAAGTGCCGTATTAGTTCACACCACAGGTGTTTTCAACAGTGGTTGTTCCTAGGTGTTTGGCAAAACAGTATAAAAATAAGGTACATATAAAGGGTTCCTCCTGACTTCCTACAATGAAGAACTTGGTTAGGGTTTTCAACCAGAACACTGTGTTCCATACCCATTATCTTGTACCTCTGTCTTTCATAAAATCCTGTGGTAGTGAGTTCCATAATTTAATTACATGCTCTTTTTTAAAGTAGCTCTGTGCGTTTGAACTATGTTATTTGATCATGCCATTTGCTTTTCTTGAGCTCTTTTATTATAAGCCACAGTGACCGACCACTCTGTGTTCAAGTTCTCCCCATTATGTGTGGTTTTGATCTTCCCTTCTCCTGTTCTATCCCTTCTTAGTCTTGGCTGGCCTAGCTCCTGCTTTAACTCATACCTCTGGAGTCTGGTCCTTAAGAGACCTCACTCTGTGAAAGCACTAATGTGTATTGATACTCAGTTGTATCCACCATAATTCCTCAAAAATCATTCATCCCAAATGCACAGGCATTGCAACTTCAATCCCTTGTAAAGAATGTGATGAGTTGTGAAGGTATGATAGCCAGGTAACTACATTTGTGCACTACAGTAATTTTTTGGGACTGGAAAGTGGCTGCAATTGACTGCAGATAGATTCTGAAGTGACCCTATTCTGTTATTTTTATACTGCCTCTTTTTCTCCTCCTCCAAAAATAGTTGGGAATAGTGTCAGCTACCAAGGCAGCAGAAAACATCAATAACTACTTTACCTATCTTGTTGTTTCAGTGACTTGTGACAGAGGACTTGGGACCCACTTAGTCAATACCCTAATGGAGATGCCGGTTAAAAATACACTGCTATCTGGTTGGTAGATAAAGAAGATAAAAGAGGAATGTACAATGGAAAATGTTACAACAAATCAAAATAGTGACATTCTACAATGCTTCACAGTAAATGAATACACATGAACTGAGGCAATAGGGAATGAAACCCAAAATTTTCAGCAAGCCCCAAGCAGCTAGAGACTTGGATGTTTGGTTGCAGTGCTACTGCCTCAGTTCTTGCAAATTTTTTCTGTTTTCATTCAGTGTACAAGTGAACTTTCAATGGTGTTCTTCACCTCATTCACCTCCTTTGTTAGATGAAGAAAATCACATAAAAACAGAGGAAAGAAGCAGTTAATTCTGCTAGTTTTTAACATGCCATTTTTATGGAAATCTACATTATGAAGGCAGGGATAGCAGGGAGGTGATGTTTCTGTTGTACTAGTCAGGGTCACCAGAGTGTAAATGACCCTGTTTTCTCCTCATCGGTCCCCAAAAGCTTGGAATATTATTTGGAGGAACAAATATATAGGAAGTTAGCTCCATTCCTGTCCCAAATATCTACCTGTATTGTAGGTTTGTGTGGCAATGTTTTGGTAGTGGGGGGGGTACAGGGGTGGCTTCTGTGAGAAGCTGCTAGAAGCTTCCCCCATGTCCGATAGAGCCAATGCCAGCTGGCTCCAAGATGGACCCACTGCTGGCCAAGGCCGAGCCAATCAGCAACGGTGGTAGCACCTCTGTGATAACATATTTAAGGGGAAAAAAACTGTGCAACAACCTGCAGCCAGAGAAAGAAGTGAGAATATGTGAAAGAAACAACTCTGCAGACACCAAGGTCAGTGAAGAAGGAGGGGAGAAGGTGCTCCAGGCACCGAAGCAGAGATTTCCCTGCAGCCCATGGTGAATACCATGGTGAGGTGGGCTGTCCCCCTGCAGCCCGTGGAGGTCCATGGTGGAGCAGATATCCACCTGCAGCCTGTGGAGGACCCCATGCCAGAGCAGGTGGATGCCTGAAGGAGGCTGTGAACCCATGGGAAGCCCGTGCTGGAGCAGGCTCCTGGCAGGACCTGTGGACCCATGGAGAGAGGATCCCACACTGGAGTAGGTTTGCTGGCAGGACTTGTGACCCTGTGGGGGACCCACTGTCTGATCCTGAAGGACTGCACCCAGTGGAAGAGACCCATGCTGGAGCAATTTGTGAAGAACTGTAGCCCATGGGAAGGGCTCACGCTGGAGAAGTTCATGGAGAACTGTCTCCCATGGGAGAGACCTCATGCTGGAGCAGGGGAAGACTGTGAGGAATCCTCCCCCTAAGGAGGAAGGAGCAGCAGAGACACCATGTGATGAAACTGACTGCAACCCCCATTCCCCATCCCCCTGTGCCGCTCGGGGGGAAGAGGTAGAGAAAATGGGAAGTTGAGCCTGGGAAGAAGGGAGGAGTGGGGGGAAGGTGTTTTAAGATTTAATTTTTATTTCTCATTATCCTACTCTGATTTGATTGGTAATAAATTAAACTAATTTCCCCAAGTCAAGTCTGTTTTGCCCGTGACGGTAATTGGTGAGTAATCTCCCCCTGCCCTTACCTCGACCCACAAGCCTTTCATTATATTTTCTCGCTCCTGTCCAGTTGAGGGGGGGAGTGATAGAGCAGCTTTTGTGGGCACTTGGCGTCCAGCCAGGGTCAACCCACCACACTAACATTCAGTTTTCAAGAGTCAGGCCTTTTTGTTCCTTGCTTATCCTCTTGTCCAAGCTGGACCTACACAGGCATAAGACCTAGCAGACTCGTTTCCCTCTACTCAGAAGCTCTGGAAAAAACCAGGGAATCTTCTTGAGATGATCATCATAATCTTAGCTCTGAAACTTGGACTCCACATTCTCTCTCAGCCTCCAGTCTTACACCTTCTGTTGCCAATGACTACTGTTACCCCTTTTCTTCCAGTCCAACTCCCATTCCCTTAATCGTTCAGTTGCCCATGCCCCGTTTCTTTGCCTTCTTACTTCTTACCCTCCATTCTGCCAAAGTTTCTATTTCATTTTTTCTTCTCCCTCCCCTCAGTTTCCTATTCCCCAGTTGCCTTCCTTCCCAAACTCCTTCATTTAAAGATACATTAAAAAAAGTTTAAATGAGATACGATATAAACTAAATAAAATTTCTGAAGATAAATCCAACTAATAGGATATTCTCACAGCTGCCTCAGTCAGTTTAATTTGGGTGAATGTCTTCCCTTTTTTCCACCGTTTCTTTAAATAGTGAGCAATTTGGATCAGAAGTTGTGTCTCAGAAGTTGTGTCTCATAATAAAGTATGTCACATAATGAGGCCAAAGTTCAAAATAGTGTGCAGTCCTGATATAAATGACCATAAGAGTCGAGATTCTTGTTTTGAATGGCTGACAGCAGATGTGGATTCTGTATGGTTTTATTGTGTCAGAAGAACTATGCTTCTGCAGTTCTGCGTGGGGCTTCCAGCACAACTAGGGGTTTGGCTGGATCCAGTGTAATGTCAGCTATGTGGCAATGCAGTTACACATCTGTAACTGCTGTCTTTACATTCGGGTCCCTCATTTTTATTAGATGTGGTTGAAAAATCCCCTTTCTCAAGGGATTTATTTTAATTTTTTGTTGTATCTTTTTTAGATGTTAAAGTTCTAGAAGTAAGAAATTGAGAGAAAATAAGAGAAAGTTGAGCAGTTGTTTGAGAATTTGGGTGAAGGATTAATGGTACAGTTTTTCAGAACTTGCCACATGAGAAAGGATTGAGGTCTTGCCTATTTTTAGAGTAGCTGCAATAGTGGCCAGCAACAACAAGTGCACAAGAAATTAAGGATCTGACCTTGGCTTGGTAGGAAAAATCCATTCAAGTGCATTATACTGTAACAATCCAACTTGGTTTAGATGTGGTGCAATAATATTAGCATAACATTTAAAAATTATTTTTATTTGTATTATCTTTTTTCTAATCCTGGGCACTCTTTTAGTCAATGAACAAATGCAGCTGCACAGTGATAATTTAAAAAAAATCTCCTTGTTCTAATTTTACTGTCGTTACACACTTTTTACAGCTATATTTCTTGACTACAGCAAAACTGATAAATGTATTGTAGAAGTCTCTATTTGATTACCAAATCCCAGTCAGGCAGAGTCAGGTCACAAACCTCCAACGGACAGATATGTGTGAGTTTTTCAATCAAATCTGACAGAAATTAATTTGAGGCTAACATTTCCCTTTGAGATGCCTTCTGTGTGTGCTTGTGCACACAATACAAGCTTTTTGCTGCTAGAAGCTCTTAAAGAGGACCTTGATTTTAAGGGAATAGCTTTTCCCTTGCTGAATAATAATAGGATTTGATATTATATAGGACAAGATCTTTGAAACTTTGATTATCCCACCAGAGAAAATACTTTCATGTAAACAGGTTAAAGCCATGACATTCTTTTTTCTGACTCTGAAAACATTTATCTTGTGGCTTTATTCTGTTTCAGATATTTTATTTTATTTCTATAACATCAAATGCTAACATTATTCAGTTGCTATTGTTTTCTTTGATGTCTTGATAGCAGGTGCTTATTGAACTGGGGTAAAACAGAAATACAGGCACATGCAGGTGGGTGGGTGAGGCTTTGGGAATAGACAGAAGATTAGACAAGAGCAATATTCCAACACCAGGGAAGTATCTAGATTCAAAATGTATGCTAGATCAAATGGACATGCTCTACACTTGCTTTGGCATCCAGGCCCCTTTCTGTGCTGCCTGTCAGCGTTGTGGCCTTCGCCTTGGTCCAGGCTACATCCTTCCCCTCCTTAAAGCAGGGATGATGCTAACAGAAGGGGTTTTCCATTTTAGTAAGAGGAAAGGAGAGGACCTAGAGGCAGACCATGATCCTCTTCTTCTTCTTACCACCTGCATCTTTTCCATTATGGTAAAAAAAACCCCAACTTGGGGTTGCTATGTATGCAAGAGCAAAGAAGATCTGTGAGTCCCAGAAAGGAGTAGCTTTGAGGAGTAGAGAGGTCCTTTAACTTATATGAGTGAAGGTAGGGAGAAACAGTTTCCTTCACGAAGTGGAATACCTTGGGAAAGTAGTTGAAAAAGAGTCACTGTACTGGGTAAAAGGAGCTGTACTGTTAAACAGATGGGGTGGACAGCATAAAGGCCTTTAATGCCACCCTGTCATGCAGCTCCTTCATGAAGTGCTGGCTCAAAGGGAAAAGTTCTTATCTTCTGACAAGGTGAGATTGGCTGGAGGCAGGAGACTGTGAGGGAAAACTGAAAAAGTCCCATCACAGTCTCCCAGCTCCCATTAACCTGTTGCCCATCACAACATCTGGTGGCTCTGTGTTTTCTTATTGATTATTGTGAAACAGGCTAATGATACTGATCATTGCTAGTTGGATATGGCTAGATGCAGAAAAATGTAGTAGCCCAAAGACTAGCACACTGATGGCACTAAGACTGGTAGTGATGAATCCTAACGGATACTGAATTTCTAGATTCCTTCCAGCTGCTTCTTACTTCTTCTACACGGCACGAAACAGAGAATAATAATAGCCCAGCAGATCAATAAAAGGGCAGTGTGCAATACTTTTAATGATGCGACTTGATTTTTCCAGATCTTATTCTAAACAAGCAGACTGTCCTTTGCTGTGGTCCACTGCAGGAACTGGAAAGATACCAAGGTAAATCCCTCCTTCTTTTTGCTGCTTGGGCCATATGAGCTGAACAGGAAGGAGCTGAGGGAGGGGAGGTGCTGGTGGAGAGCAAGGCTCTGGGTCCTTAGCTTGGGGTCCTGCTAAGGCACCAGGTCAGTAAATGAGTGAGATGGCATCTTCACTATGCAGAAGTGTGGCTCTGTGAAACCTGAGAGCAGAGTGCTTTATCCCATCTACAGAGATTCCTGGAGGCTGGAGCTTGTGGCCTCTCTTTCCAGCTCTCCAAAGAGTTCTCCAGCAGAAATTATGGAAGCTAAGATGCTACGCTAGATATTGCTAATGTGAGGAGGGGAAGGGGAATGGGGAAAAGACATCCAAGAAACAATCTGCAAGGAATTTCAATAATCAGTTTGTACAATTTTAACTATGAGGGTGTCTTAGACTCAAGTTGTCGTATATGCAATAAATACTACCTTAATATGTGTTCGCTCAGTGTCTGCAACTGTCCCAAATGGCCTTCCCTCTGAAGGCTTATAATGTTTTTACCATGGCCCAGAGAAGCATCTCTAACAATCAGGAAGGTCTTCCTGAAATAAACACAGAGGGCTGTTAACCTCTGCTTAGAGAATCTATGCTCTTAAACTGATCTGCTGCCCTTGATCTGTGAGGGAACTTGTCCTGATATTATGGGCCATTAGGAAATTGCAATTCTTAAAGGGGCTGCTGAGAGGTAGTTTAGGCTCTAAACTTTTGGAGAGGGAATGAATGTATTTTTTACAGTGATTATAAAACCTAATGATTTTATGTAACGGTAATCGCATGGTGTGAATTTTTATCATTCTCCTTTCAGTGTTTTCAGTCCAAGTTACCGAAACATTGTGAATTAAAATTGGCACAAGAAACTGACTGAAAATAAGAGTAGTGTATTTTTTGTCCAATCTGAAAAATCATTGTTTATAAACTGAAAACAAAAAGAATGAGAACTACTCTGAATTTTAGGATGCTTTCCATTTTATTATTGATGTGGCTAGTGATATCAACTGCTTATACTTTTTTGTCTCCACCCAAATATATCCATTGAGATCTTAGAACCCCATTTCTCAGAAATAGTTCTATTTTGTGTGTAAAACTGCTTGAAGGAATAAGTTTACAGAGCAAGGCCATAAAGGTCTTCCAGGAGTAAGGACATGTGAAGATAGAACTCATTAAAATCACAGCATGATATGACTTCTATGAGTTACACAAAGAAATAATCTAGAAGTGCATGGATTTTATGCGTGTTTTACTTTACCTTGAAAACCGATGTAGTTTAAAGACCCAGGGACACCATAGGCATTTACTCCATTTCCAAGATGCTGAAAGCGCTAAGCAAGGACTGGCCTGCACAAAACCATGAACATTTGATACAAGTTGATATAGCCTGTGGCATACAATATTAGTAATAGTTCTCATTTTTACATTCTGTCCAATTTAATCCAGATCATTTAAAACCAAAAAACTTGATCCAAAATGCTTTGCACGTGAATATGGGACATAGTCTGATTCTTTGTATTCTCAGGAGATGTTAGACAACATAGCTTCATATACTTCAAGAATGCTTCTCTGATTTACCCTAGTTAAGGATTCAGTTGGAAATTAATTCCCTTTACTCAATACTCACTTTTAAATGATTTCTATAGCTTCATTGAACATATGTTGATACAATGCACTTTTGTCCTGCTCCATTGTCTGCAGATGTGGCTGTTTTTGTCATCCGTCCCCTCTTCTTAAATGCTTTTACCCGTTCACTGGCTAAATCCATTCATCCTTGAAAAATAACAGAGCGTTCTGCCCTAGCCAGAAGCCTACAGTCTCCACCTCTTCATTATTGGACTGCATTGTGCCATTATCTCAGCTTGTTCTCTTCATGGCTGCTGATACCTATTTATTTGATACAGTGTATCTCTCATTGTAGGCTTATTAGCATCCATGTCAAGATAATGCGTGAAGTCCTCCTCTTTCAAGACTAATGAATGCAAACAAGTAGAGAGAACCCACGAGCAATCTGTATCATTTCACTGCCACATTAATACCTCTAACGCTAATTGACAAGGTAATTAAAACCCAAAGATATCCCAAGAAAGCAGCCTGGGTAGCTGCGATTGTGCCATCTAAGTGACACAAAACACATTCTGTGAAATGTGGATCAAAATGGTTTCTCTGCATTTTGTGTCACCAAAACAGCTGTCCTGATTATTCACATCCTATTAAGTGTGTCTTAAGCATGTCATAATCAATTAAAAATAGTTGTCATTTCAGATAACAATTTTGGAATTTTTAAACTAGGAATAGCTTCCTTGGGACAAAGACTCCCAAGGGTTCTCCTCCATAGGGGCCCTGTCATTCACCTGCCTCTCACTCTTCAGGTTTGTGACAGTTCAGGGTTAATCTCCATGGGAGACCTCTACAGTAGAGACCTTTACTACTCTCTCCCAAGTCTCCTCCCGTGTGCTTTTCCCAGAACCGGCACCTGTCTTTACTCTCAGTTACTACCAACACTGTTCCCACTCTTCACTCTCTTTCTAGCTCCTGTTTCTTTATTCCATCTCTTATATCACTTGGGCTGCCCATTCCTCTGAGTTGAAGGACCACGACTACAGGAACAGTGATTTTCCGTTTGTGGACACTGAAATTGTAAGGGACCAGTTGTATCAGTTGAATGTTCAGAATAGAACAGAGTAGAATAGAATAGCATAGCACAGCATAGTTCAGCTGGAAGGGCCCTCGAATGATCACCTAGTCCAATTGCCTGACCACTTCAGGGCTGACCAAAAGTTAAACCATGATATTAAGGGCGTTATCCAAATGCCTCTTAAACACTGACAGGCATGGGGCATTGACCGCCTCTCCAGGAAGCCTGTTCCAGGGTTTAACCACCCTCTCAGTAAAGAAATGTTTCCTAATATCAAGTCCATGGGGCTTGATAGGATTCATTCCAGAGTACTGAAGGAGCTAGCAGATGTTACAGCAGGACCCCTCAAAGTCATCTACAAAAGGTCTTGGGAATCTGGGGAGGTCTCCACTGACTGAAAGCTAGCCAACATTTTTTCAATTTACAAGAAGGGCATGAGGGAAGACCCAGGAAAATACAGACCTGTTCATCTAACCTCAGTTCCTCAGTTCCTGGAAAAGTTACGGAAAAGACCATATTGGGTGCTAATAAAAGGCATTTAATGGACAATCTACAAGGCAGAGTCAACATGGATTCACAATGGGGAAGTCCTGATTAAATAATTTAATATCCTTCTACGATAAGGTCACCCGCCTAGTAGATGAAGGGAAGGCAGTGGATATAGATTTTCTGGATTTTAGTAAGGCTTTTGACACTGTCCCTCACAGCATCCTTCTGGACAAGTTGTCCAACTGTGGGATGAGCAGGTTCATGATGCGCTGGGTGAAGAACTGGCTGAACTGGCAGAAGCTCAAAGGGCTGCAGTGAACGGGGCTACATCTGGCTGGTGACCAGTCACCAGCGGTGTTCCTCAGGATTCAATTCTAGGGCCAGTTCTGGTCAATCTTTTTATCAATGATCCGGATGCAGGAGTTGAATGCACCCTTAGTAAGTTTGCTGATGATACTAAACTTGGAGGTGCTGCTGGCTCTCTCGAGGGACAAGAGGCCTTGCAGAGGGATCTGGATAGATTGGAGCATTGGACAATCATCAACGGCATGAAATTGAACAAGACCAAATGCCAGATTCTGCACCCGGGATGGAGTAATGCCAGACACAAGTATAGACTGGGAGAGGAGTGGCTGGAGAGCAGCCCTGCAGAAAGGGGTCTGGGGGTGCTGGTTGACAGGAGGCTCAACAGGAGTCAGCAGTGTGCCCTGGCAGCCAAGACGGCAAACCGCACCCTACGGTCCATCACAACATAACCAGCCGGTCAAAAGAGGTGATTATCCCGCTGTATTTAGCACTGGTGCAGCCTCACCTTGAGTATTGTGTGTGGTTCTGGGCCCCACCATTTAAAAGGGATGTTAATGTCCTTGAATGCGTCCCGAGGAGGGCACCAGAGCCGGTGAAGGGGCTGGAAGGCATGTCTTCTGAGGAGTGGCAGAGGACACGGGGTGTGTCTAGTTTGAAGAGAAGAAGGCTGAGGGGCAACCTCAGTGCTCTCTGCAGCTTCCTGAGGAGGGCAAGTGGAGAGGGAGGTGCTGATCTCTTCTCCCTGGTACCCAGTGCCAGGACGCGTGGGAATGGCTCAAAGCTGCGTCCGTCAGGAGGGTTTGGACTTGACATGAGGAAACATTTCTTTACCGAGAAGGTGGTCAAACCCTGGAACAGGGGGTGGTTGATGCCCCATGCCTGTCAGTGTCTAAGAGGCATTTGGACAATGCCCTTAATACCGTGCTTTAACTTTCGGTCAGCCCTGAAGCGGTCAGGCAGTTGGACTAGATGGTCGTTGTAGGTCCCTTCCAGCTGAACTATGCTGTGCTATTCTTCTTCCTACCTCCTCCTTTCCCTACCAGCACATGCTGAGGAAATCTCTGAGGACATTTCTTCCCAGCCCTGCACTAGCAGAAGGCATTGAATACCCATAAGCATGTCCCAGCCTAGGCATTGCCTCTCTCACGTTGTGGGAAGGAGGCACGTACCTGTTGATGGGGGTGAGAGCTGCGGATCGTCTCGAGAGAATTGGACCATCCGCACAAATTTGCAAAGAGTGAGTGTGAAGTGCGGTTTTTGAAAGTCTCCTGTGTTCATCCAGTTGAGCTGGGTTTCCACAGGAGGGCAAAACCCCACAGCTCTGACCCTAGCGAGCCTCAAAGATCAAGCCCTCGCTCTGAAGCAGGACGTGCTCCTCAACTGAATGGTTGCAAACGTTTCTGAGGTGAGCAATACCTGTTCATTTCCCCGTGGATTTTGTTTCTCTCCTTGTACTCATTTTTAGAAATGCCTGATCTGTGTCCCGTGGGAAACCAGGCTAAAATCAAAGAGCCTGAGAACAGCAGCACTCCCTCAGAGCGAAGGTCCATCTGGCCCAATACGCTGTCTCCAAAGTGGCCAACCACCCCTGTCTAAAGGAGAGCACATGAGCAGTGCAAGCCGACTTCTGCCGGGCTCCTGGGGGTGCTCCTAGGCCTCAGTGGCTGGGACCGGCCTCCCCTGCGACCCCCACCCACGCCGCCTCCTGCCCAGGGCCCGGGGGACGTGTCTCAGCTCAGCCTGGGGCCTTCAGGCCCTGCCTGAGCCATGTTGTAGGTGTGCCCGTCTCTGCCCCTGTCCTCTGGACGGGCCTGGGACCTGCGCTGCAGAGAGCTGCTCTCCTGGGCGCAGCCCTCAGGCCTCGGTCAGAGCTTCTCATGCAGAGCTCTAGGCGTGACATAGCGTAACCATGCTGCTCCATTCCCTGCGCTCACCACGAGTCGAGTAACGGGGAGACTGTTATTTGCCTGAAATGCCAGGGGGTTTTCAGCTCCCAAACCACTTGCAAGGACACATAACGCAAAGGTTACAAGTGCAAACAGGATTTTATTTTACTTTTCCGAATCTGTTTCAGAGCCCGTGCTCACAAGCCTGAACACAATGCGCATGTGTAGCCAGGAGCAGGCTGATGCGTTCTTCAGTTTAGCTTAACAAAACATCCCTTGCAGCCTGGCAAAGGCAAGCCACAGAGCTGCAGAAAGCAGCAGCAGGAACACAGGCCAAG
The DNA here is from genome assembly GCF_964195595.1 of Calonectris borealis. NCBI lineage: Eukaryota > Metazoa > Chordata > Aves > Procellariiformes > Procellariidae > Calonectris > Calonectris borealis. Next base: position 114,955,916 of record NC_134313.1, on the reverse strand, counting down.
CAGCCCCTGGTTCCTCAAGAGGGAGAACGTGAAGAATGAGGACCACGACCGACCACACACAAAAGAAGATGAAGAAGAAGAGGTGTGTGGTACCGTGGGGTATTTTCCAAAGTAGGACACGTAGCGATGACAAGCACACTTCTTGCCTTCCAAAACTTGCTGCGCCGCTGTGCTGCTTGGCCGATGATGCATGAAAAGCGCTCTGGTGCCCGGCGCTTGTGCTGCAGGCAGGGAGAGCTGCAAAGCGGCAGCTCCGGACGGTGCAGCAAGCCTGCAGCCCTTCCCAGCCCAGGCTGTTTTGCACAAGCAAGAACCCCCGGGGAAACAGAGCCAAGGGAAGAGCAGAGCTCGCTCCCGCTCCAAACTTGCAACGGGCAAGAGAGCCCGAGAGAGCCAGGGCACGAGCGGTGCCTTGGAGGTGCAAGAGCAGCGGGCAAGAAGGGAGCCGACAGGGCCCAGAGGAGCCCTGGCAAGGGGCTGTGCTCAATGCTACGGAGGACAAGAAGCAACCCGCGGGGGCCACCGTGGGGGCCCAGCCTGGGAGTCTAGAAAGCTTCCTCCCCCCGGATGCGGGGCACGAGGGCCACCTTCGTGGAGCACGAGCAGCAGAACCTAGCCCAAATGGCCCAAAAGAGCCCTGGCAAGGGGCCGTGCTCAGTGCTGCAGAGGCAGGCAAAAACCCCCCGGGGACACTTGCTAGCCCACCGTGGGGGAAAAAAAGCCTTGCTCCCCCCAGCTGCAGGGCACGAGAGGCCATCTTCGTGGTGCATGAGCAGCAGGCAGTAACCTAGCCAAAAGGGACGGGAGGAGCCCTGACAAGTGGTCGTGCTCAATGCTGCAGAGGAAGGCAAAAAACCCCCGGGGACCAGTGCCAATCTGCCCCGGGGGAAAATTCCTTCCTGACCCCAGCGCTGGCGATCGGCTACTCCCTGAGCATGTGAGCAAGACCCGCCTCCTCGTCCCACAGGCTGGTCACGCCTCCCTCCCAGGAGATGCCCAAGCCCTATTCTCCCTCAACCTGGAGCCACCTCAGGGGCTTCTGAGAGTGGCCACATGCCCCCGGCCTGATCGACCTTGGGGGCAAGAATCCTTCCTGCGCCTGGCAGGATGCTCCAGTGGCTGCTCCGAAGCACTGGGAGGCCTTGCAACATCTCTGCATCCCATTTCTTACAGCGTCTGCCCCTGGCTCCATGGGGCATGAGGACGGCGAGCTCTGAGTGCTCCTCAAGAAGGCATTCCCTTGGTCTTGGCACTGCTATCCAGCTGAAAAGGCCCCATAGCCTTGGGCACCTCCAGAGATTGGTGCTTCTCCACGTCTCCTGCGGGGCTTGCGCCGCTTCTGTGAAGGCTGAAGCAGGATTTCCACCTATCAGGTGGTCTTTGAAGGTGGCCCTGCCGGGAGCTGGCCTTGCAGCGGAGAACCTCCAGCAGCCTCGTCCAGCCTTCGGTCTTCCTCCCTCAGCCGCCTCTGAGTAATTCCACCCACTCCTCAAGGACGTCCTCCGATATCTTCTGTCTGCCCCTGGGCCATCTCTGGCAGCGGGACACAGGTCAATGCTCCCTTTTATCCTGTGCCGGGGCACTGTGACTGCTGCGTTGCCGGGCGGTGGCACTGTGACACGGGGGGGACGGTGCCCCCCATGCAGAGCCCCGCCCACTGCAGCCCCGCCCACCACCCCTCTGCCCAGCATCCTTCGGAGGAAGACCTGCGGCGTGCTGGCCCCGAGGCAGCCCTGGTGCCCAGGAGACCCAGGGGGCTCTCCCTGCCCTTGGGGGCCATGCAGGGGGCCTGGGCCCAGCTGCTGGGCATTCCTGTAAATTCAGCTGTACCTCCACGCTGTGTAAATAAGGGCATTTATACCACAGACAGTCGTTTGGTTGGGGTGATGCCCGAGGTGGAGGAAAGGGTTTTGCTTCCCTCTGCATGAACTTTGCAGAGACATGGAAAGCACAGCAGATGAGCAACAGACAGCCTGTGTGGATGGGCTCTGAACATGAAACTGGTGGTGTCAGTCCAGTTGCTTTCAAAATGGGTGTCTGCCTCCTATGGAAGAAAATATCCACAGCTGGCATTAACTGAGCTTCCGTTTTGGAATTTTCATTGGAGAAAGTGCCAAATCAGCCCAGATGCTGAAAAAGCTACAAGATACGAAGCACTGGTGGGTTAGTGCGATGCAGTTCGTGGCACTGCTGTCTGTGGGGATATGCTTTATTGTCCAGGAGTGTGAATAAAGGTCGCTGATGATTTTTGAAATGAGTTCTGCAGGCATTTAGTGAAGAGGAAGGCTGTTGCCGGTAATGCCGATATGGGTAAGGAGGTGGCTGGCCAGGTGGCCATCTGACGCTAAAAGGCAATTGCCTCCCTTTAAGAGGCCCTACATGTCTGGAAGATAGCTGCAGAGAAGGACTGAAGATTTTGCTTTTTATACGCCCACCTGAAACCAACTGAGAATGTCAGTGTGATGAAATTACTGATGACGTCATTCAGATACAAAGAAACATCTTTTTTTTTTTAATTAATGAAAGAAACTATGAAAAACAATTGTCTAGTACACACACGGTAATGAGTTTGCAAAACTGGTGCAATGAGTACAGAAAGCTGCCAGACTATGTCCATTCATTTAAAGAATCTCAGAATCTTTATATATAGCTGTAGAGAGCTGCTCTCCTGGATGGACCCCTCAGCCCTAGGTCATATCTTGTCTCCAGCCCTGCCTCCCTGTATGGACCTGGGACCCATGATGCAGCCCTGTCTCCAGGCCTGTTTCCAGCTGCATCTTTTGCTACTCACAGCCAATCCCCCTGGCTGGACCCTGGGCTTGGCTCATCCCCTCGCTGTGTCAGGAGCTGTTGATGGAGTGGGTTACGAGCCGCTGGCTCTGCCTGAGTGGGCCAGAGCCTGTGGGATGGTGTCCTGTTGGTGAGAGCATGGCCTGTGCCAGGGCAACCAGCAGCTCCTGGCTCGTCTGCCTTCAGTGAGCAGCCAGCCCTTGCTGCTTCCTGACAACCTACTTGCATAACCTCATCCTCCAACATTTTGCAGCTCAGGCATTGCCTAAGCCAGAGGGTGTCAAAGTATTCAGCGACCTGTCAGTGGATTGCCTTGCCTGAACCTATCCTGCCTCACCTTGTAAGCTTTTGGTTTGCGTATGGCCCAACTGTAGACAAACTGACCCTCAGCAGCTGTCTGAGCATTAAAGTCTTGCAAAGAGTCATAAACATCTTAAAGCAAGAAAATATTAGACAAACTTAAATATAGGTTTTGCTATTAACTACATTTATCATAATTGTAATCACTTAATGACTTTCCCATATGCATAAGCAATTAACACAGTTTACTGATAGATGAAACAAACCCAGGAGCAATTAGTACATGGCAGCTCTTTCAGTAGCTCAAACCTATCACATTTTCACTCCTGAGCCTGTGCAATACACAGCAGGATATAAAGTGTGTAACCAAATGATGTGAACTGACTATCGGAAGATCAAACATTTCTCACTGCAAGATGTCCTAATGTAATGCCAAGAAGTACCTCTCCGTATACAGCATACCTTTGTTTGACACATGAAATATTCAAACATCATCTAAAGTGCTTGGAGCAAGAGAAGAACAGGTATATGGGTACATCATTTTACTTGCGCTTTTTTTTTCTTCATGGGAGAGAAGCATCTCCTTAGGAGTTGGGGATCTAAGGGATATGTAGGAAATGTGTACTTTCACTGGCACTACCCACCCCTCCTGCGACATCAACTCTTTTTTTTGTCTCCGATGATGCTGTCACTCCATTGTGTTGTGTTGAAGTGGGAGTAGCGGCTATGCAAGATGAGCCATTTACAGTTCAAATAAATGAAAGCAAAGATATCATTGAATAAGAATCATCATCACACACACTGTGAAACTACCTGCTTTTTCCTGTTGGTGTGGTAAGAGCATTACCGCTCTAAGGAGTTATACAGCTAATGCTGTGACTCATTAATAAATTCCTATTATTCAATGAACAGAAAAGTATGCCTTATTTTTTGATGTTTCTGCTGTTCTTGTCAATGCTATAAGTTCTAAATCCTGCCAAAGATTTTGTAAAAGTTTTGGAAAAAGACAATTCCCTTCACTTTAAGAATCATCTATTTGCTCATTCATATTTCTTGGCTGCCTTGCTTGAATGCGTTAGTTCTCCCAAATATAGTCTGTGCTTCACATGATGTAAATCTCCATATTGTCCATGCTATATCCAATAAAGAGATGGCTTAAAAAGCCCATTGTACCAGATACTGCAGAAGAAACCATGAGACGTGTGATTTTATTAGACTGCTGTAGCTAGTAATGCATCTGGGAAGTATATTCTTAAACCTTACCCAGTCAATATCATCCTTTCTTGCTAATCCATCTTGCCTCTTGGCATGTTTTTCCTCCACAATTCCATTTCACCTGGAAGAGGTGTGACATTAGCTTGTCATCCAACTAACTAGGTTCCAGCATCATTGCTGTAATCACCTCCCATCACTTTACATAAGAGTATAAGAGGAAGGTCCTGTCTCTTCACTATGTAGATAGCAGGAACCACAGACCCATTTCCTAGATTTTTTTTTAGGGAGTGCCCTCCATCTTATATAAATTCTGATTTAATCAGGAACCTGGAAGACCTATTGAACAATTGTCCTCCCTGAGTCACAAAAATAAGTTTCCAACCAAACCAGCTTGTTAGATCTAGCAGGAAAGGAAGAGAATTTATTCCCACCTTCCCAAAGACAGAAAGCATGACAGCAAACCTCCTTTCTCTAAAATAACAAAGAGAAAGCAAGTTCTTTTGCAGAAATTTTCTTTAGACAGTGCAGGGTAGTTCTGTGGGAAAGGAAGCCATCCCACTGGCTGCACAGGTATGAGTAAAACGTAGATTATGCTTAGGCCTTGTTCCAGCAATTGAGGCACAGAATAATCTTTTCCCAAATTTCCTTTCCATGATATAGCCAAGCGCTTACGAAGGGAAGGAAGTGCAGTCCTTGAAGTGAGTGAGTATGTCCTAGTAGTTCAGTTTTTGGAAAGTGGAGCTCTGAAGGAGTGGAAGGGACCCAGGAATTATGCATTAATGAAATCTGGAGGAGCAGAAATTCGAAGCAGCAGGTTCTTTTTTAATAGAAAAATTCCCTTGGAAAAGCAAAAATGATTGACCAGAGTGGACTTGCACAGAGAGAGACTGTAATCCATTAGTGCCTCTTAATACAAAACAATTCTTCTTGGGATTAGCATAAATGAGAGCCGAATTGTGCTCATATGGAAAACCCACTTACATATCCATGAAAATCAAGATGCAAAATGCAGTATAGTGTCTGGTTGGCAGAGATGGATAGAGAGAGGGAGAGAGGGAGGAAGAGCCATTGACAGCTTAGAATTAGGCTTGTTTATCTTCGAAGAGTACAAGACCGAGCCTTGCGTGTTTAACCTGTTCAGCACCGGTGAGTAAAGGGCCTGTAGTGTGAGGTACAACAGCTTGCTCTGACAGTGCCGTGCATCCATCACTCCAGAAAAGAGGAAAAATAGTCCCCCTAGTGTACCAATGCTGTAAGAAGCAGGAGGATCTCGCTCAGTTCACTAAATCTGCTGCAAGTTCTGCTGTGGCATGTGGGCAACTGCGTAAAGGTATTGTAGTAAAACCCCGGGCTCTGCTCGTCACAAGGCTTGTAGTTTTTGAGGCAAGGAACCATAAACAATCATAAATAATGAGCATTAAAAAATAAATATGTGTTTTAACACATTTTAACTATGAAGTAATTGTGTTTTGCATGGCTGTATAATTCTAAATCTTGCTCTTCTCACCCAGGAAATATATATTCTCCTGGAAGAAAGAAGAGAAAGTATCATATACAGTAACACTATTTTCACAAGTTCTTAGCTTTGTAACTGAGAGGTAAATTCAAGCACATTATTCTATTAAAAAGTACCGCGTTATTTTTTTATTGTTTCAGTTAAACAGGGGAAGTATACTGCAGATAACTGATCACAGAAAAAAGTAGAGTCTGAAAGGGAGAAAGTATTTAGTGTCACCGGGTACTACCACTTTTCCTGGATGCCAGAGATCCAGTGTGCCACTTAAAACACGGGCTTTGTACCACTTTGAATTTGCGGTCTCACAAGTTAAGTGATAACAGAGCCTTCTCCATGTGTAAGCCTTGATCGTTGCCTCCCTCTCAATAATTTTAGGTACAACAACGCAAACCTGGCTCTTTGTGCCGGGTGCTGTAGTGGCATATAGGAAGGCATCCATATATCGCCATGGCACCATAACCATTTTCCTCTCAGATATGCTGAGGGAGAGCCACGGATAAAAAGTTTCAAAGGAGACCAGAAGGTCTCTGATAGGGATAGAGCACAGCTAGTTGGGAAGCAATATTTGTCATTCTGTCCTTCAACAATTTTCCTCAAGTTGGCAGCATTAGAGCAAACCTGGCCTGCCGAGTTCCCCTTTGCACCCTGCTCTCCACCCGAGTCTGCCCTGTGGCAGATTAGGCGCTACCCTGCTCCCTCGCCTTTCTGACTGCTGAGGGAAGAGCTAAATCACCTTTCAAGCAGCAAAGCAAGGAGGTGTTTGGGGGGTGTAGGCAGACAATTCCTCACAGTAAGTAAAAAGAAATATTGGACTGACACCTCTTGGGGGATGGCCAGCTCAAGGCCCAAGGGATGAGCAGTGAAGCTGGGACGATGCCCAGGGACCAGCTGTGCAGCCCCTACAGGACCAGGTAGATTTGGCTGAGGGAAAAGGTTCCAGTTCCACAGAGGTAAGGGCAGCTCCAGGCGTAGCAGGGGAGGCTCTTACAGCTGTTTGGGTTAACAGTGATGCCGTGACTTATGCAGAGGCATTAGCTGCAGGGACATTGTTTTACATTTTACAGAGTAGATTGGCATTTCCTGGAAGAGTAGGTTAATCATGGTAAAAAGAGAGGCATATATCTCACTTTGGGATGAAGGAGCTCTTGCAGCTCTGCCTGAGTGTGCGCGAGTGTCGGATGGTTTGTTGGTGCGTAAGGGTGCAGCAGATTTGTGTGCATACAGCGCTGTGCTTATTTATGTGCTGCAACGTATGTCTAGGTCAGTGTCTTTGCTAATAAAAACCCTGCAGTAGTAATTGTCAGATTTAGTTGCTTAGATAAGTTAAGGGAATTTGAAAGGTGTTTGTGCATATCCACTGCAAAAATGCTCCTCCTGAAGACAAACTATAAAATAAACATCCTTAACTTTCCTTTCAAATTCATATACAGTATTTGCCTTTAGCGTGTCTGCTTTCCTGGAGACAGCGAGGCAATCTCCTCTACTCACTCGCACATTTACCAGTTGTATTTTGGATTGCTTGTGATGATACGGATGTTGATTATGGCCTTCACCACAGTGCCTGTTTTTTCCATAGAATCGTCTTGAGGGATGAGACCGCAGCAAATTCTCAGCTGACCAAAAGGCAGCCCAAGATATTAGTTCAGTGTATTTTCTTTCATGAGTAACAAGCAGATAAGATTTCAGCACAAATGGTGCATTTTAATTATGTTTATAAGTGAAATGCAGAGCAGATGTTGGAAGCACTATTTCAAGTACTCCTTCCTCATCCCAGAGGCAGCGTTTCAGTGTTAACATTGTATATCTCTCTAAAAATGCTTTATTTGAAAAAATTCTAAAGCTAAAATATCTTGTTGGCCTAGGAGTACTTCTGGGTCCCTGTGCATCTACGTGTGAATTCTTTTTTTGTTTCTGATTTTTTAAATACTTACCAAAACTTCCTTTCTTAACTTTTTTCTTAGCAATTAAAAAAAAAATTGTATTACAAAAACTTGAAGAACGCAAAGTAAACTTGCTATTCCCTGCCCATCTCACTCCCCTCAACATGAAGTCTCTCTCTTCTCTACATGCATGCGTGTATACACATAAACAACATACACACATAAACATATACATACACATACACGTGTACTCCATCACATTCCAAACACTCCTGGATGCTGGATCTTAAAATTATATTGTAGGAAATATTAGACTAGCAAGTGCTGTGCCTACAGTTGGAATATTGTTGATATTCTCACATTTCTTTGACTATCACATGCTAAGATCAATATTGCCAATTCCTTTAAAAACGGGACAATAAGTTCAAAATATTGCCAGAAACTTACTTAAAATGAAAAGCGTGCATTATATTAAGCTTAGAGACTAGACTGCTTTTTTCTGCATATTTGCTTCTGACAGTCTTTGAAAAGCAGGTTGTTTGCACTAGTCACAGAAATGCAATTTTAGGAAGGCAGAAAGATGCACTAATATTTATATGAAGCTGTAATACAGCAAAAATGATATGGGCTGTTATTCTACTATATTGCCAGAGGACTGTATTGATCTTTGAAGGGTTAAAGTGCTACCGGGTTACATTAATGTCACCCTTCAGCAATCACTGGCCAATAACATATCAGCAATCAATGCTGCAGCGTGTTGTTCACAACACTCAATTTTTGGAGACAAGTGGCTGATATATTTTGACAAGAAGAAAAAATAGTCTTGGAAATTCTTGCAAATCTTAACTCATAGGGGAAGATATATGAAACAAACTGCTTCCATTAGAAAAAATGGTAATGTTTGCCTTCATAAGTAACAACGTTTTATGTCAGTTCAGTGGAGCAGTGAATGAACCAAAACTCTGCTAACCTTCAAAATGGAAAGGATTCTGTAAGTAGGATTTACATAGTCTGAATATTTTATATTTTGAGTGCTCATCACAGCTCGCGTAAACTAATACTCAAATATATATTTTCAATAAAGAAGACATTTGACTTCTGGTGGAGTAAAGCAGTGAGACACATTTTGGCTTGTGAGTACAGACAGGTTTCTCAGCCCCTGCTCCTTTTTTTCCCATTAGCAATTTTCTTCTATCAAGTTCTCATAATTTGTGCATGTCCAAAGAAGGCAATACAAGCCTCTTCACTTTGACACAAAAGAAACTTAAAGAAAAAAAATAATCGGGAACTCAAACAGCCATAAAGTAGAAGTACAAAGGGGGGAATAAAAAATAGAGGCTGCAAGAGGATGTGAGGGGTTAAAGGTCTGACCACTGTCTGCATATATAATATTATATCACCTTATCTGAAAAGTTTAGGCTCAAAAGAAAAGCCTCGGTTTAAAATACCTTTTAGGTTTATTAAATCTTTAGGCTGAAGATTACAGCAAGTGTTTTGTCTTTGGTGAGTAGCTGTTTGTCTCACTTTATTTACTTGGTATTGGGTATTTGTCAATGTCATTTCATATCTGCAGAAAATTCATACGTTTTATGGAAGTATGTATGTGTGTGAGTGTGCTGAAGGTCACATGACTGTTTCATCCTATTTGGTGGAGCAGCTTGACTTTTTTTCCCTTGCTTTTGGTGATGGTTGTGAGTGCAGAAGTTGATTGACAGATGCATGCCAGAAACCCCCATTCTCCTTTTCAAAGACTACATATGATGGATTGCGATCTTTCAGCTCAGCAGGACACAGGGACCATGCAAGCTGTAATTGGTCAGGTATGGAGTCAGCCATTTCTCAACTCCCCTTTTATTTTTTTTTTTTTTCCACAAGGGTCTAACCATATGATTCACATAATTCATATTTACAGTACCATCTTTCTATCTGTATCTTCAGCTACCAGTGAGTGTAGTACTGAAAGTGAGAAAGGCAAAAGAACCACAATAATCTGGCCAGGGAATCACTAGTTAAACCTAAAATACCTTGCTTTTCTTCTAACAAACCCAGTTTATAATTTAGTCAGAGCTTTGCCAAATCTATCTATTTATTAATTTACTGTTGTATTTTGTTTAAATGTGATGAAGTAGAAGAACTGAGGAGTGAAAGTGTTATGTTTGCTGGGGAGTTGCTTTCTATTTCTAATGCTGTTCATTATTTCTATATTGACTGTATTCCTGTATTACAGGCTGTGGATTTTTCTTTTTTTTTTCTTTTTTCTTCTTTTACTCCTAACCCAGATAATGTGTGATTGAGCTTGGTAAATGTAGTAGTCTTTGCTGCTGCAGAGGGGCAGCCTGCAAATTAAACACTGCCACAATCTGAAAGGTCCAGGTGGTCTGCTCGTGCTTCCTAATGCAATCCAGCACAACAGCTTTAATAAACAGCTCTATTTAGTTCTCCCTCCCTGTATCCAGGGAAGTGAACTGGTCTGGGGCTGCTGTGATGAAATGCCAGAAGAATATCTCTCAAAGGCCTCACAAGCTGATTTTTAGAGCTTTTCCGTTTTGTCGTCTTTGTCTTCCAAATGGGTCAGTGAGTCCTTCTCTTTCTGTTTTGTGATTTCTGATAAGTCTGTAGTTTTTATGTGTGTGTTTTAACCGTGCTGTTTCTAGCTTTAGCCAGAAGAGAGAAGAATCATTGTCTTTTCATTTGCTTCAAATAATAACCTGAAGTGGGGAAAGAAATTAAATTATTTTGTCCTGTTGTACAGGGAGGGCTGTTCTCCTATGAATGCAGCCGGAGTCGGATGAGGGTATCTGTTTTTCTTTTTCTAACAAAATTTGAAGTGCTCAACACTTTCTCATTAGCCACTGACTTGTAAATCAGTCTCTGGCAAAGGGTATTTTTTGAACTCTCAAAAGTTTGTGGTTTTTTGCATATGTTTCCAGTGTAGTGAACGCATGCTGCTGAGGTGATGACATAGTATTTGTGTTTCCTATATGTTGATACAATGGTGGAAAAATACGCATCCTACACACTGTTTTCAACTAAATTATAGCAAAGCACAGAAGTCCCTCAAAGCACATGGTTTATTAATACCATCGTACACAGTAATGCATTTCTGGGTGGAAAATGTCAAATATGTAATACCATGTTTACCACAGACTTTTATTGCTTTAAATATTTTAAAAATAGAAAATACATTTTTTATTAAAAATCCCCCAAACATTAACAGCTTTCTATTAGGCTGGTTTATACCTAAAAAGTGGGGCATGTTTGCCAGTATTACGTTGTGTGAAAATGTGAAAATATGTATTTTAGAGCGGGTTAATTACCTTTTTGTGTAAACTTGTTCAGTCTTACAGAAATATATTTAATAATTCTAAGGCAGATACAATGGCAAGGTTTTGAGCAAGTACACTTGACAGAAAATGTACCCTGAAACCTTGATAAATCTCAAAGCTTGTAATATCTCTTTAATGTAACTTTTGCTTTGGCATGTAAGAAAGTGTAAGTTAGCTATTTTATGTTTAATGCTTGCTAGCTCTCGGAAAGTGGTTTTGAGGCTGGAAAGGGTAGGAGCATGTTTTTTTCTGTGTGTAATACTCCATATTTCATCAATTAAAAAAAAGTTCAGTGAATGTCTGGGAAAATGTTTGTATCGTGTGTTAGTGTATTTCATTTCCTAAAAATCAATAACAAGGGCAAGCACTTCAAAGAAAAATACATTTCACTATTTTATGTGACTAAATTCTTTGGGTTTTTTATGTCAGAATTTATGGATATTATTATTGTGCAACTTAATATGTTAGGTGTTTCAAACATTTTTTTAGATCTGTATGTGTGCTTATTTACATATCATGTGTGTAAGTGTGCACATCCAAATGTGTTCATAAATCCCCCAAATGTTCAAGTATGTTTTTGTTTTGATTAATTGTCCAGTATTTTGTTGTTATTAGCTACATGTTAAGATAGAACAAAATGCTCATATTTTTTTCAGATAAAAATTATGTGTTTTCTAGTTGTATAATAAAAGAGTTACTTAAAACTTGGGAAGCACAGAGCAATCAGTATAATTACCATATGTTGCTGAAAATAGAAATAGACTTTCTCTGTGGACTCTAATACTCAGCTGACAAGAGAAAATAACTATCAAAAGACAAACCTCATGCTATAAAATCTTTCCATGCTGTAAGTCTGTATTTAGTATTGATAAAAAATGAAGGTTTGCATATTCAGTATGTGTATATTTTTAGAAGAAACATTCATTTCCTGACACTATTGTTTTAGAAAAAGTTCTTAAGAGTCCTTGTTAACTTTCAAACCTCTAAAAGCAAAAACTTTAAATAAATGTTTATCGTTTTGCCTTTTTATTTCAGAATTGCATTTTTCTCCAGCTGTGAGAATGAAATTTTGTTTGGACTAATTGTGCAGATGTAGCTTTAAATCCAGTCTTGTTTGCTGCTAATGGAGTGTGAACTTGCCTAATTAAAAATCCAAACTATACATGTATACCTCTGCTCCAATGGAGATCAGAAACACTAGCGGTTATTTGTAGTTCAAACACTAGTCTGCGTATGACACGAAAGTAATAGCAGGAGCATGCTGATTTAAAGGCATTTTCAACACCAAGTACTTGTTCATCATTAAATGCATTTTCCATTTTTTTTTTTTTTTATATTCTTGATTTTATCTGTCTCCAAGCACGAGTGTCCACAGTGGCTTCCATTGGTGATGGCAATGGTAGGCAGAGTGCTACAATCCTGACCATTACCTAGCACCTGAGTGTACTGGCTCCAAGGTGTGGAATTGCTTGTATACCTTCCCTCTGGATTTTTCCTCCCCCAAGCAAGCAATTAAACAGCCAAGTACTCTGAAGAACAACCTCCTTGCCTAGCGTGTCAAGATCTAGAAGCTCATTGCTCATTGTGATTTTGATGCATAACTGGAGTGTTTGGAATGAAACCCCAATCCCTGTCAGCAATAGTCTGTAGCATCCTTCCTTGCACACTGAACCATAATACCCGTTATTTCTTCAAATGTGTTTTGCTCTTATAGAAACGATTAGCTGGATTTTTATGCCATATTCCTTATATATCCTGAGCCCATCTAAATGGACAGGTAATTAATCGTGTCATCTAATTATTCCAATTATGCTGTATTTCCTTTAGCTTGTATGCTTTCTAAAATCTGCACTGTACCTTTCTCTTCTTTTTTTCCTTTTTTCCCCATTTTTTTTTTCCTTTTTTTTTTTTTTTTTTTTTCTTCCCCAGACCTGAGCTTGTGAGTGACAGGTTAGTTCATCAGCATTACAGCCCTCCTGTTTTTGTCTCATCTCATGCAGACAGGTCACTGTGTCCAATCACCCTTCTGGCTCTGCTATCCCCGGGGGAGCCCAGGCCAGCCTGCCATCTTGATCCACCGGCCTGAGGGCCCGGGCTGGCTGCACATTTCTGTGTTCACTGGTTCTTGCAAATATACTAAAATGAAAAGGGGGGGCGGGGGGCAGCTTAAATTAGATCTCTGTAAACTGAGAGGAAGTAAATTAGATAACATTCTTCTTCAAATAAGCAGGCGTTTGCAGTTATTATTGCTATGTTTGAGTTCTCTTTCTACATGTTAACTATGTTTATTTTCTGTATTTCAATGATATCCTCCATGTGATCTCATCATCTTGTAAAAGCTATTTATGCAAGGGTAAACATGCGCCCTTTCCCATAGAGAGTTCTGCTCTGAAGCCCAATTTATGAGGCTGATACATTGCTGCAGCCAAGGTGGGTCTTCCTGTTCTGTGTTTTAGCTTGTTGCTTTTTTTGTTTTGTTTTGTTTTGTTTTTCCTCACGATTAACAACAATAGAGCACGGGAATAAGTGTTTCAGAGAAGCCATTCATTTCCGTAACTCATGGGTCACTTTTCAGAAGTTTGATCTTTTGTCAGTGTTGTTTTGTAATGCAAATCTATACATATCCAGGAGTTTAATTTTTACCAAATGAAGATCAGATCTATAATGTTAGTTTGTCTTGAGCAATCTTTAAGTGATTCTTCTTGTGGTAGTAGGGAAGGTCTTTTTCTTTTGAAATACCTGTTTCCATCCCTAATCTAATATACAGAAGTGCGTATAACATATACAAACAGAAAAGAACCATCTTACATATAAATTTAAGACTCACTTTTATAATACAGCAAGGAATTGTGCCCTTTTGTCTACAGTTTGGGACAAATCCTGTTCTCTGTAGCAAGAATTAGACCCATCACTGTAAGCATGACTACTTGCATAAGTAAGGTCAGACTACTTGTCCCCTTGTCTGCTTAGTGTATGTATCTCCAACACAGACACTGTTGTCCTTTACAGTCACCAGCAGTTGTTTTCTGCAGTTCAAGACTGCGATGGAGGGACTTGTGGACAGGTACACACTGACTGTTGTTTTCAGTAGTAGAGAGACAATGTAAACAATAAGAATCATGTTTGAAAAACTTGAAAAACATATTTATTAATATTTATGAACAAGCTGGTACTCTGGTAATGAAGCATTCCATCTCTGCAGAAACCCACTGTTTTATACGCTCTCTAGTATACCATGTCCTTAAGAATTATTATTGTAAGGAGATGCAGGAATGTGGCTGTAATATTTTACAGTATAAATATTTGTTGTAGAGGAGTTTGGATCTCGTTAATTTAATATATGTAAATTCTTTGGTCCTAGGCCTGGATTCCAGCAAAAGAATGCATTTCTCTGTTGACTTTTGTTTTTACAGCAGAAAAGATGGATTTTCATCATTTTCATTCATGTGTAAAAAGATTTTTCTTGTTTTCACACCAAAATCGGGTTTTAATTGAAATCAGCCCTCCAAAAACATCTTTAGTCTTTTTTTCTTGTTGAATTTCTTTATTCTTTTCTCTTCTGTGCTACTCTGCTGTCTCATGTGTTAGTTTGTGGGTCAGGCCAATTAAGAGGTCAAATCTTTAAAAAGCTGTGATTTACACTTGGTGTATATTCACTATTATTCTCATTGTAAGAGAAAAATAAAGTATGTCAGATGACCTTTAAATTGCTGGGCAAGCAACACTCGTCCAGTGATGTAGATTTTTATCTTTAGGCAATGCATTTACATTCAAGTACCTCTGCTGTGTTTCCTAGATTCTAGACTGATAAACTAAATACCAGTCTGGGCCACTTTTGTATGTACAGTACATAGAAGTGACTGTGCTAGGCCTTTTATCTTACACTGACCTGTAGCTGTAACAAGACCTTTATTTTTCTTCTCTGATCTGAACTGCAACTCCAATGGAAGAAAATAAAAGGACAATTGAAGTCAAATTGTATATAGCATTTTCAACATTAGATGAGGACATGGTAAAATATTCTCTTTTCCTGTGATTTAAATCTCTCAGTGGCATTTGCTGCTTCTTACTCTGAAATTGTAAAAATGGCAGGAAGAACTTCAGATCAGTCAGTTCTGAATATATGCGTGTTTATCTCTTGTTAAACTTAACAGGACTTAAATGTGTACTTAAATGTTGGTCAGCAAATCACTTAAGCCCGTATAAGAAATCTGCAGCTGCTAAATCTTCAGATGCACGATACAATACTGAACTCACGTAAATAACACTTTGCAGGATCCGGTCCAACTTGCCTATTGAGTAACTGTCATTGCTAATAAATATAACAAAGTCTGGTTTAAATGCTAGCTAAATAATTGCAATCAAAACTCTTTTATAATTAGAACTGACTATTAGGATTGAAGATAGTAACTCAAGGCTCTCGAACACTTCTATTTTTTGAGGATGTCAGGGCTACAGGTAAATGGACTATAGCTTCAGGGTTTTTGTTTTATTGTTGGCTCTGAAACCTCTGTGATATGTAGGACTATTTCTTCAAAAGAGAAAGATTAGTTGTCGATATTTGCTGCTGATTCTCTGTTGACTGGTAATGCTGTTCCATAGGAGAGCTTTATCTAACTGTGAGATCAAAAGAAAATTTTGAAGATCAAGAGAATGTTCTAAATTTCTAGCCATTTTTAAAAGTGGTAGTGGGAGAAACTTGAAAAAAAAAAAAGGGGGGCGGGTGGAACACGGGACAGGGGACCCAAAAACCTTTATTCGAGCCATCCTCACATGGTGAATTAAATTTTCTTAAGCTGTTTAGAATACATTTTGTAGTTACTAATAAGCCTGTTTTTTCTAAGAGTGGTACAATTTGTATATGCCATGCTATATTATAGCAAAACTAGGTCCAACAAACTTTTATGCACATGAGTAATAGCAATTGATGTCATTAACACTGGTGCATACACTTGAAGAAATGTGTTTCAGAGATGAGAGCCTCGGAAATGGATCTTGCTGTCTGGTGTAGTTGCACAGCTGTCCTATGCCCTTTGCTCATGTGAATGAGGATTTACAGGGTAGGACAGATAGCTGTTCTTGTCAAAACAGATGGGTCTTGTCTTGATGGGCTTTGCTGTACCACCTTACTGTAAAAGAAATCAAATCGCAGTGCTGCAAAATCTTACTTGCAAGAGTAATTTTTCATCCTGTGATATTTCCAGCTAGTGTTACTTAAACTACTTGCTAAATATGATCTATTCCCATAGGTAACTCTTTCCAGGATGGGGCTCTGAACCCACAGATGGGGAAGGGCATTGTAAAAAGAAACAGGTCCTTAAGCAAAAGAAAAAAAAATGTTAGAAAGGAACTTCATGCTACTTCAGTCAGTGATTCCATCAAGTAATTTTTATTTTACAAGTTTCTAGCATTTTCAAGGATCTCAGACTCATGTGTGTTTAGAAGACACAATCCAGCTGTGTAATGGCACTTCCAAAAAGGAAATAATATAAGGGCAACAGTAAAAGACAAAAGTAGTTTTTTAGTCACCCCCTGCTATGGAAACAAGAGTTTCAAGCAATAGAAAATAACAGAGTATGAGGTTTTTACAAGCAGATTAGTGAAAGTCATGTTAATACTATTACAGAACAGCTGCTGTTAGACATATAATAAGAGATAATTCTGTATCAGAATGTTGTCTTTTCCACTAAACTGTTTACATCTCTAACTGCTTTTCCGCTTACTGAGCCAACTTGTGAAGCTCTAACTCAGCTTTTACTTGAGCTTTGCTCATGTTTCATGTGCAATGAAGTATGGAGGAGTTTGACTGGAATAAAAAGTCTGATTTTTTTTAAAAGCTGGAGGCTTTAGCCCATTTCTGGAAGTCATCTTGGGGGGGGCGGTGTGGAGTAAAAAAAAAAAAAAAAAAAAGAAATTTGCAGACGGACTAAGACTGAAGCAAACTAAGACTGAAGCAACAATATTCATGACTAAAACATTTCATATCCTTATCTCAAGCTTACGACTTAAAATCACGTTGTCTCCCATCAACGGCAAGCTAGCATTAGCTTCCATTTATTCATAGTACAACACATTAAAAACTGTGATTATTACTTTTTTTATTTATAACAATAGAGAACTGTGCCTGATTGTTAATGAATCCAGCTTTAAAAATAAATAAGGGCTAAAGGTGCAAATAACTCCGACACTCTTTAAGTCTGGCAGTTCTGAGATACTGTCGTGATGGCTACAGCTGTTGGTACTGGAACCAGATGCTGCCAAGTGCTGAATGCTTCCAGAGTCCTGGACTTCCCACCAGCTTAGTTAGGCAGCACTCTGTTCCAGCAAGGCCTGAATATTTTCAGTCTTCTTTGAAGGCAGGATTAGGCCCTAAAGCACACGAAGGGAAATTTTTTTATTTGATTTTTTTTTTTTACTGCTCAGACATTGTTAATGAAGGAAAAATTAAAAGGTCTCCCAGTTTAAACATTGTTCTATTTAAAGTGAAATAAAATAACCTGGAATAAAGGAAAATTATGCTGCTCTAGGAAACAAACAGCTATCGCAGGATTCCTGGCCGTAAGTCTTACCTTCCCTTCACTGTGCCTATCCCTTTCTGTGTACAAAACGTGCTTCACATTCTTCAAATGGATTATACAAAGCAGAAATAATATCTGCAAACAAGAAGCTCTCAGTCTTTTGGAGGAAAGGTTGAAAGTTGTGGCAAATGTGAAAGTGGCTTCTAATGTGGAAGAATAAAGCAGAGAACATCAAACTCATTTCACTTAGTGTCATTCATGATGATCTATCATTATAGTCAGGGCAAACTGTGATCTCAGAGCTGAAACAATTTTGTCCATTAAGAGGAAAAAAACAACCCCAAAAACCAGAATGTTCCAGCTTGGTTCTTATATCCTTAGGGTTGTAATACTGAATTCAGAATTGGGGAAGCTTAATCTTGCAGCCAGGTTTGACAAGATGCTGGTTGAACAGTAGTCAGAAGTGATGGTTTGTGTGTTGTAATGCCCATGGTGGAAAATAAAGAAAGATAAGAAGATTTTCCCAGAAGTTTGGATGCAGTATTCACCACCTGATCCAGCTTCTCACTGAAGTAGGCAAGAAAACCTGTATGTGCAAGTATGTGCAAAGCTTACAATTTCAAAGCCTGACAGAAGAGAAACTGGAGTGCTCTAAAACAGCACATGAGGGTTTGCAATGGCTCTGAACACAGTTATCTTTTTGTTTGTTTGTTTTAGTGCTGCTGCTTATTTGAAGGGTGATCTTGAAACCATTTAAGCACATCCACAAGTATCCCCACAGACTTATTGGCAAAGCTCACATGAGCATTGTATCGTGCATTAGACTATGTTGACGCTAAAGGCTTGGATCTCGCCTGGCCTCAATGGGATACAGACATGTACAGCTGAAAAAAAAATTAAGCCAGTTCTCCAAGTCCACTCAGTTAATCCTGGAGAGTGGGAGGTGGGGGTGGGGGGGAGGTGGTGGTGGTGTAGGCAAAAACCTGGAGGGCTGCATCTGAAATCTTGGAGGGTTGAGCAATGGACTCATTGGCAGGTGTTCAGAAAGTAAAAGACCTGGATTTTGAATAGTCAGACAACAAAAAAAGGGCTGAAGACTGGAGTTGCTTCCCCTGAAGATATTGGTTTCTGTTTATTTTTTAAGCTCATGCTGGATTCTTAGCAAGAGGAGAAATTGAGGGTTGCCCCCTAACTAGGGATTTAGAGTGACTCTGTAATGAATTTTAACCCAAGAGGCACTGTGGATAGTCGGCAAACCTTTGTTCCATTCTGCTCGTGTCCTTATGCTAGACCCATCACTGTAGTTATTAGATCTCAAAGATTACATTCTTTGATCTAGTGCTTTCTAAATCCTTAAACCACAGTTTATTTATTTAAAAGGTTATATCCAGCATTGGATTGGACTGTAAAGTACCCTTTGACTCTTTCATGAAGGACACAGTAGAAACACATGCTGCCGAAGGAGTATTTCCTTCTGAACATGAAGCACCACAGCATTTTATTGAATTAAGAACTGCACATGGATCTGTGCTTTTAATCTGGCCAGTGTGTTGAGAATTTTTTTTCTACCTCATTGGTATTATGATGTCATTCATTTCTGATACAACAGGCATTTATTAGGGTATGTAGGTGAATTTCATTTACTCTCTAAATTAAAAGAACTGCAAAGAAACCTCATATTTCCCTAAGAAAATAAAAGCACGCTAAACCTCAAACAGATGTTAAAAATGAGTACGTTCAGGATGTGTTCTTGGGGTATCTTTTTCATCTGATGTTTACCAGGGTGCATCACAAATAACTCAGTGGAGCTAAACAGACCTACATTTGGGTAAACATGATCATCAGCAGCTTTAAGCTTGTTCCATCAGATTCAGAAGCCCTTACATGACCAAATTTACCAGTGTAGTCTACAATGCTTGATTAATTATGAACTGTGTGATGTGACTCCCAAGCTAACCAGCAAGAAGGCACAGAAAGCAAAAGAGGAGGACACTAAAATTGAGCCCAGTGTGCTCCATCTCCTGACTGATATTAATTATACTGTATCCACACTAGTCTCTCTTTTTTTTTTCCCAATCAGTCCTGCAAGGCAAACTGTAAAAATTCTCATGTAATTTCCCTTAATTCTGGAGAAACCAAGACTGAAATTGGCACCTCAAAAGAGAAATCTTATTAAAAGTAGGTATTATTGTTTCATTTTTTAATGCTTGTGTTTGGTTATTTTTCTTTTTTGAGAAGCTTAGTCCCTGGAGATAGTAGCCTGATTCTACTTTATACTGAGACCTCTTTATACTATCTGGCAGTACAAACCAGCTGTAAAGTGAGTGTAAGAGTAATTTATTTATGTGTACTTCAAAGCTCTTTTATATTTCCAGAATGGTAGAAAACTACTATAATGTAAATGGGAATCAGGGCCAAATAAATAGATGGACTGGAATTTCCATTTTTTTCAGATGGAAGTGAAAAAGGAATAGGCAGAAATCAGACTGGAGGAAGAGAGGAAGGACTAAGCCTTATTTAGCTACAAATAGGCATTCATTAACATCCATTTTGAATTGAAAAACAGACAAGGTGAAAGGGCCAAATCCTGTTTTACTGGCCACCATCCATACCTTTGCTGGCAGTAATGAAAACATGAAAGGGAGGGAAGTGAGCACCAGTCAAACCACAGCAGTTAGCACCTGACAGCACAAACAAAACAAAAAAAAGGCTGCTTTCTCAATCAGTCAAGTGCATTATGGTTTTAAAATGAGTATGCTTAAAACAAAAGGCTTAATCTATTTATCTCTTTTTTTTTTTCCTTTTTTCTTTTTTTTTTTTTTTTTACCCCATGGCTGCAGTGTTGCTTGCTGCGACATTTGGCAAAGATCTGTGTTTCCAGAGCATTATTCAGTTAGTACACCTGGATTAGTGAAAAAGAAAACAAATGGAATTAATAAGAATTAATGTCAGTTAAATTCCCCCTTTCTATACTTTATATTGTCAGATGAATTCTTCAACTCCAAGTCAAAGGGTGAATAAAAACAGCAAACAAAGAGAGAAGAAGCAAAACAAAGAATGACAATTATGCTAATGGGAAACATCTTGAAATTTAGTCAGACATGGGAAAAAATATTAAAATAGCAATTTGGGGGTTGACCCAAGAGTTTTCTTTGAAATTTTGAGAAGCTTCCTACTCCATTTTATTTCATAATCCCTTTTAAGCAGGCATGTAGGGTGCTTAAGGGATTCTGTGAAGGTTGTGAGATATTTCTCTCTTTGCTTCCCCATTTTGTGAGAGCCCATGGGAAAAATATTGGCAGGGCTTATAGAACCTTCTATAATTGAAGTAGCCCAGTATTTCCTATCTTAAGACCTTTGCTGCTGCTGCTGTTAGTGTTTCCACCTGGTTGGCTACCTCTTGCTGAATATTTTTGAAGACAATTTCAGCTAAAATATTTCAGTGGTTCCCGAAGAGGATAGGGAAATATGGGATAGTTTTGCCCATTTTAAAGACACCCTATATTTAAGAGCAAAACTCTGAATTTGGTGAGGAGTAGGAGCATTGTCTGTGAGATGTCTCTTCTGGTATCCTATGACAATCCACCCATGTTTGATTATGTTCCAAGCCTTTGAAAAAGGTAGTTGGCACATGTTTACTTGGCAGCTCTAAACAGCTACATTCCCTAAAGATTCACAGAAAATAAAGGTGTGAAAGGAACCTCAGAAAGTCATCTGCACATAGACAGGATCAGCTTATCTGAGTCACATCTGACAAGTATTTGTCTAAGTGCTTCCTGAAAAACTCCAACAGCACCAATTCCACAGTATCCTTGTGCTATTCATTGAGTTTAACTATCCCTGTCTTAGCGTGCACTGTTAGAAAGTTTTCCTTGCGGCAAAAAGAATCTTTCTTGCTCCAAGTTAAGCCCATATCTTCTTCCCTCTTTTAGGAATATCAGGTTATTTCTGTCCCCCCTTGAAAGCCTAGCTTCTAACTTGGCCCGTCTTGGGAAATGGCAGAGGTGGCACCAGGGACCCTCATTCTTCTATATACTCAGTGACCACCCTCTGGGGGAGATGGAGAAGGAAGAGGCGTGATTCAAATGAAGACAGGACAAGAGCCAGGGAAGATATAGGTATAGATTGAAACAACGAGTGCACAAGTAGTCAACCAAGACTAAAGAGTGCTGAGGGATGGAGAGGAAAAGTAGGAGCTTGAGGGAAGAGTGGGTCCAAGAGAGGTTGCGAACTGTGAGAGACAGTGGGGAAGAGGACTTGCCCTGTCTGTGGGCAAGATGAGATAAGAGGAGCAATGGAGAGGGGCCTGGACCTGGCTGGGGATAAAGACAGAAACAGAAAATCTGTGGGGCAGGTTCCCTCGCTGCTCGGAAAATTCTGCTGACAAATCCCGCTGGCAAAGTATCTCAGTTTTCCTTTAAAAAATATGTGAAGCTGCATGCAAAATGTGAAAAACATTATTTGTATTGTTAAGCCATGTAATTCAAATGAAGTATTTGTACAGCCATAATTTATTTTCCTTGTAAATATGTATAATAATAGACCCTTTAATTATGTAAACAACTACATATACCGCACAGGTTATGTTCCTTTAGTGTGACCTCTATACTTACACACCTCTACTTACGTTTCCATAATAGTATTTGACAATATAGATAATATTTTATTATACTTCTTTCTGAATATTATATTTGATATATAATGTTTTTTGGCTTCCTAGAAATTGCAGAAAGTTTATGTATGTATGTATACATATACACACATATATATACACATATATGTACATGTGTGTATATCTATACTTGGGGCCAAATTCCAGAAAAGTCTTATTTGATTTGAAATGTTCGGGAGGGTTTGGATTTTCATAATTTTTAAAAACTAAAAAAAGAGAATTTTTAAAGAAAAAGTAACTTTGAATTAAGCACTCAAACTCCTCTTCTTACAAAATGCCAAACTGAAATACATGGACTTTTTTTCTTTCTTTTTCATATGAATGGTAAGATTAAAGGTTCTAACATAGCTGAATTTTCATTTTGAATGAAAAATTTCCCAGAGATCTTGCCATCACTATTTCCAACAGACAAAACTTATCAACTTATCCAGTAGTTTTGCTAGAACAGTGACTGACATCTAGATTTTTGGACATCTAGATTTTTGGATATGTATAGACACCAATCTTTGTACAAAGTAGACACATGAAACCCCTATAATAGGTGGTACTTGGCTCTTAACTCTCCACAGCCTCAATTAGTTATTTACAATGCTAAAATTGGAAGCATTGCAAAGCCAAGTGTTTTTTCACTTCAAGTGTCTAATACAGTTCCTCTACTGCAAAGTAAAAGCTTCAGGTTACTACAGAGAAACAACATTAGATTATTATTTGAACAGATATAATTGCTACTTTCAGCAGCTTGAAGTCACTTTAATTCCTATACTATGCCAATTTTATCTCTGATGGGAGGGTATAATCTGCTGAAACTTATTTAACTTTTCTTCAGCATTATTTACAATTGCGACTATAATCTAATGTATGATTCAGAAAGAGCATGCCGTCATACTGAACGAGAACTGGGAATGGGTAGCTAGTACAAACCACTTATGTGGGGCAGAGTGACGTGCAAAAGGAAAGGAGTAATTGCCAACATGGGGGTGTGAAAAAGGCAGGATTAGAAGAAAGGGGGAGATGCAGGGTGGAAGGAGGGTATATCAGCTAGAGAAAAGGTGTTTTGGGAAGGCTGAAAATTTCAGATTTATTTTTTAGTAGGTTTGTTACAGTTTTGTATATTGAACTAGTGGTAATAAGGACTCACAAACGTTGAAGGTTAGGACTAGTAGCCAGGATTAGGCTGTGGCAGAGAGCTATGTGAAACAGTTGTGTACAGGAAGACTGAGGATAATAAAACTACATCCATGTAATCTCCTTTCTCTTCACCTTTATCCATTCAGTATCTGCTCAGATGCAAGTTCAGGGACCCATCTTGCCAAGCATCAGCAAAGCATGCTTCTGGTAGTGGTGCAGTAACAACTGAGACAGGTGTAATACCAGGGCTCGATCCCATCACCTTCCTGTTCTTTATCGATACTTTGCAAAACTTTTAGCTGTTACCAACGTTAATGTTAATCTCTTAAATTCCATTTTTATGCCTTAACTGAAGGTAGATTGGCATAGGAATTGTCTGGTGGCAAATTGGGACCTACAATATTTCAGATAAAGGTTACAAAACCAAGAACAAGTCTATGAAGCTGTCCTTAAAAGTGACTTACATCCAGAGCTGTTCTGTTAGCAGAAGCGTTGCTGGCTGTGGTACCGATCCCCCCTGCCCCGCAATGTGATTTAATGATTCTTCTGAAATTGCTTTTCTAAAAGACACTTTGTTTTTTGGTCAGTATCCTTCTGCTTTGGATCGGCTTCTGCTTGGTAAATGCCACCTTGGACATTCACTGCATCTACAACTGTCTCAACCATGAGTAAGGCTAGGAGGATAAAGTATATATTTTAGGCCCCCTTTCATGCTTTCATCTGGTAAACATCTCCCCTTCAGGCTAGAGAAAGAGAAGAACAACTACTATTTGATTAATTTTACTAAAATAATACTTTTTTTTGTTTTTTTATTCACAAATGATGTGATAAGAATGGGTTTCATATGCAAGCTCACATTGGTATCTGGGGTGTGTATCTGTAATTTCTTTATGCTGTAGTCCCACGTGGGTGCCCCTGTGCTCAGGGACAGCCGCTGCTGGCATCAGAGGCAGCAAGTGCCAGGTAGGAAGACTCAAAATTTGGTTCTTTAGCTCAAGGGTGGCATGCGTAAGACGTGTAATAGTATCATGCAATACAGTGGGGAATGCGCCGTGAAATATACAGCAAATTTTCTAGTGAAGGTTATTTTTTCCGTAACTTCCAGTTTTGCCAGTCTGTGCAGTGACATCAACTTCTTTAATTCTTACACTGTAGAATTTTAGGCCCAGAGTTTTAACTGTAGCATTTCCCCTGCAGCTTCTTGGTCATGAGTAAGCTTAGTCACATGTATAATCCTTTTAAATTTATGTAGAAGATACAAAAGGTATAGAGGACACCGGCTGGATCTTAATTACACAAGGACACTTATTTACATCAGCTGCAGTGGAAATCAAGCAGCACCTTTACACAGGGAGGTGTGAGGGAGCCGCTGCCCCTAAGGTTTGGGGAGCAGGGCCTGTCCCCACAGCACCTGAGCGGGGCAGGCCTGGAATGGCAGCCAGGGATGGCCAAGTCCAGGCCACCATGCAAGGCAGCAGTCAGGTAAGAGGCCGTGCCAGGACATGGGGCCTATGGCAGGGCTGTGGTGAGCTGGAGGCCAGCACAGCTGTGGCATTGCTGGGCTAAATGGGGCCATGGGCAGGGTGGGGGAGGCCCCAGGTCTGGCTGCTCAGGGCAGTTAAGGCCTGGTATTGCCCTAGGAGGAAGCTGTGAGCAGCTGGACACCAGGCCGGCCTTTGGGCCATGGTCCTGCTCTATAAGGAAGGGGCTGGGGATGGGTTCGCTGTGTGGTGCAGTGCTTCTGCCTTCTGGGCCTTTTAAACCCAAAATCCTGATTCATGTTGGGCCTGGATTTAAGACCAAATTTTTTCTGAGGGGGCACGTCTACATGGGGTGCAGGAAGGCAGGCTGAGGGAGCAGAGGAGGTGCATAAATGTCCTCTGTGCGTGAGTTCCTTTAGGAGGGGCAGAGCATGGTCTCCAGTCCTTGTCCTCCTGGTGCTGCTGGGTGACTGGTGCCAGGCTAGCAGGGTGATGCTGAGCCCAGGGCACTGAGGCTGCTGGCCATGCATCTGATGGGATCTACAGGCACACAAGTGCAGGCTCAGTTTTAATGCTATGTCTTGAGGGTGCTCTGGGTTCCTGCTGCTCCAGGTGATTCACAACTCACGTAAGTATCATTCTAGCTGTGGTGACAGGTGCTGTTTATGTAACCCTGATATTGTTGGATTGTGGGGTGTCTCCTAGTTCATATGAAATAACCAGCAAAGATCCTGTTAATTGTAATAGGGTAAGGATTTGCCCTATATTTTCATTGGAAAACTTGTGTTGGAGTAATTTAAAAACTGGGTAAGTACACACAGAAGGGGTGTTGCTGAATTTCAGCCAAGAGCTTCCATTTTGTCATAACTGACCCTGTGCTAAGGCCCAGGTCTTAAAATGGTGCAGGAATAGACTCAGGCAGGTGCCAGCATCTACTTACCTAGAGAGTCTCCTAGCAAAATACAAATAACAATAAGAAATTAAGGAGAAAAATTTCTTTCCGAGTTGCTTCCTAAATCAGAGTTATGAAAATACAGATCAGAGATCCATGATAAAGATGTAGCCTGCTCTCCAGCATGTAGTTCAAGTTTGGAAAATTGTTTGGTTTATTTTTCTTTGTTTTGGTAGAGTCTGACTTTCCCACGGATTATTGTTTAAAGGCTGAAAAAAAAAAACCAAACCAAAAACAGTTTCAAGACTGAATTTTTTGAGAGGTGGAAATCTCTTCTTCTTCAGAGGAAAGATGTATCACAGATGAAAAAGTAGAATGTTAATAGAGAGCTTTGAAAGCTGTTTTTAAAAGGAGGAATTGAGAAATAATTATTATACCAGGTATGGGTTTCATGTTTTTTTATATTGGGTTCTTTTTCCCAACAGCCTGATGAAGGCTTTGACATTTAAGCAGCAAAGATGAGAAAGCCAAGGCTTACAGATGCATCCTCTTACCTCAACTCTCATACTATCACTGCAAAATTCCTGTTAGGCTAAACAGAATCACAGTCAGGCAAAAACTGAATTATTTTGAGAATCTGTCCTTTGCTGTGCTGCACCAAGCATTGCATTACAGTATTGCTAACAGGCTTTCTTCTCAACAGAAGGTGTGTTGGGTTTACAACAGTTAGCATTCACTATGGCTGTTTTTTTGTTCTCTGCTTGTAGAGGACTTCTACATGAAAGGGTTTTATTCTTGAATAATATTATGTCACTGCGACTGCATCTTTCTTAAAGAATCTCTCTTTAGTGTACTTATATATTCCAAAGTGTTTTACAAATGCAACATTCTCTGGCTTCTGAGCCCTTCAGCTACCTGTAAGATGAAATGGAAAAATATGTAGTTGAGCCTAGTGGTTTTACATGGCAGTGTGTGTATGGAAGTAGACAACGTGTTACCAGTGGAGTTTAAAGAAGTGCACCAGTGTGGAGCTTGGGCAGGATATCAGCAGTGCTCTGGGGGGGATTTCCATTGTCCTCTGATGGGGGGGAGGGGGGGGGAGCGGGGCAGAGAAGTAGCTCTGCAGCTGCACTTGTGCAGGCTGCTTTTTAACCATGTTTCTCATTTAGAGAATAGATCACAACGTTAATGTGCGCTTAGAAACATGGGGTAGTGTTTGGCTTTTGAAGCACTCATTCTCCTCCTTCTGTGTTTCTACTAGGTGCTCTTTCCAATCTAGGAGCTTGTCCTCCCCAGTACTGCAGCTCCACTTTGGGTGGGTAACAGCATCAGTAGGTGGAGCTCAGGTGTACTGGGCTCAGTTCATATCCCTTCTTTCTATAGTTCACAATAGGCATTCATTCATTTTATATTTGCTGCTTCCTAGCAAAACCTGGTAAAATAGCCCACTCCATTCCTATACCAAAGGAAACGGAGCTAGAACATAAAATGGCATGTAAATTTACTCCTGTTGATTTTTTTTTTTTAATACAGGACCTTGTTCAAAACACAGGCTGTATGCATGGACGTTGTTCTGATACTGTGACTAAACATGCTGTTATCAATATTGCTAAACAGACCTTTATCATAAGCACAGTCAGACCAAGTGTAAATACTAATTAGGACCTAATCCAAAAATCTATCAAAGTTTGTGGCAAGATTCAATGTGCTTTGGACATGTCCCAAGGTAAAGAATTAATCACTATTTTAGCAGGGTTCTGCCTCTGCAGTTGAGAAAATTACCTTGCTAACGAGGATCTATTTTGTTTACCTGAGTCCTCCCATGTTCCAGAGCTCTCCTCTTTTTACCTTGCTGGAAATAATGTGTAAGCTCATAACAAGTATGAACTGACTGCAGAGAAGCAGCAGCAGCAAACACTACCTTGCTGCCTAAAGAATGCCATAATGGAAACATACTTGTATAAATAAAACACAGGGCATTTATCCAACTCTACTGTATTGTCAAGCTACAAACTGCGTTAAGCTTGTTTAAAAAAGTCTGTGGGAAAAGGGTGAAAATTCTGGCTTCACTGAAGTCAACAGGGATTTATTCATTAACTGATATCACCTGGAAAATTTGTGGTAGTTACAGGTACAGAAAGTCTGTGCTGGGGACAGAACAATTCCAAATCTGCTCTGAAGGATCTTGATGAATTGAGATTATGGAGAAATTGCTACCTTCCAAAAGCTGTGTATTGACTAATACCCAGTGTACCATGAAGGAAGCTAAAAAATAACTGCTCCAAAATCTGAAGGTATGTTCATTCTCAGTGGGCTAAAGAACCCCATCTTCCAAGGATGAATCTTTTTTTATTGCTCCCTTCTGCTTTGTGGCAGTACCTATGTTTTACTGTAACCATTCACAGCTTCGGGAGCGGCAAGAACATTCAACACAAGATTCCTGTTAATTAAATATCCCATTTATGACAATATTCAATACAGCATTTTAATGGTTTATGTAATATTTTGGTATTAATACACACATTTTCTTGGAATATGTACATTAGGACCCTGTGATATGTAAAAGTTACTATGGCAGCAAACTTCAATTGATATACTTTCAGGCTCAAATGGATCTGCTTCAGTAATGTTCTAGTCACAATATTTTTGAGCCCTGCTTGTATGGGAGAAGCCCTGCTGAAGTCAGTGGTGCTCCTCATGCCCTTAAAGTTCAGGGTATGCTGCAGTATGGACTAACCTCTGAATGGGCAAATGAGGTCAGTGCGGGAATCTCCACAGTAGGGTTGATGCAGTAGTCTCCTTTTCCTGCTCCCTGGGCTATCGGTATGTAATCGCCCTTATCAACTTGAATATATTTTTGGGATCAATGTTGAGTTGTCCAAATGTCACCTGATTAGCTTAAAGAGAAATATCATATAGAATATGCACAAGTGATGCATTCATTTCTACAGAACATCCGAGAGATTTACTTCTGTTTTTCTGTTTCTGTTATACAATCTATGCAAATGAAAAGACATGTATTCATATAAGATGCTGGCTGTATATAAGCATCCAGACAGACACACAACTTCATGATGCTTACAATCCTTGCTTAAGTGTAGCTTAATTGGACCTTAATATGTTGATTCTGTTCCTTCGAGGAAACAGATACTTCTTTTCAAGATCAGATTTAAACACATTTTGGTATCTTTTCTTTCCGCTCAGAATTTTGTCATTTTCATCTGGTAAAAAGTTTGTTGCTGCATAAATGGGAATTAACACTTATCACAGTTTTTAGGAATTAGTGTAGAGTTAATGTTACCTGAAAGGATTTTAAATCATTACAAGTATTTCCTAAACTTAAATCATTACAAATGTCTCCTAAATGAGAGACTGAATTCATTTTTAAATTCTTAGATTGGAGACCAACATAAAACTGCAGCATGTTTCTGGTAACTGGAGGGATGTTGCACTTTGTACAATTATATATTTTAATGGAAGAATTGCTGGCACACCTCCATCTACATAATTTAGGGAAACTTTTAAAGAATTTCCAATTTTCCAGATGTACTTGCATGTTTTATGAATCTTGTAATTGTCAGTCAGTAAGTTTCCTCCTCCAACCTATAATTATGGCTATACTTTTTAAATGTGTGTCTGTATGTCTTCTGATGCTTAATTTCTCATATGGCATTCATCTGCTCTGACTTAGGCATCTTAAAAATTATATGTCAAAGTCTGAGCCAGTCACTCTAAAGCCTATTTTCTCTCTAAGTACTATAAAGGAAGGCAAGGACTGTAAGCTAACTGGAAAGTCTTATTGAACTCTTATAAGTAACTCCTAAGTTAGGAGATATGAACTGTACCTTTCATTATATAGCAGTTATAAACAAATAATTGTTTAAAAAGCTATTTTTGAAATTCTAGCTGGCAGGTTAATTCTCGCAAATGCATTTCCAAAGCGTGCAATTTTGACTTGATAGAAAGAGTGTCCTAAGCAATGTATCAAAGTTGAGGGTTGGAAATGCTCCAACTGTCCTCCATCGGAGGAGGAGGACAACATGTGTTTCATAGTGGAGTCCGTTTATATTAAATAGTCAGAAGAGATTTTTTTTTTCCCCCTCATATGAAGTATTATCTTGATTTCTTTTTTTTTTCCTGAATCATCTGGTATGTGAGGATATGTTTCCCTCCAAAAAAGTTTTTAAGAATATCATGAAATAAGAATTTTTCATAGAACAAGTACTGACTGTCACGTAATTTTTATGCGAGTTTAACAGTAGTTGGGAAGGGAGAAGCATCTTGCAAAAAAAGTTCCATTTTTATAAAGAGCTTTTTCCACTCAAATATTACTCCATAATAATATATAATCACTTCATAGTGATTAATGCTGAACAACGTAAAGAAATTATTAGTGAATGGAGGCCTCTTGTTTGGCCATGTTATCTGGACCTCCTTTTGACCATTATTTTCAGAGCTTGCCAAGTGCCTCACGTCCAAAAGTCGTGTCCTTTTGGAGAGCCTGGAACTGGGCTCTCATGAATTGAGAATTACTGGTCTGTCTTAAGTTCTCATTGTGTAGTTCTTCACAGCAAGCAGTTCTTTAGTATGTATGCATAGTGATATCTGGCGTAGGCTTGTTGGTTAGTGTTTATCAGCTATCAGCAATGACTGTTGTAACATGTTTTACTTTTCTTTTAAGCAAAGTTATAGTGTGAAATTGAAGGTGTTGATTTTTCTGATGCTTGGCTTGCTAGGGTATGTAATGATGTAGTAATAACAAATACCAAATGTAAAAAAAAAAAAAAAAAAGTCTAAGGTAAAAATGAACAACCTTAAACAGCTTTTTGTAGGCAACAGTTTGTTTGCTGAATTTCTTCACGGTAAAAAGTTTAAGTTCTCCATTTGTTGTTCTTTACATTTCCAGTTACTGTCCAGCCAAAATTTACTGGGGGAAAGAAGGCCTGGAAGTGCTGATATGCTTGTAGGCAGCCCTGGTCCCCTAAAGGTAGCTTCCTTGCTCTCTTCTGGCTGTCCAGTGCCACACATGAAATTTCTAGAGAAGCTGTGAGTTTCAAAGGGAGCCAATGCGGTGCTGGTGCTATGCCAGAGGAGTTGGTGATGAAAGCTCTTAGGAGACCCAAGGTGTCTCCAGATAAGGCTCTGAGCAGTAGTCGCACTGTCACCATGAGACACGCATCAAGGTTGTGCCTGTGTAAGTGACCCCATGCGGAAGCACGCCTCTGACCCAGGTCACACAGGACCAGGTGGTGTTTCTGCTGTGCAGACCAAGATGCTTTGCCATCTTCTTCCTCCCTTCATTCAACCACTCCCACTGCTGATAGCACTGATGCTACTTTTTGGTGCAGGTCTCTGCTGTCTATGTCCTCAGCATGTAGTGGGTGTTTTCAACAAACAACAAAAAAGGTGGCTCTCATAGATCTGCTGTTTTGCCATGTTGTTGCTAATTGTATAGCTGCAAGCAAAAGTTAGGGTCTGGCTTGCATCTGGTAGGAAGCAGCTGAATTGTAACTGAAAATTGGTGGATTTGTTTTTTGAGGTTGAAATTAATTTCTGTGCAGAAAAGCCTTTGAATTAATTAACTGCCTGTATGTGTCTCTTTGAGGGAGTAAGTGGGAGACCCAGGTCACGTACAGACTTTCTAGTCATCCTTCACATGAGACAGAGTTAAATTCCATGGCTTTTAGTGGAGGATGTGTTTCGAGTCTGGCACTTAGCAGGATAAAGTTGAAGTAAATACATACATGCTTAATTGTCAAATGACAGTGATTACATGTTCTTAGAGCAATTTTTACAGTATGAACTCTGTATATTGGTTCCCAAAGATCTTCAAACCTTAGCAAAAATCCATCCAGCCAGGATGTTCTGTTCAAGTCTATCACCTACCTGTTACGTTACAGTAATCATTTTTTAAACCTATAAAGATGAACACAAAACAAGAGACTCCCCCACCCCAAGCAACTCAGTGCAATGTAAGAGAGGAAATGCTGATGTGTGAAATTTCTCTCTTACTCTGAGATGGGCTTCATTGAAACCTCAGATGCCAGTATGACACAACTACCAAACATATTGCCTGATCATGAACAATACTGTTCCCCAGAAGAAAAGCTCTCAACTTTACAGGGCTGAATAAATATATTTTTGGTTTTTTCTTATGTCTCATGTCAGGAACCTCTTGAAGCGTGGATGGCAACTTGACAACAGGTCTCTTGCAGCCAGATGGTGTTTTTTCTAAATATAAGACAAAAAGCAAAGCAAACTTTGGGTGTGTTTTTCCCCTAACTAATTTTGTGAGCTGGCAACCCACATAGCACCATGTAGTGGGGCCCTGGGGTGACCCCCTGAGCTGGGCTCAGGGGCCTGAGGCAGTTGGACTGCAGAGAGTGGGAGCAGAGCAAGGGATGGTGATCAGGTGGGGGAACGGGGTCAGTTGGGTGCATTTTGTCAAGCAAAGCTACTGGGAAGTGGGTCCAAGAGGTACTGCTGGGCTGTTGGGGGAGGCAAAATGGTGTTTGCTGGATTATTGCAGAAGAAAAGGAGGGATAGGAGTGAGTGCTGCAGGACGGGGAGGTCTGCCAGCCCTTGCTGTAGTTCATGGCTGCTGCAGGAGGCCCTGTGCTCACCTGTGCAGTGCCGGGCTGGCACGTGCTCACCCTCAGCACCTATCCCAGCTAGCTCTGGCGCCGGCAGGGTGCTCGCCCTGGGGCTGTGCCTCCCCATGCTGGTGGGCTCCTCGCTGCAGCCCCTTACTAATCCTCCTGCCATCTCTCCTACTGTCGCTTTACTAAAAGGTTTTAAACAAAAAAAAAAACCCTCCCCAACCTATTCTGCTGTTTGCTTCCACTGTGCTGCTCTCTAGGAGAACAAAGTGTCCAACTTCCGTAGCTCCTGCTAATTTCAAGTTCAAAATGATAGTCAGACTGAAACATGTTGATGCATATTGGCGGGGTTCCCCTTTATTGTCTGCTAACTTGTGTTTACCTCTGTCTGAACTGAGAGTGTTTTCTGTCTCTTTGGGCATAAAGAATTGCACAAAGTCCATACTTGCAGGCACAGCACAAATAATTGTGCTGTAACCGTTTACAGACAAAACGACTACAGGGGGTTAATTTCATTATTGCTATGGAGTGGTGTGTACACAAACCTATGCCATGTGTCTAAGGAGGCCTATCCTGGCTGGAGTGATGTACTGAACTTGGGTCTACAATCATCTACAATAAATAGTTTGCTTGTGTTGTAGAGCACTTAAATAACTATATAAAATTCATGTCACTAAAGGGGGGAAAAAAAGTTGGGTTTTTCTGTTCTCTGTTCCATTTCCTATCTTTCATAATATTAAAATATAAATGTGGATTGACTGAATCCCAACAATATCTGGCTGCTGCATGCTGTTAATGTCCAAATATGCTTTTCTCCTGGGATTCTTCAGTATGCTTAACTGAAGAGAACAGACAAACAGTGGCATAAACTGGGCCTTCTCTCTCTAGTTCCCCTTCAAGAATTGTTTCTTTCTACCCTTTCTCACACTACTACAGTAAGTTCAAGCAAAATCATCTACCTCCATAAACTGGTGGTAGAATAGAGTTGCAGAACAGCATAGTATCTCCAGTAAGGGGCTTAAAAATCACATTTTCCCTCATGAAGACTCTAATAAGAGCTGCACTGTATTAAAATTATTAGGGTTACTGTAAAAATTCTTTAATAATGTGGTACCTGAACAACTGAAAGCTGTTAAGATCTTTATAACATGGCAGCGAAAGCATCCTGTGCAGTAGCATATTAAGCAGGATTGGTGTCTGAAGCGCTCTCCCATTATGCACCAGTGCAAAGGGAGGGGGATTGTTTGAAAGACGATGGTCCCTATCGGATGGGCTGGAGCAGAGATGCCTGCAGATAGCACAGGCTGGGTTGAGGTGAAATGATTAAAGGACAACGCTCGAGTTTTATTTCACTGTGAAATTTTTCTCACCATGCATGCTAATTATACTGATTAATGAGAGAAAAGCTTTCTTTAGCAGTATCTCCATCCCACCCTGACAAAGAAAAAGACATCTGCTGTCAGGATCCTCTTTCTTGTTGCATCTGTTGAGTGGAATGTTCCTAAGTGCACTGAGTGCTGTCTGCGCTTACACCATGCGGTGTCCCCACGGTCTCTGCCCCCTTTCAGAGAAAGAATTGGGATGGTTCTCCATCTTTGTTTGCAGCAGAAAAGACTCAAGGTGAGAGAGAGAGAACAAATCCTGTAAGGCAATTCTGTCACTCACCTCATCTTCATAATCTTTCCTTAGCTTCCTCTGCCTTCTAACCCTGGTATTGATCGTGTCATAGGCTACAGTAGACCAAGGCAGGGGGCTGAAAACCTTTCCGAACAGCAGTTGCCAGTCTGCCTGTTGCAGCTTGAAGAAGAAAAGCATGCTGTGAAAACAATCAGTGCATTTGCTTTAGATCTAAGTGATTCCAACTAGGTCGATGCTTCATGCTGATGTGTTGAAAACATTTAAAAAATTTCTCAGAGTTTGATTTCAACTGAAACATTTCAGCATGTGTCTGACTCTCTGAAGTTGTTATTTCTCACTAATGTAGCAGACAACTGTTTTTTTTTTTCCACCCTAGCACAAGGCAGTAGGAAAACAGGACCTTTTGTCTAGATAGGTTTGTTTTGAATGTTTTTATGGGAGGGGGAGTTATTTATTGTTATAAGCTGAGGCTCTTGCAAATTGACTTTAGAGGAGTAGTAGTTTATTTCATGAAGGGAAAAAGGGGTAATCGCAGTTTTACTGAGTGTGAATGAGAGTATGGCTTTACTTAAACTGCTTTTGTTCACTGTATTTGAATTTTCATTCAAAGGCAGGCTAGATCATTCATAAATACACAAAGAATATTTTATTTTCTTTAAAGCACATGATGCTTCTTAGTAATGTGTTTGCACTCAATATAATTGGTCTGATTCTCTCTCAGCTTGGGATCACAGAGCAAATGAAGCATTGCAAAAGGAAGCTATCCTCATCCAAATTAGTGTATATTCAGTTTCCAGGAGTGGCAGCAACCCAGGACAACATTTTTCTATGGCAGGTGGTAGCACAATTGGTTTCCGAACTGCTTGGAAAAGACCACAGAGAAACAGAATTTGCTATAGTTTCTTGTACTGTTTGGTTAGGTTTGCACATGTTCTGCAGTCACTAGAGTCTATAGGAAGCTAAACTGGGCAAAAACCGCAGGACTGCTGTTCTAGTCTGGAGCTGGCTGTTCAGTGATCTCCGTGGGAGCTGATCAGTAGGACCTCACCTCTGATTCTGCTCCACTGCACTTTGGTGCATACTCCTCTTGTTTCATGTACCCTTTTCATTAACAAGTGCTTATCAGCACCTGTTGTTCTCTTTGGGTAACCTTTTTAATTATACAGCATATAAATATATATTAAATATATGTTGGAATTTCTCTACCCCCAAGGAAGTGAAGTCACCCACGTGTTTTTGCCATCTTAGCTGCTTGCTTCAAATAACAAAGAACATTCTTGCACTGTTCCAACAGGAAATAGCGAACAAATACTTGCCTTGAGGTATTTCATTGAGTTTCAGGATACCAGCAGATAGAGATGTTCCAAAAAATAGATATTTTGTTGGAAGAAAATAATAATAATAAAAAAAACCTTTAAAAGCTGTATTTATCTGGGGAGAGGAATTTCCCTCCCCCCTGAACTAAGCCTTTGCAAATGAAGTGTATGGTATATGTGGCACTAATGGATTTCATACTTCAGCATTTATTTCACCAAATATCATGCAATGAACAATAGTTGTCACTTAAGCAGCTCTAGTTTGCAACTGTGTAAGTCCTAGACATTAAAACTAGATAAGCCAGTGTAGGGGGGTGTGAGAAATTCTGTAGTCTTAGTGGCATTATTTCATTCATTCATTTTTAAAATTAACTCCACGGGGATGCTGCGGAAGTGCAAGTTATAATTTAAATGTAGTATTAGGAGTCTTGTTTATAAAGAATGTATATATTAACTTATATACTAAAGCCGATGGTTTACTTAGATACTTGATTCTTCTCCCCCCAGAGCAGTGCGTAGGGTCCAGAGAAGGAGAAACTGCAATGTTGTTTAAGAAGCTTATGCCTGGCAGGAATTTGGCTCTTCTGCCATGATGTAGTATGGCTGTTGAGCAATGATGAAAGCTTTCTTTCCAAAAATAGGCTCTCCTTATGGGAATTGTCCCATTGGATTCAACAGGACTATATATGTGAAGGCAGGGAAGGGAGGAGGGTTATTTTAGTAACGAGTCCTCAGTCATCCAAATGAGTTACCTTCTACTAGTGTGGATTTATATTTTTAAGTTGCAATGGTTCACATAGCATTGGAACTGGCTGGGAATTCATAACGGTGTCTGCAAGTGTAAGGCCTGTTCAAGCACAGGCCATTGATGCCGAAGTGATCAGTTCCTCCATCGAATTCAGAGGACATGAATTAGCATGTGCTTGTGTTAGTCTTTTTGGTGGATTACTGAGGAAGTAAAGGGTGACTTTATTTTCTGTGCATATCATTAGAATGATTTTATATATTCTGCTGTGCCTCTGCCTCTTCCTCTTACAAAGACTTCTTCAAACCACTTCCAGTATAACCTTTCCACCTTCCATGAATTGTAAACAAAGTAGGTTTGAAGATTGCTACCCCAAAAGGAATTAAAACCAAAATCATGGTGCTTCCCACGTACATGCTGATCTTCACCCTGCTTTTCTTGATGTAGTTTTTTTAAGCTTAGGGTTTACACAGCATTAGCCATAGTTGGAATTCACACTGGAAAACCACAGAAGGCAATTCATTTAATCTGATTTTGTTGTGAAACTGAAAACAGAGTTCTATCTGAATTCTCTGTAGATTTTCTGGCAGGAAGCATCTTGGCATTTTCAGGTGAAATTTGTTCAGAAGGACCAGAAGAAAGGATCTTGCTTTGATCCATCTCTTACAGAAGTCAATGAAAGAGATTCCATTGATTATAATGAACACTGGGAAGCTGCCCCATTCAGAGCTACATGTAACTTCCACTTCTGGACAATTGCTTTTCCTCAATAGCAATCCAAGGAGAGATTGATGTAACTACACAGACAGTGGTGAGTAAGAGGGCGTTCATCCCAAAGAGCAACTGAACAAGGAGGGAGTAGAACATGATGACTGCTATGCTTTGAGCTACTGCTCATGTGCTAAACTGATGGGTGCAAATAAGTCAGCTGTATACTGAATTAGAAGAAAGAAATAAAGGGAGAACAGACTTGTTAGTATAGTTGGCTGTAGGGCTCTTCGTTCTGTAATATTTTTAACTTTGTCTTCAAATGCTGTTTGTGCTCAGATGCTTTTACTGCTATAAATAAAGTATATCAGTATATCCAGGGGGAGGGAGAAAGCCTGCATAACACTGTCCAACAACCATCTGTACCTCTACCTTGTTGCTTTCTTTGAATTGTCTCATTTGCTTGATGGTAATACAGTTTAAATTGCCTCAAATATTTTATGTACCAAGGTCAGACTACTAATGCCATGTATCCTATAAGTTTTCCACAATTTCAACAGGCTTGTGTAGCTAAATTGTCAGCCAGACCATATACCTGTGTCAATTTCTCTGCTACAGAAATCCCACAGTGCAGCCCTGAGTGACAATTGAGCCAGATGGTTACTAAATATGGCAATGAGAATGGGACCTAACATCTCGGATTTGGCTCTACCATCTTTCAAAGTAACTAGGTCGCTTGCAATTATCATGAGGGCTAGTACCCCAGAGCCAAGGACACTCCACCCAAAATGGTAACCACCAAGCCAACAAAAACCTAGGCTAAGAAGTGCATGGGGCCTCTGTGATCCCTAAACAAAAACTTAAAATGAAAAATGGAACAGGGACTGGTAGTCAAGAGACTGTTCCTATTGGGAATGTGGGGGTAGGACAGCAATGGGGGGAAAGCGTTAGCAGAGTTGTCTTATGGTTGCCCCCCTTGCAGGCACCATTTGATAAAACTCTGACTTGTGCATCTGACAGAAAAATACTCTCTCAGGCACAAATCCACGCCTCCTATGGACTTAAGATATATACTGAGACCTTTAACTCTAGTTACTCTGGGCTATCAAGGGAACTAGCTAGTGCATGGTCAAAAAGTTTGTATACCCCCAATACACTAAAGTCAATGCAAAACTCCCTTAGCAGGATTAGCAGCTACACTCTACTTCCCGCTCCCCCCAACTCACCAAACTTGTCTCTGCTTTTCTTTTTCAGTCCAGCTTGCCAAGCTCAGGGTTTCTTTTTTCAGAAACGTATCTTTCTTCTCTGGAAAAAGTTGATATAAAGGAGGAAAATAATTTTCTTTATCCTTTAATCCTTTATTCTCTTTGCTTTTAAAAGTTTATTTACTTCCTACAGTTGGCCATCTTGAGCTGCTGCTTCTCTGCTGTGTCAAGACTTGCTTAAGCTTGAAGGTTTTTTAGGCTTGACCAAGCATTGACAGCACTATCACAGGAGCTAATGCTGGAGTCTGCCAGTTTGATGGATTAAGTAAACTTATTGAAATCTTTTTTTCTTTAATACTAAAAGATGCCAAGGGCTGTTTTCTATTCTTGTGCTTTGTGTGAAACACCCACTGACATTAATGGGAGTCCCATGTGTGGAATAAGAGTAGAACACGGCTCTTAATATTTAAAAGACTTGTCAATCTTGTGCATGAAGTAATCTGGAGGAGTGTTGTGATGCTGCTTTGCTCTGCAGAGGCCATTCTCCTTACACATCCCCTGCCTTTTAAAGACACTCCTTGCATGAACTGCATGGCTGCTAGCAACAGCATTACTTAACTTTTTCCCCTTCTAAAAGTATTTAAAAACATACTGTTTCATTTTTGTGCCATCTGCTTGCTTTGCTTGTCAATAAAATAGACTTGAGCTGTTTCAGTTTGGTTTATAAACAGTCTTGTTTTCTGATTTGTACATGCTGCTACTCTATGGATGAAGAGGAGGAGAGAGAAAGCTTAACAGAGAAGCCATTTCCAATGGCCTTCACGTTCTTTTTAGTGTTTGAACAAAATGCCTAATCTTTCGCAGTCTACCTACTTTGATTCACTGCTTGTTCTCAAATTGTACCTTGCTCTAACACAGTGGTGGTATGCTAGATAGCTAAGGAAAGTTAAATTATTTCTGTTTTTTTAAAAAAAAAAGTTCGCCACCAGCCCCATTCCTATTTCAAATGCACACCCTGCTTATTTTGCTAGAACTAGGGCTGCAACTCAGTAGGGCTACCAAATTGTTATGGATGGCCTCAGTAGGGCAGAAGTTTCTGCTTAGAGAGGCAGCTGCAAAGCTGGTTTCTTTACCTTCCCAGAAGACTTCCTCTGCCCAACCTCCTGCTCTTCCTCAGTCATGGCTCTTGAAATTCTTCATCTTTTCCTGGGAATGACTGCTTGTGCCTACGAAGGAGGTCTTAGGTGGCTTTCCAGCAGGGAGGGTAGAGCTGATGACATAACTGGAAACACTTCTTGAAGATTTTGGTTATAATGCTAGAAGGTTAGGGAAGAATGGAGATGGAAGAAAGAAGGGCCTAGGTAACTCTTTCTGTGTTTTGAAGATAATTTTGGCAATCGACTGAATGAGACAAAGATGCTTACTTCCAGTCTCAAATGCTTATAAATATGGCATTCATTTACCATCATCTATGCCTGTCACAAATGTGGCTAGTGAGTTTGCTCATCGTGAAGTATTGTGGAAGTTCTGACAGTATTTTTATTAAAATAGGAATGTTACTTCTTGTGAAAATCCTAAAAATGCACACAGGGTACAGTAAACCTGCTTTTACTGATGTCAATGACCTGGATCAGGTCCTAGATGTCCATCTGCATTAATCAGTCCTCAACAGATCTAGGCATGTTCATGCAGAAGTCTACTGAAGTTAATGTGAATAGCATACATGCCTTACAGTGGTGTGGCCTGCTCTGCAAAAATGCTCTGCAATCTGTAGTCCCCAGGAATTTTTAAAGGTGTTTTCCAGAGGACCTGCCCGCTATGCTATTTCTTAAATTTTTAAATTTCTGGTATTTCTAAACCAGATCGTTTGTGTAAGCAACTGAGAGATGGGTCAAGAGCATCCACTTAAAATTGGCCTAGGTATACGGTTCTGAAAACATATATAGGCTTCAGTAATTAGTACATTTTCTTGGTATATTTACTGAGTTAGCGTGTTAGTGGTTAGTTAGCCAAACCTGAGGGTGACTACAGAAGGTGGATGATATAAGCAAGTGCTAGTAGCAGTTAACAGTGCAGAGTTGCCAGAAACTGATGGAAACCCTTATGTCTCCTTCCCAGACTCTTAACATTCAAGTTGCTCTTTAAAAATTTACAGAAATTACTGCCGTGTTTCAGGGTTACAGTAGCACTGCACTGAAAAGATGTTTGAACTCAACCCTTCTGGTAACTTTAATTTTTTTTTCTTTATTATGAATGAAAGAGTGGAAAGCTTGTCAGGCCATTCGAGGTAGATGTCCTGCAGATTCCAAGGTGTCCATTTGCAAAATGTATAATGGAAGAACATGGAAATGGCATTCCTCCATTCCTTGCTCGGTTTCACTGTGCTTGGGGCTGAAATTAGTTCACCTCAAGGTAGGATGTCATTCCAGGTCCTCTGATTTCCTCTGCTGCTCCTCCTGTGCCCTCCCAAATCCAGCCTCTCTATATGGGGCTTATTTTCCCCATCTGTCTCCCTTTTTGGTTCCCTATGCAGCATTTTTAGTTCCCTTTTCTATTAGATAAGACCTAGGAATACCTGAAGCCCAACAAAACATGGTAAATTTTCTTTATTAGTCTCTATATAGTTAAAGGTTGTTCTTTTTACTCTTCTTTCCTTCCCTTGCTTC
The DNA here is from genome assembly GCF_964195595.1 of Calonectris borealis. Classification (NCBI taxonomy): domain Eukaryota; kingdom Metazoa; phylum Chordata; class Aves; order Procellariiformes; family Procellariidae; genus Calonectris; species Calonectris borealis. Next base: position 114,915,321 of record NC_134313.1, on the reverse strand, counting down.
TGTCCAATGGGGAAGAAAAATGCTAAAAATTCACAGAATCAGAGTGGTTGAGTTTGGAAGGGACCTCTGGAGGTCATCTAGTCCATACCTCCTGCTCAAGCAGGGCCACCTAGAGCTGGTTGCCCAGGATCATGTCCAGATAGCTTCTGAATATCTCCAAGGAAGGAGACTCCACAACCTCTCTAGGAAACCTCTGCCAGTGATTGGTCATCCTCAGAGTAAAAAAAGTGTTTCCTGATGTTCTGAGGGAACCTACTGTGTTTCAGTGTATGCCCCTTGTTCTGCCACTGAGTACCACTGAAAAGAGCATGGCTCTGTCTTCTTTGTATCCTCCCTTCAGGTATTTAAATACACTGATGAGATTCCCCTGGGCCTTCTCTTCTCCAGGCTGCACAGTCCCAGCTTTCTCAACCCTTCCTCATACGTGACGTGCTCCAGTCCCTTATCCATCTTAGTCATCCTTTGTTGGACTCTTTCCAGTATGCCCATACTCTCTCATACTGGGGAGCCTAGAACTGGACACAGTACTCCAAGTGTGGCCTCACCAGTGTTGAGCAGAGGTGAAGGATCACCTCCCTTGACCTGCTGGCGATATTTTGTCTAATGCAGCTCAAGATACCATTCACCTTCTTTGCTGCAAGGGCCCATTGCTCGCTCACGTTCAACTTGGTGTCCACCAGAACCCCAGGTCCTTTTCTGCTAAGCTACTTTCCAGATGATTGGTCACCAGCATGTACTGGTGCAGAGGGTTGTTACTCCCCAGGTGCAGGACTTTGCACTTCTCCTTGTTGAACTTCATGAGGTCCCTGTCAGCCCATTTCTCCAGTCTGTTGAGGTCCCCCTGGGTAATTGTTCTTCTATAGAGCAGATAAAACGGGTTAGAATAGGTTCATTTTCAAAACTCAAAACCTCCTTTTTATTATGTTTTTTAAACTTCTCAGAAAAAGCTCTACTCTGTGATGAGCTATGGTGTACAACTTTTTGAGTTGGATTTCTTTGAGAAATTGGGTGAAATTTTATGGCATTAAGAGGGGAAGTAAGTTTCAGCCTTTACTACAGGGTTGCTCCATAACTTAATTTGAAAATACACATTGTCTAGTTGTATTAGCATGAGTGTAACATGCCTTTGAATACAAATGCAATTTTTAGCTCGTGATATAGAAGAGCTCCTTTCTGAAACTTTCTAAGAGTTTATTATAGAATTATATCCTGGAAATTTGCATGTATGTATATGTGATATCCTATATAACATTCACATAAGAGTTCAGAGAATATAATTCAGTTAATGAATCTCTTTAGCATAATTTGTTTTGGGCAATGAGTCAAAAATATTGCTTTAAAATGTAGTTGGAAAAAACTTTTTAATATTCTGGAAAACACATCTTAAGGTGCCTAATGTAAGGTTAATTTTGCTGTGTTGCACCACTGGTGTAATTTGTTGTGGGCATTTGATGACCTAAAAAGAGCCTGGCCCTCAGATGCAATATTTTCATGGACCTCCCCTTGATGAATGCCTGTCTGGGGCATCTGGATTTCTTGGATGGAGTCTCTCCTCTTTGAAAGCAATGGCAATTTTCATGGGTGCAAGATTCGGTCCTATGTGGAAGTTACAACCATTGATATTTGAAGGTGTATGTGTACTTTGGTGTTTAGGCATTTTAGCCAGTATCTCTAAACAGAGATCCATACTATTTAGTATCTGATTTACTTAGTGCAGATGAGGAGTAGGTAGGTAGTCTCAAAGGGGTGAGTATAGACAACCATGATTTGTCTCAGCTGTAATCATGCAAACGCTTCCTGCTAGGCAGTGACCTACAATTGGGATTGGCTTCCACTGCATATTATTCCAGGAGCAGACACAGGCATTTTGAATCCATCTCCGTTGTATTGTGAAAGGGCACAGTATCAAAAAAAATGGGTAAATAAAAAAAGTTGCTAAAAAAGTGCTAAAACAGGACTGAACAGTTACAGTACTGTTAATTCAGAATTTACATCATGTCTGAATATGAGAAAACTAAAGGAGATTAAAACCAAACCAAAACAAAAAAATTGTACATCCCTTTCCTGACCCAAATAGCTCTTGTCCAATAGCAACAGGCCCTTGGGTACCTTGGGTAGGCAGACAGGAACCTGTAAATGTTGTTCCCTCTGCGAGGAGACCATTACCAAATTTCAGATATAGAAGTATTTAATCTCACATTCACTGTTGTCCTAATCTGTGATATTAGAAAAAATGAAGAAAGAATAAAAAGTTGTTTGTGTTTTGTTACACCCCCCCGCCAAGCAAACGATATTACCTGCATTCCAGGAAAATCATGTCACTGAACAAAACAAAAAAACCCAACCTTTCTGTGAACAACAGAGGAACCAAACACCTAGAGGTGCTGGCTGTGTGGGTTAGAGAATGATCTGGATAAATGCTTACAGACTAAAACAGGTGATTCATGCTACTTTAGGTCAGTCGATCACAGCTGGAACGCCGGACATGGGTCTGAACTGTGACTTCAGGAGGGGGCTATCCTCAGAATGGGGTTTATTCAGTATGACAGAGCCTGAAATACAATTGTTATACCCTGCTGGTGTGGAGGATCATGAACTCCTACCTTAGCAAGGCATCCTCTTCTTTAACAGATGAGGCACCAGTGTGCTTCTTTGTAAGTAGTATTAGGCCCTTTCAATTTTTTGTTTCTGATTTGTGATGCTGCAAGGAGATTGAATGCTTCCATGGCTTGGTTTCAGTGAAGATATCCTTTTCCAAAACCTATAGTAAAAGAAGACAATTTCATATTTCTCTGAGATATCAAAAAATTGTTTGGGGTATCTGTGATGGATGAGAGCATTTATATTATTGTGTGTGTATATTATTGTATCTGTATGGGCCAGAGCTCCCTTTTGATGGGTACTGGCCATGGGCTGCTACTGGCTAGCTATGTCTTTCTGGCTTTCAAGTGTGTTTCCATGTGTTCAGAATAAGAGGGAAGGACTTGTCTGTGTGGTTTTCACCTAGTCACGTAGATCAAAATTTCAGACTAGAGTAGATTGAGCACCCAGCTTTAAAATGTTGACCCTCACTGTGGTACCCCAGTGTGTGTGCACATGTATATGTGCATGTGTGGGCCTTATTTCTGTTTCTGCACACCATCCTGAGGAGGTGTTGTGAAGCTTCATTATCTGAAATGTGTGAAGTGCTTTGAGAAGCTCCACTGAAAGGGTTCAAAATACACAGGTCTGAGGAGCAGCTACAGCAGGTTCCTGAGGATCCCTTACCATGGTGTCCTTGGGTAAAAATGAGATTTGTTCATCCATGAGAACTTAGTTTTATCCTTTTGTCCCTCATGACAATGATATGAATTGACTTTATCAGGGATTGATATGCCATATTTGTTACTTTCCTTTATACATTTTTGTCCACTGTAAGTCCACTTATTCCAGTCTCATTTGTTCTGGTGGACATGGGGATGGTAGAGATAATAGGGAAGAAAAGAGATATTTTTAACTACATGCTCCCTCAGGCATGAAACAGTGCAGTGTCCCAGCCTGTTGGGTACATTCTGATGCTCTCTACTCACCTAGGACCTAGGGCAGCATCTGTTCTCAAGCACTCTTGTTAGTATTGCCCTGTTTATAAAAACAAAACAAACAAACAAAAACCCCCACTCAAACTAACAAAGGATTAAGGAAGTTGTGCAAGCAGGTTCCTTGAACTGTGGAAGTATACAAGGTATTGGATCTACTGAGTATAAATAATGATGGCTTCTACCATCATTCCACCATCTGGAAAACGCCAGAGAAACTTATTCAGGTGCACAGTTTGGTTTTGAGGATGTCACTAGCTCTATTAGAGTTCTGCATCTGAAAATATTCAGAACTGCACCATAGGGTTCAAACCCCATCCTTTTTGGGGGGGGCTCAGTCAAACATGAAGCAGTTTCAGAGTGCTGAACTGAAAATTTTTCCTGCCTGTGCCTTCCCATCATATTTGGTTTCTCATGTTATTCTGGGCTTCCTTAGACTTGATTTTCTGTGTTCGTTCGAAAACCTACTTGCAGGAGAGAGCCTGGTCTCCAGACTGTGGATTTCTCTGGCAGCGGAGGCTGCCTCCTCTTCTCTTTGGTTTCTCAGCATTAGGGAGAGGGACAAAGCTCTCTTTACCTTTCCTCAGCGTGCATCCCCTCAAAGATTACCACCCAGAATACTTCTGTGCTGGGAGCGCCAGGAATAGAAATGCAACCCAGCGTGTTAAGTTTCATACCGGCACTGGCATTTAGAATTGGAATGGACATTTAAGTGCCCACACTGTGCATATTACCACTGCCGCAGAAACAACACTACAGACGTTTCTGGCAGGATCCTCTTACTCTCTGCAGCAGGAGAAAGAGATTGTGTAAAAAGGACAAATGAATTCCTCTGCTTGTGTGCGTAGCCCACTTCTGACTTGGCAATACATTTGGACTGCTCGCTGTAGGCCATATTATCATGCTGTCTTCAGGCAGATGCTGCTTTTGCTTATATGTAAAAATCACATGTTTAAATACAACGTGGCTATCTGATTTGAACGTGTAAATGCCAGATGGCGTGTGCTACTTCAGTAACTGGCTGAACACCTTTCAGGTCTGTGAAGCACCTAGTAGAGTTACAGTTGCTATATATTTTATAATTAACTCTCAGTGCCTGAAAATGTACCTCTATATGTGCAGGTACAAAAAAAAAAATCATATAAATACACACCATGTAGTAAATATTTGTGTGTGTGAGAGAGAGTACAGAATATTTGTGTACGTACAGAGAGAGTGATATAGTAACAAACATATATGTGTGCATGGGTGTAATGACATTTCCTCGTATCACATCTATCAGGTTACAAGCAGCTAATAATTTTCTTTTTCTACTCACAGCCAAGCATTATAATGGCATATACTCATAAATCAACATCAACATGGAACATTGCTTAGCAAATATAAATGTATGTGCATTGCAGAATGATCTGAGATTACAAAAATATATCAGAAGTCAAAAGTAGCTGGTGGAGAAATGCTATGTCTTTAGTTTATTGAGATTGTTTGGAGGATCCTAATGTACTGTCACTGAAAGAATAATTTTTCCTTTACAATCTACTTAGCAAAGATTTATCGATCCTTTTCCCCTTCATAGAGAATTACTGATCCATTTTAGAAAATCAGATTTTCACACCTTTCATGAGAATGTGCACAGCGCAGTTCCCTAGGGATTGCCAAGGAAGTTGACTTTGACATGAAATCCCTAGGTACTGGCACACAACAGCCTATAGTCTCATCACTGATTTGTTGCACAGGGTGGTAAAATACTTTTATACATTTATAGAGAAATGATTGCACTGCAAGGACTTATTTTTCTATGCTAGTGGATGTATTCAGGGTCCTGTTATTTGTGTAAACAGCATTTTTCAGGGAGGGGGTTTCTTCTCAGCTGTGATGTTATGAACAGTAAGGTAAGATAAAAGTTGTTGAAATTCATGTTGCAAAGCAGTAGGGTACTGTAGAATTTTTCAGTGTGTGTAAATAACTTTCTTCAAGATGTGTATACTCTCTGTCCTCATTATTGTAGTATCCTAGGTAGCTAAGCATTAGGCATGTTATATTGAAGTATGCATCATAATGAAGGTGATTTATTATAATTAAAATGGCATGGAGAGCAGCTTTTATTAGACATATTGTTTCACAGGAGAGCTTAATAAAGAGCATTATTATTAGTTATAGATCTGTGTGAAGGATGTTGTTTACTGAGAGTTATGTGAGTATTAGTCAAAGTCTGAAGTTGCTCATTTGAGCTGTCCACTGTAGGGGGGAAAAAACCCAAGCATTCGGCACAGCAAAGAGAAGAATTTTAAGATTGGAGGGGAGAGAGAGAGAGAGAGACAGAGAAAAGGAAATGCCGAGTGCATGAAGTGTTCTCTGCCGGAGCAGTTCTAGAATACTTTATTACATATCTACGGAGACAATGGCATGGACTGTAAGTAGCTCCTGTCTCTCAATATAATAATGCACATAAAGTCGGGGTCAGATTGGGTTCGCTCTGGGCTTTGATGCTACAGAAGGTCACCAGGGGAATCGATGGACAAAAATGAGACCTGAGTTTCATGCAATCAATGAGATTTTTCTATTTAAAGTGGACACTGCTGGGTGCGAGTCTCAGAGCTTCAAATGTGGTTTTGCTCAGCTTTAGCAGATTGAGAGAAAGATGCACTGTAAATGTATTGTTGGTTTTAATAACTCTGCTGACACAAGGGGTGTATATCTAAACAGGTTAGTCTGGCAAACTCTATTATGAAGTTGCATGAGCTGCAAATAAATGGACAAATTAGTAGCTACTTTGAATGTTAATTACACTGAGTTTTCATTCTGTTTCTATAGAGTTGTAATTGCCTGGCATTTAGGTAAACCTTAAAATATGGCTAGAGAATTACTGAATCATTTGGTTAAAAACCATGTGGGATTTAGCTGTTCTATAAAATATACTTTCTACTATGAATTTCTTAGTCCTCTGTACTCATTATAGCCAATTCCTTAATTTCTTTGGAAACTATTCACATTTCCATGGAATTAAACAAATTCTTAAGTGCTTTTGGTTAAGAAGCTTCATTCGTTCGAGTAGCAAGTGGATACTTGGGACAGAATTGCTTTGATAATTTTCTCCTTAAAGTTTTCAGGCAGCTGAAAGATCGTCTGTTGTTTTGCCTTTATTGTGTACAGTTATCTCTCTAGGATAAGGGAAGCAATCAGGAAGAATGTGATCAGTGAGTCTGACATAGCTGTAACACTGGCAACAGCAAATAATTGACTGATATGGAGGAGGTTTATCTCTGTTGTGAAATGGTTAACAAATTAAAGCATGTTATAGGCCAATTTCTAATCACCGATATATATGATTTTAATTGCTTTGCAGTTGATGGAGTTGTTCCAAATTGACACTGCCCTAACAGACATAGGTCCTGACACTGTTTTCAATTTCAAAACAAGTCAGCTATTGGACTGTACTTTGTGAATGAGAAAGCCACTTAAATCTGGGATTTAAATGATCTGATTGGTTGCTTTTAAAAAGTAAAAAGAAAACAGCTATCACCCTCCCTCCCCAGCAAACCTCTTTCAGTAGATTGCATCCTGCATTTTCTGAGCTTCCATTTCACAAATTTAAGTATTCAGTCTGAAGGACTGTTTATCCTACGTCACTGCATAAGTAAATGTCCACCAGAGGCTATGAGGGAGGAAAAGGGGAAGCAGCAAACCCAGCCCCCTGTATTATTCAATATATTATTTAAAATGGCCTTTTTGATAACAGTAAATAAAATAAAATAATTCCCTCAACACAGGTACAAAACAATCCCAAAACAAAAAAACGAGCCAAGACCTTCACAGTCTTTTTCATTTAAACATCTTAAAAATAGAGTAATTGAACATCTGTGAGAAAAGCATTAGAAATCATACATTTTCTACAGCTCAAGTCTAAATTTGTTTGCCAGAATCTGAAAAATGCCCCGAAGAAGAGTAGGTGTACAGAAAAGAACTTAAACTTCTGCTTCAATCTAATTTCTGTTAGCAGGGTCATTTACAATTCAAGCAGAATTTATGCTCACCTGAAATGATTTATTTGTGTTTTCATGTATGCCCTGAGTAAGAACACTTCAGTTTATATTATTCTCATTAAAAAGAAAAATATCCTCCACCAAAACATCCTCTCTTAATGGTTCTTAGTGTTGCATTCTTAGGATGTATTAAACATTTTCCAGCTAAGCCTTTTTGATAAAGCATAGAAGGAAATGCATTAGTTGAATTTTGTATATGAAGATATTGGCAGTAAAAGCCCATTGCAGTTACCACATTCCTGTAAAACAGGTCTCCGGCAGATAATGGAAAGAGTAAGCAATTGCAGGTAGATTATATAAAACTCAAACAATAGCACAGTGAGCCACCAGATTCTCTGTGAAACCTAAAGTAAATCAGAAGGTGATACAGAAAAGGGGTGGGGGGTGGAGAAAATACCCCAATATCTGTAACACTTTTCTCTGGACACACCTTGGTTATCAGTATTTCTTGTTTCTTCTCTTTGGCTGCAAACATAGGAAGGTGATAAACCATGCCACATACAAATTCAATTGTTGTCAACATGTAGCACAACTAACTTTTTTTAGCCAATATTGAAGTGTCTGTCTTTTGGGGACAGCGGGCCGGGAGTGATTCTCACTGAAGAGTCAGAGAGCTAAATTATGTGTTTTGCTGTAGACGCAATGACCGCTGCCCTTTAAGGTACTTTCTTTGAGTTAAGCATATGCAGCCTCTTTTGGCCTCCCCAGAGAGATCTGCTGGTTGTTACAGCCAACCCCAATAGGGTCAAGTTCCCAAGTCTCCACTCATGAAAATGTTTTTTGAGATTTGTGGTGAAATACCTGCTTGCAGAATCCAGAGCAGAGGCAACTGGGTTTCTGTGTGAGGATTGCTGAAGAATTAGGTGCTGTATTAGTGCACACTTCCCTGAGCAGACCTCGCATGTGAGGCTAATAAAAAGGTATTTTTCTGATTCTCTAGTTTAAAGGTACTGTATATTTCATTATGCTTTATCTTTCCGAGTGCTTTAGGAAAGGGTAGAAGATGAACTGCATATACAACAGCAGGAGCATATGGGCCACAGGGAAAAGAAGTACAAATGATCCAAAACTGAGGAAACAGATGAGTTCTAATGAAAAATTTTGCACAATGGGAAAATGTTGAATGTCGTTTATAAGGACTCCACCTTAATATTCATACTTAATATACGTTCCTTTTTATACTAATTAATGAACCATCCTGAAAAGCAATTTTTTACACTTTTCTCTCCTACCCATTTTAAAATACTGGGAAAACGGACATGTAAATTAAAGCTTCCCATGGACATCTTTAACTTCTGCAACCACCTCTTATTCAACATATCATCCTAGGTCTCGCTGATCTTAGCAGCATTACAAGGATCATATTTTCACACAGATGAACCATTCATGGCAATTTCTCCAATAGATTTGACACAAACATTCTTTTCTTTGATATCAGAGATATAAGCTTTCTATTTTTGACCTATTTTTTCCCCCAACCGACATATTTATTGAGGCTATTGCAAGGAAAATCCCACTTTCCATTAATATTTGACTTCTGTGTTTCTTCCTCATGCAGAATTTCAGGCTGATAGAGCAGTAAGAGGGTCTTGGTCAATGTCAGCTTATGTATGTGCATGCATTAATAAAAACAAACCTCTAAAGTTTACTTAGAATTAATATTTAAACAAACACATACACTCATGCAGTGGTTATGCATATCTGTATAATTTTGAGTAGATGCCTTCATGATTCTACTGTTGTAGATCAACAGGTAGTATTTATTGATCTGTTATAACAGCAGTTCTAGTTCCAGAGAAGATTTTGATTGATTGTCCTCATCCAGAGTGAGCTCTTTCTCCATCTCTCCAGAGTCTTCAGTGGCATTGGCTGCGGATAGCATGGAGACAAAAGATTTCTTTCTGAGGAAAGGCTGTAGTTGTATATGTGTGTCATCGTGTTTGGATTCCAAGCAATTATTTCAATGCCCTTTGCTATATCTATCCGAGCAATTTGATACACCTCTTATGCTGAGAGTCTATAAACTATTGGTAGTAGTATAGATATCTTATGTCAGGCTTCCATTCTATAGAATAAGATGATTACAATTTAATGCACCGCATGGAGCAGGAATGTCTTTTGTGACTTGTGCTGTTTGTTTCAATAGACAAATCTTCTTCCACTTTTACCTTTTAAATTAAACCTAAAATCAATGTTTGAGTTTTAAGAATTCCAAGCATGCAAAATCTTATATTAAGAAGGTAGGAAAATACTTAAATAACTTTGCATTTTTTGATTGTTAATATTAAACTGTAAGATACCTTACTGCATATTTCAACACTAAATGTTTATTGCAATGGCAGTTTATTCTCAGTCTAGGTCAAGAGGTAAGAATGCCCTTGTATTAATTTAGATAAATAAGCTACTTAGCCACCCCTCACTTACTGGTGCCAGGTGCAACCGCAGAATATATTTTACAGGTCAGGTTTTGGATCACAGTCACCAACTGATAAGCAGCTCACTCTCTTTATCCTGCCTTATTCTTGCCTCCTCCTATGGTCTAAATGATCTCTCACATTTTATCTCTGAGTTCCTTCGACTTGTTGAATGAAATAAAAAGAGAGGGAGTCTGTCCTCCACCTCTTGCCTTCCCTTTATAAACTGAAATGTTCACTACAGAAGCCTGGAAAGGAAATGTATGAATACCAGTACTACTTCCTAGGGAGTTCTCCATCAACCAGATCTGGTGGTTTGACTCAGTAAGACCTCCATGTCTCTTCAGGTTATTGTCCAAAAATAAATCTCAGACTGTCCTGAACATTCTTATAAAAGTCCCCTCCCCGCCATGCTGTTGGGTTTTTGGTTTTGTTTTGGTTTGGGTTTTTTTAGACCAACAATACTTTGCGTCCACAAGGCTTTGTGTGCATGCATTTAACTGTCCTGAAAAATGAGACTGCTGGTACTAAACTAGAAAAACCTGCTTGGAGGCTATTCTGCAACAGATCCATGCTTGGCAATGGCACGAACAGTAGATAAACCTCATGTCCTTGCAGAACTGAACTGTCCCATCAGTTGTACGGCTTCCTGGAAACTGGAGTCTGCCATGTAGGCTGAAGGGAGGTCTTTGCTCTGTGCCAATTCAAGATGACTTTGCTTGCTCTTGAGCTGCAGCCTACCTCTGGATGGCAGTACGGTCACTGAAAACAGGTCGGAACTCCTCCAGCTTTCTCTTAGGAAGTACGTGTCTGTTAAACTTGTCTCATCTTCACCTGCACCCCTGGTATAGATTGCCTTTACCTCAAGCTCTCAAACTTCGGCACAAGAAGTGAAGCCTCAAGGCTGGAGTCTCCATGCACAGATGAAGACCCTACAGAAAACTTCCTTTTGAGCTGCATTGTTTTCAAGGTTTTGTGGCCCTTCCTCCAACTGAATCATCAGTTACAGCTGTTCAGCATTTTGAGGAGCTGCTTTTTTTTTTTTTCAGTTGAGTGTTATTATAGTACCTGGTCTGAATGCTCTCCAAAAATTGTTGAGAAAGTAGGAACTTCTCTCACACTTCTCTCATTAGCTATACTCAGTTGTAAAGTGATTTACTCACAGCTTATTTCTTTCAGTAGACTTAAGCTCTAACATTTTACATATTTTCACATTATGTAAAGATATTCAGCATTGGTAATAAGTTTTCTTGAGCTATGAGGAAACCAGAGGCACATTAGTCACAAATGAAAAATTTCAGAGCATATACTTTTCCCCCCTGCCCCCGTTAGCTGCAAACAGGAATTGTCTGACAAATTTTCCCCAAGTTTAGTGTAAGTTTTTCTCTTTGGTCTTCAGAATGTATCTGTTTTTTTTTTTTTTTCTTGCAAATAAATGTTTCAAGCCAAAGCAATGGGATTTGAAGCAGTACAGGGAGCCAAAAATAGGACTTTGCCATGAAATTAGATAATTGTCATGCTCATCGTTAAAGTGAGATTGTTTTCTAAATAACATCTCTGCACATTATAGTTCTTTGTTAAAAGTATCATATCAGTGTAAACATGTATGCGGAGCAGGCACACTAAGCAAAATCAGATTTTACTACTGTTGTATCTGTGACACCAACTGGGAGACTAAAAGAGACTTGCTGTGCATTGTCATCAGCAATGTTATAAACCGTGCTCCACTTTCTAGACTGCCTTTGCAATTTCATTGCCTTAAATGAAGTGCTAAATTACACTTGCAGAACCATAGTGAAGGCAATAGGATTAGAATAGGTGTTACCAAGGTCTTAACTTACTAATCATGTTAATATTGTATAGGAGGCAAGAAGGAACCCACTTTGATAGTGAGATCCTAGGCTGAGCCTGTAAAGACAGCATTTAGAGGGAAGACCAGCAAAGTTGAGAAAGAATTTTGGAGAGAAAATCACAAGTTCTCTCATTTTTACTTTCATTGTCAGTGCAGTGTTTTAAAATTTTTCACTGGATAATAGTGCAAAAAGTATTTCTTTGACTCGCAGCAGGTTTGAAGTGAAAGACCTTTGGTGATCTAGCTTAGAAGACACCTTAACTGTGCATGATTGTGCACTCCTATGTTATACAATTTTCTGTCCAGTAGAACTTCAAATATCATAAACAGAAGAGCTTTTTCTACTTGTCTTTTCAGGACAAGGCTGTAGTCTAAGCACTTGCTTTTGTGTTCCCCCCCCCTCATAATGCCCATTATATGCATTTCAATGTCACTTTCATCCTTTTCCTCCTACTTAGCTCTGTGGTTACTTTTAAGCAATTTGCCCCCACTGCTGCAATCCAACATCACAAAATCTGATCATATAAGTGGTCCCATGATTCCAGTATGTATACTTAGTGCAGGGTTACATGCTTGAAGGACCAGTTTATACCCTTCAGATATAGATAAATGACTATCATATCTTAAAGCCATAATTTAACCACAGCATAAATATGGCTTTGTTTTCATCACAGCAGTTCAGTTCCTCTGTCACAATAAATTTAACATAGCTGGTTGGGCTTCTTGTAGTGCTTTTCAGTATGTTGTCATCTTTTCGTTAAAGACCCTTAAAGACGTGTACAGACACTAGGTCACCTAGGAGAAAGAAATCCTATAGATGGAGTGAGTGCATAGGGGGGTAACATGATGAGACCCCTAAAAACTAGGGTTTGAAGCCCAGTGTAAGTGTTCATTTGTGTTGTCACTTCTCAGTGTCATGCATCTTCTTTGTTTGTAGTCTTTCAGATCACTTTGATATCATAGGAAATGTGTGTCTAGGTACTTTTGAAAGCATTACCTTACCTGTGTTAGTTGTTGTGAGGGAGAGAGGTGGAAATTAAAGAATGTTCATTTCACAATTTCTCGTCATAAGTGTACATTCATTCACTTTTTCTTCTTGCCTGATGTCTGTAAAAACAGAATAAAAAATAGTGGAAGTCTGCAGCTAGAAGTTGTCTTCAGAAAACAAGCCCAGTAATTTGATCACTGTTTGTACTGTTAGATCGTCTGTCCTTTTCCTCGTATTACTACTTATTCTCAGTTGCTGTGCTGGAATCAGGCTGGGGAGTGATGTAGAGTTGGGAACAGTTCTCCAAGTAAAGGATTGTGCATGTGGCCATGTGAGAATTCTGAGATCATAAAGGCTTTAAACTACTAGATAAGGCAGATTTTGATGTGATAAAGTCCAGGGAATTGCTGCTTAAGCATGCAATTCATGTTAATGCACCCCAATCCCTGGTGAGTTGCTGATTAATCTAAATGGGTTATAGCATAGTCGCTCAGTAGCTTTTTTTTTTAACTTGATACGTGGAACAGAATTAGATGTTTCTTCGCATTTAATATATGATCCTAGAAAACTGAAAAGCAGTCCAGCTTTTTTTGATCATTGTGGATTTAGATTTTCTCCTTATTTTATTAACTTCTGTTCCATACAACACTTGGTCTTAGAATATAATGAAAGTGATATTCTGTGCTTAATCCTCATAGTCCTCTAAAACCAGCATTACTCTTTTTTGTTCTGGTTTGGTTTTGGTTTTTTGTTTGTTTGTTTGTTTTCCCTTGAAGTGTATTCCCTTCAGAGTTCAAGGCTTGTTTGTTTCTAGGCTTCCTACATGAAGAGGTAGTTTTGAGCCCAACAGAAATTTGGTTGTTTACGTTAGGATTTGAAGCTGAAAGGTGAGCGGAATAGGGAAGTTTGGGATCTGCTGGTAGAACTGTACAAATAGTATTACTTATGTAGAGGTTACAGCTTCTCTTTTCTGCTAGAGTTTTGCATACTTTATAGGGAAGATCTGTGTGCATATCTTGGTGCTACACAACTGATCGCATGTCCTAGCTAAGTATCTAGTCTGAGAACATTTAATGCTTTTACTATTTTAACTGCACAGGTGAATCAATTATTTGTGCGAGTGATTTGATTCTGTGTAGGAGCTGTTGGTCATCTTTTACTAATAATTCTATATATAGGCATGTGGGTGTATTACTTTACATTCTCTTGGAAACAAGCAAATACTTTGTGATAGCCACTTAAGTGGAATTATTGTGCTCCCTATGAATATGCCCTACTTGTGAGCGCAAAAATGGTAGCACGTTCTTATGGAAAAAGAGCTTTTTCCAAAACCATTGCGGTTGCTATTGCAGTAATGAGATATCAAACAGGCAAAATTGTATGTGTTGTCAATGGCTACAATCTAATTTCATTGACTTACAATGTTTAAAGTGAAGTCATGATGGTAAGCTTATATAAGGTATCACATTGAAGTAATTGCTCACCAACTTGATTTTATGGCCAAAGAGAACATTTTAATATCCACGTGAATTCTGAGGACACTCTACCCTGCGTGGAAACACAGAGATCAAGCGATTAAGCATTCAGATACTATAGTGCTGATAAATACTTAAATAACCCAAGAAATAAATGGATGAAGTAAATATGGGTAAAAGTAAATGAGAAAGTTGATTTAAAGCTATGAATAATAATTTGGTCTAAAATAGAAACAAACAAAAAAGGTTTAAGTCACTGGTTTTACTCGCCCCAAATGTAGCCGGTTTCACTTATTTGGTATTTGCCTAAGTCTCTGTGCTGATGCTTTCATTACGCCAAGGTTTCTGTTCAGCACTCTACAGGCTAGCGTGTTAGGTTGGAGTCAGCTGATAGAAAGTAGCCTGTGTTTGGCTCCAGAGGAAGCCTGCAAGCTGAGCAGAGCTCCCTGGCTGTGCGAAAAGGAAGCTCAAAGAATATCACAGACATGTCGGCACTCCATTCATTTTCCTAAATTGTAGATCTGAATTGTTGTACTGGGGCTGGCTGGCTGGAGGTAACTTGCTTCATAGCAGCCTGTATGGTGCTGTGTTTTGGATTTGTGCCTAAAACCATGCTGATAACACACCAGTGTTTTGGTTATCGCGGAGCAGAGCTTGCACAGTGTCTGTACTAGAGGTGGGCAAGAAGTTGGGAGAGGACACAGCTGGGACAGCTGATCCCAACTGACCAAAGGGATATTCCATTACACATGATGTAGCGTTCAGCTTTAAAAGCTAAGGGAAAGAAGGAGGAAACGAGGATGTTTGTGGTTATGGTGTTTGTCTTCCCATGTAGCTGTTATACATGCTGAGACCCTGCTGCCCTGGAATTGGCTGCCAATGGGAAGTAGTGGAAAAAATTCCTTATTTTGTTTTGCTTGCACATGCATCTTCTTCTTCCCCCATCAAACTGTCTTTATATTGATCCATAAGTCTTTTCTCCTTCCTTCTGTTTTCTCCCCATCCCGTGGGAGAGAGGAGTGACCAAGCAGCTGTGTGGGTGCTTGGCTGCTGGCCGAGGTCAACTCACCACAACAGTGCAAATCTTCAGGAGAGAGCGACTGCTGCAACCACTTAAACCAAGAATAAATGTGCTGGAAAAAAATCTCAGTAGGTTAAGGACCAAGAACCATCTACTCGGATTTTAAGGAGAGTTGTTTTAAATGTCACATTAATAACTGCTTGGAAAGGGAATATTACTGAGGAAACAGCAGTGCTAGCTCCAGCTATGGAAGAAAAGGAACAAGGATAGGGCCTGATTGCAGCAGAGATGAGCTCTCCTCTGCTCCTGTTTTACAAGGTTTTACTTTCCTTTCTTCCTTCTCTGTAATGAAGATCTGCTTTCCTAATACTTCTTGAGATCTTCAGGCTGGGACGATGGAGTGCACGCATTGTACCAGCGAGTAGCAAGAGAGCAAGGAAAAAGCATCTTTTGCTCCTAGAAGACCCTTTGCATTTGCCCCAGTGTTGGGTTTCCCAGGCACAACCAAGATCTGCAGCAGCTCTCTGAAATGGATCAGAAGTACCACCAGGTTAAGAAATGGGAGAGACGGATTTTTATTGATGTAAGGATTAAATTGGTCAAGTATGCATAGCTTGATTATTTGCTCAATACATGAGAAAATGGATATTTATGGATATTGGAAGCAGGTAAATCATTAAAGGAGTAGGTTAACAAAAGGAATAAATGGAAGTAATGGGATAAAATTAAGAATGGGCCACTTAAATACAGTGGAAAGTGTCCTAACAGTAAATATAATTAAAATTTGATAAGTATTCTTTGAGGAAAGTGGGGTTTTATGAAACTTTAAGTTAGATATTATTAAACCCTAGAAAAGCATACATCAAGAAAGAGTTTGGTAGAGGCTCTGTGGGGATAGGGTAGATTACTTTGCACATTTTCACAGGAACGCTTAAAAGTCAAAATAGCCACCTTTGCCCTGCTCTCTTTTGCAAATTGGTTAAACAGACTATAGAGATTAGGTGATTTGACTAGCAATGCATAGAGGTTCAGTGGCAAAACTGAGCCTCCAAGGTGCCAGCCCTCCTATTCTATCCACCTGGTGGCAAACTTCCTCTCCCACAAAGAAAAGGCTATTTTTCATTAAAAGAGGACTAACGGGGAGAGTGAAGATGGTTTGAATACTGGAATGCTCTCACACTTCTACTAATATACTCAAGCTAGCTGCAGGAAACGCAAGTGGCTCTTTGCCTTTATAGAAACTGTAAATACACATAGCTTCTAGGTTCAGAAAACTAATGATAAACATGGACACAGGAATTAGCTTTTTCTTAAAAGTGAAAAGCAAAGATGCTTTTTTCAAATATTTATATGCCAAATACACAATATTAATTTCCATTTAGAATGACGCATGAAAATAACTTATAATGAACAAATAATGCAAGATTGTGATCAAAACTCTCATATTCTGCATTTTATTGCTTTGTTTTTGTATTTTTTTTTAATCACTCTGAAGTTGTTAATGTCTATTTTTATATTCATTTTTTGTATGCTACTCTTTCCAAAAACGGATTTTGTAATGGTATGCATATTTGTGCATGGCTTGTGCATACTTTGTGTAATCCTACAAATGGCAAAAATCTGCAAATTATGCCATGTCTCTAAATAATATTAATCATTTGAGAGAAACTCTTATGTTCAAAAACTACATTTATTAATTGTTTTTAAAATATAACACAAAGTTTGTAGCAGGTTGAAAAGTAATTTGAGGCCAAAATATTATGAGATTATTATGCTTTTTTTCAGACAGCTAAACTACATTTAGGGTTACCTATTGAAGTTTTGTTATCAATTTCAGTGACAAGCATATCAGGGCCCTTGCAGAGATCTCAGTGATTTTTCACGCAGAGAATTCAGTACATGTTTGTCTCTGTTGGAGTAGATGGCAGCAATCCCAATGGCTTCATTGGGAAGAGAATCAGGATTGCTAAAAACTTTTTTATATATGTATAAATATAATATATACACACATATATGTACATACATTATATATGTATCCGATAAACAATAGCAGGATCTTTGGAAAGATTTTTCTGCTGTTGAAGCAGAAGGGAATCAACGGCACTTGTGACTGTGCTCTCTAAGCAGAGCAGTGATAGTCTAGGGTGAAACTGAGCAGCCCCGTGATGTTGGCCAGTTTGCAAATAACAGGCGCAAGCACCGAAGTGTTGCTGTATTTGCATGCTTTGTTTTACACTCTGATCAGGTTTTCTGCCTTAAAATATTGTTTGTTTAGAAGGAGTTTCCTTAAGAAACAATAAAGAGCCAATGGCAAATCATTGAATGGCAACTTTTTTTGTTAAAAAAACCCAATAGAAAACAAAAAAAGAAACCCAAGCCAAAACACAAACCCAAACCAAACAGTACCTAATAAAGAATAGAATTGTCCATGTATGAAAATACTAGCAGATCTGAGCAATGCTTCATTCCTTGTTTATTGATAATCCAGTTATTTTAATTGCTGCTAAAATGATCAGTAAGTGTTATGCTGTTTTGCCATTGTAAGGTATTAAACAGAAAAGCTGCTGTTACACTGCTCTGAATTGAAGTGATCCTCCTATATGTCCAACACATAATACTGTTACTGTGTGTGGTGTGTGACATATCCTACCCTAGCATAATGAATGAAACATTGGGAGTTTGTAAGTATACCTGCAGCTTCCAGCAGATTAAGGCCATTGACAAAAAGGTGAAGCACCCTTTGGCGTTCAAGATTTTAAAGAAAACCAAATCCTTATGCAAATTGCATTAGAAGTGTGAAGCTGTGTGATAGTTAAAGGCAGGTTGAATTTGGAATACATTTAATTAGAAATTAATATGTTGTGATCTACAATGTGAAAAGAAAGATGTGGTACCCAGGTGTTGATGAAGACCTGGTATGAAGAAAAGTAACCCTGAAGATCCTCTGTAATGATTAAAAAAAATTGCACTCATTTATCAATGGGAAAGGCTTGGAAAATATAAAAAGCATAACATTATTGATCTGCAGTATTTGTGGCATTATTAAGTATGTTTAGTAGTTATAATAACAGGTTTTGCTGTCAGATGAACTCAACATAGGAGAACCATAGAAAAACTATTTGGGATTTTTATTCTTAACCTGGGAGCTGCACATTTTATGGCAGTGCATCTTCTAGTATCTGGAAAAAGAAAAGAACATTTTAGTCTGTGAGGCTGAGTTCAGGTGAAGCTTTCAGTTTCTTCAATAGATGGACATAATTGCTATTTTATTCTATGTATAGAGTAGATAAAAGGCAATCTGAGGGTCCACCTCTAGAAGGTATGATATCAGTAGAAATGCCGTGAGAGAAGTAATTTCCCATACTTGTCACTAGAATTCAAGCATGCTGCATTAAGGCAAGCACTATGAAGAGCACCCATAAGAGCTGACTACCTTGTTAATCACATAATATATAAAATCAAGACTGAGCTGTCCTAAGTTTGGATTCAGATTTTGGAAACCTTCAGTCTTGTTTAGGAAGAAGAATTCAAGGCAGACCTTCTCACTTGCTTCAAGCTGATAAAGAACAATTTGATATTGAAATGAAGATTTTCCAGCAATTTTGGATTGTGATATTCTGCTGAAATCCTGACTTGCCTGGTGTGGTTTTTGTTTAAGTGTTTTACCCTTATTTATAAAGGATTTTGAAAGGTTCACAAAAAATATATACCCAATTTCCAAACCCGCCTAGGTTGTGACTGTGTATTGTATTATAGATTGTAACTGTTTTTAAAAGTGGCATTCAAACTAAGAGTTGGATGAAACTGGAATTAGATTAGAACTACTTTAAAAAATCTTCAGCAAAAAAAGTTTTCACTAGAAAAGGTTGCTTCATTGCACTAAAACCGGTATGTCTCCATTTCAACAAATTTTCTTTTGAAGGTGTTACTTTGTGTGTCTTTGATGGAATTTCTGGTGAGAGCCAGGGAATACTTATCCCGAAACAGGAAGTGACTTTCCCGATATGGCCAAGTCCATGGCCGGCTACAGACAGATCTTGATTTGGATTTTCCTAGATCAAATACAAGTAATTGAATTAACTGCTGAGCTAGGTTACTGTTTAACCCATGCTCTGATTTTCAAAAATTCAGGTTAATGTTTTTTTTTTTTGTTTTACAACTTGCAAATCCTGACATGTTATGTAAAATCAAGTTTTTGTTTAACTAAGAGAAGAGGAGAGTCTCTTCCAATTGCTCTGAGTCCCTTCTATGCTGCCTAGTCAAGTTTCTCTCTCATAGATGATCAACGTTCAAAAGTTATGGTAAGTTTGTTTTTGGTGTGGTTCTGGGTGCGCTGATTTTTAAAAGAAAGCAATTTTAACTGAATTCTGGCTTTGATATTTTTTCTCCCAAAGTTGTTTCTGGTACGTGCATAGTAGACAAAGCCTGACAAATGAAAATACAGAGAAACTGTATATAATACCATATTTAAATTCTGACTAGGCCAAATTAATATCCTTTGAATGCTTTGTGGCGGAAATCCTGATGAGCAGTCTTTCACCTAGGAAAGACTAACTCAGAGTATCCCATGGAGTATTTTATTGCATTTCTTTGTTCTAAAGAGGCCATTTATGGCCTGTTCTTCCTCATGGAGAGCAGAAGGATTATGTTGATAAGGGGATGCTGTAGGTTCTAGAAGGATCTTTTAACATATGTAGCAAGATTGTCTGGAAAGAGAAGCCTTGTGCTTAAGGCCCCTTCAAAATAGAAATTGAGCAAATACTAAAAAAAAAAAAAAGGCAAGTTATTGAACTGGCAGGCTTGTGAAAGAACACTCATGTGAAGATAGTGCAATGATTTGGTAAACAGGATCATGTCTCCTTTAGGTGGTCAGTGTGGAGACTAAAACAACTCAATCTGAAATTATTTTCACGGTGAATGAGAAGATTTTGTTTTGATAGCAAAGATCCTTTAGACAGCTGTAATGTGTTTATTACACTAGGGTAGAATGGTATTTTTTTCCCTAAGAGTGATGAATAGCTTTATAGAAATGTTTAATTTCTTTTTTTTAATGGAAGACAGTGTCTTCCTCTTGATAATGGAAATTTTTTCAAGTCTTCCGGTAAGTTAGCCCCCCAGTATACAAGTTTTAGAAAATCCTAGTTATTCTTACAGGCTTATAATTTTCCTGATGGTTTCTTATGTTTGACATGGCTCCCTGCAGAATAAAACTGACATCCACTACTCCTATGAAGAAAATGTGTCAAAGTCTTACTTCCTGATAGGAACCATCCAAATTTCAGATTTAATTGCTCTCCTACGTGATCTCCTTCTTTTGGGAGACCAGATGGCAGAAGAGTAGGAAATCTCTTGATTCGATGATCTTGAAGGTCTTTTCCAACCTAAATGATTCTATGAAATGAGTGGGAAAGTCTCTTGAAGGCTTATTTCACCATGTTGGCCCCAGTCAAAAATATTCCTGCCTGTTCTGCCTTTGTCCTGTCATGATCTGTAGGGCCTGATCTTCTGGTTTCTCAAAAATGGGGTCAGCTTTTGTGTGCCTGCAAGAACCTTTAACTAGAAGAAGGCTTCTTTCTCTCGCCACTCTCAAGACTTGTTATTTCTCCTGGTGGCTATGCGCTATTATCTATCATGTGTTTTGAGGAGCATGGTAGCTTCCCAGAATAGTAGCTTCTCTGGCTCTTGACCTCTGTATGCATACAAACTTGTGCTACGTGTCCGTAGATGAACAAGCTCCTTTCCAGTAAGCCAGAATGTCATTTAAATGGCTAATCATTATAATCAGGCCAAGGCCAAATTTACAACTCTTGTTACCCTAGTTAACAGAGGAAAGTTTTATATAGCTTCACCCTGTACATGGTAGAAAACTCTAAAGATGAAATGGTTTGCAACAAGAAGAGCAGAATGATTCTTAAATCAGATTAATATTTGGATCAGAAGCATTAAGGTCAACTCCAAGAGTTGAAAGCAACGTTTAGAGTAAAGCTTCTATGCTGTGTGTACTCTGGCATTAGTGATTCCTAAGTGTCATATGGGTCAGGAAAAACACAAATTCTGGATTCGTACATGTGAGTCTTTCTTTCCCAGCCAGTTCCAGAAATGGCTTTTCTGGACCAGAGATGCAGCAGTCTCCTATAATGATATAGTTCCTCACTTTTTCTATGGTGAAACCAACAGCCTTTGCCTTTCTTTCCTGTCTGAAGCATGCAGCATGACTGCTGGGGTACGTTTAGAGCAATGAACCCAAGCTGATTATAATGTAAATGGTGACCTAGCCATTTACTATTGTGCGGCTGCTGTGTGCATATTCCCATCCTGCAGCCTCTAGTCAGCATGTTGCAGAGCAACCTGACTAGTAAATTCACTAGGACGTCTCTTGTGAACCTTTTGGCTTGCGCTCAATAGGTGTAAGAAATATGTGAAACATTTGCATTAGGGAAAATAGTTTGGGGAGGGGTAGAATATGTTTAGTGGGGTATTTTTTTTGTATGATTTGAAAACATGTTGTAGTATCTCAATCTCAAGACACAGCAATTCAAGGGACATTACCACATAAAACTTAGTTTTTTTAAAAAAAAGTTTCATTCAACTTTAAGATTCCTAAAGCTACAATTAAAACCTCCATGAGTTTCTCAAAAACCCTTTTTCTGTCAGAAGCTATGCTATACTAACCAGCATGAACCTTTTCAATTTCCAGAGGACTTAAAATGAAGTAAATAAATGAAGACGACCATCCTAGCATTACTGCCTAAACTGAGAAGAATATTTAAATGAAAGAAAGCACCATGGGCAGTGATAGTCTCTCTAAATTTCCAAATCAAATTGTTAATTAATGTTCAGTACTATTAGTAACATAAGTATAATTAGGCACTGGTTAGTTAGTTAGCTACATTATTTTTAACTAGAAAATGCTCCTTTTTGACTGCAACCTGGGTACTAGATGAGTATCACTGGAAAAATACAATGTCCAATGTCACTTAGTATTGAGAAAAGGGAGAAGAAAAGAACTATCTTTTCTGCTACAGAGATTTTCATGAGGAGAATAAATACCATTCTAGCTGAAGAAAAGTGGAGACTGTTTGGTGTGATAATATTCATATTGAGTGAGAAGAGCTGGGGATATATCAGCTTTTTGCTGTAAGAGGAAGGAGAGGCAATACTGAAGATTTTAGTAAGTAAAATATGAGTATTATAGGTAATATAAGTAAATATGTAATGCAGTAAATAGAAGTACAAGATCAAAGTAGTTAAGGCAGATCAATGATTCTATATCAACAGTCTTGTTTATTTTGCTTATGGAAACATCCATCTAAGGATGGTGGTACAGGTGGCTGTGAAGAAAATGAGAAGATTTTTCTCTGTAACTTTTTCTGGGGAAGTGTGAGCCAGCAGGTAACAATGGTCAGAGACTAGCAGGGGACAAAAGGTTGATTCAAGGTAATTTGCATGAACCAGACTGTAGATAAATTGGGGTGAAAATATCAGCACATTAGTGACAGCAGATAAAACAATGTTTAAAGAAGGAAGAATCAAAGAAAGTTGTCCATGAGAAATCATTATTTATGAAAAAAATTGAATACCTCTAGAAGCAATAAGATGAAGGAAGAAGGACTAGTTCCTAAGAGGAATGTAATCCTAAATTTCTCTGGTACTTGACACAAAATAAATCAAATCCTTTCCTCCAGTAGAGTCTTTCTAATGTATTCCTCACTGAAAAACTATAAGCTAAGTTACATCTTAGAATAGCTTTATCCAAGGTTATGATGGTGCTCTGTCTTGATTAAAAATTTTAAAAAGCTGATGTAGTTATTAGAATAATGTATGAGCGGTGTAAATTTTATATTTATTAGTAGAATAATTGGAGTGTTTGCTCAAACATATGCACTGTGTATGTCCTGAACAGAAGTCTGTGCAAGATCAGAATCCTAGAGGAAAGGCATGATTTATTTCATATTCTAAAAAAAATCAGAAAATTAATTTCAAGTACTTCTAAGCCAGAGAAATAAAGTCTGTGCAAAGTAATTTCAAACTAAGGGCAAAATAAAAAGCAAAACAAAGGATCTTGCTTTTTCCCCTAATTAAAGTAATTAAATTCAGATGTTTATGGTGCAGAAAGTACAAAATTTAGACCAGTGGCTAAACCAGTGCATGATGCCTTTATAAAGCCCTATTATCCCCCAAGTTCTATATTAAGAATAAAAGTAGTTTGTTCTCCCATTTTTAGACTTCTGCCTAGCGCATGTTTCACACAAAACCCATTTAGTTACCTTTAAAAGCTGTCTTTGATTACTAAATAGTTTTGCTTAGAAACTGTACCTTTACCCTTAAAGTGCAGAAGCAAAGCTTTTAATACAGAGATAAATGTTCTCCTGTACTTCGTACAGGTTAAGAAGAAGGTAAAGGTTTTTGCTTTTAAAAGAGGGTGTGTAACCAGAACTGTAATTTGCATTTGCAAATCCACATTTTTACTGTTAAACAAGCTGTTGGGCTTAATTTAAGTCGTCAGGGAGTGGTAGAGCTGAACAGAGGTGCAGCAGGTATTGCAGCTGAATTACAGCAGCCATAAACCACCCTTAAGGGAGACACACAGCAGGGAGGACCACTCACTGCACAAAACTGTCAGCGAAATCTCATAGAAAACAGGCAACTCTGGAAATACTAGTGCTAGTTGGACAAGAAATAGATGACAAGTTCTATGAGTATCCGCAAGAGATGCGTATAAAATTTGTCACTGCATGTGTGGTATATACAGGTGTATTTTTGAATAAGGGGATTGTAATTCCTTAGTTCTCACATAACTAGAACTTTGCTCTTACGGTTATAATGCCATCTGAAATTCTGAAGCATTATATCCCTTTTACATACCCTTGCTTCTTACTTAAAGCATATAAACCCTTTTTACAAAGTTAATCATCTTGCTGGTTTTTATGCATTCTTAGACTTTTCAATTTTGTATATGAAAAGCTAAAACTTCTGTGTGGCTGTCGGTCAATGGAAGATCCTGTGTTACACTGCAAAGCGTAACCTGACCTTTAACACCTTCCCAAAAAGCAAATGGTGAGCGTCAAGCCCACAGACATCTAGGGCAGGGAGGAGAACAGATCCTGATGGACTATCTGCAAAAGATGCGCACGCAATTCCTTGCCTCAGTGCATCCTCTCCAGTGCCGTGGTTCGTCTCCGGGCTGGAGTTTGTAGGTGGGCACAGGAGGAGGAGAAGGCTGCTGGGCTTGCAGCTGGCATAGCAACTACTCCAGAGGTTTTTTTAGGGAGGCCATTTGGAAATAAAGGAACAACCCCTCTGGTCCCCAAGGGATTTGGCAGACTAGGCCACTTGCTGCACACTGGAATTAGAATTTATTACGCTTTTCATAAAAAATAATAGTTTTTAATCACACACAATCCACTGCAGAAGAGACACATTCTTAAGTATGGAAAGCAATTGAAGGCCTGGAGACAACCTGAAGTTAAAAAATGTCCATTTTTTAAAAGTATGTTTTTGAAGGAAACAAACCTTCCCTCAACCCATCATTTAAGTGATTTATTTAGTCTTCATGTAGACTAGAATTTTAGACAGTATCTAATCTGTCTGCTCATAGAGAAAGTTGTCATTCATTCACCACCTGACAGAGAGAGCTACCCTGGGGGTTAACTACAGGTTCTGGTACTGTCTGAGGGAAGGGGCTGCAGTTTATACTATTTCAGTTTTTATAGTCCTTGGCTCTGCATTTGCAAAATTGTTTTAAATTCACTTCTAGGAGTCTGCCCAGCCATGCGAGAAACTATGTTGATGCTTACTGCGGTGCAGGTCTCGGTGATATCTTGCAGCAATGAGTTCCACAGATTTTCACCGCTTACTGTTTGGAAAAGTATCTTTTATTATTATTAGATTTATGACTTTTCCATTTCAGTGGAGGCCCCTTTTCTTCTCAGATGAGGTAGGGTGAATAGTTTCTGATCTACGTTTTCTCCCTGCCATTTATTATTTTGTATACTTGATCACGCTCATTATTATTCACTTTTTTCTGTAAACATTCCCAATCCTATCGATCTCTTTATCGTTCATACCGCACATCGCCATCTCTTTCTGATGTATCTTTCTTAGATGGGCTAACCAGAAATGAACAAAGTACTCCAGATGAGGCCGAATTATTAATATACATAACAGGTAAAATCCTGGCCCCGTTGAAGTTGCTAGGAATTCACTAACATCTAAGGGCTGAGGTTTCTCCCAGTGCTGTCACATTTCCTACATTATTCTTTCTCCCATTTTTCATATATTCAACTTCAAAATTTGGCAGCTGAGACTTTAATCTAGAATCCTACTGATTCAGCATCCTCCATTAAGTTGCTGTTAGTCCTCAGTTTAGCAGTGTAGTTCTGTGGGCAGGATTAGTTCCCTCCCCAAAATACTTTGATGAAAATGGTCAAATTTTGTCCTGATTCACATTTGTAATGGAACCACTTTTGATGTTAGTTTTGAACAGCTGAAACTGAGGGCAGCAACCCAGACTTTGAAACAATGCTGTTTGTGTTCACAGTGACCTTTAGCTGCAAAATCTGCTAAAATACATTATTTAGTATATGAAAGCAAACAAACAAAATTTTTGCCTCGGTAAATGACTGTCCGTAATGCAATATGAATATGAGGCAAAACAAGTCAGAGTTTTTTTACAGCATCTGCAAAAGAAATCTGTTAACTTCTGTTTCCTCCCCAGAAACATCTAAGAAACATTCAGATTGTTGCTGGCTAATAAATACAGTAAATGAAATGTTAATAAATCACCAGCAATTTAGCCTGACAATAACATGGATTGACCACATTGATTAAATTGATTATGTTTCATATATTTACAATATGTAGACACAAGCCTAATTTATTTTCTGAAGAGTTCAAGGTAGGTATCACTGGTTTAAAAAAAAAAAAAAAGAAAGACAAAACAAAACAATGGAGTAATGTTTGTGGTTGCTATCTGCAATAATCTAATGCTGACAGAGAGCAGTATTTTATTTAGTAATTAACAGTGTAAAGGGGAGAGAAGCTGTCATGTTGGTTCTTAAGCTGGGGAATGTGATGAAAGATGATATCTGCGATCTCATCCTTTCCACTTGTTTAGGATTGTCAGGATGAGAAATGTCAGCATTATGAAAGCTCAGCTCTGCTCTTGATATGATAAAACCCTTCAAAAGCCAGTCTTTCTCTCCCTCTCCCCCCTCCTTTCTCCCTCTTCCTCTCGCACTTGCTTTTTTATTTATCCTGTTTTGTTAGATGGCAGAAATATAATTCTTTTCTTTCTTCCTATTATAAGCCACCATTTTTGTTTTATTATATGTTTCACAACCCCTAATGCCCCACTGAAAATTACCTTGTTAAATGACAGTGTTTCAAAGCCATGAATCCTTTCCACCATTCCCTCAGAGGTTTGAAACAGTCAACAGACTGTAAAGAATAAATAATAAAAAAGTATTGATTATTTTGATGACTGTGAGATTCAATTAAGTATTAATTTTGCCCTCCAGTGGACCTATCAAGGTATTCAAAAGGGAGGATTCGGCTCAGCTAAATGCGTGCTGAGTGCTTCAGCCTTAAATAGGGAGAAAATGTGTTTACCTACAGTATTTGAAGAGGAGTGCATTGATGCACAGAGTCCAATATTTAAGTGCTGTGCAAATTAAGCCCTGGTGACAGTGACATTGTTTTCAGCGATATGAGTATTGACTAAAGAAGTGCATTTGATGACAGCTTAAACTATTTGTATTGATTAACATTTTCATAGATTATCATGTGTCATATCAAATTCACTTTTCAGACATGAATACATTAAAAAAACCCATAGGCAAACATCGACCAATGTGAGGACGGGACAGAGGGAACATGCTAACCAACCTACTTGCTCGCTGGTCACCTGCTCTCTGCATAAGAACCATTTAGGCATGAACTTTGCAATAAATAGCTGCCAGAGTGCGCAACAAGGTCACTTGTTCCTTTGCTTTTTTTTAGTTTGTTTTTTTTTTTTACTCTGGTTTCCGTGCTGTCATATTATGCTTATTAGTTTGCAAACGGAATAAGAGTGTGCTTGGAAATAATGCCTGACCCCCAAATGTCCTCAATGAGCAGAAGATAAAACAGATCCAAATCATCAAGAAAAAAATTTAAATGTATATATATGTGTAATGTTTTACGGGGGATATAATGTCGCAAACACGAGAATAATTGCAAACTGTTTGTGTAAGTATCTTCCCTAATTTTATCTTTTAAAAAATGGTTTCTTTGTTTTTTATTTTCAAAAGAAAAATGTGTGTTTGTGTGTGTTTATGGACTTTTGGAGCATAGTATCCCGAAGACAGGCATAGTTAGAAGAAATCTCTCTCTCTGTTGAATGTATGTAATGAAATGGCTATTTGCTGCTGTGTATTTTCATAGAAATGCTGGAATGCTAGAAACTGTGTATTTGATTTTGTTAATGTTGTACAGCTGAGGATGCCTCTTTAAATCACTATGGAGCACTCACAAGGCGCTCCTCTTCCGTGGCGCTGGAGCACACAGGAATTTCTTTTCTTACTACGTTAAGGACAGGGTGAGGTGTAAAAACATACACACAAAAAAAAGCACATCCCACAATTAAAGCTGTGTTGGTTACGTTGCTTTCATAGAAGTTTTTCTCCAAAGCATCCTGAATCTCTCACATGCTAGTTGAGCTTTAATAGGGTGGGGAGTAATGGAAAACTCATTGGATCTGTAATAGCTCTTCACTTGACTGCAGCCAGCAATAACAGCAGGAGCAGCCAGAGATAAGAGAGAGAGAGAGAGAGAGAGAGTGTGTGTGTGTGTGAGAGAGAGAGGGAGTGGAAGAGAGAGTATACGCACACCAAAGCTGCCACTTTTTTTTCCCCTCACTCTTTTTTTTTCCCCCCATCCTAGGATCCAATGATAGCTGGACAAGTCAGTAAGCCCTTGCTGTCACTGCGGAGTGAAATGAATGCAGAGTTGAGAGGTGAGGACAAGGCAGCTACTTCAGACAACGAGCTGAATGAGCCCCTGCTTGCGCCTGTGGAATCAAATGACAGCGAGGACACTCCCAGCAAGCTCTTCGGTAAGTCTGTCTAGGTATTTCATTTCACTGCTACCATGTTGTCCGGAAGAGCAATCTCCCCCCGTTCTTTTTTTCTTCTTTTTTTTTTTTTTTTTTTTTTTGTTCGCTCAATTTTCTTCTAAGTACAACGGAGTAGCTTGGAGTGTGCAGGCGTACAGCCCTCTGCTCCCATTGCAACTGGTTACTAGCATGACAGCGTCAGTCCTGAAAACTTTTGTCAACAATGAACTTATTTTATGCAAGTTGTGGACATTTTATGTTTTCTTTTGACCCATGGTCTCTAATGTAAAAAAAAGAGGGGGATTAATTTTCTTGGAGTAGTTCATTAACATTTATTGCGTAGGTGCTGATGTGTCTCATATGCTACCAGCTTTTTCTAAGGCTGGATTAAACTGAAAAGTTACCATTTTATATGGTAAAGATAAAGCTGGCTGAAGAGAGCTGAAACATTCCCATAGAAAACACTCCGTACTAAGTAAACAAAGGCTACCAAGGGTGCTGCACATGGAGCTAATGTTTTTGGAATTTAAATTAGAAATTAAATATTTCCTCTAAAGCCTGTGCAAAGAGAAATTACCTTTTGAATTCTTATTTATTTTTAAATAGTCTAAATTGTGCCAGATAAGTGTAACCTTTCACAATCAAAACAAAAGCAGCAAGAGTGGCACTCCAACACAGACATCTGTCATTCAAACGGATGACACTCTGTAAGCCAACTCAAGCAACTCTGATCTCTAATCAGAAAAGGGAGCAGAGTTGTTGAGGCGCGTGCTTGAGTGATAGATGTTGATAGATGTCTGAGCTGGAGCAGCACTATACGGTACATAGTGACATTTTGGGTTTAGAGGGACTGCTCTCCTGAAGGAGTTCCTTTTAATTATTTCCATTTGTGACTTGAGACAAACCTTAATAGAAACAGAGCATTTCCTTATTTTGCATGATGCTATAGGTGGAAGTTGAAGGGAAAAAGATCTTGTTTAAAGGGAATGCAGCTTTAAAGGAGAGGGGGTGAGAGCCCATTTTCTGAGATTCAAGTTTTGATTTCATAATCTGTAAGGAAATCTGTAGCAGTGTTCAGATTTCAGTATTCCAGCTACAGTAGGAGCTGCAAGATTTTTTTAAACAAAAGAATACATGCAATTTTCTTTTAAAATGTTCTTTACCCCTTACTAAAAGATATAGCACAAAATGGTTTACTAAACAACTTCACTACACATATGGGAAAATAATAATAATTTAAAAATCCTAAAATTTAATTTCTGGATTACAGTTATGACCATTACTGAATA
Organism: Calonectris borealis; assembly: GCF_964195595.1. Classification (NCBI taxonomy): domain Eukaryota; kingdom Metazoa; phylum Chordata; class Aves; order Procellariiformes; family Procellariidae; genus Calonectris; species Calonectris borealis. Next base: position 114,885,571 of record NC_134313.1, on the reverse strand, counting down.
TCACATCCATTTTTAAGCACCCTTGTAATAATCTTTGTTTCCATGGAAAGCATAATTTCCATTAGCAGTTTGAATGTTCAAAAAGCATATAATAATTGTTTTAGTCCATTTCATCCAGGAAAGAATTGTAATGTCTAAAATTCAGGGGGCTATTAGTTGTCTAGAGTAGTATAAATATCTTCAGCTGTGTTTATGTATTTTATTTGCTCAAATGTTTAGGGTGCATCTATTAAATATAGCAAGGCATATACAAAACAAAAAACGGACTTACAATTTGAGGGCAGTGAAATGCCTGTTTGTTTGTCTTTAGATCAGGCAAGCCTTGTAATAAAAGGCAGGATATTTTTTGAGCCATTGTCATTTGGATGCTCTACAGTGATAGTAAAATATACACAGACACTTTCATTAGAGTTGCCGTGTGGGATATAGAAAGGATGTGCAACAATATCTTGTCTCCTTCTGAACTGCAAATATAATTTATGCCCCTAAAAGCACTAATGAAAAAGCTACAAATTAACATGCTGTGCTGTTTCTATTGGTGAGTGTAAGATGTTTGCTAGCCTCATTCTTATACTGCTAAAAAGATATTTCCAAGTAGACAAAAGTAGGTGAAATAGTTCAACTGCCTCAGTATGAACTTATGTACCATTTATCGAGATTCTGTTACAATTATGACAGATGCTACAGATCTTTTAGCAGCAGCCCTTGTCAGTTAATTTTAGTAACTTTGAGAACAGAAAAGAAAGGACAATGGGTCTATTTTGATATATTTGAGGATGAAACTGAGCAAATTTAAAATAAAGATTATTAGCTTTTGTGTCACGGATGCATCTCTTAAGATAGATTTGCAGTAAAGATTCAAAATAATTAAGTGTAGTTTTGTTTAAAGCTTTGATACATTAATATGGAGCATCATTCTATAGCTGTTTCTCTTTGTTTAATGTTATGAGTAACATGTTAGGAATGCATACTTTGGGCCTTTGCAGTCTCTGAAATTAAATTATTTGTGGATTTTTTGACATGTGATGGCATAGAGATGGACAATTTTCTCCTCCAACTTTCTTTCAAGTGATCAGAGATAATAATTTTCTTTTTACAATACAACATTTAATACATGCTGTGTGAAAATGTGCCCCAAATCTGTTAAGCAGGAGAGGGAGGAGCGTTTTAGAAAGTCATGGGGAGGAGACAGGTCCATAGAGAACAAAGTTTTTCTATGCTGCTGCTATCATGTTTTTTGAAAAATTTGTGAAAATCATGTACTGATTTAGTTGGAATGAATGACCAGCATTTGAGTGTCTTGTTGATGTTAGCAATATTTCACGAGTCTTATTTTCATATAGATGAACAGAGTTGAATGATTAGATGCGAAGAGCTTTCTTCTTTCTCACCGGACACATTCTGCTTAGCTTCTTTTGATGGATGGGTTTATTTCTGCAAGGACCTGCATTGCTCACCTGTATCTTTTCCTAAAATCCACCTCCTTTTTCTCAAACTTCCTTGTTTTGGTATTTCACTGCATACATAGAAAGAGTGGGTATTAATTTTTTTTTTTGGTAGCAGATAGCACAATTACTCAAAAAAATGGTACCTCTTCAACAACAGTCCCTGCTGCAGGTGAGGAAAGGGCAGGAGTACAATTAATTATACTTATTTTTGACTTAGGAAGATATGCAGTAAACTTTGTTTCTCTTATGGGTGCTTTGCTGTCAGTGACAAAGCAGGTGAACGCTGCAGTTCCTTGGGTCTCAGAAATACCAGCACGAGCTGGGATAAGTTTCTGATGATCTGAAATAGCTCCTACCCGAAACTGGTGCACAGGTGTCTGGGAAGATGCACTTTGTCACTGTGGTGCAGTTGTTACTTGTGAGTGATGACAGGAGCAGCTGTGATTGCCTGCTTGCTTTCTCTTGGTGGTGGTGGTTGGGTTTTGGTTCTGTTTTAGTTTGGATTTTTTTGTTTGTTTGTTTGGGTTTTGTTTGTTTGTTTTTAAAAGAAAAGGCTGTACTGTAGTCTGGGGGTTTGCATCGATAATCCTCCGCATGTACGTTTATACCAGTGAACTTTTTGGAATCTGCATACCTGCGTGCAAAAGACTTTTGATACTGAAATCATGTGAAACAAGAAGGGAGTAAAAAATGTGAAAAATACTTTCTGAAGTGTAAAATGTTGGTTTCTATCCTGAAACACATTAGTTCAGAAGTACAGTTTTGAAGTGTGGAGTTAGCACAGCTACAGTGTTTCAGTTACAGAAATTCCAGTTTTGCTGAGCAGCATGAGGCGAAGTTGCTCTGCAAGAGATCTTGTGGTGTATTATTTACTCTTTAAAATATTTGTGAAGCAGTATCTCCTATTTTAATCATATGATGTAATTAAGAAATAGAGAAACTGAGTCTGGCTACTGACATTCCTGGCAGTGTCATTTTCAGATCACCTTCTTATTCTGCAATACACTTCAAAATAGTAACCCAGGCCAAATGCCACAGTTCTTACTAGAGAAAGCTGTTGTTAATGCTAAGTAGTAGCTTCACTTGAATAAACACCTTGGGATTTGATCCTAAGTTAATTAATCCTAATTGCCATTTTATACAATATCTTTAAACAAGTGTAGAATAAGTTATGAAGTATTGGTCTGAAAAATCTTAGTAAGAAAAAAACCACTTTCATGTTTAGCTGTGTAATATTGTAACTGTTGAGATTCAAAAGTTGGTATAGACACCAGGGATATGTCATGCATAAAATTCTCTGTACAGTAAAAATCCCAGGAAAGAAGTGGCTAGTCCAAGCACCAAAAGCCCCTGTGGACTGAGGCTGGCTTTCCTGGAGTTAGATCCAGTCCTTAATTCATCCTTAATTGAAGGTAATTTGTGACATAATTAAATGATGGTAAAAAGAAAGCTGGGACTGCACTTGCATGTTAAGGTAATTTTACTGTATTATAAAAAGTTGCTCTTTGAGATCGAGTCTGTAGTTCTACACATCAAACTTATTGAAATAAATAAAGCTCTAAGTATATAGTGAGTGCAAGACCAAGACTGTAATTGTGGAGCACAAGTGTTTCCTATTTAATAATTGCAGGACAGCAAAAAATTGACTGCTAACCTTTTTTTTCGCTGGCAAGCTTTTGTTCCAATGAAATTAAATCTTAGGTTTCCTGTGCTGGGTTTGAAGACTGTGGTTTCATTTGGTTCACTACCAGTTTTTTGCTTTTTTCATAATGCTGTGTATGCTTGAAATATGGAGCGGGGATATGCGAGTTAAATGAATCTGCACTCGTTTCCATAAACAAGGGTTTATTTTCAAGCCCCTGCATTGGCTTTGGGATTTTGTTTTCCTTTCCCGTATTGTTACCCATGTTTCTATATAAGCATACACTTATATGCTGTAGCGGAACAGGATAGAAGTTGTTTCTAGCTGACTGTGTTTTGCTAGTAGATCCCTTGTATTGCTCTTTAAGGAAACATACATTATCCAATTTTTTTTTTTTTTTAAATCGGAGTTGCCTTGATTAGAATTTATGGCACTGGAGTCATTTCAGTTACAAAGGATAAAGGACTAAATTGTCTTTTACCTCTTGAGACAGTGGTCTCTGCAGGTCAGAGCAGAGGTCATTGCCAGGTTGCTGTGAGGAAGCTCACATTATCGTCATTAACAGCGTATCTCGCCTGTGGGGGGAAAAAAGGCCTTCAGACTAAGAGCTTTCCTTTCATCAGTGTATTTAAGGATGATTCTCAATGTTTTGGTTATATCCTCAAATTTTAAAGGCCTATGACATCTCTGTCCATCAGGAACACTTTGATAAGTTTTGGTAATTTCAGTGAAAGAAAGCAATGTGTGTTTGTCGCTCTTGCTGCATTTTAAAGCTCTAGTGAATGTTTCTATTCTGATAGGGAAGCTTATGGTCCAAATGGTCTCAATATTAAAATCAGAGCCTTCTTTTAGATGCAGCAAACATTTGAAATGTGTTTAATCTGCATATAAAGATTCCTGTCTCTTCACATAATTTTATTCAGTAATTTCCACATTGTGGATGCTTTGTTCTGAGACCTATCGGTTATCCATACCATCCGTAAGGGCCATAGGACCAATCCTGCTAGTGCTTGAATGTGTGATACTTTTATTAAAGCAAGTAATCTGTGGTTTAGGAGCACTATTTCATTACAAAGACTGTGTCAATAAGGAACGTTAATGGGTGGCATGTTTACAGAACCGGGTCATTATACAGGCTTGTAAATCCATTTTCTAAAATGTAGTAGTGATGTCTTGCTCAATTAACAAATACGTTTTCAAAGAAGCTGAAGATCTGGCTATGTAATTGATTATTATTTCTGAAGGATATATTTGACATGAGCATTTTAAAATAGGAGTTTGCAAACAGTTAGGGACTTGAATAACTACTCTGAATAATGTTATTGTTTGATTCCTTGGTGGTGTTCTTACCAAAGTCAGTGGGGGATACTTGTGAATGTGGAGTAAATGCCCATTAAAGCCTAAAAAGATATTATGACTATTTAAACACAAAGCACAATGCAATGGTAAGATCCATCCTTAGCTCAGCGTTCCTGCTTTGCCTATGTATTGCAGGTAGCTCAGGCAGTGGTGGTACTGATGCTAGCACGTATATCCCAACTCTGAGGAGACTGGAGTCTTACTCCTTTAACCTTCAATGAAAGCAATATTGGGCTGATGAAGGGCAAATATTGCAGCCCCACCTATAAATTCCCTTGCTTGTATGGAAATAAATCAGTCTCTCATTGCTGTGCCTGAATTGTGACAAAGACAGCCTATTTTAAAAAAGCAAACAAACAATGAAAGCTATTTTGAGTATGGAGAAAGTTAATTGTGGGTTTTTTTAGAGACAATTCTGTTTGTTCGCATGAATTTCTAATTACTTCTTTGCTAAATTTTTTTTTAGCTAAGTGTATGTTATGTATTTCTTAAATGAGGCTTGAAGTCTGATTTTCTGTATTTATATACAGAATAACTAACATTAGAGAGGGAAGGAAAAAAAGAATGAAATCCTAGTATGTAATTAGTATGACTGAACGACAAATAGTTTATTTTTAATTAGTTAATCTTTCTTCTCCCTGTCTTTGAAGTTATAAAAATAACAACAAGCAAACCTGTTTAAAAGCAACATAAACGGCTGGCTGTTTCAAAGGGGACTTGCTGGCTACTAGACAGTAAACAGGTAATTTGTGAAAGAACTGTTACTTACTTTGATTGAGATCCTTGCCAGTTTGTGTTTTGAGATTAATAATAGATCAGACACTTCCACATTAAAAAGGAAGCAAACGAAGAAAAGAGAAAGAAGGAGAATTGAATGTTTCTATTGGACTTCACATGATTAAGCAACTTCTCCACAGAAATGTGCGGGTGAGGCAGACGGAGGCGAAGTTAGATTTGCCCAAATGTGCACATGGCACCACTTAACACCTCTCTTGATTTCCTTATGCTAAACAAAGAGATAGCAAGTGCTTATACCAAGCTGGCACCCTGTCAGGGGGCAATCTGTATAAAGTTTCCTGCTGTCAGGTTAATAAATTTTTTAAAAATATCCAAAGGCAGAGGTAGCTGTAGGAAGCTCATAGTAACAGTTGCCATTCTCCTGTGGATCATTTTTCTCTTTAATATCCTATGTAGCGCTTGGTTTTCCTTGTTGTGTTGTCTTCCTAGGTTTTGTTCTTTCTGACATTTGTGGGTTCTTCTTTGTTTTAATTCTTTTTCCTTGCTAAGCTGTTTCTTCTGATGCATCCGTCACCTGTGGTCCCTTTATTTGGGGAGAGATTGTCAGAGGATAGGAAGATCAGCTTTATGGCTTTTTATACTTTGATTTAATTGCATATTCAGTATATTAATGTTCCTTCCATTAATGGTTTATTTTCTGACTTTTTATATGACTACTACTAGTATTACCATTAGTGCTACCAAAACAACATTATTTTGCAAGTTACAAAATCATTTCTGATGAGCTCAGTGGTAGAAGTTACATTAAAATGACAACTAAATGAGAAAATTAATGCTGAACAGGGCAAATGCAGAATAAAATTAAATGTGTCATAATTTGTGGGTTTCAACAGGAATATTATTTTGTCATGGAAATTGTTTGATATTTGTTAGCGTAAACTCTCATTTTTATGTTTTTCCACTGTATAAAATTCAAAATCAATATCAGTATGAAACAAAGGAAGATTTGTATTGTGACATGTCCTGCTTTATGTTGTGATACTGCTTTGATGCTCTCAGAAGCAGGACTAAGCCCTTTTACTTTGAAAGCAGAGGTCATCTAGAGAAGAATAGTACCTCATCCCGTCTGGCTAAATAAAACATGCTGTTTTCAGAGAGACTGAAATTGGGTTCATTCTCTAGGTATTCCAGGGATATCTACATCTACCAAATCAATGCACAACCCATGCTCCTGCCACTCTAAAACGTGTTTGTTTAATATTAAACTACTGCTTGTCTATTCCTAAAAGTAGTTTGGATTTCTGTTTTTATTTTAGAATATACAAGAAGAGTTGTTGGGAGAGTGGGAATTTTGTTTTTCTTATCAGATGTCCTTTCTTTTCAGAAAGGTAAACCATCATTTTAATTCCTGAACAGTTTGAAGTTGTCTTAAGGAAAATGTTACGTTTCAGAAAACAGAGCAATCGCGCAACTTGAAAGTGACTACAAAAGTTAAATATATATATATTTTATATATATAAAAAAAATTATCAGTATGACTTGAATATGTTGTAAATTATTTTAATGCAATAAAAAAAAAAAAATCGGAGTCCTAAAACAATTCCATGTTACTCTGAAGATTCAAATGTTACACAAATAAGAAATAAAGATTTTCCTATATTAAGTACGGTATTTGCTACAGCAATCTATCATTAGATTAATTCTTTGAAAACTACATGGAGTTTATAGAAGTACATTAATACTAGCTTTTAAAAACATCTTTGTGCTTTTCAGTTCAGATGGTAGTTGTATGGTTTGATGACCATTAGAGATTCTATTAAATGATTTCCATTTTATAGTTCAGTCTCTTTCTGACATAGTCCCGCTTTTTAAAATCTTGGTTTTAAGTTGTTGAATAAAGAATTATTAGCAGTCAATTGCCTTTCAGTAGAAGATAAAGGAAGTCCTCTCCCAGACCGCACTGGACACACAGCCTAGCCTGTTATTCTCACCACAAACGCCAAGGCTTGTAAAGTAGAGAGTCAGTAAAAACAACAGTGCCACCTTTCCTTTCTGCCCCTCTCCTTCCTTACAGCCAGGTTTGGAGCCGTTCCCCTCTCTTCTTCTGCTCGTTGTTGTGTGTGCACAGCTGGCAGCATATACAGCTGTGCATGGGCCGTTGTTGCTCAGGTCTACTCGAGTGCATTTTGCCTCCGTGCTGTCAAGGTCTGCTTTAGGTTTCCATGCTTTGTTTGAAGCTTAGCATCTGGGGGGGTTTGTTCCTTGAAGAGAATGATCTAAAACCTGTGTTTAATCAAGAAACCAGAATTGCTTTTCAGTAAATACACCTTAACGCATACTTTAATATATTGTACTATTAAGTATGTGTAATTATTTCTTGAGATAGCACAGTATTAACCAGAAAGGAAGAAAGATCATTTGAATTGTCTAATCTCTTGAGCAAATACAATATGGGGCAGTTTTTGTATTTTCTTTTGCATACAGTTAGGATTTATTCACATGGTGTAGAGATACTATGTTTGCTCAGTGATTTGAATAAACATGAGGCTAGAATCTGACAGGTCTCAGGTGATTGTCCATCATGTACACAGGAAGACCACAGATTTCAGCGGGGTACTCGTCCTGTCAATTCTTGCATGCCAGTCTGTGGCCTCCACCTCTCTAACGTGATCACTGCTCTACAGCTTCCCATGTTCTGGAGCTAAAATCAGCTAAGCAAACATGCTGACAGGAAGGAGCAACCACTCTATAATTATGCTGCCTTCGTATTTAACAAAAGATAAATTATTGAACCAGTCCCAGGGTTACTGTGGGTTTCTGTTATGCCGTGCAGGTATGCGTATGTATTGCAAAGGCTCTGCAACTCCACCTCTGCTGTTTTGCCGTGGGGAAACAGGCAGAAGCTGTGGCAGGAACGGCATCTGACCTGCTGCAGGGCAGAGACGGTGTGTCGGTGTCGGAACCTATGTAAAGCTTCCATAAAGGTGGAGAAGTTTTTAGGGGATGTTTATGGGACAGGTAGAACGGATTATCATAATTAGGCATTCAGAAATAATTAAGGATCATAATAGTAGTTATTACTGAAACAAAAACATGACTAGAAAAATCAGCAGTGATTAAGATGGGGGGAGGGAAATTGGACAGATATATATGAGCTCAAACGTGATTGTAAATGTACATGCTTGATATTTCTCCTCGTTTCTTATGGATCCTTGCCTGAAATCATAAATATTTGGGACTGCAAGTCACAAATCTCGCCAAAGGAAAAATGAAATTTACAACTGGAAAAAAGCAGAAAACGAAAATATTTTTAAAATATTTTTTATACTAATTGAATATACTTTATTCTCATAAGCACAGTAAATTTAATGATAATATCCAGCAAGAAAACCATGTGCATAAGTCATTTGAGTTGTGTTTTTTTCCCTAGTATGAAAAGTGTGAAGGAAACTCTTGTGTGGCTCTGTTGCTGGGATTTGATGCATTGCTTTCAGAGTCTCCTTATTTTAACTGCATGGATACAGCACAGTGAACCTTCTCATAACAGTTGCTGACAAAAAAAAAATCTTTCAATCAGCTGGTCCTGCTCACTCTCCCCCAGCCCCCACATCTCTTTGCTTTTATGAGGCAATGAATAAAAGAGGGACCAGATGATGCAAAGGTTTACTCAGATGAGATGTCCTAGTCAATGAGCAACTTTGGATTTGCAGGAATCCGGCTTGTGACCCTGGACCTCAAAGGGATTGAGTCTGGGGGCTGAGCCTTTCTCATTGCCGTTATCTCATTTGTGTAAAATGATGGCTGGTGTACTTTGAATAGCACTTTACATATTTCAAGCTTGCATGTGGCGGCAGACCTCTGTCTGGTGTAAAGGCTGGTGTGCTTTTGGCGTGTTACAACACACGGTGCATCCTCCTAGCAGTGGCAGTGGGGTTGTCTGGGACTGTACTGGAAGGGAGATGGAGGGGTGGAGGGAGGGTTTTGTTTTATACTCTGTCTGAAAACTCAGGAGCAAAACATTCATGCCTATCAGAAGGAGCAGAATCAGGCCCTTTCTTGCAATGATTTAAAAAAAATTAAAAAAAATTAAAACTCTAGGCTCTGGTCAGGTTTTTGGTTATTTATTTTTAATAACCCATTCTTCTGGTTTTGTATTCTCTTTTCGGTGTGTTCATATAACTGCTGTATTTCAAACCAGGTTAAAACAGTTAAAAAAAAAAAAAGCTTACTGCTGACTGTTTTATTTTGTTTATATCTGATATTTCTTATGGTATTCAGATGGTTGTAATAGACTAGCACAAGAGCTGCATGTCTTGTCATCTGTACTGTATCAATACGTTTTTATAATGATACAATAACCTGAACCCTGTAACAGTTTATGATCCATTTGAGAATTCTTATGGATTCTCAGAGTGACGGAGACCTGAAAAAAGAACTTGACTGCTTTCGCAAAACTGGTGCTGTGACAGGAAAAACTAGTGCGCCTGTGATTTAGTTGCTAAGGAATCATATTGATCTGATTCGTCATTAAACTTTTAAGTTTGGGGGGGGGGGGGGGGGGGGAAGTCGAGCTGGTTGAAGATGGAAAAAACAGTGATGTGATTGTGAGGGTCTGCAGTACAGGTAAACTGTGCCATACCACTAGTGATATTGATTTTTTATGATTAATAAATATGATTTTATGCATTACCCATGTACTGTATCTATAATAGTGCTTTTTTTAGAGCAGAAGAAAATTGCTTCTTGCTCTTTATTTTTCATTGACTATTTTTAGTCAATGATAAATAAAGAACTTTAACAGCAGTCTGAATACAGGAAAGACAGGACTTTAAAACAGAAACGTAGCAGTAATGAATAACCACACAGTGAACTACACACACGCAGCCATCTTAACATTTGTAATGGTGCTAATTTCCTACTGCTTTTTAAAATATGCTTCCACATGAGCTCTCAAAAACCATAAAAGCTTGGCATGTAAAGTAAATTGTTTGTCACTTGCTGACGACCTGCCATATTTATTGTCAGGAGAAATGGACATTAGTTGGAAAAGCAGTTGTTAAAGGCCAAACAATTTTTAAAGATGGCAAAGATGTGCAAGGGCTTTCCTTTTTCTAACAATGAGCCACCCCTTCAGACATCAAAAGACAAGATAATAAGACACTTCAAGCACAATTCAAGATTATATTCAACATCTAAAGGCTCATCTCTTGTCAGTTTGCATTTACTCTCCCAGGGATGTGGTGCTTCTATCATCATTCTGTCAAGAGGAGTCTGGCAGAAGCGATGAGGGCCCCTCATTTCACACACTTAGTGTTTTTTATCAAATAGCCCACGCTCATTCTGATTCAGCCAAAATGGAGGGATAATTTGAAGAAGGTCATGCACAAGTACAAAAATCTTGTGCTGATTTGTGTGATTAGAAGGCATTAAAATTGCACGTTTATGTTAGTTCTGAGATGTTTTGTCAGTTTATTTAGTAATACACTGTTGAAGCATTAAAAATGTTTTTTCAAGAAAAAAGGAAGTTTGCTTAAAACAACATACACTATTATTTAGCAAATATTGTGAACAGTGAGCTATTCTAAATGGCATTGTTTTAATATAACCTTAAAATGCATTCACCGCCCCTTTCCCCTTTGAGAGTGGAATGTTCAAGAGCTCCAAGGGTGAAATCTTGGCCCACTCGGACTCGTTGGGATTTCACTCTCTGGTGATTTCATCCTTGGAAGTTTTGTTTGGAGGCTGAATTCAGCATGATATCAATACAAAGGGAATAATTTTAACAGCTTATGTAGGCATACCTAAGTACAGACTAGAATAGTACAACACCAATAGCGTTACCTAGAGATGATATTTAAATTATATCACACGAGATCCTTCATTTGACACATGGGTGTTTTGCGCCCTATTTGTATCCCATTCAATTTTGTGTGGGCCATGTTCTTCTGGAAACCAGAGTTGTGCTAATGTGTGCTGCCCGAGGACATATTTCCAGTCTCTTCCTTCCGCTTGTCATTCTGAAAACTTATAATATGCCATTATATGTGCTATTCATGATAACTTTTCAGTGAATTGAGGGGCAGTTGTTCTGTGTTTTGGAGATTCATAAAGGAAGGAAGGGGACGTGTCCGCAGAAGCAGTTCTTTTGGTTATTGTTTTCATACAGCTTAGGTTAATGATGAAAGTACTAATTACTAGAGACAGCATTTGAAAAGCAATTTCATTAATACTAGCAAAATAATTTGGTGTGACAGTGTTCTCAAGTAAACCATAATAATACCTGTAGAGCAGTGGTCACCAAACTTTTTTGATTGTAGACCCCTATCAGTAACAAGCTTTTGAGCATGCACCCCCCAATATATGTATATTTATTTATAAATTATATATATGTACTACTGCAGTAATATGTACATCATAAAGTGTACACAAACCCAGATATTAAAAAGGGATGAGATAAAGATGAAATAAACATGATTTTAAAAATATCTTTAAATTTTAATGGGGTACAAAAAAAAAATTCTTCTTGCACCCCAGTGGATTGTCTTGCACACCCCACATTGGAGAACACTGCTGTAGAGGACCAAGAACTGAAATGAAAATAAGTAAAATGCCTGTCTGTCTAGGCATGCTGTGCTCAAAATCCTCACTGAAATGGGTGGGCCAGAAGCTGTGTTTATTTTCATATCTGCTGTCTTACTGAATTCAATGTGGGTCCCCCAAAGATGAGTGAGGCCAGAATTTAGCTCTTTGCAATTTCAACTGCCTAAGCAAAGTAGAGTCCTGAGAAGGATATTGAATCTGTTTAAAATGTGCAGTCACTTTGCTTGTACAGGGTCCTAGCTTTTCAGGAAAGACAATAAGACTGGTGCTTTAGCAAGGTTTTTTTGGCATCTCTATTGGATGTCATGAATGAAACTTTTCTAAGGATTTCTTTTGTGGTAGTATTTTTTTCATGTCATCTGGATCTTGCCACCTCTTGTCTTGGCATTACACAGCTCTTCTTGCTAACAAGGGATATGAGGAGCTGACAGGGAGAGGCTTTCCTACAGAAAGGTAGGATGGAGTAAAACTGTTTTCCTCATTTCTGACTTCTTTGATTTAAGGAACAAAAATAAGACTACTGGATTGTGCTATCAATATATCTTGTGCCTGAAACAAGCTCCAGTATACAAACCATACATGGACCGTGCAATAGAGGGGGGGCCAGGCGTCTTCATCTCCCATTGAAACCAATGGGATGTGAGTCTGTCTAACCCCTCTTAAAAAGGAGTCACTGCTGAGGGACTCGGCTGGAGGTGCTCTGAATTTTGAATCAGGAATTTATCAGCTCTGATAGGAAGAAACTGTGAAGGAAGATGCATTTGGCCTCATGGAAAAAAAAAACAACAACTGCTCTATGGCTTGCCTTTGCACAATACTGAAGAAAAGGTAACCTGCAATCATGGTGCGTTCCAAGGGTTTTCACTGGACAAGAAACCTCAAGGGAATTGGGAAGCTGTGAACAAATTGTCAAAAAGACAGATGGAATCGCTGACTGACCTACTGGTAAGATACGCTAACAACTTCCACCTCAGTGGTACGGTATTTATGCTGCAGTGCAGAGTGACTTCTCAAAGGAATTTGCTCTCCTACACATGTAAATGCCTTTGTGTATATAATATATCAATGTAGTTTGCAGTATTTCTAGGGAACTTATAAGAAGTGAGTGTGCATTTAAACAGCTGCAGATGTTTAAACTGCCAGACTATTATGTCCAGAATAAACAGCATTTTTTGCTCTCACTGAAAAGGCTTTCCTGCTTTATTCATAAGGCCTATCTATATTCAGAATTTTGGCTCCTTTCTGCTGAATTATTCTGGAGGAGTACTTATGGCTCTTTCCACATCAGCGTGATTCTCTATGCATCTACTTCTGCTCTGCTCCACGCTGTCCACTGGAAAACCAGCATCCTCTGAGACTGAGTGGGGAGAGTGGCAAAGACTGAAGGGCAAATATGACCAAAAGGCAGCATGAAAGTAGTCATGCAAGATCCATAGTATCACTGGAGAGTGCAAGTGGTCTCTCTAAAAGGCTTGTAATCTGAACCAAATTTGGTTTCTAATAGGACAGGATTTACTTGCTAAGTTTTTACCAGGTCTGTGGGGCCAGCTCAGGCCTGCTTCATTTTCATCTCTTTCAGTAGAAGCATATGGGCTCATATAGACTCTGGTTGCTATGTGTGTTTCACTATCTTGGTGAAGTTGCTGCCCAGTAGTTATATTCCTTAAAGATCAGATTCTGAAATGCTGTAGTGCATGGAGAGGAGAGAGAAGAGTGACTGCAAAGTTACAGGACCCTCATAATAAATTCAGCTATGCTTGAATCTGTCCTAGCTTGCTTGTATATCTTCCTTGGTGCTCTAGGAGGCTTCTTCCTCTGTGCCTGGGGATATTGTCCTGGCAGCCCTCTTCTCAAGCATGAATGTGCAAAAAACAAACATTAGTAACAAGTACTGTTAAATTGTTTTCCATCTGCTCTCAGCCTCCAAACTGTGGAAGTTGTAGGGATGCACGCAGGGAAGCTAATGCAGATGCTCAGTGCCAGCAAACAAACCAAGCGTCCCCACATTGAGCAACAACTCTCTGTTTAAAAAGTATTTAAACTGTAGCTATTGTGCAGTCCATTGGAAGCATTCACAGTAGGATCCAGGAAACAAAAATGAATTCCCATAAATTAAGATAGAGGAGCCACTATGTTTAAGGCATTATGGATGTGTTTTATCCTTCTACAAGTAACAGGGATGGGTAGTAGCTTTTGCTAAAGTAATTATATTGATTTGCTCTGTGCTGCCCACCCAGCTGCTTTCTGAACCACTCTCTAAGCTGTTCTGGCAAGAATTACCTGGTTCTTTAGAGAGAGCATCATGTGATAGATAGAAAGTTCACATGTAAAGTTGTGAAAAGGGGGACTGCAACTGATGTGCATGAGTATAGTATTTCTAAAGCATAAATATTAAAAACTAAGCAGTTTTGTTAATTTAAAAATCAACCTGAAAAAGCCGGATTGGCAAATTTGACATTAGTTGTGTATTTTCAATGTACATGAAGGCATCTTTCCCCCACAGCCTGCACTAACATGCAAAGATTCTGGGAGGAGCATGCATTTATGTAAAATAAGTGCCTATTTAAGCTCTTGCACAATGACACTTTGAGTAATTCTGTATGCTTCTGGGTGAGTGTTTACATGAGTTGACTGTGCATTGTTTTCATGGGTAAGTGGAAGTGAATAAGCATGAATAAATGTGTTTCTGAAGATACAATTCAACCTTTTTGTGTTACCATTCAACTGTTTTTCTTTTTAAACTGTGTCTCTGACTGTGGCATCTCCTGTTAGAAAATTCTTGCCCAACAAACAGCTCATTAAATCATTGATAAGATTCTGCTAAACAAACACTGGATAACACAAGATATCAGTCCCTGACAAGCACATGCACACGCACAAAAAATTGCACTTACCCAGTTTTGTGAATGCTTTTGTGGGTTTTCTTTTGAAGTGGAGCTGTTGTTCAGGCCTAGTAGAATTATTGAACTAGCTACTAAATAAGTAATGAAAACCGTGGCTATGAAATAAAATTTTTGCATTTTTTAAATTATTACCATATTTCTTAAGTATATCTCACTCTTTCCCCTAAAAAGATTTTCACCAGCTCTTTCCTCAGAGGCAGGAAGAACACAGAGTAGCAAACTGTAAAAAAGCAACAGGAGCTATTTTTGCAAATCCTTCTGTCATTGCCTCCTTCGATGCCTAAAAGCCAGGCTCCGACACCAGAATTTAAGCCATACATCCCTGAAAAACACAGGTACAGAACTGTTCAGTTTCACTGAGGAAGCTTAACAGCTCTGAACATAGGATAAAACACGTGCTATTTGGCCAGGTACAATAGCAGGCATTGAAGGTTTTTCTCTCACTTGTACTTTGCAAATTGTGAATAATTTCAGTGAATGCTGGAATTACTTGGCTATATTATATTTCTGCTATACTTGTTTTGTGAGGGAGGACATACCACAATTTCTATTTTCTATGGGAAAGGTGATTTTCTGGAGGTGGCCAACCCATGTTGAATGTGTTTGATGTGATAGACTCCACAGGTTTCAAGTGTGTAATCCAACCCAGGAGTGACTTCAGAAAGTGCCTCCCGCCTTAAATGATTCAGAAAATGTTATAATAAAGTCAGTTAAAATTCAGTAAAAACAAGAGACACTGGGTACAGCTTTAAAAAGTCAGTCTATAGGAAGTAAAAGCTTAAGAGGTAGCAGCTAGCATTGATCAGACAAAATGAAGCCTCTTTAATACAGTTACAACTATTTCTTTGATTGTTTTTTGATTAGAGGGTCTTTTTGGTTCCAACATGAATTAGAGGGAGATACATGAATGCCTAGAGATTGGCTGTCTCTCACGTGCAGTGAAGCTCAGGTGCTGGTATAAAATAATGGAATAATGGAATGTAAATATTTTTCAAGTAGGGAGGAGGGGTTTTTAGTACTGTTCTGTTTTATTCTTTTAATTGCAAAGGATTGCGTACAGAGGCAGAAGCAGCAAAGACTGGCTATTTGTCAGTCTTCTAGAAAAACAATTTGGTTTAACTACTTAGCATGTCATAAAATACATAGAATGTATAGGGAGATCTGCTGCAACACTGGGAACATGCTCAGTGGCTTTTCTTATTCTCATGCTGTGATACTGGTTCTGAAATAACTCTCCAATCTTTCCAGTCCAACCTGCCTTTTCTTAGAGAGAATTGTCATGTAAGTGCAGATAAGAGCCAAAACTGCTTGTTTAATGAGAGGTGACAAATGACAGTAGATTCAGATAGAACGTATATAAATGTGTCTTCCTGCTGGAAAATACAACATATAAATGTAGTGCTTCTAAAACAATCAATAGTCATATAGGAATGATTTTTTGTAGGTCATTTTGCTGGACTGCTACTGTCCGAAGAGGGGACTTCTGTGATGCACATTAGCTGCTGCCAATTGTGTATTTTAGCTGCAAGAACCATGGTGGTTTACATAAACTGTGCTTTTTTACTATGCTTTATTTTTCTATAATGTAATTTTAGTTGAAATAATATTCATGCATTTTAGACAAAGCAGAGACCAAAAAACACCATCAAAATATCTCAACTTAATTGTCATAGCAATACCATGCTGCATTGCTTAAAATTTTTAAATAGGATCTTAAGCAATAAAATCAAACTCAATAACATGAAATGCTAAAACACTCACTTCTCAATTTGCTTAGTTGCAGTTCATGGAAACTCCTACTCCAGGCTGTGTGATGGGGACACATGGCCTGTAAGTTGACAGAGAGGAGTTTTGCTGTAAGGATATGATGAACTGTCAAGGGAAGTTAAGGGAGGCTTGCCTAGGGCGGTGGCAATAAATAATAACTCCAGGAGAAGTGTTGTGATCATCCTACTAGGCCCTGATCCGGGCACCAAGCAGCACCTTCAGATGTTGGGATGAGAGAGCAAGAGGTGCAAGGTAGCTGAATGAAGCCCACACAGGGATTTGGCATATCTGGAGACTGTGTCTAGTAAAGCACAATGGCTGTACAGCTGAAAAAGTATTTACAACCTTTCAAATCATCCTGTTCTTTGGGGTGTGATCCTTCTCTCTTTGGGGTGGATTGGGACTGGGGAGGATTCCAATGAAAACCCATGGGGTGATATTCCACTCCCCTGTTCAATCATCTACCTATATAGAATAGAATTAGCTCCTATTGCTAGAAGGAATATTTATTTATATTAATTTAATAAAGATCATGTGTATCTGGGCTGTATCCCTATGACATAAGAGCTAATTTCTACCTACCCTCATTAAGGTAATTTACACCCAAACTCAGTGTGTGTAAAATGCTATCTCGGCAGGATGGGAATGTGTTATGCCTACTTAACACAGATCTACCCATGGTGCAATACAGGAAAGACTTTTCTACTTTGGGATTATGTTTTTATCTCAAATGCAGCACAGCAATATAAAACCCATAAACCCATTTATTTTTTATAATCATGTATTGCTGTAAGTCACAGTTTTAGCTGACATTCCCCACTCTTTATTGACCTGTTTTGTGAGATTTTGTAAACTAGCTAATAAACCTTTGCTCTTGCTACTGTTAAGTTTAATACAGTACATTACATTCACAGCTGAAATAAAAACTATGGTTTAGATAATTAAAAATTGTTCAAAATGTCTTAACAATAAACACTTTGATATTTGTTCACAAATATACTTTTATGTTACATCCTACTCAACACAGGACATTTTCTCTGATTCATCTTCAGTGTTCCCTTTTAAAGCACATATTTCTGGATTTAACTTGTATGCCTCAGGCAGAGCCAACTGCACTTTTCCATAACTAAAACGTAAAAAGTGTATGTTGCGACAGTAGCTTGGTCTTTAGGAGTTGCATGGGACTCTAGGGTGGTGGTGGCTGCTTGGGTAAGTACTGAGAGCAGGAGATGCAGTTATCCTGCTTGGTTGTTGTCTTTGGAGAGTAAGATGGCAATTTAGACCCTAGATGTTGGACTTTGCGGGCATTGTAAGTCTTTGTGTTAGCCCAGACAATGGTGTGACTCTGATGGTGATGGTCAATCCAGTGCAGATATCAATGAAAGGTTTTCTCCACCAGCTTGTTGGGTGTCTGTTGGATGAGAAGAGCCTCTACTGTGGATGAACGATCTTGTGCTTGGGACCGCGCTGGTGAAGGGAAGTGTTTGTAAACGAGTAATGGCCTGTGATGGCTTTGATGGTACGAATGTGGGTTGGAGTACAACAGTGGGGTATAGCTGTTAATACAGTATTGAGATGAGGTTTAGGCTTCCTGCTGGAGTCTTCTGCTGCGAGCAGGTTAGTAAGAATGATTTGGGAGGACTAGAGATCTTTCTCAGGACTGTCCTCAGTGTCTGTCCTCCTGTCAGGGAGCAGTGAGGCTGGCTGTTCCCCAAAGGAAGGTGAGCCAAGAAGTGGAGGGTGATCCCACTGATGGGGGGGTCCAATGGGGTCTGAAACCAGGTCCAAGGCCTACCCAGGGAGCTCAGACAGGAACAAACAGAAATGGGGCCAAAGACAGGACTAGAGACAAGCTACAACATATGTACGAGAGTTTGGCTCAGGAGACAAGCTACCTACAGTGTAGATCCAAGGCTCATCCAGAAGGCAGGGCCAGAGACAGGGCTGGAGGCTGGTACAACTAGAATGCAACGTTCAGGAGTCCCCACCCCATGGGCAGGGCATGTAGGGGGAGGCCCCAAATCATGCTGGTTGGGGACGTTAAGGCCTGTTGGTGCACTCATGGGCCTGACACCACCATTTTCTCACTGGCAGCTAGAGCTGAATTTTGAAGTGTCTTTGTAACTCTGCAATAAGCAACTTAACAGGAGCCCTGTAATGAAACGTATCTGCTACAGGCAGGTAAGACACCAGTGGGGCAGATTTTGTTGCTCTGCTCAGATCAGTGGTGCTCAGCAGTGGTGTATGTGAAGGTTATTCCAGCCAGGGGATGATGCTGCTTTCACAACCTGTGTGGCCCGGATTTAAGGGAACATGCTCTGTGAACTTCTCTGTACTTGCTGATTCTATGAAGTTTGCTGTGTGGAAGGGCTTTTTCCCCCCCACAACCTCAAGCAGTGGGAGAAAGCTGCCTTTTCAGATCCTCCTTCCTCAGCCTTACGAGCCTATGAAGACTGATTGCACTGTTTGTGTTAGGACCTTGTATAACAAATAGGTCTTACAGGTGTAAGTGAAGACTTCCTAGCTTCTGTAATTAACAGGTTTTTACCTTGGCAAAACTTTCTAATGCTTATTTT
Organism: Calonectris borealis; assembly: GCF_964195595.1. Classification (NCBI taxonomy): domain Eukaryota; kingdom Metazoa; phylum Chordata; class Aves; order Procellariiformes; family Procellariidae; genus Calonectris; species Calonectris borealis. Next base: position 114,866,538 of record NC_134313.1, on the reverse strand, counting down.
CAATTAAAATAAGAATGAACTGTGAATAGTGTTGTGATTTAACCCCAGCCAGCAACTAAGCAGCACACAGCTGCTTGCTCACTCCCCCCTGGTGGGATGGGGGAGGGAATTGGAAAAGTAAAAGTAAGAAAACTCATGGGTTGAGATAAAGACAGTTTAATAGGTAAAGCAAAAGCCGTGCACACAAGCAAAGCAAAACAAGGAATTCATTCGCTACTTCCCATCGGCAGGCAGGTATTCAGCCATCTCCAGGAAAGCAGGACTCCATCACGCGTAATGGTTACTTGGGAAGACAAACGCCATCACTCCGAACGTCCCCCTCTTCCTTCTTCTTCCCCCAGCTTTATACGCTGAGCATGATGTTGTATGATGTATCCCTTTGGTCAGTTGGGGTCAGCTGTCCCACCTGTGTCCCCTCCCAACTTCTTGTGCACCCCCAACCTACTCACTGGTGGGGTGGTGTGAGAAGCAGCAAAGGCCTTGACTGTGTGTAAGCACTTCTCAGGAATAACGAAAACATCCCTGTGTTATCATCACTGTTTTCAGCACAAATCCAAAACGTAGCCCCATACCAGCTGCTATGAAGAAAATGAACTCTACCCCAGCCAAAACCAGCACAGGTAGGAAAAACACTTTCAATCCCAAAAATGATGTTCTTCATACTCTTTGAGTTCTTCTGGTCTTTGGAGTTTCTGTGGAAGGCCCTACAAGCTTATCTCAGAAGAAAATTTTCAATATACAGCTTTTAAATGCAGGACCAACTCTCCAAGGATCTCTGCTGGTGGTGGCTGTGGAACACCATGCTGCTACTTCTGATTATTTCTTCTGTACGTTAAACCCGGGTTGTCTTTTACGGCTATTGTCCTTTTAACTAAAGTAGTTAGGAAAACATGTTCTATTTGTAGCACGTACGGGTTGATACGACTCTGGTGATAACTGGCTATGGCGAGTTAGTGGTGACTGTCAAAGGAATGAATTTTATGCCTGAGGAATATTAATGTGAGGTGCTCATGCATAAAAAAAGAAGTTAGTTGAAATTTACATAACACTTCCCGCACCTGCTTGAATGAACTGTTAGATTATTTTACTGGGCTGCCTCAGTTCAAATGCTTCAGCTTCTGCCGTTCTCAATGGATTAGTAAAAATAATTGTGTGGTTTGACAGAGAAATTTATATTGTGTTTGAGAGTCTTTGAGCAAACACTAGAGAGTGAAAAATACGTTATAGACCTCATGAGCCGTGCTGTGGGAAATGTAAACTAAAGCAGTGATATATCTTTAGGAGTTGTTTCCCTTTTACTACTTGTGAAACACCTCCCATTTTAATCAATTGTGAATAAATAAGATCTGTGGTATAAACTGATGAATGAAATTTATTAAACTCTAACTATCATGCAATATTTACAGAAGAATAAGGGAAATCATTACATTTTCCAGGGATGAAGTTAAATTTGATCTCTGAAGACATGCCCAAAAGCCAGCTTCAAACTCAAATGCTTATATTTTAAAGAAGAGTGCACTGTTTTCCTTGTGCATTTGTTTACATGGCTCCTCAGACTTTGTGATGAGAGAGAGAAGTTGCCTTTATTTATTAAGATAGAGACAATTAAGACTTCTAATCTCTACTACTTATTTCCTTTGGCTTCTTCCTCCTGATTAAGAATGCAGTAGTTATTGATATCGTAGATGTTGACTGTTAGATTCCCACAGCTGCATTGACTGTAATAGGAGTTGAAACAGAGTTGTTATAACCTATACACCCAAGGGTCACATGGAAGAGAGAACGAAATGAGATGGTAAGGGGAAAAGCATTTAGTGTACTCTAGGTTTCCTATATTTAAAAAAAAAAGTGTTACACAGCTTGGAGGTCAAATCCATGTACTCGGAAGATGGTAACAGGGAAAGCAGACTTGTGGTTGAAAGTGCAGCCGTAAACTTACTAGCTGAGGTTATTCTGTGAAATACAAGTATTTACAATTTTAAAACAATTTATTCTTCTTGAATTTTGTTTGCATTTATTTGGTACTATGCTCATTCCAAGTCACTCTGGACTTACATCACTGTTTTAGATTTTAATAATGTGATCCTTTCCCCATTTATAGCACGTTCTATTTCTAAATTTTGAAGCTTTCTTAAAAAAATTAAGCTTCGAACACTATTGAGTATCATTTTTCCTTTATATAGTTAGACACATAGGCCTTGAAGACCAAGAAAATTAGGAAGAAGTTTTCACCTGTTCCTTGTGTATGTTAAATTAACATCAGATTTAATTACTCTTATTATCTGTATCATAATTCACAAACCATTCCCCTAGTATTACATGATGGCTCTCTAATTAAACTAGAGTTAAACCACTTTGGGTGACTCTGGGAGATATTGCAAGCATAGAATCATAGAATCATTAAGGTTGGAAAAGACCTCTAAGATCATCGAGTCCAACCGCCAACCGAACTACACCATGTCCCTAAGCGCCTCATCTACACATCTTTTAAATACTTCCAGGGATGGTGACTCAACCACTTCCCTGGGCAGCCTGTTCCAGGGCCTGATCACTCTTTCAGTAAAGAAATTTCTCCTAATGTCCAGCCTAAACCTCCCTTGGCGCAACTTGAGGCCATTTCCTCTCGTCCTATTGCCAGTTACTTGGGAGAAGAGACCAACACCCACCTCACTACAACCTCCCTTCAGGTAGTTGTAAAGCACGATGAGGTCTCCCCTCAGCCTCCTCTTCTCCAGACTAAACAACCCCAGTTCCCTCAGCCGCTCCTCATAAGACTTGTGCTCCAGGCCCTTCACCAGCTTCGTTGCCCTTCTCTGGACACGCTCCAGCACCTCCATGTCCTTCTTGTAGTGAGGGGCCCAAAACTGAACACAGGATTCGAGGTGCGGCCTCACCAGTGCCGAGTACAGGGGCACGATCACCTCCCTACTCCTGTTTGCCACACTATTTCTGATACAGGCCAGGATGCCGTTGGCCTTCTTGGCCACCTGGGCACACTGCCGGCTCATGTTCAGCCAGCTGTCAACCAGCACCCCAGACCTCTTCTGCTGGGCACCTTTCCAGCCACTCTTCCCCAGGCCTGTAGCGTTGCCTGGGGTTCTTGTGGCTGAAGTGCAGGACCCGGCACTTGGCCTTGTTGAACCTCATACAGTTGGCCTCGGCCCATTGATCCAGGCTGTCCAGGTCCCTCTGCAGAGCCTTCCTACCCTCCAGCAGATCAACACTCCCGCCCAACTTGGTGTCATCTGCAAACTTACTGAGGGAGAGCAGGCAGTACTTGAGAAGTGATGTGTCTGGGAGTTGTCTGCTCTGACTCAGTAGATTATGATTACTTATTTCTTTATGCTGTTAATGAACTTGGTGCTTTGGGGATATGTACCAGGAGCAGTCATGGGTTTATCAAACAGTCATGGTTTTCGTTCTGGTTCTAGCACTTATGACCACATGCGCTCATCGTTTACAGGCAATTCTCTATTATTAATGTAGTTGATAGTTTTTTGTGTACTGCAGTAGAAACATGATTTGGCGTATATTTCTAATAAAGCATCAACTGGTAATTCTGAGGCTTTGGTACTGTAGTTGTATGGTTTAAATCTTTCTCAAAACCTTAAAAAACCCAACCAACAGAAAAATCCAAAAGAAAATTAAAAAACACCCCCCACACCCCCCTCCAAATCAAAACCAGCATTGTTTTCAGTATGCAAGATACCTTTACTAGGCAAATGTGTTGAAGCACTGGTAACAGAAGTTAGAAATTTGGGGTTGTAAACCTCTGTAAGCCATCTAGTATTAAAGGTAGCATGAGGGGGAGAGTTGTATGAATAGTGCACTCCACAGTACTAGTCCTACTGAAATGACAGACTTAGACCAGCTTCAGGACAGAGAGTAGGTTTTGTTTAGATGTGCTTTGTGTGGAATACTTCTCCAATGTCTGAGGAAGATCCTTTATACCAAGTGTTGTCGTTGGTCTGGGGAGCATCTGCAGTTCTCAGCCTTGAAGACTGAATGCAGTGACAGGCCAGACCAGCACAGTTCATGAGCTGCAACGTGCAAACTTGGTAAAAATCCATCAAGTAGCTCTGTACTATTCTGAGATTCTTACAAGGCAATGGCGGTGGTGGGGAGGTGGTGGGTTTCTTTGTATTTTTTTTTTTTTCAGAGCAGGGGAGACCATGCTGATACTTGGTTCTTGGTTCCAGCCAAATTCAGTGGCAGCATCTGGCCTCTGTCTAGAGCTCAGCTGGTAGAGGGAGCCAGAAGCTAACACTTAATGTTGCCCAAGGTCTTAGGCCTTTCAGAGGCAGTAGCTTTTGGCTCCCAACTCCCCACTCAGCATGAATGCAGTAGAACCGGACCCTATGGTTCCCTGTTCTAGTGGGTTCTGTACCCTGATGACACTGATGACCCCTATGGCAAAGTTACAATATGCTAAGGGTTAGTCTCTGAGCTCTTTCAGGTTCAAATAAAGCTCCCAGTGTTTTGAGGACTCTCAGTTTATGGAGTTCAAGTCCCTAGGCTAGATCCTGAGACCAAAATTCCCACCCATCTTGCTTGATACCTACAGGTATTCAGCCACGTGCTGCTGGGCCCAAGCCCTGACACCGTATGCTACAGAAGTGTTGTCACTGGCTCAGCTTAAGGAAACTCACTGTGTTTAGCCTTCAGCTGGTCTTCATGCTGCAAAACATGCACAGTTACTGTTTTAATAAATTCTTTCCTGATTTAAGATTAAAGGTTTGGCAGTTTGTAAATTAATTATTAGCTTATGTTGCTTTATAAAAAAAGAGATGGTTTAATAAAAGTCTACTCTCTAGCTGCCTTTGCAACACTTGAAATTTACCTCCTCATGAGAGCGGTGTTATAAATACGTACAGTGAGAGAGAGAGAGTGAGATACTATAGCAGTTTTATAGCAGTGTAAACAAACCTCCTTTGTCAGAATTCAGTCATCTTTAACAGCTGGGAGGTGATGATTCTAGTGATGGTGATCACCTTCCAGATGATAGTACCTACTTATCCATCTCACAGTAATTTAAAGAGGAGCCACAGCTCATCCATCTTTTTCAAAGAGTTACAATGAATATTTGACTGTAAGGATTTAGCATTTACCCTTCATGGGTCAGTGGATGGGTTAGTCTTAAAGCATCTTTAGGGAGAGATTATTCTAATAAAGCCTCTTTACACACAACATACTGTACTAGTATTTCATGTTTCTTTTTTTAAAAAAAAATAAACCGACTAGCAGGCTACGTTTCATAATAAGCTGTGTTTCAGACATAATATCCCCACAAGTTGGGGGTGATGTGGACTTTCGTAGAGAGTAGATTAATGGAAAAATTTCATTTAAGCCCTTTTTGGGGAAGTAGATATCCATAACAGGCTAACAGGAAGGCACTTCGATTATTGTTTTGAGCCAGTGTTCTAGGAGCGTTCATCTTAAAGACAACCATTTTTATATTCCTTTTGTTGTTGCCTCCTCATTTAATCCCAATTTTCACTAATTCATGATTTGTGTACAGAACGGCTTACCTTGAAATTTGCAAGCCGTGCAAGTATAAAGTGAGATCTTAATTCAGCATTTCTTAGGAAAATGTGTCAGTCATATTTTACAGACATTGAATTTTTTTTACTGCAAAGTACAATTGTTATAAATTTTCATATAGGCTGCACACTTGTCTTGCCTCATTTGCATCTGCAACACTTGTTATGCTCAATAGTTCACAATTTTAGAAAGTAGTTCAGGACAGGGACTGAATAATATCATATTTAGTTAAAAGTGGAAGGGGATTTTAGTTGACAGTGTAAATAGGGGAGTGACCTTTGCTTCTCACATTTCCTTGCTCTGTCATTAGTATCTTTTCTTCCCTATGCTAAGAAACTAATGGAAATGCTACATGGTGAAATTCTGTGCTTTTACATTTGAAAATACTGTGGTAAGCACTGAGGAAGAGCTTAGGGTTTTTTGTTGCCTGTTAACACTTACTACTAAAACTGCCATGTCTTTAGGAGGATTTGGCCTCCTGTTAGTGTTTTTCTCATAGTGAATACCAAGTCTGAGCTTCTATAAAATGCTAAAAAGTGAAAGATCTTAACCTCTCCTAGCCATAAAGCAAACCTCTAACACAGTGTAAAGCAATGCACTGACATCTACCTCAGGTCTGTGAATCTGCTTAGCCTCAGCTAGGGGATGTAGAATTGGCTTACTTTGAGATGAATCTTTGAATCTTGATGATGATACTGCAAACGATCTTTTTTTTTGCTGTTATCAATTATTTCAACAGAAGCAGCAAGTGTATTTTTGTATTTTTGGAGTTTTTTTGTCGCACTCGGAAGGCACCACCTTCTTGCTCACCAAATGTGTTCCCCTTGTTCTGTGCCTTGTAGTTAAAACCTCAGTGTTGCTCTGTCAAAACTTGTGGCACTGATCCATGTCAGGGGAAAAAAAAATCTGTAGTATGCTGCTAAAAGTTTAGAGGAAGCTTGAAATTAATTAAATGAGGAGGAAAAAGAAAAAGGATTTATCGTTTATGTTCATATTTCATTCAGCTATTTTTAAAATTGAGCTGAACTACCTGAAGATTTCTGGCACTTCCTTGGGAGTACAGCAGAGTTCAGACTCCTGCTACAGAGCTTGGACCAGGTTGGCTCAGTTGGGGAGGAAGCTGTGTTATCTAAGGTAAAAATAGTCGCTCTTTATATAGTCAAGATATAAGCTAGTATTTAGCATGCATCCTCTAATTTTTAATGTGTAAAATGACATTATTTCACTTGAACTCAAAGTAAGGTTTCAGAGACAGTCAGTAGAGTTGGTTAGCCAGAAATTGAAGAGGGGCTTTGGCAGAGAAATGAATGAGTGAGCTCCCAGATTTGGGCAGTTGCTTCCGTGAACAGAATTAATCTGTGACAGATAACAGAGAGAAAAGATGGTACCTCAAAGGTCTTCCTGAAGGATTCAAGAATCCAGGGTTCAAGTCGCAGCTTCTTTACACTTTTCACACTTCTTATGACACTGGTGGGCACAGCCCAAATTTTACAGTATTGAAATATTGCCTTTGTAGGCATGGCAAGATCTCAGCTCTTCTTTTGGGAGTGACTTAGGTCCAGATTATTCAAGTGTGAGAGCTAGGTATTTAAACATTTAAAAATCTGGTCTATGAGATTTTAAGAGGTTAACTTCCATTGATTTTCACTGAGTTTTAGGCACTGTCTGTCATTTTTGAAAATGGCTATGGAATGGGGGACCCTCAAAATAGTTGAGAAGGATCAAATAAAAGAAGGAAGTGAAGGGACATAAAGACAGTCCCTTCCTGTAAAGGCAAGAAGGCAGTCTGATGTGTCTATATGGACTTTCTGCTAAGAGTTTCCAAGCCCTTTAGCTTAATGTTAAAGTCTAAGCGCTTAAAAAATGTGCCTTATCCTTGCTTTACCTAGGTTCCCTCTGTATAAAGTAGGGATAATAGCTTCTCCCTGTCTCACAGTGATAAAAAAATTAGAAGATTGTGAGATTTTTTCCAGTACTACACTAATGGGGGCTATATAAACACCTTAGATAGTGGAAAGGTAAGTTGAACTGGCAAAGCAGAGGTCGTGAGCAGCTAGAGATGAGATGTAGAAAAGGGCAAAGCTGTGCAAGGCCTGGAAGGCCTGGTAATAACTTTATATACTGTATTATGTCTAGGAGGGAGAATTTCAGCTTTCACTGACCTTTATTTTGAGCTTTTTTCTTCTCTATTTTATTTACAGTTACACGTACTGACATTTGTACAATTTCACATTTGTCAGGGACAGAAATCTGGCAATTTTCTCTTTCAGACTTTATTTTAAATTGTGTGTGTGTGCGCGTGTATGAGATTAGCCTTCTGTTAACTACTATGGCATGCAATTAGAACTTGCACCAAGGATACAACACTCACTCTTGTAATAGTAATGGGTGTACAGGTACATGTGTGGTTGATCTGAGTAGCAAATTTAGCTAAGAATGGTTCTGAAACATTTTTTATGTCATAAGAACTGGAAGAAACTCATATAGCATGGCTTGCTTAATATTTTTCACTATAAGAGCATGTTTTCAGAAATTTATGACTTTATTAAGCTCCAGTCTTAAGTTTTTAAACTTCGAACTAAAATGTGCCTGAGGGTAACTTTTGCCTGCAATAATGATGATTCAACCATTTCCTGAACTAACAGCAGGGAAATATATATTGCCTAGTATTGTTAGTTTATTTATGGTTTGTCTCTCATATACTGGAACAGAATTTGGCAGGGAGATGTCCTCTCAATGCCTCCTTCAGAATCTGCCCAAATTTGGCCCTTCTATCATTATTGAGAAATCACCTTTTTCACACTCAGCCTTGTTAGTCACTGGCAGCTAAATTACTGGAGGAGTCTAGCTTGCATCCACCAGTGTGATTCATCTCAGGTATACAGAAACCAAGCAGGACTTCCACCATTGCTCGTCCGTGATTCTGTGACCGCATGAAGTGCTGTGTCTAGAGAGCAGCTTTGGTGAGGGATAGGTTGGGGGAGATAAAAACAGAGAAAACAGGTACAGAAGAGGCCAGCCAATAGCAAGTGAAGAAAATTACTTCTTCCTACAGTTCAGAAACTACTCTGGGGAATAAATAATTTCAAAATTCTCTAGAAAAATGCATCTTACCCACGTGGTAGTGACTGGGCTGCCCAGAGGATCCCTGCTGCCTTCTCACTTGACCTCCATGTGGAACCAAGAAGTCCCAGTCCCACTGCGGGCCCTTTTTGGAGCCAGGGCTGTGCTGTGTGATCCCATCCCCACTGCCTCAGTTTGCTTTTTTGCGTTAGGACATTAAAATCCCACTGTTGATCACTTCAAAGTTATGAGATGGCAGCCCTAAGGCCCAGATAACCTTGATACTAGTACTTCCCTGGTTTTACATGCTTGATTACAATCTCATTTTTCTTTTGATCTAGTGATCTGAGTGTGGCTCTTCACTTTGCTTGAGTGCATGAAACACTAAGCATATTTTCATGAGATGTATGAAGGAGGAAAATTGCCTTAGCCCCAGGGTTGTCTGTAAATTTCATCTCCTGTAGTCAGTGGTCGTCTGTGGTAAAGCTTATACTTTGGGTAAACAGATGGCCTGATCCTGCTTCTGCTGGAGTAGTGGGATTTTCCATTACAGAGATAGATATAGGGGTCAGGCCTAGAATCTTCTGAACCAAGAGGCTGGAGAAAATTGTCTTTCAGACCCTTTCATAATTTTAAAGGTGCTCACTGAGTGATTCTCTCTTCCTTGCCTCATTTTGTTACTGAGTTATCTGGCTAAAAACCAATCTTGCAAAAGACCCTTTCGAAGCTGATCCTGCCAGAGGGTGACTGCTTCTTTAGCAGTGCAGAGCCCTCTCACCACAAGGGAGAAGGGTGGTGTATTGAAGATATTTGCCTCTCAGCACTTTGCAGCATTTCACCTAATATGCCTCATCTTGCAAGTATGTCATACGGCAGGTTTGCAGGATTAGTCCCATCTATTGCCCTTTAAAAACAGTTCTCTAACAATGACAAAAAAAATTGTGCGTGTATGTGTAGGTGCGTATGTGTAATATATGCATATATACATACACACACACCAGATGTGTATAGACTGACTGTCATCTATTGTACATTAGATATCAAGACAATTTACTGTTTTCTGCGTAGCATGGAACTTTTAAAGAATGTATATGGACTATAAATATATATATGCATACATGTATACATACACACACATGCACACTCGTAAATATTCCTGTCATCTACAGTGCATTAAAAAGCAAGACATTTCAATTTGTTCTCCTTATGTAACTTGTTAAAAACGTGTGTTAGTGTATCAGTTCCTATATTTCAGAAGAGAGCAACACACAGAGACATGCAATCCAAAGTTGCTTGGTATTTTTAAGCTGAAATTAGATTCATTGCTTTGATTATTCCATTGTGGGCCTCAAGTTATATTTTAGTGTCCTTCACCCTTTTCTCCTTTATTATTTATAACCCACACTCTTTGAGCAATGACCAGGACTAATCTGTAACCTTCTGTCCTTCTGCCTGATTCGTTCTCTTTTGAAACACAAAGATTGAAGCAAATATTCTCAGACTCTCTGTTAAAATATAGATAGATAGATATTTCTTCCATATGTCTCATACCGAAATAAGACTTAATGGAGGTTTTGCTTCTCTAATTCAGTCTCAGTGGACCTACTTCAAAGGAAAATAGCAAAGGACTGGGAAGTATATATTTGGTATTCATTGTATTGCAATATATCTACCTCACACATATACATGTAGGTATTTTATAGGCATTCACCAAATGGCTTGTGTGGCCATCTTGATTGTTAGATGAATGCATCCGTGTTTTGTGGGTTCCCCCCCCTCAATGTTTTTTTGTTTCCTCTGCAATGTTAGCTGCACCTAAATAAATAAATTAAATAGCAATTCATTTGTGCTCACTCTGCATCACAAAGAAGTGGGGCATAAAACAGCATTAGCAGTGAATCCCCTGAGGACCAAAGAACCTCACAGGGGGCTGGTCCTCTGAATGGTCTCTGTCACTCCCTAGCAGCTAATGACTGAAACAGGATCCATTGCCACTGGGAGCTTTTAATTTCCTTACATTGTACAGATTGCTCTGATCCAATGCAAAGTGACAGCTACCATTTCAGTACAGCTCATTAACAGCTTTTGCAAAAGCCAGCATGCACCATGGCTTCACGTATGCTATATTCCCGTGATCTGTGTTCGTGCAAGCTAGAATTCAGCCTTTGGATAAGTTATAAAATAACATAGTTGCAGGCGTAATAAATGCAATGTTTTAGATACCTGGGGAAAACAGACAGTATATTTAAACTTATCTTGGGGCAGAACGATTCATGTCCATACTTCAGAATAACTGGAGAGAAGACTCAGGGATTTATTTGCTTGGTGAAAGACCAGCGATAATGTATTGAAGAGCAGGGAGCATATAACAAAGAAAGCTTTCCAGGAAATTTAGGAAATGTCAGGATAGTTGACAGGGGAAGAGGAAGAAGGAAACAATTCCAGAAAATAATTGGAAAATTAAAGGAAAGTTCTCAAATTCTCTAAGGCACGTGGAATAACAGGACATAGTTCTGTCTGTCAAGCACGGGCAACAAAACTAGAATAACTTTTGTTGTGTTAAGTTGGGTTTGTATATTTTTGTAAGCACTAGGAAATTGTAGCCAGCTCTGGTATCTTCAAAATCAGTGGAAAAGTCTTGCTTTAATTTATACAGGAGTGTTTATTTTTCTAGCATATATGTATATGGGGAAAATTGTATTGGCTGGCTTAGCAGTCCTGCAAGCAACTTTCTTTTGTTTATTTTTTAAAATAATTTTTGTTAGAAAAACAAGTCCACTGAAAGCAAGGAGAGAAAAGCCTGGATTTCTCCATTTCGAGAAGGACCATTTGTGTTGAACAGGTCAATAGTAGAATAGGTCCAGAGCATCCTGGTGTTCCTCATCCTTCAACTCTTTGAGAGGGGCAAGAACTGTCCAGCTGTGGTCTAGTAGTCCTAACATAATTGATGAACCCTGGAAGCGTGTCCCAAATCAGAATCAATATTGATATTTGCCCTATGATGAGTTTGTGGGAACGTATCTATGGTGCTTCCATACCAGCACTTTGGATCTGAGCATATCACAGTAGGTTCAAAGTCTGGAACAAAAGTATATAGTTACAGTAGACTCAGAGGACATTGCTGAGTAGTTTTTAATGGTACAGGTTTTTATCAACCTTTCTTCAGCTCAGTGAAACTGAAGGCATTAAACATCTTCAATGGTTATAATGAAGAGGCAGTCTCAGAACTGAGAGTATAAAATACTCTGTGGGTGTTTGTTGAAGGTGGCATTTACAGTCGCAGAGTGAGAAGTTTGGGAAGTCCAATGGGAAACAGGTCACCCTTAAGTGTAAAGTCCTGATTTTGAAAGATGCAAAACCTGAGAGATGAAGCTTGGGGTGTGCCTTTTTGAGTAAAGGCAGCCAAGTTGCAAGTAGTTGTCATTTAAATTCTTTCCCTAGTCTTGTTTCTAATTGTTTGTGAGATTGATTGGAGACTAATTGCCATGAGAAGTTTACATTAGTGCATGAAATAAATAGCATCAGATATGGGTAACATCATAAGAAAAACTGTGATGTAGCTACATTTAGAGTTTGCAGTCTACATGCGTGAGTTAATGAAAAGCTGTAAGATGTGGCTCAATTATTTTAGTCCGGAAGCTTTCATTTTGAAGAATTTTTTTATTCTTTTTTTCTCTTTTTAACACGGACGATGAGAAAAGTGCAAATCCTGGGCCTGTAAAGTACATGAGTTGAAACAATGCCATTGACAAGTTAGCAGCATAGAGCAAGGTGACTTGTAGTGACAAGTAGTAGTCATGCTCTCTAATATCCTACAGGACTTGTAGCAGGCAGAGAGACAAACCCAGAATCTCGTGTTTTTAAGGAAGTATAGGACAGGATCACCAAGGAGGTACTGAAATGTGGAGAGTCACCTATTCAGGATGGCAAATGTACATTTTAGTGTCCAGTAAAAAAAGCAGATATATTGTCAATATCAACAATGTATTTTTACAAGTAAAACTACATTTAAAAATATATAAAACATTATGTAAAACAGCTTGCTACAGCTCATAACCTGTTGTTTCTATCTGCAGTGTTCCTTTGACACCTCTTGTTCCTCACTCATTTTTCTATCAGTATGAAACATGTCAACATGTAAAAACAATGCACACATACACACTTCATAAATAACGGAAGCACAGCTCAGTTTCTGAAACAAAATTAGATATAGGTCCATGACAATATGCTTAGGGAAACAAATAAGATTATGTATAATTATAAATATGTTCACACGATACACACAGAAAAGCCAGTTGTTGGCTATATATAAACTACGGTATCAGTAACAGTGAGGTTTTAAAAAAATATTGCATCAAATGTGTGTATCATATTGCATGAAATGTGTGTATCAGAAATATGTTGTGTTAAGATGGAAAAGATGCATCCAATGGACAGAAGGTACGGTGGATCCTCATTAATTCAAACACTTTGCGGGGCTGTATCTTAGTAAAAGCTTATGTTCCTAAAGGTGGCAAGCTGCTAGTACAAGTACGTAGACTTGGATTAAGTTTTGCCACAAAGAATTAATATTTTGGGCTTACAAAAATGATAGTACTAAACATAAAGATCTCTCCAAGAACAGCGACAAGAGGAGTAGGAGAGTGGCTCAGCATTAGCTGAGGCAGCTGATTTATGGAGCTCCCAAGTAACCAGCGTCTTCTCTAGATAACAACTTGACACCGATGGCTTGGCAGGTCTCCCTGCTTTGAGGAAGTGTCCTTATTGCGGGCTGTAACCTCTTGCCAGGGAGCTGCTGTCTCCTAATCGCAGGTTGCCTTGGGGCTTGTCTGAGTGTGGGATTGTGCACGTCCCACTTCTAGTGCAGCTTTGAAAAGTGTCTGTGGCTAACCTAGTGCAAAGGCCCAAATTAACCCTTTGTGTGGAGATTATTCATCCTTATTTAGCCGTATTCACCTATCAACAAAGGAGAAAAATTTCAAATAAATTTAAATAAGCCAGTTAATTGAGTTATGATTAAAGAAGTTGGAATTACATTTGTAAACAGACAGATTTTTTAAGTTGGTATCACATATACTCCCAAACCATCACGTTAGTTCAATCAGGCACATCTCTAACAGTAGGAGACCAGCACTGTGCCTGGTGATATACCTCAAATCATACTTTTTCTCTGTTTGGTTGGAAAAATTCAGTTTTACACAACTGCATGGTGTTTCTACAATGTGTTGTGCTCTAGAGTAAGGCAAGAAAGCACCCAGCCACGTGTCTTACGTCTCTGGCTGAATGCGTAGCCAGCTTGAGTACTGAAGCTCTAAACAGCATCTTATGTTGTCTGTGATACTCAGAAGTCTACAAAGCAGATGTCTCAAAATTAATTAAAATTATAGATTAATAGTACTTAATGGTGCTTAAAAAATATTATTTTCACCTCTGACTTCTCTGTAAGGTGGAAAAATTAGCTAACTGCTAAGGACCTATTGAAGATCCTGTTCTGTGGCCTTTTTTGCACATTGTTCCCCCAAAGTGCAATGGTAGTTTTTCAAGTGGAAAGGTTACATGTGTGAGTTAAATTGCAGGGTCAGATGCTGCTCTTGGTTGTGCATGAAGAATCCAGTTGATGATGATAGATGAATCAGGCCTTAGGTGGTGAAATTGGGGTATTTTACTCCTTAAGTTGAAGGAGAACATGTGTGGCCATGTTTTCAGAAATATATAGTGGCTGTGTACCCTTAAGAAAATGTTCCTGAAATAAGTATTGTGTATTGGTTCACATGAGCAGGATGCATTACCAGCAGAATAACTTTGGGAACATCAACTCCTAAAATCATGAATATAAAAATCGTAGGTTTTTGGGTTTTTTAAAATAGTAATTTATTGCTTCTTGAGTTTTGAGGCTCTGTGGTTCTTGTTTTCACATTTCTATTCTCTAAAACCTTGAAAAGTTGAGAATTTTTTTCTTTTTTTCGTGGGGGGAGGGAGGCGAAAGAGAGAAATCTCATCTTCTGTATGCACTTGACTCTCACAACAGGACCTTTAGAGAAGCATGAAATACCTTAAGTCTCAGTGAAGCAAGGTGACTGTCAAGGCTACATGTGGTCGCTAGACTGAGGACCCTGTGAAAAATATAGCAGATGTGTTGATTCCTTTTTTGTTATTGGGGCTATAGCTTCTAGGATTAATACACAAAAGTCAGACTTTGTGACTCTTCAAAAAGTGTAAGTCTTGCGATGAAAGGTGTATCCTGGGATGGGACATAGCGAGGTATTTCCATTTAGAGTTTGGTTCTCTGCTGTCAAGAGACAGTCACTACAGATGCAAGGTGAGCTTTGGGGAGCTACTTAGCCTGGCACCAGGAACTGCAGGAGGATGGCTGTGGTGAGCCTGTGCAGTGCCTGCGCCGCTGCTGGCCTCAACTCCCAGAAAATAGTGGGTGGTGATGATTTTTCCTTCTGCAAAGAAAGAAGGTGCTGTTGCGTGGGGTCATCCCACTTTCTTTCTCCTTTCAAATAGCAGGGGGTGGGGTGGGGAGGGAATGGGGGCAAATAACCTTTTTGACAAGGAGAAAATGAAACAGGGAAACTTTTAACTCTGCAAAAAGATACTTTATTAGGGTGCAGGGCTAATGTTTAGTCTCTTTTTATGTGTTTGTTTATCACAGGGTGAACTTAGTTGGTCTTACAGGTCTAAATGTTTATCTCAGCTGGTTCCCCCCCCCCCCCGATTTGAAGGACTAGGGAGAGGCAAAGGAGTATGTCTGGGACTGGGTTATTCTAGCTGCAAGAAAGAGGAAATGGTATTTAAAAAACCATTTAATTAAATGACAACACTTGGGATTTCATTTAGTTCACATTACAGGAGGAATTTAGACTTCCACTGCTACCACCTGCTGCCAGGCTGAGCTGTGAGCATTGTTCCCGCGTCTCACCGATGCAGGTGAACTTACTGCCGAACCACTTTCACAGTCCAGAAAGCATGACATTCCTTGTTACCAGTGGGAGGAAAGGCTAATTGAGAAGTGTGTATAAAAGCTGTAATGAGTAGCATTTACATGTATTGATTAGAAGTAGGGCCACCGTCTCTCATTTATCACTACCAGCAGCTGTGAAATTTTCCCCACGTCGATTGGCACGGCTCATATTCCCGCTCCTCTGGTTCTTTATTGCTTTTTCTTCCCCCCACCCGCCCTGAACCAGAGTGCTGATCCACCAGCTGGAATGGGCTGGTAATTACTCCAGCTTCTCCACCAGCTGCCACAATTGCCAAACCGCTGGAGTGAAAAATTCCATCCCGCATTTCCGATTTTTTACATTACCACTGCATAATCATATTTGACGAATAATTAACCTGGGTTAATACTTCAGGGAGCCATTTGCAAGTAAATTGATAAGCTGAGTGCTGTAAAGGCACACAAGGGCTAAAGGCTTTAGGAAGCTGCACACAACCGCCCACTGACTGTGCTGTTTTAATACGTGCACACCTCCTGACCATCTTAATTAAGAGTGGCCTGTGGGTGCTGTCCTCCAGCCTCCTTAAACAGAGCGTGGCTCAGGAGGAGGGAAAGGATGGGAAATACACTCAAATTAAACTCTCCGCTGTCTCTCTCTCATGGCACTGGTGCAACGAATGTGAATAAGTGCCCCTTTCCTCCCTTTTAGATTTAGAAACAAACACTGTGAGATCGGAAACTTGTTAGACAGAGCTGAAATCAATGAAGATTTTCCCTGCCAACTCAGTGGAGCTGGATGCAGGTCAGGTTGGAGAGCTGTTTTCCCCACCTTTTATAATGGCATGTGAGTCAATGAGAGAGCAGAGTTGAGTCCTTTTGGGAATATATATATATTTGTATATTTTTTTTCAATTAAGGTGGCTGCACTGTGTTTCAAATGCATACCTTTGCTTTGGGGTTGATCCTGGACTTCTGAGATAAGTGGAAAACCTCCCCAAGAGACTTCTGTGGTTTATAAATCCACTCTTTCTTCAACTTCAGGTTTTAGAGTGCTTGGCATGTATCTTATTTGGAGCAGGATTGCACCAAATAGTTATTTGTAGCTTTCAGCAGGGTTTCTTGGTGGGGGAAGGGGAGTGTTGGAAAAATATTTTCAGTTTGTTCTTCGCTTTTAAAACAGCTAGTGGTACACATTTATTTTCCTCTTTTTTTGTTCTTTTTTTGATAAATATTTTATAGCTAAATAATTTAAAGAATAAACTTATCACAAGTGAATCAACAGAAGTTTTATAATGTACTTGTAAGGATCCTGTAAAAAGTAAACCAAAATAACTTATTTGCCAAAAGACAAGACTGTTCAAATAACAGGTCCTACCAAAGCTTCCCCTTTTGCAAAGCCCTATAGTTATACTTAGCTTCATTCAACATGGCTCTTTGACAGATCCTTGCTTGATAATTCAGCAAGAGAGAATAAACAAGCCTCCTTCCTTTAGGAAGACAGGTAAAATTAATTCTATTTCATCATCTTAGTTGATTTCTGTAATGTCTTTCTGACTCAAAAAGTCAGGTATTGATTGAGGCCACATAAAGGGTGTGGATGAGGGCTCCAGAGAATTTCTGTCGATTTGTTTTTCTGGCCCAATGTTACTGTTATCCTGGCAAATATTTCTTCCTCAAGGTGGCCAGTAAATGCCATAGAAATCTTGTGAAGCATAGCTTTGGGCAGAGCAAGAAGCAAGAATTAGAGTTAAATAAGAGTTGTACTATTGCAATTCTTGTCTGGGTTTTGCTTTGCTTTGGTTTTTGCTATGTAGCAACATTCCTTAGATTCACAGAAAAATCTCATAAAGACTATTAAAATATATTTCTATTTCTGGGGAGAAATACTAGAAAACAGTGTCTAAATGATCTGAAAAAGAAAAGAATTGGTCACTTAGTATTTTCATAAAAACTGTGTGATTGTTTATCTCCTTAAGACTTCCAGCCTAACTCCTGATTTTTGGGAACATCTGGTTTGACAGTCTTGGTGGCAACTCTGATGTGCTATAAAACTGGAAACCTGTAAATTGGGAGAACAATTAATGGATTTGTGTATCGTGTACTTGCACTTGCCAGCGTGCCCCAAGCTGGCGGCATGTAGAACACCATCAAGACAGCATTAGCAGTGGAGTTACGTAGCAGCTGTGCACCTAGCCAGGGGGAAGCGACCCCCAGCCCAGGATGCTGCCTGGCTGAACTCCCGGTGCAAAGCCCTGTGAGCTCCCCGCACGGCCTCGGTACGTCCCATCACTTGTGCCCCAGGAATACCTCTGGAGGTGGTGAATGGGCACGTGGAAGCTACAAGAACCGTTTAAGTTATTTCATCTCTACGTGAAAAAGAAAAACTATCAGAAGACAGTTAAATAAAAATGTATGCATTAGAGTTTAAGAGATCAAGGCAGCTTTATTATTCACTCAGATGACTCAGGAGAGAGATGCAGACGGGATTATTTAAAATTAGACATTGTCACTAAGGTGCTATGAAGAGCCAGGCTTTCTGTAACACGGCTCCTTCTTACAGGTATGCTGAGTGAGGGAGCAGATTTGGGTAGGTTGCTGTGAAATTATAAGCCTGGTACCTGGAGGCAACGTCATTTTTCTTGACAGGTGCAATATTTCTTTAAGAAGCATAAACCCTAATCATGTGGAATATTATCTTTCTAGTATGTCATTTGCTTTAAATAGTAGGGGTTTATCAAAAGTAGCTTAAGTTAAAATTTGCCTTATCTTATGTGTAGTGATTTACCCTGTTGCTAGTGAGAACCTAAGGATTTCTGGGCTATTTTGTGTCATTTGAAATTTCTGTAGTTTCAGAGAATTCCAGGAGGAAGAATATTGCTTAAAAATATGGTATTTACATGATTTTCAGTGGGTTTTCTATTTTTTGCAAATAAACTCAGTTTAATAAATATTTTATAAAAAACTTCTTCATTGTACAGGAGAAAGGATAGCCAAACCCTGAATTACTTCTTTAAGCCTCAGGCTGAGAGCTGTGTATTTTGGCAGACGTACGAGCCCCGTGTAAATCCCTATTAGGAATTTGGTGCAGGGGGTTTCCATGGCAAGTATGATACACTAAAGACCACCGCTGTTAAGTCATTGCTGGTCAAAACTCTCATGCACAAGATGAGTTTGCCTTAGCAAGCGGTGCTAGAAACTGAGACGGGCACGTTAGGATGTGGCCCATTCAGAGTAAATATGAAAGGAATTACCCTTTTCAGTTTTGTTTTCCTCTGCTGTGCAGCTTCCCAGGTCTGCCTTATCATTTTCATGCAGCCAAATTGTCATCTGTCTTATTGTCTACTCAGCTGTTTCTGTGAACGTCCTCCTTCAAACCTAAATAGAATTGCACAGGATGGCGTGGTGATTCAGAAAATAAATGAAGAATAGCACAAATATGACTATCATGCTGTATTCCCCCGGCATGTAAGTAGTTTGGCTTTTTTTTAAAAGTAGAGCTTCTGTGCATGCGGACCGAAAGTCAGCACTGGGCATTTGTCACCGTGTGTGGTAATGCAGGGGAAAGCAGTTTCTTTCAGAGCTCAACTGTAGCACTAAGTGAAATCAATGGCCAAACAATCTAACACAATTGGTCACATATTGATAGAATTAAACACCGCTGTTAACGTGACTTGTCATTGATCTGACAAAAACAGAGTCCAGGGTAAAAGTCGCCTGAAGCCTTTAGACTCTGTGTTTATGTAGCAAAGGTTGGGAAATTATTCGCTCCATCTGCTTCTAACATAATTTTTTTTATTTTTGCTGACAATACTCCTCACTCTAGAAAACACTTGCAGAACTTTAACCTCTTCGTTGTCAGAAACCTGTGAGTGCGGAGCAGCCCCCCCGCTGTGCAAATTCTCTCTCGGTTCAGGTTGTTGGGTGTCTCTTCGCATGTGTGCATGGGGGAATGCTTACAAAAGTTACTCCAAATACTGGGAAGCTTCCCTGGGCTGGGAGCAGAGGGAGACTGGTCAGCACAGGAACATGGTCATCTGGATCAACTGCAGGCAGTTTTGCCAGCACGCAAATGGTGGAGTACAGGGCATTACCGACTTTGAAACAGGGAATATAACAGGAAAGCAGAATTAGGCCCATGCCTTCTGGTGCACAACATATCTGGCTCGTGTAGGGTATATCCTGTTGTCATGTAGTGGCTGCAGTTCAGAAGGTAAAAATACCGATAAAGACAGCAATTAAGAGGTTCTCTGCTAATATCACTTGAAAATAGTCTGCATTTCAGGAATCATTTTTATTGAGCTCCAGCTTAGCATCAGTAGTGTAGCTGTTGGCCTTTTGTTGGTGTGTAAGAATCCAAAAGATTTTACATTATGAAATCTTCAGCTAGCTGGAATAATTGCCATACATGCTGGAAACAAACACCTAATGAGCGCCTGAAATATTTCAGCAAATTGCTCCAGAATGTTTGCAGTGGAGACTTGTTCTTAATGCTGCCGTGTTCTCCGATCTGACCTACGAGTCATGCTTTGCTTTTAGGCTGATTGCAAACCTGATAATGTTTTCTAAAGTACCGTAAGAGGAAGGAGCCTGGGTTTGTAAAAAGCATATCTTACTGGTAACTCGTAGTCACAACATGTCAGCCCTGCGTATCTGCACCATTCGCAGTGTCAGCAAAGGCATTCTCACCTGCTCTCCGCTCCCAATTACTTCTCTCCTCCGCTCCTACTGCTCTTTGCCTCTTAGACATCTATTTTGTTTGCTGTAATCTTTATGTTGTGTTAGAGGTTATAGATATTTGACACTTTGATAGTGGGTGTTGCTTCTTTGTTTATCTGCTGGCTACCGAGCACGGGCATCGCTGGTGATGGCGCCAGCAGGCTGTGCTCCTGCGTGTGCCGACACGGCGTGCGGTGCTCCTGGGCAGCCCGAGCACCCCAGGGTGATCAGCAGCAAAAGGCTGCTGCATGCCTCAGTTTTGGGCAAGAGCAAGGAGGAGCTGTGTTTGCGGGTTTTTTGTTTGCTTTTTTCCGATGTTACAGTTGTATAATAAAAGCTTTCCATCTAAGTTCGGTGTAGATATTGCTGGTGGATTGTTGTTGCCTGTGGCAGCCGCCATGGCAAGATTTGCTGTGCTGTATGCTGCCTAGGGACTCTGAGGCAAGTTATCACACCTCCACAGCTCCTTCCTTTAATTCACAAGCCTTGAGAAGATGTAGGGAGGGAGAGAGGGAGAAAAAACTTCAATGTACACGGTAACCTAGTCGCAGGGGGGAGAGAGTCAAAAAAAACTTATGCTGCTTGCACTTCTGGCAACATTACAGAAGCAAACAGGTTTCTTCTGAGTGGAATATGAGTTTTTCCAAGATTATTAGTAGAAAGATATTCCCCCAGTAGGAAAGGAGCAAAGATACCTGTGCACAGTAATTGCATTCTCGCAGTCTGAAGCTAATCCACCTTCTCCACATCCTCGTCATGAAACACCAGTTCATCAATGGTATATGCATCTGAACTGGAAATATGAAATGCTTGGAAAATATTACCCTATGCTGAAGTTGAAAGCTAATTGCCCATCATGACAGTTCCCAGTAGACTCGTACGTCTGAAGTCTCAGTGTGAACACTAAAAGCTCATTCCAGGGGTTAGAGAACCCTACTGACAGATGGGATGCCAGGAGGGAGACGTAATTGCACAACAGAAGTGGTAACCTGTACAGCTTGGGAAAAAGAATAGGACAGAGCTCTTGCATCTTCAGAGAAATAGCTGTGGCCAGGCCTTTGAACTCTATCAGGAAAGATCACCCCACCGAGAAGGCAGCAATGCGATGTGGCCTTCCTTCATACAAAAGCTGTCTTCACTCCTCTTCTCTCAGTTGTACCTCTTCTCTCTTCCTAAAGTGATCTGAAAGTCCTACAACTTGGTGATGGTTTCATGAAATGCCCTGATGAAGAATGTAAACAGCATGTGAATACCAAACATCTTACTGCAGTATGATGGCAACAGAAAGAGAGTGCGCACACAACTCATCTTTCTTTCTACACAGTGGTTGGCATAACTTTCATAAAAGTTCTTCAGCAATTGCACTTTGGTGGTTTGGATGCTTAAAGTGCCTGCAAAATCTGTTGAACCAATAACAAATTATGTGAAATGAATTTCAGGCGTTTCAGACTGGATCCACATCTGAATAGTGCCTGTAGTTTTAGACAGTCCACTTTCACTTGCAGTAGGGAATTCAAGGTGTTTTTGTAAGATAAAAGGTTGCATTTTTTTCAGTAAGAGGCCTTACCTGTAATAGCATTTCCTCACCAAAAGAAATTAAAAGATAGCTCAATTTAAAGTGCAGCATTATTAGCATGAAATACCAGAAATGCTCATCTTGTTTTATCAGTCATTGCAAATAAAATGGATTAAAAAAATAAAAAGCTCTTCGTGTTTACTTGACGCACCTTTTCTTTTACCTTTTAGAAGGTAAAGGTTAAGGACTTCAGTTACCTTTTAGCTTTTAAGTTCCAAAGCACCAGAGATTTTTTGACAAAATCCCCAAATATAGTCCTTAGAACTACAAGCCTATGTTTGCAGTGTTTCCCTTTGAATTTTTTTAATGATCAGTAAATAGCAGTTCTGTCCAAAAGCTGCTCAAAATTTGTGTCAATTAACTTTTTCTAGACTTCATAGGATGCAGGAGCAATGGCAAACTCTGCCCTGAATTTGTGCCTATTTGCTAGAGTAAAGGTACTTAATTCTAAATGAGGAGCTAGTTCAATAACTACATGTAACCTTCACATTAACGTTATTTCATCACTTTCATTATTGTGTAACACTAACAGAGAATTAAAACTAAATATCTTAGGTGGACTTGCAACGATGTATTGTGGTCACTGGAGACATTTTAAACAGTGCAGCCAGCTGAGTGAGGCTTCTGTGCTGTCTTTATCACTTTGTGTCCATGAAATGTTTAGTTCTTATTACAGCTTACTTATGCAGCCTAGGATTGAATTTTTTTTCCCCTTAACTTAGACAATTGGCTGATCAAGGACAGCTCTTTAAGCAGGGTTGAGAGATCTGTAATAAATTATCAAAGACCTGTGAAGCCAGCTTCATAATAAATTATACCAAGTCCCATGCAGTCCCCAGCATTGCAATTGGAATTCATGGGAGCCTGGCCTGACATGTCTCAAGAGAAAGTCTTAATCCTTCAAGTGAAAGCCTGAGAAACTTGGCATGACAGAGTGTATAAGATAAAGCCATGACGATCTGCCAAGACTATTTTAGAAATTTTGTGCTTAATGGCCTCAGCTATATTTCTCACTCGTATTGTTCCTCCTCCAATGGATCTTTAAGTCTATTGACATGGTGAAATATGGATGGGCCAATAGGATGGGTGAACTTTTAATTATCTGTGTGCTGCACTTCTCTTGCAGTGAATACCATGGGTTGTTGGTTTCATAAATATTTCCATGTGTCCATAACCT
Organism: Calonectris borealis; assembly: GCF_964195595.1. Taxonomy (NCBI): domain Eukaryota; kingdom Metazoa; phylum Chordata; class Aves; order Procellariiformes; family Procellariidae; genus Calonectris; species Calonectris borealis. The sequence continues at coordinate 114,843,519 of NC_134313.1, read as the reverse complement.
TACTGATGTGAGTAATTCTACCGACGGGAGCAGAACCCACCCCCCCCAGTTCATGGCAGCGCAGGTGCAGAGTGGGCAGGGAAGAGAGGATTTGCTGCCACTTGCATCATGTGAGGTGGGAGCAATACTTAATGGGGGCTGCCGCCCCCTTACCACCCCACAATGTCTCTATCCACTGTATCAGTTCCAGGGTAAAAGAAAGCACATGCAAACATGCCTGCAGCATCAGAGCTGTTAGCTACTCAGCGTTCATTTCACTGCAGTTGTTTTTTTTTGATTTTCAGGTGTATTTGGATCGAGCTGAACTGAACAAGGCTCAGAGGGATTCATAAAATCTGCTGGAAAAAAAAGAGTTAAAATATCTTTTGTCCACATAAAATTGTAATGACGTTGGTGTGTTTTCAGTGGAAACTTTCTAGTGAGGAAATTTGTTGCTTCAGGAAGCCAAGACTCTCTCTTTTGGGGTAACATTCTTAATTTTTTCTATAAGAGTGTTGTGAAAGGCTTCCACGTTAAACCTAGCATTAGAACAAGGTACTCTGTTCCTATATCCTGAGCTAATTTCACTTTTGATAGAAGTTTCATTTTTTGGAGAGTGACAAAGGAGAACGTGTTGCTGTGGCAGAGAGACTGGAATCAAATAATTACCCATTGAATCAGTCAGCTAATCAGGGAATAGAAGGTTAAAAAAAATCCATGCGAGATGCATTAATGAAATGTTTCTTATGTGACATGGCAAGATCTGAGTGACAAATGTGTGTCATGCCTTGCAATGTCATATGGATAAAGCATCCATCTAGATTTTATAGTTCTATATTGTATTCTATTTGTATTGCCGTGTTTTCTAAAAATCTGAGAGGTATTGCTTGTTATTTTACAGTGTGTTTATAAGCATTGGAAAGCTGGCCAGGAAAGTGAAGAAAATATGTGTCGTGATGACTATAATAAATCCAAGGAAAGAGCAATGGAAGCAAACTTAGAGAAATGTTTGTTGGACAAATGATATGTTGTGTATTGTATGATGTATCTGTGGAACACGTATGACACTTCATATGGGAACGGCAGCAGCTATGTCTGCACATGCGGCATTAAAGAGAGAATTCATGTCCTGCATAAAGATATTTTGGTGTATGCCCAGGAGCCAGTCTGCCCAGTGATTAATATTAGTGCTATTCTTCCCTTTTGATTGAAACCCCTCTGGAGGGAAAGGCAACCAGTAGCTTCAGCATCAGATTATTAATGTTGCTGACATACAGAGGAACCGTTGCTAGAGTTGCAAGGTTTAACCAAATGAGTAACCACAGTATGCTGTTCCTCCAGAAAGATGTTCACAGCCACGCACAATATAGTGTCCCCTAGCTGTGACCTAGCAAGGCACTTACTTTAAGAATCCAGCTTTAAGAATAGGGGCGATGCACTGGGTCAATCCAAGAGGGCCTCCGGCATACCTCATGATCAGTCATCCCTGCAGGGACCCTGCACAGTTGTCTCTGCAGAGCTTGGGAGGCAGTAGAGAAAAAATTTGGTTTCCTTCCACTGAAGGTGTGGGAAAGATCTCTTTATTGGAATAAACATTTCACAGGAGTAGGAAACTGATGATGAAAGAAATTTCTGTATGTAAAATTAATATTTCCTAAAAATACATATATACCTACTCATATTTATTTATTTTTATGCATTTATGTGTGAGATTGGTAGTTTTTGAAGAACTAACACGTTGTTGTTTGACGGTACTACCAGTGCTGAAAACTTACACACTTCTCAAATTCTTGCAATTCTAAGTAAAATTAACACCAGCTAATTTTCACAATTAAATGCTAATTTTTTGTTGACTTGGGTGGGGTTTCTTTTAATAGAGGCAATATGGGAGGGTGATCCTGGTCCTCCTGTTTCGTTTGCATGTGAACCACATCTAGCCTTGCGTGAGACCAGGACTATTGCAAGCAGCTTCTTTCCACTGTAGCTGGTAGCTGGGCCTGGATTTCTGAGCTCTGCACTGCGCGAGTTGTGCACTGACGCTGCGTTCAAGATGTCGAAGCACATGTAGGGTAATTTTGTACGCGCTGGTGCTGGGTTCCGGGAGGGCCAAAGGCTCCTGAGGCTGACCTGGACACAAGTCCCACTTCACTGAAACACCAAGGGTTTGTGCCCGGCTTTCTTCCCATTGTGGAAACGAAATGGAGCTATGTCAGTAAAAGAAGATGGAGAGGAACATGCATCTTGGAGAACACAAGGGTATGGTGTCATGGGCCGTTAGCTTGGGATATGAGAGACTCGGTTTTGTGTCCTGAATCAGATCTTAGTGCTCCCAGACTCAGTCAAGTGTGGAAACCGCTGGGATGCTGGCTGTTCTTAGCAAGCCTGGTCTGTTTCTTTCCCCCTCCAGTTCTGGTTTTGGTCTGAAATTTCATTCTGGATGTTAGAAATGAATGTTCTGCTATACATTGAGTGTACCCTTCCTCTTATAAAAATGGAGTTTTGGTGAAATTCAGTTAACTGGTTTTAGCTACTTTGGCATTTTCCAATAAGAATAAAATAGCATAGAATCAGAAATTTTCTACCTGGGTCTACAGGTGAAACCAATCCCACGTAAGAGACATGGAACGCAGGCTTTATAGCAGTCCTTATCGCCAAGCAGGGAAAATTAAATTTGCAAAATTTTCGTGTCCTAAAAAAAAAAAATTTGGAAATGTATTTTTAATCACTCTATAGAGCATTGGGAATTAAATGACATAAGAGAATGACCCTTTTTTGTTTTAGTAGGAAAATGGTTGCATATTTTTAGCCCACTCCTTTTGGTCAAATTCAGGAAGGTTGACTATTGCATTAGCTCTTTGTAATACCACTCTTTGTACAAGGGATTCATGGCACTAGGTGCTGTATAAATACAGGACAAAAAGATGGAGCTATCCCCAAGAAATTACAGCATGTTTGAAAAATAAGGAAAACTTAACAGTGCTGGGAGTATTAAATTAGATAATGGAAATGAAAGGTAAAGAATTTTGGGCACTGTTACTGCTAGGCATTAATTAATTCTAAGATGTGCCAAAATGTTCCCCATTTTCATAAACCACAGTATGGCTCAGTGTCTGGTGGGACTGAATCCTACAGTGCTGAAGCAACCATGATACCAGTGAGCAGGAGTTTTGTTAAAGCCTTTTCTTCATTTTATTTGTTCTTTCAGGATGGAAAAGAACAGAGCATACAACTAGCAACACAGCGTGTATTTTGCATATATAGAAAAGCAAACAAAATAGAAAGAGCAAGGCATTGATACACATGAGAAAAATTGCATCGATATTTTAGTCATACATCAGCTTATGAGTCCTGTATTGATCTGTTTTTCTTCCAGCATCAAGATAAGATTAGTGTTACATACATGGAGCTTCCTTAGCTATTGGATGCAAAGATTAGTGATTGGAGCATGGGGACTGGTAGCAAGAAATCCCGAATCATATGTTGGACAAAACACTCCTGAATTTCTTTTCTTGCTTTCCCTACCTGTTTTTGTGACCAGAGAGATACTTCATACTTGTCTGTCTTACAGGTCTGTCAAGTATCTACTGGACAATTTAACCAATTTTAAAATGTTTTATGTGCAGAAAAGCTGCTGCCTGTTATTCTGGTCCATGAGTGTCCCTTTCACACTGTTGCATTCTTTTGTTTTGTGGTATTTGTACCATTGTGGCAGCCAGAGGCCCAAGCTAAGTGTTGTGTCAGACACTGCATAAGCGTGTCGCAGGAGGTAGTGCCTGTGTTTCTGGAACCAGTGTCTGCTTTGCAGATCGGGGCTAGGTGCCACTGCTTGCAGGTGGCTCCCTCCAGCATCCCCGGAGGCCTTATGCCTCCTCCTGGCAGAGGCAGCCTTGTGTCCTCTGTCCTGCCTTCCCCTCCGGGACTTGCTGTGTGTCTCTGCATCTCAGGGATGTGAGAGAGTCCTCTGGTGATGTATCTTATTGAGGACAGTAATGGAAATAATAATAAAAGGAAACAGTTTCTTAGGAAAATGGAGTTTTCCCAGATACCAAGTCCTGGTTTGAGTTTCCTCCCTCCTCCCCGGTGTTTTTTGTAGTAGAGAGGGAAAGTAGGAAAAACAAGTCACGTAGCTGCACATCATGACAATAGATAATAGTAAGCAGCTTTAGTGGCCTTTCCTGTCGAAGTGCTGCCACTCTCCCTGACAATTTGGGCATGCTGACTGTGAAGGATAGAAAGGAGAACTGAGCTGGTACAAAGGAAATACAGAGTGTACCGTACTTAAAGAAATTTAGATCACTGTCTTCCTGAGGAAAACATTTTTATTAACCAGCTTTGCTTTACAGCTTTAAAAAGGCATAGTTTTCCTTGTCATCTCCTGACTACATTTGTGTCAAGAAAGTGCTTCTGAAGTAAAGTATGCTTCCGAGTTTATAAGACGTGAGGTTTAATATGGTTCCTATTGACGTCTGTTGGAGCTTCTCTCATTGGCCTTATTGGAAACAAGTTCAAGCATGGGAGTAATGGGAAGGACCTGTTTGCTTTTATATTCTCACTTAAAATCTTCTTAGGGTCTTATGAATACTCTCATAACAACGTGCTTTCCCTCCTAGTACCATTTTCAGGTACAAATCCATCACTAAAGACCCAGTTCTGTGCTAGCTTGTGGCTTGGCCAAGCCCTGTTAGAAAGTTACTATATTGCAGTCCAAAGAAGTAACCGTTGAACTCCTGCATGTTTTATGAGCTTTGAGTCTGTCATAGTCTCAGGTTTGCCTTCTACCTTCAAATCTACTTTTTTTATTGGGGCGGGGAGGGGGGAGAAGTGAGAGAGAAAGAAACATGAAGAAATCAGACACGTGAACAGGCTTTGCACAGGGATTTTTAACACACCACTGCTTTTATTTAAAGCATGCTGTTGTTTCTATTTAGCAGCTCTGCTGCCAAGTTCCAAACCCAATCTAGTTCGAGCTTCCCCTGGGAGTTCCCTTTACTGAATTTGTGGTGAGTCAGGAAGTATTTCTACCTGCCTCAGTGTGCTCCTGGGACAAGAGGAGACAAAGAGGAGAAGTGCTTTTGCCTTTCTGTGTTGGGTACTGATCTGATTTGCTCCCATCAGGTGATCAGATACTCCTTCAGGGTGGCTGCCTCCATGACAAGCTGACACTCCTCAACAGGACTTACCTTACAGTCTGGGCCAATGGCCTGTTGGTTTCGTAGCAAATAGGTCAAAGACCTTCCTTTTCAGTCTCAGGTTTGTGCACTTCCAGTCTGCAGCTGAATACACAATTCATCATGCCCCTAATTCAGGGCTAGCGGTCTCCTTGCTGGCCCCTTCTCTCAGCTTGGTGAGTCCATGTGTGCTAGCAGGAACATGCATGTATTGCTTACACGCAGAAAGACATTGCAGATGCTCTCCTGACAGCAGCATGTAATACTAAATGCTAATTTTTCAGAAGTTCAGAAGTGACAGAAGTTCAGTGGAGAATGCAGTGCTCTTTGACAGAAATTTCATTTCTTTACAGACTTTCCATGCCATGGCAAGATTAACACATGTGCATGTCACCTCTTTATGCCAGTGATAGACACGATCCTCGTGATCCTAAATACTCTTTCTCTGCATCTCATCCATCCAGAACACGTTTATTGAAAATGCGTTGATTTGTGGTGCAATTCTGAAAATCTTTTCTCTTCCCATCCCATCTACAGATATATTTTAGCATTAGATTTTAAGAGATTGGGTGGAAAATGCTAGATATACCAAAATAAAAGGAGAAAGAGTTGCAATTCAGGCCTTTTCCTTATTTCTCAGATGGTAGAAAAAAAAATTCAAGTCATAAAACTGCAACTCCCCCTTCAATTAATTTCTTGAATCTGCTTTGACCCTGCAAATGCTTCAGGTTCTTGAGGTGAATGATTTACAGAATGTAAATAGGTGTTTAAAAACAAACTATTGATGTAGTTTGAGTACTTTAACTCAACTTTACAACTAGGTACACGTAACTACTGCAAACTCCAGATGCAAAATTTTGCTTAAAGATGAGACAGTGGAGGGGACTGACTTTTAGAGGAATATTTCTATTGTAATTCTTTATCCTTCAGAATGATGCTGAAGCATGAACTAACACTAAGCGAGGAGGAGGAAAATTGTATTTCTACTTGTGTAGGAGTCAGCCTGCTTGCATTTCTGTGTATGAGGTGATCTGAGGATAGTTTTACTCAAAAAGGAGAGAGGGAGGGGGGGCGATATATGTACACACGTGTATTATGACAAACAGGTTATTTCCAAAACTTATTGAATAAATAAAACCTTTATTGAATAAAATAAAACTTGTTAAAAGCACCCAGACTGCTTCCAATGGATTGTGCCATATTCAGAAAAGCCAGCATGGGCAGCAAAATAAGTTGCATCCCTTTTGTATTAAGCTTGCATTAATGTTGTTGTTTTGCTTGTGATATTTTGATTGTCACATCGATTTTGGTTTGTTTCTTTCTTAGGTTGTTTTCAGCGGGCTTTTAGCTGGTGTGAATGTACAGTGCTTCCCCACTGTTTGATGTTTTAACTGAGGATGTATCCATTGAGGAGGAAGTGTAGTTAAATTTGGTTGACTGCATTTTCCCCTTCTCTTTCCATTTCCAATTCTTTTTTAGCACGCTGATGTTTTAAAGGCAGCAGGCAAATCTTTCTGTTATAAACCAGTACTTCACATATAGCCAAATGGTCCTTCTCCAACAAGCATCTTTCAAATCTATGAGAGTGTTTCCACTTGCCGTGCCAAGCCCTTCTGTTGTTGGGAGGCTTATGTGTTTCAAGTGCTTTGCCAGACTGAGTTTAAGTAATCAAAGTAGCATGCTATGGGCAAGGCATTGTGTTGTCTCATGCCCTCCGCAGTCATTCACACTCTTGTCAAGTCTGTGGAAGAATGTTTCCTCCCATTCCTCCTAAAATGTGCTATGTCTCACGGCTTGTGCTGGCACCAGAAAGTACTGAGCGATATTGGATTGAAACTTCTATGTTTAAAATTACCTTCAATTTATTTTGTCATTGCAGTTCTTAGGACGCTAACCAGCTATCTACTTTGCTCGTGATGTGATGTCCAGCCCTGTGGTAGGAGCAAGTCTGTTGTGAGGCTTTGCTTGAGCATGGAGCTAGCTCCAAATGCTCTGTTTGGTGCCTTGCACAGCTTCGCAAAACTATTTGTTATGTTCTTGAAAAGTGTAAAATAATGTTGCAAAATGCTATGCTCAACTTTGGAGTCCCCTGTCCAGAAGCAGAGCTGGTACTTCTGCTGGCTGGTTCTGGTTGTGAAGTCCCCTACTGGTTGTGCTGCTACATTATTATGCACCATCAGTGTTGAATCTAGGGGAAGGCTACAAGAGAACCGAGCAGTCCCAAGACCTAATAGCCCTAATCTTAATTATCTTTTCAGTGTCTTATAAAACTTCATGAAGATGAGGTGACCGAGACTGACATTTTAAGAGGTCCACATGCTATTGCTGGCACATGATGACAGAGCTATAGAGAAGAAAAAACAACTTTCTCCATTCCTTTTACGATGTTAAAAGTTATTTTAGGACCTTTTTCTGTTTCTACTTTTTTTTTAATGGTTGGAAATATTAGTGGAACCAGCTAGTCCTCTTTAATTGAAGTATTGAACTCTTGTTTGGTAAAGAATTTTCTAAATATGCTATTTGGAGCACCTGAAAAAAAATGTTATCAAAACGCATCAGTTAGAGTTTTTCCCCCCAAAAAAACTTTTCCTGATCTTTAAAAAGGACAAAAACCTTTGCAATAGTAAGAGTAATAATAAAATAATAATAAAATCTCAGCTTTTCTTTATTTGCTGTTGAAAATGAAAGCGGATGAAGGTACAACATTTTTCTTGGTTTTGAATTCTTTGTGTTGACTTAATGTTGACTTGAGAATGTGCAGGTGAATGTTTCTTAGTCTTATCATTACTTGCTACCATGTAAAATCCTGCAAACTAAAATATGAACCTCTTTCTTTAGAGAGCAATCCTATTGATATCTGGGTGTACACTTGAGTAAAAATACTTTTACTTGTATGAATGGAGCTACTCACCAAGAGTAAAGTCCCCTTGCTAAGTAGAAGTAAGTTGGATCCGGACTGTGTAGTATCAGCCTAGTTATTTGCAGGGACACAGTAGGAAGCAGAAGCAATTTCTTTCATATTGTGCATCAAAATCCATTCAGATTTCCTAGAAGAGTCTGCTTTATTTCCACTTTATTAAATGTGGTCTTGCTTACCCTCATACCGATTGTGTGTGTGTGTGTGTTTTCTGAATGTATCTTCCTTTATTTATTGTAATATGGGAATATTGTATTTTGCAGTCTGTAAATTAGATATTTGATTCAAAGCAGTGGCAGAACACAAGAGTGTTAAAAATGTCCAATTCCAGCAGGCGAAGCCAAGGGATGTTTAAAGCTTGGTGCATATAATGTTTATATTACATTAAGTACTGTGTTATTGCACAGGATGCTTATTGTTAATGTCTGTAGGGAGACTCAGTTCCAAAGATTTCAATTTCAATAAACTGATTATGCAGTTCCACCACAGACAATTAGGAAGGTAGTAATGAAATGGTTATGAAGTCCCTTGGCATTCTGTAGTTGTTTTTTTTAATTTTGTAAATAACATCAGGAGCATTCTGGGGGGAAGTGTTTATGTATTTATTTATTATTGATTTAAAAAAAATACATTTAACATTACTAGTTATTACAAATCCAGTCTCAGCAACAGGAAGGAGATAAGCTGTTTCCACATTATTAAATGCAGGATGCCTAGGGAATTGAAGAGATTTATCCTTTATATAAATATATTAAATATTAATGAATAGTGATTACAGAAATTAATTTATAGCTGCATTTAATTTTCTAATAACCTTTCATAGCTTTATTCCTTTGTTGCAAACAATGCATATTTAAATACAGCCCCTTGACAAATACTTTGGATGTCTACAGAATGATCTTGTCCACTGATCAGAGTGCTGCATGCACTTCACTGGATAAGAGAGAAAGGATGAAGTGAAAAGAGTTTGAATCCAATCAATGCTCTATGGCTCAAGAAGAGAGGCAACTCACATCTTTGGAGAGGAAAAACAGGGGCAACACAGGAAGGATTCAGAAACTTAGAAAAGGTTGCTGTATCTTACTACAGGCTACACTTGGCCCTTTTGGGAGACAGCATCTATTATCACCTATTTTGAAAAACCTAAAAATATGTGGTTTGCTGTTTCTCATCAATTTGTGTGGAATGTTTTGAGTTTCTATGGCTCAATTTTCTTTAGGTTTCTTGGGAAGAATGCTTGCATTTGTCTCCTGCAAATTTTTGTCCCCATGAGTCGGTTTTCTACTTTTCCAGCTGCCAATAACATTTATCGTTGTTTTGTGGTTTATTTTTGCTTTCATTTGAGCTCAGGTCTAGGCACAAAACAGCTCTAGAGCAAAGGTCAGTTCCAGTTCTGACATGGGTTTGTTGCATCGTCTTGGACAGGTCAGTCTTGGGCAAGATCACGGTTAATCTATTCCCTGTGCCTAAGTTTCCCCATCAATGAAATAGGTGCGGGACGTCTTATTTCTTCTCCTTTTTTACTGGTCTAAACAAAGAGATGCAGGAGAGAGCTGAACTTTTCTGTTGTTTCAGGTTGCTAGAGCTAAGCCCTCAGACAGTAGGTTGGATGTGAACCGTTTCTTACTGTGGCTGACTGCAGAGCTTCTAGACTTCCAAAATTTTTATGAACTCCTTTTTTTCTTTTTGTTATTTTGGGTTTTTTTCTATGTAGATTACAAGTGGGAGAAACATAGTAAAGAGAGAAAATAGTTCTGCCATGCGTGCTATGGCATTTTTTTCCTGTTCAAGCTTTGCTTGGCTTCTGGGAATAAGACAAATGGATGAGTCTTAATCTAAGGGCCACCAGAGATCTATGGGGAATTTCCACAGATCTTGAATAGCCAAAGAGAAATAAGCTTTTGTGTCCTTTTCTTTCCCTGAGCATGGTTAGAATTGGGCCATTACTATCCAACAGGAGGACTTTTGACATTCAGAAAACGGGTTTTCAGTGATTAACTAGATTTGTGTGATTAAGTGTCCCTGAAAACTTCACAAACAATAAATTCATTCTCCTGTTAGCAAGACAGGGAGATAGTTGAGGGAGACTTGGGGAAGAAGACATAGAGGGGAAAAAAGCAGCCATGGATTGTCATCTTCAGAGGACATGGGGACAAATTCCCACCAGCTCAGCCATGGAACAGAAATAACAACAAAATTTCCAAACAGAATGGTGCACAACGGTGTTCTACATACAACAGGATGGCAAAGGGATCTGTACATGGTTTGGTAATGCCAGTCACATGAGTTGCTTTGCTGAGTAATTCTCACTGTGGCTAACAGTGATGGGGAAGTACGTTATCTTCTTCACGTATGTTATCATCTTTCATGTCTGATTTTAGACATTGGTGGTTTCTCTGTCTCATTTGAATTGTCTGCTCGTATCTGCTACAGATCTGAAAACCAAGGCACTTTTAAATACGTGATAAATTTATGATAAGAGGGAATTACCAGATTTCAAGAATGATGAGAGCATGTCTAAAGAAATGTTTAAGTCGGAAGTGGGTGGAATGCGTATCCCTCCCGCGGGGCACAAAGGGAGTGGTTCAGCACTTGCTGGGACCTTGGCAAACAGCACTCTTTGTACGTGCTCCTCCTGGACTTTATTAGAAGATGGCTTGATGTTGACATGCTGAGTCAAACCTACGGAAGTCAATGAATGTCTTCTGTATTGAAATCAGTCAAGTTTGTGTCATGCCCTGCGAAAGCAAGTTCACTGCCCATGTAGAGCATCCCTGGCCACCAGGATGCAGCAAATCTCTTAGAGAGCACAAGTGTCCTTTGCAGAGCAGATGTATCTAATTCAGGATCAAAACTGCAATTTGACCAAACAGGCATGTGTTAAATCATCTAGATCCTCTTTTTTTTTCATTTATTTATTTTTTTAAAATCAGCAGAGGAGAGCTTGAAAAGTCTAAAAACTGTTGAGCACTCAGAACCAGCACAAGCTCCCTGGGAACCCACCCTGAGAGCAGTGTATGTGTTGGCCAACATGGAGTTGAGCAACATGTCAACAAACAGAGTGTCTGTTGGGAAGACTGCAGAATCGTCAGGCGTCTATTGGTTTGAGCATTGATTCAGACACGTGTATTAGAATACAAAGAGCTACTCTGGATCTTATCTCCTGGCCTGCTGCCAGGTTCATTTCCAAGCTCAGTGCTTCACGCTGCCAACCTGAGTAATCTATGCTTTTGTGCGTCTGGACATACCAGCTCTGCTTGCTGTTGGTGAAATGCATGCTGTCCTCTGCACTGCTTTGTGTGTTATTTGGAGGCAAGCAATGTTCCATGAGAAAAGGAATTTTTGAATAAAACTTACATTGTCAAGCTTTCTTACCCCCTGGAGTGAACATACGAGAATCCAAAGCAGATAGAGTATCATACAAAGGTGTTTCAACTATATTACAATGTGCCTGTCCGAAAATTTGAAAGGAAGGTCTTCAGTCTGGTTTGCTGCTTGAAGGTGTTTTCAGTTCTGTCTGCCAGAGCAGAATCTCACAGGACTGGGTTTTGTGATCAGGATCATAAAAATGCCTGGTCCAATATACTATCAGTGTAAGTCCCTGTATGCGTTTGAACCGTTCACATCGGTAGATGCCCAAAGATGAATCCTTTCTGTAGAAGCAGCCATTAACACCTTCCGTAGTACTGCTGTTTAAGCTTCCTCACTCCACCTTGACCCTGCTCTGCCCTCTGCACTGAATCCATGTGGTGAACCTGATCAAGGAGCCCATCCTCCTGAAAAGAATATTTTTCTTGTGTTCTCCCCACTCCAGCCAATATATCATTTCCCCCAACTGGGTCACCACAGAGATGCATGAAAAGGAATGCCAGCACGTCATGTTGTAGCAGATGCATAAACACATGGACTAGGTGCAGAAATATATGCCATCGCACCTTCATGTTCTTTGCAGAGGACATGATGTTTAAGCATAAAAATACGCATGCAGAAGGGGTTTAGTTTAGCTGTCACTTAATCCCCATGGCTGTACGTGTCGGCATGAGACTAGTTACACTGAAATTAAACAGAAATGTGTAGGCTTAAAACTGAACAGTAAAAGATGTTGACGCATGCCTGCCTAATCTAACACATGACAGGACAAGATCTATAAACTCCCAGCAGAGCTGGAGGACAGTCAGACCTTCACAGGGTTCATCTTTTTGAGCAATCCATTGGAACTCTCCTGTATTCAGCTGAACTGCGTGAATGTCAGAGAGCAGAATTTGGCCAACTGGGTGTAAATTTGGGAAGAAGTCTACCACCCTGGACTTAGCTTTTTCAGGAGAAACAAATATTTGCTGAGAAATTCTATGAGAGGAAAAATAGTTGCTGGGTTTTTTGCCTATTCGGTAATGCAGATTAGCATAGTATGGTAATAATTATGTACTGTTTACACATGAAGCAGTTACATGAAGTCCTTGGAAGAATTTAAACCATAGTAAGTAAACGGAAAGTCTTCATGGAGCCACCATCATTGCTGCTGAAATGACCGATAGGGATAAAAGTTAATGCTTTGCTAATCATCCTAGTTCTAATAAAGGTTGGGTTTTATCATTTTTATTCATGGTTTATTGGGCAGAAAATAACTCAGACCAGTGTCTCAGAAGATAGCAAGGCAATGTGATCCCACACAGACCATCTTGGGTCTTTTGTGCAAATGGGCCCTAGCAGCTTGACGGAGTGATGAGCTTTCGGGTGAAAGTAGAGGGTTACCTGGCAACACAGTGGGACTAGCTGGAATAGTTGTTAGTCTATATAAATGGTAGGGAATGCCAAAGGAGTGGAGTTGGGGGAAATTGGATGCAAAGTGGTTGTGAAAACTTTCGAGCCTAGGGGAGGGTAGTGAGGCCTAAGCATTTTGCACTATTGAAGTGTGCTTACTATGGTGATAATGGGATCTAAGAAACTCCAGCATCTGCCTGGGAGCATTGCTGCAATCCTGCCAGATGAGGAAGCGGACTATGGAAAATCCTTGCCAGAAGGGTTGCTTTGGTGCATCCCCCTGTTCAGTGTTCGCTGCTGTTGTGTGATCCATAGAGGATGGGAGTTTGATACAAAATTGACTGTGGAGTTGGGCTGTTTAAAACAGTTAGTTGGAAAGATGAGGGCTGTCACTTCCAATGCGTTCCTAGGTGTTTGCCTCTGTGGTAGCACACAGAGAGGAGAAGACGACTGTACAGGTCTGTCAGATAAGTGAGTCCATTTCAAAACTTATGACTGTGGGTTGCATTTGACTGCTCAGTTTGGGATGTGAATTCACTCCTCCTGGCCTCTGTTAGCTCCAGGAAATTGGCCCCCAAGGTAAACTGAGTAGAAAAAATTTCATGCTAATGCTGTCAACTGCCATTACCATATCATTAGTATTTCTTGTCATTTATTAAAAGCAAGTTGAAATTCCTTGATATTTACTGGCATTACAGTAGGAATGCCCTGTAGTTTTTTTGTGGCAAAATCAGTGAAAGCTATCAAGTGAGTTCTGGAAAATGAATGCACCCAGAACTTGTGAATTTCGTAGAGCACATAGGAAAGGGTTTTTAGCCTCTGGTTTGTGCACTTGCGGACCCATGAAAAACAAACTATTTTACTTAGACTGAGATTGTATGAATGACTCCATACCTGCTCTGGAAAAGGTTTGAGCATTCAGAAACCGAAACCCCGTGGTACCTGGGGACTGAGAACTGACTAAGCATGGCTCTGGCATTTGTCTTGGTATATGGCACTCCTGTCATGATCTTTTGCAACTTTCAAGTATACACCTTGAGAATAATCACAAACTGATGCATATTAGAGAAGCTAAGGGTTATTTAAATTCAAATATTGGTTTGGAATCAAGTTGTCTTTCAAAGTGTAGAGTAGAAATGCAGTGGAAAACTCTATTTGGTTCTTTGTGGAGCACAATTCAGTGAGATCTGGCCTCCAAATCAAAAAACTCAGTCTTGGCTCTTCTGTTCCATTGAAATGATTTAAAAGTATATTAAAAGAGGAGAATGATGACAATGACACTTTTAATTACCTGCATTATTCCCATTAATTGTATAAAATTTAAATGGCAAAACCATTTTAAAACAAAAAACTTTTCTTTTAAAGTACAAATTCTGTATGTGTCACTTTGTCCCAAAGTGTGCTTTTACACCCCAAACGCTGTAAACCCATAAAAACCAGGATTTGTGGTGGTTGTAATTGGACTCGGTACAATGTGTTACAACTGAAAATTGCTAGCCAATTGAGAATTATTAATAAAATCTAAAATTTCAAGAATGGGGGCAGGGAGAGAAAGTTGTCTTTGGATGTTTTTTTCAGCATGACTTTCAGCCTTGCTCAGCGGGGAAAAAATGAGATGACATTGGGAAGAAAAGTACCTCACCAGAGCTTGTAGTTATTGCTGTTTTGAATGCTTATGCAGCTGCTCCACTGGAGCCAGATTGATCCATTTCTAGGCAATGGTCATTATATATCGTTTCATACAGAAAATGCAATGCTTTTCTTTTAAGTTGTTCTTTCTGATGGATGTTATTATGCTGAATCTTATTGCATTATATTATAGTTTTGAAATATTAAGATATTTATGTCTTTGGTAAGTACAGGAGAAGAGTGTGAATATGATACAGTGTTTGAAAATATTTGTCTTTGCGGAGGAGGAAAGTATCCTTGGAAGATGAGCTGCTTCTAACAGGGCACTTCTACTTTCCGTTCCAGCATGAGAGGGTGAAGTGTGAGGGGCCTTCAGCCTCAAGGATGCCGTGATATGTTTTAAACTCTTGTGTTAGTGGCAGGATCTGTCACCCATCTACTCTGGCTTCCTCTAGTGTTCCCATTTTGATGCAAAATATTTTTTTATTCCGAATACAAAGTTATTCTCAGAAAATAGTGGGTTTAAAAGTTGCCTTATATACTGCATTTGAGATTTTTTTTTCAAGAGCCATCCCACCTTTAAAAACATAAGCAATTAACCCCACATATTTTTAATATTCTTGAAGTCACTGTTTCAGGGTTTTTGTCCAAGAATACTCATAAAAGAGGAGGAAAACAGCACAAAAAAAGGGGAAGCTGAGCAGGAACAGGAAAGGGGAGCCAAGGAAAGCAACTGTAGCCTGAAACCGATTCTTTCTTAGAAGAGGTATGTCAGGTGTCAGACTTTAAGCGTGTGTATGTTATGAGAGTGCAGCCCTAATGAAGAGCCCTGGAGAAAAATGTAGGGATCATTGTAGGAGTGTTTTTGTCCCCCGATATCCACAGGATTTTTCTAAGGATTACAGGGTATCTTTGAGATTAGGTGATTAAGAAACCATTGACCATCAAGGTCTTTCTGTATAAGAAGGGATGGTGTGATTTGCTCTGTGACATTTGTCACATATCATCAGAGTGGGAAAAAAGGAGCTCAGAATTGTAGATTTTCACCCCATACCCTTCATTTTTATAGTCTTGTGACCACTTTATTTTATATAAATAAAGGCTGCGTATTCTTGCTTCCTTCTTTAGAACTCTGTGCTTCGAAAGGAAATGAATGAAGGTTAAGACAGCGCCTGTTTTACCTAGATATGAGACATAAATGGTGTCACTGTTCTTTGCAGTGACTAAACCACTGTTTTTTCTGTCCCCTGAACTGCGTCCCCTGGAGCAGGTCAGCCTGAAGTTCTGATATGAAATTATTTCAATGCCCAGAGCTCAAGCACAGAGACATGCTCAGCATGCTGCCCAAAGCTGTAGGTAGACAGCAGCCAATGCTGCCATGCCTTCGCTCTCCCAAGGGTAGGCCCCACTCCTGAGGCATACAGTATGTAGGATGCTCAAACAACTGACCGAGTCTTAGCATTGGCTCTGCCTGACTTGATGATGCTGGCCTAATATTTTGGGGAGCTATCCCTAGAAAGGCTGTCACAGAGGTTGCTCCCTGTCAGCCCCTAGGTCTGCTGCTTGTGGCTTAGGAGAACTGATATTCGTGCTGCTCGGCCCCTTGCCTGGCACTTTGTGGGCTGCAGAGCAGCACCACAGCCCTCTCCTGCTTAGCCCACTGGTATTTCACAGCAGCTGGGCTGCCAGGACTGTTGCTGAGGGGTCCCAGCGCAGAAGTGCTGCAGGTAAGGACTGAACTTAGAGACCCCAGCCACAGTGTGGGCTCCACTAAGAAAGCACAGCATCCCTGCTTGCAACTCGCTGTGATAACCTCCGTCCCCAGCACACAACACAACACAACCATCACACCATCCTGCAAGTACGGCATGTGCATGCACTGTCGTATAACCCAGTGTTTAAGATCTCAAACTTTGCAAAAGTCAGAGATACTTTAAAGAAACCTTCTACTTTACTGTAAAACAACAAGCCTGTAGCTTACTGCCACAATTTGTCTCGCTGTTACTATATGACATGAAATGAAAATTATGGGGAAGAAAGTAACTTCCGTGCAAAGAACTTTCACTCTGTATTAATTGTGTACTTGCATCTGTGCAGCTGCCAGAGCCTGGTTCTTCAATGCCATATAAAATTGTGTAAACTAAAAGAAAACCTTTAAATTCTTATGAAGCCTTGCAAAGCCTTGCAACCTCTCTAAGACCTGAGGCTAGTACCACATGCTCCCTCTGTGCACAGAGGGGTCTTACCCCAGGCGCATAGAGAAGCATTACCGGTGCCTCATGCTCATGTTATTTCAGTGACTCTGCTCACAATAGTGAAGTTGTGTACTGAGACCTTTACAGTATCGAGCCAAATACAGCTTACTGCAACATACTCTCCTGCACGGTGGCAGAAGACAGTGACGGAGGGACAGTGAAAGTAGAAGTGTGAGTCTCCTTCAAATGAAACTCCAAAAGAAATCCCGAACTGCATAGTCTTCTGTTGCTCATCAACTGGATTTGTACTCTGTATCTATTTTGAAAGCATTTCCTGTTGTTGGGGTTTTTTTGTGGCTTAGGTTAACAAAGTGTAGGAATGTGTTGCTACCCTCTGCTGTTTTGGGCCACCCTGTCTGCGGTCAGTTTTCGAAAAGAAAGGATTCAGAGGATGCTGTTTTACAGCATGCACCTGCTGTGCTTCTCGGCAGGTAACCTGTAGGCTGCTGGAGCCGTGCAGAAGGGGCTTGCATTTGTCCCCCGACCAGTGCTCCACAGAAATCTTATCCAAAAGCCAAATGCAGAGTGAGGACATATTTCAGCAGTGAACCAAAAGAGCAGCATCAGAACAGGAAAATTTTCATCGGTAACAGATTATGTGTTCAGCTAGCTAAGGAGGATGAAAGAAAAAGATATTGTATCTATAAGTCTAAGTAAGCCTGTGGGTGTGTATTAAGGACTTAACTCAATTTGAAAAATGCTGCCCAAATTTGTTTCTACTGTGAGTAAAGTGTTTCTAAGCCTCAGATGAGCCATTATATTTATCCAGCATGACATCTGTTAAAATATTTTTGAATGAAGAGCCTGTATGGAGCATACATAACAAGATAGCTTTTGTGAGCATGTTTGTATTCCTGATAGATGAGAATGGCTCATTTGGAGCCATCCCAATTTTATGCTGTTTAGGAGGTGTGCTAGATCCCAGATGAAAACCCACAAGAAAATGTAATTAGTGGAACAGAATTTAGTGCATATGCCCCACGGCTAGTTTTTACATTGCAGCAGCTTTGCTGTTAATTTTTCTTCTTCGAAGTACCGAAAACAAGAGATTATCAAGATAGGGACCTAATCACATCACAAAATCAAGTATTAGTTTCCAGTGCTTCCATATCTTTTTTTTTTCTTAAAGAATATTTTGAAAGGGACCCAATTTACTCTTCATTAAGAAAATAAAACAACCAGGCTCATAAACTTTGACCTTGGATTGTAATCTGGCAGGACCCAGCTAATGGAAACACTCCCACTGAAATAAAATGGTCAACTTTCTGAAGTAAAGGTTTGTAGGATCTGGCTTCTGGTTCACCAAGTTTCAGGCCAAAGCAAATTTTACAGCCAAGTTATAAATATTTGAAAAATGGGGAGCATAATGGAAATGCTGACACAACCTTAACCATAGAGGCATACGCAGCACAGTGTTATAATCTGGCAGTGCTGTTTTGACAGTGGTTATACGATAATGGAATCCAGGCCTGGAGCACTTTTAGCTAAATGTATCAATATGAGCCTAATTTACTTAGACCTTCATGTAGTCATTCACATTAAAAATCTCTAGCCCTCTGATGTATAGATCAAGACAGTTTCTTTCTCCCCGATTTATACCAGACAGGTATATGTTAAAGTACAATAAATAGGCAGAGTATTAAATTGCTGAGGCGGTGTTTCTTCAGACTTTTCTTTGGACCACCATTTACTAAACAGTATCATAAGAGCTATATATCCTTCGGAGTGTTAATATGTAACCAGAACAAACAGAGGACATAGGAAAGGTGGAGAAAAGTTAGATATATAAGCAAGAAAAAGTGAGTTATTGATTTTATTGACTGGTCTGTTAACTTCTGACATTGCAATAAAGCCTTATTTATTTGTATACAGAAGACTCAATTACATAGATACATATCATTTTAACAACTGGGTTATTTACAGGAGAATTGCAGCTTCATAAATAATATAGACCTGCATTTCTCAAGCTAATGTTTATCCATTGTTACCATTTAGGGAGTTGTGGTGTCCACAAATGCTCTTCAGAGGAAAGTCATTAGAATAACATTAAGTGAAAACAATGCTATTATAAAAATACATGTGCGAAGTACACTAACACATACAAGTGGTGTGCTTCACAATGACTGAAATAAAACCTACTGCATCCTGTTTTCTTTATACAACTGTCTTATGAATGTCAGTCATACATATTATGGTAAAGAGATGGATTTTCCCTGGAAGAACTTTAAATACCTTTTTAACTGTGAAGACAGTAAGTATGGATATGAGTATTTTTTATTTTGTTTTAGTGTGTTTTTAATCTAGATTGAGTTTTGAATCCAGACATCTCTTGCTGAGTTCAATCTATTCAGTGCGTTGTTATCTATATAATCAACAGGTCCTACAGAATAACAAGGGAAGCAATCTGGATGATGGTTAATTGAATGACTGATTGTGACCAGAATCTCACTTGGGACTATATAGTTGGTAGTGAGCAAATATTATTTCCTCCTCTTCCTCCTTCAGTAACCAGCACGTGAAGTGAGTTAAGGAGAGGCAAGGTGAAGAGAGTAGGAGCTTTTTGTGCCAATAGGAGAATGCAAGGAAGGCATGCAGTGGCTTTGTCTCAAAGACAATATGAAGTTATCCCGGAGACCTGAGTGTAGATTCTTTCAATGTGGAGGAAAAGCAACTCTAGAGCCCAATTGCGCAGACATTGCACCATGTCCAACATACGTGTTTGCCCTAAAGATAGGGTAGTGTCATATGATAAGAAGTCTGTGACCAGAGGAAGCTGCATACTGGCAATACCTGCCAATGCAACCACTCTAATTGACGTGCTCCTTTGGTCCAGGACTTCTCTAAGCTCTGAGGGCCTAACAACGCTCTCTGCATGTGAGATGAAAAGAGCTGGTGAAGGTCTCGTGGGAATTCTGTGACGGTTGGGCATTCAGCCTAAATCTTGCTTTTGCCAGATTATCTGATCTTCTGATCTTTCTTTCCGTTATGGCAGCCATAAGAAACGGACGGTGGAAGTGTTGGCTATTTCAAATCAACCCTGGCTGTCTTTTGCATAACCTCAAACCCAGGGACGCTAGAAGAGGTTATTAAGAAGGCAATCCACTTCTGGAAAGCACATCAGGTGTGCTGAGCCGTTTGTTGGCTGCTGAGGGATCTGACTTGTAGGAAAGGTGGGCTCAGGGTCCTCTGTGCTCTGCTGTGGCCAGACACAAGACAGCTTCTGTCTAGAAGCAACACAGCTGTGTTAGAGTGGCACACAGTGTGTGAATAGAGTACCACGTGAGCACAGCTGTGTGGCTTCCACACCAGGACTGGCTTCTGTCAGCTCAGCTGGGGGTACGGACAAAGAAGTTCAAATCTGTTTGTCTATATGTACCTCTAGACATTGTCTTATTTTTTGTAAATATAGCTAAATTCTTCTAAAGGGTTGCATGGGTCAAAATCAGATGACAGAGCTCTTACAGAAATATAGAATAGCTAAAAAATTTTTTCTTTAACAGCATTTTTAGAAGGAATCGGTGATTACTTTTTGCCCAACTCCAAATTATGTTTAGTAGGCACGTACACATAGTCTGAGATCTGACATAATCCTCGAAATAAAGAATATGACAAATGGAAGCTGATGTTGGTTTTGTGTTGTTGTGTAATGGAGTTAGAATAATGACAGAACAATAATATAATAGAATTCTGCAAAGCCCTCACTCTACTTGACTTTAAGTGGAAGTAAAATCTTAGAAATGAGAGGACAATAAAATAATGCTTTGTAAAAAGGATAAAAGAATAATGTTACCTAAGTCTATTAGTGACATAACACACTATGAATGCACTTAAATTAATAGCATCTTTCACCAGTAGATATTTTTCAATTACTGTAATGCTGAAAAAATAAACAGAACAGTGATATAAAAATGAAAGGGATGTAGGAAATGAATTTGTTTAAAAAATGTGTATCTATATATAGAGAGGCATACATATATATATGAACACAAGCATTCTCACGGATTAGAAACAGTTTGTATATTCTGTATAATTTAATCCTGTTAGGTTGTATCACAGTGCCCTCTCTCACTCTTTGAAGCAAGTTGCCTGCCACTTGGTATTTTGGGAAAGCTAAGTCGTGTTGCTTCTTTTTGCTTTTTTCCCTCCTGCACGGCATGTTGTTACAAAGAGGTCTTGCCATGACAAGGTGTTACTAACCAGGAGATCTTTCATGCAATATGACTGTCCTGGGATATATGCCTGTTACTTGTAAAGCTTTTTTAACCTGTGCTATATTCTTAAACTTTTCCTGAAGAACTAATCCAACACATGGTGAAATCTGGTGGGAGTTTGACTTGCATAAAGGCAAGATCAACATATTACAGGAGCAGTATCCAAATGTTTGTAAACCACTTG
The DNA here is from genome assembly GCF_964195595.1 of Calonectris borealis. Classification (NCBI taxonomy): domain Eukaryota; kingdom Metazoa; phylum Chordata; class Aves; order Procellariiformes; family Procellariidae; genus Calonectris; species Calonectris borealis. The sequence goes on along the minus strand of NC_134313.1, from coordinate 114,822,415 downwards.
GTTATTTCCCTGCAGATCTGTTTTAGGGTATTTTTAGTGTGTGAAAGACCATCTTAGTGTTGCTGCAGAGTGTTTCGCTATCATTGTCTGGCAATTAGCTACTCAAATTCAGGAGGCAGACAGGATGATAATGCTGACTAACAGTTCTTTAGGTCTCTTTTATATTTTTAGCTTTTAGTCTTCAGAAGAGGGAGGGAATGGAAGTGTATGTGTGGGGGGGGGGAACCAAAAGCCCTTGCTGTGTGTTTTAAACTTGGTTTAGCGATGGTCAGGCTTGACATAGCTTGCAAGACCTGGCCAGCAGACGAAGTGCTCTTTAAAAACAAATAAATATAAAGTGTTTGGGAACTCCTGGCAAAAGCTCCTTGTAAATAGTCACTACAATTGATTTCAGACAATAATAAAGAGACAGAAGTTAATTCAGTTCAGGATTTACAAGATCTGGAGGCATGCATACCATGAGTTTCTGCAGCTCCCAGCCAACACTTCCATTTGAAATAATGGCTCACCTTGCTGAGCCACATCATGAAAACTTGCTGCAGATATCAAATGGCACAGGCTGCATTTGAAGGAGGGCTGTTGAATTTTTGTAGCTAGGAGTTTCTGAAAGTACGTGTGCAGCTAAATAGGTTTATAATGTAGCCTTACCAGTTTTGTGATTTAGTCTGATCTAGGAGCGTGGTCTCCTGCATACAGAGTTGCTGCCACTGTTAAGGTTTCCTCCTAGACCTTGACTGGACTCCTACAGTACGCCGCTCTGTGGGATGGCTCTTTCAAGAGTCTCAATAAAGTCTGAACAGCTGAACAACCTGTAATGAGACACTTGATGGAGCTGCCCCACAGGGCTGTGTAAAGACCACAGCAGAGAGTGCGAAATTGTTAAAGACACCACAGGGATGAAACCAGACAGTGAACTCGGTAGCAAGAGTGATAAACCACTGTTGCTTGACCATACTTGCTGGTCAGGACACTCCAGTAAGAGTTTACATATATTGTGGGGTGCATTTTGCTGAATGCTGGCTCTGCTGAAGATCTAAGTACCAGGTGTTTTTACTGGGTTTAATTGAACGCTTCCTCCCTTAACTGGATATTCCCCACTCACCGAACCAGATGATTTGAATTTCTAAACGGGCTCTCATAGGGCTGGTAGGACACTAGGTTCATCCCCTCCCCACGTTACAATTTTTTCTTCCCAGTCCCTGGAAGGTGTCAAAGCTGCAAGTTAAATTTCTGTCATCAGCCACCTACCTGTGCCCTATCCTTTGTAAACAACTCTATCAACGTAACTTGTAAAAAGCAAAAGATGTCAGACATGCTACCCTTTTCTTCCACCCAGAAGCCTGAATTACTGTGCACCAGAGGCTGTCCACAGGTATTGCCTGGCTTTCAGTAGCCTGTAGTGCCAGCAGCCAAGCCCCTAATAAGTAAATTGTGCAAGGTTCCCCACGCAAACAGCAATGTATATCATTATAAGATATCATCATAGTCTACCTTACTTTGGGGAGGGTACAGGAGTCAGATGGGGAGGGTGAGTGTCAGGAAATTGGGCTTTTGGTGGAAAGTCTGCCCTCTGCCCTGTTAGGAATAAAAACGCATGCATAGAGAAATGCTGTAAAAATCATAAAGAAATCTTAGTTAGCTATAAAGATGGCAAACTGTAGCAGTTGTTCCAAAATAGATATTCTTTAATGTGCTCACTCTTTGGCATTTAGTAAGCTTCCAGGGATGGAAAGAAAGGAAAGTTTAATTTAGAGAAGCCTCCTGCCCTTCTTAGCTAGGGATCAGCTGCCCAACATGAAATAATAATGCATTCAACTGTCCATCTTCTGGTAAGTAACCTTTATCATCATTGCATTCACCAGCACTAACAGCAAACAGTGAGTATGAAATGTTGTATGAATTCAGGGAAAACTGTTAGGGTCTTTGTGACCTTAATGTGATTATATTTGTGCTAATGCATACAGTATAAAAGAAACTAGAACTCTCAATATGAAGGGTCCAATTCATAAAAAATGTATGTACCATTAACAAGGGATTTTTATGCACTGTACTTAGGGGGTGAAGAAAAGTAGAATGAGTCTATTTTGAATAAAGAACATACTTTTGCAATTACATACCTTCACCTTTTCTACAGTAGCGACGCTTCTTTTCTCACATGAAGTATCTGAAGTGAAAGAATATTCATATAGGCACCAATAAGAAAAAAAAATCACTTGGGGAAAAGAGAAAGAAGAAAAGATAAGACAATGAAAGAGGAGCAAAAATAAAGATAGGAAAGAAGAAATTTAAGGCAGTTGGGAGAGCTGGGTTTTTGCGTTATCTGTGATTTCTGTGCCTTCGTATGGTAGTTTTTTTGCTTGGTGGTAAATATAACTGGTGGTTGCCCAGGAGAAGTTCTCTGTATCATGAATCACTTTAATAGCCTGATTTTCATTATAAACAGTCATGGAGTTTTAATGTTATCAGTCCTGATCCAGAAAGATGCAGGTGCGTAAATACACGCCAAGCTCTGTGCATACGGGTAATGAGCACAGTGATTTCGGCTACCTTATGTGTCTTGGAGGAGAAGATCCCTTAGGAGAAAATATCCCCAGGGACCAGGCAAAGGCGAGATTTTGTGCTCTGCTGGCAGAATGATTTTGAGCTCTGCAGTGATTTTGGTAGCTTTGCAGTAACAACTGCGTGGCAGTTTCAGATAAGTATAAAACTGTGGGGTTTTACTTGCTTAAGTACGGAATGATACAGTCAGTAAAGCAAATCTGCTCTATTCATTCTGCTGTCTAATTCAATCCGTTTTATATGCAGGATTTTTAGCTTTTCTGTATAGGATATTGCATTGACATGTATGTCAATATGGTAGACCAATATGGCATTTCCTTATCACACCAGAACCATTTTCAAAGGTAAACTAGGTTTTTGTACATAGGTAGGGGAAAATTAAGAGTGAGAGTTAAGTTATGTAAGTTGAGACAATCTGACATTATGGAAGATAAGCACAGTACTTGTATGTTGTGCTAAAATGGTTGAACAGTAAAATAATGATATTGACATTGCAACATTGTTAGGTTTCAGAGTTAACAGGTGCTGGTGGTAATTCTGCACACACCCAGATCTCTACTTGTTTGATTTTTTTTGTGAGGCTGAAATCGCTGCCTAAAAATAAAAGCTTAGAATCTGAAGTAGAGGTCGGCAGGAAAAGCTGAATTGCTTAAAAATCTGTGAGATAACCTGATACTTAGAGAAGTTTTATACAATCCAGATGAATGAATTGTATGCTACATCTTGGTCACGGACTGGAAGAAGACAACTATCTCACTACTTAAATTAAATATGAGAAGTCCAAGCTTAAATTCATACCTTTCAGTGGGTGATTCATTGTTCTTTTTTAATTTCTGAGCTTGATTTTCTTTGCTGAGGTACCAGGAATATCTTCTCTAATAACTGTAGGATAATACCGATGTAAAATGGATTCAGCATAAAATCTCAATTTTCTCTCCTGCAAGTATTGTAAAATTTAGATGTGTTTGTGAAATTCTATGTAGCAATCTGATTACTAAGGTTTTACGATGAGGTGATTTGGAAAAGGCTTCCTACCTACATGACCAACCTCTTGAGGCAGCAGGAAAATGAAAATAGTGAAATTAAGAGCCACAATATGATGCTTCGTGGCAGAACGAAGATTGTTTGGAATGTTACGTTTTTTCATTATCAGCTGCATCTTTTTCTTTCAGCTATTAAATTTTGTTCAGCAAGATTGCTCCTGGTATAATTGCTGACAATTAAGGGTTCGTTTAATGAAGAGCTGAGTTACTTTAATCAGAGATGATAGACTTTCACACACCATACCTGATAATTTGAATATTATCAGTCAGTTTATTTAATTTCTTTTAAAAAGTTATCTTTTTTTCCTCCTGATAATATGGCTTATGATCTAAATGCGGCTATATTACATGCCCAGGCTGTGAGTTTATTAGTTTTAAAAATATAAGACTATTTTTTCTCACAGGCAGTATTTTCACTTTAATGATTTCATTCTTAAAGCTGTATCTTTAATGTGAGTTGGCTCAATGAAAAAAGTCTACTCTTGATTTCTTATTGTTACCGTTACTGAGAGATAAATACAAGTAATTTAATGTCACATTGCGGAACTGTATCTAAGGATTTTAATATGAAATGTTGCTTGAAATGCTGTGTTCTTTTATTAATGTTGATTCATTTAAAATATTTGCTTAAATGGGTATCTCAGAAGGATTTCTGTATTCTTTTGATTACTGAAAATCTAGTATTATTAAATTTGGTCCTGCTTGTTTTTTCAAAGCATTGAGTACTAAAGAGAGATGGCCCAGCATCTCCCTGGTTCTGATACAAATGTGAGACACATTGAATTCATTCTGGAAGACCGTGAAGAAGTTATTTATGTCCAGATCATCTGCCGAGGCTAGTCCTATGCTGTGGTTTGAGCATTGGCTTTCAGTGAGCTTTGGTGCAGAGTTTGAGACGAGACACCAGTGTGCATCCTGCCTTTGAGCAGGCACAAGCACACACCTGCAGACAAACCAGGAGGTCTAGGACAGAGCTGAGTGTACGTGTTTAATGCGCTCCTTCACATACGCCGTAATGCTTGTCAGTATAGTCACATTTGCCAGTCAGCTGCAGGTTCCCTGCAAGCATCGGACATCATGTGAGACAAGGGCCGCTGGGATGGGCAGTGCATCCGAGCGCAGGGTGCTGGGGAGGACGTGCAGGTTCACCTTGCCAGAGCTGCTGGTAGTCCTGGAGCAGTTTTGTGTTTTGACCCATGCTTTCCTGAACAGTGTAATTACAGCTGAGGAGACCTAGGTGCCTAAATGGTGCTGATTTGACAATCCCTCTGTCCATTAGTTGCTCATTTGTGAAGTGGGGATTAGAGTATTCCCTCCTTCATGGGGCACTGGGAGATAAAGACATTTAGAACTGAACTACCTGTTGTGTTCCTGAAGATGTGTAAGAAACAAAAAGGAAGCAAACTGTGGAAAGCCTGTGTGTAACTAGCATGTTTACAGTTGTAATTTTGTATGAGGCTCAGAGGCCTTGGGATGTGGAATTTTTTTTCCTTCTGATGTTTCTCTTGTGGTTTTCTCATTTTTAAACTAGGTATTGTTCAACATGGTTTTTCACTTGGTTTGGGGGATTTTGTTTTTTTTTCTTTTTGATAAGGAGAGAAGAAGGTTGCCTTTGTTTTACTTGGATTTATTTTAAATAATATTTTATTTTAAGAGGGTTATTTTACAATGTTTACAGTGCACTTCAATTTTTTATTGTGTCATGCCCTTCCAGCCCCTTGGTGGGTTGAGAGGTGAGTGTATGTATTATATAATTTATAATTAATTTATGATGAATCACGTATGATAAATACTGCTTATTAAATATTAAAGCCTTGTCTACAGTCATGGCCGTACCATGGCAGCAGCACTCCTATCTGTTCATACAGTACTACTGAGCAAACTCATTGACTTAGGCTGCGATGGCAGCGCTCAGTTATAAAAGAACTCTTAGCTCCCTGCCTAGGCAAACGGTGTTAAGAATTGTTTCTCTTTCCAGAGTAGGTGCCCTGTTACTGCCTTCTCCCTGCCCCTTGTGCACCAGCAATCGGAGGTGTAATGAGAGTACAATCTCTCCAAAGCGTAGTTGAGAACAGGGAAGGTGCTGCTGGTAGCTCCCCAGCTCCATAGGGACTGCTATGAGTCCTGGTTCCCCTCACTGATAGAAAGCTGAGCAGCGTTGGAGGATAGCCTAACAGGAGGTAATGGCCTGGATCTGGACAAGTGGAAAATCTAGGCTAGATTTTGACAGGCCATTTTTATTAGTGAGGACTGGAATTTGGACAGCAGAATAATTTACTTGCGGAGGTCATTCCAGCATCTGGAACTAATGAACTCCCTAATAAAGGTGGTAAAACAGAGGAGAAAAACAATGCAGGGGATTGTGCGCTGCCAGTTTAGGGCAATGGTCTTAATGAAGGTATTTTTCCAAATTGGTAGCAATGAGTCTGTGAATCAGAAATAGCTCTCCTGACTCCTCAGATCCTCTGAAATCAGAGGAAACCACCCGGTCAACATTATAAGGCAGAAAAGGAAAAGTAGCCTTCTACCAGTGTTTTGTGCTCTGCTTTGCCTTCCTGGGAGCTTTGACCTATGCATCTCGCTCAAGATAGCGTACAGCAAGGAACAAATGCTGTCACTGTGCGTGATGCAACAGAACCTAACCCTGAAATCCTCGCTTCGCGGTATTTAGTGCCAGCCCAGGAGGCAGATATGCCTGTGCGTTTTGAAAAAAATCTTGACTCTTGAGTGGCTGTTATAGCAGGTAGATTAGTAGGGGCATGAGAGGAAATGTGAGAATTTCGGTTTGAGAATACGGCATGCATAATTTCATATAGGGTGCCATGTAAGACCACATTCATGCACGTGAAAGTGTGTGCTGTTTTGCTGAGATGCCGGCATCATATGGAAAGTGAGCTAGGAGCAGCAGGCAGAGCATTCGAGCACTGAAATGAAAAGATACATCACCTGCGATGAGTGACCATATGAAAGGAATGTAATCCTAAGTGATTCCAATTAGTACAATGCAAAAGGAAAGGAGTGTAATTAATTTGGGCTTTATGGTCCGGTATAACCCACTTGTACTACACACAGCTTGCGAGGTAAAATATTGCAAAATCCTTAGGGTACAGATAACAGAAAACAGTGGTTCTTAGGATAGCTGGAAAAAATACAAAAGCACAGGCATATTTCTTCAGAAGTTCTTATTTATTTTCTGAGAGCTAAAGTTATAGTAATTGCAATAAAATCTAATTCTAGTGAATATTTGACTCCAGTTTTGTTCTTCTGCCAAAGCTTTCATAGGACAATTTAACGACATGACAGATTATCAGGAGCTTGTTTTGGTATTAATTAAATCCACACACAAAGACAAAATTCTCAGCCCTTAAAATTACATAAACAAAATTGATTTATAAGATTTGATCTTAATGGGGAGTGATATATTCATTGGTATTGAGCCTTTGATCTAATATCACTTTATACATACAGCTGTGATGAGAAGATTAAAAAAAAACCCATAACAATATGTGGAAATTACCAAAGGTAAAATTATGTTTAGTAACACAGCACTTTATTTTGTATAGGAGGAACCCATACTGAAGAAAACCTATCTTTGGTCTTAGGGATGGCAGCAGCACTAGGGTTGTAATGAATTTGAAAGAAAGAGTTTTCACTGCATTTTGCAATCTAGTTACATTTCTTTCTTTTTAAGTAACTCAGATGAGTAAATTGCACATAAAAAATTTAGTGACTGGGTCTCTTTTTGCATGTTATGAGGCAATTGTTGGAGTCCTCACCAATTATAGTAGGTCAGCTTATTCTCATTATTAAATGACAGCGGTCATTAAAATGCCAAACATATTTTTATAGAATTCACTTTATAAAATGTCAGCAATTCTGGATGTTTTTATTAGTTCCAAATCAGATATTTCAATAGACTGTTTGTAAGTATTCCCAAAGCAATGTCCATTTCTGACTTTTTGAGACCACACAAAAATATTACAAATTAATCAGATTTTCAGATTTCTGCATAATAACTCTGCACATTTGCTGTTTAATCCTATTCTAAAATGCTGTTATGATTGACACCCTGCTGTAGAGATAGAAGTCAATTGAATAATATGTAGCAGTCAATTTTATTTGTACCTTAATGTGCTGAAGTATTTTTTTTTTCACATTTCCATTATTTATGTCTGTCCCCTTGGAGGATATATAGAAGAATTTGTTTTAAATGAGCTGATAATACCCTCTTTAAAATTTATAAATATGACAGAATCGTATCCTTTTTCCTTACCACGCCAGGGTGTGCCAATAAACTGGTTCTGAATTATCTTGCACTTGCTATTCAGAGGACAAACATTGGAAAAGAGCATCTCGTTAAGGTTTACTTAGAGTGGGATTTCAACCGCTCATCAGAAAAAACTAACAGAACAGGAGCTATTGTACCAACCAGGAAACCCGACGCCGTTGCCAGGGTTTTCTTTTTAAGAAACCACAGTAGTCTTGCAGCTACTTTTGATACTTGCTGTCATTCTTTCAGCTTCAAAGATAAATGTGGGCCTGATCGTGCCATCAGCGCTGAAAAACTTTGTGAATCAATGTGAGTCCTTCACCCGGAGGAAATGGAGGATTGGGACGTAGTTTTGAAAATATCTTGGTACTTTCTTACGACTGATAGGACGTTTTTCTTTCTCTTTTTCCTTTTTAAATCTGTATTGCAGACTTCAGCGAAATCCAGTAGGGCTGGACTGTGTTCTGTGCTTAGCAATTCATTAGTGCCCAGCATATAGTTCGATTGTTGGATATTGATCATCTCAATAAATGCTGAAAATCCTTGGTTTCACAGAATTTTGCTCATCCTGCACATGCAATGTAGAAAACAAGCTGTCATTTGGAAGCATACCTGTTTTCAGTTTTCATAGTGCCTTTTTATTGCACATAGTACGGTCTTTGCTGCCTCAGTAACTGACAAAAGAAAATACTTTATTAAGATACAAAGTAGATGTGACTTGATTGTTTTTCAGATAATTTTTGCTCTCAGAAATTAGAATGGCTGATGCTCACCTAAGCGTAAAAAATGCAGTTCCCACACACGCGGAGTGCTCGTGTGCTGTATGTAAATTGATGTATAATGCAACCCACATTAGCTGGGTTGATGATAGCTTCAGTTTCACTGCTGTCAGATTTTTGTAGCTCCTTGAATGAGTTGGCTGGTCTGAATGAATGTTAGCATAATTTATGCAGCTGATAAGTGATTTGAGTGCTTGAGTTATTGATAAAGCACTTTAACATATCATTTTCAGCTTGATGTTATGTGACATCAGAGTAGAAGGTAATGTGCCGGTCCCCAGGCTTGATATTAAAGTCAATCTGCTCTTTGGATTTCAGAGGCCAGAGGAAGCACAGCGCTGCCTGACACGAGCCCAGCAGACCAGCACCAACCCAGTCAGTCCCATCCTGCATTCCCTGTTGGGCCTCAGGTCAGTATCTTTCCTTTCAACTAATCGAGACATGCAATTTGATGAAAAGTACATAACTGCGATTGATCATCTTTGATCTGTGTAATGTAGAAAATGTGATTCTGTTTGGCTGCATTTACTGCTGTTACAAAAAGGACGCATGTATGTACCATGTATATGTTTTAAAAGTTATTTGTTTGGAAAAATTAGCTTCCTGTATGTTTTTCTAAAATAAAACTAAGCAGTTTTGCATATTTAGGAGGTTAAATTATTTGAATTTCTTATATAAATTATTTTTTAAATACATGTCATAATTTAATATTAAAAAGCTTGTGCAATTTTAATGCAACCTTATTGGCTGTGATAGTTCTGCCTTTCACACACAGCTCCTGCATTAGTAAAGGCATTTAATTATCTTTTATGCCAGGTATTTATTTTCTGTAGAGCAAAACGTAGGCATAATAATATGGCACTGTGTAACATTTTAAAAGATTTCCCATATCACTTCACAGTTTTATCCAAGTTCAGCCATGCTCGTAAGAAGATACTCACTGTTCTTCCACTTCCCAGGACAGTCTTGGTCCACATACCTTCTGGTAATTGTTACTGCAGTGTTTTCAGCTTTTACCAATCAGCATAAACCCAGGAAAATTTGGGAAATGTTGGCATTTAGGTACTTGTAGGCTGACTTGAGTTAGGCCTTCTTCTGTTCATAAATTATCTTCGGTGCATGTGTAATGAATTTTCCAGTTTAGATTCAACTGGGAATGCTACCATGCTAAACGACTGTAAGGCTTACAGCTTCAGCCTGTCAAGTTTGTCAAAACATTCTGTGTTGGTGAAAATGTATGCTTTAAGACATTGGAAGCAGTGCATGTGTCTAATGGAACACGAAAGGATCCCAAGCCAGAAGAGTTCTAAGTGTGTAGTACTGAGCTATGCACAGAAAAATAGGCTTGCTGTCTCTGTTTTGTTACAGCCATTACTGACAGCCCAACAGTTAGCCTCAGCAGTAGCGGGGGTGATGCCAGGAGGCACTCCAGCCCTGAATCAGCCGATCCTTATTCCTTTCAACATGGCTGGGCAGCTGGGGGGCCAACAAGGACTCGTTCTAACTCTACCTACAGCGAATCTCACCAACATCCAAGGGCTGGTAGCAGCAGCTGCAGCAGGAGGCATCATGACTTTGCCATTGCAAAATCTACAAGGTAGGTAATGTTTAGCATTTTTCTAATAGTTTCTTTTCTCTGCTTGTTTCACTTTGTCTCTCTCTTTTAAACAGGGTGATCTCTTTATCCAATGAAATGTTGCACTTGATGCATATTGAAAGTTAATACTTGGATTGTTTTTGAATACTTGAGAGATACTTAAGAAATATTTGCATTTTTATAAAAACAAATTGGAGGTTGGGTCTTAGATTCTATGGGTCAGTAATGTAAAGTACTTGAATGATTCATTAGGCTTTTCTGTCATTGGTGATCAATGTTCCCTACTCACAGATCACTTCAAAATTTCAAATGGCAGCATGAAGACAAGTATTCTGTTTCACAACTGCTGATTAGGGTAGCTGAGTGAATAGGGGCAACTAAAAACACAGTATTGCATGAAAATCACTTTTAAAAAAACCTTTTATTATAAAATCAGAGTTTTCTCAGTTGCCATCAGTGCCTCAGATAGGCGTTCTCATTCTTGCTGTGGGAGGTCTGCTTTATCAATAAGGTTCTGCCATCCTCATCCAAGCTGTTGAGGGAGTTACATGACTCCAAAGTCACAAGCAAAAAGTTCATCTCTGTACGTTTCCTTCCCATTGTCTGAGCTGTACCATGTTTGCAATAGTTCTGCCCTAAGATATCTGCTGCATTCTCCCTGTGGTCTAAAATCAGACTGAAAAGCAGTTCTGTAAGATACCATACCCCTGTTCTTCCCTAGTATTCTCTGCTGTTCAATCAATGTGTCTAACACTGTTAGAAACAGTACTCGTACATATGATATAAAATACAGATGTATTTATTTACTACTCCTAATTATGTTGATTGCTTCTCAGAAAGCAGTTGCTGCTGAACAGAACTGAACCAAGTATAGCAAGATAAGCATTAGCCAATATCTTGCAATAGAATTGTACAGCTTTAATGGAAGAGGATGGTAAGGAAGTGACTGTCCAGTGTGAAAGTGATAACGGTGTGGGCAGGAAGTATCAAAATAAAGTTTTAGCTCTTTCAATTTATTTATTTAGGTTTTTTTATTTATTTCTTGCTGATGTAAATGGTAGGAAAAGTTTTCCTTGGACGGAATGGTAATTTTTTAAAATGAATGCTCTGCACTGCACCCTAAGTACTTTTTAGTTATTAAACTCTGGTGGCTGCTGGTTACCAGAAGAATTGTTTGAAGCACAAAATCCTACAGGTTGTGAAACAGAGAAAAGGAAGAGACAGCTCCTGTGTTGAACAAACTCCCTTACAAACCGCATGCATAGTATTGTCACCTGTTGGAATAGCTACTTGCCTTTACCTTGTGCATGTTTTAAAGTTTAATGTCAACAGACCTCTCTTATCATAGTTGTAAATGGTTTTCACTTTAATGTTTAAAATAATGTCTCTCTCATACCATTAAGCTGCACCGAAGAACCTGTCACTCATAAATCATAGATGAAAAGGACACACTAATGCACAAATTTTGCTTGTTTAAAATTTGAGAGTGCATGTAAAGTAGGGAACTCGAGATTAAAAATATAATGCAGGAACAGGAGCGGGTAAAAGCAGATACAACAAAGTGAAGGGGAAGTGGTTTTTTAGCGTAGGTGGATGATGAAATCTTAATGAAGAAACAGGCATTATAAAAATGTATCCTTCCACTCTGGAGTGCTCCAGGTTATAGTTGTTGGGTATATAGTATTATAAATAAACATAAGCTCGTGCAGTTCTTATGTCATTTATTCACCCCATGTTGCGAAGCTGGAAGGTAGGGATTAAGCCAGGCAACCTTTGCTCTTTAGTTTAGCCATGGGTGTCTAACTGCTAGCTAAAAGGTGTAACTCTGCTGCCAAATAAATTTTGCAAGCAATGACCTTACCAGATGAAAAGTTTTTCTTTATAATCTTTACTGGTAGATAGAAGCATGGGATCAAATAAGGACTTGCTGGAGCATCAGGTGCAGTTCCCTGTCTATGGACGCAATCACACTTTCCATAACGTAGCTGAAAGGAACAGAACCCACAAATTCACTTAGTTGCATCGCTGTTTGTCATTTTCTTTACCCTTCCCTCCCAATCCTCTAAGCAAGTGCCACTGTCCTCATTATTTGGAAGTGAAACTGATACACAAGGAAAAGAAGTAACTTGGTCAAGATAGCTCTTAAGAGTCCTGAATCACAGTTGTGAGCTTCTGTTGCTTCCTATATAGCCCACTACCCAATGCATACATGAATGAAGGTAGGAGTCAGGTGAGAGTGCTGTGTTTCTAGAGAACATCTTTAGCTGTGTGGTATCATCAGTTCCATTGAACCTGATTTACTTCTGGTCCCTGTTTTTTGTGGTTATTTGAAAGATAATCATAGAATGTGTGTTCTGTTTCGTAGTCAGTACTTTTATAGGTATACTCATAGAAGCCCATGCTTCAACACAATTTTGGTAATCCCTGCCCTTTGGGCGAAATCAGACCATATTCATCAACTTCCATCTCTCTTAAACCTCACTGTGGTGTGGTCAACCTAGATGAATGAAGGACATGTTTTCATGCTGTTTTCTAACCTGTCTTATTACTCCTGTTGTTGACACGTCTGCTGTCCCTGAATTTCCAGTGCAGTCAAGCATGGATGTCCACAGCTCCTGTAAGCTGGGTCTTCTCCTGTCTTCTTTTTCTTCTGTCGTCTGTAAACCTCTATACCTCTTCATCACAAACTACCCCAGCTAGGTAACGCAAAAGACACCCTGAAGACTTTTTGAATAATGTATGAATTCAGAAAAGTTCTGATCTAACAGAGTACTTGAATTCATACTGAAGGTTGATCAAGGGAGTAATCCCACTAAATTTTGTGTGATCCACATATATGTTTAACTGATTTTCTTCTCAGGGACTTTCAGGTCTTTTTCAGGGTGATAAATATGAGACCTCAGGGTGACTGGATAAAACAATGAAAACGCTTGCTTGTGGAAAGAGAAAAGAGCGTTCAGTGATAGGAATTATAGAGGGGATATGTTAAGTATTTAAAATAAGAAAACAAGAGTTTCTTTAAAAAGTCAAGACATTGGTAAAATGGAGCGATTAATGATATGGAAATTACTCACACAGTATAACTTATTCAGTGAAATTACCTATTCTTCAGCTGTCAGTTACTTATAAATAAGATTTTTTTTTTCCAGATGTATTTGTGTTAAATTGCTCAGTTGCTATATGGTCCTGAATCCACCACTAAGTCAACAGGAATTTTGTTGCTGTAAGGGAAAAGAGGTTTAGACTAAGCCTCTTTCAAAACTGTTTTCCTTGATGCATACCTGATTAATTTCTGTTCATTACACTATGTCATTTGCCATACGCACTGCTATACCATATCTGTTCCCTGAGCAAGTAAGTCAAATGTGTGTGAACAGAAGGAAGGAACGTGAATTCTTGCTGTGAAACTTACAAAAATGTTTTCCCTGGTTCCTATTAAGCAAATTTCATATGCACAAGGAATATGCAAAGAATACAATTTACTGAGATGCCAGAGGGTTGGTGGCAGAATAGAGCCATCTGCTTTAGAGAGAAATCCCTGAACATAACACCTATGGAACTTCGGCTTTCCACCAACCGTTCTTTGAAGAAAACAATAAAATCAACAACCATAACTTTTTACTGTAATCCACTAAAAGCACTGAAGATAAGAGTTTAAAAACCACCCAAGAAAGCTTTTGTCCCAAGAAATTTACACAGGTGTTTTCCCTTCACCATTTCTTAGAATTACAGCTGGAACACAGCCGTGCTTTCCTAACCAGCAAAAATTTTGGAGGTGTCAACAATAGCAATGGTGAGGTTGTGAGAAAGGAAAAAGTGAGGCAGGTACCCTACAAGACAATGTGTTGCCTGTCTGTTGCTTTCAGTCCATTGCTTCTTGTCCTGTCCTTATTGACTTAATGCAGAAAACACTCTGCCAGCTTTCCTCTTATCATCCAAACTGGTATTCATCAATATACAACTTTCCGTCTTCGGGAAACTTTTCTCTGGGCTGAACGGTTGCAGTTTCTGCATCTCCTTTGCCAGGTCAGATTTCTCTAGGTTTTGGGGGAAGTGTGTTCTTTTTTTTAATTTTAGTTATCCTTCTCAAGAGTCTCTCCAAGGGACTAGTAGTTGCTTAATCTGAGAGTATTCAGTAATGCCTGGGAGCTGATATTCATGGAAAGACATTCTTTCCTTACGCCCATCTGATTTTTATGTCTCAATGTAATATTTCTGTATATCTGAACAAAAAGATACCTTTGGGGGAGGGGGGGGCTGAGTTTGTTCTCTCTTGTTTTCTTAACATATTTTTTAGCCCTGTTGATTTCATGTTGAAATCACTGAGAAATGGGAAAGTATTCCAGTGCTGAGGAGTTGCTAAATGCTGTAGTCTCATTTTGTTCACTTTTCCATGACAGCCAAAGCAGTTTTACCTAAAAAATTAATGTATTTTAGCTATCCTTTTAGTATAGTATACATGTTCGAAATGAGAAGAAACTATCGCGGTGTCGCCTACCAGCTCACTGCTGGCTGCTCGCACACCATGGATAACAATTTGGTAGTCTCTCTGCAAAGGGTTAGCCCAAATATATTACATCATATAGCAATTGCACAACAGTGTTTTAGATATCTCCACTGATATGGAGCTTGAATGACACTTGAACCTTGAAGTTGGAGGTTCTAGCCTCATGGCACTGAAACTTTATGTATTTTATTTCCACTACACATTGTACTGTTCCTAAAGTGGATGTCAATAATTTATTTCCAAGCCAGAGTTTCTCAATCTTGAGTTCTGAAAGAAATGAGAACAAACTATCTCCCCAAATCGTTAGTGAAAGGCTTCAGTGCTGAAAGGAAGCCTTGCATGGCTGAAAATGTGAAATCATTAAATTACATTATTTAAACAGCGGCAGGTCATATTTTAGCTGCAATACAATAGAAGGGGAAATGTATTAAACATCTTGAGAGCTAGGAGACAGCCGTTAAAATGCACTGATATAGGTAACAATAGATATAGATGATGGTAAAAAAAATTAAAAAGGCTCTTTTTTATGTGGAGATCAGTCAAAATGAATGTTGGGTAAAGACAATGGTAACAAGAAGGAAAAAATGTATTGTTTACATTTATTAGATCTTGTTTCATCCAAACATAGATTTGTATCATTAATTGTGCAACAGATAAAGTAAACATGCTCTGTCTCCATTCCCCCATGTACAAACACCTTAAAAATCAGAAATCAGAGAGATGAAAAACAAAAAAGAGACAGAAAAGAAGTCAACTACAAACCTCAATTGCTTACTGATCTAGAGTCCAAATTCCAGTTTTTTAGAACATTTTCCCTTTTTAACTAAAGTGATGCAGTCCCTATTCATTTGTATTCCCCTTCAAGTAACATGAAATAGCTTTCAGAGTCTACAGAAAGGCAGTGTTTCACTTATGTATT
Organism: Calonectris borealis; assembly: GCF_964195595.1. Taxonomy (NCBI): domain Eukaryota; kingdom Metazoa; phylum Chordata; class Aves; order Procellariiformes; family Procellariidae; genus Calonectris; species Calonectris borealis. Next base: position 114,806,741 of record NC_134313.1, on the reverse strand, counting down.
TTAATGAGCACCAATGTCAGTAATAATCAAAATGATGTTTCACTTAGAGGAATAGTTTATTCCCAGGTACTTCTGCAGTGTACTAACATAACCAGAACAAGAATGACAAGAACCAAGAGAAGGAGCTGCACTCGCTAGCAATTTCTGTGAAGCCCTCAAACCAAATATACCTCCTCTATCACTTTATAAATGCTGCACATAATGCAGTCACTGTGAAGGGCTCACTTACACAACGAAGGGGTTAGCCACCCCCTAAGACTAACCTCCCTACCTTAGTACATGGAAAGAAATAGGAGAAATTTGTGCATCCTTAAGCACACTGTGCTATGCATGGAGTGCCTATGGATTAGCAGCCACTAGAGCAGGTTTCCTCAGGCTAACAGCTGTATCGCATCCAGACTGTGTTGTAGGGGAACTGAAGTAATAGGCAGAGATCCCCAAGATGGAGTAGGTAGGTTTTGTGTCTCCATCTGGTCTCCCAGGAAACGTACTGTTTGGGAGGCCTAACATTTGCCTTTGGAAGAAAGGGCAAAAATGGCTTTTCTGAACGTAGATGGTTCTTTTCTGGGCTGTTTTTCTGTTTGCTTGTTTGTTTTTGTTTGTTTTTTTCACCACCATACAAGGCTTCTCCTGTGGGGATGTTGTTACCCCATGTTAATTGCTCATCTTGTTCAGTGGCAAATTGCTGCCTTCACAGCGGGAATGTGAAAGGTTCAGGGCTTTATTAGTTACTAGTTGTTTATTGATCACTCCCAGTGTGTTAGCTATTTGTTGTTTGGATTTTCTGCCCCATAAGTTAAAGGCCTATCATCAGAGACATTAAAATGTGGTAGTCTTAATGCTTTTGTGCTCTGTTGTTGACTTCCACCCAAAATAGACCGCAGACATGCCTATTTTTTCACTACTGATGGTTATGGAACGACATCAGTGAGGAGTAATGATGTGATGTAGATCAAATTAATTCTGAAATCAAAGTGTTCACACCTACTTAAACTTTGCGGGCCAAGTTTTGGCAGAGTCTAAGTTTCCAGACTTGTATGCCAAGAAGCAGATGGGAAAGACAGAAGTAGTCTGCTCCCCTCCAAAGTTTCCACCAAAAACCTATTGGTTAACTACCCTTTAGCAGACATGATGACTAGGCTACGAGTTGTGGTGTGACTGGTATGCAAGACCTGGGCATTTCTGGGAATGTACCCCTTTATTCAGCCCTGACTCAGACTGATACTGCTTCTGGCAGGAGTATTCTGTGTGCAGGATTATAAACGAAATTTCTGTCAACCAGAACATGGATGCATTTTAATGCTGCTTTTAAAGTATATCTTTGCACCTGTTTCCAGGAGCCTTTAATCTTCTTCTTGAATTTAGACCGTGACAATTTAAATTAATGTAGAGAAAACTCATTCCAATAATGTTAAGCACTTAATTTACTGTAATCTTACAAAAGCCAAGAAATTTCAAATGCAAGTGAAAATCCTAGCTAGTGTTTGTCACTTTGTTCCTCACCTCCACCTTGTAACATACATGCTACATGCACTGGTAGATCACATGCAAATAGGTACATCTAGATCACATGCAAATAGATAGGTACATCTATATGGTATATACATATATGACTCATATGCTGATCCAAGACTCCTTACTGCAATCGAGTGAGTTATAGAAGGATTACCAGGATGGATTTGCAGCCTTCACTCTCAATTTCCTTGCCTTAGTGGATTTAAGTCAGACATTTATAGACTTTGTGGTTTAATTTCCTTTGTTTTTCCATGGTGTTTGTATTAATAAAATCCCTATGATTCATGTTTTAAAAACTCCCTGGATACAAACTTGTGTTCCTGATAGACCAGTGAGATTCTAATCAAGCACATATATATTTAGGGACTTATAAAAACAACAAAGTCTTTATTGACCAACTGGGTTTACGGGCATTTTTAGTGGTGTGAATTTTGAATGCATGGAACATACAAGTTAACCGCCTGGGAACCAATTTCTTTAATGAAATTTCTTTAAAGTCTATGTGGTTCTATACCACAGAAGCACACACCTCCTCTTTTTTTGGAGACCCCCTCTTTTTCTTTTTTTTTTGATTGTCATGGAAAGTTCAGAAGATGTCTTATGACTTTCTATTACAATCTTAAAGTTTATGCATCTTGAAACATTTTACAGCATCTTTTTTTTTTTTTCTCCTTTTTTTTGAGAAAAAAATTCTGTCTGCCACTGAGATTGCTCTAGAAATGGGAACAGGACCTGTCTGGTGACATCAGCAATGATGCAAGTGAAACTCCTTGGGTTTTCTCGTCCCCAGACCTCTATGCAATTTTATGTCCTTTGGGTAGAATTCTGAACTCATGGAGATCTTCAGGCCTCGGTCTCATTTTGCTTCTGATCCCTGAAGCTGCTTTCATTCCTTGAATGTTTTGTCATTATAAGCCTATTTCTCTGACAGACGTAGCAGAGACCACAGATGCGAGATCTGTGTTCTGCTCTGCGCTCTGCCCCGAGACGTCCCGTGTGATGGCAGACAATTCACGCATGTTTTCTGCAACTCGCATCCCACCTGTAAATGAATGTGCTGGTAGTTAGCACTATGCTTTCCTACAAAGTGGCTTAAATCACTACTGTTAGATGCCTTGAGCTCCTCAGACACAGCTAGATCTTTGCTAAATGTCCTAAATTCTTAAGTTTTGTCCTGGTTCATAGATGTAAAGGAGGCTAGACTCTTTTTCAGTAGCTGCAATAATAAGGTGAAGTTTCCTTATTTGGGACCTACAGTGACCTTTTCCAGCCCATAGAAGGATTGGAAGTTTCCACCAAAGTTAATAAGATCCAACCAATATAGATTCTTAGACTACTGCCTGCTATAGGATTTTTTGCTTATTTATTTTAACATGAATATTGCTTTTAAACTTAATCAACTGTAGATTTGACATTCCTTACAGACTATTCTGTCACTTGGTTGTGTTTTGTTATGATAAATTATGTGATGCTAAAAAGAAATCTTCAGCATAAAGACAAGTTTCTCACCTCACTTCCATGATTATTTCCATTCAGGTCAATGCTGATGCTTTGGATTTACATAATCTGATCCCTGGATATCTTTCCCTTTCTGTTTCTCAGATCCCATTTCAGTCTCTTGTCCCTTTCCTCATCCAGTGTTGTTTGTTTCTGTCCATCCTTCATATTTCAGCTTGTTTTTCTAAAGTTATTCACAACCCAAATATTCCTGAATGTATTTTGTACTGTGCAGCTGATTTCCCATTACATCAGCAGTAATAAATGAAGAAGAGGTAAATGTCTGGAGGTGATAAACCTGTTGTAATTTTCCCAGTATATTCGGCCTCTGTATTTTAGAAGATGCAGTTGTAACAGGACACGAAACCTGTCTAAAAAGCAAGAAAATGATAGTAGTACATTTTCAGGAAATTCACTTATTGGCAACCTGAAAGTTGTTTCTTTTATTTTGTTTCTTTTCGACAGGATGAAACCTCTCAAGAACAAATTTTGTACATGTTCTCTGAGAACTGTAAGTTTAGCAATCTGAACAGAGCAATCACTTTCAGATTCTCTCTTCGAGATTTTAGCTTTTACTTTCCCAAATCAATGCTTGTGGACTGTAAAGGAAGACCGTGTTCCCCTTGCAGCACTGTAGCATCTTTAAAAAATATTCGGTCCCAGCTTTTTTTTTCCCCCGTTCATTTTACTGGTAACAAAATCAGTTCTTTAAATCTTTGTTTTACTCTGCTTTAGCAGGAGTGGTAGTTCAAAGTTATGTCTTATGAAATTACATTTATCTAATATAAGCATGTTGGTCAGTTGCAACCAAAATTAAACACATATACTATTTGTTCCATTTGTCAGAAGAATATCATTGGTTGTAAGTGTAAGACTTAGCAAGTGTATCTTTATGCATTTATGTTCCCATGAGTGCCATTATTTTAAAATTTCTTAGTGGTATTTATATATATTCAACGTTTGACATCAGATAATTTGCGTTTGCTATGTTTGTGAGATAACTCACAAGGGAGAAAGCTCTATTAAATAAATAATAGAGATAAATTTTATACTTCCATATATTTCAAAGCTAATGCAGCTAACTTGCAGTGGAATGGTAACATGAAGACACAGTGCTATAATATGATTGATTTGTTTTGACAGCAGCCAAATAATTGAGAGTGAAAGGTGTCAGCACAGATGAAATATTGTATAAGCCACATTCAGAAGGCAACCCCAGCAGCAATAGCAACTGGAGTTTTATTTCCTTTGATATCGCACTGTTACTCACTTCCAGTTTATTATAAAACCATGAAAGGTATGCAACTTTCCATGTGATGGAGGCTTTTATGGAGGGGATAGAAACAGAAGTTTGTCAGGTTCTTGAACAATAGATACTGACAATGGGATTTGTGATGGATACAATATACAAGGGTAAATTATCTTAATCTTTCCCCCTGGTTTTCTCTCTTCTTTTAATCCCTTTTTACAGGCTACTGCTTATCTGGCATCTTACCTCTAGCTTTGAGGGTAAGTGACTCCCTCCAGAGCAACCATCAGTGTCAGTCTATGGATTGCCTGGCAGGGGATTGATGCAAAAGCAGTGCTGCTATTACCCTCCCCAGCAGTGAGACTTGTTTTTAGATCACCTCTTCTGCACAGCAAACTATACCCATTCTGGCTAACTGAGACAGGGCAAGGCTTGTGTATTTGCATCATGGCATCCTACTGCACTGCAAGGAACAAAAAGAACTACAGCATCTTTTGAGCCTAGGAGAGTGTAAGTGTGCAAATAACCTAGTACAGAAGGTAGCCAAATAGACCAGCTGAAATAATGCCTGAAAGCAAGATGATTTGAAAATCACTATTGGTCTTCCTTAAAAGCACACTGAACAAGAGAAGAGGGCGTGCCTGTAAAAACACAAGCTAGAAAGCTTCCTTTGTTCTGAAGCCCCATTGACTTCAGTGGGAGCAAGACTCCAAGTTACAGTTTGAATTGAAATGTATATGTCCCGTCATTCATTTCAGAAATGCTCCATTAAGAAGACACAAGTCGATGTGAATGACAAGGGTTCTCAGTAATGAGCTCTTGCTCATGCAAAACAAAACAAACTATGACAACCATCATGTTAACAAGATCAGGAACCCTTGTGGCTTTGTAATGTAACATCTAATCTATATCTATACCTATACAAATATAATTATCTTACTTGGAGAAAGGTAAATAACAGAATGGGATGAGATTTCCAATGCAGAGCAATTTATACAGTCACATTCCACTTGCATTCTCTTTGTCTCCTGATCTGATCATTTCATAAATGGCATGGTGGAAATTAGAAACCTAAACGTACTTGTATAAATAAGGAAAAAGTTTTCGCTGAAGTAGTGTAGGAAGGCAGGACGTAAGCCATTGTTCATAAAATAAATCTTACTGTATAGCAGGCTGCATCTACTGAAGTATTTTGGTTTAGAGAAGTAGAGCAGACTTGAAGTTAATCCCTCTGGTTTCACCATTTGCCTCATGTTAGTTTGACGTGCATAGACCAGATTTCTTTTGGAGGAAACTAAACTAGAAGCTCCGCTGCAGGTGCACACCAACTGCACTCCAGAGCCAAGTGGAGACACAAAGGCCCAAACCAATGGCTGGCCCTTTGGACAGCTTCAAGACCCATACGTTCAGTGCAAGAAACCAGAGAAAATACAGTCCAAAGTAAAGACCCTGAACGGCAAGTAGAGGAAAAGAAAGGGACTTAGAGCCAACTACCTCCGTTTACTGATCCTCTCATACTGCAGCAAATAATTGCTGATGTTGACATAGCCTTAAACCTGTATTTAGAGCTTCAGGAAGAAGTGATTGGTGACTGGTGTACATGCAATGAAAACAAATCCTACGTTGCTGATGATTCAGAGCAATGTTATTTAGGTAGAGGCTTCTGTTAGAGTACTGAATGCCCAGGTTGCAGGGTTGTGCAACTTACGTAATAAATAAGTCTCTGCCATCAGCACCTGCAGAGTTAAATTTAACTTGGCAGCTCTGATTTTACCCACCAGCAGCTGTAATGACTTGTTTAGTAATTGTAGGAAAAATGCTGCAAATGGAATGCCTGAATGTTGTGTGTATATAAATCTATTGATAGGCACTGAAATGGGGACATAGACATCTAAATCTGAAGTTCTGATTTCTATTTGTTAGTGTGTGATTCACAGTGGAAACATAGGCTTCTCAAGCGTCATGTTTTCTGTACGAATGTTAGTCTCCTCATCAAGAAGTATTCAGAATTCATGAAAACATGGGTGGTTGAAAAGACTCTGAGGAGACTACATAGTTTTCATGAGAAGTCTTTGTTTTCCTTTTCTTTCTAATATACCTTCAGATTTTTTCTTTTTCACATCCCTGCTTGTATCTATGAACATGTGCATATACTTCTACTGCCCCTTTTGAACTTCAGCTAGACCCTCATCCAGGAGCCTCTAGCCAGTAGGCTGTGGAATAGAAACTCCTTCTGAGAAGAATTTCGCAAAGTAATATGAAAAGATAGAGGAGCTAGTTAATAGAAAGACACTCAAGTGTCTAGTGTGCTTTCTGGCCACCATAATTGGGATTCCTCTTTGGTTGCTCACCTCTTGACCATTAGAGGCATTTGCCAATCAGTTGCTGACTGAACAAAAAGCCACTAAAAGAAATATGAGGGCAAAAATGAAAAGACAAGTGAGGTATAACCCAAAAAGCACAGCCTTCTGGCCCTTAGCTGGCCGGGCAAATGGAAAAGAGAAAAGAAGTATGCTAGCCATCCAATTGAACCAACTCATAGGCATCTCCCACATTGAATATTTTTGTGGGCCTTTTACTGGTGGGTCAGATAACCCAACCAACTACTTGTTTATTTAGCTGAAGATAAAGTTGTTAACTTTAAAAGTCTTTAGAGGACCAGGCAGGTTGTCTTCATAGTAATCCCTATAGACATGTTTTTGAAGACTTCACTGCTGTGAATAGCTTCCTTTTTAGATGACAGGTTTTCTCTAAATCAGGAAGCAAGGTGAACATTTTCCCCCACACCTCTTCATATCTGAAGTAATTCCACATCATTGTTACAAGTGGTCAGCTCTAAGTGGTGATTGTGATATGCCAGCACAGAGCCAAATCCGGAGGCCTTCAACTCTCAGTTTTAGTGAGGCAGATTCACATTAGATGTGATGCTTGAAGCTCTGTTGACATTTGGGAGTTTGGGTTTTAAAAAAACCCTGTGTGAAGACCCTCAAGGTTTGGCTGACTATAACCTGCAAATGGTTTGGCAAGACCCTATTTACAGAGACTGCTCAAGAGCCTTTCCCTTCCCCCATTTCAGTGGTCAGCACTGACACGTTGCATTATGAGAAAGAGCCCCACTTAACGCAGAACTACTTTCAATTGTCATGAGCACTCAGCCTTATTTAAACTGACACCCTCTCCATCACCCCCAAGCTAGAATCCCAATGTCAGAGTGCTTCAAGAAGTTGGGATTCAAAGCTGTACTGTCTTGCTAAGAGCTGTGATTGAGTGGTGCAAAACAGCACAGAGATGAGCTTCAGAGATGGAAGGACAATCCCAAAGGTGGAGGGAGACATGGTAAATATGGATGTGCCAGGTAAGCAGAGGAAAAGGGAGTGAAGGGAAGGCTTGCATGTGGGTTCAGATCAGGAAAGAGACTTGAAGGACCCATGCTTCTCTCTTCCCTTGCACTTAAGCAGTTCATTAGACTTCAGTGATCTGGGGTCATGCCATTAGAAAGGGTTACAATTCCTTTGTGTTCCAAGAGAAGATACAACCCTTCTTTCTCCCACCACACCAGGTTGCTCTGTTGGAGTTTTTGTCCTTCAAGGTTTGGTGCTGAGGTTCTCAAGTAATAAGAACACATGAAAGCAATCTGAGATTTGTGGTGTGAGGAAATGTAGTCTACCTATAAAAAGAAGAAAATGACCACATGATCACTCCTGCCTCTTTTTGATTCAGCAAATGCTTATGCATATGTCAGCTCAGGCATTCAAGTGGTTCTGTTTAATATGAAAAAGGGTCACTTTAATGATTCACTGTTTACTAATGTGGAAACTGAGGCAATGTTTCTCAGCAGGACAGTAACAAAACCAGCCATAGAAACCAGGTTTTCCAAGTACCGTCTGCCAAATGTACGTTTACAAATTTGTAGGAGGAGAGCACTATGTTTAAATTAACGTAAGAAAATAACATTTTAGAGAATACTGTTTCAGGATATTTTTTGGGCATTCCTATAAAGCATTTCTTATAGATTGCTTTAAAGGCTGAATTCTGCTTGTCTCACAGGCATATCCCATTGGTTTTAGAGTGGTTTCCATGAGTAGAGTTAGCAATATTCAGTCATATATTTTAGCCCAAACAAAGGTTCTATTAGAATATGTGAAAAAGAATAGTTCAAATAAAGCACAGTCAATGGCTGAACTGTGAGTGGTTTTCCTCCTTTTCCTCCTTTTCTGTGTTCTTTCCCCTAGAGAAGTACATGATTACAGTAGGGGTTTGGGATTAAGTAATCATGTCTGCTTTCTGCAAATCTAAAGCAGTTGATATTCTTGCCTGAATTTTTGGTTTAGGAATGAATGTCATTGTAATGAAAAACTTTTAGTTCTACATACTGTTATATTTCAAATATGTACTTGCTTTTTAGAGGCGGGGGGAGAAGAGGGGAGGGAGGAGTACCACTACTTGGGTCTCATGCCAGACTTTAATGTAAAATTAATTCCTTTAAAAAGATTTTTAAAAAACCACAACATTTTTCTAATGTGCATTAAGAATGTTGGAGAGCTCACTGAAGCATATGCTTTGAGCTTTCAGGAGCAATCTGTAGTCAGGCATTTTAAATGAAAATTGATTTGTGATTTACATGGTCAGTGGAAAGAAAATTAACTTATGGAAGGTTGTAATGAAATATTAGACAAGTAAAAAAGTAGATGGTGATCTAGTGGAACTAAAAGTCCCATCTGGAAGAATTCTGTGACATTTTTACATTTATCTGTGTTCTGCATGAGTTGTAATGTTAGTGGTAATTTTATGGGACTGAACTGAAATGAAAAGGGTGTTATCACAGATTGCCTACAATATAGGATTGTGTTCAGTGGAGAGTCCTGTATCCTTTTCTCCATTTTCCTATAATATGACTCATTGCACTTTTTTCAGCTACTGTTGTTGAATTCATTCAGCCTTTTACTTGAGGTTATTAAAGAAGAACATCAAATGCGCACAAATACAATCTAGCAGCACATTTAAAAGCAACACTGCTGCTTCCACTTACTCCTGCATAGTTGAGGCACTGTCCAGGAGACCCTTTAAAATACATCCTGAAGTAGCATGTTACCCCTCTGAAACCCTATATTAACACAGTTTTAAAAATATTTTATCTTTTGATTTGTGTCTTATCAGCATAGTACGAGTAAAGAATACAGCCATGCTTCTGTTATGCCGTCCCTTTTGAACTCTGATATTCAGTGTACGACATCCCTGATTGCTCTTCCTGTCAGCTTCTTGGAGAATGAAGAAAGAGAAACATGTCAGAATAACATGATGCCATACTCCCTGCACTCTTCTCCTGCTTTTGTACTAGAAAATCTTCCTCCTGTTTCAATAATCCAGACTTTACTGGTATTGGAAAAAGGAACTCTTGTACTACCTTCTAACAGATAATCTTCTCCCTTCTGTAGTCTCCATCTACGACAACTTCTGATTTATCATAGCTTATGCACTTTGAAATATAAGGCTCTGATTTGGCAAAAGATTAATATTCTTTGGAATCAGTAGAATCTATTAAAGCATTTGGCAATATTAGTCCTATCATGGATTTGAAATACCTCCAATTTTCAAAATCTAGAGAAAAATCTCCCCATCAAAGGCATTCTGTTATTAAATGAAATAGCTCTATGTCCTATCAAGGTCTTATTTGTTGTGGGCATCTTACTTCCCTTTTCACAGGAGAGGTGTGTTAGATTCCCTAAGCAGGTAAAACTAGATTTATGCAATTTCTTTTTCTCTGTTCATTTAGGAAATATATAGGTCTGATTTAAATACATGCCAAACATTCTAGTTTCTTTGAACGGCACAGGGTTTCAATATGACTCAGCACCATGCAGGATTCAAACAGACTGTAGACTTGTACCTCTTCTCATGGTTATTTTTTTCTAATGAAGACTGGAGAATCAGGTTTGAAATTATGCCATGTGCATATCACTGTTAGCTGAAATAGTCTTAAACATCACGTTGTGCAACGAATATATGCAATGTATTAGTTTGAATAAGTGCGTTATTGAAGAATATAGTTTGAAACATACCATGTTATTTCTCTGGGACATTAATTTTGCATATTTGAAGCATAATTGAAAGAGGAGAAATATCACAAATCTATCACAAACAGTATATATGTTTTTCAATAGAATGATGTGGCTAATGATGGTAGGAGCAGCCTTTCTAATCACAGGATACTGTAAAGGTCAATATTAGGTATCGGCTTTCCATCCTGTCCATCTGAAACAATATACCATAGTGAATGTAATCAGTAAATGGTGGTAAATGAACCTATTAGAAACATTAGCATTGCAGAAAGACAAGATTTGAGAATAGTTGTTAAGTGGATCCTGCAGCTGGTAATTGTCATCCTGGGAATAATTACACTAATTAATAGTTGCTAACCCCAGACCCTTGCGCCTGTGACTTTGAATGAGTTAATGATTGCTGCTCTGGAGAGTGTATCGCTGGTAGATTTTCAGTAAGTGTCAGCAGAGTAAAAAGGCCCCAGGGAAGAGACTTTGGCTCTGATGATCTTTAGGGTCCCCATTTTTACAAACCACAAGTACATCACTGAACGATCAGATAACGTCTCCACACACCACAAAGTAGTTGGGGATTTTCTAATGAAGAGATCCATTTCATCATATAGTTCCTGATTTGTAAAGTTAATATTAAGTTCATGTAACCTCAGACTCATAGCACTTGCAATCAGCAGGTTTTGCTTCTGAGACTGTGCTTTAACTGAACCACAAAAGCCAATTTTTTCTATTGTCTTTCCTCCTGACCCTAGTTAAGTGGACTCTATTTCTACTGGAGTTAATTTAAAATGCTACCAAATCTTTATTGACATCATTTAATTTTTGTAGGCTTTTAAAGACTGGGAAGTTTATTTTACATAGGAGAGTGGGTCCAATTCCTTTGACTATTCTGTCCTCTTTCTCTTTCATCTCTCTCGCTCTTTCATCCCTCCCATCCCTCAATAAATAAGTATATGAATCCTGTAATATAAATGAATTCATGGCATATAATCTAGCTATCTTCTAAGGGTGATTATCCGGGATAATCCTGTATCATTAAAATCAATAGTTGACTGGTGTCAAAATGGCAACAGAAGAATGCCAGTAAAATCAAAATTATGTTCATTAAGCACAAAGGAAAATGTAAGGAGAGGAGTATTGCTCTTGATCTTGCAGTCTGTGAGGGAAAGGAATATTAATATACTTTGGAATATTAGTGTATGGCCTTTGATCAGATGGAATGATAAAAGATTGAGTGCTGCCCCATGTTGGAGCCCTTTTTTGTCTAAACAAACAAACAACAAGGTAATATTGTAATATCATAAATCCAGATTACTTACACTACTACACTACTAGTTGAGGATTCCTCATATTGTCTTCAGGGAGTTAGAAGAGATCGTAAAGTTAGATCTTCTCTTAACTGCATTTGCTGCTTCTGATGGTTCCCATGGCCCTCCAAATGGACAAGAGAGCTCCTTAAGGACAATGTGTGTTGTCCTGGTCTGAGCTGTAAAGCTGCTAGTTGAAAAACATCCTAGCCATCTTTAGTTAGGTAGAAAAGGAGAACTGCTTGTAGAAAAATCTATGAAAGTTTCAAAGAATTGGAAAAATTGGTGCTTAAATGTTGCTTTGAATGTAGAACCTAGAATATAAACCTAGTATCCGTACAGCACTTTGAAGCAAGAATAAACAAATGAATGAGGGGGCAGCTCATTCGTTTTCTACAGTCTGCAATAGAGAGTTTATTTTGTAAATATTTTCTTTTCTCCAGCACCTATTTCTCATAGGCTTGTGGTATTTTTTCTTTGCTTTATTTTGTTTACTAATTATGCCCATAAAGGCAAGTGTACATAGTGCCAAAGTAAGATAAGAATGCTGAAGTTTTTAAGGAAGAAAGCAGAATGAATTTTAGGAGCTGCATAGGTACTAAATGGCTCCCTTAGAGACCACAGTGTCATGTAGGCTGAGAGGAAAATGTCCCCAGGCTTTTGAAACCAGATATAAAAGTTAAATAATTGCTATCTCCCTTAATTAAGATCCTGTGATTCCCCACATGACAATTTATGGAATAGCATGTTTTGTAGTGGTAAGTATAATATTTGTCTCAGAAGGAACAAACTATTAGAAAAGTATTGAAGTAGCAGAGCAAAAAGGTACAAAACAGTTAAAGAAACATATTCCTTTGCCAACAAAAATCATTAATTCTTAGAGTCCTTCCAAAAGATTTTATCTCTGACAATATGTTAAAAAATTGTAAATATTTTAAGCATGTTCATGCTGCATTATGTCATGGCAGTAGTGATGAAGCTCAATTGTCTCTATCTTCATTCACACCCCTGAGAAGGGTGGCGAATAAAAAGATGATATCAGGGTTAACTGCAGGTCTGCTTATCCTCTGTAAAACAAGAAGAAAATGAACGAGATGGATATTTTGTTGTGTTTATACAGAAAGTTTCAAGGATGCTAATGTCAATTTGATAAGTTAAACAAAAGAATACCAAAATGTTATGGCACAAGAAAACAATCCCGAATAACAGAAGACTTTGGGTGAAAGAACAGAAACTGGGTGGAAGATAGTGTTCATGGAAATTGCAACCCATCCAGCAATGCAGGATGAAAACAATGGCACTGAAAATATGCCAGTTGTCCAAAAAGGTGGATATGATATACAGCAAGAAAGGAATAGAGAAATAGTAGTAAAGAAACTACTTTGTGAATGAATAAGAGAGCTTGGCTTTTAGAACTACAGAGCAGTGCCTGAGTGTTTGAACTCAGACAGTGGCCCAAAGAGCTGGCACAGGAGGTACTGACACTCTGAAAATGGTTAACAGAGCCCATAGGGTCTCCTCACGTCGGTGCTGAGAGTGAGCCTGCCCCTGGAAGACAACAGTCATTGCTCAGTGACAAAGTTAACCAGACAGTGCATAAACTCTTGACGTTTGACATCAAACAAGCAGATTAGGTCTTTTGTTCCAGACATAGCAAAGATCGTGAGACTTGTGTGAGAGAGCAAAGGACACAAATTGGAGGCTTACAGCGAGTGGTCTCATTTTTCTCTGAGTTGCAAAATTAATTACACTTAGAGAGTCAGTTCTTAGACTGCTGTTGCTGAAACTGGGAATTCGGAGCTAAATTTCCAGAGGACTATGACTAGACAGGGTCTAGCCTCATGTTCTAGAAAGAGCATAGACTTTATTGAATCCTGTCCGTTAAACTCCAAAGAGCTCTCATTGCCTTTTTTTTATTTGTTTTTAGACTTTGATTCACTGTGCTTCAAAAGACAGCAGTCTGTCTAAGCAGGGAAAATTTGGTTCTGAATCAGTATTATAAAGATAAAAGGTTAGTGAAAATCACAAAATTAAAATTAAGTCTGGATTTGAGATGGACAGAGAAACAGTAAATCCAAATAGATGGTGAGGCACAAAAATGTTAAGCATAAAGCCAAATAACATAAATCGGGAAAGCCTGGAATTAAGCAAAAACGTGAAGAGAAGTCCTGGCCCAATTGGATGGAATAGCAGAATTTCCTTTGATTTCAGTCAGGTCATTGTGGGGGGAAAACAGAAAGCTGAAATACATGGGAAGAAAAATGAAGCATTTGGAAGAGCCAGCCTGAGAATTTGAGACAAATTCTCTCTGGAGGCATGGTGCATCAGAGAGTCTTTTTTGCTCTCCAGTCAAAATGCTAAATTGCATCAACACTGCCATTAGGAAAGGCCGTACAGCTTAGAGAGTGAACACGGCAAGTCTACATCCAGAAGAGGGGCTACTTCTGGTTCGTTAAAGAAATATTCATAGAATCATAGAATCATAGAATCATTAAGGTTGGAAAAGACCTCTAAGATCATCGAGTCCAACCGTCAACCCGACACCACCATACCCACTACACCATGTCCCTAAGCGCCTCATCTACACATCTTTTAAATACTTCCAGGGATGGTGACTCAACCACTTCCCTGGGCAGCCTGTTCCAAGGCCTGACCACTCTTTCAGTAAAGAAATTTCTCCTAATGTCCAGTCTAAACCTCCCTTGGCACAACCTGAGGCCATTTCCTCTCGTCCTATTGCTAGTTAGTTGGGAGAAGAGACCAACACCCACCTCGCTACAACCTCCCTTCAGGTAGCTGTAGAGCGCGATGAGGTCTCCCCTCAGCCTCCTCTTCTCCAGGCTAAACAACCCCAGTTCCCTCAGCTGCTCCTCATAAGACTTGTGCTCCAGGCCCTTCACCAGCTTTGCTGCCCTTCTCTGGACACGCTCCAGCACCTCCATGTCCTTCTTGTAGTGAGGGGCCCAACACTGAACACAGTATTCGAGGTGCGGCCTCACCAGTGCCGAGTACAGGGGCACGATCACCTCCCTGCTCCTGCTGGCCACACTATTTCTGATACAGGCCAGGAGGCTCTTGGCCTTCTTGGCCACCTGGGCACACTGCCGGCTCATGTTCAGCTGGCTGTCAATTATTATATTATATTACTCCTTTGCATGTGTCTTTGTGTGACTTCTTGTCACTAACGTCTTTGGAATAGGGTGGCAATAATTCAGCCCATGGAAACAAGATGTCCATCATAACATATGTTGGCAGGGAATAGAACATTTATGAAATAAATATTTGAGTGTGACTGTAAATGTATTTTACTTCTGTTTTGAGTGGGATGTGGGAGAAGGGTTGCTAGTTGGAAGCGAGATGGAGAAAGATAAGAGAGGGACACTTTTCTGGTAAAAAACAATAAAGCAATGGAAAGACATTATGGCCAAAAGTATGTTCTGCTGGTTTTAAAATTCCTGTGCACAGTAAAACTAAATCAGCCAAATCTCTCCAGAGGTGTATTTTATCCAGTAAGGATGTAAGAAAAGAGCAGGATTTGCTACTCAGTTTATAAAATTGTTCAAACATTTAAATACAGCCGCTACCATAATACATAGACACAAGCCAACGTCACTATGCTAGATTTTTTGCAGTGTAGCAGTTAAATTTCAAAAAGTTTCAGAAGCTTCTGTCGGATAGAATTCCAGAATTTGACCAGCTTTTCCAATGCTCATCTCTCTTCAGTGAGGCTGTACAGCTGGTAGCCATAAAAACAGACACTCTCAATGTATTTTTAGCCCTGATTCCACCTACCACCAGAATGCCAAGAAGTTTCTCCTTGGTATTTGGTGTACCTTTTTGCAAGAAAACAGGAGTATTTATAGTGTGTTAGGATTCTATGGTTATATATCAGAAATTTTTATTATGAAATGTTTTTTGTAAACAAACTAAATTCTACTGGGAAATATACAGATACCATTCCTTTTTTTTCTGGGTTTTTTATTATTATTTTTAATTAGTGCTCTCCACAGAGTGTTGAAAGTTATGATAAATGTTTCCTGGAGCAGATTTTCAACCTGTAACTCTGAGGAAGAAATATGCATTTAAAGATGTTGCTTTATATTTTGACTCTGAAGGGGATTTTAAAAAATACTCTCACTAGATGCTTTACAGTTTCTTTTCTCAAAAGAACTTATAGGATATCTAATGAAGGAAGTTTATCCTAGCATTAAAACTGAGCTAAATTTGTGTGTATGTGTTTATTATTTTCTAAACTACATGACTTCAAACAGTTAAAGCACCAGGCTCAGCCAATATGGAAATACAGCTGAATTTGAAATTTACTATATGCTGTTTCTGCTTTTCATTTTTTACCATTTCACACCTTGTCCGCATCTCGAGCAAGCTTGTAAGTTTCCTACGCATACATTTCTTGTGATGATATATTGTCCTGGTGGAAAATTTCATTTACTGGCTGTGCCCTTTGCTGAACCTGTTGCTAGTCAGGGAACATGATAAGCGTATAAGTAGCATGCTACTTCATTTATCATACATCGTTTTAGACACTCAAATATCTCATATGCAATTCTGCATTCTGCACCAAGGGAAACTACTAAATTTGCACGAAAAAAAATCTACAAATAAATTGTCAGTTTATAATATATAAATGTATCATCCTAATAAAAATTAATCATAGTTTATACTAAAACTGTAAGTGCCCTTTATTTTTTTTTATGGCCTCAGTAACCACATGCTATCAAATACTAATAGAAAATATCTGGCTTTTGTGATTTGGTGTATAGCAGAATTGAAAGATATAAAAATACTGTCTATTTTTAATAATTGAATTACATTGCAAATAAATCACAGGCTTGAAATATCCAGCAGTGCTAAGAACATTCTGCTCTCCTAGCATTTCTCTCTAGCTTAAACATTCACCATATCTTGTATAAAACAAAATTAGATTCAAAAAGCAACCAGAACAGCAACGCCAACAAAATCCTTTAACATTTAGGGTATTTAGAACTCACCACAAAGAAAACAATGGCAAGAAATTTAAGGTCAAATAAAACCAAATCTATCTGATGTACTAGCTGTTCCTAGCAGAGCAGTCAGGCCTCCCTAATTTCAGTAACCTGTCATCTATTTCAAAGCTTCTTCAGACCGTCATTACAATATTTTACCTACAAGTTGCTTTTTATGTCCAACATAAAATAATCTACATCTTGTCAAGATGTTGCATTTGAAATGTTGAATGCAAAGCTCTGATTTATGTTAAACAGTGCTTACACTAATTACAACCTTTCACTAAGATATTGGACTATGAAAACATGTATCTTACATTTATATAGCACCTTTCATCCTGCATCCTTTAAAAACTGCACATAAAAGAGTCACCTCAACTACCTCTCATATATATCCATTTCTAGGGAGGAGTAGAAGCATTTAATGGCTCACAGTGACATTGCATTCTAGTTTTGAACTAGAGTTGAAGAAGGATTCGTTAAACAGAGTTTAATTACCTGAGCTGTAATTTGACTAGGTTATCAGAGTTGATACAGATATGGCTGGGGAGAATAGAGGAGGGAGGAAGAGAACAGGAATGAAAAAGCAAAACTGTCCCAGATGTCATGCATCCCCCCTCGGGGAGGAGGAAGGAACCTGCATACAGGGTTTTTTTGTACTTTTTGAAAACATTGGCTTTAGAAAAGATGCCAGGTAAGGTGATAGAATAGAATCTCCAAAACAGGTTTCCTTCATCTGAGAGGTTTTCCACTGGAGTCCCCATCAGAGTGATCATGCTTGACCTATGAAATACAAAATATTGATATGTAAGTGATCTGAATATGAAAATTGTTGTTCAGTTGTAGTCAAAATTCACCTAGATGAAGAGAATGGAAAGGTCTGAAGCCAAGTAACTTCCTCACATAATCACCACATATCATAAAAAATGGATGGGAAAGGAAAGAAGTAGAATTGGACCTGTACAAAATGATATAGCTAGTCTAAAACTTCATGTCAAGGAAATTTGTACCATCATTCGTATCTATATCTTTTCATAGGAACAAAGAGGTCACAATTTGGTATGACCTATAGGCTCTAAATTTAAAACTAAGAGCTGTGATTGGCTTTATTAGAGAAAGAAGTTTGCAAGGTTTATTTAAAACATTTTTTCCCATTTAAAAGTCAGTGATAAAGAGGTTGAAACTCAAGTCAGGTTTGGGACTTACAAGTTCTCCTCTAGAATTTTAGATGTAGATTCATTTACAGTTGCCAGGAGACTGCAGGGGCAGACACACAGAAGTTTCTGGTATAGAGCTGGATGACTTGTTGAGCTTCAACAGAATTAATGAAATCAAGGGCTCCTTTTAGGTTTGAGTAGTTTATGCTTACCTCTGTAAGCAGGAGATTACATCTACTACGTTAGCTGGTGTTTATTTTGTTCCTTCAGCTCATGGATGAAAAAAATTACCAGATAAATGGGTCATTCTATATTTGATGGACTTCTCTAGTGTTTTAATTATGGGATTTGGAGGTGGAATCCATTTTATACGAGAACGTTGCAAAAGAACAGATAGTTTCATAATTAAAAAATATCAGTCGGGTCTCTTCATGACCAGGTACTTCAGGTCAGTGCAAGGAGACTAATATTTGCTGCATTTAGTTTTCAGAAAGCAATGTGATGCAAAGCGATTGATAAAAAAATTCAGGTCATGCATTTGGTTTGCCAGAACCAACTAGAGTGGAGGACATGTGTCCTGCTTTAGAATGGTTGGAAATGTAAACAACCATGGCTTTTCCTCTATAAAGCAGACAGGGGCTCAGCACAGTGAGGGATCAACCTAGAATGGAAATAATTTCTTCTCACGTTGAACATGCCTCACCTTGCTTGCCTTACCGGCTTCTTTCATATGCTGTTGAAGTGGTAAAAGATGCTCATTCACTTTGCTTTTTCAAGCTGCTGATAAAACACAGTGTATTTAATATGAGTATAGAAGACAGGAAAAAACTCCTATGTGTTATGGAGGAAAGATTGTTGAGATACTTCAGTCAATGATGTTCTCATTTGTTCTCTTGAAAGATATCCAAGGCTGGTTAGTGGAACAGTTGATTTTATTGTGGTGGGTTTGTAGATTTAAAGATAGCCTTTGAAGAAAATCTGTGCATAGCTACATTAAAAAGAAAAAAAAAAAAGCAGGCAACTATGGTTTTATTGTGTAGAAATAATGGTTTACATGCCCATTATTTGTATCACCTTGCCATCTAAACGTGCTCTACGACCATTAATTTTCACCATATCTCTATTAAGTAATGTTATATCCATTTCATTGCTGAGGGAATTAAGATGCTGAGAAGTCAGGGAGCAATAGAATCCAAGATCTGCCTCCAAACTTTTTCCTATGCAGTGATCCCCTTCCTTTCCACAAAGTATTTTCCTCCCTTCCATGCTCAAGTTTAAAAATACCTGCAGAAAGGAAGCATCCCTAGAAAGAACAGACTCCAGGATCAAGAGTTGTTTCTTTTAGAAAAAGAAACTTCCATTAAAGAAGACTTAGACCTCTCATTCCCTATTATGTATTCCTCAACAGCACCTTGATTTTAGTTGCTGCCCTTGATTTATGTTTCTGGAGACAAGTGTTTTGTGTTGATGCCCTAGATTTGCAGTACTTCACATTCAGAAAAGAGTTCTGAACAAGGAGGAGGACAGAAAGGGCTCCATTATGCTCTAACTGCAGAGCTCCTTGGCAAAAGCAGAGCAATAGGATGCAGTCCCAACAGAAGTATTCAGGGGGAGAACCACCCTCCGTTAAAGGTAATTATGCTCCCTTGTGCTTTCCTGCGAGGCTGAGGGGACAGAGGGAGAGAAACATGGTCTACGGAGAGTTCTAGCTTCATATGGTTCAATACACTTGATGGCAATTTTTCTCAAGGTTGTTGGTTTTGTTTTAGGGTACAAGATTTCCCTTTGAATCCTGAAGGTAGCTATTAAATACCCAGAGGTTTGCAATATGTCTTTATTATTCTATTTCCACAGAGCAGTGGGGCAGAGCTTGCTCTAAAGTTGTTCTTGCTCTAGGTAGACTTCCTAGATAGAGGTACCTCTGCAAAAAAATTATGATTATTTTTGTTTGGTTGCTTGTTTATAATTTGTGTTATCTTGGTGCCTAAGGAACAGACTGAGGTCCTATTGTGCTGTGCACGTAAAAAATACAGAACTAGAAGGGCTCCCAAAGCTGCATGTAAGACAGGAGACCACAGATTAATATGGTCAGATAGGGAATACAAAGAAAGACTAAAGCAGTAGTGGTCAGTATGGTCTTAATAAACACTGTCTGTCCTTGAAGAGTAAATGAGAGGCGAAGAGGAAGGGCAGAGGTGGGCAATATAGATCCTTAAAAATGAAAACAGGCAGCTTGTATTTAATGTAACAAAAAAAAGGGTAAGCTAACTAAACAATGTGAAGAGGCATCTCAAATAGTAGCCTTGGAGAACCAGCAGCACTCTAAATGGGTAAAAGGAGATCAATTTCTTTTTTTGCGAGCAAAAAAATAATGTTGTCATAAGAGTTTGGACATGAGTTTTGGTTGTGCAAGTAGATAGGGAGAACCTTAAAATAGGCTATGTGTAAAGAAACTGTACGATTCAGGAGTTGACAGGCAGATTTGTTTGCTGTCAGCATATAGACGGAATTGAATTTGTGTCTTTGAGATTATTCGGATAAAGTATTAGGAGGACCAGGAACAGGATCTGAAGAAACTGTTACAGAAAGCTGGAATGAGGGATTAGAAGGATCTTTTGCAAGGCATGCCAATGAAGCAATTAGAAATGTGAGATGTGAAGTGCTTCAGGATGGAGCACTGAATCTTAACAGGTTTAGTTGAGTGCAAATGTTGGGGAGACAGATTGTAGAGGTATATGGTGAAATTAGTAAACAACTTCAGGCTGTGATTGTGAGTATATGTTTAATTATTAATTAACTGAAGAAGGCAGCTGGAGCAGTACTTGTAGTGTCGGATGAGGTCAAAGATGAGGTTAAGGCTGATATATTTATATTTATTTTTCTAAAACTAAAGCAAATTAGTATTTTGAAAAAGGAAGAGCCAGCAGGGCATGAAAGGTGATGAAGAAAAGGCAATGAGGGTATCTCCAGTGAGGAGAGAGGACCTTAGTAAGACTAGTAAGAAACTGATGGTTGGAGAGAGAAAGTTGTAATTGCATTGTATTTTGTCAATTTCCCCTTGGAAGACATCAGAGCAGTACTATGTGGAAAGGGGATTGAAGAAAGCAGAATATAAAGAGGAAGCTGGTGGTTTCCTCATGAAGAAACATTTGGGTCGGTATGAGACATCAACAATACAGTAGAAGGGAGAGAAGACTTAGACGCAGGGTTGTTGAAAGGAAAAGCACAAGGAGAAGAATGGTGTTGTGACTTGAAGTAGAAGCCACAGAATGGGAGAAGCATCTTATTCTCCTCACAAGTTAATTCAGGTCAGGCAGTGCTGGAATAGGAGACACTTCCACACAGGATGGTTCTCAAAGCAGCAGCAGCAGCAGAGCAGTGGCACCCAACTGCCAACAAATCACAAATTCTTCTGATCACCTCAGAAATGCACTGTGAAATCCAGAAACAGTTGAAGAAGGGAAGGCAAAGAGAGTAATGTAATAATTTTAATTTTCTCCCTGAAAAGTAGTACTTAAATTCTGCCTCTGAAGAAATGCTCAGCATTAAATTAACAAATTCCTCGACTGTTGAATGCAAATCTGGAAAAAAATTAATAGCTTCAGGTTTTTGCTGCCTTCCTCTTACTTGTAACTTATCTTTGGGAGCAACCACTTTCAAACTTGTTGAAATATATTTATTTTCAGAAGCAAATGGCTTTTCAGGAGTGTCACAGCAGCTTATCTCTGCTGTCACTGTCCCTTTCCCACTACAAGAGCAGTGGAAGTGAAGTGGATAATGACTTTCCACATCATCCAAGTCTGTTGACTTCTTTAAAATCTTGAGTCAACTAATTATCTGTGCATTTTATTGTATAGCCAGCTATAACCATACAACCTTGTTTCAACTTGTTCTTGCTCAATCCATTAGATCAACAAACATACACCCCTGCAAGTACGTGTGTTACGTTTTAGAGTTAAGTATTTGACACAAAAAATACTGTTAGTTTGGTATACATCCAACTATGAATTCAGAAGCATGGGTGCATCATTCAGAAGGTGATGACCTAAGATTATGGGTGGAATTCAGCTTGCCCTCCAGCTACAAGATTCTTGTTTTTATAACAGTATGTTTTTCCCATTCTTTCTTCATTAATCTGGTCACATTTTAGTTTATATTATAAAGTATATATTAATTTCATAGGTGTTAAGGAGGTGGGGGAGGGGTTTTATATCATTTGTTGAGTATTCCTGTTCTAGAATACATTGTCTTTACTATGTTGAGTTGTACTTTAATGTGTAATATTATTATCCCCCTGATTTCTATGTACTACTCAGCATAATTAAGGTTGGCAGTTTCAGGTCTTTCGTACTTCAATGTGTACTTTCCTAGTTTGAAAGAAAATGCATTTAAATTAAGATGTTACTACAGAAAAGCTGAAAAAGCTAAACAATATCTTTAGGACTAATAGGACTCCACACAACAAATTTTCATGAGGGAGCTAAGCTGGAAGATGTGTTTTCCAGCTGAGTACTTTGTCAGTGGTTATTGGCAAGTAAACATTTTTTCAATGAAGTTCTTAAGCAGGAGAACAAGACAAAGTAAACCAATGGTTAAGCTCATGCAGAATAATAAGGTAGTTGCATTCACTCACTAAAAACAGAATTATAGGACAGGAAGAAGGTAAGTAGCTGAGAAAGTTAGAGGGGCCCTCTTTCACATCTCTGACTAGTCACCCCCCATTTGTAACTGTACAAAATATATTTGTACTAGTAGTGCCATAATCTTTTCTCATTGAATTTCCTTCAAACCTGATGTTTTAAAAAATAAATATACTACACTGTTAAGGGAAAAAAGTCAACACACAAAGTTATGCTGCTCTGAGGTAGTGAAACTATTGTTCTTACACAGATAACACGAAGTACTCCTTAATTATTAAATTACAGGGTTTTATTGGATTTAGTTGAAAGCTGTGCTGATTTGTCATCCCTCAACGTATCTTCACCTAGAGTCTTCACAGGGGTGACTGATGGGTGATCTATCTGCTCCTGACTTCCTAAACCTGTCTTGGTTTGTCTCTCTGACATTTTGTTTTTCCAAAGATGCCTTAACTTTCACCACTGTCTGTCACTTCTGACAACATCCCCTCCATTAGTCTGTCATTTAACCTGTCTTTGACTTCCCTATTTCTTTCCTTGCATATCCAAGCCTTCCCCAAAACTTGCCATTCTAATATTTCCAAATAGTTCTAACAGTTGCTCTCTACCATTACAAAACTTTTTTGCATCTTCTTTCTTATTTTGATCTTTTTCCCTCTCCTTTTCCTAATAAACCCTGTTAAAGCTCCATATCCTTTCCAAGCTCAGCCACTGCGATCTAAACTTTTCAGTCTGATCTCTTGGAAAGCCTTGCACTACTACCAATCTGTTGTCAATGTTTGTGTTCCATGTTGTTAAGATTCTGCTCATTCCATATGATTTTGCTCAATTTTCCTCCCTTCTTTTGGTCAATCTGTTGATGTAGCCTAAAAATACCTCTGTAAAAAGTATCAAGCGTCGTCTTCTGAATTAGCTGTCACGTGTACATGGATGTGCTATTCTTGCCTTCGTTCTCAGGGCACCTACTTACTCATATCCGTTCCATATTAGCAATGATTATTCGTAGTGGCAGGGATGCAAGATAACCTCAGCTACCTTTAAATTTCACTGTGTGTATATGCATGCATTTAAACATTTTCAAAAAGTTGTCGGGGATTTCATTTAACAGGCTGAAGTATACCATGTTTGCAATTTCCTGTTTTCCTTCTATCCTTTCTTCCTACTATTGTTTTGCCCTTTCACAGTTTAAAGGCTTTATTTTCTTCTTTGTATTTTTATAGTACCTTTCACATTAGGTAATATTTAGCTGTTTGAGTAGAGCTGGTAGAGTTAGAGTTTATTTTTACTCCAGCAACACTTAAGAGAGACACTGATCAAAGACCTCATGTCTTAGAAACTTCACAAATGCACATTAAAGCATTATTCTTGACTTGGGCAGCTCCCAGTTCCAGCTATGATCAGATACACTGCGTGAGAGCCGCACAAAATGGAAGAAAAGCAAGCTGCTGTGTATTAAGATAAGTTCTCAGTTCACCATCTACCTGGCCAAAGTTTGCTAGTAAAGCTTCATAAATGTGGGGACAATGGAATAGGTTTGTAGGCACTTCAATACAGCTCTTCCATGTCTGTGGGTGAGAAGATACTTTCTCACTAAACTGTAAGATCCTTGAAGTAAAACCTCTGTATCTTGTATAGTATTGAATACATTAGTGTCTTCACCTTAGTTGCTATTACTTTTCAGAGTTTGAGTGTTAAAATGTTGCTTCCAATATGGCTGTAATGTGGCATTTTTGTTTGTTTGTTTTGGGGAGACAAAGACTAGGAGAGAGAGGACTTCTGGTTTTGAGCAGAGAAAATCGTAACTATTTCTTTCACGGGCATAGTGAATGGTGTTTCGATATGGGACAAAGGAAGAAATGACCACACTGTAGAAACAGCCAGCCATGTCTTCTCCTCAATTATCCTGGACCCGGGAGTCTGGACTCGATTAAGGGGGACTTTTTGCCAGTTTGGTTTTGTCATCTTCCTTAAGCCAAATCTTGTAAGTTGGTGAGGAACCCACTGCAGCCAGAGAAGTAGTTGCTGTAGGAGAGGGTTGAGAACAGAGCCACTGGTCTTCAGCTCAGCATTTATCTGATGGTGGGACACCTTCAACTTATGAGAATGTTCTGTTACACAGACTTTGCTCTTTAATTTGGCATGCCTGATGAGGCATGAAAGCTAACAAAGATGAATACACCAGTTTGTAAATAGGATGGTGTTGATTCCTTCCAGCAACAGTCATCTGTGACCCTGAAATCAGTTGTCTTTCTCAGTCCTCACACGCCTCCACTCAGCACTAGAAACTGACTGTTTTTACTGCTATTGTGCTGTTTTATTTCTAATGAAGGTTACCTATTCACACTGTTAATCATTTAGGCTAAGAGAAAAGAGGTATCAAAAGAATCTGTATATTTTATCATGGAAACTGTCTGTGATTCTTCATTTCTTCTTTTGAATGGTCTATTGGAGACGTGTATCACTACACAGCAAAAAAAAAAAACAACGAGGGAAGAGTTTTAAAACAGAAACCTAGTTTACCAGAAGAGACCCTCAAACTCTTTAAGGCCTTTTTCTGTGCTGTTGGTTACAAATTCCGTAAGCAGAAATGTGCATTGCCCCACATACTCCTCTGCCCTGCCAGATGTGTGTACAACCCTCCCCATGGTGGTGGAAAAAACAGGCAAGCTAGGGATTTATGTGGCAGCACCCATAGTCTAAGGCGTATTGCCAGTGTCTGTGTTCCCTGCTGTTGTGTTTTTTTCCAATCAGCAGGAAAAAGTCGGTTTCAGCATTTGTTTAGAGACACTGTAGTCAAAGCTAGACAGACACCTCCCATAGAGCTACAGTGTGACTCTACATTGACTAGTTCCTATCAGGCATCAATCAGCCATCTACTCTCTGAGTCAGCAGGTGCCTTCACTCTTCCTTCCTGCTCCTCACAACAAGCAGATGAAAATTCAGCCTCTTTCCAAAAAGAATTTGCTGAATCTCCTTCCCACTGCACATGTAGGTCTCATGCAGTTACATGATCACCCTGTGGTGGTCCCTTCTGTGCCCCAGGAGGGCCCAAACTGGTGCAGTCATTCCACAGACAAACTTTCTACTGATTTCAGGCAGAGGATTAGCATAACAAGAAAACAGAATGGAGGACCTTGATTTGAGGAAGGTTGGCCTCCACAGCATTTTTAATGAAGTCGTTGGAAGCAGATGCTCTCATCTCTTGGCAATGGCGCCTGAATGAAGCATATTGAATGGGGCTTCAGAGCTGGTTTATAGCTGTGCCAGTCCAGCTTCTGTGGATGGCAGCTGCTTCTTGGTGGTTCCGATTTCAAATGGGTCACACACCCCCACTACACACACAGAGAAAAATACAGAAACTTGACGGCAAATTTAGTCTAAATTCACAAGCCCTATTCGCAGAAATTTTTGTTTTAGAAGAGGGTTAAAATAGTGTAAGCAGGATACTTGAATGCATGTTCCAGCTGGCACCATTTATCTATTAGACACAACTCCTTTGTGAAAGTTTTTTGGGGAAATATACTGTACTCAGCTGCTCGCAGGTGGCTGTGGCTCTGCTGCAGGAGCTCCAAAGGTAGTAATTTTTAATTTGTGAGAATTCAGCTAGGTAGTATTCATTATATTCCTATAGCATACAAACACCAGTGTTTTGTAAGGTAATTTGTGTGTTTCGTTTTCATCAATTTTTATTTGATTTATGGCTAGAAAGGGCCACAGTTTTTTACGAACCTCATGTTTGAATTTGAAATAAAGCCACCCACTTGACCTAATTAATCAACATTACTGAATGTTTTAAAAGTGCAAGCCACAGCTAAACAGGTGCATAGATGTCAAAAAGCTGAATATGGGAGTTAAGTATATTTTGTAATAATATAATGACAGTTGCTATGGAATTCAGGGATTTCTACCAACTAGCAATGCATTTCTTAATCCTTTCTTGTAATCTGTATTAATTGTTTTACTCGTTACCTATGAGTTATAACAAAAGTGGAAGACATTGATGAAAAGCTTGTAATACCATCTAATAAAATATTTCTGTGTATTTACAGTGACAAAAATGCAGTGCAATTGCATTCCTGTTCTGACCAGAGGTATTTTTTGACGGAGGGAATATATGTAATTTTCTTAAAGTAGATTACCAGTTTGTCTCTTATTTCAAACATGAATTTTCCTCATCCATTTTCTGACACCCTGCTCCATGTCTAACAAAAAAGTATTCATTGAGTCTCTAAAAATTCTCGCAGGATGTTCACCCTAACATTAAACGACATCTTGAAACCTGTTTTCTAAAAAACCTTTGAGGAGTTAGGTTTTGTTCAGTTCGTGTTTTAATTCTCTCTCTCCCTCTTGGTTTTTTTTTTGTTAAACTCCATCTTTGTGGACCACGTCTGTCCACGTTTAACGGGTGGTATTAGCATTTTGAGCTACAACAGCCTGCACAATCTGTGCAACATCCCTGGCTTGTGTTGTCCTCCCATATAAAAACAGATACTGTGTATGTCTTTTTTAAGACTTACAACACACACTGCATTTTACTCTTTTTAAAATAACATCTGGGAAACCGAGAAGCTTCTTTTGAAGGATTACATTACAGCTTTGATTTTTATTTATAAAACATAAAGGACTAATATATATCAGTTAGGACATTTTGCTTCCAAAGTGCATTGTAGCAAAATAATTGAAAGGCAGTTGTGGTGTGAAATATATGACAGCTTTACAGGACATAAAAAGCAGCTTTTTCTTTGTAATAGTGTAATTGCCTTAAACCCTACAATCATAATTGTTATCAAAAAATAATCCCAAGGAAAGGCTAATATAAGGTGAGCAGACTATTATAACAGCTCTAATACACTCAATTCCTTGAACAGCAAATGCAGCCCCTCAATCTCCCAGTGCTTTTAGTGTCAGTCAGAGAGCACTCAGTCATTTCTGTGCATCAAGCCTGCAGTATTGATTTTTCCACTGACTGAAACAGCCATATAAGCATAAATTTTGCATGAGGCTTTCACTTTGTAGACTCTCCTTTGGTCAGATGACACATGATGTGAACATGAAGACTGTATAATAACAATGCATGGTCAACCTGCAGGCATTAAAGCGTGGTCTCTCACAGCTTTGAAGGACAAAAGCTGGAATGGTGCATCTGTGGTGTGATAGAAAACAAATATCATTTCCATCCTGGCAGCCTGCATTCAATTTTATACACTTTCTCTCCCCCCTACGCCTTCACGTTCCCCTTTTAGAGAGGATATTCACACGCGCACGCACACAAACACATATAGACATAAAGTATACTTATCGCGGATATCCAGTCCAGATAAAAATCAGGTCTATGGAAAAGCAAAGCTGTGATAATAATTGTGCATCAAACTTGAACCCTTTGCTGTACTTGCATTCCACTTTTCTTTGGTGGTGGTGTGTTGTTTTGTTTTATAGTTGATGCCATTTCTTTTAAGTCAGCCCTTGAGACTAAATATTGTACAACAGCCTTTGATAACATCTTGTATCATGCTGAAAACCCCTTATCTAAAGATTCGGCCTTCTGATAGACAGGCAGGAGTGAAAACATTCCTTAATAGCAATCTTGCTTTCATCTCATTGATGCCCTGTTGAAGTTCCCCTGCTCATTAATATTCCCACAGTCTCTCTCTCCCTCCTCTCTTTTACTGTTTAAATGTTTAGTGCAAAATACATTCATCCTGTTATGGGATCATGTCAATGGAACGAGACAGAGGAGTAATCCTAACCAGAGCGAGTCTGAAATAACAATACAAGGAGTAATTTCTCACTAAGAACAGCAGCAGTGCATTAAGTATTCGTTAAAGTGCATTAAACTGCAGGCAGTTGATGTAATTAATTTATAATGTAATGCAATGCAACCTCTTAAAATTAAGTTGAATTGACCCAGAGGAAAATTTACCTGTAAGCAAAAAGCTCACTGATAAGCCAGTTTTAGTCAGTGAAAACAAGAGCGCTTTTTGGTCTTAAGTAACAATCTCAGGAGAGCGGACCCTACTGTAATGAGTAATTGCGAATGAATGCTGTTTTCATTTTGTAAAAGGAACCCAACATAATCATTACACAGCAACATGATTACTCCAGCAATGACAGATGTTAGAAACACCGCTTCTCTTTCTATTTATGCAGAATCCAGATAAAAGTTTAATGTTTAAATAGTAGGAGTTAGTCCGTAGTATAGGCAGATTGGTGTTCAGTGCATTAAAAGAAGAGAGTAATATTTTTTCACTTGAAAATGCTCTGCCAGGGAAAAAAAAGCTTTGACCTCCCTGGTCAGAGAGAGTATTTTAGATTTGTTTTCTTCCTCCTCACCCAGCTCTGCCTGTCTCCTCTCTTGAGGTTACAATAGTATACTGATCTGAATACAGTGACTGTGTTCCCTAATAGGTAGAGTTGTGAAATGGCTATTACTTTTATTTCAAGTTGAGCATATCTCGGAAGATGAGAGTGAGGGGTGCTTTTATTCTGTTTTGGTTTTTAACCAAAGGAATTACACTATTACAGTGAATTGTTTTTGCTGAAATGAGCTTTTTTCCAGAAGGACAGTGAGCACGATAACACATGCATACATGAGTTTCACTACAGACACCTGTTAATGAGACTGGGAGTACAAGAAATACAGGTCTAGGACAAGGGTGTGTTTGGGATTTTGAGTAGTCCTAGGAGTTAGAGGCAGGTTCACAAGTGCCCTCAAATACAAATATATCTATATACTATAGTTCACACTGCAAAAATCTGGTTAGATGAGAAAAACATTAAAAGTTGTACTGAAAAAAGAACACAACCTGCCAGTTTTAACAGAGAATTGCAGGATGATAATAGAGAGAGAAATAATTCTCAAATGTGACTAATGTTTGGCTTTTAAATAAATCTTTAGGCATCTGAATTCATGGGCAGTTTTAAAAAGGGCCCTAAGCAAAGATATTTGTATTCCCATGGTGGAAGCCATGGCCCTGAGCATTTTTGAAAGCTGGCTTTCTAACACAAATATACAGATTTAGAAAAGAGGAGGGGGCACTTTTTAAGAATCTTGGCTGATTGGCTAAGCAAAAAGCTAGAAAGAGTTAGGCTGTGTCCCTGCGTTAGCTGTAGGAAGGCTGTGTAAAAAGCTAAGTACCATAGAAGAGAAAATTTGAAGACAAAGACTATCTGCCCAGTTCTGCAGATGTAGGATGAGTTTTCTGTCTTCTCCCGCATAAACTACCAGCCTAAATCCAGTGTAGGCAACAAGTCCCATTACCTGAGAAACATTTGGTGGCATGTTCAGAAGGGTTAACTATCCTTTAAAATGCATTTTAGTTATACTAGCCCAGCGGGTTACCACGTGAACACTGTACCCTCCATAATGTCATAGCTCTAGCCAGCTTCAGTTCTGAAGGGTGCAAATCTGGGTCCTTTCATGAACAATGGATTTCCAAGAGCAAAATGCAGGCGTCCTGCATGTTGCACTGCACTGCTGCTCCTGGAGGGAGCGAGGACTCTGGGTTATGACTGTCCATAGGCTGTCTGTTTGTGAGATTGGTAGAGGCAGAAGCAGAGGAGGTGTGTGGGGAGGCTGTTGTTGTTTTAAATCATTAAGGTGTACGACCAGGTGAATAACTTGCACGCTATGGCCCCTAAGTACCAGCGAGCACAGTTCAGGTGAAAACAAAGAAAATATGGATGTATTAGCAAATGTGAGGTGAGATTTGGATCCTCTCTGAATCCAGCTGAAATCCTAGGATCCAGATGGCTACTTCCTATGATCCTGTTTAGATAACAATATATTTTGCCTCTGTATGTTGTATGTATATATTTTGCCTTTGTATGTTTCCCTTTCTGTGCCCCTGTTTAGACAGAGCTGAGCTTTTTCACAGTGTTGCAGAATAACGGTGATTGCTGTCGGAGAGGAACTTTTCAATGATTTAAGTGAACTTTAAGTAGTCTAATTATTAAATTGCCTCTTGGTTGACTGAGTGAAAGGTGACATTCAGGAATCTGGTGCTATTCTTTATACCAGTAGAGGTTTCTCTGAGATTTATTGGTGTTTGGGAAGCATATAAGAGCAGTTCATCTGTTGTAAAATAGTAAACAACTGCATACATATTTTTAAATTTGTGACATTAATCGCTAGTTAAAAGAGATAAGTCCCAGAGCTACATCCTAGGCTCCTTTCACAAAAATAATTGATTGATTTAACAATATCTATAGCTATACCTATTCCTATACCGGTACTTAGAGAAGTATGTCTCTCTTTCTAGATATAGATATACTCACACACTCTTAATCATGTGAACACTTACATAAGTACCTAATATTAAGGAGAGTGGCAGTTCTATTGAGTCATGCTGAGAAAACATATTTATAGGGTCTGGGATGAAATTGCCAAGTCAGTGGTTTTCTGAACTACCCAAGTACAGTGAAGTAGTAAGGGGGGGGGGGGCGGGGGGCAGAAATTACATTTCAGTGTTTGGCATTAAAATAGTCAACAAAAACCAAGCCTATTGTTGGACTGTTTCAGAATCAAAGGGTCACTGTTGAAGCATGGTAACTATTTGTTCCTTGTTTTCTCCTAGCTGATTTGAAATTATTAATGAATTTACAGGAACTTTCGCTGTGCAGCGTGTTGCTAAGCACTACTCATTTCCATAAACTTTGCATTTTGGTATAGTAGAAGTAGAGTGCAGCCCTCAAAGGAGATGATTCTTTGAAATCAAATGGTGGCCATACTACTTGTAAAATGGAAAAAAAGAAAGAATGTGTAAAATTGTTCTGCTGAGAAGGAAGGACAAGCGGCACGGATTCTCTGAAAATGTAGGTGATGGGACTTGTGGAAAAAATCAAAAGGTTTTTAATAATAAAGTTGCTCAGGGAAATATTCTGTACGAGATGAAAAGCTGCTTGGAAAATGCAGGAAAATTTTACAGGGGTGAGAAAGCAGTGAGGAGAAGAGAAAAGATGGTTGTTACCTGTTGTAGAAACTCAGCATGGCATAGCAAATGTCACTTTAAAGAAGGTAATTCAAGGGGAAGTGCACCTACATACCTTTTTCTTGCTTGCATTTCTCTCAGGAAAGAAAGATCTTTCCCATCTTGCTCCTCTGAGGTGCTGGCAGATCTGGCAGAGTGCTTTGGAATAATTTATGCATATAATGTGTGCACATGTGAATAATTATACTTCTGCTCAACTGTTCACAGTTTATAAATGTGAAATTAAGATACTTAATTTATTTTCTATTACCTTGCCCAATGTTAAGAAGCTGTCTTTTAGCATTTGGCTACTTCTGCTTGAGTATCTGGTTTGCAGGTGATCCTTAGCCTAGAACAGTGGTGAACACAGAAATCAACCAATTCTTTGAAGCAAGAGTAAAGGGAACAGGTTTCAGAAAAGGTAGGTTAGAGGAATGCTGTACGACTGAACCAAAGCCCATTGAAACAAAGAGGAATTAAATCAGATTTGTAATTAGGAGGCTAGAACATCATCTCATATAAATTGGTAGAGTTTTCTTTGTAACAACTGAGAGCCTGGTGTGCAGAGTTATAGTATCAAGAAATATCTCAGACCCCCAAAATATAGATTAATTATTATATGATGAAGTTCATAGTTTGATCCAAACTGTAACAATATCCTCAAGAATACTTAGATACAGACACCAGCGAGATTGTGCTTACAAATCAGTGTAAATCCAAAACAGCTCCATTGATTTCAGCAACACTCCTGTGCCTTGGAGCAATGTGAGTGAGGAGAGATTTCAGCCAATATCTGAACAAATAAGCAGAGAGGTCATAGCACTCATCTCCTACCTATAGAAAATGCTATAAAGTTCAAAAATAGTAAGAAATTTATGTCAAAGGCATAATTTTACTGAAACAGGAATCAGGACATTCCAGGTATACAGGTATAGTTAGTACCTGAGAAGACTGATAAATCACCAACCTCAAAACCCAAATGTACTGTCCAAACAGAATAAACAGTGTTATATTTCTTACTGTGTGCTGTAAGATAAGGAGCTCTTAAAAATTATATTTTTATGAAGCTCCATGAAGGTAAAGAAGGGGAAAAAGTAATAAAGAGAGACACAATTAAATTAAAAGTCCAGAATTATAGAATTCCTCATCAAATCTTCTTCAGAGTCTAATGAATCATTCAATTCCTTTTCATTCGTCTTTTCTAGTTCTCTCCTCCGGGCATTTAAAATTGCTTTGCATCGTCGTAGTCATAAAAAAGAAATTTATGCCCCTCAGAAAGGATACGCAGTTTTGCAGGAAGTAATATAGACATGTCCAATTTAAGATCAGCATAGTCCACCTTCAAAGAAATAAGTCTTTTCCAGGAAGCCTGAGTAGCCTTAGCAATATCTGGGTAAGTAGTTATATGCTTAGACAGAGCCTCTTTCCCTTGTGCCAGGTTTAAAATTCATCTTCCCACCTCACATGAGAGGGAATACCTGACTGAGGTGCAGAAGTGAATTCTCGAGGTGCTTTTCTCCTTTGCTAGAAGCGCTGAGAAGGACAGGGGAGTGCCAGAACTGAAATTGGAAGTGAGCGTCACATTTAGCCTCTAGTAAAACCGCGACTCAAGATGTCTGGAGATGGCTTCTCCAGAAAGGCTCATAATCCCAAAGGTGTTGTCGCTGCAGCCATTTCCTGGGTTGAAAAGTCTAGCAGCCTTGCATTGTCTGTTGAAAAAGAGCTGAAATTTCCAAGTCAGCTTACAGGATACAAATGCCTCAGTTCTTCCCACCTAACTGTACCTGAGGCATGTATTTTGGGAACATGATCCTCCTAAGTGCCATCTGGAGTTAATGCACGCAGAGAGGCACCGGCAGAAACTGAATAAGCCGACTGAGGTGTGAGTCACTCGCAAGAAGTGCCTGTAATTTTCCACTGGCTACCAATGGCGTCTAAGATGAATTGAGGTGCACAGATTTAGATGGGTGAATTTGGCCCCAAGTGTCAACATATATTTTAGGAATATTTTTACTGAGTATAAAGGTAGCAATTCCTTTTGTGCAAAAGGTTTTTCTCCCAAAACTCTCAAAGCTCTTTGGATATAGGAAAATAAGGATGATGAGTTGAAAGCCACAAGCTCCAAAGGTCTCAATTTCTAGGTGACCAGTCTGAGATATGCCTCAAATGGCAAGTACATCTAAAATATCTGTGGGCATAGATGTACTAGTAACTAAGTTGAGAGTATAACTTCAGGTCTAAATTCTGTGTTCTAATCTGGAACCACTGGTGCTTCTTCCAATGGTTTATTTTTCTGTTCTGTTTTAAGTAAGCAGCAGGGAGAAGTATTCAACTATGTATGTATTTCCAGATGTATCATTCTGAGTGCTTGGAAGTCCTATAGAATAGTCATCCCATAAGCAGTAATGCAGTTGGGGTAATTTCACCACCAAGGTCTGATTTTTCAAGGAATTGGAGGTTGTTGTATTTGGTCCTGTACCACCACATATGCTGAGCCCATGTCTAGCTGGCGAAGGCAGTGAGTTGCCTTTGCAGATCTTAACTAAGGCTTGGTTTCCATCAGTGTCACTTTTGAAGACGATGCAGAGTTGTTTGTTTGTGTGTGTTTGCTGATACTGATTTTTGTCTCCTGCTTACCTCACCCGCCTGCTGCTTCACAGCAGTTTCCATGAGTTAACGTTGTCCAATGTGTCTTCTTTGAGAGGAATAACTTAAGAGTTTCACAAACTGCAGAAACAAAATATCCCTAAGCAGGGAATGAACGGTAAAGAACTGCCTTAATGTGCATAGACCAGTATGCCCAAGTAGGACATACTAGGTTGCTTGGCTGCTTCCACTTTTTTAATTTCCCAAACTTGATTTGATCACTAGCCAGACTGTAAATAATGCAGAAAATGGTACAGAATCCTAAAGCCTGTTGCAACTAGGATTTGTTTGACTCTTTGTAGTGTAATTCAGATCTGACCAAGCTTACATATCTGCTGATCAGGAGTATTTTGGCCTGTTCCCTCTGAGTTCTCATTGACACTGAGCACTGTGAAGACTCCATCAGTCTCACACTAACATTAACCAGCTCTCTCAGATTAAAATACACCCAGTCACATACACATGAACAAAAGCCCAATCTCACATCCATATGAATGCCTCAAAAAGTCCAGTGAATGCAGTTCTAATGAAAGATTTATATGGTTTTCAGGAAAGGGGGAAAGCTGATTTTCAACAACATCAAATAATAGTTACTCTTTATTCAAAAGTATATTTCATCTTTAACATTTATTTTCACTTGAGTAGATTGCTAATGACCGCTCATTTCTTCATAAAAAATGACTCCACTACATCTTACAGAATCTGTATTTAAAAAGGCATTGATAAATTGAAGGGAGTTCAAGGAAGAGAATCAAAAATGATTAAAGTGCTGCAAGTATTGACTTATGACTGAAGATTAAAATAATTGAATGAGTGTGGGCTTGCTAAACAGTTCTTACACCTTGGTTCTCAAAAAAGTAGGTGTTTGATTCTTTTTAATTCAAGTTTTAAAATTGAGAAAATTCTCAGGAAGAATGATCTAATCGTAAAGTGGATACACTTTTCAATTTAAAGACTCAAATTTTTTTCTCCCATAGCTACCTATCTTGCAAAATTCCTTACTTCTTAAATATTCTCATTGCTATCAATGAAGTGTTTTCAGGATAAAGAACTACATAACCTTAGTAAGCATGACAGAACTTAATCTATTAAAAGTAAGCTTTGGAGAAATTTATTACTTGAATACAGCTCTGAATTCCCCATCTTATGTGTGTGACAATAAAGATTCAGCTCATCAGATTAAGATAGCATTTAGAACTGAAGAACAGTTCATGTTTGGTTCTGAATCTGTATCTGGTGTCATGATGTGACTCACCTTTGTTGGTAAAAAAAAAAATCATATTATGCTGCTGTAGGACTAACAGAGAAAAGTAAACAAGAGGAAACCAGCTGCAAACGCAATCCTCAGTTTATTGTTTCCCTACTTTGCCACTTTAGTTCTGTCATGAAGCCACTGTCATGCGAGGAGCAAAAAGAAATCTCGGAAAAGGGATTTATAAGTTTCAGCCCTGAGTAAGAGCCCTGTTTGACTGGTAACATTTGTGGAGATGCCTCTTAGGCTCAACTAATCCTCCATCACACCACATCGCAGAGTATGTGGAAATTAAATAAGCAGAAAAGATTTGTGAGGGCCATGTTGGGTTTTACAGTGAGGTGGGACATCAGAATCAGTTTATTAGGAAGGACGATTAAAATATTAGCAATTATTAGAAAGAAATGGAGAGAGAAAAAGCAAAAAGCATCACGATGCTACTTTTCAGATACATACTTTTCAGATACATACATACAACTGGTATCTTACCCAGTTTTGACTGAGCCCAGACACAGGACATAATAGAACTAGGAAGACCCAGAAAAGGGTGACCAAGATGTTCAGAAGTGAATGCCTGGCTTTAGACAAGGGCAAACTAAAGAGATCAGTCTTCACTTTTAAAAGAGAAAAGAGAGAGTATGGTATAGAAATGGTATAGAAGTCATGAATTGCATAGAGCAACTAAATAGGAAAGAGTTATTCGGCATGGGCTGCCCCTTGAAATTGTCAGAGCATAGCTTCAAAACAAGAAAGTTTTCTCACAGTGTGTAATTTAATTGTAGAACTTGTAGCCACAGGGAGCCATGGAAGCAAAAAATATAAATTAGTTCAAAACAGGACTAGATAAATTAATGAAGGATTGGCTTGGTGGTTTTTTATGGTAATTAAATTCAATGGTTTAGATGTGACCTCAGGCTGAGGAAGTCCCCTGGCTGCTGATTTCCGGATCCTGGGATGATGTGCCAAGGGAAGGATCACTCTAACAGTGCCCTTAAATGTTGTAAAAGTCTGCCAATGGCCATGGTTGGAGACTGTATACCATGTTAAATAGGTCTGACGCCATACGGTAAATCTTACGCTTTTGTGAAAGACCCTGACTCCTTTTCCCTGACTCCCATCCACACGTGATTTATTTCTGATATGAATATCCTGAGGGACCCAGATCTTGCGTCACACTTTAGAGAGGGAAATTTGTATCAGCTATAGCGATATAAATATGTGCCTTTGCACATTATGTCTCAGATGGATTTCTAAGATATAGCTATGTGTTTTTCCTCCCTATTGTTATTATTTACTATAGCATCCAGGGATCCCACTCAAAAATAAGGACATTGTGAAAATACTTAGTAAGAGAGATTCCTTGCCCTGGCACAGAAATTACAAAAGTATTCAAGTGCAATGTTTTGAGGACCGCATCTTTTTCATGTGGGGTTTTTTTTTTTCCTTTTAATTTTATTTTCAAAGTGTAAGTGGTTTCCGAAATGGTTCCATCTGTAAAAGAATACAAACTAAACAGGTCTTCCATGTGCTGTAGTGTTGTCAGTGAGTGATAAAACCTTTGTGTAGAGCAGTCACTGTGCCTTCCCTCCCTTAACTCTTCCCATCGTAATTCAGTTGGTGGGTCCTGGCACAGAATACAAGATGGGCAAGAAGCCTTCTCTTACTGTGTTGGGCCTTAATAAGTAAAATTTTTTCCCTATCCTTTTTCAAACACCTCCTCTAATTCCTCGTCTTTAAGTTTGTTTTATATAATCAAAGAATTGAAGAAAACAGACACACTAACACCTATTAGAAATGTGAGGCAGCATGTATTGTTCTTTCCCTGTTGTAACACTCTTAATCCACACCTCTTTTTGCTGTTTGTTGTCATCTTTCACTGTGTACATCTAATTTAGACTGGAAGCACCTCAGGGCAGGGTCTTGTCATTCTAGTTCTTTGTAAAGCATCAGGTTCACCTGTGGTGATGTATAAATAATAATAATAAAAAAATGCTGAGCCACACCACTCAAATGGGAAAGGTGTCAAAATGGATCCAAGCAAGGACTTTTTGATTAATAACCCCCATATCTCTTATTTGCGTTCATGTAACTTTGTGGAAAATAAGATGCACACCTGAATAAACAGAAGTATTGGATTGGGGGTTGGTTTTGTTTGGGATTTTTTTTTTATTATTTGTTTGGATTTTAAGACATAATAATCTATGTGTTTGGAACAATTTCAGAGCCTGGGGCTGCTTACTGTGCTATCCTATTTATCCATCAAGATGGAATAATGGATAAAATAATAGAAAGCTAATAGTGTAAACAACCAAAGTGTGGGAATGAAATTTTTCCTAACTGGTGCTGTTTTTTGTAGAAGATATATTTCTGGTATTTTGATGAACTTTAGTCAACAGAAAAAATTTGTCAATAGGATAGGCGTGTTTTTGATGCCCTGCTGGAAAAGGTGCATTTTCTTCAGTGAGACCACAAAGATGTAGTGGGTGCTGATCTGTAATGTCCTGGTGGACACCAGGCTCTGCACATTCTGTCACCTCCCTAAGCCAGGTCATACCTGGTTGGGGAGTACTGGGTTGACTTGCCGTCAGCACGGTAAAGGCTGTCTTCCCATGTCTGCACAAAAATGCAATAGCTGATACATATTAATGCTCTAACCGTAAAACAAACAAACAAACAAAAAGTACACACACAAAAAGCAAGAACAAAACACAGTATCACATCTGTGTTGAGGCATTTAATTTTGCGTCATGCAACATTATTGTTTACGTGATTAATAGTGCTCAAGATCAGGGCTGAGCATATGTCACGCTGAATGGTGAAATGGGAAGTAAAAGCTTATTGGGAACTACTAAATCAATGTAAACTATTTTAACTGCCTTAAACTGGTGAGTGGAGCTATTTCTGTGTGCAGACAAGAGAAGGGAGTTTGTAACACTGTTTATAGCTCTACTAGGGTCTTCACAAAAACAGTTGCACACTTTCGATAGACATCCATCAGAAATGGTTGCATTGGCAAAGATATAGGAAAGAGATTGAAAAATGTCTGGAAGGCTGGAAAGTTTGCTTTGCATCTGGAAACTTAAAAAGTCTGATGTCTCTAGCTGTAAAAAAAGAAAATTAATCACAGCCTACAAGTGCCTAAATGAGGGAAGCTTTTGTGCTTACGGTAAAAGACTAACAGTAAATCAGTCTAACAGACAGAGCTATAGCTTCGGATGACAGGAAGCTGAAGTTACATGGTGAAATGATGCATTTTGATAAAAGCTGTGGTAATTAACCATTGAATAATTGGGAGTGCGCTAAATTTCTCTGTCCTTGAAGTCTTTAAAACAATATTCTAATACCCAAAACGTTATCTTGTGCAAGTGGAAGTTGTGCTGCTCAGATAAGCATCAAAACACCTGTTGTTTATGTATGGGTAGTGCCTTTGTGCTCAGAAGGGTTATTTAAAGTCTTTAAATTAAAGACATGCCAGAATCTTTGCTGGGTCAATATTAAGAGTTGTCTGTCTCATCCTCCCTGCCCCAGTTATCTTTTCTGACTGTTTTGTAAGTTGAAGCACCACCTCACACAATACAAGTTTGATTAGCTGAATCTGGCTTCTTCAATGCTCCTTCTTGTCTCCAGCAGAGCTGCATGTCTCTTGTTATTTATTTTATGCATTAAATGCTTACAGTGTGCTTGGGGCTGTACAAGACATAAATATAAAGGGAGTCCATGCCTTGTAGGACTTACTACTTGGAAGGCAGAGAGGAATAATAGCTTGGGTGTACAGTGCTGGTTGGTTCAGAAATAATGCGTTGTTGTTTCAGGAATAGGTTGATGCTGGAGTCCAAGAGCCTGGGTCTGGGGAATGGGCTGGGATGAAGAGGAGGTAACCAGGGCTTGAACAACAGTTGACATGTCAGGGACAAGACATGGGAAGTTAGGGAGCAGAAGTCAGAGGAGGGCACAAAAGGGACATAGAGTACCACGGGGTGATAGGCACATGTGATAAGAATTAAGATGTGAACTGCAGTCTGAGGCACAGTTATACAGATCCTGGAAGTGAAGGAGGAGTTGCTTAAACTTGAGACAAGCATGAGAACCACAAATTACTAAATTCAGCAGAGAGGAGAAGGCAAGAGCAAGTCTCTCTCCTGCTAGAAGATTACCTATCTCTAATCTGTTTTACAGAGGAAGTTGTACCAACAGATCTTAAACAGCCTGTATGTGAATGGCATCAAGAGGACAGTTGCTGGGGGAATAACCATGAAATATTTATGATTTCCTTGATGACCTAGAATCTCTGTTGTCTGACTTTATTCCAAGTCTTTCCTGTCTTCAGGATAATCATGTTTGTACTATAGTAAATCTTTTGCCTTCTATTTATGAATTGTACATAATAAGCACCACCATCAATTTATTTGGTGGTCATTTCAGCTGCTGGAAATATTTCATATCGCAGGTAGATCTGATTTCCCATATAATCTGAATCAGTAGCACTGACTGATTGTTAATTCTTTCATCTCAACCTCAGGATTACATGGGGGCTCCGAGCTCAAATTATGTTTAACAGCTTTTGGCATTTTGGATGTAAAAATCATGAATAGCTGCAAATTGTTTTCTGGCTGATTTGTGTGTCTGTACTTTGGGTAGAGAAGAGGAAATCTGTAATGTCATAAGGTGTACAGAAAGCCACAGTGACAGGTGTAACAACCTTGCTACAGACTTCACACGCAGAATAAAACAACATACCAAAGAAAAGGGATTGGAAAACAATCCTGCTACTTAAAGTAATTGTATTATTTGTAGGAAAGTAGTTTGTAGTATTTGTAGCTATTCAGAAAATGCAAACTTAATTCTTCTTGACCTAATTCCAACATGCTGTTCAAAACCCATTTTGTTTAATACATTTTTATTATGCTGTTTGAAGGAGAAACTCATTCTTCACATAAATTGCTCCAGTGCTTCAAGACTCATGTAACTTGTTTAATCGTGATAGTTATTTGATAGCATTATCTAGTAATCGCTTTATCAAACTCTGATGATAACCCAGAAGCAGCTTTGGGCAGGATTGTTGAGAATACTATGGATTGATGAAGACAGAACTATTTGTTATTACACACTGAGCTCTGTGGCTTGTGGGCAGTAAATGGCACTGCTTTCCACATTTGAAACTCGAAAGATATATTCACTTCAGTATAACACTGCATTACGTCTTCTGAAAAGAGAAACTCTCTTGCAGTCCATAACTCCTCTTGTTCTCCTCCAAAATAAAAAGCAAAGTTATTTTGCACTTATTTCATTAATGTGGCGGCCTCTCTGTAGTTATAACTGGAGCTTGCATTGTATCACAAACCTGATTTCGCTCCTTTTCTCTCCCACCCTTCATGTAACTATCAGCGTTTCAAATCTCTCAAGAAACATCGCTTCAGTTTCCAGTTTTGCCTCACTGAATTGTCTCTTCAGGAGGCAGGTTTGGGAAGGGCTCTTCCATCACGACAAAGCAGGCAAAAATAAGTTTTTCCTCCCATTCATTGCTCTGGGCGTGAGGCCTCAGAGCAAGTGTCAGAGGCAACAGCAGTACGTTTGCCAGCACCAGTGCTCCAGCTGAAGAAGGCACTTGCTCTTCACATTTCTTCATATAGGAAGAATAGTGCAGCTACTGACATGCAGATATGTAAAATGTCTTCCCCCGCTCTCCCTCTCCCCCATAGAAACAGCACATTAGGTCTAATGCAGACAGTTAGTTTATACCCAAATTTACTTACAGAGCTAACGTTCATGTGGAAAAAAAAAAAGGCAATTTTTTTTGCATGTGAGTGAAAGTCACTGATTCCTAATAGAAAATCTACTGCTCCTTCCCCATGTGACACATGAATGCAGATAAACACAGCAATATAGTAGGAGTGGGATAGGGACTCAAAAGACTCCCTAAAAGACATGCAGATGAATTCACTCAAGTTAGCAGTTTATCTGGAGGTGAACTATGCTGGTCAAGTCTCCTGAGCATGACAAGCAGGGATTTTACATAGCTAATGTGTTTTATTTTGCCAGACCATACATTCAGGGCTCTCAGATTTGAGGTGCAAACGTCCAGTATAGACACAAACTGGACACAGTTGGTTAATGCTCTTCTGTGCAGAGAACTAGACTTTTGATCCTTAACGTGGATGTTTGTATCTGGAATGCTTCCATTAACAGTCCTTTGAGGGAAGCACGTGTGCAGTAAATGAATGTAGTAATGTATTGATTACTAAGGTTTTGAAAGCCTTCAGCCTCAGACTGTACTTTGGTGCAGGCTGCCAGCCAATGTTTGTGACCCCAGGAGCTGATCAATGACCAGGTGAATGCAGAGCTCCTGGAATAGTTCATAAAGAGGAGATGTCAGCGCTTCCCCAGGGGTCCCGCTGCAAGATGGGCTAAGGTCCGTGTGCCATCTGCTGATGCTGACCTTGAAAGCTCCTTCCTCACAGAGGCTTGGATTTCCCAGCAACTCGCACCCTGCCCGTGGTCCCATGGCGTAACTCAGTGTGGGAACCACGTTTGCATCGCTCACAGTATGGGGGAATTGGGTACAGGGAACCAGTACAGGGGAACTGAGCCAATCATCTCCCTGCCTGCTGGGACTGGGTGCCTTGTACCACTAAAACAGTCTCTCTTTTTGGAGTGCAAATTGTTTTGGCTACTCAACGTATTCTTGTATCCTTAGAATAGTTCCACGTCAATGGAAAAGGAGCCCACTGGTGGCAGTAAGGCCCCGATGCAGTAAATACAGAGGTGACACAAGTTGTATCCTCTCCAGTTTTGCTAGTAGAGCATAGTGAGTAATTACATCAAATTCAACAAAAGCAGAGGAAATGCTCATTAAGCAGCTGTTTAGGTAC
Source organism: Calonectris borealis (assembly GCF_964195595.1). Taxonomy (NCBI): domain Eukaryota; kingdom Metazoa; phylum Chordata; class Aves; order Procellariiformes; family Procellariidae; genus Calonectris; species Calonectris borealis. The sequence goes on along the minus strand of NC_134313.1, from coordinate 114,764,590 downwards.
CTGTTGACCTTTTGAGGAATTTTCATTTCATGTTGGTAGGTGAAAAAGATGGATTGTGATCAAGTCCCTGATATGAATGTTGGATGTTTGTTTTCTCTTTTCCAGCATGTTGCAGATACACTGTGCAACATTGAGCCAGTCACACACCTGTCTTGTGCATCAGTTTCCCTGTCAGTAAAATGGGATGCATCATCCCCTACCTGTTAACAGAATTAAGTCATTAACAGCTCTGTGATGCTGAGATGATATGGTGGCATATCCCACAAAAATAAAAAAGGTAAATACTGAAAAGTGCAAGCCACCTCCTTCTTATATTTTGTAACTTCGTGCTTGTGCCTTATTTGTAGATTCTTTCCTGTCTTGGAGAATCAAACAACATTGTTGGGTTTTTTTATATATTATAAGCTGCAGTGAATAACATATACTTAACAAAATTACCCACTGCATTTGCTGTGAGCAGCACCCCAGTTCCTTTTCACTTCTGACAAGAAGAACACTATCACCAAGAAAATCACTGACCTCCATTTCCACCTCACTTCTATTTGGCAGAAACCAGTCAAGTTTGCCATTGGCTTCCTCTAGTATTGTTCAGCTCATCTGGTATGAGATCACATTAAAGAAGATTGTTGCAATTTTTCTCATCTTGTTGTGAAAGCACATACTGTCCCTATGCACTCAAGCCATACTTTAAATATGAGAGATTGAGTGGACCTTAAGAATGCTGAGTAAATATGTTGCTGCAATTAGGGCTTGAGGAAAAAAGTGTATCCAGTATTTTCCATTCCTATACCTTTCATGTATAAAAGGTATACATGATCTTTCCCTTGTACACACAAAACTTAGCAGATAAAATAGCCTGGAAAAATTTATCATATTGAGGGCCATTTTCTGTACTGGTTTACCTGCAGAACAACACAAAACCGCTGCTTGTAAAACAAAAGAGAATCTGGCCCTGTGAATATTAAGACTGTCATTACTACTAAAACTCTCATTTTTCTTTGCATTTTGTGCACAAAGCAGGGATGTCTGAAACACACTCTTCTAGAAAAGGGTGCTGCAAGATAGGAATCTCTTCTCCATGTCATGCAACGGTTTGATTTTGCATTTAAATAACATCTTCCACACAAGATCTTGCAAGTTTTTAAAGCTATTAATTTAGCCTCACAACAGCCCTGTAAAGAAGTTACAAATGAACAGTAGATAACAGTAGATGTAATAGTAGATAACTTAATAATAGGTTTATCTTTCTTCTGTGGTCACGGAGACCAACACAAAGCCCTGTTTCATTTTCTGGATGAATAGTAGTTTGTGATGCTTGCGGTTTTTGGATGGCAAACTAAGAGAGCTTGGGTTTCATTTTCAGGGAAAATGAACACCTGAAATTGTTCTTCATTTCAGCTAAAATTCTGGGTGCTTAGAAAGAAAATCAAGTGTGTGTGGTCTCAAATTAGTTTCCCATAAACAGGGACTCTGTGGTCAATGAGCTACTTCAGAAAACATTACCTGAGGTACTTTGTCTAGTGTTACACAGGTTATGTCTAGCCACACAGGTGCAGATAGGCCCAAGCTCCTCTGTCTTTGCTTTGAGATGGCCAGGTATGGGATAGTCCAAGTGTGGAAGTGGAATGCATAAAGCTAATGGCCCACAGACGATCAGTTGAATTTCCAGTCTCCTGCCTGAAATATAATAAATAGCACTCTTCCTCTTACATCGCTTCAAAGGTGGCTCCAAGCTGTATTTTTTTGACCAGACTCTATATTCAGACTTTCTGTTTTAAATGCCATTACTGTAACTATCTGCTATGTGGAAGACAGAAATTAAAGAAATCAAGCTATTTAAGCAGCAGTAAGACCATTATCCAACCCATGCTTTAATTGCTGAACAGCAACAGCAGAGTGCAGTCTTCAGAGTGCTAATGTCCATGTCTTGTTGCTCCAGGACTTTGGGAAGAGCTTTTTGCTTGTTGCTCCAGGACTTTGTGAAGAGCTTTTTGCAAGTATGTTGCTATCTGACAATGAGAAGTACAGCCATTTTGCTGGCTGCATTGAGATTTTAATGGAAGACAATGTTGCTCTTTACATTCACTCTTGTTGACTTTACATTGAAGTCAACAGGAGCTTTGTTGGCTGGGTTCAGAATCAAGTCTTAATACCTAACAAATGTGTATGTTATTGCACATTGAAGATCTACTTTAGATTTGTTTCCAAGGTACCAGCAGTCAGGAGGACCACAAACTATTTTAAAAATGCCAAGAGTAGGTTGGTGATTAATGAGGAATTTATTTTATTTTGCAGTGTCTCTTATTTAACTGGATGCCTCTGGAGACTTGCTTTAAACAGCAAGGCACTATCTTAGACTAGTATGGTAGATTTTCATCTCACGTTGACTACATTAAAGTAAGCTTCTATAAACAGACATCAATTACAACCAGTTTAAAGGGTTTTAAAACGTAATCCAGCAGTGCTGCTTAACTAAATGAATCCTGAGAACTGATCTCCAGTGAATTAATAGAGCAGTGTGTGGAGAGCTCACTATGAATCTGAGTTAATGACTGGAGAAGATCAAATTAATTACAACTGTCTCTGAGGACCTGCAGGGAAGAACTCCCCCGGATCAGCTAAGGTTTGATTAACTCTTCAGGTACCAAATAGAGATTTTCTACAAGTCATTTTTAAGTAATCGCTGTTAAGACAATAGTGTGAGACAACCTGGTATTTCTCAGATGGCATGCGACCACTGTGAGAAGTGATGGTGCTGAATTTTACTGCACATTCCAATTTTCAATTAAAAAAACAGCGCTAAGTAATTTTTAATTTCTTTTGTCTCTTTGTGTAATTGAAGAATTTATATCAAATATTAATGCTAATATCACGCTAAGATTATAACAAAGTCACTATATGGCATTTTCTGTACATGCTAATATAGAAACCATTGGGATGATACATTCTCATTTTGGATGAACATACAAGATTCAACCACTAAGGTCCCTCTGAATTTTTGCACACATCATTATTATTATTATTATTATTACTATTATTCTCTAGGCAATTTTATTTGATCTTATAGTGTCAAAGCAGGTGTGATTACTGAATTAATTAATTAGCAAAAAAAGGAGACACAACCATTGGTTTAAAGCAAGGCTGTGCTGATGTAGTTATGAGGCCAGGAAGGCATACTGGTCTACATGAAATGAACTGATCCAGTTTTAAGAAAATAGATATCCAGATTACCAAAAAATCCAAGTCATAACTGATAGTAATTGGCCATCTCAGAAGAAGTGTATATGGGCATTGGTCTAAACTTTTATCTTCTCAGAGACAAACTCCTTCCTGAACTTTCCATTTTTATCCCTGCCCAGAACAGCAAACACGTCATTTTCTAGAGCTGTAAAGTCAGCATCCTTTGTCAGGGGCAGACCAATGCAAAGTGTCACCAGTGTCGGCCAGGGCACACTAATATGGGATATCCCTTGGAATCTAACCCCGTGGCAAACTTCTCTTAGGTTTCTCTGCAGAGACTGAGCAGACATGTTCAACTGGAAAGAGACAACTTTCTTTCCAGAATACACACATATTTGCACCAGGCAGCATAAAGGCATGCCTTCAGCCTATGAACCACATTAGCAGTCTGTAATGGCAACTGCCTGCTGCAGATTTAAATTCATTCTCTCTCCATGCTTTTGAATTACTCAAAGCTTTAAAGAGTATGCTCTTTCTTTTATATTCAGTGACTATTCAGTTCTTGTTTTTTCCCACAAAACCGTAACAATAAAATCCTGCAATGCATTCAACTTTACAGTACATTAGGAGGGTAATGGGGGGCCTGTCAAGCAGGAGAGCAAGGAGGGCTAAACAACAGATAATTACCAGAGGTGTATAGTGAAGAGGATACATTCACTAAGAAGGGAAGGTGCTAATCAGCTGCTGAACTGTTAGACAGCATTTATAGTAGGAATAAGAGGAAGCAATACGCGTAATTAAGCAGATGATATATCTGCACATTCTGGAACAGGCAAGTCACCCAGTCCTGTCTGCCTCATCCCATAACTGAAGCTCCAGGAGGAGTTTAGAGAAAAAGAACTGATGTGCTAGGTTTCAGCAATTTTCGAAGCACTTTACGGGATGGTGAATTAGGCATGTGATAACATAATAGTTACTCTGAAATCAACGGAAATTTCTCTTTCCTATGAAGCGAATACAGTGATTCAGCAAGAAGAACTGCAAAACAGCCTCAACGCCCTGATTTCCTAAGACTGTTGTCAATATTCTTCTCTCTGTATTCAAGTTCTTCTGCAAAATCTATACAGCAAATAGAAAATCCCCAACGTTAGATTTTGGAGAGACTTGTTTTTCTGCTCTAAAATGTTGCTTGTATTGTACTGTGTTAAAATGGATTTGTACTCAGCTTACCAGGTGCGTCAGGTTACTTTCTGTGACTGCCCAATTCCTCCCAATATTTGCCATTTTGCTGTAGTGATTATATATTTATTTGTTGGATGAAAATATTAACGTTATGAGAGAAAATGTAAACCTCTTTGGGCCTTGCAGCATTTGTATCCTTCTGTGTCTACTTTTAGTCCATGCAGAGACTGTTAAAAATACCCCTTTCAGAGAATTATGTTCAAGTGTCAAACTGTCAGTTAGCTAGTTCTTAATCCATTTGACATGTAGTATATTGTTATGGATATGCCTAATTTTCTAAAAAGGAAGTCTAAGGAGTTCATGTCATCACAATTTCTTTGTCCAACAAACTCTCTTGAAGACTCTAGTCAGGCTTGTCCAGCTAAGCTTGTTTTTCATAAAGCCACATTGATTGGCACTATTTATTTTGCTGGTTTTTAATTAAGTGAATCCAATACCATCTTTTTCATTATTTTTATTAGGACTGAAGACAGTTTAACATCTTTCTTATTTAGAGAACAATCCTGTTTTTTTCTGCTTAATTTTAACGATGTTAACTACCTTTGTCTCTTAATGGGCCTGGCACATTACTGGGATTTCTTTTGCTCCTAGTATACCTTAAAAATCATGTTATTGTTGCTGCTTTTAATGTCATAATTTTTCCTGAATATTTTCATTTATCACACTAACTCTCAACAAGATAAGCTTTTATTTTAGACCAATTGCTTCCTTTTATTTTTTCCTATTTGATACATGTTTGGGCTTTTTTCTTATTCCTCTCTTTGATTTGCTATTAAACAGGGGCAGGATTTTAGTCAAAACTATCATCTTTTCTTAATTATGCCTGTTTGCTATGAAATAGTAATTTTTGTCATATTTTTCCTATAAAATTTTCTCTCTTAGTCAGGTTTTTGTTCACATTCTTTCAGCTTTCAGTATTTTCCTTTTTGAATCCTCAGCTATAATTGTTTGTAAGAGTTCAGTCCTCTATATGTTATCAGGAGCCTGAGGAACCTAATCTGATCGTGATATCTCGTCCCTCATCACTCACCAGCATGATGTCCCGCCGTTAATTCATCTTCACCAGTCATTAGGAGGTCCAAATTGGGGTTACTGCTTTTTAGATGCAATATATTTTGTTTCAAAGAAATGTTTTAGAAACTATGATTGTTGTTTTGGGGGGTTTTTTTCCTCACTAAGTGACTATAGAAATTTATCCCATAACGTGCCACTTCTTCCATCCATTCCCTCCCTCCCTTTGTATATTAAATACAAATACCTCTGGCAAAAACATCCTGCCATGACTGGTTGATTTATAATAGACTCCTATTGGGGCTTTTCTAATGAGCAAATGATCCACACTGCATGGAAATTAAAGATACAAGGAAATTGTAACTGAGGTTAAGCGCTTTCTGAAGCACTTTACTATATATGTTACATCATCTGATGTAATTCAGCACTTGCTGATATTCGATTGTGATTCAGGCTCCAGTATCACTTAACTTAGGGAATTAATTTTGAGTTCCTCCAACGACATCACAACTATGATGAAGACTAATACTAGTTAAATATGAAGCTTCCACAGTGTATTTTGCCCAAGTACAAGTATATTCTCTATTGCTTAAATTTTGCTTGTCATTATTAATTATTTGTGTAATGCTGTATTGTTTTGTAAAGCACTTTACAACCTTTGCACTGCACCAAACAAAGAGCAGGGATTGAGATTCCATAAACTTAAAGGAAGAGGCATCCTAACTGTTTTGAAACCATAGCAACTTTAGCAGCTCCAGGAAAAAAACACAAACATGTACAGTACAGTTCATATGGTAGTTACAATAAGTGGTTCACCTTTGTGGAGGATTAAAGAAGGAAGGACTCAGAGTGAGGTATGGACCATCTCATTTGTAGCTTTGTGGAGTGGGAAGTATTTAGGAGTTTCCAGATTGAGAGCAGGAAACTTGGTGGACAAAAATCACTAGGTAACTGATCCAATACCAGGGTAGGTGACTAGAAGGTGAGAAGCCAGAACTAGGAGGGGAAAAAGGCTAAAAAGAAAAGATTGCTAGATGGCAAGAGTTGAATAGAGGATATTGGAGAAAAATAACATTATAGTCAAGCACAAGGAGAGATTTGAAAATAATGAGAGACATGAACTTGGTGTGGAAGTAGAGAGGTGAAGTGAGATGATTCATGAGAGGGGAGAGTAACAGTAGCTGATTTTAGAGCATCTTTCTGAAATGCAGGGAAAAGAAACAGGATGAAGCAGTCCAGCAAATAGTTATGAGTAGTCAGAAAGGCAGAGATGAGAAAGGTGCTTTTACCCAGTGAGGATGAAAGCAAATTATGAAGGTCGGCCATAAACAAAATCTTCTTGCCAGGGCAAAAGAACAATTAGAGATTACATTGGGGGGCCTGAGGAGAAGGGATGGTGATGATGTTGTCAATCTTGACAGAAAAAGAGAACTAGGGAAGAGAACAAAGTCATTTTTACAATGTAAATTCCTCATGGCAGGAATCTGTCTTTTTTATTTCTCTGTAAAACATCATGCATGTTTATGAATATGAATCAATCATATGTTCTGCAGATAGTAAGCCTGTAATAGCAAACACGCTCCCAAAAAGGAGGAAGATGGGGTAGATTGAATGGAAAGTGGCAGTGGGGGGAAAAAACTCTCTTCAGGAATCACAGGCTTAGAGACTATAGCTGAAGGTGTAACCCAAAAGGGCTAGGTAAAAACCATGAAAAATTGTTGGGAGCAAGAAAGAAAAACAAAAGAGTGTATGAAAAGCAGCAAGTAAGTAAGGTGATATCTCCATGCCACAATGCAGGAATACATTGGCAGTCTTCTCCACCTGGGTAGTTAATATAGGTCCCCAACCACCACATTGGCTTCTGCCCTAGGAAGGAGGCTGGAAACAGAAGTGATGGAAAGCCAAGGAATGTTGTGTGGAAAAAGAGAAAATGATCAGCCATGTCAAGCAGGTACAGTAGATCAAGATCCCTGAGCTTTTGCTTTAATACCAGCCTGAGCTGTGATACAGCAGCGATCAGGCATCCAGTATCTGCTGTTACAAAAAGATGATTAATGTAGCAAGTGCTACCACAAGTCACTACTTCATTACTAGGTTGGGTTGTAAACGAAAAAACCAAATAATTTCAGGCTTTGAAGGGTCAATTCCAACATGCCATGCAAAACAACATGCCATCTTCCACCTGCCAAGCACCTAATGTGTCTCAGCACCAGCCAGGTGATGTATCATTTGCACTAGTCTGTACAGACAGATCGGAGGGAATTCGCCCGCTTGGATTGAAGAGCTACGATCATTTGCTTTCTGTTCAGCTGATGCCATGAATCTTTTCCTATATCCAGGGAATGATTTCATAGCCATGAAATTACATGAAAAGGACCGGTTCTTAATATTGTGCCAGCAAAGGGGACCCTGCAGGTGCAGCTCCATAGGTGACTCTGAATTATCACAGCTGCAAGATCGCTGTGCTCTTTCCTTATTCTTGCTGGAGAAGCCTCTCGCAGCATTCCTGTCGGTATGATATCCATGTTTTCAGTGAGAACAATACTGCACTGGGAAGTATTCGCATTGGGAATAATTTTCAATAATGATGGAGGGAAGGGATTCAGGTATTTAGTCACTGTGTGTTACTGTCATTTTCTTGGAATATAACTATTCTCCAATATGCTAGAAATGTATTGTTGTTACTTTTAAGCTGAAAAAGGATAACTAGACTGATCACTCCTTAACCTGAAGTTGTTCTATACCTGAAAAAGGAGTCATAAAGCCATCTAATGGTTATGCAGCTGACCAAGTCAACGTACCATAACAACAGTGCCTACATGTGATCTCTATAATTCCTATTATTTGAATGGTCAGGGTCATAGGGTAAATTCTGGGGGGAAAAAGAAAGAAGGAAATCTGGGACAGCTTCCTAGCTTGTACCTTTTATGTCGGCAACCAAGGGCTGATGAGGCAGGGACCAGACCTGCCATAGTTCTCCTGTTAAGTGCACACCAAAGAGTGTTAGGTATGCAGTATACTAAAGCATTTTCAGTCACATGCAATAAGACAACAACTTCCATAAGTTCAGCCTGGCAGACTGCCATGGCAGTAAAGCACCATTCTAGCTGAAAAGTGAGTTGTTTTGTGAGTCTAAGGATACAGAAATTGCCATACTTCATTGGGCCAGGAATCCATCTACCTTAATGTCCAGTTTCCAGCATTGACCTCCTTCAGAAAATGATGTCTGACAGTAATCTCACTGATAAATTTTTAATGTAAGAATTGACTGGAGGATAAGGCCCTAAACAGAGGATGTACAAATGGATGAAGTTGTGCAGATGGATGTAACAGAGAGGAAGAGTGGAGCTGCTCAAGGATGTCTCGTCATCATGAGTGGACAGGTTTTACTTGGAGATGTTTCTTTATTAGTGGTTTATTAGTGTTTCTGACGTACGTCTACAAGCCAACGCATGCAACAAGGGAGGAACAGTGCAAGGGCAGAATCAGGGATAGGTTTCATAGCAGATCCAGCTGCTCGGATGAGGATACAGAGAAGAGACCAGGACCAGGAAAAATCACTGGAATTAGTAAGTGCTGTAAATAGGGAAAACAGAAGGGAGGGAAAAAATAAACAGCTGAGGTATACAAGTCTGTTGCTTCCATGTGCAGACAGCAATATCAGATCCTGCAGGTAGGCCCTAGGTTGGTGTTTGAGTAGAAGCATCAGCTGCTTTGCAGAAATTTGCAACATCTGTTTAAGCTTTCTGTAGACTGTAACCCTCTCCCCAGCACCAACTGCCACAGGAAAGGACAGTCCTTTTCATTAAGTTTAGGTATATCAGCTTTCCACTTAATCTATCCCAGCGGCTGCTCCAAGAAGAACAAAATATTAAAAAGCAATAGGAAACAATTGTTTTATGGAGGCTTGATGCCTGCCATTCTATCTAGAGTAGCAGGAGCCGGGTAAATGAGTTTATGTGCATAGCACGAGATATGCAATACAGTGAATAGTATAACATGACAAGGCCAGAAAGCTCATCAATACCAAGTATCCTGTAGCCTCCCAGAATAATTGTTAACATGGTTCTGTTCCCCCACTTTGTCCTGAATATAGAGGAACTATTGATACTTCTTTTTTTTAATTATGGAAACATTTTATTCCACTGTCTTTTGCCGTGGCCTGTCCATTATTGTTCTGATAACTATCTTGCTGGATATGGGTATCATTCTGATCAACAGGTACACGCTGTACAGAAATCTGTGTGCCAACAATACCCAGTTGGAGAATACCCTTAATTAAAAGTTTTATATTGAATTAGTTCTGTTCTGTAAAGAACAGACTGAACCTAAACTTGAATATTAAAAGCATGTAGACCATTGTATTTAAACTTGCCATTTTTTTGCAATGTTTAATCAAGTGCTTTTCTTCTGTCTCTTACTAAATATGCTAAGAATTTTACACTTTTGTGTAAATAATTGTGAAAGTGATAGTAACAGTTACATTTCAGAGCTTTGCATTTAGAATGCACTTATAGCAGGACATTAATGGTTCCAAGGGGTTATTTTTCCTTCTCCTTGCCCCATCCCTGCTACCAGAACTGTATAACACCAGAGGATAAAATTCAGTATAGTTAAATACAAGATGATAAACTTAAGACATAAAACTGTAAACTACATACAAAGGATAAAACATTCTAAATTAAATGTAACATGAAAATGTTTAGAAATCACTTCAGGTAGCTTAAAGAATATGTACTTAATGCACAGTGCAAGCAAAAACATAGGGATGAAAGAACGGCCATTTAATATAAGGTGTAGGAATAGATATATATAACATGTTGAGAATGAAGTTTGGCTTCAGTAGAAACAAAGGCCGCATTTTTTCATAATTGGAGTCTTTAAGCATTCATCTAGAATGTTACTTAACATGTACATAAATTTAGAAATAGTCTGTTTAAACTCAGTGGAGATGGGTTTTGTTTGTATGTTCTTATATCCAGGGTATGCGCTTAAGAACTTTACAATAAACCTTAGTAAATTAGAGGCAAAGTTACCAAATTTGTACTTGGCTATGTGGGTTGAATTTCTGGTGTCCTGAGCAAACACAGGTCTGAATCATGGAGGCATTACCTATGGGACCGGAATCAAGGACAGTCATTTTTTTTCTGACATAATAAACTTCCATTTGGAGTTAGAGAGAAATACCCTCACCTTAACGTGACTTTATGTAATTGCCCATGCACGTTTATCTGGTTTTCTAACTGACTTCAAAGGGTCTCTATCAGTGGCTATTTCAGGTTGGATTTGTTTGGGATTTGTAAAGCAAGGCATAGAAAGGAAGGCACTCAGCCTGTAATTTCTAAATGCTCAATTTAAATGCTTTACGTGTTGACAGTCTCTTGCAGAGGGTCACTGCACAGGCAAAAGTAAGTTTACCTCATTTTTGTTGAAATGGAAGCTTGTAACCTTTAGTTTGTTAGTATGAGAGGGGATGCTCATTAGCAGGGATACTGGGGCCACCTTCTTTGGGCTCCCCTTGACCACAGCATGAATGCTGCTTTCTGAAATAAGGCATCAGCAGACCCACTGTGTGACTGTTTTAATCCACTTTGTGTAATGGTCTGAGTAAACTGAGGCAATTCTTCCTCTCAAAGGTACACACAAATCTCACACATTAGCCAATGTGTGTGTGCGAGAGAGAAGTATTCTTTCCTAATATCCCAGCAAGTGACATCTCACTGCAGAAATGTTCAAAGCCGAATGCTTTCACTCCCATTTTCTGTGTTTCTTAAGCTAGTAAGAGGGGAAGCAAGACGTTTCCCTGGCTCTGTTTTAGTGAGTAAGCATTGCACTTTAGATTGCTGCTGACCTTGCTGGTGCCGTGACCTCCCAGGAGGGACAAGTGGCACTAGGAATGACTGATGGATAATATTTGAGATTTCAGTACTCTACTAGGTGACATCATGGGTGGACGCAGGCCTGGAAACCATTCTACTTGCTGACATTAAACAGCAAGAGCATCGTGGTGGGCCTGCTCCCACTGAAAGGAGTTTACTGCAGCGGGAGCAAGAGCAGCTCTGAACAGGGGAAGAGAACATGGGGGCATACGAATCCTGAGGAAGTTGTAGCTGCAATGACAATGCACTGGCTGGCAGGCTTCAGGTTGTTGAATGCTGCCTCCCAAAGTGTTTGGAAAGCCTCTCTCACTTTCTGCACACTACCCGGTATAGATAATAAATAATAACTCATAAGGCAAATAGGGGTAGTTTTTTATTTCTCTAGGGGCAAGATCTAGGGGCAAGAGCAAGCAATTTTCTAGTCCATGACTGTGTGTTAGAAATGCTATTTGGTGAATTCTGAAGAGGAATGCTGGAAATTAAAAAAAAAAAAAATCTTAAAATTCCAGTTAGCACATCAGATCAAATTGAAATTATTTTTTGGAGGGGTTGGCTGTACCACTTCATAGGAGAAACTGTTCTGCCAGTGCATAAACAAGCTGGTCAACTTGCAAACATTTTTTGCTATGAATGTGCTACAGGAAATTTTTACTGACAGGTTATTATGACTACTTTAATGCACATATGACCCACTGTCTGGAAGACAGTTAAAATTATAAACTGTTCATAAACTTACTGACACTGTTGGCAACACTGTGTTACAGCAGTAAACATTTAATTTGATCCTCATTTCTTAAAATAGTGGTATTGTTATGCCTGCAGAAATGCGAAGCTTCCTGTTGAAGAAATCTATTTCAGGTCTCTGCGTATTAGTCCTTCAGCCTTGCTTATGTGCGTTTGTGACAAATGAAAGTAGTCATATTAAATCTCCATTTAATGTTAAAATGAAAGCGATAAATTCATACAATTCACAGCTTTCTGCATTAAAGTTCTTATAAAGCTTTACACCCCAGTTCTAAGAAATCACTTCTGTCCATGATCTTTCTTTAAATGATTTTTTATATAGTTGTCTGCCCTAGCTACTCACGATACATGCGAGGCATAAAGAATAATCTTGTAACAAGGGAAGCTTTTGAGTTCTTACAGTTCTTACTCAGGCAAATTTCCTTCAGTGAATAGGAATTATGCTCAAGTGACAATTGCATCATCTGGCTCACGGTTTGAGTATTTAGAGATCTTTCAATTCAATACCACAAAATGATGTTAGGATGCGATGAAGCGATATCTACAGTCCTCTGCCCTATTGTGCACTTCCCCACATCCTGCAGCTTCAAGAGAGAGCTTCTTTTTCTCTCACACATAGGTAGAAGTCGTTTTCCGACAGGAAAATCTTAGGAGCCGCAATAAATTGAAGCGGGAAGAACCCTTGTTTGCCTTTTTGATCTTTTAATTTTTGTATACTGTTTTTTGCTGTGAGGTTGGGGGAAGAGCTCTGAGTTCGCCAGCTGTCGGTTATATGCGCAGAGCTTTCGCCAAAGCCAAGCTTAGAGGGAGGCTGTTGAACCCCTCATTTTCAGGGACCATATTGCTATCAAAGCTCATTTTGATGGGTTTGCATACTTCTGGCCTCTTTTGATACCAAACAAATAATAGCCCTATATTGCTTGCTGCTCGCACCACAGGTTTATTTTAAGGGTTCTCACTATAGCTTTCTAAAGCCTGCCCTTCTGTCTTGCAAAGTCCATGCTTGCTGGTGCCTAGATTTTTTAGAAAAATCCAGTTCTGGATTCATTTGCAGAATTCATGATGTAGAATTTTAGGACTGTCTTGAGGACTCCTAAAGCACAAACACAGAAGGAAGTGAGGTATTGAAAGAGATAAATCAGCATGATCAGAACATATATGTCATTTTATGCTGTTTCGCCATAAACCTGGGGTTCATCATGGGAGATTAGACAGAAGACATAAAGATAGTATCAGGCCCAAGTAATGACTGGAGATAGCTGTAAAAATGCTGGAGTGACAGGTTTATGTAAATTTCATGAAGAAAATGTGAACCTTAAAGAACTGAATACAGAGTCAGGAAAGAATAGGAACGTCAGTGCATTAAGGTTCAAAACCTCAAAAAATTCTGAAAGCAGAAAATCACATCAGATGAGAGAAGAAGAGGGGTTGGAGATGAGATGGGATGCCATATGCAGAAAAGGTACTCCACCGCTTAGGAAAACAGGCTCAGCATAAGACTGATGACAGGAAAAAGGGACGGTGTTCTGTATTACGTGGATCTGCAAAATGTGTAGAGGTGATACACAGCTGAGTAGAAGAATGAAGTCAATCAGAGAAGTGTTGTTCATGTCGCAATAACAAGACTGTTAGCAACTGATCGTAATACTGCAGAAAACAGCAAAAGAAAGAAAGTGGAGGTAAGAGGGCAAAGTTCTGTGAGGAGAAGTCTGCTTAGAAATAGCTTCAAGTTATATGAACATCAGTGTTAAAAATAACATGGAAGAACCAGGCAGGTAGGGTCAGCCTGCAGTAGAAACGTCACTAGTGTCTGATTAAAGCAATGGTAAGAACAAAGTGCTACTAATATCCTATTCAAGGATAGAGCAGCTTACTAGAGTTTTCTCCTTCAACAAGGCCAAAAAGCATGCAAAAGTCCTCAGGCAGACAAGAGTAAAATTTAGCTCATTGTCTCCCTGTAAAACTGAAGCCCTCAATAACATGGAAAATAGCATAGAAATTTTTTAAAAATTCATCTCAGCGAGCAGCTTTCAAACTGCTGTTGCCAAAATTGAGAGGAATTCAACTGCTTTTCACTCATATGGTTTCGTTTCATGCAATGAGAGTTGTAAAGATGCCGACTGATAGTCTATAGCGAATCCACACAGGGAACCCTGAGGAGTCACAGAATGAAAGGAAACAGAGTGAAAAAATATAGGAAACAAAAAGGAAATGAAAAAGGTAATTTTTTGAGAAAGGGGGGGCGAAGGGCTAGTTAAGAGTAAGCAGAAAGAGGCAAAGTGTATTGTGGGTGAACTAACTGACTTTCAGCAGACATGAAGGCTCACGTACCATCTTCTCTCCTTCACTAAAAATTTAGCATTTGTACTGCGTTCCATGTAATTAACAAGTGTTCCTCAGCTAACTGAGGGGAGCAATGCTGAGTGGCACTTACAAAGTTGAAACTTTGAGTTTCACCACACCTGGAAGTAGTGCTTGACAATCTGTGTCACTTCCAGACTATTGAAGAAAGCAGCTCCTGTGTTATATCCACAGGGGCTTCTCTGTGCTCGCCGCTCCCCCCTGAGCCACAGAGAAGGACCCACTGCCTCCTCAGCTAATTTCTGTGCTAGATGGGACCAAAAAAATGAGCTGTGTAATTCCTAAGAGCTGTGGGTAATAGAGAAGGCTGTAGCTTGTCAGGAGAAAGCGTGGCAGTTTGGCAACAGCCTGCTACGAATTAGTATTCATTCAAGGAGGTAGAATGTGTTTATGGTGGCAGTTCTCAGCACAGTATCATGGTTCTGTTGTACTGTTCAGCTAAATGTCATCTATTAATATTTTAGTGAACAAGGCCCCATGCAAAACCCAGCTGGGATCTCATAATCAGTCATTTTATGTAACAAAAAGAGGCTCTCCTAGACAGTGCCCAACTCTGTTTTCCAATTACTTTTATCCATGCACTTGGCCTGATCCCACAGTGCTGCTTCCCACATTAGTGATGTAGAGTCACTCCAGGTTTTAAACTGATACACTGCAGCACACGTGCAGAAGGATGACCACACTGTAACATGGCTAGAAAAGCAGTGTACAGTCAAACACAGTGCTATAAGAAAATTATTTTAATGACAAACCCTCTATTCAAATTTCAATTGTCGCCATCCTCATCCGATCTCAAAGCTGAAAATTCAAATTTTACTGCCACTGGAAATTTGGAGTAACGAAATCATCCTGAAGGAAAACTTAATTTTGCAATAAGAATAGTTTTTCTCTTCATTCCCTTCCCTTTGCTTCTTTTCTCGCGTTGAAATTTCCTCTAATATTATCTTCTTTGAGAGTTAGTCAAAACTGCATTGTTTTGGCTAACATTTTGGAAGCACATCATGTTTTGTATGCCCTGAAAACCCAGCCAGGTCAAAAAATATCAGTAGTTCCCAAAATCGGTCCGTTCTAAACTCCACCATCAAATATCACAGTAGAGGCAGGTCCTCTCAAGTTTTGGATTAAATAATTACTGTCAACTTGTGAACCTCTTGTCTCTATTTTAAATAATTCTGCGACCCACTACTCTATGAGCTGAATTCTCAGCTCATTTTAATTTTTAATGGGGATTATCTTCCACCTGTGGCTGGATGCAAACAGAGCCTAGCTTATGTTCCTGCAGCAGGTAGGCCTTGAAATAGCTCTCCCAAGTTATAGGTGGATAGTCCACTAAGTATTTTGAAATCAGAACCATTTTTTTTTGTTTTGAGTTGTCGTTTATTTTGATCTTCTCTTCACAGTTAAAACTGATTTGTTTTTGCAAAACATTTTGAATTTCCTGTCTGAGATGCTGTTCATGCAGATAGTTTCACTGAAGTCACCACGTTTGCTTGTGAAGGGAAATTAGACTAGTGCGAAATGTTATTCCATACAGATTTAGCACAGGATTTCAGGATAATTTTGCCCAAGAGTGATTACAAGTATTTTAAAAGGTCATTTTTCTAGCTAAAAGGCGGTATTATGTCAATTAGTCAACATACTTAAATCACCCTGTGCAGCAATGTGTTTAATGAAAATTAATTTAGTAAATCCTCTCATTCTGTCACTGAAGGGTTCCTGATTCTGTTCCTCTAAACACAGAGACAGTCCTCATATGAATAGGCTTTAGAGGAGGTTTAATTATTTGTGTAATTTACCCTGAGATGCCTTTGTGAAAAGCACTCAAGAAACACGAGAGTATTGCCTTTATATAAATGCATAAGAGGATAATTGCACCTAAACTTACCCTTGACACAAAATGGTTTTATTTGAGGAAGCATCCTTTGGGTCACCAACTGCTGGCATGAGATGGTCACCAATGGTATCCCATTTCATGCCAGCTGAAACTTCACCACGTAGGTATAATTTAACTTCAATTAATTTAGATGTTTAGTTCTTTTTAAGGGAATTATTGGCTATGTTATTATCTGAATCAGGCATATATAAATCATATTCACAGTAAATCGATGCATAATTTCAGTATTAGCATTATTCCAGTGGTGCACAGCTTGTAATTATAACAAAAGTTATTTTTTTTCCTCATAAATGATTTCAAAATATTGTATCGTGTTGGTTTTTTAAGGATTCCATATGAGGTGCACGGATTTAACCATGATTCAATTACATCGCTGTGTGGGCTTTGGACCTGCTATGATTTAATTACATTTTTGTTCATTCAGACGTTTATACTGCATGTATGTTTTCAAATCATTCTCACTGTAGCGGCAATTTTCCAACTTCTCTGTGCAAGAAAACGATCTTTAAAATTGTCCTCGCTCTGTAGTACTTAAGAAAGGGAAGAAGTACATGAAGAAGAACCTCAAAGATGAAGGCCAGGCTTGAAGCACAGTTTCATTAATACTGGATGGCAGGAAAGGAGCCAAGTCCCAGATAATGAGGAAGGAGTTGCAATTTTTTTTAAAGCTATCTGGTGACAGGGAAAACAAAAATGACATTCAGCTGACGAATGAGCGGAGTTTGACCTAGCCTTTTGACCCTTGACAATCAATCTTACCTGCTGCTTCATAAAGAATTATAGCTGTGCCACTCACATTTGACTCTGGATTTTTACTATTCTCTGTTCCTTCCTTCCTTCCTTCCTTCCTTCCTTCCTTCTTTCCTTCCTTCCTTCCTTCCTTCCTTCCTTCCTTCTTTCTTTCTTTCCTTCTTTCCTTCCTTCCTTCCTTCCTTCCTTCGTTCCTTCTTTCCTTCCTTCCTTCCTTCCTTCCCTCCTTCCTTTTTTTGAATACGTAGTCGAAGAAAAATAAATGTGAGTGTTGCATGCAAGACCACACAAAACAGAAGGTAGTCTTGAAAAAGAGAGAAAGAGAGAGAAAAAGGATGGAGGAAATGGACAATTGGGGCAGGGTGGGGTTAAAAGAAATACAGCAATGAAACAGCTTATACATGCAATTCACAAATGCCTGTGATATCTTTGGAGCTTTGGAGGGTGACATGAATAAACAGCAGCTTGGCATCGTCCTCCTAAGTGCCCTGTGTGCAGTGCAGTGTCCCTGGCACAAAGAGCTGTTGCAGAGCAGCTGCTAGTGGTGCCTAAGGCTCGGCAGGGCCATTTTGGAAGATAATGTCTGGACAGTGGAAGGCAGAACAGATTGGGTCTGCCAGAAAACACACAGTGGGCTCCTCATGTGGTCTTATGTAATGTAGAAAAGAAAACAATGGAATTGTTAAATATAAGCTGCCTTTGTTTAATAAGAGCGATAACACAGTAAAGGTGAAATATGATCCCATGCAGGAGCTATGAGAAAACCAGCAAGAAGCCAGGATTTTCAGACTTTTTATGGTAATTTGTTTTGTTTTGTTTTGCTTTTTACTGTTTTATTTTAAGTTTTATTACTACGTACACTATTAAGAGTTTGCATACCCTCATTATTGGAAAGGACAGTAAGTCTAGACAGCAGACATCTGCTGTGTTATCTATTAAGAGTGGCAAAGCAAGTACTGAGCATAGCGTTAGTGGCACAACTGAAGCAGAGAGAAAATCGGATCCATAAGACAAAAAGCTCTTAGAATTAAGTAAGTAAAGGCCACATTTTCCTCTTTGTTTCAGAAGTGTAAATTCACTGACACTGCTCTCATTGCTCTGTGAAACTCGGAGAAGAGTTTGTCCTACTGTCCTCATCAACCATGTTGATCTGTATATTTTTATTTGCAGCATTTTTGCTTTGAGATACTAAAGGTAAGGCTAGTCAGCAAGTGCATCTGTAACGTAGTTCACTAGCTGCAAGAGGTGACCATTGGGAGGTTTTTAGTTTTTAAGGAGAAGAGGTTGTGTGAGGGAAAAGGAGGGCTCTGTGAGAGCTTCTTTTCCTTTTCCCCAGTGCCAGTAATTACTGTGAAGGTACTAGTCTCATAGACAGAGGAAATAATGATTGATCCTTTTTTTAAGTTGCATATTGTAAAATTTTAAAGGTGCATCCCTGGTACACACTTACATGAGTGAACACTCAAAACTCTAGCAGTTGACGGACAAGCCTTCTGTGGTTTTTATGGTGTGAACGCATTTTTGCCCTGTCGTGTAAGGAAGGGATGACTCTGCCTTGATTCATCTTGTGCCTTTTTAGATTGAAAGAAAAGGATACAAAATATGGACAGGACAAGTCACAGGCCTGCCTTTCTCTTGAATTTTCATGATCATCAGTGGCCATAACCAGCTGGGCTGGACCTGGTCTCAGCTACCTTTGCATAATTTGCTCTTCAGAAGTAAGTGCTAAGAGGAGTAACTGTTTTCTCCTATTTTGAGCTGCAGTAAGGAGAGCTGTTGAGTATACAGCTTGTGTAGGCTTTGTGCTTGGAGAATATCTCCAAAACACCTCACGTGGCTGCTCTCTCTTCAGCTCTCTGACCCTCACTTTGTGTTCTCAGTGGACAAAATGTTTGAATGTTGCCTGCACAGGCTTTATAACACAGGAAGGTCTTTCTTGCATGTATAAATGTCACACCTATATGTGAACATCATAAAATCTACTCAGATTTCTTGGTTTATTACTATTATTACTTGTAATATATTCAGAAACAAAATCAAGCAAGCCTTAGCATCGCTGGTCCTGAGAGCCTGAGAATTATTTTGCAAGGGGTTAGGAAGAGGGAAAGAAGGGGCTGTTGAACAAGAACAGGAGAGGAGTTTCCATTTCTCATTTCTTCTTCTGTAATTTGGGAGGCAGTAATCATTGGTGTAGGAAGGAAGAAGGCTTATGCAATGGTTCAAATTTCATAAGCATAATAAAAGTCTGGGCACAAAGCAGCACAGTCTTATTAGTGGAGGAAGTGAGGTCAGTAGTCTTCAGTCTCTTAATGACAAAATTTATGAAGCATCACGGCAGCAGGATGTGGTTACCTGCAGTCTATTCACATAACAAGCCCACCAGGGTCCTATAGTTATCACCCTTGAATTTGTTTTCCTTTCTTCATTTTCTTTTGTCATCCTCCTGTTTCTTTGGCCTAGCTTACTGCACTGGAGGAATCACTTTATTACCTGTGATGTCTTGTTGGTGAAATTTTCTCGTGGATTTTTTTATTGTTATTATCATTAGCTAGTTTGGTTTAGCTGGCTCCATCAGTGTGTCTCTGATGACAGAGGTGCTCACAGTGGTGTGCAATGAACTCTAAGTACTAGTCTTCCAGGAAATCTGGGATTTTCATTCTGAGGTATCCTTTAAAGCCAGTGTGAGACAAGTGCCTAAAATGTGCCTGAGTGAGAGTTCATCTTAAAAGACATTCTTATTGGAGATCTCAAAAAGTCTTATGAGCTGCTGGGAATAAAAGCATTACCCAGACATTATCAAAAAGTAGGAAAAAAGAAAATAAATGGGTGCTTTTAAACCATTTATCTCTCATTAACACAATGTAGGAGGTAGCTCTATAACAATCTTTTCCATGTGGAAATAAAACTTTGTGTGTCTTTGACCCCCTTCATTTTGAGGATCTTAGTGCACATTGCTGTACTTCACTAATTTAGCTTCCTGTGGTGAGGGAAGTGCATTTTATTATGCCTCCTTTTCTTTTGTAGAACAGGAAAGTGAGGCAGGGAGGTTAACTGCTGTGCCCAAGGTGGTGCAGGTACGGTGGGTTCAGGAATAGGAAGTGGATTCCCAGGCGCTGATCTTCATCCATAAGACAATCAGTCCTAACTCCCTGTTTCTGATCTGACTTGTTCTGTCATAGAGGATCATTTTTTTTTTCCTAATTAGGAAAACTGAGCTTTGCATCTTGGAAGCACAGCATCCAGGTGAGAATAGTATTTGTCAGTACAACATATTTAATTATTTAAAACTACTTTCTTTGTCTGATGGTTTGATTGTTATTTATTTTATTTTCCACCAGAAGGTTTGATCACTTAAACAGCCTGAAATCAAACATTTGACAGTGTTTACAAATTATGAAAATGGTTTCTGATTAAAGTGTTCCATACGGAGATTAAAGTTTCAGATCAGTACATAAACCAAGGGCACTCTTCTGAATCTTAGCAGAGAGAGCTGCTCTGTGGCATGTGCTCTGTATTCGTACCCATGCTGGCACAAGGCACAGGCGGTGGCTTGCACGTTTTCCCCATGGTGTTCTCGAGGCTATTTCTTTAGAGTGCTCTTATGGCAGGGGGCAAACCGAGCCCTCTCAGCCAAGTGAGATGCAGGTCTGCAAGGCACCCATCAGACAGTACCTGACAAAAAGGTCACTCCCAGTCGCAGCTGAAAGAAGTGACAGAATCGTGCAGGGATCTAAAGCTTATGTATTTTGTGGATATACTGTGATCAAATCTGAAAATCATTGCAGCATCAGTTAAATCAGCAATGCTTCTAGCACTATGATTGCAAGAAGTTAGACGTCATTTCACTGTGCAAGATAATTAAGGGCTATTAGAATTAATTTATTTAAGAATACTGCTGCCTTAAAAAAAAATGAGATGGAAATTACTTCTGGTTTTGTCTGTAGTGTCCGTGGATAAGTAGTGATTCATAGTCATCAGAGGTCTTATGTTCTTGGCTTCCCCTCTGAATTTCCCAGTGCATAACATTAAAGCATAAGATGCTTTCCTGGCATTAGTTTCTTTATGAATTGGAAATCCGTATGATCCATAATCCAAATAGATAAAATGGCCAGCAGTGTATGCTGCAAACCTCCTAATGAGATGTGTTGCACTGGATGATTGCTTAAAGAACACTTGCCTTCACTTATGGGTCTTATCTTTGTAGGTGTTTTTCTGATGCAGTTCTCATCAGCTCTAATGATTGGGTAGCTATCGGCAAAAAAAAAAACCCTAAACATTCCTGAAAAAATAAAGGCAGGGATTTACACAACTGCTTTTGCCCACAGTCACATGAATAAGGCTTTCTGACAATAACGTTTAGCCAAATTTTCATTTGCTTCAATCCCCTGTTCAAAAGTGAGGATTGCTGGACTGCCATCATATTCCATAAGCTATAAAGAACTAAATGTCTACAGCTGGTAGGAAAAAGAAGCTGTTGTGGCCATATCTGCTCAAAGTGGGGGCTCTGTATTGGAGGAACAGCAGTTGAACTACTGGAGATGATGGCCATAAGAATTGCCCTCCCCTGCAGAATGCTGGAGGACCCCTGTAGAGCTGATCTTTCCAGTTGATCTTTGAACAAACAGGAGTCCAAAAATTGCCTTTTTTGGAAGATTGTGGGAGAGAGGGAAGGAAGAGTGTTGTTGTGGTCACGTGATGCTGGACCTGGCTCTGTCTCAAGGATGGAGATGAAAGCATAGCTTGCCCCATGCTCCCTGGTGCTTGGATGGAAAATCAAAGGGAACCATATTAATTTCAGCTTCATTGAAAACACACAGTAGAAAAAACATCCATAGCTGGCAAATGGAATTTTTAAATTGATGATGGAAGAAACATTCATTTCCAAGCTTCTGAGCGAGCTATTAAAATCAGCAGAGTAAAGACAAAATACCTGGCATTGAAAATGAAAGGAACAGTTTTTTGCATCTACTTAGTTAAAACTTGGCAAAACGAATCTAAAGCAGTGGTTTCAGATTTCTGTGTGCACTAACTGTGCCAACTTTTGTTCTCCGGGTTGCCATGATAGATAGTGCATCCCACTTGAGAAGCATTTTTTCCTCTAACTTTTTTAATCAGAAGTCAATTTAAGCAAAAAGCTAGATCTTGTATCAACACTGACATGTGTTTCTCTATTTTGTACTGTTGAATGGTCTAGGCTTTTCATTAAATACACTATTTTGGAACGAGCTCATCTCCATTTAATTGATATTGGAGTTACCGTAGTAAATCTAGTAGTGGTGTTTGCCCAGTATTTATGTAGTATTTTTCACATATGCCTCTCTGGGCTTCCTCAGGAGGATGAGAAATCCACTAATTTCACAAGTAAGGAAATTTGTGAGCAGTAAATTCTCGCCTTGCCCTCCCCCTCCAGGCCAAACATCATTATCTATGGCTATACATTAGCAACCAATTTCACATGATGACCAATGTTTTCATTATCTTCAAAATTTTCTTAATTCTTTACAGTTAAAAGTTACCTTTTGCATTATTTTATGAAAAGGTTATGTATAATAGAAGAAAAATTTAAGATAAAATTATAATTGTTCCACAGAAGCTTCACACAATCTAGTTACATCACTGCCAGTATGTTTCTATAGGATGAATAAAATATACCTATTAGCATACATTCTCTTTTGAATTTTCTCTATTTTTAGAGCAAGTTCTGCAGGATTCTATTACAATTCTCAAAAGGGTAACATTAACAGCAGGTGTATTTAATATTTGTAACAGCCTTAGTGTATTGGTAAACACTTTTTTTGTGTATGTGCATTAACACATTGTTGAATTTCTTTCAAAGACTGAGGAAACTGAAGATGACAATGAGAAACAATGTCAAACAATTTCAAACAATGAGAAGAATGTTTTGTAGCATCATTCAGGTTTGGTACAGCTAAACACAGGCCGCTGCTGTGACCTGAACCCTTATTTAAAATGATATTTCATTATCCTGAATATTAAAAAAATGAAGGGAATGTTGCCTTAGGGAAGGCAAAGACTAGCTTCCTATGAGTTTTTTTGAGAATTACTGATTAGCAACCAAAATCCACTTTTTTTTGCATTATCTGGTCTGGAAAAGCAAGTATTTTCATTGATAAGGGCAATAAGGTACTAGTTACTGCATCAAAAGGGCAACAACATTCTGTTCTGACTGAATATATGAATAGAAATAGTGAATGATTTTTAAGTAGATTTTTGGCCAATTGTAAATTTATCCTTTGGATTTTGTTCGCTTTCTATAACTGGGGACTCCTGCTCCTTGTAAGTACATAAATTATTTAAGTGGAAGTTCATATATTAATTGCTGTGTATCCCTTTCAAATTAAAAACAATTAACCTTGAAGAAGCAGCTTAAGCATGGGGGTTCCTGATACGTTTTTGATAGCCATAAAGTGGATAGTGCATTGACTGGGCAGAGCAATGCAGCTGTTTTTCTGGACTCGCCTAGCCCTTCTATTCAGCTGTGGATGGAACTTCATCCTAACGCAGAAGCGTGACTGACTTTACAGCCCGTGAATGAGGAGTGCCTATAAAATCTTCTCTCTAAGTCTCCCACCCAAATTTTCTACTGATGAGCAGTTTATCAATGTGAATAACCAGGTGGTTTATTTCAACAGTGAGCAGGAAATTTAGGTGGGTGGAAGCACACGAGCACTCAAAGAGCAGCTAATTCACTGTTGCTGTGCGAAGGTGATAGACGCCAAGCACACCCGAGTTAGGATTAGCACCTGAAGCAGCAACATGTTTGACTGATGAGCTATAGGGACAGGAGAGAAATCTGATATTCAGCCTCCCTCATTTTACTGCAAATTAAAAATGAGCAGTCAGTCCATCCGCAGCAGGTGACCAGCTGCAGAGTCCAGAACAGCTGGACTTTGTTTTTAATCTCTCTGCAAGTAAAATAAACAAACTAGGAAGAGGAATATAGGCAGATCGCCTTAAACTGACCTGTAGTTAGCTTAAAGCTTACAAAAATAAAACAGCTACTAGTACTGTGGTATGTTTTGAAATGCACAAAACCAAATACAGCCATTCTTATCTATGCACAGCAAATAATAAAAACCATGGAAGATTGTTAAAGACAGCAAAATAGAGCTACTGTGAGTCAACTGCAAGCAAACATAATGTACCTTGCTGTGGTACATATGTTCAGGAATGTCGTGTGGTGTGACAGACTACCAAATTAGAGTTCATTTCCCAGATCTTCTACAATTTCTCATGTGGAGGGAGTTGCACAGTCTCTCTGCATTGATCCCTCATCTGAAGAAAGAACACCTCCATTTTCTGCTCACATATTGAGGTTACAGCACCTAGCAGAGCACCTCCTCACCAGCCCAGTGACCTATGCTCAAGATTGCTTCTGTACCACAGCTATTAAGCAATTTCTCATGTCACATAGAGAAAGTTTTTTAGTCCATTTTTATTCTTCAATGACTGATAAAGAATGCCATATTCAACATGGTACTGCGTGTGTGCCCCAGCTGGTGAGGAATGGCCTTCAGTCCCTGGGATCTGCATAGGGACTGAAAGCATTACAGCCTTTGCAAGATCAGGCCACATGTTTTGTTTTGTTCTCTTCCCCACTTTTTTCACCCTGTTGCTACCATTTTTAATTTTTCATGGCTTGGTAAAAATAGGAGAAGTTCAAGGCTATATTGAGGATAACGAGGAAATTGTTAGAATCACAGAATCATAGAAACATTTACGTTGGAAAAGACCTTTAAGATCATCAAGTCCAACCATAAACCTAACACTGCCAAGTCTATCACTAAAGCATGTCCCTAAGCACCACGTCAACACATCTTTTAAATACCTCCAGAGATGGTGACTCAACCACTTCCCTGGGCAGCCTGTTCCAATGCTTGATAACCCTTTCAGTGAAGAAATTTTTCCTAATATCCAATCTAAACCTCCCCTGGTCCAACCTGAGGCCATTTCCTCTCATCCTATCACTTGTTACTTTGGAAAAGAGACTGACACCCACCTCGCTACAACCTCCTTTCAGGTAGTTGTAGAGAGCGATGAGGTCTCCCCTCAGCCTCCTCTTCTCCAGGCTAAACAACCCCAGTTGCCTCAGCCGTTCCTCCTAAGACTTGTTCTCTAGACCCTTCACCAGCTTTGTTGCTCTCCTCTGGACACGCTCCAGCACCTCCATGTCTTTCTTGTAGTGAGGGCCCCAAACCTGAACACAGTATTCCAGGTGCGGCCTCACCAGTGCCGAGTACAGGGGCACGATCACTTCCCTAGTCCTGCTGGCCACAATATGTCTGATACAGGCCAGGATGCCGTTGGCCTTCTTGGCCACCTGGGCACACTGCCGGCTCATGTTCAGCCGGCTGTCAACCAGCACCCCCAGGTCCTTTTCCTCTGGGCAGCTTTCCAGCCACTCTTCCCCAGGCCTGTAGCGTTGCCTGGGGTTGTTGTGGCCGAAGTGCAGGACCCGGCACTTGGCCTTGTTGAACCTCATACAGTTGGCCTCAGCCCATCGATCCAGCCTGTCCAGGTCCCTCTGCAGAGCCTTCCCACCCTCCAGCAGATCAACACTCCCGCCCAGCTTGGTGTCGTCTGCAAACTTACTGAAGGTGCACTCGATCCCCTTGTCCAGATCATTGATTAAACAGAACTGGCCCCAATACTGAGCGCTGGGGAACACAGCTCGTGACCAGCCGCCAACTGGATTTAACTCCATTCACCGCAACTCTTTGGGCCCAGCCATCCAGTCGTTTTTTTAACCAGTGAAGAGTACGCCCGTCCAAGCCATGAGCAGCCAGTTTCTCCAGGAGAATGCTGTGGGAGACAGTGTCAAAGGCTTTACTAAAGTCCAGGTAAACAACATCCACAGCCTTTCCCTCATCCACTAAGCAGGTCACCTTGTCATAAAAGGAGGTCATGTCAGTCAAGCAGGACCTGCCTTTCATAAACCCATGCTGATTGGGCCTGATCGCCTGGTTGTCCTGTATGTGCCGTGTGGTGGTACTCAAGATGACCTGCTCCATAACCTTCCCCAGCACCGAGGACAGACTGACAGGCCTGTAGTTCCCTGGGTCCTCCTTCTGGCCCTTCTTGTAGATGGACGTCACATTTGCTAACCTCCAGTCAATTGGGACCTCCCCGGTTAGCCAGCACGGCGGATAAATGATTGAAAGTGGCTTGGTGAGCACTTCCACCAGCTCCCTCAGTACCCTTGGGTGGATCCCATCTGGCCCCATAGACTTGTGTGTGTCTAAGTGGTGTAGCAGATTGCTAACCATTTCCCCTTGGACTATGGGGGCTTCATTCTGCTCCCCGTCCCTGTCTTCCAGATCAGGGGGCTGGGTACCCCAAGAACAAGTGGTTTTACTACTAAAGATTGAGGCAAAGAAGACATTAAGTACTTCAGCCTTTTCCTCATCCTTTGTTGCTGTGTTTCCCCCTGCATCCAATAAAGGATGGAGATTCTCCTTAGCCCTCCTTTTGTTGCTAATGTATTTATAGAAACTTTTGGTTTTTGTCTTTTATGGCAGTAGCCATATTAAGTTCTAGTTGGGCTTTGGCTCTTCTAATTTTCCCCCTGCATAACATTATGACATCTTTGTAGTCCTCCTGAGTTTCCTGCCCCTTCTTCCAAAGACCATAAACTCTCTTTTTTTTTCCTGAGTTCCAGCCGAAGCTCTCTGTTCAGCCAGGCCAGTCTTCTTGTTAACAAGGTTGAAGCCTAAGTCACTCCAGCAGAGCATTTGTGTGCACAGCCTTGCAGCAAGGTAGAACTGCCACTTTTGCACCTGGTTCTCATACTTGCTGTTGTAGTTTTATTGATTGTAAAGGAAAGGACTGGGCTGGGCTGCATTTTTTCCCTTTCTCCTTATGGTGTACATATTGCTGTTTTCTGAGTCATTCCATGGCCTGTTTTCACTGCTGTTCAGCTAACTTCTCTAGCTGGAATTTGGACACTGGGAACAGAATTTGCAGCTGTTTGAATCTTGGAGTTCTTAATAGAAAACAGAGTTCTCTCAGGTCTACCAGCTTTCAAAATAGACTGGAAGCAGAAAATGATAGAAACACGGATATAAAGAGAGTCTGAGAGATGAAAGCAACCAGTCATACCAAGTCACCTGGTAGGCACGGTACCCTCTGCTACTTCCCTCGGTTGAAGCTGGGGAAAGTGACATTGTCCTTTGTCATTCTCAGGACACTTCCACAAGCTCAGCATCAAGGCCAACCTTTTAAACCACAAACACTTTGATCCACTGTGTGGTTGTATTGTTTAAAAAAAGCCCAAACACACACACGCGCAAAAACCCCAGTACATTTCACTTACAGTAACTTCACTTTTAGTTAGGGAAACATGACTCACTTCAAAGACTCTTTGAAGAGACTTCTAATAATTCCTGATCTTCAAAGAACCATTGCTGAAGCTGTACCTGGATAAATATTTCTTTGTCGGAAGAGCCGTTTGCCATAAACAATTATAGAAGACGTAACTGCAGATCTATTATCTGAAAGAATGCAAAATCACCCTTTGAAGCCAGGAGGCAGTTCAACCAGTTCCTCTTGAGGACTTTGCCCCAAAGTCTCACATAGTCACCTTGCCAGCAGAAATGGCAGGGCACCTCGTGGACTGGGGACCGTGGTTCTCTGAACTGCAGGACAGGATTCTGCGTGACCTCTTCCAAAGCTCCTGGGGCCATATGGCGTTGCGCTGCTTTTTCTACAAGCATTGGTAGTTCGAGGCACATCAAACTCATAGTCTGCATAAGTGCCATGGAAATTATGGCTCACATCAATATTAGAGCATTTGAAAGAGACAAGGAGGGAAAAAAATAAGCTACAGTTCCTGTTATTAAAGGTTGTGTGTGCAGAGAGTGCCCAGCCTTTGTCTGATGTCCATTATGAGTCACGGTCATTGTTCTCTGAGTCAGCAGACTGCTGTTTCGAACTTAATTTCTTTGTGTCATTCATCTGTTCCCTGTCACATCCCTTCAGCTGTGAAATCTTATATTGGGCTCTGTTGGCCTTTAGATGATCATTTTTTCTCTGTCAATTAGTTTCTTTCAAAGGAGTACTGCAGATTTTTTCCCAAGAAATGAGAGGTTATCTTAAATTCTGGTCCATAGGAATGTTCTTATGGGCTCAATATGATCTGGAAATCCAATCTGTAGGAATACCATGCCACTCAGTTTGATCTTCCTTTCCAATTCTGTTCCTAGACAATCTGGGACCAGCCCTGCTCTCTGTAACTAGATGTCGTGGTTTAACCCCAGCCAGAGACTAAGCACTACACAGTTGCTCGCTTACTCCCCCCGCTGGGATGGGGGAGAGAATTGGAAGAGTAAAAGTGAGAAAACTCGTGGGTTGAGATAAAGACAGTTTAATAGGGAAAGCAAAAGCTGTGCGCGCAAGCAAAGCAAAACAAGGAATTCATTCACTACTTCCCATCGGCTGGCAGGTGTTCAGCCATCTCCAGGAAAGCAGGACTCCATCACGCGTAATGGTTGTTTGGGAAGACAAACGCCATCACTCCAAATGTCCCCCCCTTCCTTCTTCTTCCCCCAGCCTTATATGCTGAGCGTGACGTCATATGGTGTGGAATATCCCATTGGCCAGTTGGGTTAGCTGTCCTGGCTATGCTCCCTCCCAGCTTTTTGTGCACCTGGCAGAGCATGGGAAGCTGAAAAGTCCTTGACTAGTGTAAGCATTACATAGCAACAACTAAAACATTATTCTCATACTAAATCCAAAACATAACACTATACCAAGTACTAGGAAGAAAATTAACTCTATCCCAGCCAAAACCAGGACACTGGAAAACTGCTTTTATCTGGCATAAGGATTTGATGTTAAGATTCCTGCCCCCGATCTCTGAGAGAGTCATGTTTTCACAAAAGAAAACAAAAAAAACAGGCTGGTAAAATTAGGAGTTTACCAGATCTAGATATCGGTTGCTTGACACCCAGCCTTTGGCATTCAAACACTTACATTGCCCTCAGACTATGTTATGGTGGGTTTTTAATTGCCTGTCTTTGCATGAGAGTCCCAGGATGACTCCCTGATTGATCCCCTGTGTCTTGATGATATCCTGACTCCAGTTAATGTTTCAGCCATCTGTACAGTATGAGGCCTAAGGTCCCATTTGAGCTGAGGAAGCAAATGGCTTATTAAAGTCTAATTTCTCTAGCTTGTTCTTGCCTTTGGGCATTTTAAATAGGTTAATGCAATTTTTACAATACACTCAGGGAACTTTACTCACAGAGTGTTGTCATGAACTAGAGGAAAATAGCCCCTAGATTATCTCAAAATGGGAAGTATTCCAAATATACTTGCCCTGATACTTAGTCAAGCGCTCTACCTAGAACAACAACTTTTTCTTCTTTTTTTTTCCTTAAGATTTTAGTGGATTATTGTACATTTTATGGTTTGGTAAGGAAAAAAAAATGTCAGATTTATTTAATGCAGTGGATCATTTTTCAGGGAAGTTCTAGTATTCATCAAAATGTGGAGACACCACAGGCACCATATAAATTATGATGGTTTTCTTAATACTTCCTTTTTATTGCCTATATTCTTTAAAGTGAATTTAGTGCTCATGAAAGATGCTGGATATGACAACAGTAGAAAGTGAAGCCCTCTGTTTATCTGCAGAATTGGTACAGAGGAGCATTGGCAATGCAAGTTCCTCCTCATAACCACACCTGCGTTCTGCAGCTGTAACCTTGAGGGATCACCTTTAGGAAGGAGAAGATGACTTGGTCTCTTTACTCTTTCTATCCTTAGCCTCTCTGCTGAAAGTGCAAATAAAGATGTCAATTGATGCCATCCAAGGCCGTAGTCTTTATGATCTTCCTAATCGGTATTGGGAGACCATCAATTTATTACCTTGATTGTGTGGCAGGCTGCCTCCAGTGCAGGCTCTCTGTGGGTGTCTGTGTGTGAATACATCTGCTATACATCTAATACATCTTCTATAAGGTAGAAAACACTCAAAAGCACCATCAAAGTGCAGCGACTTTTGTACCCTGTATTGACCTAGACTGGATATGAACCAGTGATTTAGAAATAATATGCTCTGTATCCCATTACTAATCTCTTCAGCCACAAGTCCAACCCTTCCTTTTTTTTTTTCCCCCACAAAGAGGATTCTAATATATTTAAAGTGACTCACACTTTGCTCTTAAAAAGAAAATTCAAGCATATGCAAAAGGGTATTTGGCTAACCTATCCTTCATTACCCAGGAGGGAGAGAGTGTAAACACAAGCTTGCATTAGACTGTTCAGCGTCTGCATTCAATCTTTAGAAATCTGTTTCAAAGAAAAGAAAGGCATAACCTCATTAGAAGAGAAACAACAGGGTAGAAAAAAAAGCAGGCCGTGTCAGTTCAAACGCAAGCCCAGATGCTGAAGTTAGTTACACTTTTCAGTTTAAGGCAATGCAAATCCATTCTCCATTACTGGGGAAATAGAAAAAGGCATTAGGCTCTTGAGATGGCAAGAGCCAAGTTCTGTGCTCAGTCAAATAGGAAAAGGTTTAATGTATGATTTTCTCCTTTTTAGTCCATTGTACATTGTGTCAAGGCACTGAAGAACATCTATGCAATTATGTAAATAGGAGGCTAGAGGATAGAGCAGCACAATCGTTTGTAGGCTAAAATTGTGTCTTATTCCTCCTACCCCTTCTTCCTCTTTACAATGAAACAAACATGCACAAAACATTAATAAAATAAATCAGACATTATGTGAAGCTTATCCACAAGAGCAGATACAAATTCTAGATACAAATTTGTATTCTAGATACAAATTAAATCCCTGAACATTAATTTGATCTTCTGCCAAGCGCTGTAGAGGTCTTAAGAATCTGAGTTTATATTGTGAATGAGAGGTGAATAAAGACTTGTAATTTTTACATTGTTTTCATTATATAAACATTTGTGGGCTTACATACGTTCCTCGCTTTTTAGAGAAATGTGATTAAACTTTCAAATGTATATTTTTATTTAAAATATAACAAGATCCATTCCCATACCTATGTAATAATATGTCAGCCAGAGGCAGCAGGCAGTTGATACTACTTTTGGTGAATACAACCAGGATTGGGATTTGAAGACAGAGCCTATTCAGTTTTCCTACTAAGAAAATTATTCACTCGTTCTCCCTCTCATGGATCAGACTGCTGCTTTCAGCATGGTTGCATCAGAGGTGAATTTTTCCCATTGCATCACTCTGCTTGACAGAGGGGCATTTTAGTTTCATTTCAGTTTCGTGTAGGTAACCAGCAGAGGAACAGAAGACACAAGGAAAACATGAAAAGACAACATTTTATGTAAATATTGTAAATGCATAGCAGTATTGTGCCTAAGGTATTCCCCAAAGGAAGTCAAGGAGTGTGTTCCTTTTAGATCATAACTTTCTCTAAGTCCTTAAAGTAGTCTGTCTGAGGTCTGTGACAAGTATAGAAGTAGGTGACCTGGGAGATCAGAAAGTTTGCTTTTGCTGCTTCTTGACCATCCATTTGCACCACTTAACTCCATATCTCTTATTCTAATGTAAATGATTTGATACAGTGGCTAAGCATAATCCACTTAAAGTAGGATCATAGAACATGGGACGATCCCTTGGGAAGTCTGCCATGGCACTGCAGCAACCAAGAAATTATAGTTAAAACTTAAGTTTGAGAACCCTTCCTGCTATAGTTTCCGTGTAAGTATAAGTTCTTACCAGCTTCTTGGATACCTGGTATATATTCAACATGTATTTTTGTTGAGGAAAGTTGAAATGTCGACAGAGTTTGTGGATTTTCCTCACAGTTTTTCATAGCTAGCATGCATTTTTTAGTTAATTATCTCCCTTTTAAAGTGATGTACTTTTTGTTGTCTTTTTTAACCATAGAAAGAACTTTTTTGCAATTTTTTGCAAGCTTTTTTAATTCTTGAATGCAATTCTGAAAGGAACTAGGCACTTCTCACTTAAATATGTCAAAGTTTTACCCAGCTGTTAGCCAGTAAGTCATAAAAAGATTCCTGTGAGGTAGGCAGCGCATGTTATCTTTTATACATGCAGACATAGCACTGTTGTACCACCTGAAATTCCATCAGGCTCCAAGCTCTGCAGAAAGTGACAAATGCTAGACAGGTATACGATTTATAATGGATGAGGTACGCAAGCAAGCTCTGGGAGTTGGATTGGATTTGATTACAAACAATAATATGACACAACCCTTGCTGTGGATAGTTCACGCATTGTGAGAGGCAGTGCAATCAGGCAGCATGAACACCCATCTGCAGGCATGATCCAGAGCCCTAAATCCACCTTTGCAGTACATCTACTGTGTGGCTTTGGGAAAGCCTTGTCTGGTCTAACAGTTCTTCTTCTAATTCCCTGTCTGTTTGTTTAACAACAGCATGTTAAACAACCATACCTCACTAAGCCACTTCAATGCGATTTATAGCTCAACATAATAGCAGGCTTCGGAGAGGCTTTTCAAAGGAATTATATGAAAAGACAAGAAGTTATTTGAATAATTTTGTGCAGTTGCTGGCAATGAACTTGGAAACTTTTCCATGAAGTAACGTTTCCCTATCAACAAAATTTTCCCCGAGGGACCACCTTCCACCCCAGTAAGAGTGAGTGCACTTCCAGTACAAAAATGAATGGTAGAGATATTGATATTCCTGCATCGGCCAACATTCAAGTATTGAACAGTACTGAATGCAAAGCTTTTCTACTCCTAGATGGGGAATGAAAAAATCTCCATATCAAGCCATCATCTGAAAGTGCTGGGCATGCCCACAGAATTTACAAACTTGATGTTTTCCAAGTCAACTTCAGACCCTCTTCATTCATCAGACAAACCAGGTTGCCTGAGTGATTGCACCTGCTCACATTTTCAATGCACAGAATTATGTTGGTGGTGACCATTCAACATCAGTTACAGTAGCAGCTCAGTGGGACCTGAACCTGCAAAATTTTAGATTAAAAAAAAGCTCTTGAGGCATTTTTTCCCCTTTTTCTTCCCTCTGGATTCTGTCCCCTGTTTTATGTATTGGCAGAAGAAAGAATGTGCAAATCAAAATGTCCATTAAACAGAGTATTGGTCTTGTGGAGAATGAAAGTTTAATGAAGATTTAATTTTTAAGAATGTAATTCAACAGCTGATCAAGGGCATGACTCGTCAATGAAACTGAGGTCTACACCATTAGGATGACTGTTCTAGCAAGTAAATCCCAACATGTGCAACAATATAATCTTTCTTACTTAAGCAGATTCATAGTAAAACTGCATTTCAGTAAGAGTGGATTTTTGTCCGATGGTAAACAAACAGATCAGTACTATTTCTGTGTATCTGTATCTGTGCTTTAGACTGCAATTTTGCAAGGCTACTTATATCACTGGCAACATTTCAATGAGAGCATCCTAAAAGAAAATCGTGTGCTCTGTGGTGAACACTAATACTAACAATTATTAAATATTAGTCTTCTGATTGCTCTGAGCTATATGCAAACACACAAAATAATAAACTTTTTGCAATGTAATGTAACCACCCTTTCATTTGTTTTAGTTTGTCAGGAAATGTAATTTATTTTACACTTTGGGCTTCTTTATTATTCTTCTCATGTCTTGTATGTCACCATTTTAAGAAGTCCAGGTAATGATGCTTTTATCTTTAATATTATATCAACAGATATTTTTTGTATACCGTAAGTTCAATCATAAGATCATCGACAAAAATTTTGCACTGTCCTGGTTTTGCACTTTTATGTTATCCGAATCACAGTTATCCCTCTGTCCTGTCTTACCTTGTGTTACCTCAGATTGATGCTTCCAGCATTCTTTTAATTATTGGCCATATTTTCCAAATTCTAGCTGAAAGGCGTACCTCAAGGAGCCAAACACGTTCTGTGCTCCAAAAATGTTTCAGTAGATGGCTTCCCCTCCACCTCAAATGCTTTTGCCTGTCTCTTACTACATGACCCAGTGACCTACATACAACGTATGGCATTTGGACAAATCCATTCTTCCAAGCCATGGCCTTTAAGAGTGCCCTGTGAGAGCAAAAGGGTTTGGGGACCATTGCAGTACAGAAAAAAAAACCCACTATATCTAGGTTGCTATAGAGAAAGTTTTGACTCATCCTGTCCAGTTATGCACATAGAATATAAAACGACCCCTTTGTTCCCTTCTATGAGCCGTGTGTGTTATGCTTCTGTGGGGCATCATTGCATTCATTTCTGGATTGGAGTCTGTGGAAGCAGTAAGGGCATGTTGTGTTTGAAGTCTTGGTTCTGGTTATCAATGGTTTGTCCAGATCGCTAAACTATCACAGGTGAGGGAATGGCCTGCAGAAGATAAAGAGCTGGTCTAGATTAGGTTTTACCTCATTGGAATGGGAAGGGTCTTTCCGCCTCTGTGTGCATACCTACAGATAGAATTGGTGAATGGTATTACTTGCCATCTGAGGTGCTTCATGCTATGGTTAATACTTGTCTATGCAGTTGCTTTCTTGTATACACACCTTCTCCATTCTTTGTTCTCATATACCTTAGCTTATATTTCCACTTACTACTCTCTGGGCTTTGGGGCATTTAAGTACGAGTTCTGATCGTGGAATTGATGGGAGTGTACCTTTACTTCTTTTGCATGAGATACCATGCGTGTTTTTAATCTGATGGTCACTCTGTTTTATGTTGAAACACAAAACTTCCAGCTTTCCTGATGGAAATATATTGGTGTTACCAGTCCTCCTTCTTTGCATTATTCAGGTTCTTTGTGGAAGTCACATACACATGACTATAATTCTTGTAAAGGCATTATTTGTAGTTTGATTCCCACCTCCGGTGAAAGAAAATTTAGAGCAGTTATGAGTATAGGAATGGATGACCAACAGCTCTTCCTACCAAGCCTTTTGCTTTTCCTTCATACAGCCTTTTCTGGCTTACCCATTTTGCCTCATCTTTCTCTTTTTCCTTTTCTTTTTTCTTTTGCTTATTCCAGTTTATGGCTCATTGATTTCATAAGTCATACCAAGACCTCAGGTTCATCCCCAGGGCATAGACATCTGGTAAGCTGAAATAGGGATGTCGACATGAAAAGAAAGTGGAGATGACTTGGCTTTATCTACCAATCCACAAATAACTTGGTGAACAGAGTTTCTGGCCATGAAATCTGAATACCATTTTAGAAATAACAAGTTGGATTCACACCCAGTTTACTTTGGCTTCTGCTGATGG
Organism: Calonectris borealis; assembly: GCF_964195595.1. Taxonomy (NCBI): domain Eukaryota; kingdom Metazoa; phylum Chordata; class Aves; order Procellariiformes; family Procellariidae; genus Calonectris; species Calonectris borealis. Next base: position 114,729,296 of record NC_134313.1, on the reverse strand, counting down.
AAATTATAATACAGAATAGAGTTGGCAAAGCAGTACAGAGGGCAAAGTAGTGCAATGATCTTGTAAGCTGTTCCTCTTGGGATCTCATAGCCATCTAACGCAAACCCTAAGATGTTGATTAGAGTGGGTAAGGCCGGAGACCCAGGTGACTTATTCAGGGCATAACCCCAGAAAGCATCAGGTTCCTGTGGTGTTCTGGCTGCTGCTTAAAACTGTTCTTCCTTAGAGACATCCTTGTGGCACACTTCTTGCCTTCCTGAATTTAATGAATGCCCTAGTCAATTTGAAAGTGTCTCTGGGAGATAAAGTTTGCTCCTCTGTGCCAGCAAGTTGATATGAGCCACCAGTTTCCAACCCTCACGTTTGGAGCACATGCTAGCGAAACACGATAGACTTTTACTACCAGGAGTAAGTGAGCAGTGCAAGCACACAGAATACCTACCCTATTTCACAAGAGGAACTTTATAGCTTTTAGATGTGAGTGATAAGAAGCAGTTCTAATTTCAGAGACTCACACATTTTATTGGGTATTTTTGCTACCTATACATTGCACAAGAAATTTCACAGCTGAAAGTTTTATTTCCTGACACCTGCTGTATAAAGATGTGACTAAGCTCTTTTCAGAGCATCCTTTATTTTACAACTAGGGTTTTCTCCTCCTCTATATAACAGCACCAGTTCATGTTATGAGTTCTTGCTATGCTATGTACAGTGACATCCTGTTGGCCTCTTCTCTAGGCAGGCAAAATTCCCATTGGCTTCACTGGTAAGCTTGTCTGAGCAAATACTGCTGGTCAGCTCTGAGGCCCATTCTGTGGGCAGAGTGGTAGCCCTTTCGAAGGTTTGCTTTCATTGCCTCCAGTAAAGTCCATGTCTTACCACAAAACTGCACTGGCAGAACCACAGGCTATTATTGATGGGAATGTGTTCATTAATTTCCTGCCACAATCTGAAGTCGGAGGCCAGCTGTCCTCAGCGGGCAGTGTACCCCACAATGTAACAGAACCAGAATTTAATCCAGATTATCTTTAACACAGTAGGTATTACTGAAACCTACATAACTCCTTTCCCTCTCTTGAATTCACAGCTACCTCATCCCTGAACTCCCAGCTTCAACAGCTTCAGCATCTTCAGCAGCTCCAGCATCAACAGCAACAGCAACAGCAAGGTCAGCAGCAGCAACAGCAGCAGCAAAGCCAGCAGCAGCAGCAAGGTCAGCAGACGCAGACTCCACAGCCACCCCAGCAGACCCAGCAGCCACAGCCACAGCCGTCAGCGCCACCGCAGCAGAACCAAACACAGTCCCAGAGCCAGAGCCAACCGCCTCCGGCCCCACAGTCCTCCAGCTCCCCTCAGAAACCCAGCCAGTCACCAGGGCATGGCCTTCCATCTCCTCTTACTTCACCAAATCCATTGCAGGTAGGACGCTAAGTACAAATCTCTAATGGTCTAACAACAGAAAGTGCATACTCTCCCACTGCAAGGGGAAATCAAGTGAAGGTTACACCTTCTGACCATACAGGCTAAGAAATTCCACTTTGTAGTAGTTAATCCATATAGGCATGCAGCTTAGAACAGCTAAAAGGCCTGATAAACTGGAAAAGCATAACTAATGATGGTCCTAGTCTGCTCCTTTCTGAAGAGTAAACATCTTCTGCTCTTAAAGTCCATATCATAAAACCTATAGAAAACTATCTAATTTTTCCCACATTTTTTTTGCATGTGACCTTTGCAAATGGCATTTGCCCAGCAGTCACCCTTTATGGTAACTTATGAGGACAGCAAAGTTAGCTGTTCATTAGCAGATGATCCTGACTGTCCCTAAAAGAAACAGAGCTTCTGCTGGTGGACGTGTACAAGGGATGGATGGGTTTTTCTTCCTCTTGAAATCACAGTCTTAATGTTTATCCTGCTAAGAATCAAATACTTCTGTTAAGAGTCTCAGTATAGACTACAAAACTAAGAATACCAGTTAATGCCTTTCCTAGATGCTCACTCCAATGAACGGATGTTTTTTAATAGACCAACAGCTATGGCACCCACACTGATGCTGGACTCCTTGGAATTCCCGGGCAGAAACAGGAGAGCTCTGATCCAATGGTCCTATTTCTTATACTTGGGTGTTCTCGCACTACATGTGTCAAGCTATATTCATGTCCTGCAAGAACATCTTTGACTGAAGCCACATGATTCTGAATAAACACCAGAGTAGTCTGTGAAGTGAGCAGAATCTCTTTCACTGGGCAGTGGAACTGCACTTAGAAACCAGCAAAGTCTCTATTCACTTCACTCTCTAAATTTTGAGACTCCACTTTAAAGGTTTTATCCACACTGATGGATTCGGCTCCATTTCCTGCAGAAATTAAACTGCATTAGCTTAATAATTAAAAAATCCTTTTTCAAACAATTAAGGGAATTGGTTTACAAGAAGCTGTGTTTGCCATGTGGCCAGTTAAACCTGCATTAATCTGAGCTTCAACTAAATTGCATCAAATCTGATTTTTTAATGGTTTAGATAATAGACTTAAAAGTCCACAAGAGATGTGTCCTTGCTTCTTGAGCTTTTTCTTATAGTAGAGCATAATGTTTCTAGAGCTTCTTCTGTGTATTGTCTTAAGGGCTACTTAAGCAGCACTTAATGCCCAGTCTATCATGCTAGTGAGTGCTTTGGGACTCTTTAGTATGCAGATTATTGACATACAGAGACAGGAATCTTTCCAGAGGAGCTTCTGTTACATTTTATTGTCTTGGTGCAGCTGTAATGTATGTACACTAACTGTATATGCTATATGTTGCTAAAATGGCCTGCTAAATATTTTGCTTCAAAATATTTCAGTTTTCTAAACAAAGCCAGTGCACGCATAAATTAGAGTTGGAATGGGGAGGAAGTGGGATCATCTCAGTGAACATACCTCAAGAGGGTTGTACTAACACTGAATATGAAGTCTTAGCTCTCGTATAGCCTCTAGTCCCAATCTAAATCTCAACTGAGTCTGAATGCTTCCAGTCTCATCTGTGACCTACAGGTACAGGCCAGTAGAAGGACTTTCTACTGTTAGCTCTCCAGGGTCACATCTCACTTGCAGAAGTACAATAGAAGTAAGTAAAACCAATAATTCCTTGCATGGGAGGTGCCAATGTCAATGTTTTTATGGAGATACCTTGGCACATTGCTCTCTTCAGCATGCTTCTCCTCACAACTACCCTTCTGAGGGCAGTCTGGATGTGGCAAACTCAACAGAAGTGGAAGGAGGGAACCAAGTACTCTGAGGTGGTTTTAGTTCAAACACTATGCCCTAAACCTTTTAGGAACTGGGATTAGAGTTAATGAAAGACAGTGAGAGATCTGGCATTCCCACTGGGCTGAGCTCAGCCAGCACTGCTAAGCCAGCTGCGTGACTGGGACACTTTCAGAACAACAGTCAAGGAATTAGAGGTCATTAGCTGTCAGCTCTGGCTCAGCATTAAAGAGTTACTAATAAATTGGGGGATAATGTTCTTTTTTATGTTCTTTCCTCTCTGATCCTCGCCATTTAAATAGCCATGAAAATCCAAAGTTTGTTCACAGACAAATACGCTGTATGCTGACATCCAGAAGAGAAGCCAGAATTCAGCGTGGTACTTCAGGCCTCTCCCTAGCGATATGTGTAGGGCCATTAGTTTGGCCTTCTAGCCATTTCTACAGCATTTCTACAGCAAGCATGTTACTTCTTAAGCTTCCCTAAGAAATACTTAAGAACTTGAAACATGCTCTGTCATATTGCTGAGAATGGTGAGACTCTTTAATATGCAAACCAGTGACACTCAGAAATATTTCCAGAGGAACTGCTGTTGCCCTTTATATATGGCTGAAGGATGTGTTCGGGTGCTTTTCTAAAGCAGAGCAGTGGTAAGATGTCCTCCATGAAATTTGTCTTTCCATTCTAAATCCTGCAGAGAATAGCTGCTTTACCCCCGTACATCTAGCTTGAGGACTGGATCTGAAATTGTTTTCTCCTGCACAAACATAAAAAAAAAAAACGTAAAAAAGGAAGGAGCACACATATATGAACTGAGCAACAGTTCATATATCCAGTTCATAATAGCTGCTTAGAATGTGGATTTTTTTAATGTCTAATGCTTTAACTTAAAAATCGACCTAGAAAAAAATTCAGAGGTATTATGGCCTCTAAGGTAATGTTCTTTATGAACTAGAATGAAATGGGTTTTGTTTGAAGAATATTAAGGGAATAAAGATCAACTAAGTTAAAGTTTGACAGCTTAAATTTCATTTCTGAATTCTTGATTTTTTCATGTGGGCTTTATCCTCTTACATTATTCAGGATCTGTCTGAAAGATATTAGTTTAGAACAATGCAACCTCAAAAAATTGTCATGGAAAGTCAGTAATTCAGGAGGATGATTGTGTTTGTTTCAAAAAACTCTGAAGGATAACAGCAATTACATCTCAAAATGTACAGATGCTGTCATGTCCTTCAGAAGGCAAATTAAATGAAAGTGACTTGCTTAGGTATACCTGGGTGAGGTACTTTTGCTAGCTGATCAGAAATTAATAATACCGGTGCACAGTACACCAGCTAGAAGTCTCAGAACGATTCTTGTCAGATTGCTCTGTAATACTCTGCTCTAATTTTATCACTATTCTTTACTCAGTTCAGTGGGCTGGATTGTAGTTACAAAACTATTATTTTTAGGAAGTCTTTTAATGATTTTGTAGAAAGATGAAAAACCTCACTTTAGGTTCCAGGGCCTGGATTCTGTGCTGACACTAGTGATGATGCTCCAGATTTACACTGCTAAAAGCAAACCACTGCAGAACCAGGGTCATCTCTGATTTGCAAAAGACAGCAAACCAGAGGAGAATTTCAGGAAGTGGTGGGTCAGGTAGATGATGGAAGACTTTCATCCCTTCATTTTAAAATGGTGAAATTCCTCATATTGATAATTGTAGTCTGATTGTTACTTTCATTGTGTCAATTGATTGAGACAAAGGAATCCAGAGGTGAAAGACAATCTAGCTCATGTTGTAAATTGGGAACTTCGAAACCTTTACTTCTGGGAAAATACACTTCTCCAAATATGCTTCTTGAATGGTCAGCATGTTGCATCTTCAAAGCATAGTTAGCACCTCTTACAGAGTTTCCATTCAATTACATTTCTGGAGCCATAAGATCTTGATTACATGTTGTATAAAATCAGATGAGCCAAGTACTAAGGAGCTAATTATTCTGCTTGACTACCAGGATAAGGCACTTTGTATCAGCAACATATATTTAACTGGCTCCAAACGGGGATTAGCTTCTGGTGCTGACACTCACTGTGAGTTTTAGCGGTATGGATAAAATGAATGTACCCACAGTCAGATCTACAAAGGGAGAGCTGCACTATAGGAATAGAAGAATTCCCAATGATTTCTGCTGCTCTGTTCGTTTGTGAGTAGGAACAGACAAACAGGAAATCCACCAGGGATTGCCCCACTGTAAAATTATTCTGACCGTTTTCAGAACTCTTTCCTAAAACACCTTTTTGTCATAGAAGATACCTACAATAACTGGAGCTGATGGAAGATGATGAGTGAGAAAAAAAAATAATAAAAGGAGGGAAGAAGGGAAGTGAGGAGATGACAACAGCAGAAAAATCTTCCAAGTAATAGCAAACTCTGGGATAGCAAAACCAGAACCTCCTTCAGATTAAATTTTCATACTAATCTTAAATAATGTATTTGGAACCTCAACAATTTTATAACAAAGGAGAAAAGAAAAGCAGAAAGGCTGAAACACTCAGCCCCTTCCCTTCCCCTCCCCAACCTCATTCGCTGATTAGCTTCTCATTAAAGAAAAATCTACTTTAAAGAAATCTCCGTGTTTACTGACACTTTGATAGATTTACATATATTTAAGATACAGAAGAAACAACCAAGTCTCTGTTGCTTTGAGGAAGGCAGCTGGGATAATTTTGCAAGGACTATAGTAATGGGCTGTCTTTATGTCTGTGTTCACATCCAAGACCTGCTGTATTTTTCTCATGCTTATTGAATCCTGAGATCAAGAAAACTCGATCAAGATTATGACACCAGTAATCTCACTGAGGATTTTTTATGTTTTGCTAAAATTATCTAGCCTTCTTCCTGCATATGATACTGTGCAATGTATGACTGTCTGAATCTGTTCCCAAGTTACTTAGTAATCAGTTTGACAAAAAATATTTTATAAATGGTGAGCAAATGCAGTGATTTGAATCCATTTTCCAAAATTTCCTAATTTTTGGTATCAATAGGGAGTGAAATACTGCACATCACAAGGCAACAGGTGATACAGAGACGTAAGTGGACATTCATTCAAGAAGGTTCCTGTCCATCACCTGCTTAGACTGAGCCTGTTGAAGTGCTGATCTTAGGTGGATTTCCAGGAGGTACTGGTAAGACGTAGGTCTCAGCTCTAAACCAATAGCATGGAAACTCCCCTGCAGGCAGCTAAATTGAGTTGAGCTGGTTGAACTGTTGAGAATATTTTGCATATTTCATACCCTGCTCATTTCAAACAGGTCCAGAAAGATTTAAAAATCTTGGTCTACTGACAGTTTTGGATTTCTGAGTATTCTTACAGTGTTTTAATTATTTTTGTGGGTTGATAAAGGTGATTTCATGAGTGGAAGAGGCAAGTACTTGTGTAAAAATTTCCACTAGCTGGAAAGTCATGGTCATACTGATGTATCACACACACACATGCTTATCACCCGTTGCAACTGGTGTTGTGATTCAGGTCCCCTCCTTTTGTTTTTATGCTCTTCCTTTTGCCACTGCAGTAGTTCTGTGAACCACACAGACATTACTGTTCACAACCTTGAACCTTGCTTGAGAAATTGTTGGCTTTGCGTTTCAGTGCATCCAGGGCCTCCTTTCTTCTCCTCTGGGCACTTCCATGATCATCCTCATCCCTTCTGGGTCTGCCACCGGCTAGGCCACTCTGATATGGCAACATGGAAGTTTGTCCTAGCTGGATGCTCAGGTGTCTCTGCACTGTGCTGTCCCATGCTCCCTGGCCCCGGTGCACAGTGCAGAGAGATGCAAGCTGGTTTCCTGGCACAGCTAGCTTGTTTGAGGGCTGCTACTCTTCATGTTTACCTGGAGATGCATGGGTGTCGTTTCCACAGAAAGGCTAGTTTCAATTATCTGTAAGACTGCATCCATCCACAGGACTGAGTGGGTTTCAGATCTTCTCCTCAGCTGTCTTCCTTCTCCCAGAAGCTCATTGCTTTTTTGGGTCTCTGAGGCATTGGGACTTCACACTGTAAAGCTGTTGAATACTGCATTTAAAAAGAGCAAAGAGATGTTTAAGGGTTCTCAAAGAGACCTTATAAGCAAGTCTCTTCATTCCCTGAGGAAACCTTCTCTCAGTTGGAGCACTGGCTGCCTGGTCCATCCAAATATACTCCGTAGGTGTTGCTATTTTCAGAAGCACAAGGAGTACTGGTGTCTGACTCACATTTAAAGCAAAGGAAATTAATCTTCGAGCAAAACAACTGGCATTATTAGCACCCAAGGGGCAGAAGCTGAGGCTAATATAGGAAACCATTTGCTAGAGAATTCTCTGAAGGAGAGGAAAGTGGAGCTGTTTGCCCAGCAAGCTCTGGCTTTTGAAATGGGAGCATTTAATAAACTCCCTAAAGCAACTGAAGTATTTAATAAATGGGGAAATAAATAAATGATATCCTCCCAGGACAAATCTGGGAAAAGATCTGTATCCCATAAGGTCTTCTATTTCCAAAGCCTCTGTAGGCAAAGAGGAGGACCCTTGGGGATCTAGGGACAGAAAAAATTGACACAGCGCCTCAGATATTCTTTTAAATCCAGTGGATTTGTTTTTCTAGCATTTATTTGTCTTAATTTCTCTTTTCACTCATATTTCCAAAAATTTTCAGGGAAGTAGAGAATATCCCAAAGCATTAATTTATTTTCCCCTATTTTTCGTACCCCTCACTTCTTTATAATAAAGCAAAGAAAGAAGAAAAAAAAATGCAAGTCATCACAGGTTTCTAGTTCCGCGAGAAAAAAAATTCTTCTACTTGGAAGCAAATGGACCAAGTGAACACAGAGAACCTAGTGGGCTTGTTGAAACTGATTGAGGAGCAATATTCTGGAAGTGATATAGCCCTGACGTTATATCATTCAAGGTTCCTTGTACAAATAAACACCTAAAAGAGGTTGCTCAGCTTCTAGGTACGGCCTCAGAAAAAAAAAAAAAGTAAAAAAAAAAAAAAAAAGGCCACTCCAGACTGTGTTTTAAAGTTTAAAATTAAGCCTTTTTCAGCAGTATTGCTGAGACCTATCAGAGTGTCCACTTGTGGATTCTGTTGGTGGTTTTAGCAGATGCAGTTTAGGGTAGGTGTTTAAAAAAATAATACTACTTTCTCTTTTTTATTGGTAGCCAGAATGTTTTGAGAGAGTGACTAAGCACAGGCCTGGAGATTATGAAATTTGCTTAAGTGTTAATGGGTTGATTGCTGAGTTACAGCCTGCCGTCTTTACTGGAAATTGATTGACTGGTGCTGCAGGTCTTCACACTTGACGCTCGGATTTGACTCGAAAATTCTGCCAAGTCTTTTACTCTGAAATTTATCTTAATTAGATCTGAAAGACCTGCCACAGCAGAATAGTCACACCGATTAAAATGAAAAACAGGAGAAATTACTGATCAAATTAATCATAATGTCGGGTTACAGCTGTAGGTCTGATGTAATTTGCCACTCCAGTGAGTTACATCGGCCCAGGCAGAGGAAAGAGAGCTGGTTTTACGCTGATCCGTAACACCAGGCAGCTTCGGGCAGCCCATCAGGACGTTTATTCCATTCATTCTCTTGGCTTATTCTGACCTTAGTGCTGCAACTAGAAACAAATTAGGCAAAAGAAAAAAAATATCCTTTTACGCAAGGGGTCGCATTGGAAACATGAGCTTTCCAAATCCTTCTTGTTTCATTTTTCCCCTTTCTCCACCACCCTTCTACTTTTGTTTAAAGTAACCAGCAATTAATTATGTGGAAATTTGAAAATTAACAGGTCAGAGGTTACCACCTCAGGCACAAGTCAGAAAATGTGTATTTCTAAGAGTTCCTAGTGGGTTAAGATATGAGGAAATCAGGATCATTTAAGCAAATGGGTATATAGCAGCACATGAGAAGGCATGTCCTAGCAGGTAGGAAATCAACAATCAGATTTGATATCCCATAGATGTGATGATCCTAAAATTTATTTTTAAATTACGTACTTGTAAGATACTACATTCTACTATAACATTTTTTTTTTAAAAAAGAAATGTACAAGTCACTGGTTGAATCCATGTTAGGAGATAGGTTGGGGGTCTTAAGGGGCCCCACCATAAAATTTTCATCTGGAAGAGAAGTCTTCTGCAAGTTTCCTAGTATTCATTCCACTAGCAAGCTTTGAAAGATTTTTAGGACAACCTGTCTTGTAGCACCACTGTATTTTTTGCTGCTGATCCAGGACAAAGTTGAGAAATGAAGATATTTGCCACCAGCTGAGAAAGGGAGTGAAGTAAAGGAAAGTGACCAAGAAACTAGATAAGCACTGTGAGTCTCAGAAAAAAAAATTGTCTTACCTTTAAAATACACCCAATTTTTCATTTTGATACTGTAGTAACTTAAACCAATCAGGAATTTTCTAAGTGGCTTTTCTTTTCCAACAATGATGTGATTGGTTGGTTTCTCCCCTGCCCCAAATTTCATTTCAGTTTTCTATTTCAGGCCTGGGAAATGGAAAGAACTGAGGATAGCTTTTGTTTAAAATCAGCTTAAGTTGTATATAAACAATTTATTACATCAAATTGTCTAAAAAATAGTGATTTAACAAAAGAAATGGAAAACATTTTAATTCATGACGATGATTTGAAATCTGCTGAAATACTTCATAATTTTCAAATGCAAGTTTTGTTTGCTGAAACATTTCAATATTCCATCTTTTATCTGCACTTGGATCAGAAATTACATCTTAAATCAGGACAATTTCCTGAACAACAGGAATTTGACTTATTTCTGATAGCTTAGACATGATCAAATATCCTGTGCAGATTCCAGTTGGAGAACCAAGCTAGGTTATGTTTGTGAAAGAGATTGGAAGGCAAAGCCAAGTTTCCAGAAGGGAAAAACTGATGTATGAAAATAGCACATCATATATTGCTAGGATTATCCTTTTACTAAAGGAATGATGATGGTGCATTTTAGTTCTTAAAGGAGCTGAGGTTCTTTAAAGCAGCAATCACTGCTGCAATATCATTGTTAAGAAATACTTACATGCTTGTAAGAAGCATCAGGGAAGCAATTGGACCTGGGAGGATCCTATCCTAGGCACTTAGTAAGAATACAGATGCTATAAACAAAAGCCTAAAATACAGGCCCAGTCACAGTGCAGAGCGATAGTCTGTAGTAGTGATGGCCAATAAATTGATATCAGAAGATGGTTCTGAATGAATGTGATAACAAGTGATATAAAAATTGTTAGTTGCTAATGTACTTACGATTTTCACCACAGTAACCTTATAATCCCATTTTCAACCTGTTGGATAGCCAAACCCAGCTGGAGTGCTGTCTCTTCTTGCTCTCCTCCCAGTTTGGGCAGTGCTATTCTTGTGGACTGGTGGCTCCAGCTGGAACAGGACAGGAGGTGGTAGAGGGCTGATCTCCTCTTGACCTTTCCCCAGCGGGTGGGGGACACCTTGCAGAGTGCCAAGCAGATCTGCCAACATGGGTGCTCCATGGGCTATGGGGGCGGCGGGCAGATGATGACAACTAGGGCTGTACTGGGATCAAGGTCCAGGATTCATCTGAGGGTGCAGCTTCCATCAGTGTAGAATTCCTCAGGGACAGGGCCTGATTTTAAAGAGGAAAAGGAAAATGTTGGGAGGAGGTGAGGGGAAAAAAGCAATGTTATTCACAGTGCCTTTATTCCTACTGACCTTTTCCACTGGGAGAGAGACACAAAAAAAAAGAAGGCTTGGCATTGTGAAAGGCTGAAATTGTATAACTGATCGCCACTCTGGAATAAGATGCTGTGTGTATTTCCATCCTACTCCTGTCTGCAACTTTTCACTTTATAACGAGACCTAACACTATCCTAGGGAAGTTGGCAGGAGGTTTCTCATAGCTCTCAAATGAGACAGGAGCAAGCTCAATATGCCATTAGGAAGGTTTCCCCCTCTTCTCCCTCCCCAACTTTATAGAATTACAGCTTCCTATTTTTTTTAACTGTCTTCTGACTATGCAATCAAAATGTGTCTGACAGAATTTTCAGTTCATGTAAAACAAATACAAAAATAAACAAAACTTGAGAAAACCAAGCCATTCTAAAAATCCTTGATGTTTTCCCCATAGACGTTCAAAGAGTATGTCTAGGGGGAAATCACTGGTACTTCAAATGTACAAGCAGGTATAGAGATATAGAGGATGTCAGTCCTGTAGACCCAAACTTGGCAGTTCATGCTCTCATGAGTGAAAACTGCAGGGAAAGGAGGGCAGGGGAGGGAGTTCTTTTACCGCCACATACGATCTGCATATTTAGCTCTAATCTCGTTATCAAGTTATGCCTTTGCTTACTGAATTCACTTTTGAAAAATAATTTGCATCAAAGTGCTCTAGTAAATGGGTTGTTGGAGTCAGGAGCACCAGATTGCAGTCCCAGCTCTGTCACTGTCTGGCATGTCCCTTCGTCTTTCTGTTCTTTTGTTGATTCTCCCACCATTGTTTGATCTCTTTAGACTTCAAAATTTTACAGTTTTTTGGTATAATGCAATGAGGCCTTGATCTTGCATTGGGCTTCTAGGTACTGCTGTAACACTAATACTATGAAAACAAGGAATATTCAAAAGAGGAATCGCATAGGCCCAGTCGCTTGCTGAATTCAGAATAGTTTTGCTGTTGACTTCAGAGGACGCAGAATTGGTATCCATTTTGTTTTCAAGTATGTGGAATATTTTGAAATTTCTGTCACTGCTCAGTGTGCTGTCAAATGCACTAATGAAAGGTTTTCCTAAAGTTAATTTTCCTACTCATAATACAATAACCAAATTTGCTTTAACACTTGAAAAAATCCATCCATACTAAAGAGAATCAGTTGCTTAATCCTAAAATTAAAGGTTATTGCATGCAAGAGAAAATAATTACATGCTCAAAGTATGGAAAAAAGAAAACTTTTTTAATATGTAGGTATTTGTATAATTAAAGACTAATCAAGCATGAAGGCTGCTGACTAAACCAGAAAATGAGATTGTTGGCAAGCAATATTGTAATGTAAATGCCATTTTTGTTTAAGTACTAAAGAGCTGGAGGAATGATATCCTGAACAGATTAAAAGCAAACAGCATTGATAATAAATATTTATCAGATTTCAAATGCAACACACAGAGATTTTTATATTTTACATGCAAAATATATTGGCATTGAAATATTCAATCACTTTTCAAAGGTTTGTTCACATCTTCACTTTAAAATGTTGAAAAGCAAGCACTCACTAATAAGAGAAACAGGTTTAGAACTCAGTCTTAACCTGTAGCAACGTCAGTAATCTGCAGGCAATGGAAAATAGCTGAGACTTGCTAACATACTTAACTACAAATGTATAAGATCAACTCCCGGGGCTGGAGAGTCAGAATTTTAATGGTCTTTTTTTGTGTGGGTTTTTTTTCTTTTTCTTTTTTCCAAAATGTTCACATTAATTTTTCAAAAAGAGAGAGAAGCTTCTCAAACTTAAATCCATGCCATGAAACAAATGTGTAGTAAAGTATGTATGGAGGGCTTATGTATATACAGAAATTATCCCAGTGTAACTACCATATTGTTGTGGAGGACTGATTTAGTTAAAGGTTTGTATCTTCTTGGGGCAGTGCTTTTAAAGTGGTGTAAAAGTATTGTGCTGGTTAACTGTGCTCATCATATACCTTCATGTTATGTTACTGTAGCCTAAATCTTCTTCAGAAGTGGAAATAAAGATATTTGGCTACATCAGGAGTTGAGGAGAATGAGGAAATGCTAGAAATGAAGTACCAAATTTATTCCCATTCCTATCCATTTTCTTTCCATTACACTGTTCCTAGAGTTGGCACTACTCAGCATGCTGAGGTCCAGCAGAAACCATCTCTTAATCAAGCCTTGTCATGCAATAGTTGAAGCTAATTTAAAATGTCCTTTGACATCTGTGAAAAGAGGCTTAAACCCAATGGATATGATAGTAAGGCAACCAAGACCTTTGCTTTAGTACATGCACTGTGGGCCATTGCATCCTTTGTGTTGATGTGTACCTCCTGTTGTTTCCTCATACATTTACTTTTCAGAATAATTTTCATCTCACTTGATTATGACTGAGAGATACAATAGCATGTCACTGACAGAGTTATTGGGGGAAAGTGACAATAGGGATTTTTGAATGTAAGGCTGCCTACAACATTATCAAATTTTTCCAAGCCTAGTGTAATTATATTCTATTAGCCTTTGGACAAAGGGAGTGTCGACAAGTTAAAATTAAATAATACTGTGCGAAAGTCTAATGCTAGTCTCTTGAATAAGCATTGATCTAATTTTCAGAAGGGTTGAGTCACTCCCATTGATGTGAACTGTAGAAATTATTACTTAGCCCTCGAAGGAGCAAAAATACAGATTTCAACCCCTGGATTTCTTAGAAAAATCTTGCTCATGTCTATAGGTTATATCACGGGAAACTGACAATTTGCAAATGCCAAAATTCAGACCAAGGCAGCCAGGTTCATACAATATCCTGTGTTTATGTGAGTTACTGAGCTCTTAAATGTATAACTTCACAGATAGATAGGCATATTAGCTATAAGCTCACAGCTTGGACAGGTGCACTCTTCGCTGGGTAAAAAACTGGCTGGACGGCCGAGCCCAGAGAGTTGTGGTCAACGGAGTTAAATCCAGTTGGCGGCCGGTCACGAGCGGTGTTCCCCAGGGCTCAGTACTGGGGCCGGTCTTGTTCAATATCTTTATCAATGATCTGGATGAGGGGATCGAGTGCTCCCTCAGTAAGTTTGCAGATGACAAGTTGGGCAGGAGTGTTGATCTGCTGGAGGGTAGGAAGGCTCTGCAGAGGGACCTGGACAGGCTGGATCAATGGGCTGAGGCCAACTGTATGAGGTTCAACAAGGCCAAGTGCCGGGTCCTGCACTTCAGCCACAACAACCCCAGGCAACGCTACAGGCCTGGGGAAGAGTGGCTGGAAAGCTGCCCGGAGGAAAAGGACCTGGGGATGCTGGTTGACAGCCGGCTGAACATGAGCCGGCAGTGTGCCCAGGTGGCCAAGAAGGCCAACGGCATCCTGGCCTGTATCAGACATATTGTGGCCAGCAGGACTAGGGAGGTGATCGTGCCCCTGTACTTGGCCCTGGTGAGGCCGCACCTCAAATACTGTGTTCAGGTTTGGGGCCCTCACTACAAGAAAGACATGGAGGTGCTGGAGCGTGTCCAGAGAAGGGCAACAAAGCTGGTGAAGGGTCTAGAGAACAAGTCTTAGGAGGAACGGCTGAGGGAACTGGGACTGTTTAGCGTGGAGAAGAGGAGGCTGAGGGGAGACCTCATCGCGCTCTACAGCTACCTGAAAGGACGTTGTAGTGAGGTGGGTGTTGGTCTCTTCTGCCAAGTAACAAGTGATAGGACAAGAGGAAATGGCCTCAAGTTGCGCCAAGGGAGGTTTAGATTGGATATTAGGAAAAACTTCTTTACTAAAAGAGTGGTCAAGCCTTGGAACAGGCTTCCCAGGGAAGTGGTTGAGTCACCATCCCTGGAAGTATTTAAAAGACGTGTAGATGAGGCGCTTAGGGACATGGTTTAGAAGGCATGGTGGTGTTGGGTTGATGGTTGGACTCGATGATCTTAGAGGCATTTTCCAACCTTAATGATTCTATGATTCTATGATTCTGTGATTCTAATATAACATCATTAAGCAACTTTATAATAAGTACTTTATAAGTCCTCTAAGCAATTCATATTTACACTAGTCAAATGATACTAAGGATTACATTGGTAAAAACACACTATGGAAAACAGTAGGAAAAGTACAAAACCTTGTGTGTAGACCATCAGTCAGTGGTCCAGCAAGAAGCAAACTAGAAGAGGCAGGAAAACCTACAAAGCACATTTAGATCAAAGCTATGCAACTGGTGGTCTGTGAGCCAGGTCTGACCCATAGAAACTTTCTATCCAGACCCCAAATGAGCAAATAAAAGAAAAATAAAAGGCTTTTGAAGGCAACTGCACATGTGCTTTGCCACGGGATGTGCTGTTGCTTGTGAGTCCCAGGAGCAGACCAATTAGCCAAAAGAGGCGGGCAGGTGAGAAGTCTGCCTTTTGATGTTTGTTTGTTTGTTTGTTTTTCACACATACTTGAGTGAAGCATAGTATTAAGTTTTAGGTTGCCTATTAGCAAAAGACCCTAATTCTTTTCTTCTGCAGAGATGGCTGTGCCTCCCAAAGATTACTGATCCTGTCAAGCAGGTGATGATTCCTTTTTTTTGTTTTCTAACTGTAGTGTCTATAAAGTGTAAGTTACAAGAAGGGTTTACCTATTATTTCTAGAAAGGAGATTACCACAGTTTACTCAGGAAAACATGGTAACATGTAAATTATTTAAAGGCTGAAACAGACACTTTCACAAGTCATTAAACTACCCTATGTCTTGGAACACAAAGAGGATATCCCTGGGATATTTATCTGAGGGGTCTGCAGGTCAAAAGGGGAATGGAGTCAGCAGAAAAAGAAGCAGTCACATACAGAAAAAGCAATTATTCACAAAATAAAAATGAGAATAACAGTTAGAAGTGTCAGCATATACATCTGAGATGCCTTTGGTGGGGCCATTACTTATTAAAAATGTCATTACGGCCATTTTGCACCAGATACTGTGTATCTATTTCATGGTAACCATGGCTTGCATAGCGTTCATTTATATGGAAAACCCACAAAGAAACCTCAAACCACCTAGTGAAACGTAGAAACATCTCCCAGCTCTCTGGCTTTCTACTCTTTGACAAGTATCAACCTAACCAGGATCTTAAAATGCTGAACACTTGTATACATTATCTCCATTTACCTTTGTGAATCAATAAGGACATGCAAGTCTCATCTTCAGTGTGTGGTTTTGAAAGTCTTAATCTGATTCTCTAGGTTAACAATATCCTTTACTCCTGGTTATAGGCTCACTGGGAAGTTTGAAGGCCAGCCAGATGCTGCTCTGTTTTCCAGGACTGTCCAAAAAAGTTGCCTTGTTTTCAGATAAGGCTTGCCCCTCATCTGAGCAACAGATACTGAAATATGCAGAATTTTTTCTGGACATGCTGTATTTGGTTTTGTAATTTCTTCACAGGAGAAAGTCTTACTACTAGGATTAGGCAAAAATCAGACCCAAGGATGTTCCATGATCTCAACAAATATTTGACTCCAAACCAGAAAAATGAAACAGAAAAACCAGGGTTTCACATAAATGAAATAAAACTCTGAAGTCTGATTTCATCCTTTGTACTTTACCCTATGCACATGCACCCCTATGCCATTTGAGAAACTGGATTCAAAATGAAGAGCCCGAAACTGGGGAATTTCAGTACTACCAAAACACTTTCCTTGGGAGCTTATGGAGGGAGTGTCTTCCTAAACACAATCAAAATACCCACCACTTTTCAAAAAGTTTCAATTCAAATGAAAATAATAACAGTGTAATAAATTTTTCCATTAAAATTTTTAAAACCTATTTGCATAAAAAAAGATTGTACGAAAATATTTTAAGTTAATCCTTACCCTGGAAATCACCATGGGCTTCAGAAATACTACCTGGTGCTTAGAAAAGCTGAATCTGACATTTTTCCAGTAAACTGGAAAGCTGCACACTATTGAATATAATCTTAACATTAGGGTGCTCTTTTTAAGTTTCCCATGGGGTGATTCAGCACATCAAGGCAACAGGGGTAATGATCTGAGGAGGAGACTCCTCGTGAAGTAGAAAGAAAAGATCAGTACACTTCCCACTTCTGACAGCTGACAGACCAGTGTTTACTCTATGAAATAAAGTCAGCCATGCTGGTGAAATGGTCCAGCATTGAGCAAAGGAGCTTTACCTCAAGAACTGAGGTTTGTAATCATCAGGGCCATAACCACCCTCATTTTCCTACAACTTGTTCCTTTGCAAAATGCCTAGCAACCTTCTTTTAAACAGTTGGACAACTCAAGACTTCTTTTTCACTAAGTTTTGTTGAAAACTGTAGATTCACTGAAAAGCAAGTGAAATCATCTCGTGAAACAGTATCTTAGCCTCAGGTTCAAGCCTTTCATTGCACCTGATTCAGACGTGAGGCTTGAACCTGGGTCTCCACATGCTGATGAATGCCTGGATTTGGCAGGATAATGGATGCTTGAGGGCTTTTACTTTTCCATCTTGGAATATAAATAGTTGACTGTTTATCAGGCCAGAAAGAGAACTTATCGTCCTACTTGTCCCAATGCACATAGTAACTTTTACAAAGGGAACAATTCTAAATAACAGTGGAGAAACAACATGAGCCTGTAACTTACTATGTATAAGTATGTATGTCTTCTCTGTTCAAAAATTGTCTGCTGGAAATTTTAATGAACAATTTCTGTAAGTGCTAGACAAGCCCACAAGGAGCTCTGTAAATATTCCAGATGTAAGCTAAGACTGGTTTGGCTTTGTTCTCTTTGGGGAGAAGAGGGGATGAATGTATAGGTTATGTGGTATTCTATCAGTTGTTTGGATGGGAGAGCTGCCACTTTAGCATAGCATGAGCACTACTTTTCCTGGGAGGGCTCGCTGGTGTTTGGATTGTGTCTGGTTGATTTTCATTTTGCAATTGTGCAAAATAAAAGGACGTTTCCTAAGCTTCTTGAAGGGGAAAATTTTTAAAAGATGATTGATATAGAAAGATGAGTAAAAGAAACATAGGGAGCATAGGTATAATGAATATTGATCAGATTTAAAAAAAAAAATGGTATCTTCTGAGGATAAAGAATAATCTTTAATGTAGATATTGAGTGACTTCCTATCACTCAGCACTAATTTTAATATAAGGAAGTGTTGACATGCTTCTAGAAAGTACAGTTAAAATAAATCCCTAAATATCTAAATGCTACCTCCAATAGGATTGAGACTTTATGAGCAAAATTTGACTTTTAATGATATCAGGTCAATATAGACTTTAAAAAAAGAGGAATTACAGGTTCTGGAAATAAAGTTTTAGCCTTAGTGCTTTGATAAAGATCCGTGACCCCTGGCCCTTTAAATATTGAACTTAGACTGTAAAAATATCACTTCTTATTGATCACATGGTTATTAAAGTCAGTCAAATGCTCAATTTATATGTCAAACACTTGTAATATTTCCTGTAAATATTAGAACAAAAGAAGAGGGTGATAATATCATTGTGTTTGGTTGCGTTAGATTTATTCAGCTTTTCATCACTGAGAAATAATAAAAGTGTCACCAAGAAATGCATTAAATATGCCAAGCATTTATCAAGGCTATATTAATTTACAGCTGTATCATATATGTGGTGTATGTGTGCATTAGTTCATGTATATGAAGGCAAGAACATACCCGTCCATGTAACTGAAAGTGGTAGGATATATATATACCATGTGTCCTCATTCTCTCCTTTCAGTACACCTTCCCACTCCCTGCCACATACTTGCAATCCTGGAGAAGTATGGCTTATTTGTTGAATCTCAAGGAGAATGAGGAAACTTAGTAAGTCAACAGATATTAATTAAATGTTAAAGGCAGGTTTTAACGTACCTTCAATATATATTGCTCCTAATGACATTCAAGTGCGCTTACAAGGGAGGTCAGGGGGGAGATCTTTAGATCCCCCAGGCTCCCCCAAGATGCCTTTCCATAACCAAATGCTTTCATATGAGTAATCGAAAGAAACCTTTAGTCAACCACTGGGGAGTCTTTATAGCCTGGCTTCGATTGGAGTCTGAGTGCAGGCCTGTGAGCAGGAGGTGTTTGTAAGCATTTCTAATGGCATTTTGATGTACATGTACAAAATTGATGTCGGAAGGATCATTGTAAAGTCCCAAACAGTGGAATATTGAGGACATTTTCAGGTGGCAGTCAGATTCTGGCTGGGTGAGCCCAGTATATTTTCTCATGTCACAGTTGATTAGGTTCACAGGGAAGTGGAAAGAGTAAAAAATTCTCTTATTACTGCAGCAATGCCATATCAGCCTCTTTTCCCTTTGAATGCAACATTAGTTTTTGTCCAGAACTCTAACTGCTTTCTACAGTTTGGGGAATTGTAAAGCAGAAACAATTTTCCCAGCTAGGCTGACCTTCACAGTAATGAGAAATGACTGGAATTTCTCTCTATTTCTCTAACATTTGGGGAGGGGGAATAGGAGGAATGTGTTTGTTTTACCTGATATTATGTTGTGGGCGTCTATTTGGCACTTTGAGCCTAATTTTTTTCCATTCAGGAGATTACATGGACTGCTGCACCATCTGACCCACTAGCCAGCCCTCAAGTGTATAGAGAAGCAACAGTAATGCACTTTAAACCTTTTGTTATCAGAGCAGTGATGGCATTTTATTTCAGCCATTAAATGATTTTTTTTTCATGGGATGGCTATTTTCATTTACTCTTCAGTACTTGTTCAGGTGATGAGCAATGATCTTTAGAAAATTTAAGATTCATTACAGGCCAGGCAGATCGGGGAGCCTCGAGATGGTCTGCAGAGCGTTCCTTGTGAGGCTGGTGCTATAGTACTACAATGCTGATCATCTCTTGGGGATGGGTTAAGAAAATTCTGCATTTATGTGCAAAACAAACAAGTGCTATGTTCGAAGAGTCTTTTAACAGCAGCACATCTGGCTAGAAATATGAGGTTTTTCCTTGTTCTTTCCAGGTGTTTCAAAATAAACCTCTTTCCCTCTGGAATCTGAGGCCTCTAGCAATGCATGCTGTTCCAGGCTAGGTCTGCCCTGCCAATGCAGAAGTAGCATTGCAGAGGTGTTAACACACCCAAGCTAGGATTCGTGAAGAAAGATTCAGTGCCAGGAAGAAGAAAGGCACTATGACAGGGCACTAAATGCAATGAGCCACCCAAGCACACATGCAGGATCCCAAGCATACTTATACAGCCCACACTGTTGCATCTTCGTTGTGGCATTTGCACGAACTATATGGGCTCAGGTAGGACTCCACCTGCTCCTGATTACAGTGTAGACTTATCTGCCGCTTGGCATCTGTGCTAGTAAAATACCCAGAAGTTCCTGGAAATGAGCACAGGTCAAAACATTTCAAATAGAAGACAAATTGGATCAAATCTCTGGCTGCAAATCACTCAAATATGAAAGCTGAGTCGTAGTTTCGGGAAATTCATAAGTTTCAAGTGTTTTCCTTTAATTTTTGCTTTTTTATAGCTAGGATAGGCTATGGAAATATCAAAATATCATGGAGGAGGCAGGTTTTCACCTCTTTTCACTGTGAAGAAATAAAAGGTCTCATGGTATTTCTAGGAGAAGAAGGTTGCATAATACCCTGTAAAGTTTCAACAGTTTGACTGTACTCCTCTACGTTTACTGTATCTGAAAGGTCTGAAGTGGTGAATGTGTTCCATTAAGTTGGAGTTATATTTTCCTAGTTAATATTTCCATCTTATAGCCATGATGTTAGGACATTGCTTTAATTCCGTGTTAATAGCCCGCAATATGGGGAGCAAAGTCAAGGAATATTAAATTCCATGATCATGCTGTCACCCCTAGAGTGCGGTATCTCATTAAGTGCAATTAATGGGCCCACCAAAGCCTTCACTTGAATTTTTTTAAGCCTCCAACATTAGGGGCGTGCTATAATGCTGACAGGTGACTTTTTTCTGATCTGCTCTTTGACTCAGAAACATCCGTATGTCTGCGGCACATCCATTATGAACAAGGTCAATAGGGGGGAAAGTTCTTGAAATTGCAGGGAACATTCCCTTTGTATTGTTATAGAGCATTACAGGAGGCTTAATTTAGATGCCATTTTTCTAATTTTATATTAAACTATTTGGTACTCATCCTTGCCTTTCTCTTCTGGTCTTTTAAGGCAGATGTTTCTTGAAGCCTTCCAACAGCCTATTTCTTAGCCAGTGCTGCTTTATACCTGTATTCCATTTACTGCATACATGATTAACATAAGTAAGAAAGATTGGATTCATGTGGCCACTAAAATGAACAGAAATAAGCTAAAGCAAAATCTGAGTGGATCAAGACAGATCTGCTGGATCTTTCCTTCTAGGAAAGGAGAACACAGAGGAGGAAGGAGCAAAGAACAGTGAAGACTGCCCTCGCGTTTGGATCTAATCTTTTTCAGGAAATCCTCATTCTCAGTCTTCATATAGGACTGACCGTAGGAAAGTTATCATCTGGGAGAATGAGGCTAGATAGTATTGAGAATAGAGAAAAGTAGCAATCTCAAACACTGCCTGATAAAATAGAGCTCCAATAATGCCTTTGCCTGAATAAGTTACAGAAAATAGGTTGATAATCTGAAACACTTCTTTCTTTTATTATAATTAGCAATGCCCTGCTTTGTTCACTATTTGCAGTGTCCTGATGTTTGATTCATACTTCCACGTATAGCTAACTTTTATGAAGACTTCATAAAAGGACAGCACATTAATTCAAAGATGTTCAATATCGATCAATATTCATTGCAAAGCAATTGCAAACACATGATCTTCCATTTTCTATTGACAGCATTAGTCAGATTTTTTTTTGTCTAGTCCTGAATCAAACCCTGAGTCTAATACTGATTTCATGCCAGTGTAAATCAGGACCAACTGTGCAGAAGGTCAAGTGCGATACATCAGTACAAAAGTGGTGTAAGCGAGATTGATCTTAGTGGCTGTGAATTTTGGGAAGTTTGTCTTCATGGCGCAACTAAAACTTTATGACTGTGACTTGTCTTCATCCTTGAGTTTCACTTAAAAGCTCTGCACATGAGAAACATCGGTAGAGCTCTCAGCACAGCACCATGTTCAGAGCCTTACCGGCCTGGTGACATCAAGAAGTCCTTCACGCAGTAAGGCAGGATCTGGTCCCGGAAACACAAAAACATTACCCTGGTTCCAGGACTGGTAAATCAGCATCTGGTACTGGCAGCCCTTAGTGAGAGAGGCACTTCCTCGAGCATTTCTTATCTGACTAGAGCGGGAAAGTGTACACTGTATTAAATTTGGCATGCAAGACAAGATGTACTCCAACTTTAAAAATAACAGCAATGTCTCCAGATCAAGTGCTTTGGGACTTGGATTATACATTGGGCAGTTTTGTGTTTGTTTTTCTCTCCTAGGTAGCAGTGAGAAATCACTGGGTTAAGAACATACCCAAGTAGGAATGAAAGCTGTTCTACCTTGGGATCTCTCGCCCTGGTGTGCTCTGTATTATGAAGGAACATTGCTACTTCTGCATGTTAAGGGCTAAATGTGTGAAAACTGATCGGCGAGTCTCAAGGCAGTGGGCTAAGATTTAATTATGCTTATTAAGAAGGGGACAAAAGTGCCTAAGATGTGTGGAGAGGTTGCCCACAGCTGCTAGACTATGTTAAGTATCGATGTCACCATCAACTTGGGGCCATCTTCTTCAAATTGCAAAAAGCTTATGGTGGACTGCCGTAGGGAGGAGGAACATGAGATGTGTATATGTAGGGTCCCAAATACACAAATGGCACAAATGGGCTGTGGCTGTCCTGTCTGCCACTGGCAAGTGGCAGAAGCTGAGTCTCACCCTGCCGACAAACTGGGGATGAGGAGTATCATATCCTGCATCCTGTTGGGCCCCATAGGTTGAGTCCTCACACTCCCTGTGGCTGTTAGGAATTCAGTCAAATTCCTGAAACTTTCAAAGGCTCCGGGAGCAGCCAGGGAAAATAAAAACAGCATCTAAATATAGGAGAAATAAAAGCAGTATATAAATATTGGAAACGGTGTTCATTCCTGGCTCTGGCCTGCAGGAAGCAGCTGAGTGATGCTGAAAACTGTGGAGAGCCAGGACACTACTGCTCTCTGCTCTACATCCCCACAGGGAACCTCGGCATAACCTTTAGTGTGTGATCTCCTAAATGCAAATGATGTTCATAGCAATTATTTTAAGGTTTTTCTCTCCCTTCTACTGCCAGCCAGAATTAATGGCACAGCAGCAGAACAAGCAAGCACTGCATAGAAGTATCCGAGAATGTGTGCCGTAAATGTACAGTACCACCTTGCACCTCACCCTGCCATAATTTCACAAGCAGAGTGCCCTTGTGGATCTAAACCCTACCCCTCATCTTTTTGTTAAGAGGGTCCCCTTCTCCGCCCATTTCCTCCACCCCAACACATCCCCTTTGGGCTCTCATACTGGCCCTTGCTGCCATACCAGTAATTCTCCTTGGTTTTTCTTTGCTGAATTTCTTCCAGAGAGCCTAGGAGCGTGCAGCCATCAGGCCTGGGCAGCAACAGGGTAGTCTTTCCAGAAAACAACAGGCTACCAGTCAGCTGAAATGGAGGATTATAGGATTCTTAGGTTGGGAGGAAAAGAGTAATGTGTAAAGCATGGGGTAGCATTACCTGCCTCTGTTCATCAACAGCCAGGCTTGCTCTCAGTCCCACACTCTTCTTGTTGTGGCATTCAGAGATTTCTGAAGCTCTAATGATGCTGTTAGCACTTCCTCCACTTCTAGCTGTCTAGGAGGCATTATCATTTGCTGGCTTTTCCATTCTGTCATTAAAGTAGCATTTTTAATATACAAGTAGTCCCTTTTCACCAATGTAGACAACACTGAAAGCAAAAATACATTCAATAAATCTATTTAGTATGAATTATTGGGCCAGCTCTGCTAAGATGAGTGTGGTTTAAAATATTACTGGTAAAGTAACTAAGGAAAAGACACCTTTAAAAACTATCTTTTTCAAAGATGTTTCCTTATCCAGACTTTTCTTATGCCTTAGTCAGTCTGTATTTTAGGACAGTAATTTTGCCTACCCTTCATCACACTGTGCCTTACTGGAGTGTCAGAACCAAATCACAGCGATCAGCAGTCTTACTGGCTGCTCACTGTTGCCATCTTAGAGCTGTTCACAGCTCCATCTGCTCCTGCAAAATGAAGATGATATTGATAAAAAAGATGCAGAGTAGGAGTGGGTGTTAGGAAAGGATCTAGAAGAACAGGCTAAGATCACAAGCCAGTGGGCTGGATGAAGTGTGAGCACATAGTCTGTAACATTTCCTGCTCCCAAAGATGTTCCTGTCTTAGCAGACAAGCAAGACAAAGGAATTACAATTATCTCCACTTTACAGATGAAGAAATGAGTTTGTAAGAGATGAACTAGCCTGTCCAAGGTCACTCTGGGAGCCTGACAGGCACAGGACTAGGACCTGGTTTTCTGAGTTCCTAAGAAAGGATCAATCTCTAAGAAATAGTGTCCTAAGCTATGTTTCTTAATAAAAGAATCTCATATTAAAACGTTACAAAAGTAAAAATGCAATTTCTTTACCTTTCAGTTTGATAAATGGATTCTTCACAACACAACAATAAAGCAAGTTGCTTTTCTAATACAGAGTATTTGAATATTTTTTTTTTCAGAAAGTAATGATGGGGAAAAAAAAACTTTTCTTTGATTAATTCCAGGCAGATTTTGTTTTCTCTTTTTTTTGGCCGATAACTTCTAGATATCAAATAGATGTATTTTAAAGTGCTAGGATTTGGCACGATGGTGAGTCAACTAGCAAGAGACCACCCTTTATAGATAATATAATAGTAGAACAAATTGAGTTTCCAGACCTTAATCCTCTAAGAAAAGCTGAAACCAGAGGGGAAAACTTCCACAGTGTTACTCAGTTGGTTCACCCTATTTGATTGCCAGTCAGTACATGAACCCTGTTTTAGAAGTGATGTGATTTCTATCTAAAATAAGCTGTTTACAATGTTCTATGGGCTATTACTGTTTGAATGCTAGTTTCTAAAGTTCTTGAAAGGAGTCTACATTAAAGCAACATTCAGAAGATTGTAGGATTGTTTTGTATTCTCTCTGAAATGGAATGGGATTTCATCTGCATCAGGCTGATTTATACGGAGTAATTTTGTTGTTTTGCTCTTGAGCATTTTATGAACTCCCAAAGAGATTATTGACCCCTGCTTAAAAAGTTTGTGATGAGAAGATATACCAATAGTAGTCCTATTGTTAGTGATAATGACCATAATGGGCATAAATTCAGCTGTTCTTTTTAGGAGATGAAATATTTTCTTTGCTCTTTTATAGGCATAAGTAGAGCTTAAAAGCAAAGATATGGTAGGGGGTGTCAGGATTTTCTGC
This sequence comes from Calonectris borealis, assembly GCF_964195595.1. NCBI lineage: Eukaryota > Metazoa > Chordata > Aves > Procellariiformes > Procellariidae > Calonectris > Calonectris borealis. The sequence goes on along the minus strand of NC_134313.1, from coordinate 114,703,941 downwards.
AAGTTCCCTTCCAGTGTAATATTGCAGTGTACAACAGCTGCAGAAAAGAGGATCACAACCAACCAGAGATGCTCGGTGAATAACAACCACTAAGGAATTATCTAAGGATTAATTTTTAATTATTTTGTCAGAGGTTTATGTACTCATTTGTTAAACACAGGGGCAAAATTACTAACACTTTTCTTATAGCATGGAGCACATTCAGGACTGCATATTTATTGTCCACAGGAAATGAGCATGTGGTTAAAGGGAAACATAATTTAAGCACAACAGCAGATTTTCTGTACTGTGGCATAAGGCTCTTGGGCTTGCCCTGTGCGATACAGAACCGTGCGGTGGTACTGAAGCTGGTGCAAAGGTCTGTCTTCGTTAACGCTCTACCCAGGATCACTAGGCTGAATGAAAAGCAGAGAGAAGGGGACTACCATGTTAACACAGTCAATGGTTTTTGTGGCATTTCTGCATTGCTGCTCTTTACAGTTTGCTTTCCTTATAAGAAGTCAGTATATATCCTCAGAGACTGGTCACAGGTTCCCGAAGAGAAGAGCTGCAAGGTCCTGAATCTATCATTCTGTTTTAGATGCAGAGATAGTCACATTGTCATTTAGTTTAATGATCATTTGACTTAAATGTGTCATTTGGGAGCTAGACTATACAGTCCTATATAGTTAGGGCTCAGAGGTAGGCCCTTACTGCAGGTGTTTACCTCTCTCTGCTCAAATCTACATTGCTGAGTAGCGTATAGACATGCCCAAAGTCAGGCAGCGGGACTTGGTGTGCAGTGTGGCCAAAAACTGGGAAAACTGCAAAACTCCATTTGCAACGGATCCTGGTACAAGGTACCTGCCTTTGGTATGTGCCTTTGGTACGTGCCATCCAACTGAGCCTCTTAAACGTATGCTCAGTTGCCCCCATGGTCAATGGAAAAAGAGTCCTCTCCAGAAGACAGCTCAGAGCAAGACCTTGTCATGTAAGCTCTGAATTACCCCCTAGAGCATCTGTTTCCCTTTACCAACTATAAAGACAATGAAGGGTGACTGGCTTTGTAACTTTAGTGTCTGAAAGTAGTTGTTGGGGACATTCCCCAAACAGCTAGAAAGAAGACAAAATTGTGACTGCAGTGTGGGCTAACTGTGTTCCCACAGAGGCCATTTTTATAGCTTTGTGACAGAATATGGGCTTGAGAGGAGCATTATGGCAAGTTTTTTCTCCTGTACTAATGTAAGGTATATCAGAATAGTTGTGACACTATTTTGTAAAACTAAAAAGAACACTAGTCAAAAAGACTGCATGTTTCTAAGATCATCACATCTAGATTAAAGGCTCATCTCTTATGCAATGACTTATGTATGCCTATCATCTCTTTTCCTAGATCTTCTGCACAGCAGGACTGGTGTATAGGCTTCATGAGATGCAGAAAGATGACAGAAATACATAAGTGTTTTGATTTACCTATAGTCTTCTCTTTTCTATTCCTAACCTAGGATTTAGTGGTTTTATGATGTGTTGTATGTCGTGTGTCTGATTTAAAATAATTATTTCAGTAGTCATTCTTGTGATTCCACTTTTTTATGTTTCAGCACTCTTGTGCTGATATGTTAGAATTAGTTATTTCTTTTATTAGCTCAGCAGTGGTTTGCTTCTGTAAATATAATTCAAGACCTGTAATTTTCTTTATCCTTGGTGAGATTAATCTCTACATACATTTTTTTACTTGTGTTCTACTTGGGTAATGGGAACATTCTGAAATGTATATAAGACATATTTCTTGGTTTTCTTTGATATAGCATATCACCTATATTAGATGGTAGCCTATATTAGACTGTTATTTGTTCCTTAAAGTTTATGGAGCAATCCTGCATTGCATGTATTTTCTCTTGCACATTTCTTATACACAAACACACATGCACAGACACTCAGAGTCATGGACTTCCAGGGCTCAGTTCTAAAGGCAACCGATTCAATTGTGATTGCTTTTTTGTCTCTTTTTTATATTCGTTTTTCTCAGTTTTCCTTTTATGCCTGTTGTCTTTTGTAGTTTGGCTTCAAGGACATTTTTGATACAGGTTTGGCAAATATGTTCCATGTACAACATTGCTGTGGAATCCCTTTCTTTTTACTGCTGCATGTTTGTTCTGTAATATTGTAATTTGATTATTTTTCCATCTATTTTTACTTTTAAGTTTCTGGATTTATAGTGCTAGGGCTTGACTCTCGCCTTTCTTACGTTGGTATAAGCAAAGACAGGCCTCCAGTTGTACTAGGTTTTTCCAAACTTTCACCCCCTTTTGGAGGTAAAGGGTAGCCCAAGAATAATTTGATTACACATTTTTTCCCACTGCCTTTATTACTACATATCCAATCCAGGACATTTATAAAGAATAGCTAGTAAGCACTAGACATAAATCTCAGCTGTGTGAGAAGAATCTTAACCTGAGATGCCCTTACAACATCATCTGTTGAGTTCCCCTGAGTAAAGCACCACCTCCAGCTTCAGTTCTGGCTAATTAATGTATTTTGAAGATTCAAAGGCACCCTGTACTCAGACTGCTCCATGGGACAACATGCAGTAGCATATGGTCTCTACTGACTCTCCAACTTCTTTCCTCGAGCAAAGAAGAGGTAGCGACAAGGAAGCAAAAGTAGATCTTGGGTAGTAAGAATACCCTAAAGGGAGGCAAGATTGCTAACACTTAAAAAAATATCTACCCAGCAGTCACACACACAAAAAAAAACCAAACCCAAACAAGAAAACAAATTAGGCCAATTAGAGCCTGGAACAGGAGCCGTCCCCAAGACACCGATGCGGGGAGCTGGCTGCCACCGGGGCAGCTCCAACTGGAGGCAAAACCATCCATGTCCCAGCAGTGACAGATGAGAGGCAGAACAAGGGCTCCCTAGTGCTGCCCACCATATCATCAACCCTTCTTTTCCACAACAGCCACTCATACGGATGAGTGGATGAGGCCTTGCATCCACGGCTACTCATCTTTGCCCACCAACCCGGAGGCCAGTTAGTGCCAATCATAAATAAGGGGCCTGTACTACTCTGTAGTACAGCTCTTGTGGCTTGACATACAATTTTTCCCCCTGATTTTATTATCTTTAACAGCTATATGATGAGGACCATTTATACAAGTGAGTCATCTTTTCTGCATAATAAGATAGAGTGATAGGTCTAGAGCTCAAGTAAGCATTATATGAGTTACTGTAATTCATTTTAAAATAGGACTTGATAAAAACAAGGTATCATATGTGACATTTACTACAAGCGTGTGAATAAACAGAAAGCCAGAAGGAATGGTAGGATGCATAGGGGATTTCCCCACCACTGCAGTGGCAAGTTGAGTAGTTGATTTATTTTGTGAAAAATGTCCAGAGCATTAATGGTAAAATTAGTGTTTTCTGAAGAATATATATGTTGTCAGATCGCAACTTCAGAGAGAAGACAAGGCTTTCATTTTTGCAGGGTGTTCTGATAATGTAAGCCAACAAAGTTGAACCAGTTAATTTATAAAGAGCAGCAGATCCAGACATATATACTATGCTCTCCTGGATCTACCATTTCCTTGTGTAAAGTCAGCCTTCACTTTGAAATAGCCCCTTGTAGTTATTTTTACCATTTACATGCTTCATAGGTAAAGACCTACATTTTGCGAGCAGCTTTGCTAGTCACTTAGGTGTTCATTCATTTACCTCAGAGGAATTTTTTGGCCTCCATTAATATTACCTGTATATATATTATGGCAGTAGCTTAAGTGCCCAACTTACATAAGTACTAGATAAATACATAAATCACTAGGTACTGTGCAGCAAACAGGAAGAAATATTTCACATGCAGATTTACCCTGAAATAAGAAAATTGGTTTTAATTTGGATCTTGCCTTACTTTGGTGCATGTGCATATGTAATCCAGTCCTAATGGACTTTCAGGTGTATTACCTAAAGAGAAAATAAACAAACAGCATGAAAGAAAAGGAGTTTTATTATTCTCATTTTTTCAGACAGGAATTAAAGAAATGAAAATATATGGAAGAATAGGACCCCTAGTGAGATTTCTAGATCTCTACCCAGGGACCCTAGTCACAAGTCTTCCTTCCTCCTCAAACATAATTATTACTATTTCCATCGCACATACTTTGGAAAGTTTTTCATGTTTCCACATGAAATACTAATTTTCTAACCCTGAACTTTCCTTTTAAGCAAAATCAATGAAAAGCTATTGTTGCTTTTACAGATGCCAGGGAGAATTATTACCATCATAGGCAACAATAAAAAAGATATTTTCATCCTCGGTAGATTGAATTACTGAGAAATAACCTTATAATTACTGTATAAAACACCCTGTTTTAACACTGTTTTTAATATCCATAAAGTTTCTGATTTATTTTTCACAAGCCAGCATCAATGACCTAAATTCTGCCTTGCTCTAAGGTTGTGGTGCAATTATGCTGACCTCCGTGGGACTCCACCTGTTACATCGATGGCTCTTAAGAGGCACACTATTTTTGGATGAATATTACCTAGGAACAAAGAGAGAGGTCTGATTTCACTGACATTGATTTAAATAAGCAGCATAATTGTCTTGAAATCAAAGGAAATGTTTTGGACTTCTAACAGTATATCAGGTAAATCTGCTTTAAATTAGGTATTTGTCAGACCAGTGGGGAGAAGAAGCCTTCTGATATCGCCCAGTGTGGGATTCACCAGTGGAAATGTCAGGGAACCCTCGAGTTGTAGTGAACTTGCCAAATGGACCCTTGTCCCTCGCTCCCTACAGATCTTGGTTCAGATGCCTTAGCAACCTGCGATGCTCAGCCGGCTCACGGTCTTCAGGAGAGAGAAAGGAAATTCCCCCACAGCACACTCGCATTTCTCTCTTGCAGCTACAACCAAAAAACTGTCTCCTGGGCCCACCCAAAAGTAACAACTTCTGGTTTAGTTTAGGCTGTTGATCTTGTTTGCCTCTTCTCAGGCTGATGTTCACCAGGTCTTCTGCAAGTGAGTCCTTGTCTGTCTCTTTGAGGTGAAATTAAGAGGATTGTTACCTGCCTGCTGATTGCCATTGTTGAAAGAGGAAAGTGTTCAACACAGAATGACTGCACCCTCGTTTTGTGTTCAATTAATACTTACTTAAAACTAGGCCATCCCTTTTCTGTTTGTCTGTTTTCCCTTGGCATGGTAAGAAACCATGTGAGTGCCCTCTGTGAAATTTCTCTTTTCAAGGGGATGTATTCAGCTTTAGGTTTGGAAAGCAAACAGCACATACTTCATATTTTATAGGGAGTATTTGTTTTATTGCATGCACAAGTAATATGAATGTAATAGGTGTAGTGAAAGAGTCCTGTCTTAATTGCACTTGGGCTGGGTTCATCACAGTTTGTTGGAGGTGCCCTAGAACAACAGCATTGTCTGACCCTTGGCTTACCCCTTTTACTGACAGAATTACCAGTAGCACCCACTAGTTCCAGTGGCTGCAAAGAGGTCTGCAGACTGCACCCTTTCCAAAGGTGTATTTTGGCTAATAGTTAGGAACATATATATGTTCCTCCCACCCCAAAAGGGTGAGATTAGGAAAAAGGCACGAAAGAATGATTTCTTTGAAATGAAGTATTTCACTCAATTTATAAAACACCCATCTGTGAGGGTGATCCATTTTACATTTCCTTTCAAGAAATCATTTTGGTCTGAGCTAAATGTTTCATGTGACCTAAAATTTATTTCTTTTCCATTTTTTTTCACTCCAGGTCTGCCTGAACTGTGTTTTGTTATTGTTTCGGGTTTTTTTGGGGGGGGGGTGAGTAGGGTGTTTTGAGGAAATATTTCAGTCTGCAAACAGAAAAATCCATTAGTTTCACAGCTGTTGGTGTAAATGCTTTGACTTCTGACTTCAATTGATAGCTTCTCTGCTTTACAGTGACATAAATGAAAAAAAAGAAAAACATCAGGCCTTTGGTAAGAATATTTGATTTAAATAAAGTATCAGTGTAATTAGCTAATTCTAGTATTTCAAATGAGAGAATCATTCCCCCCTTATTGCAGATTTGAAGCTCATAAGAAATTGAAGGGGCTGATTCTGACAGTAGTTACCTCTGTTTTAACCAATTGCAACTTTGCTGACCTCATTAAAATTATACCAGATTTGTATCCTGGTGGAGAGAAATCACAATCAGACCAAGAACTTGGAACTTATGTTATTTTTAGCACAAAAAATTCCTTGTTTTGTAAAGCACAAGAATTGCTACAGGGCCCATAAATATTTTGTGAATCTGGTCAACAGATAAAAGTAGAAAATACTTAGAACATGAAAAAATTCATCTGTCTGTCTATTGACAGTGCCTTATGGAAGAACAAGAGTCTAGGTACAATAAGGCAATAATGAATTTAATGAAAAAGCTACAGACATTCAGATTGTAAGCTGAGCTGCTGTTGAAAAAGATAGTACATATTTTTGCCCATATAGCAGAATTCCTTGGCTGAATGTCTATGAGTATATTTCCATTGATAATAAATATGGAGGAAATTATTTATTGTAAATGATAATTAGACTTTCCCCAGGCTATGCATTCAGCCAGTAGCAGATACTGAATAATAACATAGGCATTATTTCTGACATTGTGCCTCCACACAAAAAAAGAGGATGGTAGGAGCTAAACCTTGCCATGACTTTTGTTTAAAATACACTAATATCAGCATAGGGGTAAATGAATATTTGTGATTTTATGTAATGCCATGTATAATGTGGAGTATAAGTCACACCCCACCTTTATCTGTGAAGTAGAAAAATCAGCCACAAGAACATACTAACACAAACTCTCCTGAGTTTCCCCAGGACTGCATTAGGACTTGCAGGCAGGCTAACTTTAAGCAGTCTTTGCAGGATCTCAGCCTCAGATTTTAACCAACTTGGAATTGATCCTTGCAGCAAAAAAAATTCTTCAGTTTATACTTGCAGTCATCACTCACATTCAGCTAACAGCAGTTCTTCTGTTACCTCAAGCAATATGGAGCTATGCTTTTGTTATAAGAGGATCTCGGTTTCATATACCCTCTTGCCATCAATTTATAGTGACTAGCACAGTGGCAATTGCAAAGACCTCAGAAACAATACATTCCTAGCCTATATGTTTTTAATTATATTTCCAAGTTTCATTTGCTGTTGGCAACTTGACGTTATTTTGATTTTGCTGAGGTGAAATATATGAGTTTCAAATACAGCTTTGAAATTGATTAGGAATTAATATGGCAGCATTACAGACATAGTAGATTTACTGCTGCTTTTGCAGCTCTGTGTGAACTCCCATATGGAAAACCTATTGTGACCAGATCCAGAGTGACATGAGCAAAGTGGCTGAGACGGTAGATAAGAGATCAGAGAAAAGGAATCAAATAGGTAAAAGCAGAAAGGGAGTCTATAATGGCAAAAAAAAAAATTATACCCATGCCCAAAAAAAACCCAGGGAGGAGTCACAGGAAAGGTGGGATATGGCTGGATTATGAATAAAATAAAATAAAATAAAATAAATAAAAAAAGCTTTCAAGGCAACTAGTAAATTTAAAATAAATGGCGAATGTTCTGTACACCTCTCAGAAGAACATTAACAAAATTAAGCCTGGAATCACCTAGCTGATGCTGAGCGCAGCCCAGCCCCACACAGCATGCGTAAGCACGCTCTGGCAGTGCTGCTTCTGGGGCGGGATTTGCAGCTCATTTTTAGGAGCAGGTTTCTTGCTGACACCAAATGAGATGGAAGTGCCTGGGAGGAGAGAGGGTTCTCTGTGGAAATGTTTCCTATGTGGCATTACACTATTAACCCTTCTGCCTTTCGTCTTCTGTAGGAGCTGCATCGAGAGCACAATTTTTGGCATGTTAAATACACAATTGTTACCAGTTTATATGTAGCTTTATGTACAGAGCAGGACTGCTGGTGAAAATATACGTATAAACAGTGGCTTTAAAGTGCTGAAGTCAGTCCTGTGTTAGTTAGTGGCTTCTTATATGTTTACAGTCAAATTAAGCCTTCCAAAGGTGAATGTGGCAGGAGGTTGCTACCATCTGAGATGCAATATGCTCACATAGTGCTGGTGCAAGGAGGGGGAGCGCAGGCCCATAGGTGTTCATTGCTCTGTCTTTAGAAAAGGAGTAGCAGCAGTAACCTCCCCATTGAAACACAGACAGCAAACAGTTGAACAAAGTCACATTCCCAGTGCATCACTGGGCACTCAGAACTGTACTAGAGTAATAAAATAGTGCCCCAAGGAAAATGTTAACAGTACCCTGCTTAGGGACCCCCAGCATCCTTTTTTGCATGCCTTCTCCCCTCACACAGACTTTCACTCAGGTTTCTTGGTTTATTCGCTATCACTCACCCCTTACATTTATTTTATTAGAAATGTGGGTTTGACTTCAAGGTTTTCAAACTAAATGCTTCCTTCAACTTTGTTCACACTTCTCAAATCTCACTTTGTATACTGAGATTTCAGCAAAACTCAAATGGCGAATTAAAAATCAGTGTCACAACTGATTTGATATCTCATGTATTCTCTATGAAACCTGGAAAATAGGGAGAGAACTTCTCACACACATGGTTTCAATTATGGTGTTTATGTTGTTTTGACTTTTGAGCGAACTGACGTAACCGCAGAGGATTAAATCCTTCCAGCTTTCTAGATACCTGGATTCAGAACCAGATTTGGATTTTGGACTGACCTGTATCTTTGTCAGCAATCTTTCCACTGCACTCAGGAGTCATCTGTATCGTTCTTCAACTTTGTGTCATATCGGTGCATCTACTAAGGTCAAGTTTGGAGCTGAAAGCAGTGAAAAGAAAAATATTCCACATAGTTCCAGTTTTAGATCTGATCTTGTTTACATTCAAGTCAATGAGAATTCAATGTAAGCGCTTAGCCTACGTGGAAGCAGACCTATTTGGTGATGCTATTACATTACAAACAAATGAAAGTATCCAGATGTATTTCCAGCTTCAAAAATTAGGATCTTTGCAGAGCAGCTGGCTTAGAATTTTTAAAGACGCCTTATATATGTTCTCAGTCAGCAATGTGTCCCTAAGCATTAAGTAGTATTTATTCTTCAAAGGGTGAAAGAGAAGGCCTGTACCTAAAAGTCTGATTTTTAATATGAATATTCGAATAAACAGTTCCAGGCATGTATACTAAGATTGCATGTTGTACTGTAAAACAAGACTGTTTCAGAAATATTTTCTCAAACACCCAACGTAAAGCGTCATATTATCATAGTGTGACCTCACATTGCATTTTTAACATTTATATATGCAAATGGTCATATTTACATGTGCCTGTGCTATTCACACATTCAAATTAAAGGCAAATAAATGTTTTAGATTAAGGAGATTAATTTGGTGTGTCTCACAGTTGACACACTTTCTACAGAGGCTAGATCACTGAGACCCAAGTGCTGGGCTCTTATCCGAGAAGACAGATGGCAATTTCCTTTTGATAAGAGTTCATTTTTTTAGCAGCAAGGGAGCCCTGAAGTAACCATTTTTCTTGTGGGGAAATCGTCTTTCAGAAGCCAGATAAATCATTCTAAAATAGACAAACACAGAAACCGAGGAACTAATCAACCTGAAATGAGCTGAGTTGCAGCCCCTTTCAGAAAGTTTAGGAGATGCTCTTTGCTTTCATTCTTGCCACACATGGGAACTACTTCAGAAAATTAGAGTTCAGCTAATTTTTTCAGTATTCTTTCCTCTTTTATGAGCACCAATACAATTTATGATTAGTAGCAATGCAAAATTTCATCAAGATGAGGTAGTTTGTTTACTGTATGTTTATATCATGCATAAAATAAACAGTTGTAGATATTGTAAAGACTGCATAAACATAAAGGTAACTAACCAGACTAAACCCCGACGGCTCTGCTTAATGAAAATCTGGAACACTGTGTGCCAGCTTATACGGATCTGGAACATTTCATACTTGTAAGTTATAAATGTGGACAGCCGGGAACCCACAGGACTGGAGTCTGTGGGTAGTCTGTAAGTACTGACCTGCTCCTAAAGGAGTCAGTCAGCTACTCTTTGTAGTTATTTATATTTAAATATATTTAATATATTTAAATATACTCACTCTTCTTTTTGGTAAACATATAAGACCCAGCTTCAGACATGCTGACACCTTCGATTTAGTTTATATCTTGTAGAATCAGACTCAAACAGGATCCCTTTCCTCCGGTTTCCTTTCCTCTCTTTTCTGTCTGTCACTAAAGAAGCAGAAATGAAAATGGCTAGGGTAGTTTCCACTCACTCCTTGCCTGTGCCCTAATGTGTTCTTCATTATTCATGTCTCCAGTAGTTCGGTTCTAGAGATCTGGGAATGATGTCTGCTCTTTATTTGCTTTGCCATGGCTCTATTAAAAATATACCTTTTTTTATTTTGTAAATTGTTACCAGAGTTTTTTAGACTGGTTCCAATTTGACCAGCAGCACCTTGTTTACAAAGATATTGTGAGAAATCTTCTGCATCCGCCTCTGTCCATGTCATATCAAGGCGTACATGAGCACTGCGTGCTTCCCATCACCTCAGGTCGCGTCACTTTGCATTGAATCAAGCCATGTCGCATCAGTGATACCACTATCAGTACTTATTCCTGATAGAAAATTCAGCATAGATTTAGACAGCAAATAGCTCAGCCACAATAAATGTATATAATGAGCAGATTAAGTATCTGTGAGAACCAGATATTTTAAGTGTCCCTGGCAAGTTGGTGCTTTCAGATACTCCAATATCCTTGCCTCTACGTTGTATTCTGCACATGAATATCTGATATATGTGCATATACTAAAATGTCTGTCTAAGCAGCCTGTTTGGATCTCACCATCTACAACCATTTGCAAATATAGATCTGTGCAGTTTTGAAATAACCAGACATTACTGGATGGGTCTGGATATTGTAACTACATTATACAGTTTATAGGTTGATCATATCCCAGCACTGTACAAATAACAAATGTTGACAGATTTTTTTTTTTTTTTCATAATTTGGGATTTGTTTCAAACATTTGCCTGCTGGGGCATGTTTTCAAAGAGTTATGCATGATTAGGCTCTATGACAGCCATTTTATTAGACAACAGCCTGTTGTTCATTTATAAAAGTTAAATGTTGTGATTATCCTATTACATAAACTGAAAAGAAGGGAGGAGAGGATCAAAATAAAAAAAAAAAGTTTCTAACTGATATCTAAAACATACACGGTTTCCAAAATATTTGATCATAGTATCTTTTTGGATAAAATTAACTTATTTTGGTTTATGTTGCCTATGTATTCTCTCTTGGCTTTCTTGGGATCTGCATGTTCACAGGTTTCTTGAAAATTTGACTTATTTTTGCTTAAGACCCTAAAAAATAAATTAAACCAGCAGAGCTCAGGCAGCCATAGTTGAAAAATTTGGCTGCAAAATTCTATATAAATGCTAAGTGGTCTTCTTGTTGTTGATTATTACAAACATTTATTTGGCACTCATCCCTGTAGTATCTAGGTGCTTTCCCAGGATTAAGTTGAAGCAGTCTTTCCAGTGTCTTTTTTAAAATTCCTTCAGGGATTTTGAGATTTGATACAGGTCCAAGGGAGCTATCAACTGGTACAAGATATATATACATATTGAAGATAATTAGGAATATAAGCATTAATACTGTGTAAAGAATTTACCAGAAGAGCCACTAGGGACTTCAGGGAAACTGTATTTCTGCATCAATTCATTTTTGTTTAGAAACCAAGCACATGGGTATCTAAATTGGAATGTTCTGCTGCTATGTCTTCAAGGTATTGAAGACACTTTCGTATTGTTGTTGTTAGATATGGTTTACAGTTACTGGAATGGGATGGTGTGGTGGGCTAGCTTTGGCTAACAGCCAGATGCCCACCTAGCCGCTCACTCACTGCCTCAGTGAGATGAGAAACAAAATAGGATGAGAAAGCTTATGGGTCAAGATAGAGAGACTGCTTAGCAATCACTGTCACAGGCAAAACAGACTCAGCTTGGGGATAATTAACTTTAATTTATTGCCAATTAAATAGATTCAGGTAGTGAAAAACAAAAAGACAAATATTAAAACAACATCTTTCCTTCCCCCTCTCCCAGACTGAACTTCACTCCTTCATTCCTGACTTGTCTACCCACCCCCAGTAGCGCAGAGGTCTATGGTCAGTCCAGAACAGTTCCTCTCTGCTGTTCCTTCCTCTTCACACTTTTCCCCTGCTGTTGTGTGGGCTCTCCATGGATCACAGTTCACATCAGGAAACACCCATCTGCTCCAGTGTGGGGTCCTCCAAGGGCTACAGTGGGGATACCTGCTCTGCTGTGGAGCACTTCCTCTTCCTCCTCCTTTCCTGACCTTGGTGTTCCTTCTGTTGTTTTCACTCTTTTTTTCCCCTCCTTCTCTGCAGCTCCCCTGATACCAAAACCTTGCCATCTACACCCAACACAGGTGATAATGCTGGTCACAGTAATGAAGAAGGTACCAGAATATCCTCAGAAGCCTGTGCTCTGTTTGGAATAGTCTTTCCCTTAAGGCCAAGTGACTGCTACCCAGAATCTGTCTCATGAGCCACTGTGAAAAAATGGGAATAAAGCCCACTGATAAAGCCCATGTAATTCCCTCATAATCTAAACACAGATAAAATTCACATAGATTCTCAGTTAAAAATTCCTACAAAAGCAAATGCCATGCTAATAAAAATTTAACTTCTATGATCTTTTTTCACATAGTCTGGATAGAAAAGAAAAATGTCATGTGTTTCTGATTGAGAGCCATTGCTGAATTCTTCTCAACTTTTAGAGTTATTTAAATCAAAGGATTTCTCTGTTTTCCCGTGAAAAGCATTGGTTTAGGCAAACACTCTCAGTAGCTGATCAGTAGCTGATCTAGTAATGTGATGCTTCCTACAGAAAGAATTGTCTGAGAACATGAGAGATTGAGGATCTGTCGGTCCCTAATCAAATATACTGCTTTTCTACACTAATTTAATCTCTAGGAGATATCCAGAAATGTGATTTTTTTTAATAGCCTTCCTGAAAAACACTGATACTATTTTGTAAAATGAAGTTATGCCTGCTGTTACTCCACAATATGTCCCTCCATTCTCCATTGCTGCCTTCAGATAGTGTATCTTCACTCTTAGTCTCTCCCACAAGTCCGTTAGAAAACACACAAGATCTAACTTTATTCTTATACTGGTGCTACATAAAATGACCTTACCTTTCAGGTTACAGGCCCATTTTTTCGTATGATGCTCTGGCATCCTGAAATGTCTTGGCTTTTCATTTCATCAGTCAAACTTTTGTTTTTTCTTTATATTTGTTGAATGAGTGATATTGTAATGAGTAAAACTGGCTCTTTGATTTCCAGACCAGCGGAATGAAAGATCAGTAGGATATGGTCTTTATAGAGAAAAGTAAAATTACTGTGTAGACTATCAAATCCGATCTTGTATTCAACAATACATATGAATGCTTGATCAGTTTCTCACAGCAAGTTCACTGAGATACTAAGTTAGCTTTGGGAAAAAAGAGAGGAAGAGGGTATTCTTCCAGAAGAAAAAAGTATTTGTGGCTCTCAAGAAAGCAGCATTACAGCATTGACTCTACCACACTTTTTTTGAAATTGTGCTTTTTGAAGACTATTTCTTAACCCTAGAAACTCTCACTTCTCATGTCACAGTTTTGGGATCTTGTAAGTAGTGCTTCTTTCATCCCCCATCATTTTACAGGTTAGTTTTATTCGTGTGAGTTCTGTTTGCTGCAGTGGAAAGGCTCCTGCTTTACACTGAGTTAGAACGGAACAACTTTCATATGCTTTTCCTTTAAAAGTTCAACTTTGGGAAGTCAGAAAAATGTACTGAAGCTACTCAGTTATTACAAGATTCTTCCTCATAAAGTTTGCTTCCCCATATAATCATGTCATTAGCGGAGGTATCCTTGAGAGGGCTGGCCTGTCACTTTAAACTAAGATCACTATTACCTGCTGTTGTGGCTGGTGTTTGGAGTGGGAGCAGAAATTTGGGCACTGGAATTGACAGCTCCAAAGGTCTCAGCCTTCCAAATTAAATCATTATTTAAATACAGAAACAAAATGGGAAGAGCCCTTTGTGGGATCTTTCATAATATATTTCTAATATTTCCAATAAGTGTTCTCAGGGATCCAACCTGCACTGAGAAATGGCATAAACCTCTCAAATCAGAGATTTTATTTTTAAAATAAAAGCAAGATATAATGTGTTAGAAGTTACCTTGGTGTCCAGACATAATGAAATGAGGTGTATTTCTCCATCCCCAATTTGCACATGATATAAAAGGGGTCAATTTAACAGAGAGTGATTTGCAGTCAACAGCTTCCCAAAGCACTCAAAGAAAAATGCATCTTCTCATTTCTAATCAGACTTATGAATAGATAGGGATGTTTTTATATGCACTTGGAAGTCTCTTACTCTGTGAGTTGGCCCATTCACTGTGATTTTTCCTGGAACATGGTACTACCCAGGGTACCTATGCGTATCATAGCCCCTGCCATCATTTTTAATAAGTAGCTTATCTCTGTGATGCAACTAAAAGCAATCCTGAGTGTCTCCAGGGTTTGTTGTAATTAAATTTTATTGTTGTATTTGAAAATGTACAGTTTTTGAAAACTGGAGCAAGAAAAATGGAAAGGAGATTCTAGGAGGTGATAATCTGATTTTTAGAAGGTTTTAACCCTTGGTAGTTTCCAGATTCACAAGCTTACTTATGCTCCCCAAGTAACTGTTCCTATACACAACTGAAGCCATAAACTATAGCAGCTAGTGTAGTTTATTAGCTGATGTCAGGTGACCATGTAAAGATTATCATTTATACCTGCAGTCAGATGCTGTGGGGTCATAGGTGCAGTAATTTTTTGGTGCCTAATAAGATTGTAGGAGGCCTTTTCTGGAAGTCTTACACTTTTGCTGCTGCCCCTTTCTTCTCCAAGTATTTACAGCTGCAAGGGAGTTACTCCAAGTCCCAGTGCTGCCCATGAAGTGCTGCGGAGAAAGGCATTACCAGCTTCTGATCTGGACAATAAAGAAATGTCACTGAGCAGAAAACTGACAAGTTTATCTATTCTGTTACCTGGCATTATACTGCCGTGCTCAGGCACCACCGTCCAAGTCACTGAGGAGTGCATGACACTACATTTGGGTTCACACCTTGTGCAGTCAGTGGAATTGCTTGCACTCTCCATTGGGGGACGGAGCTTTGCCTTTGTCATTGTGCCCTTCTCCACTCTCTTCACAGCTCATCAAGACTGCTAATCAAGCAGTCATTGCAATTTCCCCGTTTGTGTTTTATTCATGCTTGGTTTTCTTGCCAAGGAATGCCACAGACTGGTTTTGGAGATTCATATAACAATTTTTTCCAAATCAAAATATTTTCTCCAACAATGTCATCTTTTCTGTCCAGCATTGCTACTAATCTTTATTTAGTTATTTACTTCATAATTTCTAGAGGGATTGGATGTGCCCAAGGCGCCCCTTTAGGCAACACTTTATATCAAGGTTCCATTTATAAATACTTCATGAAGGGCTAATGAATGATTAATAGATGTTTTAATGTATGACCAATCAATTGTAGATTTCGCAACATCCACCAGACAAGTAGGTTTCTTATAAGCATAGGTTATAACCATATCTGACATCTTCTACTGATGGGCTTCTAAACATCTATAACATACACACTACTCATATCTGTAACATGCTTAAAACATCTACTAATCACTGATTAATTTTTTATAACCTATTTTGAAGCAGAGCTTGTCTGTGGAGTACATCCCTTATTGGTGTCTGTGACGCTCCATTTCTACAGGATTGATAATTTACTCGTCATCTAAGGACTTAGAACTCCTACTGATTTCAGCTCAAACATTAAGCTTTTCTGAGTTAGCTTCAGCATTTTCACCTCAGCCTGAGAAAAAATGTCTTTGCTGTCCCCAGACTTTTTTCCCTTCAAAATTCTGGCTACTTTACCCTGCTAATGTGTGTTTTGCAAGCTCTGCGAAAATGCAATGATTCTTAGGGGGCAAACACACTCTAAAATACATTTTCAGCCTGTTGAACTCAGTTTGCTTGATTGTTCTCAGGACAGCTGTCCCAGTGATGATGGTTCCCAGCATTTTTTTTAATTTTTTTTTTTTTTACTGTCATCGTTGTGTGCTTGGTTCAAAGTTTGTCCATTCTCAGAAAAGGATGAGAAAGTATAAACTTCAAAATAATCAAGTGAACAAACCATCTCCCAGAGGACTTTTGATTCTGACAGAGAAACACACATTTTTTACGTCTAATAAACCCAAGTGTTTATAGGAGTGTTCCTCTGTGGGATTCCCATAGTCTCCTAAGGTGAAAGGCACGACTGTGCTCTGTGCTTCATATGGAGCACCCAGGTAGAACTGACTGAAGTGGGCAGTACAACTCACTTCCTGAAAATTTATGAGTCCTGCAATTAATCATTTGCAGTTGAGCAGCAGTAAGTTGCTTAGTATCATATTTTGCAAATGAATTTTTAATTTTTAGTTGATTTCTACCGAACTTAATCACAGGGTTGAGTCCTCTGCTGTGATTTATCTAGATGTTGAGACCAATTCTTTAATGATATAAATTAAAAGGATCTGCAGGTTTTTCTCATTTCTGGGGTCATTAGTAAAATAGTCTCTGCTCTGAATATCCCCAAGTAAATATCCCACTCCCATTCAAATCAAATGCTAGTCTTTCACTGATTGCTGTTTACAGAAGGATTAGGCTGCTACACCTACGGCATCAGCACATTGAACCTAAAGAAACACATCAAGCATAACTCAAAAAAAAAAAAGATAGTAAAGGTTAAAAAAAGAGAGTTTTATTCTTCAATATTAACATGGAATTTCCTCTGGCTTTTTTAAAACCATTCATTGTCAAAACCACCAAAGCCTCAGAAATAAGAACCTCTCAAAACTACTCAAGCTCTTGGAGTAGACAGTTTTTTACCCACGTTAGCACAATCGCTTTTATGTTATCCAGTTAGCACTCTGTGTTTCCGTGTTTATCGGGGGTTTTACCATGATCTTTTCTTTCCTTTTTCAGCTGGTTAATAATCCGCTAGCAAGTCAAGCAGCAGCGGCTGCAGCAGCAGCAGCCATGGGCTCAATAGCAAGCTCCCAGGCCTTTGGCAATGCCCTCTCCAGTCTTCAGGGGGTCACAGGTCAACTCGTCACTAATGCACAAGGACAGGTGAGTAGAAGATGGAGCAAACAGTGAATTCTGATGGCAGGCTGATCTTGGGACAAAAATGAGTTCCGCTTGTATGACAGCAATTTAAAAGTACACATACTGAAGATAAATAAATATTGATTTGCCAGACAAGGTAAGAAATGGAAAGTCTGAGAACTGTGAGGAAGTTAGGAGCTGTTAGAAAGTGTTGTCAAGCCAGAAAAGGCTTAGGGTTTGTTTTATTTTAATTCAACCTTTTAAAAAGATCACAATAGTGCAATAATATAGTATTTTAAAAGTCCAGCAACCCTGTGATTCTTAACAAACGTACCAGCTGTCTTCTTCCACTTATATATGCCTAGTAACAGACAATTATATTAAAGTGTTATTGTACTATTAAGACTACACTTTTTTCCAAATTGTAGCATTTCTGTATTACTTCATTTCTGAAAAGGTATTAAATATTTTAAGTAAAGGAACACAACTTAAATTGTAATGAAGTATCTGGGATGAATTTAACTGGGTGGCTTACTCATTTGCTGATTAACTAAGTTAAGCAATTTGCAATGAATCTGCCAATCTGTAATGCAAATTTGGGAGAAACTTTTGCTTTAAAGAATATTTTCCAAACAGAAATTGAACAATGTTTATGGTGTAGCTAAGAGAGAGATTGTGCATTATCTGCATTTGGGAGCTGTTCATTTATTGCAAACTATTTCAGTTTCAGTCCTAATATGATGCAGAAGGATATGCATCTGAATCCATACATATATATAAATAATTCCATTGATGCAGCATGCTTAAGTAGCTTTCAGATTTTGGCCACTGTCATTGTTTATTGCATTTACTAGGACTAAAATTAACACAACTACTTGTTTCACATAAAGTCACTGCAACAAATCTGTCAATATAACTTATGACTGGACCTGGTAACTGAGCAATTTGAATGTCATTATTCTAAATGCTACAAATTGGGTGTACGGTGATATCCACAGTGCTTATGTAGTTGTTAGGCCCTGGTAAACATTTATTGAAATCATGCAGCTTGGATGATATGTGAACCTAAAGTTTAGTTTCTACTCTTACTCTTTACTACGGGGGAAAAAAAACATGAAGAGCAGGTTTTTTCTGATAATTTTCTATCACTGTGTTATTTAATTGGAACAGGGTTGACATTTTTTATTTTGGCCCATTAAAAAATAAAAGACAACACCTTATAGGAGCCCCCTTTTTTTTTTAACATAACACATAAACAAAGATGCATCCTGAGCTTCACTATCACCATACACGTCCCAGGAAAAAAAAATGCTGACCTTGTTATATTTACTGGGTGGGTGCAGAATTGTTCCATCACTACCCCGAGGGTTGAACGATGGAGCTTGTCAAAGTGAGGCCTTATCTAATGAATCATCTTATCGCAGGTGCACACCACACATATTAAAGGAGGATTGTATGAACAATGTGCCCTCTACAATAACCTTTCAATGTCTACTTTAACCCTTGTTTCAATCCCTTTTCATCAAAGGATCATTTTATGCAGCCAGCTTTAAATGGAGGCTCTCAAAAGCCTATTAAGATTTCTGGAGGAATGGGGTATTGGTTTGGAAGAAAAGTTGGTTATAATACCTATAACTCATAGTCAGATCAGCTCCAACCTAGAAGCCTGCTTGTTTCTATCTGTGCTCCAGAGATGGTTCACAATCGCCACTCACATGAGGCACTTGGCACCAAAGATGTTCATTGTAGGAGCTGAAGATATAAACCCAGACTAGCTTTTCTATAGTTTTCCCTTTACATGTTCTCCACAGAAAACATAAGTGAAGTGTGGCCATTCATTGTATGTTTAAAAAAAATACTACTGTGAAGATATCACTGAATGAAACTATAGATTCCCTCAGGCTGAGTCTTGTTTATTCCGCACATAATGTAAAGTCCAATAATTCCACAAGTTGCAGAGAAAGAGAAGAGAAAGGAAGAATTTTCCCTATTGTTGGATAAAATTACAGAATCTATCTGTTTGCCCAGCTCTTTTAAATAAGGGCTGTCTTTTTATTCCTTGTTTTTACAAATGTTGCTTGGTTTATAATCAGTACTGCAGACCTCGCCACAATATAGATAAATAATTATAATAAGTGTGTAATATAACACCCATTTTTATAATATTCAGCATAAACCCATATTGCTTAGGGCACACTTCTGAAGCTATCTGTCTACAAAACAGGACTATTCAATGTAATTAAACTACATTCCAGAAATTAAATTACATTCCCTGCAAATTAATAAAGTTATAGCAACTAAACAAGAACTGAAAGGTATGTTTTTTCAAAATCAGGAGTGTAAGTGAATAGTAATTTGGGATACTGCATTTCTGAATGATCTGCTTGGACTTGTTAAGGAGCCAGATTTCCATCATATGTTAAGAATCTGTCCTTTGAAAATTGCCCCTTTCAAAGAATCACAAGTGTGACACCCAAAATTCACTCCTGCAAATATAAGGCTGAATGACTTACCAGACTGTATGTGCAATCTTTGTAATTATACGCTGCTTCTGTTATAGAAATTCAGGGCTTGTAAATGTCCATCTGTCTAGCTAAATATATGGTGATCAGTAATCCCTGGAGACATTAAGCTATAGGTCAAATCCAAGATCCTATGGCAAATTCAGGGAAATGGTCTTTTAAATGACATATGGCATGGCCTTAATTCCCAACAACCCAGGAGTTCTTACAATCACAGTAACAAAATTAGATATATTAACAATTATTTATATAGCATATTTGATTATTAATATAATTATTGAATTCACAATTATGTTATGATAATTTTTTTTTTTTTTTTTGCTTTGGATGGTAACTGTAATACCAGAGCTCCCCAAGACCACTGTAGCAAAGAGATCTAATCCATTGGAATAATATGATTAGATCTCCTGATTAATTTGCGATAGTACAGGTAGAGGACTCTAAATCAAATTTTCATTTTCAGAGGCATATTATGAAAAGCTCTTAGCCCATGTAACGGTGTTTACACTCTGTTTGCCCTCAGCACCTTCCAGGAAGCGTTCGCAGGACTGGGCTTTCATATCTTAAATTTAAAGGCCAGGGTAGCAGAATTGCTAGATTCCTCCCTGTCAGTAGATACACAGATTTCAAAGAGAAGCTGTCTACCCTCTTGGCTTCAGCCTGCCCTTATAGTAGGATCCTAGTGCCATTGCTGCACTTGGCTTCTTCAGAGATGTAACAACCAGACATTTCTCTTTTTCGCTCTGTTATTGCAAATGAAAGAAAATATTAAGAGTTTTGAGTGGGTTTTACTATGTCTATTAAGTACATGAAATGTGTATTTTGGCTCTTTTCTTAATCTTTGTAAGGAGATGAACCACAGAAATATGGAAGCAAGTTTGATGCTTCCAGTTTCCATACGTGCTACCTGCAAGCCAGCTTCCTACTTGGCTAAAACATAGTGCTTAATTGTCATCAGCTGCTGTTGTGGTTTAACCCCAGCACCACGCAGCCACTCGCTCACTCCCCCCGCTGGGATGGGGGAGAGAATCGGAAGAGTAAAAGTGAGAAAACTCGCGGGTTGAGATAAAGACAGTTTAATAGGGAGAGCAAAAGCCGCGCACGCAGGCAAAGCGAAACAAGGAATTCATTCACTGCTTCCCATCGGCAGGCAGGTGTTCAGCCATCTCCAGGAAAGCAGGGCTCCTTCATGCATAACAGTTACTTGGGAAGACAAACGCCATCACTCCGCATGTCCACCCCTTCTTCTTCTTCCCCCAGCTTTATATGCTGAGCATGACGTCATACGGTATGGGATACCCCTTTGGTCAGTTGGGGTCGGCTGTCCCGGCTGTGTCCCCTCCCAGCTTCTTGTGCACCCCCAGCCCACTCGCTGGTGGGGTGGGGTGAGAAGCAGCAAAGGCCTTGGCTCTGTGTAAGCTCTGCTCAGCAGTAACTAAAACATCCCTGTGTTATCAACACCGTTTCCAGCACAAATCCAAAACATAGCCCCATACCAGCTACTATGAAGAAAATTAACTCTACCCCAGCCAAAACCAGCACAGTTGCATTCGTGTTAAGTCCCTTGACTTCAATAGGATCAAATAGATTTTAACTACGGGTGCTGAGTAAGTTTAGTTTCTTTTTTGGAAAGATGGGAGTTGTCTAATAAGAGAAAAATACATCCTAATTCAGCAATTGCAAAATAACATTTTGCCATAAAAATTAAAAAAGTAGCATGATAAGAGTTGGCATTATGAGCTGTCTTATGGTTAAAGAGAGCAATACATTTTATTTCCTGGTAGGTTAATAGGAAAACCTAAGTATGGTGTAATTGTACAGTACATACTTTAATTGACCAGGGATGGCATCAGTATAATCTAAGAATGTCCTTGGAGGAACATGGGCTTCATTGTGTCCATGCCTTGCTCCTTAGATGTGAAAATCTTTTATATATGAAAAACCTTGAGCGCAGCTCCACCCTGGCAATTAACAAAAAATAACTAATTTTTGAGAGTTGTAGTCCACAAGTGGCTAAGGAAACTAAATAGAGAGAGGGGCATTGTTGATCCAATTAGATAATAGGAGTACTTTGGTTCTCATTATTCTGATGAGAGGGTACACATTTGCACTTTGAGCTTCTTGATGGTAAATGGTGCTAATGAGGCCTGATGGATTCCCTGCTCCTAACAAGCCTCTCAGCAGTGCGAGTGATTACAATGGAGATAGATTTGATGGGATGCGCTCCCTTTTGTAGTGTCTCAGCTGCTGACACTCTGCGACATAATCAGGTCACAGAGCCGGTCACAGCCATCAGCAAAAGCCATAGCTCTATCCCTCATTATTAAAGTGCATTATTCAGTTCCAGGCCTTCACAATACTGCCAAAGGCCTTTTTTTCGTCTTCTTTTTTGTTAAGCATCAGTTCTCAAATACAAGGGTTAATAAAATCATCAGCTAAAGAACTAGTAAATTAAAGAAATGGAAATAAAGCGCTCCCTTTCAAATTCGTTGAAGGATCACAATTAAATAAGGAGGGAATTTTTCGTCACCATGCACTGTACAGTACAATGTAATATGTCATGTGCAATAAAAACAGGGAATAGGATTTTAAAAAATAGCATTGTCCTCATTGTGGACTGGCTTGGAAAACGCTGAAGGATCTTTCATTCAGAAGGGAATTTCTGCCCTCCCAACTATTACATATGTACCTGGAGGTACTATTACTTTCACCATTTTCTGTAACTACTTTTTTCTGGCATGGTAAGAATTACTTGCAAACTGAGTTTTTAATTTTAAGTGTAGCAGCTGTCTTGTCTTAGTTAAAGTGTCCAAGGCCACAATCTGGAAAATATATGATAGGCCACTGTGCTAGGACCACTCTGTTCCCATAGACAAGGCCATTGGCTTCTTTTGGAGGGTGAGCTAATTACAAAATGGCGTGGAAAAAGGTGATTGTAGCATTTTCTTTCTATTCTGATGATACTCATTTGGGGCTATCTCCCATCCAAGAGAAAATACACTTTTGAAGTCTAAGATAGACTTTAATGCAGTTTAGTTAAACAAATGAGAAAAAAATGAGTGGAGAGAGCCCAATTTTACTATTCATTTATTTATTAACTTTTTGTTTCAATTTAATTTCAGCTAATTATGAGCAGGTTTCAGTTAAATAGAAATAAGGTATTCTAATATTGAAATGTATACCTTTACAGGGATTTACACTGTTTCTGTTAAATCACTGTAGTACATATTCAGTGACAATAGAATAATATTGTATATAGATACAACCAAAGGGACTAATACATTGCTTTTTTTTACCGTCTTGTTCAAATCTGCAATTGTTCCTCCTTTTTGTTGCTGGTAGAGTATGCTATGGTGAGCAAATGAGTGTATATATAGACAAAGTTGCTTATAAAACTTTCAGTTCTCTTGAACCACAGATGTGAGAATCTCTTGACAGCTACAGGTCAAAATACAAAGTTAGCATTTTCAGCTTCGTAGTCATCTCCAAGAAGACACAGAGAGACTGGCATGTGACCTAGTTTTTTTTTTACGCTAACCAATAAAATTGGTAGCTATCAATGGGAATGCAAAGTGGGCCTCCTCATGGGACTTAAAAGGAAGATGTTGGTCGATTGTTGGGTTTGTTTCATTTTTTTTTTTTAACTTTCCCTGAAGTTCTAGGAGGCCCAAAGCCATATAATGTGTAACACTCCTCAAAGTCCTTCTGAATATGTGCAGTTCATACTGTTCTCCAGGTATGCGATGTCCCTTAGCCTTTTCTCTTAACAATTGTTATCATTGCTACATCTGTTTCAGCTATGTAGCTCTAATACATGCTAACCACTAATGTTTCAGCCCTCACAACACCTAACAGTGTTCACAAAAATCTAAACAATAATGGTTTAAATAGTGACTACTAACAATGTCTTGCCAGGGCTAATATTGACAGAAATCTGAGTTGGTGGTATCAGAATGGTATCTATTAAGGAAATTTCATTACAAGCCTGAGATAATAAAAGAGGAGCATATTGAGGGAGAAGCTAGAGGGAGGAATTGTAACAATCAAATAATACTAGCATTTAAGAACATTCCTTGGAAAACCCTTTGTCAGGAGAATCTGTTTTGACAGACCTTCATATTAATATATTGAATTTCTGCTGGGTGGCATCTGACTCTCTATTCCTCCCCTCAAAGTTTCACTGGGCTGAATACATGTATTTCTGCTGTTTGCAGGAAGAAAAGGGCACATATTATGAGAAAAGGTCAGTTGTAAGGGAAGATTTTTTTTCCATTGGTTTCCTCTCCCCACAGCTAAACATAGAGGAGGCTATTTGTTTAATTACCTCCCATGTGAATTTGAATCAAAAGACAAGTAATTCTTTTAACATACTTTTGCTGACTGTGCCTTTATTTTACTGTACTATTTATCTAACCTCAGTTTTAGCCACAGCAGCATAAATGTAAAAATGTATGGACCAAACTCTCAGGTCATGCAAATTGGTTTCATTGAAATGGACAGGGGCGGAGAGTGAGGCTAATTGTACCAAAGTAAGACCCGGCTAGTCTGTTTTGTCTATTTTAGGCAGTGATAACTGATAAATTTTGGATATCCACATTTGTGAACAATTGTGAAATCCATATCCACATTTTTTAAAACAGTGGTGAAATTTAAAACAGTTACCATCTGCAACATGGAAAAGTGATATTTGATTAGCCCCTCATAACAACAAGAAGTCCAGAACCACTGTGATGCCCCCATATTTAATGGAGGGGATTTAACTTTCTCACAGTATAAAAAAAAGGGCAGGGTAAAAAGATTCAGAAATTAATTATCCAAAGAACCAACCATTGCAAAAATATTGCAAAAATATTGCAATATGAGCAACTCACAACCTGCTTGTACAAAGAGGCTGGCTTTAAACTAGAAGCACCACCACTTTCCTCCAAAGCTCCAGGAAAATGAGTATTAGGAAAGAGTAGTTCAAGACTAGCTGATGTGCTGAAGTCAAACCTCTAGTAGAGGAGACGCTAATATTCCCAAAAAACTACCAGGAGAAGAGCAGATATGTTAGATAATATTTGTTGCAAGAGGAACACTGTTATTTGAGAAAAGTGGAACTTTTCCTTACTGCAAAACACATATTGGAGCCATACTGGATCACAACTGAAGTCTCCAATCAGATACCAAGGAAAGGATAATTGTGTATTGAAATCTCAGCTTGAAAATGATCAGCAGCTATCCAGAAAGGCCTCCAAAATTTATTTCATCTAGCTTAAAACAAATCTTACTTTGAGCTTCACACTTCCGATTTGTAGCCTCTTCCTGAATCTCTGCCAAGGTACTGTATCTCTGATATAGATTTTTTCAGAGGTGCCTAAGCCTTACTTTGAAAAGCAACTTATACCTGTAAAGCCTGGGTTTCTTTCAGTCAGTGTTACGAGTCTTAGTGCTTGAAGGCATGTCTATGCACTGTAATGGAGCATTGCAAGCAAACTCCGAGAGACAGTACATTTATATGTCTCAGACAGTGCCATACTAGCACAGATCCCAGAAGCCAAAAACCTTGGTAGTATGGTGTTATGGCTGTACTAATTAATTCTGCTTCTCAACAAGGTGACATAGGATCTAACTCATTAGTTACTAGCTCTGGGGTCTTCGTGGCACGCTGTATTATGTGGAGTAAATATACTTTGAAGAGAGCCTTAAAAGCCTGAAGCATTTAGGTACTTTTGAAAATGTTATTCACTAATCTAAATTATTTCAAGTCAGAAATACAGGACATACCTGTTCTTTTGTCATTGCCTTCTTAATTACTTTTGCATGGAGAAAACTAAACTAACTACTAGTTCAGCTTACCTACCATTTTCATGAAAGCTAACTAGTAACCAAAAGAAGCACCTACCACTCCTATAATCCGTTCATCTTAACATTGTGAGGTGGTTATAAGCATGGCAAATTTTCATTGTTATCACCAGTGACACACATCACAATCAATGAAATCTTTCTGCTCTATGGAGGTTCTTACACTGCTCTCCTTATCATCATATCTTATCACCTTCCAGTAACGCATTAAGAAACATGACTAGTGACTGTCACAAATTGGTCTTCCTCCCAGGAGAAATTTGTAGAATAGAGTCGCGTGTTTGATAAGGGCATTTGGTTTTGTCTGTCTTTGTTAGGAATCTTTTTGTTTGTTTCTCTTTCCTTTTAAGGTTTTGTTTTCATCTGGATTTAAAAATCTTTATGAAGGGGTTTCTTAAAGATGCATATTGCTTATATTTGCATTAGAGAAAGGCAGATAACAGAAACGTACTTAGCTTTTGCAGCAGAATGGGCTGAAGCCAGAGGTGATAAACCCAGGAATGTTCCTCAGCTACTGTTGGAATTAGTTCCAAGTCCTTGACCCTCCCCTGAAAACAAACTCTGCTGTACACAGAGAAGGTTTGACCATTATTATCTTGGAAGACTGAATTTGGCAGTTATAGCTTTCATCCAGGAGCATTAGGTGGCCATTTAGATTCCTGGGAACTAGACCACAGAACTTGAAGGCAAAGGCAGAAGTTCTTCTAAGTTCATTGCAAATTCTTTAAGATGATATAAACAAAGCGGTAGACAGAGTTGTTGCGTGTAGATGGTGCCAAGAAATGTGCTTTCTATATTACTGATGTTTCCCAAGCAGTGGTAAGTGTCATGCTCAGGAATATTGCTTCACTGCATGCCTTCAGGAGTTGACAAAGTTGAGAACAATTTGAGGCCACTTCATCATCCAATCAGAGATGATGAAAACCCTGCTGTATGAGAAATTCACATTAGAGCGGAATCCAAGACTCTTCTTAATTTAGGATTTCTCCTTTAGGCTGTCCAAAGCTTCTTATGAAAGAATTCTCTGCATGTCGGCGTATAGGAAGGCTGTAGATAAGCAGAGGAAGTAGTGGACCAAATCTGAGAGTTTGTCTGAGTTATCTTTTCAGATGTGCCTCTTTATTTCTGAAAAAAAAACCCAGCAAATTATAGTTCTTTGTGTATGGTGCTTAGTTTTATTTAGATTTTATCTAATTTATCCTGTATATATCAAATGTTTTTTTCCAATGTCAGAATTTTACTTTCTGCTGAACTGGCATTGATATCAGAAAAAAGAAAACCAAGAAGGGCTATTTGAGCAAAGGGGAAAAAAGCCAGATCACTCTGTCAGAAGTGGAAGTTAATGTAAAATGATAAATATTTAAGGTCCTTGACTCACTGGTAAAGCACTGCTGTTGTTTTGGGAAGGTTTGGAATTTCTTAGAAGTCATAAATCTTCATGCACAGATGAAGGCCATTGGCTTTTTTGTTGGACTGCAGTCTTGACATCTGTATGTCGATATCTTAGAGATACAGGTGAGGAGAGGAAATTTGGGGCTACCCTGTTTGCAGTGCAGTCAGTATTTGTTTCGAAATCTAAAAGGATATTTTAGCAATATCTTGTGAAGATTTTGAAAATGAAAAAATATGTCTTCCCCAAGCAGTCTTCACATAAGGAGGAGAAAATTGCAGAAGTACTTGATTGACTCATTTGATAGTAAGGCAAAAACTGAGTTGTATTCATGCAGCGTTCATAGTGATAACCAGCCAGATGCAGACCCACAGGCTTCTACATGCGGACCCACAAGCTTCCAAGTAGCACACTGAACAGGAGTTGTCCTGTAAGAGGAAGGATTCTCTGTCTTCTGGTTTGAATCTAGAGTATTGGAAAGAATTTTGCGATATCTTTTCCTATGTGTTGCATTTGTGAACAGTGGCAGGGAAAGTTCAAGCAGAAAAAGTCCTAACCATGAGTGGACACTCTATCTTTCTAAAAGTATATCTCAGTTTGTCGTTTTTCTTCAGATACTGACAGTGTTAGGCTTCAGCGTGTATGTATGCAAATGGCCCAGATATCAAAAAGAAAAAAAGGACTTTGAAATATCTATGCCAATGTTATTAAATATATATGATTTTTAAAGTACCTTTTTCACTTAAACTTCCTTCTTTGCACATTAATTAAATATTATCTCTAGGATAAGTATCTCTCATAGAAGATTAATGTATTATTGTCACATAATAATGGAAGAGAATGACAGAATCTCTTTCGTTAAGCACAAAAAGAATTTATTAATATAAAGAAAACACTTCTAGCCCTTGAGCAATTCTGTCTCTGCTTCATAGAGAACCTTTTCTAGTCTCCCCTCATGTCTAGCTTCATGCTAGAGATTCAAGGAAGCAATACATATATCCTGCCAGATTAAAAATCAATCCACCTTTCAGGAGATAATTTAATATCAAGACATGATGTACCCAATATCCAAATATACATTCATTTTAATGTTTGACGCATCAAATACTCTGACATAGCCAAGTTTCAAAATAAATAGTTTGTTTTAGAGGTTGGATATGTCATATTAGCATCCACCCAGCAGATAGAGAAATAGATCAGAGAGTGATCAGGACATCAGGAAGACAGTTTAGAGAGAGATGAGAGAGGCCAGGTACATCTTGTAATGTTAAAAAAAGCTAGCTAGCAAGAAAGAAATTGTATAAATAGGTCATTGCAGCCCAACTGAAAAAAAGTTTAATTTTAACTTGTTAGTCATCATCTCCAGAGGCCTAATCCACTCCCTTCATTGCAGGCTGTGCGTTAAGCTGAGATACGTGTTATTTGATAGCACAGATAGACAGACAGCCTCAAAGTGAAAAGATGGTATCAGGTTCATGCAGTGCACTAGCTTTGAGGCACCATTTGCCATGCTAAACTTGCCCTCTTCTTTCCTTCTCAGTTCTTTTTATTAGCCTTACCTTGCTGTCGCCTGTCCTGGTTTTGCTTTTTCGGTTCCTTCCGTAAGTGGCAGCATAAAACCATGTGGAAACAAGAGTACGGATGAACAGATACCTGGTGCCAATGTCGGTGTTAGATCCCCAGACATCCCAAGGTATCCAATTCCCTTGTTCCTGTTCTACTTCCCCTATCTCTACCATTTTCGTTTTCTGACAACAGCTCTTTGCCACACGCCAAATCTGGGATTCAGTTAGTTAAACATAGGTCTTTAGTCCCATTTTAGATATTGTGCAATACTCCTCTAGGCCTCCCATGGCCAATCCAGAAAAATGCTCTTCTCTCTAAGTCTTATTGCGATATCCTGACAAAATCCTAAAACATTTCAAATAGAATAGATGTCTACATTTTTTTCAGCTGAATTGCTCTCCACTTACGTGAACACATGCATGTGTCTACATATACGCATACACAGCCGAACATACGATTACCGGGACCTCCGTGTTCATCTCCTTAGGAAACATACAAGTACCCACAGGGACCCCAGATTACAAATATTTTAATTACCTTCTTGAGTCACGCTTCTGTCTCTGGGATCTGTTGAACCTTTATTCTGGTGACAAATGAAAATAAACTAAACCTTCTCATCTTGGCATGGGAGATGCCGTGCTCCTCTCTTTTACCTCAAATCTGTCTCTAGTGTAATGTTAGAAGTGTGTAATCATGACTGTACACAGGTCATAATTGTCTGCAATCTATTAACTGGGGAATAAAACTAGGCCTGTATTTTATTAAGGGTTTGATTTATCACCAAGATATAAGTATTATTGAATGACTGCAAAGTGGGAGTTAAAGGATACTGTGTGTTAATGCTCCATCCTTTCACTACTAGGAGGTACCATGTAGACTGGTACTATTGGCAGTGCTGCACAAGAAGCCAGTGTGAAGTATTTAAAAGGTCAAGAAAATTGAGATTTGTTAGCAGAACTGCATGGGAAAGATTTCCCAACCCCTGCCCAGAGGATGGCATGGTCTGCCTGTTTCTTGACATGTCTCTCATGTTGATGAACATCACCTCCACAATCCCCTCCATTTTGGTGGGGAGGTGACTTCCATTTTTAGGTGTTTAAATCACATCTTATGGGATCTGTACTATAGATCTGTTAATTTTAATTGTACAGATATGGATGTACGGGTTTTATATGTGCAGTCTCTCACTATTATTATTAGCACCTACAGTGCACCACTCTATATGTTTGAATCTATATGTTGTTCTTCTGGATAGTCTATATTTATACCCAGGAGTATGTCTTTCATAACTCTGATACACTGAAATGTCCCAGCCGTCACATCTACTGTTCAGGTAGAGACACATATAGGAGACAGTCACCTATCTTTCCTCTCAAGTAGAGATATGACGTTGAAAACTGTTGTTGTTTATGGGCATTGTTGAAAGATACTCCTTTAGCTAAGGCAGAAAGTTTAAGAATCTATGGGCACAGAGGGTAGGTAAATCCTCCAAAGGTCCCCACCTTTGAATGAGAATAGACTGTAACTGGCATTAGCAAAGAATGCCACATTCTTCTCTACCACATCAGAGAATTTTTGCCATAACAGCCAAGACAAAAACCTGCCTGGGGACTGTGATTAAATATTTAACAACTGCTTAGAAAATTTAAGATTTCGATTTTTAAGTTTTCTTCACAATGGTCCAAAGAGAACAAAACTACCTGATGCTCAGTTCACCAGATACAGAAAGGCAAAGGAAGCCCTGATACGATTCTCATCTATGAAGTCTAAGAGCTGATTGAAAATGTTCTGAAATTGCAATCACGAACTATGTTTTTATCAGACTATAATGGGGTGTTGGAAGGGAGTACAGGACAAAATCTAGACAAGCTTTTTGCCAGCTTTCCAGTTAGGGTAATTATTTAAAACCTGAATGTTAGACTACTGACCTAGAAATACTGTTAGTAATATACAGAAGCATTTGCCTGTTCAAATACCTTCATGCTTCTGTTATATACAACGATGAATAGTTAGAGCTTTGCTCACATAGAAGTCCTTAACCAACAATGTATTACATCCTGTATGTTCAGAATAAAATGTCACAAGTAAGTGTACTACAACAAAAGCCTTTTTTTTCTGAATACAGATAAAAATAGAAAATTTAAATATTACTGAGTCGAGCTCAAATTTTCATAACCTGATCCATCAACGGAAAGGGCCCCTCCTAAAAAGCATTTACTGAGGCAAGTTGTACCCTTGGCTCCCTCTTGCCTTTTATTTCTCCTTAAAATCATATGCGGTGAAAAGAGGGAACAAACATGAATGATGCATGTCTGATTCACTAAATCACTATGGTCTCTGGCAACAGCACAAATGTAGAAATGTTTAAATCGGCCTCGTACTACCCAACAAATGATGCAAAAGGAGCCCTCAAAGAACACAGAGTGAGGGGAGATAAATGAGCATCATGTCAAGAAGGCAATTTCTCACTGAGTTTGCACAGAACATGGAAATTTTACTTCCAAGAGATGGTTAGGGAATCTTTCTAATAAATCTTCAGTCCACAGTCATTGCTGTGTCCTTTTTTTAAACTTACTTTTTAAGAGCTGTGTAAGTTATACCCTCCCCAGTGAAATGTGTCAAGATATTACCAGTCAAGTTGAAGTAATTTAAGTGAATCATCTCTGTCTCTGTGTTTATGTTTGTGGTAGACAGGGATGGTCAAACAGGTTTCATTTTGTGCATGTGTTGAACGGCTTTTCAACCAGTGAACTCTTCTCAAAGCCTTGTCTTATTTTAATAGTAATTCACAAAGGAAAAAAAAAAAGAAAGGTTGAGCCTCTTCCATGGAAAAAGCCTCTATGATTTTTTTTTTTTTTAGTTTTTTTAAAAATTATTTTATCCTCCTTTTTTGTACAGCTGAGGTATTCCGATGGTCA
Organism: Calonectris borealis; assembly: GCF_964195595.1. Taxonomy (NCBI): domain Eukaryota; kingdom Metazoa; phylum Chordata; class Aves; order Procellariiformes; family Procellariidae; genus Calonectris; species Calonectris borealis. Next base: position 114,672,470 of record NC_134313.1, on the reverse strand, counting down.
ATAAAAAGGCAACTGTTTTCCCAATGACTTAGAGGCTATAGGTCAATATTAGAATTGACTAGTCCTCAGCAGAGTCCTACATCTCTTTAAAAGACGCCTGACTTTGAATTTGTTTTCCCTAATTTTGACTACATGAAAGTTAGCTTAAGCTGCATCAAATCTAAGCTAGTTGCTTAGTGTTCTCTGTCATGACTGAAAGAAATAGGCACTCTTGAAGAATAAAACATCTCAGTGATCTCAGGCATGCATTTTAGGCTGAGATGAATCACCTTGCAGGGTTTCCTCACTCTCTACATTGACTAGAGAGAGTTTGAATGGTGGTCAAACTGGACTTCTAATGTTAGGTGGCTAACATTAAGTGACATAAATTCCATCCTTAGAATACCACACACCGGTTATTTTTAACGGGACTTGAGTCCTTTTGATAATGTTATCCTTCAGCTCCCCATGGCAGTCACAGGAGTTTTAACTCAGATCCTGGCAGCAGCTGATGATGGCTGCGCAGAACTCGGCACTGGCTGACCTGCCTTATTTTTGGGATGAGTCTAGAGACACTTTTCAATTTTTGTGAATATTGTGCTCCTGTTTTGCTTGCTTGCTTCTTTGTGTTTCCCAAATAAATAGAGAAACAGCATCCCAGAGACCAAGGTAATGGTATCTGAATTATTTAATATGTACTTAACTTCACTGGATAGCAATGTGAAGGGAGGGTCTTTCTGTTGAGTATCATTTCTTTCAAGTAAGATTAAGTATTCCATCTGCAGGATGTTGTTATTTAAAAATCAGTTGTGCATAAATGAAGACTTTGCATCTATGAGGTTCTTCTGGTTTAAAAAAAAACCTTTGAGCCTGTAGTAGTGAGGAAGAAATCTCTCCCTTTGACAGACTACTTTTTACATTTCTCTGGGCATTTACCCTGCTGTTTTGGTTAGGACAGAAAAGGGATGCACTAAATTCTCAGACCACAGGCCAGCTTAAAAGTATTTCCAGCACAGCTCAAACCAGCAGATGCCACAAATGTCATGAGAGACTCTTATCACATAAGAATTCCTGTCCTAAAAAATAGCCTAAGAAGTTGCCAGTGTTCAAATAATTTTAGGTGCATACCTAAGCCAAACTGATCAACAGCCTTTTGAAGCTCGGCCATCATAATTATTGCCAGCTTTACCAAGTATTATTTAAATTTGTATTTATTCCCAAATATTATGTATGTAGAAGGGGAGGCACATCCTCTAATTTGATTCCAAATATTCTGCTTTTGTTCAGAAATGAAACTTGAATGTTGCTCATGGGATTCTCCTCATTTTTTACCAACAAAGAGCGTACTTCAGTCTGTACTGTGGATGGTGTCATTACTAGCCTATCAAAAAAACCCTATAAGAATCAAACAGCCTTTCTACCCAGGGCTCGACCCACTGTACTTCAACATCCATCGCAGGACTTGCACTGAGAGTATGGGACACAAGATAAGGGGTTTTTCTTACAGTCTCACTTCAATAGCTGCTCAAAGAAAGAAGTTGCCATCTCCACTTTGCACCTCTCCAGCCAGTCTTCTGCATGGGAGCTGTAGCCTCTTGTCAATTAACTCACTTTAATTGGTTTCTGTTTCTTCTCTAACTATGACCCTTTGGCCTTGCCTGCTGCACAGCACTATTTATTCTTAAGCACTGGGTTTATATAAACTTTCTATCAAAATCATCCCTTTGGAAGGGAAGATATGTGATAAGGAGTTTCAATACTTGTGCTATCTTTGTTATCTCTTGTGGCTCACAATAGAACCTGAATCATCATAAAATTGCACCATAAGTTTGTGGTTTATACGATGAACATCTGTAAAAGAAGGAAAAAAAGGAGCTGACAATTCTCTACCTGACTCTATCTTTTTTTAAAAAAGCCATGATTGTAATGGATAAGAGTGCAAATTGTTCACCTCTAAAAAAAAAGTGATGCAACTTTTTTAGGTATAAACTCATCAACATAATTCTAATGAGTTATGGTCTTTGTTGTGAGAAATGAGAAATCCTGTGGTCTCACCCTAAAGAACATTAAAAAAACATTACTGACAGGAAATTGAAAAAGTAATATATGTCTGAATGAATATGACAACTTTTTTCTGATAGAGCAGATAGATAAATGTCACATACAAGTTTCAAAATACATTTAATTTTGCCACCACAATGGATATCCTCTTCATAAAATATATATGAATCAGGTTTGAATCATAAAACTTGACTGTGATAAACAAATGCATATTTGATAACTTCTTTTTTCTTTTTTTTTAGATGCTCATTTCTTTTTTGAGGTTATTTGTTGTTTACACATCTTTACGTTTTCATTTCTGAGCGAAGCAGCCTGGATGACAAATCTTATGCACGTTGAGCCTGGATGAACTTTCTTTTTCATCTGAGAAATGGGTTCCTTTTCTGTTGGGAGGGTTGAGGGGGAAGGTGAGGGAAGGAAGGAGAGGCTGGTAGATGCACAGACTATCTTAACTATCATGTTAGGCATCACTGACTTTTTCTGAGCATCGTTCAGGGTAGGGTGAAGGATGAGAAATGCATGCAAGTATTTTCAGAGCACAGGGCTGGAGGAAGAATCACGGTAGACAGAGCACTGTCTTTTACCTACTGAGCAGCAACTCTCAAACTAGGGGCCAGGTTGTCCATGTTGCAAGAGGTTAAAAAAAGACTCCCTGTTAAAAGCTACAGAGTAAATGGAAGTTTTAGGCTCTCAGCAATAGCATATATCTTTGGGGGAAAGAGGTAGAGAAGGGACTCACGCATATAGCTTTGGGGGAAAGAGTTAAAGAAGGGAGCGTCCTCCTCTTTTGCATTTTTCAGGCACAGATTCGCTGGGGAAGCAGGACTTTATTCTGTGTCATGGGAGCATGCCAGCATACTACCTGTCCTGACAGCACGAGGGCTTCCTCTCCCTTTTCAAAATAGGGACTACCTCAACCCTTTCTTTCTCCAGTACCCAGCACATCAAGTCCTTGGCTGAGCTCTTGCAGCCTGCCCTAGTGCAAGTGCTCCTGGACTTGCAATGAATGCAGTGGGCTCTAGAGAAGGAAATCCATAATGTATCCAGAAGCATCCCTCAGGATTCTAGTGTTGCATTTGAATCTATGTTAAAGAGTGAGGTATAATTACATTTTACTACCTCATTTATCAATCTTTTAGTATAAATTCCTGCAGCATTGTGAACAGAACTGAATGACATTTTTTTCACTGCTGACTTCTGATGGAAAAATGGCATTTAATCCAAATATAAAATGTGTCATTTTGACAAATTTTGTTCAGTAAAAGTTTAAAGTACAGTGTCTGAGTAAGATTTAAGTGTCTCATTTTTACATGTTCTGTTTGAAAATTTAGTGGGTTTTTTTTCAAGTTTAGAAAGGTTAAAAGGAATATGAAATATTTCACCTTTGATCAGAATGGCTCAATCTACCCAGAACAGTTTTTTTAGATTTTTATTTCATTTTAAATTTAACTTAAGTTCCATTTTGAAGTGGAACCAAAAATGAAATAACATAATTTCCCACTTTCTTTCCAGAACTACTCAGGAGTCATTTCCTTGGTTTGCTCCTTTAGGCAGAAAGGGTTCTGTATGAGCAGGGAAAAAGAGAAAGAATCCCTACACTTATCTAGCTTCAACTGAGATTACCAGTCAAAACCAGACCTTGGCCGTGCAGGGTACAAGTTAGCCTGAGACTATGCATAATTTAAAAAGAACTATGGGCAGCAGCTAGACCCAAACATCAGCTTGTGCCTTGTTCAAGTCCCAGGGGCCATTGCGTTCAGGTCAGTAGATTTACTTCTGATTTTTATTAGTAGAAGTCAAATCAGAGCAAGACCTGATAATATTATGCAAGCGTAGCTCCAAACTAAAATGGAGTCCAGAGATAATTGGCATTATTATCAATGAATGAGAAGCCCAGAGATGAAATCTTCCTCAAAAATATTACCTGACTATTGGCAGCAGAACCACAGCAGACCGTTCAGTGCAGCAGAACCAGTGGACCATTGAGTGAAGCTCAGTGGCTCTTGTAAATGACTTCTGGGATTCCAGTTATTCAGTCTGCTTGTGACTCGTAAGATCTACGCTGTGGTATAATCCAGGACAGTTTTCTCTCCCTAATATTGACGGCTAAAAAGATACAGCTATTGTGTACGTCAAGATCAAATATGTTTGCATACTAATGACTTCACCTGAATGAAGAGGGGGAAAAAAGGAACCCATTGTGGCCTGAGAGACTCAGTGGAGTAGAACTGTGAACAATAAATATTTTCATAGTCCTCAATACACTCAGTGTCACTATATTGGGATATTGTGCTATCTTGGCAATTAATAGTATTTCTTTTCTGTCTAGCCTCTTCCTCAAAACTTATTGGCACTGTTCCGGTATCTTTAAGCATTCAAAAGGATCAAAGAGCTTTCATCTTTTAATGCATTTTACTGTGCTGTGCTCTGTGCAGGAAGAAATATTGATACTGTTTCAAGGGCAGTTAATATATTCAGTTCTGTCTCAGAAATGAGCACAATTCCTTGACTTATAAAATTGAAAATCTGCCATTACCCACAATTAAAATGTTCCATATACGAATTACATTGTGGCATTTGCACTTCACTCATCCTTTTCTGCTGTAATTCACATACACCAGGGAATCTTCTCCACTATTGCTCCGAGATTTAATAAGAAGTGCTTTATGGAGGGTTCATATTATTGAGACTTCATTGTTTTTTTAAAAATGTACTACAAGGACATTTGGAAGTACAATATGCATTTTGAAAATACTTTAAATTAAATTAAATTTTGCAGTTGCTGTTTCCCCCTTTCATATCATCTTTGTTCTCCTTATAAAAGGTTCTACCATTTTTTGTCTTATTAACTAGTATCTTGCTCCATGGATTGATATCAGGGAGACTACTCAAAGTAGGGCAAAGCCTGAATGAAGGAAGCACCATCTGACTGTCCTTACTAATAGTTTTAAATTCTCATATACTAAAGACACCTGTGGTTAAGGTTCTCTGGTACCTTTAGACAGTGAGTACCAGTAGTACATCACTCCATAAGGAGCCTTCTTGCTTCATTTGGGTAATTTCTGCATTAAGGCATTACATACCAGGAGAGAGAAGCAGAATCTGGACAAGTGTGAATTGGCAAAGCTGAGCTGTGGAAGTGCTCTGGATGTTCATGGAGAGGAACATCTGGGGTAAAAAAAAAGAAGAGAAGGGCTGTAGCTCTAACTGTGAATTATGTCCTCTGAACTTGGGAAGGATCTGTGTGTTCAGTGCAATTCATTGAGGTCCACTGACACCCCAGCTGCCACAGTTGCAAGAGTAAGTTGTGCAAAACAATAGGTCTAGGGAAATATTTAAAATAAACAGTAAGCACAAGGGTCTCTTTTAGCATTATCGTTTCATTCTTTTCCCCACCTTGTAGCCATGTTCTTAAACATTCTCCACAGCGTGTAAAAATGTATTTTGCTTTTTTATTGGGAGTGTTTCACTGCTGATGAAGGTAAGTCAAGTGACAAATACACAGATGGAGAAGGGATCCCGAAAACAGCTGATCTCTGCCCTTATCCTCCCTCTCCTCTAGAGTCAGGAAGGTAAAGGAGCCCCTCACCTTTGGTCCTCTGCAGGTCACCATCGAAAAGAAAAGGAAATCTCTTTAGGACTGTTACAGAGACAATGTGCAAGGATAGAAAATGTTCAAAGTGTCTGTGATTCTCCATCTTCCACAGAACAGGCCTCAAGGATATGGGCTCTGCTGCCAGCAGAAGAGAAAGATGAAATAGTTTGAATTCATATCAAAATACATAAAGAGAAATTTCAGTATGCCTGTCTGTATGCTTTCTTATCAGGAGCATATTGCTTCAATGTAGGTGCTAGAGATGGGATTACTTCAGGTCCACTGTTGCTTTTAATAAGAAAATCATAGTTATTTAACACTTCCTTAAGAAAACTCATGGACCAGCCCTCAATGAAACTGATAATTAAGCTGCGTGTTTTCCTCACAGGCTCATAAAACGCAGTCTCTTGCTATGTCTTCCCCAAATTTGAGAATAATTTAGTTAGATTTTACTGACATTTTTGGAATGTCTTGCGTGTACCAAAATACATTGATAGCCCTGAAAGGGACTCAAGTCTGTATATAAACTACTGCAAACAAATGTATTTTGGCCAATGGAAATGGAGCAGTGACTGAATGCTGGACATTCACCTCCAGATCGACAGACAGCTACCTCCTGACTTAAGTGCCATTGCATCAGGAGAATGTTTTGACCTGAGAGAAATGCTAGGACCAGTCATTTGTGGTAGATACCATCACATATACTAAGTATCTGTATTACAGAACTTATTATTATAACTGTGATTTGTATCGGGTGGTGGCCAGAGTCGAAATTTAAGTCAAGCTGTTAAGATGTGAGCAGAACACCTTTCTTTCTCTTCCATCTGTCAGCTCAGGTGAAATGGATTAATGATGCATTTGATAATGTGAGATACTTTAGCCATTGCGCTTTCAAGAAGTGAAGCATACGCTCCCACTAGTACCATTCAAGAAAAGAACCAGTTGAGGGTATTTTCAGTGAGATAGCCCCCTTTAACATAAAAAAACCCTACCTTTATATGGTGTCTTTTCTTAATAACTCTAAGGTAGCCTTACAAAAATTACTTAAGGCTCATAGGAGTACTGGCAGGGAGATAAATAGTATTTATACGAACATATTACAGATGATTGAATGGAGGACTGGAATTTTAGTGACTTTCCAAAGGTGAACTGATTGGCAGAGCAGCGCACTGAACCAGCAGCCATACCAAATTTCACAAGGTAAGAAGGACTAAGTCTGGCTTATATTTGGTTGGCAAATCTTCAAGGAAGCATTGGTACTGAAATGAACAATCAACTCTCTTTCTGATGATTGTGCGACAAAGGGAAGTTATATTTGATCTCAGGAAGGATTTTTTCCCCTAGAGATTCAGATCTAGAATCTTGGAGTCATGACCATTTTCCATCCAAGAACTTGCATATGACCCATCTAAATTTTCCCACCTCCTTTCAGTGAAATGAATTTTTCCTTCTTGTCCTGAACGTCCACGTAACTGTGCTGCATTGCAACCAAATTCCACTTTATAGGCTGGAATATTGGTTTCCGTAGTGAGGAAATCCAGAATGGTTTGTTCCACCATAGTCATACTGCTGATTAGCATTATGGTTCATTCTCAGTCGTCTGAAAATCTCTTGTGGAAGAAATGCATGCATTGTAAAATTTAAAAGTGTTTCAGTAGTACATTTGTCTGGCCAGGTGCAAAGGTTTGCACAGTTATTCGCCTCAGTCTTGCCTTGAGCTTTTGTAGACTATCACGTTCAATGTTACAACTCTTAATTAGTAAGACCAACAGTTTTACCTTTTATTTAACTAAAGTCCAGATCGTCTAAAATCGTAGAAACGTTAGCTGAAGTAGGGCATGACTTTGTATTTAAAAGAATGTCTTGTTGCACAGGTGCAATGTTGAAGTGATGGGTTGACAGACAACTACTGTGTCATCCATAGGCATTGCATCTGGGCAGCAAGCTCAAGATTTATAACGGTATTTGGAAAATATGATTGTATAACAACAATGTTGAGTATCATTGCTACTGATTGATTGCATATCTATTAGCCTTCTTGTAGTGAATTTTGGCTAAATCTGAAATGATTGCATGAATCAGCATGCCTAATTAATTTCACCTTTAAGAGTTACAAACTGGGAAATCTGGTGATCTCTGATAAATATTTTATATAGTGTATGTAATTTGATAGTGAGAAGATGAGAGTAGATTATTCAAGAATATATTGATGGCCTAGAAATTCTTTGACCTGTAATCTAATTAAAGAACTGTGGTCCTAAAGATTGAATTTGAAGATTATTTGATGGTTAATGATTTCAGTCCAGTTTATCATGGAGAAGTGTCCAAGAACACACACATTGGTATTCTAAGCAGACAAGTCAAGGCTAGAATAAAACCGTTAAGCCTTCAAAGTCATTTGTCCAGAACACACTTCTGTTTCCTCAGGAAATTTCATCAGTGAAAATTAAAAAGAAAAATAACTCTTTGAGGATTCCAAATTTAACATAAATTTACAAGACCATAATACTTCTGGTGGAATAACTTTCTCAGGAATGGCATCACAATATAAAGCAGTGACAGCGCTGACTGCCTACTGAAGGCAGTTAAGAGCATGCCATATACTTAATCCAGCTTCTTATCTACGTAAAACAAGTTGAAAGGAGTAACTGGAGAAAGAAATGAAAATAGAGCACCAAAAATTCTCCTGCTTACCCAGTCACAGTCATTGACAATAGTGTGCAACATCCCTTTTTTCAAAGGGTAATATTACAACTCAAAAAATTAAACCAGCACTATTTCAGTGAGAACTGTTGTGGCAGCAGAGAACATTATCTTGTTCATATCTACACAAGATTATGTCTCAATAGCAGCTCTTATTTAAAAAACACAGGATCAAAGAGCAATTACTAAATCCTGCCTCATTCTGGCTCCTGACCTCTAGAAAGCATCTCTACAGTAGGCCGGTACAGTGCAATGCAACACCAAGTAGCAAAGATAATTCTAAACAAGCCGATAATGTCACCATAGCATGGAAGCAACCTAATCGTATTGGCACGCATTGTGCTTGGCCTAATTAGGCTTGCTGAGAAAGGGCAATTTGTTTCCCAAGCTAGCCTTGAATAGCTCAGCATGGCATGTATTGCAAAGTGTAGGGATGCCTACATTTTCTTCTGCTGTATGTCCAGTATGTTAGATTCTGATATGGCTGTAAGCAAGTCCACTCTTTATTTATTTTATGTTAAGGTCCAAGAGAGACAATCCTTGTCCTAAATGGTTTGCAATCTAAAGACACAAAGTAATGGTAGGATTTGCAGATGCAGCGCATTTACTTCCCTCACCACAGTGATACAAAGCTTGGAAAGGTTGAGAAATTTTATTTCAGAACAGGGATTTCTTGTCTCCGAGGTGCTTGATACTTAGTGGAGGTTGAAATCTTCAGAGAAGCCAAAGTAGCAATGATACTTCTGTGGGTAACTATGAAAATCCCAGCCTGCATGAAAAGAAAGTAGAGATGAATGAATATTTACCAAAATAATTTTCATTGTAATTAAATCTAGAAATTCATGCTGGTGGCTCAGTCTCTTTGTATTTACTTTCTGAAAAAATGAATACCATTACTTTTTGTTCTCAAGAGTATTTACAGAAAAAAAAGATACCAAACCCACACATACAGAAGTGTATCTGCATGTATACACCCTACAGGGATCTGCACAGCAATCAGGAAAGCTGTTTGTGGTTTGGGAGACAAGCAGTCACATGCTAAAAACAGTAAGTAAGTTGTGACTTCTTTTTGTGTTCATCAAACATTATTAGAAATTATGGCTGTTTTTTCATAATAATTCTGTTATGACAGTGTTGGCTGTTTTGCCATAACGTAATATCATGGATCTTTTGTCATAACAAACAAAAATATTGCTAAAATATTTTATACAAGTCATCCATCAAATAATTTTAAATAATGAACACTTTCATAAGAATCTAGCTAGCTGATTTTCAGAAATGCTCGGGACCTGTAAATCTAATTAAAATCAACAGGTGCTTTGTTCAACTCAGAGAACTGTGACCTCTAAGGGTCCTTATGCGTGAATTAGTTCTTGATTTTAAAAGGAAGCTATATCTGATAAGTAGATTGCTTAGAAAGAACAATTCAGCAGACACTCAACATAATTTTTAATCTTTAATTTGGTAATTATATATCTTTAGATTTTTGTAATGAGAAAATGTTATGTTGTGTTATTTGGGATGTTTGATAAAAGAGACATTCTTTTTTATTACTGTATACATGCCTCTGCTAACAGAACATAACAGTATTTGCTTGAGAAAAATTTCACCACATAATTCCTACAGTGATGACAAATAAAGTCCTGTATCGTTTTATGTTAGTATACAAACATTATTTTCTAAAAAATAAAGCACTGAGAAAGTCAGGCAGAATGTCAGACTCAATGTTCCATTATGATGCTTACAAACGATATACCATCCAATATATTGTATGATATATGAACAATACTTAACCTTGAAAATTATAATTCCTTACATGAAATGGTGACTCAGAAGTACAGTTTCGTAGGTGGCTGTTTCTAGTATCACTATTTGATGCCTTCATCTCAAAATAGCATTTTTTTGTGCCATTTCATCAGGAAATATAATGCAGCAAAGGAAATTTGCAAGCTTTGCATAAATTAATACTGCTTTTACTTCGAAAGACACAAGCAGCCTTAGCCGCCTCCTGCCTTGAGGTCCAAGAATCATATTGTTGTCACTCCAGAGAACCAGACAGAGTAGCATTTCTCTCAGTTCTTTCAGAGCTTGTATTCATACTTCTGGTATTTCAGTGTGTAGATTGGTAGTATATATAGTATAGTGTATATAAATAGCTGGGTTTATCAATATTGGTAGATAATAAATCATATATATCTATAAAAAATAAAAATACCTGTCTATGTGTTTACAAATTATATAGGTAGTATATATATGCGTGATTAAGGGGCAGTGGCACAGAGGCTAAAGAAATCTGTGCAGATTCTCATTATTCTGTCCTTTCCTCAGTCATTTTCTCCTTAAATTATCTCCTTAAAGTAACTCATGCTGATACAGTGACCATACAAGAAGGAACATATCTGTGAACAGAAGCAGCTTCTGAAGGAAATTTGCAAAGCCGTAGAAAATTAACCAAATAATAAACACTATCCTATGTACTGTAGGTGGTATGACTGCTGGGTTTAAATTAGCTTTTGGCCCTGTAAAAGTAGAAAAAATGAGTTTAAACGTACCAGCATCATACAACAGAAGTCAAAGTGAGCTTTCATTTCAGATTATATTCTGAGGATTAGAAAATGAAGATGGGTGAAGCATATTTAAATCAGCAAACATTCACTCAAATAGTGATTTTTTGGCTCACTACGTAAGAGTAAGACTTTCATGCATTCTGTTCACAGTTTGAGATGTTACATTAGCTTATGTGTATATGCTGGTTTGCCTCATTTTACTGAACAATTTTTCTGTTGCTCCTTTTACTTTTTCCCTGTTTTTCTATTTTATTTTTATATGTTCTTCTGTTGTTCAAAACTGAATAATTAACCTTCAATATTTAAAGGGCTGTAACATTGATAAAATCAGAGAGACATTAATTTTGATGATGCTACTGAAAAAACTTAACGTTTCATAGTTAAAGACATGTTTTTCAGATGAAATGGCACTATTTGCTTTATGCCATCCCTGGCTGACAGTAGAAACAACCTAGCGTAGTCAGTCTTCGATTTTACTTAGCCTTTTCACAGCAGAAACAAAGGCAGTCGTTGAACCATCCATTTGGTTACAGTTTATAATATTCCTTTGGTTGTGCTAGGAAAACAATGAAGCAAGGCAGCATCCCTGTTTCTGATGAGATGAGAGGGGGAAGAACTTAGCAAAAAACAGGTGTATGCTTCATTTTAGAGTATCATAGTAACTTCACCTAATGTCAAAACACAATTGGTTTATTAGGAGCCGCAAGAAAAGACTCACTGCTGGGAAATCAGCAATTAGTCTTTCATACAGTTATGCAAAATCTGGTTTTATATCAGCAGTGCAAATGGGGCTACAATTAGACATTTATCCCCAGAAGTTCTGAGCAGTCGCTCAGCTTCTGCCCGCAGCTTCAGTCTGTGAGGTACAGTGAAGTAATCCACTGTAACTAAGGCAATTAAATATGAAGATGCATTGTCAGTCAAGAAAGGATAAGAATGGATTTTTTTAATGTTATTCTTTCTTAAGGATTAGTTGTTTAAGGAATCATTTTTAAGGGATCAGATGTTTTTATTTCATTTCTAAGAAGAAACCTTTACTGAGCAAGGCAAGGGACCAAAATTTGTTTAACAGTACGATACTGACTAGCACTTCACTTCATCAGTGCTAGAACATTACCCTGCCATTGGGGGTAACACTCACAGATATTGTTGATACGCTGAGGGTTTGGGATTTTTCCCCTCCATGGTCAGCTCCATTCCTTGGGATTTTTCCTTCACTTTAATTGTCTGCTTATTCTTTCATTGCAGATGTATTTGCAGTTTGCAGGACTATGTAGGCAAAGACCGCTGAGCCCACAGATGGTATGTAGGAGCAGATCAACAAATTAACTTCATGCACAAGCCAAGCCTTACAACTTTATTTCATATAAATAACACTTAATTGCGGAAGTTGTCTTGGCAATGGCAGATTCAAGTTGTAAGATTTGAGAGGCCTGATCTCAGATATCTTGAAATCCTAGGATCTTAAAATGACACTAACAGATTAATCAATGGAAAATATTCAGATGCTCTTAAAAATCACCCTGAATTTCCTTTGAAGTTAGAAACAAATAACTGATTTTTAAAATTTACTTAACATTGGGAAGCATAAAAAACTAAATTAACATCTGTAAAAACTGCTCTCTAAGCACCTCAAGATGCAATTGATGTATCTATTAATCCATAAACAAAAATGAAAGAATCTTACTCAATACTCAAAGTAAAAATCTGACTCCACCAAGGCTTCTGGCAACACTCTGTCACTTGAACAGGGACAGAATTACAGTCTTGGTGCTTTAATTAGAGGTGGACCAAAGCCCTGTCTCTCTAAAAAAGCTGAGGTCTGAATTTACATTAAATATCTCAGTACAATTTCCAATGTCATGTCTGCACTACATTTTGTTCCTATGTCTGGAACCTGTACCTCAGACAGATACAACCAGGTGTAATTTATTTTAATCAACAGCGCTCTGCAGATTACTGTGCCTGACTCCCTTAAAGGTTACAGAGCATTGACAAGGGGGTTCCTTGAATTAACCCTTGGACTTTCAAAACTGTCTGTTTGTTGTTTTGCATGTGACACCTGTTTTGCAACTCCTCTGTGAACACTTAGTGCTTGCTTTCAGTTGTATGAGGTATAAAAGAAATTGTGAAAGTCACGTGCGTAGTGTAAAAAACCCCAAAACTTTTTAAATTATATTTTTGTAGCATGAGGACTTCTAGGGATGTGTTTGTTTTCTCAAGAACGTGTTTGACAGGTGGGATTGTTCATGAATTTCAGTCCCAACATTGACAGAGTAAGAAGCCTCTTCTGCTATGTCTCAGAGAAGTTGTGGATGCCCCATCCCTGGAAGTGTTCAAGGTCAGGTTGGACAGGGCTTTAAGCAACCTGATCTAGTGAAAGGTGTCCCTGCCCATGGCCAGGGGGCATTGGACTAGGTGATCTTTAAAAGGTACCTTCCAACCCAAATCATTCTGTGATTGTGTGATTCTGTAAGTATCTTGTGGGATAAGTCCCTGTCACATGCTATTCCTGAACTGTCCTTGAATATAATCTGAAATAGCAGCAGTCGCTAGAAAGGAGCAATGCCTCCCCACTAGGAAAATCACTGGCAATTAAATAGTCTGTACTGTGGCATGCCAGTGTCTCAAGCCCGTGGCACGGTCTTGTTTTATTTCTTCAGAAAATTTAAATGTATTAAAACCATAAATTGTCTTTGTAAAGTGCCAGCTTTTATGATACTTTAACAAGACAGATTAGCACGGCCCAGGGTGAAATTTCGTACCAAAATTAGAGGAAAAGGGATCTGGACCAGCATCAGGACAATCACACAACGTTTGAGGAGGGGATCCAGTTTCAGTACTCCTCCCTACGTGTGAATCAGGGAGCTGTTACGATATTTAGGGAAGTGTACTTGGAGAAGGGGGAACTTGAGAGGGGAAACTTGAACCTGGGTTTAGCCATATCAAAGATGCACGCAATAAAAACTAGCCCTGTTGGTTAACTAGAAACAAGTGGATGTCTTGTTTTTAATCAGACAAGATTTTACTTTATTTTGGTATAAAATGGAAAAAAAAATCTTGAAATCTCTGTAAGTTTCAGAAAATGGGAAAACTGTTTCCCATTCAGATTTACCCTTGGCTACTACGGTAACACCCCTGAGGGCATTTGTTCATTTGTCCTTCTGGAACACCTCTCCCAGCTGTTTTTTCCCTGCTCCGTTTCTGGCTGTGTGCATGTACAGCACGCCATGTACAGAATGGTGTGTGACACACATTAATACATATAGATAGCCTTCTGCTTCTGACCTTACAAACTGTCCACTTCAGCACTGTCATTCTATAAAATGTCCAACTGCAGTCCAAGAAATGCATTTTAAATGTGAATGCAAACATTTCTATTACTGATAACACCAGCACAGCATTTTTTGCTTTGCTGGGATTAGGACCTTGATAGTTAAAGTTACATTGGAGTAATGACACTCCAAGGTCGTGTCCTTTACTGACATGGCAAAGGAAGGAGGGTCTTTGCTATGTTTCTGCTGATAAAATTAAGAAGAATTATTCCTTGTGTTTGGTGAGATATGTTAAAAGTGAAAGCATATATTTGTGGCCCATAAATATTTCAGGTTGCCAAAAACTGGGAGGAATTTACATGTTGCACTGCGTGAAAGCTGTATTTAATTCATGCTGAAAGTCAGATTGTAGAAAACATTTTGAAATCTGATAATGATGTAAATAAATGCCTCCCTCCTCAGTGAACAGCCATCTTCTCACATGAACAGTAAAGCAGCTGCAGTTCAGCTAGGGACACCTTAAAAAAATATAAAAGTACTGTAATCTGCAGAGAGAAACTCGCAGGCAATTCCGGCTTATGAGGCTAACTCTCCAAACCACAACCTCTGTCTGAATATGCTCCATCGTGCTTCACTTTCATGCTCTGTAAAATGGGGGTAGTAATCTTTATTGATCTGTCTACCTTTTAGGAATGCATTAAGGAGAACCTAAATGATATCTTTACAGTGTTTTGAACAGTTTTGATATATGCAGCTCTTACAATACAGTTTAGTAGGTGGGCTTGCCATTTTACCATGTCCTCCCACGGGAGAGCTGTCCTGCTTTTTCTTTATGGTTCTCTAGTTTTCCCATCCAAACTTCTTCTAACTGGGCAAGTTTGGTAAATTGATGACTTCAGCACTTACCACTTGTTAGCTGAACTGCCATAGCTAACCAAGGGCACTGTTTTCACTCAAGGAGTTGGTTTAAGTTGTCACGTTGTACTTCACAGTTGAGCCTACCTAGAGGCACACTATTGGGCTGTGACTGCTGAAGGAGCAGTCAGTCATCAGGATGCTGTCACTTGATTGAGTCATATCTTAGCCTAATAATGGAAAGAAGAGGGTGATCCTCTGACGAGAGCCTCATGCCCCTCCAGTTATGCCTGAGTTAGTTGGATATCATCACATGATGCTTTCTTGAGGATGGATTTTCTGGGGTTGTTGTGTATCACTTCTGGTGATTTAAATATGCAGAGGTCTTTGCAGATCCCTGCTATTCTTCACAACACAGTTCATGCATGTACCATTTTTATATCTTCAGCAAGACATTCAGAGTTGTTCCTCTAGTTCTGCACTCTCAGAAAGTAACTTAGTGGTCTGCCCACAGAGCCACTGATGTTTCCACCAAAAAGTTGTTTTAGAGCTAATTTTACACTGTATTGTACAGTTCCCATGGGTATAATATAAATTAATTTTGAAATCAGTAGGAATTTTATATGTTTGTTTTGGAGACAAATTTGCCTTCAAGTTTCATTAGAAACACTTTAGCCTGTTTTGATGAGGAAACTAGTCTTATGACTAGTGTTGTCTATCCTTGTCTCCCTCTTTCCATCCATCCATCTCTCCATACCTACCTAATGGCTTTGAAACAGCTGACCAATTCAACAAAATTTATCAGAAAAAAGGAGATCTAAAAGGGTGATCAAGCTCCTAAATGGAATGAGAATCAGCAGATGATAGACTGAGGAAAGCCACCCTGTTACTATTCCCACTGAGGAAAAACAGGGAGAACTCAGCCATAATTCACCCTATTTCTCAGCAACCAAGTAGGTCTACACTAGTCAATGTATGTAATAAGGGACAGAGTGCAACTGGGATCATACTGGTGGGGGACCACAGGGACATGCAGCGTGGTGGATGTTGAGGTTAAAGAGGAGGAAGCAAGACTTCTGAAGAGGGAAGACTGGAAGCCTTACAATAGGATAGATGTTTTCTGGGGGGCTGTGATAGAGAAAGTCAAAAGAGACACGGTGAAGGAAATAGATGTATTTTGCTTTTTTTTTTTTAATTTTCCTGTTGCAATAATCCTATGACTCTTCATTTGTTGTTGCTTGGGGAAAAAAAAAGTTTGGTTTTATTCACAAGTTTAATCAGAAGTTTGTTTCAGATGCTCTAATACTTGTAAAAATTATTGTGCAGTATACTTCCAACAGCGTAACTTTCTTCAACCTGTCTGACTGACAAGTTTTCTTACAGTATCTGTTTGACATCTCATCCTAATATTAGTTTTACAGGCACGTTCACATTTTAGGAAATCGCTGTATTCTCAAATCTGAGATGTCACAAGTATCTCCTTCTGCAAGTACTTGCCCCAGAACTGTTAGCTAAAATGTTTTATCTAATAGCAGCCCTCCTGTTGTGTTGTACTACTTAGTTGTCATCCAAAAGCAGCTGCATTTTTATGAACGTACCTTAATAAGCCATGTCCTGAAAGGCACCAGTATCTCTTTGTTCCTCCCTGAGACTGCATGGGAGTAATAGGTGGTCATCTAAAGTACTAGGTATCAGTAAATCAAGGAAAATTACGTAAGCACCTCAGTTCACAGTTAATAACATTGTACAGATGAGTTGTAGAAAGCAAGACAAACAGACTGATATTTGCATCTATTTCACTCTGTGTTCAAATGAGAGGTGGGAACAAAGCATCATCCAGGGGCTAGAGCATGTCCCAGCATTTGTTTCATACACTCTCAGCCACAGCAGATTTGTTGGGGATGACAGTGGACAGTGGTAAAACGTATAGGTGATATGTGATGCAACAAATGAGTTTGAAAGTCCTCATCACCTCAGTAAAGGAACGTTTTTTTCCCACCCTCAGCCTGTCATATCTGTCTCCCTGTGCTTATTTCACCTAAGTTTGATTTAACACACATAAAACAAGTAATTATGTGTGGCAAGCGTATGCGGCATGTCTGCATTTTCCCTTTCTATGTCGTTTTCTCCAGATTATTGGAACAATCCCACTGATGCCTAATCCAGTCCCCTCCAGCCAGGCAGCAGGTGGAGCTCAGGGACTTCAGGTGCAGCCGATAACTCCACAGTTATTGACCAATGCCCAGGGTCAGATCATCGCTACCGTCATCGGCAACCAGATACTCCCAGTGATCAATACCCAGGGAATAACACTATCGCCGCTCAAACCAGGCCAGCAGGTAAAGTGTCTGTAGCCTGAATGATTATCAAAACAGATGCGCAGAAATCTTCTACTCCTCACGGACTCTCTCATGGCCTTTCTAAAAACTCCCTCTTCTTTACCATTTTTAATAACAAAAGATTAATTCTATTATACATAGTCTATTAGTGCATACTATGTACTAGTTATAATATCATGTCATATTACATAATTTATTTATACATTCAGGGGTTGTCCTGTTATTTTTTTTTTTTCTTTTAAAGGTCAATATAGGGCCAACTGAGAAATTTTCTGCAGCGAAAGCGCAGTAGGAATATGAGACAGGAGAGGACCATCTGGCCTATAAAGTTCAGTTCCTTGGTTACCCAGTGGTCACCCAGTAGACTGGGGTTTGAAATGTTTTGCAACGTGCAGAGAAAACAAAGAAAAATATAAAAACTTATTAGTTGTCTTCACTGAAAAATCAGATATGATTGTGTATATTTGCACAGACAGAAAGTATTTTTAGGGAAATTATTATTCAGTGTAAAGCACCAGGTAGTTCACAGACTTCAGGATGGGTGCAGCAACTTCACCAAGGTCCAAAAAGATTTCTGTAGTTCTTTTTATGGTACTCTAAAGTCAAATTCATTAGTTTTGTCTACATCTGTAGAGCAAAGAATTGTAGTGCCACCTTTTTTCTCTGAAAGAGAGGAAATTGAGGATGGAAAAGACATCAAATTGATTACTAAAAAGGTACTTATAAAAGTGTCACTCTCTTAAATGTTCAGCTTAGCATTCCTATTGCTGGTAGTGCTTGGTTTGTTATTCTTGCCTACACCTCCAGTCACAGGGAGCAGTCTTTTGTATGTTTCTGAGAATCCCAGGGCCCCCTGAACTCCAAATTGATGATTTTTTTTTTTTTTTCAAATTTAGAAGTAGAGAGCCGATGGATCTCTAAGGTGACTTCTTTGTTTTGAAAATGTTTCACATCCAAGGGGTTACATACTCTTTTTTCCATCCTATCCTCTGTGGTATCCAGCAGAGGCATTTTCCAAAGCACTTGTCATTTATCTAACTCTATTTTCTTTAATGGGAGCAGACTTATACTACTGGCAAGTGCTTTTGCAATTGTTGCATGTACGTGGTTTCAAACAAAGCGGGATGGATGGGAGGGCGAGCTCTGTGTTCTCCAGCACGAGAAAGCCTGACAATGGAATAAGAAACTCAGCAGTTTACATTTGCTTTCCTTGGGGGGGTGGGGCGTGGGGTGTTTCTTTTTGAGTCAGTCCCCTGAAGAGATTAGAACTTTCCCTCCTTTATGGGGGAAGCTCTCAAAAAGCATAGCAATCCTGAGATCCCATTTGAAACTCATGAAATTTAAAAGTAAAGAGGAGGATAGGGGTCCTGTGTTGTTCCCTGAGACCTTCTCACCTGCAGAGCAACGCACCTTCTAAGTCCTGCAGCAAAGCAACCTCTTCCAGGCAACGTTCTCCAGTAGTATTAGTGGGCAGAGAGGGGACAGAGATGTGACTTTTCTCTGCACAGCTAGTGGCACTGGCTCACATAAAGGGACAAACTGCTGCTGAAGGCTGCAGCTTGCTGAATGAGCAGGGGTTCAAGAAAGAAAGTCACTGTTAAGCCATATCGTGCTGTATTGTCCTGGTTCACCCAAGCTGTGGGCTCCTGTGCAACGAGGAGCTGGCAGAGATCGTCAGTCAGCAGAGCTCTGGTTATGTCCAAGAGCCAAGGATGTGCCCCATATTGTGCTGGTCTGCCCAGCAGTGCTACATAGGTAGAAAACATTATTTTGCCAAGATCAGTTCCGGAGGGTCCAGCCTGTGCCTCTCACATAGAGTCCTGAGGTCCCAGGGATTGCAGGAAGGGCCACCAAACAACACAGAACCTCCTTACCTACATCTGTTGGAGCCTGATCAAGACAGTATTTTTGATCGGGGGGAGCGGGGGGAAGTAGTGCAAATACTACGTGAAAAGATAGTACACATTATCATTTTTATAGGAACCGCAGAAAATTATTTCTATGTATTTGTGCTCCCTCTACTGGCTCTTCTGCTTTTACTGAAAGAAGTCACAGGAAATTTTGCCATTGATTTCAGTGGGAGCAGAAAAAAGGTAAAGAGCCATATTCCTCATAAGAATAATGCTGATGGACAGTCAAAAGCAATTGAGCTAGTACTATACAAACTGCCATATCATTTGAAAAGCAACTAGAATTACACGAAGTATAAAGACATCCTGAATTTATCTTACTGCCTGGGTAAAGACTTAGCCAAACTGTAGTGTTTGGCTAATGATAGCATATTTAGTCATAAGTTTAAAACCTTGTTTTCAGAAGAACTGAGTGCTCAAACTCAGAGGGCTCAGCAGGAATTCAGAATATTTTTGAAAATGGTGTCACACAGCATTTGGTGTCTTGTAACTTGATGAAAGAAGCTTCAGAAAGGGGAAAGAAGAGTACAAGACAAGTTTGGGAAAAGTTTTGAGAATGTCATGGAGAAATAAATGAGGAAATAAATAATGTAGTGAAATGTTCCAGTTGCAGGTGATCCTAGTTTAACTTTCAACTTGTCGCTTCCTTGGAAACTAAGTACTGCAGCAGAAAGAGAGATGATTGCAAGTGATGATAGTAAGCTGCTGCTTGTTAGCTGAGTCACAATAATTGAACCTGTGTGCCTGTTTCAGTTGCTAAGTAATGCATGGTAGTGCTTACTTTTTGCCTGAAGACTTAATCGCCTCAGATATTGTTTTTAGTCAGCTTTACTTAGGTAGACTACATGCCTTATTTATTCATACAACTTTTTCAAACTTGACAGACTAAAACCTCAATGTTTGCTCATAGAAATGGGTTCATAGATTACTCACGTGTAGTGTAAAGCAGTGCTTCTTTTTCTGTGTTGTCAATAGGTTGCTTTTTAATGTATATAAGCAATTCCATTGTAATCCTATTCCTCTTGCTTTTAAGAATAAATAGATGTTTCTGATTTATGTTCTTTAAACTACCCACAATGGGGATTTAAATTACACTGAGTAGTTAAAGCTTCAGTGTTTTCACTGTTTTCCAAGATTTTGCTAATCTAAGCAGCAGCATCTATGCACACACCAAGAATTCTTCTAGAAATTGTAATGGCTTTCTAAAGCGGGCAGCTGTTTACACTCCTGTTGTAGCCTGTGTCCTTTTTAGCTCTGTTCATAAACAAGATTTGCTTTGCCTTTAATAATTTTTACTGCCCATCTCCTAACCATTTCCATTTCCACACTAATGTCTTTGAGATTTGGTGATCAGAACTGAATGCCAAGATCACAGCGAGGATGCATCACTGTTTTACATAATAACATTATAATATTTTCAACATTATTTTCTGTCTTTATCTCAATACAGCCTAATCTCCTGCTTTTTTTCTAACTATCTCTGCTCATTGAGCAGGTTTTTCAATAAGCAGATGTATCCACCATGATACATCGTTGCCTCCCTGATTGTTACCATGTGAGTCACTAACATGGTTCCTTTTAATATGAATCAATTTGCACCTATCTATCTACTCTGTCTCTCTATCCATCATAATGCTCCCCTGGCACGTTGTAAACAGGATCCATAAGTTGTTCATGGTATTCTGTACTAACTTAAGAAATTCACATGTTCTTCCTGCTGATTCAACCATTGTTTACCATCTTTTCTTGCTGCTTGCTAAAACCATTCAAAAAAATTTGGTATAAAACCTTTAATCTCTATTTGTAGTCTCCTTTCTTGAAAAGGACAATTTATTCCCTAATTTTATGTTTCTTGCTTTTTTAAGCTGTTTATATCTCCTAATAGAAGAATACCTTGTGACCTTAACTTCTGCACTTCCTCTGTGCCTCTTGGGAGGGATTTTGTCAAAATCCAGGTTGTATGGCTAAAAGCACGATTTTTTTCAAGAACAGATGAGCTTGTTGTAACAACATGTTAGCATTGTCATTTGCTATCAGATTTGAAAACCTTGTTTTAAGGTGTTCTTTCATATCTTTAACAACACTTGTTAACACCAACACAACTGACAGAAAAACTTGAACCATGAATTGGAGTCTTACGAAATTTAGGAAAGGATTCAACTTGCTTAACTTAGTCATAGAGCAGTTAGGTATCTGGTGGAAGCTAGTTAACTAGATTTCCCATAGAGACAGAGAGACATAGACAAGGAGACATATGCATGTCCAAGGGGCAACTCAAGCTGTCAAAATAGAATAATTTTTAGATAGGTTGAATCTCTAATAGATTTCTTAAGGTATCTATTGTCTCCGATGATGTGAGAGGGAGCTAGGGTAGCTATTTTAGGATAGACAATTAATTCTTAAATGAGTGAAATTAGGTAAGAAGAATCCAGCTGCCAGTGATCACTGGGGTTCAAAACACATTCTTGTTTATGAATTCTTCAAACAGCTTTCCTAATAATTGGTGTTTTAATAACTATTTTCTTGCCCACAGCACACAGAAGCAACTTCTACATGTTTCGTTGTTCTCCAGTGTAACTCATCATCAGGTTCCCTTCTTGCTGTTGTCTGGCTCTTTCCCTCTACATACTAGATTCATTAAATCAGGCCTGTAGTCCCAGTTGTCCTCAGTCTTGTTTTATCTACACTGTCTGCCAGAACTTTTCATATTTCATCATATCTTATAGCACTACCCGCTTTGGGCTTCTGCCAACTCTTATACAATAAAATGAGCTACTAGGCAGCATTTTCTTACACAGTCAGTTCCCCATCTTCGTTGACATTGGCTCTCATGCCCCAGATAAACTGTTGAAAAGACTAGACACTCTCAGATGGGTCTGTGGTCATTCTTGTACATCTGCTTTCCAAATAATTTCATGCCAGATGTTTTCTCTCTGCGGTCTCAATCTACCACATATACTCTACCATCTCATTGTCACAACTCTATCAATCCCTTGTTTTCCTGACCCGTTAAAATCTAACCAACTCTCAATCATTTTCTCCCTGAGATGCTCTTACTGCTCTGATGCTGTCTTGTTTTATAAGAAATGCACTCTTCTTTCTCTGTGTTTGAATATAGCCACTAAACTGTGTTGTCTCAATCCCACTTTGGTTTTCTTTTGCTTTTTATGTGACTTTCAGTGATGAAGGTGACAATTTTTCTCACTTCTTTCACCCTTTTCCTTTACCATCAGCATTGCACAATTCCATTTCAGCCATGGATAAAATTACTAGATTTTTGAAAGTCAAGATTACCAGACTATTTACTAGTACAAGTGACTACATCAGATTTTCCTTGCCACAGCATCAAGACTTGACTTGTAACTTATGTCTCTTCCTGACCAGTTTTCTTTGTGGCATCTGCACTTGTAGGAATAGGATATCTCAAAAAAGTCAATATAACTGCACCACACCATTGGGAATGGGAAGATATCACTACACCACCTGTGTCATTCTAAGGAACTGAGGCATAGAGAGAGTAAAGCATTCTTCACTCTTACTGTTACCTTTGAATTATGCACTTAACTACGCATTTAAGTCTGTTACTGTAATATTGACATTATATCATTTCTGATGGGGGTCGGAAAGATGACTGATGCACCTGATTTGCATATAAAACTGTATCTTCTACAGAAGCCCGGCTATGTCCTCAACCTCATTCAGAGAGCCCAGAGACCTTCAATTACAGAGTATACTTTGAACGTAGTTCTGATCCCACAGAAAGGCTTTGAAAGAACTTCAGCAGATGCTGTCAAAGTCCTCCCCCCAGTTATGTTCACAGCACACCAGCACTTCTTTGCTGTAGTCTTCATTGTGAGCTGAGTATGTGCACAGCCTATGTGAACCCAAAGAGCTTTTTTCTGCTAGTTTCCGCATGTACCTATTCTATCAGTCTAAGCAATGTGTATAGAGGCCCTTTATACTATATATACTGTACTATATTATACTATACTGAGAGAGAAAATACTTATTAAGCATCAAATAGCTTTTATATTCAGATTCATATATTCACTTGCTTGAATTTAGTTGAGTAAGCTAAATTACGGTGATGGGGTACAGTATTTGGGCCACAGTGGAAACATTCTGGCAGAGCTGACTGTAAAAGTGATTTGGCATGAAGTGTGTGGATATGTGCAATAACTTATTCTCTTCATTTAAGGAAATATTTTTGAAGCCCATGTCTGGTCATGCAGTATGATTAGGTTTGAAGACAGACTTACTCTGCCATGGTGCTCTGAAATCATGGAGTGGCCACAGCACACCACCACTCTTTCTCAAAAACAAATGAATGGCACATTTTAGGGAACGTAGACAAAGCAGAGAACTCCATTTATAGGAAAAATGGAAGCATGAAACACTTAAACTACTACTTCTGCAAGGCATTATCATGGCATTTCAAAGTGTTTGGGACTGTCTTTTTATATCAAGGTATTTATTTTTCAGCACCTTCCATGGACTTTAGTCTTTACTAGAGCTGATGTCCATATTTCGCAGGAAGAACTAGCTGACATCAGAAAAAATTGAAAATCTTTATTTGTATCATAAAGCGGATTGTTTTAAATGTATTTCTTGCTTTTTGTGCCACTCCTCTTAGTTTCATCTCTTCTGCCCTTTTTGTTGTACTTGTCTTTTTCACCTCTGTCTTCCCTAATTTGTTGTGTTTCCTCATCTCTCAGATTTCCTTTTCACTGAATCATAGAAAAACAGGACTGGAAAGGACCTGAAGAGGTCATGCAGTCCATCTGCTCCCCCTAGGCAGGATCAACTGTCCCTATATCATTCTTGACAGATGTTTGTCTAACCTGTTCTTAAAAACCTTCAATGATGGAGGTTCCCTGACATCCCTAGGCAACCGAGGCCACCCTCCTTAGCATTAGAAAGGTGTTCCTGATGCCTGACCCTAGCCCCCCTTACTGCAATTTAAACCCATTACTTTCTTCTCCCTTCCATTAGGGCCATATTTTGCCCTTGCTGTTTGTCCGGACTCTCTGTAAAACCAGTAGCAGTTCTGTTATGACACAGGGCAATATTCTCTTTAAAGTTTGTTCTTTATTTCCATTTAGTTTCTTTCTCTTTCCTTAGCTTATGCAAAATACTTAGTTACTCTATCACTATCATGTAACTTCTGGATGCAGGGAACAACATCCCTGATCTCATAAGAAGACCTTAATACAGGACTCCAGTCAACCATCCCAGGTGTAGGAATATCCTATATACATAATTTAAGAACAAAATTTAGTCTTACAGACCTAATTCATTCTTTGCCTCTGCAATTACCTTCACTGTTGACAGCAGCATGTAAAACTGATGTAAAAGAAATAAGAATCAAGCCCTTTACATTTTTCAGTTTATTCTTATAAAGTATTATGCTGCACTTTATGCTTCTCATATTCATCTTATTCCTCTAGCTGTAGTGTGCATATATATATTCCTGCCAGATACTGATCAGTGTTGCATACAGTCATCATTCTCGGCATGTCTACTATATCCACCTACACAGAATGGCACTTACAGCAACTGCTTCTGTAATTTCTGTGCCTCCTTCTGTCTTTGGATGGAAAATGCACAACAGTCATAAATATAATTCATATCATATATACGTGTCCAAAATTGGGAAAAGTCAGCTATTGCAAGTTTGAATTGATTCTGTCATCTAGAATCTAATTCATAATCTAATCGTCTCCTCTCCTTAAGGCTATTTCTGGAGTGGAAATTATAGTGGATGAAAAGAGAGAGAGTATTTTAATGCAATTTCGTGACATAGATAACTATCATTGTTCTTTAAGCAGGACATTTACAGCTTAACCATCATGTCTGTAAAACAGGGGGTGTGCTGGAAATTATGTAGGGAGTTAAAGATGGAATCATCCCTCAGTCCCTGGTCAGGCCTTAAGGTGACTCTTCAGCTTCTCCAACCCCATTGCTCCCTTTTCTCTCACAAGCGGTGAGTTAGAAACCAACAATCTGTAAATATCCCTTATATATTGTTATTACACCTAAGGTCACTGTGCATCTACACCTGACTAGCCGAATCCCTTTTTGCCCAGCTAAATTTTGAGAATTTCTTACGTTTGTCCAAAGATTTCTGGATGTCTGACAAGAAAACTGCCAAGCTTCTGGGTATCCCAGTTATTTCAAAAATACATTTGCAAATACATTGTGCAATACACGTGTAGAGAATCAAACACTTCGTAGACTTAACCAGCATATTGTGCATGTGCTACTTAGTGGCTGTGGCACGCTTTGCATGCACGGCTGGAGAATGCAGAATGCCCTCTCATTCTGGTGCTTCCCAGAAGCTTCAAATTTATTGTGTACATGCTCAGCAGTTGAAGTGTTCAGGGACACTTGTGTAACATGGCTGGAAAATGTTGGATTTGCCACCTGTGTCTTACATGATCATGTATTTCTCCTTCAGAAATACGGATGGGAAATAGCATAGAATCATAAAAAATTAAGGCTGGAAGGTCAAGGTTCAAGAGATTATCCAGTCCACTCTGTTGTTCTCAGGCGGAGTAGCTCTTCCAGTATTTGTCTAACTTGCTCCTAAGCACTCTCATAGGAACTCCACAGGTTCCCCCAGCAATTTATGCCAGTGCTTCACTGCCACATTCGACAGCTTTTCCCAGCATCTAATTTGAATCTTCCAGGTTATTGAGCCTCATTCTCGCCACTATAAAATGTAAGACAGACTCGTTCTCTCCTCTTTTCATTAGCTCTGCCTGTATTTGAGGCAGGCATCATATCCCGCTCAGTCTTCCCTTCTTTAGATTAAACACAACCAGTTTGTTCCAGGTGCCTTCATAAGCCTCAGGTAACTCCCAGGCCTCCAGCCACTCTAACTATTCTCCTCCAGTTGGTCCAGATTTTTTCTGAAGTGTGGCATCTAGCTGTGGGCACGGTGCCCCCCCTGCAAAGGTCTTTCCAGTGCTTAGTAGAAGATTCTTCACATGCACTGCAGACATCACTCCAGCTCACACAGCATAGTATGGAAGTTGCCTGTTCTTCACTTTTGCAACACCCCAGTATTGCTGGTGGCATGTTCAAACTGACAGCATCATTTTGAATCCTAATCCTGTATTCCAACCTATCAAAAGCCCCTCCCAGCATGTCTTCACCATGTAACTTTAATAAGTATATTCTCTTCTCCATCATCCGGGTAATTAGGAAAATACTAAATAGTGCAGAATGAGGTCAGACTTCTCTGAAGCATCATCCACTCACACTTCTGTTTCCACAGATAGATATCTATCCTCTCAGTTTTGTTTTCTAACTGCTTTTGCATTCATTCTGCAGCAATTGCATCTAAACTGTGTTTCCCTAGGTTATAAAGAATGTCACACAAGGGAGTGTCGAGAGACTTGTAAAGTCAAACCACCTACTGCTTTTTCCCTGTCCGCAAGGCCAATTACCCTGTCTTAGAGGGAGATCAGATTGGTTTGACACAGTTTGTTTCTAACAATCCATGTTGTTTGTTGCTACCTTGTTTTCTTGCGGGTGCTTACAAATTGTTTGCTTATTTTCTTCAGTACTTTTCCACAGGTTGAAGTTTAGTTGACTGGACTAGAATTTTGCAGTTCTTTCTTTTTAAAGATAGCTACTACCTTTGCTCCTCCATCCTCACAGATAAGCACTGACATCTTTAAGACTCTTCCAGATAGTGCGAAAGCATCTAACTCATCTAAATACAATACCTTTCTTCCCTCTCCTAGGCTGAAATCTTTAGTTTTGCCAGAGATTCCTTCGGACAACGGACCCAGAGCCCAAACGCCTGCCTGTTTCTAAAAGCTGCAGTCTGTGGGCATAATGGACAGGCAGTTCCATTTCTGCAGCATTCAGAGGAGGCCAGCCCTCCTAGTGGACTGCTTCTGTAGGAGAAGATATTACAAAAGTAGATGGGTTGGGTGCTCTCCATAGATAAAATCCAATCCTTAGTGAATTTTTTTTAAAGATGCCCAGTGCTTGCATGAGTCTGAAATCTGGAAACCTTTCAATCAGCTTTTCAACTATTATCCCTTTGATACAGTGTCAGTTTTCTTTTTTAAAATGTGCTTGATCCAAAAAAACTCCTCAAGATAATAAAATGTTTTTGTTTATTGATCCCTAGGGAAGTCAGAATAGGCTAAAACTGGTCAGATAAGTAATTTTCATTATTAAATGGTAACTCAAAGTTTCTTGCTTCATTTTGTGTTATATCATTCCATGTGGGAGGTAGAAAAAGGAGTTGTAATTTTTTTCAATTCTTAAACAGACCCATAACAGGAATAATGTCATTAAAATTGTTCATATGTATTCCACAGAAAAGTGTCATCTTGAATGTGATCAGATACCTTTATCTACTATGCCACACAATTTGTTGTCTACTTAGCATCAGTCATTTCTATGTGTTCTGAGAGCGTATTATATATAATTTGAGTATTACTAATGAATTCAGCTCCTTTTCTGAAGTCATTTGTTCAGTTAAATATCAAAAGAGAAAAACTCATACTCCTTAGAATTCAAGAAATAGATTTAAATTACTGACTTCAAGCAAGGCCAAATAGGCCTTTATCTTTCCCCCTTTCTGAGAATGCACATAACAGCTATTACTTAAAATTGAAGCCTTTTAGTATGTTTTTGCAATCTTTTTTGATCAATATCAAGAATCAACATAAAATAAAGGTATAATAAGTAGCAGTCACCTGAGTGTATGAGGACTATATTACTGTATTACCAGGCTCTGAAAAGGCTGTACTGGACTACTAGAAGCCAATTCAAAACTGTGAGGTCCATTGTGTACCTTCATTCTGTAGAGAGACTGCCCTTTGAATTTGCTGGGAGTTTTATGTAAAAATCAGTACTGGAGAATGTTCCTAGTTTTCAATCCCACATGAAAGCGTAGAAGGCAGAAGGGATTAATGGTTCTTTCCTTTCCTAGTGAACAACCAAAGAGTACACTGTTGTAAAACTTGTAAAAAAAAATTTATAAAGCCAGATTCACGTATCACAGTGTATCATTTGCATCTATCATACTCGCTAGACTTTTTAGGTATGTCTTACTTGACACAGTCCTGATGTGAATGGGGCTCAGAAGTTTCACTGTGTTTTAGGCAAGGACAATTTATAAATTGAGAAATAAGGTTTCAACATTTTGGGTTTTTTGCTAGAGCTAATGTCATAAAACAAATTATTCCTTTCTGTAGGAAAGGGATTTTCCCCCAATTTATCTTCCTTTCCCCATTCCCACTCTTCTTGGCCCTGGTCCTGCAGTATGAAAGGACCTCTCTGAAACAATGCTGATTTATGTGAGAATCCATGTAGGGAATAAAAGTCTGACTTCATGAGTCAGAAAACAGGTAAGGACATGTATTTATTAAATCAGAATGCTGCTGGGAATGTCATAGGTCTCATCACCCATTTCAAACAAGTATTTAGCTTCTAATTAGATTAAGTATCCAATTAAAGTGAGAAAAAATGGGAAGTCGGAATTCAAAGGAGCTCAGATTGCTCCTGCTGTAACATTCTGTCACCTGAACTACGTCCATGGTATTTAATGTGCCTATGGGTTTTGTTCCCCAGAAGTAGATGGGTGAGGTGGTGCATTGAAAGATTCCTATTACTGCTTCATTTTCTAAATACTTATTTTTACATTTTAACATATAGCTCCATCAGCCCTCCCAGACGCAAGTGGGACAAGCAGCCTCACAATCCAATCTCCTGCATTTGGCTCACAGTCAAGCATCTATGTCTCAAAGCCCAGTGCGTCAGGCTTCCTCTTCTTCCTCCTCATCCTCCTCCTCTTCAGCTTTGAGTGTTGGCCAGTTAGTCAGCAGTAAGTATTGCTCCCTGGCTCTCCTTAATTCTCTCCTCTGTTTGTCCTCCTCACTGCTGAGTTTCCTGATCTGTTTTCCCTCCTTTTTTTTTTCCGTATAGTAGATTGTATATTGCTAAGTAGAGTGACTCTTACCAATAAGAACTGCTAAGTGCTGTCATGGATGGGGCTTAAGGTAAACATGCCTTGAGAAACTGTAATAAATGCTAAAAATCGTCATAAAAATGGTAGCAGCCGTTAATTGACTTACGAGGACAATTCTTTTAACTAAAATGTAGTTTATGTTCTTTGGAAATTAGAAGTTTTTGAATCAATTGATATAATGAATTATATTGCTCAGAATTTGGTGGGCAGACAGACCCTCCTACTTTTGGTTAGGCTGCTTGTTCGTTACTGTTTGTTTGCTTAGTTAGTGTAGCGAACCATTTTACAAACTCTAGCACTACACAAATCTAGAGCAAGAGACCTTTCTTGCCAGGAAAAGCTTGCACAATTTAAACAAGAAAGAATTGTAACGTGGGAGAGGAGAGAGAAGCACGCTGCAGTGAAATAACTGAGTTTCAGCGTTAGGATTGTAACAGCTGACCTCCTGAACAGCCCTTTCTTCCAGATCACACAGTTCAGAGTCTTCACTGTTACCTTATCAGAATTAACTTTGGTCTTTACATAGCAAAAAAAACATGTTAAAACACATAAGAAGCGTTAACAGTTTTTGCACATCTGCAAAAATCTGAGTGTATTGGGTGACCTTGTTCAAAGATACTCCATGTACATATTTCAAGTAAACAAACACTGTAGCTCACACTGTATTGGTAATGTAAAATATATGACTGATACAAGCTTAGGAAGGGCTTGGAGAAACTGTCATGCAAAGGAAGATGTGAAAAAATCTTGGTTAGATTATTCCAGAGATTGTTTACATGGGAAAATTACTAGCAGAGCTATAGTGATAAAATTATGCTGGTATAACTCCCAGTGTGAATACTTTTATTCTGGAATAAAAATATCCACATTGGTAGTTGTAAGTACATAAAATATATAGATATAATTATAGTGATATAAATATACTGCTATTGCTCTGTCAGTAAATTTTCCCATGTAAACAAGCTTGTAGGAAGAAGACAAGTAAGAGACTTCACGTTAAAAATACATAAAGTTACCCCTTGTCTATATGGGAAAATTGACTAAAATAGCTAGTGCAGAATAAGTTACTTTTCAATGGCTAGTCCAGAATAGCCTCCCTTGTGGACATTTTTATTAAAAAAAAATTCTAGAATAACTATTGAGGGGTACTCTACCCCACAATAGTTATTCCAGTCAATTTCCCCAGGTGGATAAGTGCACTACACAATAAAAGCAACATGGAAGAAGCCCTTTTAAGTTTACAGGATAGATCCATCAAAAGTTAGGATATGCTAGAAAAATAGTTGCTTGTTCAACTGTATGCAATTCCTCTTAGAATGTGTATTTTATGATAATGATAGACGTTTGTGATTAAAATCACGCAATCATGATTTTTTTCTCATCCTTCTTTCAGTGCATTCCCAATGGAATTGTTCTAGGGATGCATCAGAACTACTAATGCAAAAGGCGGGCTGTTGTCCCAGGGTTTGCTCCCTACCTGATGCACTAAACTGTTCCCCAGTTTGCATAACATTTGAGGTAGGGAGCTGTAGATGGGTGAAGGATGGTATTCCTTCAAGCAGTAGAGCGCTGAGGAGCTGAAGCTTTCTGTCTGACACGTAATTCCAGTGCAATGAGAGGCAAGTCACTTAAAACAGATTTTTCACAAGTGCTCCATCAACATCCAGCTTGAGACTCTGGACTTTAATTTACAGAAGAACCTGGTACTCACAATTACGATTTTAAGTGCACTTTCACTGTGGAACTGTATAAAGAACCATTTAAAGACACAGTCTTACTTGACCTAGACTGGGTACCCAAAAATGCTTTTTCCCTTAGTATCTGTCCACTTCTCTGTGAATAAGAATTTTCTTGTAGAAACACAAGAAAATAAATTAAGATTTAAAAAAACAGAAGAGCTCAAGAGGAAATGAATAACTGTGTCTTTAGTGGAGAGCTTTAACAGAGGTCTGAGGCCACACACTGAACAAGTAAAAAGGCAATACATCAGTCAGTTCCTCCATAATGAAACTCAATTTGTCCTGTGCACTGGACCAGGCAGGGGTCTGGGGAAAAAGAACTGGTAATCTGGGGCTCAAAGACTATGCTACACTGCGTTGTGAGCTACTGTAGCTCCAGCATTTTGTAGCTTCTGACTGTTTATTTGTGCAACTCTAAGGATGTTCTTTTAGCTTCATTTTTTGCTTGGATAAATTTCAAGGTTGTTACAAAAGCAGAATAGTAATGTAAGTCAGTCATACAGTGAGATAACGCTTATATTCATAGTTGGAAATATGAGATCTTCTGTCAGTTGAATGGATGGAGAGGCTGATAGGTTGTGTTATCATCTTGTTGGTCCTGCTCTAAAAGGAATGACATGTGCTGTGCTCATGGACTTGGCTGAGAGCAGAGGAGTATGAGGCACAGGAATATCAATTGGGGAAGAGGGAGAGATACACTAATGAACATAGACTTTCTACTCATTCCTCTCAGGCTTGACTCCTTCCACTGCTTGTCCTGTTCCAGTCCCATTACTTCCTCACACTGTTCTCCACACAATCTACACTCCCTTTGCCTCAGTGCTTCTTTTCCTCTTGCCTTCTCCCTCAACTCCTCTTCCCATTTCAGTTCCCCTCCAGCTCCCAGTCAGTCTCTGTCCCCAGACCATATCTGTGTCCCTTTTACCAGCCTTTTCATAGGTAGTTTCTGTCCTCCTCTACCTTGTTTTATCACTAGTGCTGCCTCTTTTTCCCTGTTTTGTTTCCTCTACCACAGTGATTACTACTCTCTACACAGTCAGGCCCTCTCTCCCCCCGCTCCAAACTCAAATCTTAGCTCCTTAGTAGTCTTAGAATCATAGAATCATTAAGGTTGGAAAAGACCTCTAAGATCATCAAGTCCAACCGTCAACCCAACACACCATGTCCACTACACCATGTCCCTAAGCACCTCATCTACATGTCTTTTAAATACTTCCAGGGTCAGTGACTCAACCACTTCCCTGGGAAGCCTGTTCCAAGGCCTGACCACTCTTTCAGTAAAGAAATTTCTCCTAATGTCCAGCCTAAACCTCCCTTGGTGCAACTTGAGGCCATTTCCTCTCGTCCTATCGCTGGTTACTTGGCAGAAGAGACCAACACCCACCTTGCTACAACCTCCTTTCAGGTAGTTGTAGAGCGCGATGAGGTCTCCCCTCAGCCTCCTCTTCTCCAGACTAAACAACCCCAGTTCCCTCAGCCACTCCTCATAAGACTTGTGCTCCAGGCCCTTCACCAGCTTCGTTGCTCTTCTCTGGACAAGCTCCAGCACCTCAATGTCCTTCTTGTAGTGAGGGGCCCAACACTGAACACAGTATTCGAGGTGCGGCCTCACCAGTGCCGAGTACAGGGGCACGATCACCTCCCTGCTCCTGCTGGCCACACTATTTCTAATACAGGCCAGGATGCCGCTGGCCTTCTTGGCCACCTGGGCACACTGCCGGCTCATGTTCAGCCGGCTGTCAATCAGCACCCCCAGGTCCTTTTCCTCTGGGCAGCTTTCCAGCCACTCTTCCCCAAGCCTGTAGCGTTGCCTGGGGTTGTTGTGGCTGAAGTGCAGGACCCGGCACTTGGCCTTGTTGAACCTCATACAGCTGGCCTCAGCCCATCGATCCAGCCTGTCCAGGTCCCTCTGCAGAGCTTTCCTACCCTCCAGCAGATCAACACTCCCGCCCAACTTGGTGTCATCTGCAAACTTACTGAGGGAGCACTCGATCCCCTCGTCCAGATCATTGATAAAGATATTGAACAGGACCGGCCCCAGTACTGAGCCCTGGGGAACACGGCTCGTGACCGGCCGCCAACTGGATTTAACTCCGTTCACCACAACTCTCTGGGCTCGGCCGTCCAGCCAGTTTTTTACCCAGCGAAGAGTGCACCTGTCTAAGCCGTGAGCCGCCAGCTTCTCTAGGAGAATGCTGTGGGAGACAGTGTCAAAGGCTTTACTGAAGTCCAAGTAGACCACATCCACAGCCTTTCCCTCATCCACGAGGCGGGTCACCCGGTCATAGAAGGAGATCAGGTTGGTCAAGCAGGACCTGCCTTCCATGAACCCGTGCTGGCTGGGCCTGATCCCCTGGTTGTCCCGCACATGGCTCGTGAGCGCCCTCAAAATGAACCGCTCCGTAATCTTCCCTGGCACCGAGGTCAGGCTGACCGGCCTGTAGTTCCCCCGATCCTCCTTCCGGCCCTTCTTGTAGATGGGCGTCACATTGGCGAGCCTCCAGTCGTCCGGGACCTCCCCAGTTAACCAGGACTGCTGGTAAATGATGGAGAGCGGCTCGGCAAGCTCCTCTGCCAGCTCCCTCAGTACCCTCGGGTGGATCCCATCCGGCCCCATAGACTTGTGAGTGTCCAGGTGGCATAGCAGGTCATTAACTTCTTCCTCATGGATTATGGGAGGTTTATCCTGCCCGCCGTCCTTGTCTTTCAGCTCAGGGGGCTGAGTACCCTGAGGATAACTGCTCTGACTATTAAAGACTGAGGCAAAGAAGGCGTTGAGTACCTCAGCCTTATCCTCATCCTTGGTGGCAACGTTCCCCGCCGCATCCAATAGAGGATGGAGATTCTCCTTGGCTCTCTTTTTGTCATTAATATACTTGTAAAAGCATTTTTTGTTGTCTCTCACGACAGTGGCCAGGTTGAGTTCTAGCCGGGCTTTTGCCTTTCTAATTTCCTCTCTGCACAACCTAATGAGATCCCTGTACGCTTCTTGAGTTGCCTGCCCCTTCTTCCAAAGGTGATAAACTCTCCTTTTCTTCCTGAGTCCCAGCCAGAGCTCCCCATTCAGCCAGGCCGGTCGCCTTCGCCGCCCGTTCTTCTTGCGGCACATGGGGACAGCCCGCTCCTGCGCCTTTAAGACTTCCTTCTTGAAGAATGTCCAGCCTTCCTGGACCCCTTTGCCCTTCAGGACTGTCTCCCAAGGGACCCTCTCGACCAGTGTCCTGAGCAGGCCAAAGTCCGCCCTCCGGAAGTCCATGGTAGCGGTTTTGCCCCCCTCTTGACTTCACTAAGTATCGAGAATTCTACCATTTCATGGTCACTAAGTCCATGGGTTTTTTCCTTCCATCATTTCTTTTTCTTCAGACTGAAGGTAAATTTTTGCCCCCTCTGCATCCACATCATGCAGACACCACTCCCACGTTCCCTGGAAGCCGTCAGAGGAGTGCGGAAAACGATCACCAAGAAGAGAGGCAAGTCAGTCCCTCTGTTTTTACTGCTGTCCTGGCCCAAAGCAGGCCAGAGCCACAACCATAGGAGCGAGGGTTCTCCTCCATCTGCTTCAGCCTTAGGCTCAAGCATCCTCAGTACAGAGAAAAACTTAAAGAAAAATCCACACAGAAGTCTAGCAAATCTCTACTGAGTAAAGATGCAATTTTGGAAGCTCACCTGCTTGGACTTGTTTGAGATGGATTTTTACTTTGGATGGCAAGAAGCCCATTACTGACATAACCGCTATCTCCCTGACACCTATCAAGGCCATGCTTCAAGTTTTAGGGAGACTGAAGCTTCTTAAAGAAAAGAGGTTATTACAATTCTTTTATCCTGGGCAGAGCAACATGATTTATTAGCCTCATTCTCAGAAGTGGTTGACCAAAAATTTGTCTTATAATGGCAAATGCCAGTCAAACTTGGCCATAGTCAATACCCTATCTGAGATAATGAATGGCACAGACAAGATAGTTGCAGTGCTCCTCCCTTGCTCAAAACAGAAGAAAGCTCGATTAAATCGACAAGGGGGGATCTCAGAGTAAAGAAAATACTTTTCATACAATCAGACTGAGGAAGGCGTTGTGCTTGGGAATTAATTCACTGGGATCCAGAACTTAAGAGCATTCTAAAGGGAGAGGGTATTTATAGGAATCTCCTATAAAAAAGCATGATGATGATTACATATGAATAAAAAGTTCTTGAATTTTTCTAAATTTATGCTTCATCCAGTCCCTAGCTATTCAAGACCAACAGACTGAGTAGTGTGAGGGGCAGATCAACTCATTTCTGTCATTTACATAGCGTTATCACACAGTGAGAAGTAAAACAGTCGTCTCAATGATTCTTGATGGCTGTCCGGCATATTCTTGAGAGCATCTAGCCAACCACAAACTGGACCTAACACTGCATGCGTAAGCCTGCTTGAGCTGGCACGTAAGTGACAATGTTCCAGGGCACAAGAGAGCTACCTGCTGGTTTCTAGTAATGTTAAAAGAGCCTACAAAGAAGAAAATATGGTCAGTTCAGCAGGGAAAGATCAAAACACCTGTGTAATGAAACATGAAAAGGCAGACAGGATCCTTTACAGCTTTTCATTGTCCTTGATAATACCACCCTTTTAGACAAACAGTGTTAATTGATCGTCATGAATTTGAAAATTGTTTCATGTGACTAAAAACCCATTTGCATACGACTGTGCCTGCACACAGGGAAATAAATAGACAGAAAGCCATCCCTGTTTTGCTCCTTTGCAGAATCCATTCAGTTTCTGGGTGCAGATCCCTGAAAGGCAGGAGCACCACTTTGTCAAGCCTATGGCCCATAATCGAACAAAGCCTTCTTAGTGTCCCACCTCCCACACTGGCTAGCAGAGCTTTGTATAACAGGCCTGCAATTGAAATCTAGTGTCTGCCAATATCTATTCAAAGTCTTTTACTGGGATGAGGCTTGCAATGGGTCAGTGGTCCTGAAAGAAATCCATAGGTGTGAGGGCAGGAAGAAACAACTTGTGGCCTCCTGAACACCTCTTTGATTGCTTTACCGCTCCTGAGGCAGGAATATTGTTTT
Organism: Calonectris borealis; assembly: GCF_964195595.1. Classification (NCBI taxonomy): domain Eukaryota; kingdom Metazoa; phylum Chordata; class Aves; order Procellariiformes; family Procellariidae; genus Calonectris; species Calonectris borealis. The sequence goes on along the minus strand of NC_134313.1, from coordinate 114,636,398 downwards.
TTTCTTTTCCTCATTCGTTCCAAAGCTGCAGTCCAATCCTCCAGCAGAGGCCCTCGAGTCGAGTACCTTTGCCATATTCCAGAGGTTGTTGCCAAATATAGTAAAGTTCATGTAAAACTAGGCATATTCAGCTACCTTATTCTGTTAATCAAATTGCTTAGAGCAACGTAACTTCAGTAAATAAATAATTATTTGGGGCAAGGTTCTGCACGCTTGCTGTAAAAAGAGTAACTCTCTTTACAAGAAGCTGCCTCATATCAGTGAAATTACTAAAGTACTATGAGAAAGGGGTCAGAATTGGGCTTTAATAACTTTAGTGTTCCATGTTCCTTGTTTTTATTCCTTTTGCTTTTCATTCTAGTCATATATTCTTTATGGTTTTACATTTTTTCTTTAATATGTTTCCTAATTTTAAAAAAGGTGCATTTCCTTCCTTTTTTTTTTTTTTTAATTTCCCTTTATTTTTTTATTTCCTCTCCTTTTTTTCCCCTCTGGATTGTTGTGTTCTTTATAGCTTCTCCCTTTTGTCTCATCCTCAAGCCCTCATCCCTCACCAGTAACAAGTTCCTCTAAAGACAAAAAATTATGGTTGTTTCCAAAGAAAGGACATTTAAAAAGAAGCTCTGCTTAAGCAAGGACTGCAAGATTCATTTCTACTCTTCCTGCCCCTTCTGTATGATTTCTTTATATTGTCTCATCCTATCTCTTTTCTCTTTTCTCCTCTTTGTTTTCTCTTCATTCAATTCTACATCATTATTCCTCCTTTTTTCCATTTCATTTTCCTCTTCTCACATGCATCTGTCTTCTCATTTCTTTAACTTTTCCACCATACATTCTCGTTGTGGAAATCACTGGTTTCCCCTCATGCTCTGAGACTTATGTCTCCATGAAGTTCCTTTCTTCCTTCCAAATTCATTTTACTGTCATCTGTTACAATAAAATTAAAATGCCTCCCACAAACAAATTATTCTTCTTTCTTTCCCCTGAGCACCAGTCTATTTTCCATTAACAATGTTTTGTCCTGCCTCTCTTATTCAATTTACTTTCCATTGGACTTCCTTTGCCAGCTATTTCTCCTCCTGTCTGACTGGGGAAATCATCCCCTGTAAACCCTCCCGTGGTAGAACTCTGCACAACAGAAATTTGCTTTCTCCTTCAGGGTGCACTGATTTCTTTAGCAACTCTTTCCCCTAACTATTAAAATCACAGCAAATTTGCACTCACCAACAAACTCATGCAGGATTTTCAGAAGAATTCAAAAGTTGAATAGTATTCCCTTCAGTAGGAAAAAAAGGGTTTCAATGCAGGAGAGCCTATGGATTTTATTTCTTCCACTCTGCTCACCCATCTTCACCATCCACCAGGACATGTAGGGGAATTTTAGCTGGCTTCCTTTTTGTTAGGGGATATGTATGCATATCCCCTAAAATGGTCCCAGACAACTCTCACCGTTCTCCAGCACCCAGTAGTTTCATAGACACAACACCCATTGTTTTATCAAGCCATAATGTACATTGGGAATTTTTAAATGCTGTTACTGTAGATCCCAACCACTCAATGAGATTGGTATTCTTTATTTTCCTGTTGGCATTGTGCTGCCTTCTCTAGGATATCCACTTAATTTAAAAAGCACTGGTTTATTTGCAGGCTTCAATAAGCTACTCTTCCTAAACTGTGAAGTGCACTATACACTTAACTGTTCTGAGAGCTCAGAACTTATTAAAACAAAGTCAATTATCTATTTATATATACTTATGTATGTGTATGTATTAGTCCATAGAGTCCAAGATTATGTATTTATGGCATTTTAATGGCAATAGAGTAAAACAGACCAGTGCTGTTATATGATAATGATGTCAATAGAGTGGTCTTCATAGTACTATTGGAGTTTTACGGAGCTGATAGAAATCAAGGGACTACTTCTATGGATTTCAAAGGGCTTTGAATCACACCTGAAGTAGAAGGGGTTCTGATTTGATACAAGTGCTATTTTCCCTACAGTTTAGGGGTAAAAGGCTTCAGTGTTTTGGTCCACCTCTGTTAGTACTTTCCTTCTCCCAAAGACACTATGTAAGAATGAAGCCTCTTTCTCAACAGATACTCCGCCATATATTACAACCTACTCCCATATTCCTGACGTGCATCACAGGGTTTTTTCTCATCTCAAGGAGAGCTCAGCCTAATTGTTCCCTCGTCCAAGCCCCTCGAGCAGGAAAGGACTTTTCATTATATTCATTCACTCTTGCAACAGTGCCATACCAGAAGGATCCAGCAGAACTTGGCAGAATTTCTCTATGATCATGTGCAAGCAAATAACCCCTTAGCTTCCTTACCTCTCTTTTTATTCCTATTTATTATTGGGGAGGTTTACAGGTGCCAGTTGCCATAGTTTTTGCTACTTTGAAAGTTCTTTGGGAATACCTGAATTGTCCTTTCACACATCCCTAATAGCCTTAGTCAGAGGTCTTAAAGTGAAGGAACAAAAGAGGTGAGGAAGATCACCATCTTAGTGCACTTTGCTCAAGGGAATCTTTGAGGCCGTTATCATTTATGATATTTTGTACATTTATCAGTCGCTCTTCAGAGACCCAAAGGGCAGATAAGCATCCAGCTCCATTCTGTGTCTCTGAAAATCAGAACTGGTATGCTAAATAGACTGTATATAGGGTAAGTAGGAAAATTTCACACCTCTAAAGGCAAGCAGTTTACAAACCTGAGTGTCATAGCGTCAACTACTTAAAACCAAATAATACAGGCCCTAGCTTTATACTGAATAAGTGCATGCACGTGTGCACAGGTGAGCTCAAGCATAGCGCTGACAACAGGAGGGACAATTCTGAGTGTGGCGCTTTGTCAAAACTAGGTTCAACCTATGTGCATGTTTACCTGTATGCATAGTTCATGTGGTCCCTGGTTGCATACGCAAGTATTTTTAAAACACTGTTGCTATGTGTGCTTCTTACGCTCAAGTGGCGAATCGATATAGGCTAAATTTATACAGCAGAAAACTCTCTTCCCTCTGTCTATGATTGGACTAAAAGATTTTTTATAGGACATTTCCATCATAAGGGAATTTTACATCGGGTTTATAAACCCCTGAAAATAAAAGCTTTGTTACTGTAATACTGACAAGCCCTTAGCTATAGCAGTGCTAGCAGGAGCCACTCTCATACAGGGTTCAGAATAGTAATGTAGTCTAGCACCGTCCTTGGACAAACTGCTTGCATTTACAGAAATTGATGGGTTATTGTGCTGCAAACTCTTCACCTAAGAAGTTTGAGGAATGAGGTGAAGAACAATAGAGATGTCTCGCTGGGAGAATGGCTTCACTACACGCAGGATTGCACAACACTTTGAAATCTTCCACCATCCCAGTCCCATGCTGTCTCCGACTTGGCAAATGCTTTTATTTAGCCAGGTATCAGTAGCTTGGGGAGAAAAAAAAGTTCCATTCTCCAGCTGTTGTGTCATTTCCCTTGATAAGTCCTAAATTGACCGAGTTATCCAGCACCAAAGGAGCTTTCCTGTGGTAGACATGCTTTATTATGTGCCCTTTCAGGGACAAAGGCTTCTGTGTCAGTAAACTGCTATGGAGAGGAAGGACAGATTTATTCTCACAGCACTATAAGCATTATCTTCTGAGGGGCTAATGTAAAAGGAAAAAATTGTGCAGCATTACCATCTGAAACCTAATGGCTGATGTTGCTGCTCCTTGATTATCAACCTGATGGGAGGCAGAATGAAAAGCTTGAAAGGCTGCTTCTCAGAAGGGCATATTTTAAAAGATGATTTTTAAATTAAGTAGTTTCTAAAGGCAGCATTTGGTTTGGGCTTGTTCATTTGCTGGGTTATTTTGGACATTTGCTGGTGGTTTGGGTTGGGTATTGTGCAAAAGGGAAGGAAGGTTTGTGAATCTCCTTATTTGGCATTAGTTTTAGATAAAGCAGAAAGTCTTGACTTCAGATTAAAAACCCAAGCAGTTCATGCGTATATTTAGCCCTCCCCACAGACTGCAAATAAATATATTAACACCAGCCTTCCTTCTGTATGTGATAAGAAGGGGAAACGGGAAACATGACTCATCAACCTTGGGGAGATTTTGCAAGGCACAAATGGCAGTGGAGAGCCCAGGCACTGCCTTACTCGGAGGTGAGTTGGACAGGAGTTCAGCAACAAAGTATGTCTTTGAAAATCTTTCACCAGCACCTGGAAACACTGCAGCCTAGTTAGCATTTTAGCAATCTGAACATGCTTCCTAACACACCTGATAAGATAAGCCTGTTTCTGTTTGGGGAAGAAGAGAAAGGGGTAAGTATTCAAAAAAATGAACATGACCATCTTGACAGTGAAAGCTGGTGTAAGCCTCGCCCACTCATATGTGACATGAAAAACTGACATGATTAAAAAAATATTTCAACAGATCCTCAAACAGCCACTGGAGAGGTGGATGGGGTGAATCTGGAAGAAATCCGAGAATTTGCCAAAGCTTTTAAAATCCGGCGCCTGTCCCTTGGCCTGACACAGACTCAAGTTGGCCAAGCCCTAAGCGCCACCGAAGGCCCAGCCTATAGCCAGTCTGCCATCTGCAGGTAACAAGTTACATCATAAACTCTCCTCTCCTCTCTTTGTTCTTAATTATTCAGCTTATTGTGAGGAGCATGCTTGTGTTTGAGTCCCCTGTCTTCAGAATGTATTATTTAATCTTGGACTTCTTAAATTAGCCAATAATGTTGGTATCTGGCAGCTAAAATGTTCTTACTGTGTACCCCTAAAGTAACTTTAGTCTTTTTTTTTCCTCCTTCTTTTTTAAACAAGTGAGAAACAATGTTCCTGACATTGAGAGTTAATTCAGTAGACGAGCTGGAGACCCCGCTGATGCTGGATAAGCACCAGCTGACCCTCTTCATACTGTGCCATTTTCTACAGATAGGGTTACTGAACACATATTTCATGGCTGCATCCCTGCTAAGTTAAAACCTGTATTACTGTGGTTAGCACTTCACATATAGGATGTTAATGATGATTTACCTAGGCAACACAGAAGGGAAAAAATTATCCTTCCTGCTATCTTGCAAACCAGCAGCTATTCATCTTTTATCACCCAAATGTTTACTAAAAAAACAGACAACCCATGTATGCAAAGCAAAAGTAGAAATCTGCCCTAGTCATAAGAAATTATAATACAGTCTTGACAGAGTTAAAGTAGTTAGAAGCAAATACTGTATATGCATGTATGTGTGTTACAGTAATCCCATGTTTATGCATGAGGTAACAAACACACTTAGGTAACAGCTTTTTCCTCTTGGGCAATGCCTTATAGTCCTTCTCCATCAGTGAAAGCCAAGAAACCAACTCTAAGCTTATTTAAGTGGATTTTGTTCTTGGTGATCCATGAAATGCTCTGTCTTTTTATCTGCTCTTTATACTTTTAATGTATTCCCCATAGAACGGAAGTGTACTTTTCCTGCAGTTTAAGACTAAGGTTATAAATAACATCAGTATGGGGTAGTGAGCTTGCAGCTCACATTTTGCTCAATGATTTTCCATAAAACCCATTGATTGTTGTTAAATACAAAAAGCTCCATAGGATCCTCTCACTTCTATGGTCTCCCCTACTGTTTTTTCTTATAAGATACCTCCCTGTAGAAAATAACCTTTATTCAGTCTATACAAGGATACTACTGCTGGGAAATTTGTTTCAAGACTTGTATATCGTTATACCAAACAACATGTACTGCAGTATCAACACTAACAAGCAATGCCAATGATATGAATGCTATTGCTCCCTGTTGCTAAGGATTAATTTTTTTTTTTTCTTCCCTGTGGTCAATTGGTAAAGAATGCCTAAAACGGGTGGAGTTTTTAGCAATTGCCAATTTGTTGTAGCCTGCTGTTTAACATACTATACTTCAAAGTGATAAATTGCAGTTTCCTTTGCTTTTGTCTAGTTTGCTGTCTTCTCATTTCCTCCATCTACTTCACACCTGAGAAAACCACTGGGGATGGTTTGAATTTTACTAAGAGAAAGGGTTCCCCACTAACCAATTATCATGAAAACCCCAATAAAGATGAAGTTGGAGCACAGACCAGGCTAACAAAAGCCCAGAATGTGGAGACCTTTTACAGTGGGCTCCTTAGAGGGGCAGATTGCTCAGAACATGAGGACTGGCTGCAGAAGTTGGTCCCAAATACTTGCAAGGTTATACGTTTTTTTATTTCCTTTGACCCCTCCGATGGATATCACTCTGGGGTGTAAGCACCTGCTATGACTATGCATTTCTTGTTACACAAGCCGCTTCAGTGGCAGTATGCTGTTCCTGTTCTTTTAGTGGTAACAAAGGAGTTTCAGTTCGAACTCCAGTGTAATGGAAGGGGCAGTAAGGTAAGCAAGTTGAACGACCAACTTGGAGACAGAAGTAGGGTCTCCTGGTGGCCTGTGCAGGTCATATCAGCAATATACCACCTTGCTGATATGTTCTGCATCCAAAGCGGCATTTTCTTAACTTGAGACAATGCATTCTAGAACATACACTTGAGCCTGAAATATCACTGGACGCCAAGGAAAGACACCTTGAAGTCCACACCACCCTAGGATCCCAGGCACCAGTTACAAATTCTTTGGAGTGTTATTGTCTGAAATTATTACTTGGCTTATTCTTTTCTTGTGAGAAATGCTTTTTTTCTTGCTGGAATATTTTCTGCAGCCGCCACTTGCTAGAGACACTAAAAATTGCCAATGCCAGTCACCGAGTTGCTTTGCACAAAGGCACTGATTCAGTCGGTCTCATCTCCAGAGCACATCGTGATTAGTGGCGGCAGCGGTGCTTCAGCACTGGGCGGGCTGGAGAGTGCAGCAGCGCCGCGCAATAACTGTTGCCTTTCCACAACGTTAAACACCGCGATGTGCGGAGTGGACATAGGCGAAGTGGGGAAATACGAATGGGTGGCATCAGAGGAGTTGGGTTAAGACTTTTTTAATGCGTAGCAAGAGAGGATGAACTCGGTAAATGAAAGAAACAAGTACTTATATTATTATAAGACTTGAAATGTGAACTCAGCTCTTCTGCTTGTTTTTGAAAAGATTAAAGCTTTGTGTGGCTGCTTTTCCAGATGTTTTATAATACTTGTAAAATCTGGTTTGGCAAAAGACTTTTGATGGCAAAATGATATATAGAAGACCTCATTTACAGGAAATGATATCATTCTGGTACAGTTTGCAGAAATCCCACAATAAACCCAGCTTGGTGCCACAGCATATTAGTAGACTATTATGCTGGATTTCATCTGGAAAACATGAGTCTGTCTTTGCACATTGTGGGGGCAGTCAAGATAATTGCAAAGTGTCCAGCTGTTTCAGCTGAACACCACCGTAGCTATGGGAATCTTTTTCCAACCCAGAAAAGGGATATAGTGTTAACTTGCAAACAGTGAAAATTGCTGAAAAATGAAAGGAGAGGAAACCTGATATTCGGAGGCTAGTAACTGCTGTTGGTTTGTATTATTAAAGCTGTGGTGTTTGGACAACGTGGGATGGGATGAGAAACAAAAGGATTAATCACAAAGACGGGATGATAAAGAGCAATTACCTTTGATGTCATTTCCTGTAATTAGACTTAGTCTTAAGGGTTTTGAAGATCATCAGAAATATGAAAACTTGACTCATAACCTGTATTATTTAGTGTACTTAGAATTTTGTTGTAGTGCTCGTTTTCTGTTAGCTTAAATATCTAGCTATATGTATTTATTTATAGATATACCTATCTGATAGTTTTCGTAATCCATTGTAAATTACCTCTGCCAGTCAATTAGTCAGGCAGGCAGGAAGTCCCACCCTGGCAGAGCATCAGTGTAAGACTCTTCTTTCTCAATTTTCCCTCAGACACACCATCCTGAGAAGCCACTTTTTCCTACCACAGGAAGCCCAAGAGAACACTATAGCTAGCAGTCTGACAGCCAAACTGAATCCTGGCCTTTTGTATCCTGCCAGGTTTGAAAAGCTGGACATCACCCCTAAAAGTGCCCAGAAGATAAAGCCGGTGCTTGAGCGGTGGATGGCTGAGGCTGAGGCCCGCCATCGAGCAGGTATGCAGAACCTTACCGAGTTTATCGGAAGTGAACCATCCAAAAAGCGCAAGAGGCGTACCTCATTCACGCCACAAGCCCTTGAGATCTTGAATGCCCACTTTGAGAAGAACACGCACCCCTCTGGGCAAGAAATGACAGAGATTGCAGAGAAACTGAACTATGACCGGGAAGTAGTTAGAGTTTGGTTCTGCAATAAGAGGCAAGCACTGAAGAACACAATTAAACGTTTGAAACAACACGAGCCTGCGACAGCAGTTCCTATGGAGCCTTTAACAGACTCTCTGGAAGAAAACTCCTAAAAACAAAACAAAACAAAACAAAACCACACACAAAAAAACCCGCACCAACAGAAACGTAACCATTCGAACTCTGTGAAAATATCTGTTCATCACCCTTGTAAGTAAAAGACTGAGAAAACTACAAGAAGGACAGAACAGTTTATAAATGTCCGTGGGTTTTCCTATTTAAAAAACAAAACAACAAAATACACAACACTTTGTGTGTGTGTCGTAGAATTAGTTCCCAAAAAAAGAAAAAGCCAGTTTTTTTAAATGGACTTAAAGTAAACCAAATAACTGCTTACTTTTTTTCTGTATATTATGAAAATGTGAACACATTTTAAGGAAAAAAAAAAAAAACAAAACAAAAAAGAAAAAAAAACTTTTATCTGTTTAAAAGCGAATACAAGCCTGCCACCTGGAGGAGTGATTGTAGCCTTTCAGGTATCAAGTGCTGATTCACTATGAAAACTATTAACCAAAGTCAGAAACATGGCATTGCAAACTAGATTGTTAGTCTACTCTTTTACGAGTGTAAAATTGTGTTACGAATTTTTACATTTGTATTTTGCAAAGAGGAAAACAACAGGATTAATTTCTCTCATCCTTGCTCGCACCCCCTGCAGGTGTGTACAAAGAGGTGTTAAGCCATTCCATAGTGGTCACCTCCTTTTCTTTTCTTTCCTTTTCTTTTAGTCAACAGTTTTGCAATCTCCAAGTGTTTGGGTGCCAAAAATAATTTATTTTTACTGTGATTTGCGGGGTCTGGTATTTCTCTTCTAAGGGTGTATGTCTTGGTTTGCATTTCTATTTTTTTTTTTTCTGATTCTTTTTGCTGCCTCCCCCCTTCCAGCTCATTCTCCACCCCTTCCCCAAACACATATAACCCAGTACTGTTTGAAGATTCTTAAAAAGAAAAGTGAAATCTGAACACTTTTATATTGATATGCTGAAATGCAATAGAGGACAAAGAAGGATTAGGATTCTGTCTGATGAACTGCTTATTGTCGACTGTGTAGCTTGGGATTTCTCTGTCCTTTGGCCATGAACCTGGAGAGGTTACCAAAACTCATTTTGTAGTATAAATATAAAAACTGCACACTTGGTTCAGTACTGCATCTATATTATGGTTCTATTTAAAGTAATTTCTCTCCAAAGTCTGCTAGCCAAAGAAATTTCTTGAGATTCTGATGAAAACAAACGGACAGGCCGAGAAGCGATGAGGATGCTTTGGACATAGTTATGTCACTATGGACTGTTTCAATGGTAGTGCTTTGTTCCTTCTGCCTTTTTTTTTATGTCATCCCGATATTGATGTTTGCCCTGTTGACCTCTTCAGTAGGAGGATGTGTTTCTGCAGGCGTTTGCTGTGACCATTGGCTAGGCTAAGCAATCAGGATATAGGGAAACCCATTGAATACCTTTTGGGAATAGTAAGGTGGGTCACCTGCAATATGTTTCAGGTGAATTGATTTTCCTGTAAAGACAACTTATCTCTGTGTCTTCCGTTTTGATTGGACAAGCATCTTCTAAAATACTGTGGTCATTGGACCTATGAGTATACCAAGGCTCAGAGGGAGAGAAAGGTGTTGAAGGTTCTCGATGGGGTATGAGCTGACCTGTGAAGGTCACCTGCGATTTTGATCTTCTGCTGAGTTCTGCTCCAGCCTTTGGGGTTCAGCCCACTGTTGTGCTATGTAGAAGCTGCATCTTGATCAGGACTTTCCAAAAGATAACATCGGTGATTTGGTTCAGCTCACTGTAGAGGTGGTAGAGTACAATTCTGCTGGTATAACTCCTGATTGTGTTCCCTGACCTCAGGATGGTTGTACTGGATTTTTGCTGGTCTACCTGGGATGTTGAAGGAGGTTCCCGAAGTGCTGGAGTCCTCACATAACACCTCTCTCACAGAGTTTTCATGAACTCAAGGCTATATCCAAAACTTAGTGAAAGAAAGGGACTTCCGTTGATTTCACTGGGCTTTGAATCTGGCCCTCGCTATTTTATTAATGGGATTTGCCTTGTAGAATGGGGTATTTGCTGCTTGGCTGGTGGAGTTTTAAGGCTTCAGAGACCATCATCTTTGCCAGAAACTGCCTCTAAATGTGAGCACTCTCAAAGGTCAGGGTTGGAGAGCACTGAGGATCCAGTACTCCGGGCTGGGCTCACGTCCAGCAAATGCATTTTAGGCTTTAAGCTGCAGCAGGGTATGTTTAAGAATATTTTCAGTATTGCTTTTATGAGGAGGAGAGTGAGAATTATTATTGACTTTTTTTCTGACTGTTGATATATAAATATCTGCCATAGGAAAAAACATCTCGGTAACCACAGGCAAATTGTGAGGAACAAAAAAAGATGCTTTACCCAAGCTGAAGTAAAGAGAGTCTCACAGCAACATCTGCCCCTCTGGGTTTTCGTTTTTCCCTCTCTATCCACAGATACCTATATCCACAGATATATCTATACCAAATCTATACAGATATATCTATATCAAATCTATACCAAACAGCCCTAAACTTGTGGCCACAATTCAATTTACATAAAATCAGGAGACCACCCAGAAGCCAACAGGGGAACAGGGAAAAACAGATGGTATTTGGAAGCAGACGCTCCTGAAGTCCTACCCGTGTCTCCAGTCCGCTGCTAATTGTCCAGTCATTAATGCCACACACACGATTACCTGTTCAGCCAGCCTTGAGACCGTACACCCCACCACCACCCTCCACACCCTTCATCAACAGCCTGAGAACAAAACTGTCAACCATTCTTTGCCTAAAAACTAAATTTCCAATTCTCCCAGGGACTGCTCTAAATTTGTGAAGAAAAATCCCCCAAGAAGAAAAGTTAACTAAACAGTGTATGAAAGATACTAAATGTTTAAAAATATGCTGGCAGCGGTTACATAAGCCCTTTTCTGTTCCAAAGTACATATCGGAAGGATATAACTAGGACAGTGAAAATGTAAAATAAATATAAATCGCCAGCTTGGAAGAAAAAATGATGTTCATCCCACAGTCTTAAAACCATTCATGTGCAGTGATTTTTTTTACAGTTTTCTAATTTTGTATTATGTTTTGTAAATTATTTATAAAGTGTTGTAATGCTTCTTATATTAATTTTTTTATAAACAAATTTTTGCTATGAGGTGTAAATGGTGCCTGAACAGATTCTTAGGAAGATAAATGATGTGTGAGTCATACATCTTTGGGGGGCCATAAATATTTTGTTTTATTCTGTTACTGGCAACATTTCTAGTTTCCATTTGTAAACAATTTTCATGTATTGATTACATTTGAATACCTTTTAATTTTGCATGTGACGAAAAGATAGATTGCTACCAGCAAATGAAACAAAAGTCTCTTCAGTCATATGTGAAGGTTTAATGGTTTTCCAATTTATTGATCATTGAATTTTTTTGAATATATATATATAAAATTATTATTTGAATTGTGAACCAAGGATTCACTTACTGTTCTGATTTTGTCTTTTTATGTTTTTCACTAAAAAGCTGTTTTGGACAGTTGAAGAAATCAAATGCATTAAAATGGTTCCAGTTTCTTTACGTTATTACTGAAAGAAAAAAAAAAAGAAAAAAAAAGAAAAAAAAGAGAGAACAAGAAAGCAAAAAGGAGCTAGGAAGGAACAAGTAGAGGCGTATCAAAGAACTCAAGCTATAACCAAAAAGAAATATGTAAAATGCCTTTGCTCGTCTTCTCAATGCTGGACCAAAGCTCAATGTATGTAGGTATATGCACATTGTATAGATATGGCTAAATGTTGCTGACAATCTCGCAATACTAAACTGTTACTATTAAAAAAAAAAAAGAAATACAAAAATAAAGCTGTTCATCAGTGTTTTACCTCAGCACTCTACTTGTACCCAGTTATTGACCAACATTCAAATAAGAAGATAAGAGAGGAAATTTATTTCCATGTCAATGTTTGACTGTAAAATCTGTTTGGAAAACATTTTGTAATGAGCTTTTTGTCATGTGGTTTGCTTGTTTCCAACTTGAGATTATGTGGGGCACATTTGTTTATTTATTGTTAAAAAGTGATATTATTAATTATTATTATTACTATTATTATTATTATTATTATTTTTGTCCTATGTGCTATAATCTACAGAATGGTCACCAGGGTCACTTATGAAGCACTGCAAAGAGATCTGTTTTTCCATGCATGGAGCATGCAGCGGGAAAGATGGCAGTACAAAATGGACTGTATTGTGTTGTTAAAAAATATGAATAGTTACAAAAGGAGTTGATGTGGTGGACTTGTGACCAAGAAACCAAACTGGATATTTAAAAGCTCCTTACTACTCTGACTTTGAAACCAAAGCTGATTTATCTGCACAGGTTGCTTAACATGAAGAAAATAAAAAAAAACTGACAAAAACTGTACCTAATCTAGAGCAATATCTGTACGGTCAGTAAAGCTGCACTTTGTGTATTTCTTAACAGCTTCAGATCTGTCACTTTTAATTTGTACCATAAAAAATAAAGAATTGTTTGACATGAAAAATAAGCTCCTTTCATGTGTTTGTCTTAAATCTCATGCATTATTCACATGATCAGAGCTCATGTAATTTCACATCAGTTCAATACAAAAATAGTTAAATGCTCAAAAGAAAGGAAGAAAGAAAATCCGTTTCCACTGTGGAGCATCACTTTATCTGCAAAACTAAACACTGTTTCTGTACCCGGAGTGGGCATGTACATTGGTGATGTCTTATTTTCTCTACAGATATGCGGAGTAGAGGATCTGCCTAAGGAATATCATGGAATCACTCAGGTGAGTGCGTATTATCCCCCAAGCCAAGTGGAGCAAAGCACAGGTGAACATGAAGGCCAGAAACGGTGCTTCCACAGCTCCCAGAACAAAGCCCCGGTAAGTGACGGAAGGGGAGTGTGGTAGCGAGCTTGGGTCAGCCTTTCCAATGATTTCTCTTGCATTTTTGCAAAGCTCATGAGGTTCGTTCCTCATTTCTTTCTGTAATTATGGTATTAGGTAGCAGAAATGCCTGTTTTTCAGGCCGTTTGCATTGAGTCATATTGAGTTCTGTCTAAATAAATGATTCTGAAAAATCAACACATTTTGAGAAATGAATTAGTTGTATTATAAAATTGTTTTGGAAAAAACAGGCTAGAAAAAAAGCTCTGACAATATTAGAACATTGAGTTTGAGACTTGGGAACAAAACTTCTGCAAAGCCTTTTTCCTTTCATTTTGTTAAATACTGTTTTACATTTCCAATACCACCTGTTAAATAATGAAAAATGAAAACAAAATAGAAAATACAGGAAGTACCTGGGATATTTATTTATCCTGAATTTTTCCAGATTGGAATTTCCCTTTTCCATGCATTTTTTTACTGCATTTTATAGGATACATAAGAAAGATAAAGGAAAAAAGTAAGTTTCTTGTAGACATGGTGATCCAGGCACCGTAAGTAGGGCAAAGATGATAGAGGTATAACCTTTTGTTAGGCCAGCTAGTATATGTGGAAAAAGTAGAAAAGCTTTGAAGTGCCCAAATCCTCCTCTGGCCTGAAACAAAAGCATCTGAATCCAAAGGTAAACAGAAGCTGAGAACAAAGAGAAAGAGGGCACTGGGATACCATGGTCATTTGAAGTCGTATCTTAGTACTACCTACACTGCCATTTCTTTGTATCATCGGCTAAACCATCACGTGCCTGCTTCATTTCAAAAGCAGTGATGACAGGTTTCCAGACGCCACCTACACCCAGGGAGTGCCAACACCATTAATCCCGCAGAGGGATGCCTTGGGACTGAGTAGCCTTTACCTCTGCCCACTGGTAAATACCTGCTCCGCAGCATACCTCTTGCGGATATAAGGATAGCTTAGCATGCTACAGATGTATGGGGGTATCAGGATTACACCAGCTCCTCTAGGCATCATGTCTCCACACCATGGTCTAACAGCCGTACTTCAAACTCACATAATTCATCTGTTTGTATGATACGAGGATGTGGAGAATGTCCCTTTGTGCTTTCATATCAGCGACTAAAATCTGAACACGTATCTTTTCATTCAATAGTGATAAGGCAACAAGGAAACATTGGTTAGAGGCTTTTCCCCCTACCCTGTTTAAAAATGCAAAATTTTCTCTTTGGATCATACTATAGGTATTTTAGCTGTTTCATAGGCACATGACCCTACCTAGACATTACTTAAATGACCCTGGATCTATTTTGTCACAAGAAATGGTGACTTTGCAGATTGAATCAACTATGTTCCCATTGATCACTGAAAGCCCAAAATAGATCCTCCCTTCAAGCCACTGAAAGCTGACTATAAGAATTCACACCCCTTACTGGCTGCTTAAAAATCAAATTTCTAGAGCTTGGATATGACAGTACTTCAAAGCTCCCTAAGTGCAACGTTAAGGACAAAGAGCTTTAGAAGCACAATTCTTTCCATGTCCTCTCTTTTTTACTTCTTGCATAAAAGAATATACGTGCAATATTCTTGATAAATGATAAACTCTGTCTGTGCCTTGCCCCTCCCTTAAGACAGGTGTGATGGAAGGAAAGCTGGTACTAAGATCAGAGAACTACACAGGGAAGACATGTTTTTATAAGGCCTATTCCCTTGTGCAGGTCCCTTAGACTGGTCACAGTCTAAATCTATAGCTGGGAGAAAAACTTGGAGTATTAGCAGGGCTTTGGTAAGCAAAGATTCTCTTCTACTGACTTAAACTTCAATTAAACAAGCACTCAGGAAGCAAAATGCACTTATCAAGAGGGAAGGTTCTCTTGGGGTTTGTTTTTTAATCTGAGAATTCAGATTTAATATGAATCACTCCCATATGAGCTCGTGATGTTCTTGAAAAT
The DNA here is from genome assembly GCF_964195595.1 of Calonectris borealis. NCBI lineage: Eukaryota > Metazoa > Chordata > Aves > Procellariiformes > Procellariidae > Calonectris > Calonectris borealis. Next base: position 114,621,178 of record NC_134313.1, on the reverse strand, counting down.
AATTGAGAATTAAAGAGTTGGAAGGGTTTTTTTTCCTTCTCTCTCCCTCTGCTCTACAGACCTGGAGGTTTGTTATTTTCCTCGTTTACAGTCTTTTACTGTTGTGTTTTGCCACATTATGGACAACAGTGGTCAGGACTGAGCAGAGAGTCACCAGGTAGCTCACCAGCAATGACCCTGTTTTTTCATCCAGACCCCAAATGCCCTGATTTCTCCAGAAATGCCAGCAGCAGCCTTGTCTAATCCACTAAAGCAGTTGCAGGGAGGGCATGTACCGGCTCATGTAATACTGAGTCTTTCATTTTATTGTGTTCATAAGGACACTGAACTCCCTGTATCATTGCATGATCGCTGGCCTCACGTCAAAACACCAGCTGACTTCTCAGCCCAAGAGCTGTGTGTGTGATCACACGCACCCTCAGTGTGGGTACGTCTTGGTTCAGGCCACAAACACACACACAAGCTCAAGGGACAGCAAAAACTGGCTTTGGCAGTACTAAAGCTGTGCTATGGACTACGTGAGTGGGCCAGTCCTAAAAGAACACGAGAGATTCTGGTTTTGTGGAGCAGCAGCTCGAAATTGTGACATGGTCTCCACCAGCACAGCATCAACAAGCTTGTCACGTCTGGACTCGCTTCCTTCTTTTTGGACACCACATACTGCTGGTGTTCAGCTAATGAGCTCTTGGCTTTCAATTAACAAAAATCCATGCCCCAGTCCAGTCTATCCATCAATACCATCAACAGGAAGATTTCCCACCTTGTCTGTTCTCTCTCACTGATGGTCCCAGAGTAATCCCTCAAACGGTGCCAGCATGCTGAAGGTCTTAGAGGGCAGTGAGTAAGATGGTGACACTGCACACATCTGAATCGTGTGGCAATTTGCAGTTGATCCCGGGGGAGCCAGCATTGCCCCAGCAGCTGTGGACTCCCTGGCTACAGTGTGTAACTTCTGCACACCCACCCCTTTTTTTTAAATTCATTGAAGAACTTGTGCTGACATTCATTCATTCCTGCTAGTTTTTAATGCTATTAATTTTAAACATCTCATGTTCTCATGAACTGTTGATACCTTTTCTCTAAAATCTATAAACTTGTCTTTTAACTATCAACTGAAATGAAAAGGAGACAAAGCTATGAAGATCCTTTAACTTCTTTTTGAAAAGAAGGCACTCTGGTGTTTTTTACCATCTTGCTTCTGTCCTTTTGACATTTTCAGTTCAATTATGTGTTCTTAAACAGAGGAGCATGAAACTATCCCCAAAATTACCCCTCAATTCACCCAGGTTAAGCTATCTGAAGGGAAGCAGTTATTTCTTGAATAGCAACAGCTATTTTCAGTTACTAGTTGTGGAAACTAAAGCCACTGATCTTCCAAGTGCATTATGTAGATAACTTTATTTGCCCAACTAGTGTTATTGATGTTTTGATGCTACCTTCATAGATACATTTAGTGACATGTGTAAGTCTTCACAGGATTGGACCTACCCTAGGCATTTGTGAATCGATACTCATATTTATCACTTTTTCTAGCTCATCCATCAGTAAATCTTGATATGTCCTTTATTATTTTTGAAACACAAACAACTCAGAGGGGACTGTATCTCAACAAGAAAGGTATGTGCATATGCCTTCTAAAGTCAATACAGCTATTGTTTCTGGCTCAGCAGAAAGCTGCCAGAAACACTTGCTGCTGAAGATAATCTAGGGGGAGAACACTGGGGGAAACAGGATAAATGCAAGAGCACAAGACATTAAATATTTTAAAAATACTCTCTGTTGTTCCACTGCATTTAAGATCCTTCTTTCTGAAGGTGCCCTAACAAATTCACATACTGACCACTAATAAGGAGAACTTAAAGCAGCACCATTTTGTGCCTGCAGTATACCTAATCACAAGCATGTGCATCAGCAACATGACTCTAAGACTTATCAGCTAGTCTGGGGATCAAAACTCACCAGGTGGTCTATACATCCAGAGTGAAGAACACAAAGAGCAGGGATCAAAAATCCACACTGGCATATGCACTTTACAGGTCATGATATCTTCAAAGAAATTACTTAACAGGTAATACATAATAAAGACCACATCTGAGAAAGGAAAAGACAATACTCACAGTCATTTGGTTTTTTTTAAAAAAAAAAGAAAGGAAAAAAGCACAGCTGACAGAATATGTTTCTTGCTAAGATGTGTTAGAACAGCCATACATGGTAATAAAAGCCTATCAATTGCTTGGTATCAGCTGAGCATACACTCATTGTACATCAAGCTTATGAGGAGTCTGTATTATTTATAACATACTTTCTTCTGCTGTGGTTAAAGGTGTGATATCAAAAGCAGGTCCTGTGGCCCCAGACTTCAACTCAAGACAAGAATATGACAAGTTACATTTATGTCTGGAAATGGCTTGAATTTCATGCTAAAATTGAAACCTGATCATTCTAAACAAGTTAACATTTTTTAAAAGATAAATGTTGAGCCTAAGACTATTTTACTGGAATAATAGAAATAATTTTCCTAAAACTAATTTAAGACCTCTTTGATATGTAATCATTCATGGTTTTTAGAGAGCAGGAAGGTAATGTCCATTTTCAAAGAATCACATGGCATAGTTATTTATTTTTTGATTGTGCACAGCTTGATTTTTTCCATTTTAATTGTATCAACATACTGTAATTCTGTAATATTTAAAAGTGAATGTGCCTATATACAAAGCCAGCATCTCCAGCCTAGCCCAATCTTGTCTCAGGTAAGCAATCTGTTCTGCGAGTATTTAAATGTTTACATAGCCGTGTTAGCTTGGTATCATAAAGAAACAACCCAATCCATGCTTGCTTTCTCTATCTACTTAGATTTCACACAATTTTAACCTCAATGCTTTAAAACATTGGCCAGTTTCAAACTAACTGACAGAAGGGAAGAAACCTCACAGATAACTAAGTGTCTACAGGTTTAATGAAAATAGCCTAGAGAAGAAAGAGGCAGATTAGGGTCCCAGGTGAGGAAAAGGCTGCAGTAAGCTCAACCCCTACTCAACACCAGAGAATCAACATGGGACAAGGAGAAAGAAAGTCCTTCTAAAATCCCCAGCTGTAGGAAAAAATATCACACTGAGCTCACAAGCCACCAGGAGATGTGCATCCTAGGAAACCAGATTTCATTAGTCCTGGTGCTCACAGTTCTTCGTATTTTTCATGTGATTTACAAGCCCAGCCACCAATGCCTCAGAACATGCATACCAGCAAGGACTAGTGGGCTGTCTGGTCTCACATCCTTCCTTTCACAAAGCTCACTGCTAACTTCTTCAGAGAAGTAAATCTTGCAGGGGTGCATTTAAATTACAATAAATGGGCACAACTCTTTTCCCAGCACAACAGGGAAGCCTTGGCTTCCTTTAAAACTGTTCCTTACTGTACAGACTGTGTACTGTCTTTAAAACAAAGCAGTCTGTCATGTCCATTTCCAATACAGCAGTTATATTGTAATTTAGGATGAAAAAAAATCTCTAGCTGAAAAAAACATTCCATTCTTTTTGCACTGGGAAGGTGATTAAAAGAAGGGGGGAGAGGAAAATAGCCTCTCAGTAGAAACTGTTTATGAGGTATTGTATTAGAAAGTCTATTTTTCTGGCTCAGGGTTTAAATCGGAAAAATAGGTTACTTGTGAACACAGGAAAGAAATAAACACAACTTTTCATTAATTAATTTAACAAAATCTGCAGCAGATTTGAGGCCATTTTTGTTCGCTACTGTCGGCAAGATTTTGCACACTGGAAGCAGCCTATTTAAACTGGGGGGAGATGTTCAAGTGTACAAGATTATAGGTTTACCTTAAGTGGCTTTGTTGCTTAGCTGCTTGAGTGTTGGTTCCAGAACTGGACAGGATTTGGACATTTCTTTTCAATGCTTTCCTCTTCTTCTAATGCTCATCTGCTTTCAAAGAAGCTCTGAAGCTCACTGCCTTCAGCACCTGTGCAGTAAAATGGGTTAAAGGCGGCCAGCAAAGTCTATATCCAGTTCAGTTTATCAGAATAAAGATTGATCATGCTTGGCAGTGAGGCTTATTGCTCTCTCCCGAACCCACCCATCCAAAGAGGAAAACATGTGTCCTACCACGGAGCATTGTACAAACCAAACGTACTGCAAGGCTAAGTGAAGCCACACCAACCTTACAGGCAGCTTTCTGCACTGGGGGTGCATCTTCAGCTCATGAAGTAATAAACCCCGTGGCTGGAATAGCAACCCCTGCAACGCAGGCAGCCAGAGCCTAGCTCTTGAAGCACAAGGATACTTCAATATGCCAGCAGGGAGATATGAATAAGGAAGCAGTGTGTCAGCCACTGCTTTCCTTTGCCTTTGACGTCTACAGCGCAACCTGAACAAGTCAAAGACTATGAATATAGCTGGCAGATGCAATTTACAGTCTTCCCCAACACCCTGATATTCAGATCAACTAGGCAACAAGTTTCAGAAGATGATGATCCATAATTTTCTCTTGGCGTAGGCAAATGTGGTCTGCAAGCATCTGCAACAGTGGAATTGGCTGCTAGGCCCCTTTCTCATCCCTATCTCCAATTGCCAAAGGTAACTGACTCTTCAGATCTTCCAGCAGATACTCTCTTCTTCTCATTCACTAACTCATTTCAGTGGAGACCTCAACAAACCTCAACAAACACTTAGTATTCCAATTTTTTAAGCTAACCTGCTTCTCTATGACTGAAACAGGTTGAAGAGCAATCACACAAGCTGCTCCAACGGCAAAGGTGCAAAAAGAAAGGAATGAGGAAAAGGCTGAACACAGAAATGTCATCCATGAGCACAGCTGGATCCAAAACCTCACCCCATCCAACCCCCCCAATAAGCAGATAACTCTGAGCAGATTCACTGCCTCAGAGTTTCATCATGTCCTTTAGGGAGATTCACACCACCTGTGACTGTGCTTTGAATTTTCTGCTCTCTTACATCCTCTCAGTAATATTTAATCTTTTTTTTTTTCCTTTGGCAACATGAAAATTATGCCATATCTGTTGTGAAGAAAGATAATTATTTGTTTGAGGACTGACTTGCCAGAAATACCTGTATTTTTGTTAATGAACCTCAGAGACTTTCCTCTAAACAAGGAATTCTGTGAGAAAAAAAGGTCTGAAATGTGTTCTTGTTTTTCATATCAATATTGAAGCAGTTTGCCCTTTTTCTTTATTAATTTTTTACCATTATGACATGACCAAATCCTTCCTTTGCCTCTCAATCTCATAAATTCTAATTTAAGCTACCATTCTGGTGAAGAGGAAAAATTAAAATTCATTATTTTTATTTCATAAGGTAAGGTGGCCCTAGACATGAGCACATCTGAGTAGAAAGCCAGCTGTTGACCAGCTAGTACATGCCCTGCTACCATGCTGGGAGGAGGTTTACTGCACATGTGAAGTATCAGACTGGTAGAAAAATCAAGATCTTTCTCACCGATGCAGTAGAGCACATAGAAGAAGAGAGGGGGGAAAAAAAAAAATCAAACTCTATACCCCTACATAGACCTTGTCCTTCCAATTGAGACTCCTGATAGAGTGCAAGCTACTACCAATGTAACATTTTTCCTGTTACGGATACCGTTCTACTTTGAGCCTGATTTGTCATCAACAATTCACCTCACATAGGACACCAAATGGTGTCCCTCATGTGAAAACAACTTGTAAACTAATAAATAAGAGGAAGAGATATTTCATAATTGATAATGAAATGGAGTAAAACCAGTAACCTTGGCAGGAGACATTCTGCATCTTATTAGCAATTGCCAGAGCCAGTCATCCATCCTCCTTACATCCATTTCCTGAATGTGTTACATCTCTTGAATTTATACTGCTCTGGCATCAAACCATGAACATCACATTTCTGATGTCCACTGTCTTGCAGTCTAAATCCAGCAGACTTTGACCCTCCTACCAACAACAGCCTCTTTGTCTTTCCTACATACAGATATATATGCTTCTCTAAATTTTCCACAAAAGTCTAGCTGTAGAAATATTTGTGGGTTCAATAATTTTATTGATCTTGGTAGCCTCAGGTTGCATAGTGCCTGAGCACAACTGGAGTTTATGGACTACTGGCATGAGGTATATATTTTAGAGTTCTCCTTAGAAGCTAGAGGAAAAATGAGGGCTGTATTATTCCTTCTACAGGTTTTATGGTGGAAAAAAGTGCATTGTAGACAATGATTACTCAGTATGTTGTGCAAAAATCATTGCCAGGGACCAAAAAATCACCTCCTATACAGTGTTGTTGGCAGTACAATAAACATTCTGCACGAGGCTTTTTATAAGTAATATTAATCTTTCCTGCTGGAGTTGGCCACTGTTAATGCACTGTCATGGTAAGGCTGTATGTTTAAGCCATTCAGAAGTCCTCCCATTTTAAATAAACTATTTTTCAAGTATCTTCCAACCAAACCAATTGCAACTACATTTCCTTTTTGCATCTTCCAGAGACTTAACAGCAGCGTTTAGCCTTTGGAAGAGATGCAAGATTAACCACATTTACCATGTATGTATATGTATATACATATTCACACAAATGCAAATGAGCATATACATGTTTATGTGAATATATGTATTTGTGTATTTTTATTTTTATATATATACACACATTAACATGCCATAGATGTGGATATAGATACATAAAACTTTTCATTGTGGCCATTGTAGCCACATTTGAATCCATTGCTGAATGAACAGTTGACCAACTTAATCTTTTTCTAAAAAAATGCCTTGCTATGTTATTTTTGGCTTCAGTGGCATTTTAAAGCACTCACCCCTAAATTAGAATTGGCGATGTTTCAGGCTTCAGAAAAAGGTTAGCATTCACTAGTCTCCAGAACAAGAGCAGCCTGTTCCCTGAGATAATACCTTCCTAACAATTTTTCTTAATGTGTTTGTGTATTTTAAAGGCTCAGCAGCAACAACAGGGGAACAGGTCAAGTATTTTTGATGATTTCATTCATTACACCACACAGCTAATTGTTTTGGAAGGTTTTTTTTTTCCTTTCATCTTTTCATTCTGCACAAATATGGATTGATGTTTTTTCTTCTGCATTGCCTGCAGCAAAGTGAAATGCACACATAAAATAACCATATAAAAGTCTAACAACTTTTTTCCAAAGTGTTTTCTTACACATCCTCCTGTAAGAAAATTCACAGAGGTTTGTTGTTGGGGGTGTGGCGGATGTTGCAAGGCGAGGAGGGATAGGATATTTATACACCTGCCTAGATTCAGAACAGTTTTAAAATAATAAAACATCTTATAAGCAGCTGCAAGGAAGGGAGTGAGCAGGACAGAATTTGGATTCTGTGAGATTAGACTATAAGCAGTGTCAATGGTTGTAAACAATAAATGAGACTTGAATGAAAACTAGAAAAAAAAATATTTCTCAGCATGTGTGTTGAAACTCACTAGTGAATTTTAATTAATGACCTTTCTGTGTTTGCTTTCTGAAGACATTTGGGAGTTTGAGCTGCAGTGCCATCTTTAATGTCCAAGTCTAAAACCTGAATAACCACTTACACTAAGTTTCAACTGGCGGATGTACTGGCTACTTTGAGGGATGTTACATAAAGCACAAATAAGATAGTTAGCAGAAGCATCTCTCTGGGGTGCAAAAGAAGCCAGCTGCACACTCAGAGTTCAAATTCAGAAGGGATCTGGTTTCCTTTCAGATGCGGTGGAAGAGTCCAGTTCAGTGGTGAACAGCAAGTTATGTTGTGAAATGGATGCAATTCAAACATAAATTATCCTGTCAAGATAGCCTGTCACTACTAAAAATTACTTGAAGCAATCTGCACTGGTGTTGAATGATACAGGCTGTTGGTTATTTTCCACTACCCAATACAATCTAAAGTAATAGAGCTATTTACATGAAAGTACATGAATTACTTTATTTAGCTCTAGGAACACTGACATTTTCTCTCTGAACAACCACTTGGAAGGTTGTACAGTTGTATCTGCAGCCCCCAAAGCATTAAAACTCTTTGTGTTTGCATTTTGGCAGGGCACCCCCGGAGAAGAGCCCTATGTATTCTGCTCCCCCTTTGCTTCCCAGAAGGGCAGATTGCCCTGTTATCTTTCTCCAAAAGCCTTTACAGTATCTTCCTTGGCACCTCCCCGCACAGGCGAGTACAGGGTACGCCGCTGCAGCACTCACGCAGCAACCACAACCCAGAGCACCAGTGACTGCAACCCTCTCAGATCATCTCGAGGCATTTACGGTTTCCCCCCTCTCTTTCCCAAGGGAAGAAGTCACTATAATCTTGGGCCAGACCGCACCTCTTGGCACCATGAACGCAACGTTCAGATGAACACAAAGTGAGCCGTAACAGGTCTTTGGGGGCTGAACGTCTGACAAACTAAAGCATGCATCTACTGATTGTCTTTGTCAGCTCTTAGTAGACAATGTTTTAACATTTACAGGTAACTGAATGCTGCCATTTCCAATACGTTTACAGTAAGAACCTCTCTCATCATTAATTCTACAGACTTCTGTAGATGTTAAAATGGTGTTGACATTTAAAGCACACCAACTCTAGTACTTGCAACCAACACAGATGTCTGCATATTTGAAAAGAAAGTTCCACACTGCTGGCAATTATTCTGGTTTCTAGCATTCAGCATCTGCTTTGGTAGGTAATGTGTATGTGTGTATTAGCAAATGCATGGAAAACCGAAGAGGCAATTTCTGAGTAGTAAAAGAGGAAGTTTTGAAAACCAGTAGCTGTCTCAGAAGGAAGAGGTGGAGCAAAGATGGACCATCCTGGAGAACATCTATAGGGCTGGGAAGACGGCAGGCGGACTCCAGGAGTCGCTGGCTCATTTCTCTTCAAGGGGCAAAAATTCTGGCTGCATTTCAGGTTTTGTCAGTTTGATTTAGGGTTTATTTTCTCAAGGAAGTGAACTTGTGTGAAGACTGGTACTGTCAGGGCCCTAAGGGCACTAATAGACCTTACTGTTCCTGCCCAGCCCAGCCCTGCCCTCGGCTCCTCCCACCCCTGCCCATGGCCCAGGACCCTGTTTCAGCCCATCCCAGGGCCACGGTCCCTGCCACAGGAGTGCTGACCTGCAGCTCCCCATAGCCCTGCCCTGGCACTTCACCCCACCGAGCCAGCCCGACCTGCCAGCTAATGTCCTGGCACAGCCTCAAATCAGACTCATCACCACGAACTTACCTGACAACCTGGGCTGAGACCAGCTTCCCACCTCCCTAAGCCTGCCCTGCTCACCTCTCTCAGGGATGGTGGGACCAGTTGTCCTGCTAGCTGGATCATCCTCCTTCCAGTCCCTTAAGAAGCTGCTGCTCTGGCTGCCCCCTGATGGGTACTATGCAACGTTAGCTTCGCTTCGGGAGAAAGGCTCCATTGGAGAGGAGCACTCTGCAAATGTTTCACCTGGATCATCTTGGAGATTGGAGCCACCTGAGTGCTCAGAGGTGCTTGTTCTACAGTTAGACCAAGAAACCTTTGCTTCCCTAGGCTTATCCTGACCGTTTACATCAGAAATATATGTATCGTTAGACCCAGAGACAGGACTGAGCAAGAAGGCTTAATGAGGCACTGCATACTGGCAGAACAGTGTCCTGGTTTCAGCTGGGATAGGGTTAAATTTCTTCCTAGTGCTGTGTTTTGGATTTAGTATGAGGAGAATGTTGATAACACACTGATGTTTTCAGTTGTTGCTAAGTACTCTCCTAATCCAAGGACAGCTCCCGTGCCTACTGACTGAGCTAGGTACACAAGATGGGAGGGAACATAATCAGGACAGCCAGCCCAGCTGGCCAACGGGGTACTCCATACCATGTGACGTCATGCTCAGTATATGAATGGTAGGCATGATCCAGGAAGTAGTGATTGCTACTTGGTTATTGGTCAGTGTGGGTGGTGAGCAATTGCATTGTGCATCACTCATTTTGTATATTCTATCATTATTATTATTATTTTCTCTTTTCTGTTCTATTAAACTATCTTTACCTCAGCCCACGATTTTTTCTTACTCTCACCCTTCTGATTCTCTCCCTGTCCATCGGGTAGGGGGAGTGAGCGAGCGGCTGCGTGGGGTTTGGCTGCCAGCCAGGTTAAACCATGACAAACAGTAATCTTGGAGTGCATATTCTCAGACTATTGCAAACATGAAGTCAAACTCGTTAGCACAGCCTTCTGTTGCTGAGGTCATGGGAAGACCCACAGCAGAAAGAGCTGCAGCAGCTTAAGGTCTTGATTGCCCAAGAGCTGGTTGATACCATCTTACTGCTTGCTTTCTTTTTTGCATTGCATCCCCTCTCCCCCCTAAAAAAGTGTTTCAGCACTCTAGTTTCAAATAGCCCACGATTGTGGGTTTAAGTGTATGGTGAGGCAATACAGCTGAGTGCCTCTGAGAGCTCACAGATCCCAAAAGGGCTCACTCCTGCCTCCAGTACTTTTTCATGGCTGTTCCATCCTTCGCTCTCTCTTCTACCACCTCTGATGCTCATCTAATTGCAAGGTAAACTCACCCAGCTCATTAATCCAGGAGAAAACACAATGGGTCAAGGGCTACCTGAGTTAGTTTACTGAATTAGTAAATTGAATTTGGCTTACCATGCTATCAGAGAAGCATCACAGTTACAGACAAGATAAAGGATAGGGAGAATGGGACTGCTCCCTTTTTGTAGTAGTAAACTGCTAGATAAGCTTCTGTACATTGTCTAACCACACATAAAGGTGCCAGACCTGCCACTGATATGACTGAGGTCTAAGTTCATATTATAGACTTGCAAGAGCCTCCAACATAGGAGGAGGAAAACAGGCAGCTTGGGGCAATCAACTATTAAAATGCCCCAATTAACTTCACCAAATTTTGGTGTGCTCTGACCATGCTAGGATGAAGCTAGTGCATTTTATTCTACCTTTGCTACTAACTAAATGCTAGCACCAGGTCTGCAGTGCTGACATACAAGGCCTTGGTCCCTGCATTCCTGCAGCCCACACCTGTGGCGTATTGAGTGATCAGAAACATAGTTTTTGCTCTGCAGACAGAAGTCCTCAAAACAGGGGATGAGAACAGATTGGGTAAATAAAAGAATGAAATGTGAAGTAGAAAGAGAATAGCTGGGACAGGGTGGAGGGAAGGGAGAGTAAACATTTACAGCTATTTGGCAGCCTTTTTTTGAAACTCTGTTTTGCTTACACTATGAGGACTTAACTTACAGGTTAGTAAAGATAATTAGCAACCAGAGTTACTAATAAAATACCTTGAATTACTAGCACCTGTATGAGTTAGGATAAATTGTAAGGTAATTGTAGACATTTGCCAGACCAAACCTTTATCCGACTGGCTGTGACCACTTCACCTTTCCACACATATTTACTTTGTGTTCATTGAGTCATCAATTATTCCACTGAGACTATTTCTTTCTAGGTATGTCCCCCTGTCATACTTATTTGGCAATGCTAGAAGACCACAGTGCAATTCAGATTGCCTCTTAGTTGCAAGCAGCTAGTCCTGACCTAAACTGATTAAACAGATATTCTTCTAATTAAACAACTCACCTTTGGTGTGATACAAGGCAAGGAAAACAAATTGAAAGGATATGTACAAAAAAGCTCACGCTATCTTTTTGATCTTTTCTTTTCCCTGACTGCATACTGTATGGGATATGCCACATCTTATGCTTTGTGCATCCTTATGTAGGGATGATTGATAATAAATTAATAATATATTTTATCAAAGAAAGCATCTGAAGTTAAGCTCTGAAGTCAAAATGCAGACCTCTAACTGTGGCTTCTATCTGAAAGTGGAAAACACTTGCTCCTTCACTATTCATTTCAAAAGGAGCTCCTGGGGACTCAACACGCTTTTAAAATGATTTGGAAGTAGGAGACCTAAATGTGATTTAATTTTTTTAACAACATCTTGCTCTCCTTATCATAAAGATTGGTGCCAGTTGAACATTCTAGGTGCTGCGTGCAACACCTTGAAAAACACGTGACTGCTTGAAGTAATGAAAAATTTGACTACTGACTCTGGGGTGTCAGAATTTTGTCCAAAATGTCTATGCTCTCCACGGATACACTTCTACTTTTAGATTTGAAAAATGCGTAAGAAATCTTCACATAATACCTCCTCCTGCCTACACTGCAAAGTGCAGCAGCAGGAGGCTAAGGAATTTACAGAGCCAGTGATTCTGTGGAACAAGAAATGTATTTTTCATGTTAAGCTTGACTTTAAAGAGTGTGAGAAAATTTTGTTATGACTTTCTAAGCTATTGATGGTATGGAGGACAAGGAATTATTATCAGTGTACCCCTGAGAATCAGGAGACTGATTCTGATATCGGCTCTGCCTATAGTTGCAGCATCCCTTCTCTGTCAGGAACATAGAGCCTTGTACAGTCGCTCCTGAGTATACGTGAAGGAGACTTCGTCCACATGGAAGCATTATACACCATTCAGGCTGTAGGACAGCCGTAGTGTGGAAGTTGTGTCAGTGGCTCATATACGACATGTTACTCTGTGGAGACTCCAAGCACTATTGCCACCCTTGTCAGGCAGAGAAAGACAATAACTTGTGTATGCTGGTACCACGTGGCTGGAGTCCTGACACAAGCCTCTAGGCAAATGGTAATACAAATAAATAATAGTGGACAGGCGGCTTCTGAAAAAGAAGGGTCACCCTTTAAGGGACAAGAAATCAGGAGGTCAAGTCCTGTACAAATATTTAAAATCCTATTAGTATTTTGATGGCTGGGGATGTGATTGATTTTTGCTTTTATTTGTCCCCTTTCCATTAGCTTTTTAATCAAAATGAAATCTAATCACAGTCAGTTACTAGAGCTGTGCTGACAGATGGTAACTTGTTAAGCCATGGTTGTGTGATTGTGTTCATCATTTGCCCATACTCTGTGCCAGAGCCAGTAGCCCTCATCTGGTCTCAAAAGCTTTATTAACGTAACTCAATTTGGCTTAGAAATCACTCTGGCCACTTCTTTACCCCTACTGTGAGACATTATCTTATTTCAGGTTAAGTTAATAACTGACCAACTAAATATAAGACACTCCTTAAGCCATTTAAGGTTTGTATTGAAGGCTGGAAGATAAATGAGTTTAGAAGTAGTTTTGTTACACTGACACTAAGTAAATCACTACACTTTTCTGTGTATATAAAGTTTAAGTACACTTGAAGAAATGTCAAGTTACAGTGGTTCAAAATCATATTGTCCTTCAATCAAGCCACAGCAACAGGCTGAGTATATGCTCCTGTAGAGTAAAACACAACAGCTTAAATCTCCCTTTGCTAGTTAACTTACAGGTTAACCTGTTTCATTAAAATGTAAGCCACTGTGTGTTACCTTGAAGTCAGACTGACCTGTGGTCAGTTGGCACATCTCAGCTGACTGGGATAATCGGTTAAACCACTCACTATTTCAAAGTGGCTTCACGTGCTGAATGCATTAACCATTTCCATATTTTAACCACTTGAAGGTTGAAAGGCATTTCAATGTGAAAATTTCTCATAGCTCTAATAAGCTTGATTCTTTTGCAGTCTGCCTAAAAGCAGTGGAATTCACCTTTTGGAACAGATGCACAAATGGATGTGTCTTTGATGTGTTTAGAGCTACAAAAGTTTGATGTTTTCAATTAAAACAAGTGCTATTTACTTCTATACTTACGGGTAATAGAGCACTTTTGACTTTTACAAAGTGCATGTTATTAAAGCACTTTGCTAATGTACAAAGGCACTTTCATAAAACAAGGAAGAAAAGAAGCAGTCCTCTTTCAAACTGTCTCTGGAAAATGAGATGAAAGTAGAAAAAAAACTTCCGAGAAAAGAGTTCTTTAACAATAAGAGAGCTGTCTTCAGCTGTTCTCATGTATGATTTCAGTCATCATCTTTTTGCCTAGAAGCACTTTTATACACATTTGTAACAATTTAAACATATTCTATCACTCAAAACTTTTCACACAAGGGCTCTTCACCCTAACCTTTTTGATGAGGCCAGAAAACACTTATCTTGTGGTTTCCAAGGTATTCCTAAAATAGTACAATGGAAAAATAATACAGTATTGTTAGTGTTCTGGAGTAACTATTACTGATTTATTACTTGATATCATTATTGAAACTGTATGCGGACCTCTTACTTCTGTGCATGTCAGTTTGTTTATTTTCAGCAAATATTTCCTGTATCATGCTCTGGAATTGCAGTTTTCAGGAATTTAGGTCCTGATTCAGCCAGGCACAGGATGAGTTTAAGTCTTTTCTGAAGCCTTTTTCCTCTTCTACACTTCTTCTTGTCCTCTCTTGAATTTAGCACTGACAATGACAGAGTTCCATCACTCAGAAATTTGCACAGTCAGATCTACAATTCATAACTATCTGGTATGACATGCCTAAAAATTTAACTATTATGTTAGGTTTGTGGTGGCCAAGCTGAAGGAAGGACTGGTGTGTTTTTCTCCAAACATTTTCCTGTTAGGCCAAGAAAGACTTTTGTATTTCTTCTATTCCAAGTAAAGCTGAAAGACTGTTTTATAGAGGAGAAAAAAAATTATTTCCGACAAAATGCCTCTCAAATTGTGAGTGTGTCGAAAATGGCCAAGGAGAAAAAGTATTATTCTTCAGGTCATATAGCAATGTTTCCAGTAATGTGGCGTTTCTAATGGAGAAATCATCATCAGAGATGTTGTTACTTTTCTGCAAAGACCTTTGTGCAAGATGCTTAAAACCTCTTCCATTTCAGTTTCAGAATAAGGCAAAAGGATGGGCACCTTGCCCACTATCTCTTAAATATGTGTATTGCTTCTCATCTCTAAGAAAGGAGTTTTAACCTGGGAATGATGATTATACTGCATTATTTTGCCTCTGCAGTGGTACCTTCAAAAACAAAAATGCCCCATCTTAGTTTTCTGTTAAGAACCACATTCTGATGGCTTCTTCTTCACCTCTTGTCCCATCAGTCTTCCTGTCTCTGAATGATTTCTAGCTTTTCATTCTGTTGTGTTTTATTCTTTCATAAGCATAGATTTTTCATTTCTTCTCATTGGCGTAAGTAGTCAAATAAACAGAACAAACAGCTAGAACAGATGTTTAGTAGAGAGCATGTAGAGAGATAGCTAAAAAGGAGTTTATCTTGCAGGAGAATCCAAAAGCAAAGCGTAGCTTTTGGTAGCTGGACTTCTGAGGCCAGAGTCAAAAAACACCTTTTGGGGAAAGGATGCATTTTTATGCTTCTATGTGTGTGTAAGCATTTATTTATTTATTTATTTTTTGTAGAGTAAAATGTCATCTCATAAAAGCATCAGCTGCAACCAGAGATGCTATTACAGGTTTTGTATTATTAGCATCCAAGAGTGCTGGGGGTGAGGAAAAGGTGCAGGAGCAGCAGGGGACTGTTGCCATAAACAGGATTTCACAGAGCCATGGGTCTTTCAGAGACATCTCCAGCTTACATTACTTCTAAAGTTAGCATTATTTCTCCATTCCAAATAATCAGAAATAAAACATCAGACAGTAAACACTCCCCCAGTGACTAACTGTGTTGTTTGGGTCTTTTCTTCCCCCGACTCCCCCCCCCCCCCCCCCCCCACTACTTTGCAGAAAGAAAAGACACTAAAAGTTCCTTCTGTGAGTTGCCAAGGTGCTCCCAGCCCATTGTGCAGAATCATTGTCAGGTTAAATTAGGGAGTACAGACTCCATGAGTGTAAAAAAATCAATACTTGATGGAAGATTGCTCCCCGGAAAATCTGTTTTGATTCCAGGATTAATTCGCGACCAAAGGCTTCTGCAAAATGACATGCCATTAGTCAGAAAATGAACACATTCTACCCTTGAAATTGGATGGAAATATGTCAGGTGATTGACCTATTCATTCTCTTCGCTCTCTGGGCAGAGACAGTAGGTGTGGTAGCTGTGAATTAGGCCTGCAAACCAGGTCCATTTTCCAAGCAATAAAAAAAAAAGGGAAAAAAAAAGTCCAATGTGAATTGCAAGTATTCTCTAGGCCATTGTTGTAAAGCTATTGCAAATGCATTCCGTCAAGGTAAATGCATTTGTCTGGAAGGCCTGACTCTCTTGTGTTTTCTAAATCTCAGAATAAACCATACTAAAAATCTTAAAATAAAGCAGGGATTTTTTTTCTTCTGCAAAAAAGGCTTGCAATATTAATGACAATGTAATTTGTTTGCCATATATAAAGTAACATCGCACCCCCCTCTCTTTGCTGACCAGTTTCTTCCACAAAAACTTTCACGAGACAAACCCAGCGCTTGAGCTGTGCTGGCTGGTCTGTGTTTAGGCCTCTCTGAACAGTCCTGTGGCAATCAGAGTGGCCAGCCATGAGATGTTGCAAGCGGCCTCTGGGATGGCTTCCTAGCGCTGTGCAGCCAGTGCGCTTCCCTGCCTTGCAAGGTGCCAAACTCTAGGACAAAAGGGCATTTTAATCTTTGTGTTTATATATTCTGGGCCTGAACTATGTCTGCTTATACTGTTGAAACATGCTGAATATGTGGAACAGAAAGGTTGTGACATGAGATATTTGTATTTATTTATCCGGTGTGGAATTGCCAAGGTGAATCTAACCTCTTGATAGATAGACTTTTCCAGTAGAGAGAGAAGTTACAGTACCTGGAGAGTGGCGAGGCTCTGTGTCACAGACAGTGACCTGACTGGAGTGCACTGAGATGGGAGAGATTGCTCCCAAATACATTAATGAATGCAAAGTTGCTATGTAGACTTAGCACTTTCAGAAAGAAGTCACCACCAGAGTTTTCTTTTTGTAATCTCTCTGAAGAACATTGCCAGCTGGTACATCATACTAGAATTCAAGCGATCTGGAGCTTTGCTTAGAAAACTCCAGGAAAACCATTTATCGAGAGAAAATGCGTGCACAGGTAGAATGGAAGCAACAAACAAAATCACCAAAAGGTATGTTGGCACTGACTGAATACTCAATAGCAGCCTAATCCATGAAACTACTAAGCACTGACATATCAGGGGACTGATTGTCTAAAAATTGGACTCTCCTTTGAATGTAATCCCCCTCCAAAAATGGCTCTAAAGAAATCTGGAGAATTTTGGACTTGAAATTCTGCAGTTATTATCTTCCATTTTAATTGTAACACAGTCAGTATCTGTTGGCTTTCTCATAAAAATCCCACAATAAAGGTTGAACTTACGAAGAGTTGTAATTTTTATGCCCAGTTCTGGTGATACTTTCATTCAAATTTTGAAAGTAACATATTGTATAAAGAGTAAATCATTGAAGGTGATGATCCACGTGTGATTACCCAGGTTGGAGTGTTAGTGTGTTGGTGGATTAGTTCTGCTACATGAGGTCAAGCTAAATTTTTCAACATGGCCATCAATATCTATGGGGGGAAAAAGCTGTTTCCTAGCGGTACCACAGGAGTGGCTTGTGATGGCGATACTGGAATGCCCAACTAATCTTTGTTTCTCTGATGATTTCATGGACTAAACGTCTTCCAAGAAAACCATTTAGAATTACAACACTGAGCTTAAAACCAGCAAGAGACATTTCTTTCCCCAGATTACAGTGATCCTCACTGACAACCCACTGCAGCATTTCTATTATAAATGTGCACCAGACTAATATTGTAACATTCTGGTCAAGCATAGAGGATCCTGTCAGGCATGTTACACAGAATTAATAGTTATTTCTACTTGGTGGGAACCCTGGAGAAGTAAAACCATCAAAACAGCAAAAGAGAGTAATGCCCTATGTTAATATTATAGAGTAGGACCAGTTGTTCCCCCAGAGTCCATATCCCAACCACACTAGCAGAGTCTTATCTTTAGTCCAAAAGTCAGTGCAGTCACTGCTTCATTTGAAGAAATAATCACTTTGAATAGAATTTGTCTCTTCTGCCCTTTTCTCATCTAAAATCAGGATGTCAAGTTTCCTTGTCTTGGAGAGATAGTAACCTCACAGAGAGGGAGTCATCCCACGCTAAGACAGGAAGGGTGAACTGTCCTCCAGAGTTACCTTCCTCTTCCTATTAACTTCAAGAGGGATCTTACAAGATTAACTTAGACTGGATACCAAAATGCTAACATTAGGTAAAATTAATCCCATTCTTCATGCCCACATCCACACACCTGTAGAAGAAATATAAAAATTATCATCTCTCAGAGGCACTGGGAGGGTTCCCTAACTAAAGCCAGTGTGCTGTTCTCAGTGGCAAAACTCTCACTGACTTCAGCGGAAACAGGAGCAATCCATGAAGTGTTTTGAGCCCAGTGGATGCTAAATGTGATGCAGGTTAAAATGCCTTGGAGGCAATTTGGTTTTGATAGAAAAAGAAGCAACAGCCTTAACCTGCAGCAAAACAGGTTAGATTAGATGTTAAGGGAAAAAAACTTTCTTAGGGCAAGGCAGATGGACAGCTGTGCTTAAGAGCCTACCCAAGCAATCAGGAGTGATTTGGAAACAGGAACTTAATTTTTATAATTCTGTAGGAGTTTTGACACTCATTCTCCTTCATTTCTGAGAGGTTCATCTACAAATTTATCATTGCAGAAGATGTGCAGGTATAGAAGGTGTGCGAGAGGTGTCCAAGTTTCAGTAGCACAAGCTAGCAGATGTTATAAAGGTACTTTTGGGCTGCAACTACATTGTGGATGCACATTTCCAGACATCTGCTTATCACTGACTTTATACTCCAGGCTCATAATTACTCTGCTTTCCTTTCCTCTAAAGCCATTTCTTCTTTCTCACTCATTTCTGTCTCTCAGTTCTCCCATCTATATTGCTTGAGCTTCTCTCTCATTTTATATTTTGGACCCTTTGGGCATCTAGTCTCAAGTCTAAGGACCACTGTTACAAGCTGATAACAAACTAGTGTTCATGAGCTATTATGTGAATAAAAGCTTGCAGGAATGAGGGGCTTTGCCTAAACAATTTCAAGTTCTATTGAAATATTTCTCAGTGAAAATAACCCTAATTTGAGACTAATGAGCCAAGATTTTTTTTTCTTATGAGAAGGACACCAGAACTAGATTGTATATGAAAAACGTGAAAAAGAGACTTGCATATGCAGTTCTGTGTGTGCTTGTGTGCGTCTCCTGTGGTGATGTGTCAGAAGAGTAGCTCCTCCTATTTTAAATAGTTGTTAGCCAAGCTTCACTCTTAATGGATCTAGAACTTGAGATGAGTTGGCAAATTATTCTAAGAGTGTTGGTAGAGCTTGTCCTTCAAAAAAAAAAAGAAAAATTTCTCCTGAGAGCATGGAAAAATACATTCAAATGATGAGTCTAAAATGGCCTTGATTGATTATTTAATTAATACAGCAAATTCTGTAAATAAAGCCCTTGACTATGGAGGTCTCCTAGACCTACAATATTGAAGTATGTACTCTAAAGAACTCTGCACTACCTCATTTTCCTGTACACCCTAAATATTGGTAATGGTTTCTGGCCCATCTTTTGATCATTCCTATACATGGCCACAGCTATAAGTGTGGTTATCAACCCAAATTTTGTGATGTACAAATTCAAAGAAACACTCCAGTGCTTCCACTCCACTATGAACACCTTTTCTTCCTGTTCTCAGACGGATCTCTCATGTCTTCCATAACACAGGAGTAACCTTCCCCTAGGACAATTCCTGTCCATATGGACAGATACGGTAACCACCTACATTGAGTCCAAAATCCAAACGCATCTCCACCAGGCACTATGAGCAGCCCTTCCCTCTTCCTCCACCCAAAATTGCAGGCTATGTGTCTGCCTCGTGCCTGATTATGAACTCTTGAGCTCTCCGGACATCTACATTTGAATATGTGACACCTACAATGATCTGCTGGACACTTGAAATTTAGGGGAATAAAAATAAAATTAAACTTTCCTGATAAATATGCCTAAAAAAAGGAGGTAAAGTTGCAGTGAGCTTGAAGTCTAGGTATCATTTTATTAAAATGCTATTAAAGATGCAGACATTTCTTTCAAAAGACTGAAAATAGACCTTGAAACCAATGATTAGCAGAAGAGCAAAAATCCTGTAAAGCCAGAAAATTGACTGTATGGTACAATCAAGTTTCTTTGTGAAGTTCTAAATGCTTTCTTAGAAAAATCCCTATAAATTAGTGACTCTACAAGAAAATCTAAAGGAAGGTGAACTCTTGGCATAGCTTCCAATCACAGTTTGCACATATAGTTCATAACAGTTAATGACATTTTTCTTCTCTTCAATTTCACATAAAAAGATAAAAAGGAAAACTGCAAGAATTTGTCTATAGCATGATGACTGCGGTCAATATCTTGCTATTTGCTCTGTCAATGCCATCAAAATATTGTTTAATAATTTAGAAGCAACCATGTAATTTTCTTCTCCAGTAGTAGCAAATTAGGCACTTACTTAATAATTGACAAAAATACTTAATTGTAGGGATGCCTTGAGGAACATACTATTAGCTGACAGTTTTTAAAACTTTTCCTTGAATTAGTGATAATATTTTTAAATTATTGTCATGCCAATTCTTACCAGCATAGGAAACTGCACAGCTTGATACATCAACCTTCTCATTTTCAATAACTAACTACCTTCTTTCACAAAAATAAAGAGGGAATCATGCAGAGGATTCATGAAAAAGTAGATATATGGGAGGAAGAATTCACACAGGCAGGGGTATACACTTTGAGGTTCCGTATCATAATGTATTAAGTTTGCGCGCTTATTTCTATGAAGACATTGCAAAAATTAGAATTTCAAGGAGAAATGTCAACAATTTAAAAGAACTACGAATACTGTTTTACAAGCAGCTTGAAAAAGAGTTTTAAATAATGCAGCAAACTATAACCTTAAAAATCTTTATAAGAAAACCATGCCCATAGTTTCACACAGTTGCTGCCTTCAGACAAAGAAGCTGAAATACTGATATCAAAATGCATTAAAAACACCTGTAACCTGGAAATGTAAGTTCCAGATTCCTACAAAACCAAAGGAGGAATTCCATGAAGCGATCTCTGATGATGAAGTGACAGTTGTACATGCGGGATTCTTCTTTCAGGAAGGAAAAATATAACATTTAGCTGAATTCAGCTGTGTCCCACCCATGATACTGAGGGATAACCACCTCCTTTGTTTGAGGATTATTTTGGGTGACCCTGCATTCTGAGCAAACAGAACCAGGGGAATTTTATGCCATTGTCTGCTTGCACCAAAGGTGTTTCTAGGCATTTCAGTGAAGACTTATGTAGATGAGCTAGGCAGAGTTGCTCAGCAGTTATGTTGGAAGAATATTTGATATTTTGTCCTCACTTATTTGTGCAAAAAACTCTAGGAATAGAACTGGAGTAGATCCTACGAGCACCTTAACCAAGATCTCTATAATTTAATTGATGGTTTCCAGTAAGTTTCCATTTTTTTCTCCAGGGAAACAGATGTTGCTGAAGCATTTATTTTATGGGCTCCAAGAACAAATCATTATGAAATATAATTGAACTATTCACTTGGAGATTAGTCATTTTCGTTGTCATCATTCTGTATCTTCTGTTTAACGTTGTTTTGTACGTGCAGAATCATTTTTTTTCCCTTGTCAATGAATCTGTTTTACTAGTAGCTGGTCAGTAGATGACAGGTCAATGTTATAGCTCAAACACTGCAAGATCCTTTAGGCAACTTGCTCCCTAAAATTTGGCACCCAAGTGCCTTTGAGGATCTTGATTGTGTACACTAATTACTTGTCCTAGTGATTATTTCTAAGCAATCTCTGAAAACAGCTGGTATCTACTCTGTAGAGACACTAATAGGGAAATCAGAGAATTACTACTTGCTCAGAGGGTGGGAGAGAAAGGAATAGAGCAAGAACCCAGTTCCTTCCTGCTCTCCGTTTCACCAGATTTTTTTTCCGGTGTAATACAGTTGATTTTAATTCCACGGTAATGAAATTACTTTTCTACCCATGTCACAGAGCTCAGAGTCCTGCCCTACAAACTGTATGAAACCCGTGTAACCTATGAGGCTCTGTTGTTGAAAACTCAGATATTTGTATTTCTTCTGTTCATGGCTTTAGCTGTTCTGACCAACTGTCACAAAAGTGAAGGTGTGTGTTAGCTGTTACTTTGGTTTTTAAAAAGAAAGAAATTCTCTATGCTTAAAAATGTTAGTATCTAAGTGGTACAAATTACAAGCCTTGCCATTCACACCTTACTGAGGTAATGAAGTGGAACAGGGGTAAGTTGCCATCTGCTGCTGTTTGGCTGTAGACAGTTTTCTGCAAGACTAAGTTAACTGGTCAGCAGCACATCTGTTTCTCTTGTGATCTGTGATGCCTGTAATTGCCCACTGCAAAAATATAAAAGCATTATTTTAAGATGAAAATTGAGAATTTGCAGCAGATTGTTGGAGGCAGCGAAAGCCGGCAGGGTGTCTCTGAGATGGCAATTTCCAGAGCTTTCTCATGTTCCACCTCTGGCTGGTATCTTGGAGGAACTGAGTGTCCGTGTTTCAATATGACATTGTGGTCTCTGCCTTGCAGGCTGGAGAAAGAAAATTTGTAGTGATTCTACAGGTTCACAGTTTTAGTAGATTGCTAACAGTAACTCATTATCATAAAACACTTCCAGAAAGTAGTCAGAAGTATTACTAAGATTTAGAAATCTAAGCAGAGTCAGAAGTAATTTTTCATCTGCTTTTAACGCTTTTTTAAAGAAAATGCTCTACCTTATTAATAAGGCATGTTTTCATGTAATGGTTCAAAAGCCATCCTTGCTGTAGATCTGTCAAAAATCCTGTGGTTATAATAGGGAATCCAATTTGATTTGGGATTGAGTTTGGGGGTGTGTTTGCTTCTGTTTGTTTTGCCAATATGGATCCCGGGGAAAAAAAAAAGATATAAAATGAGATTTTTAAAGTAGTGAATTTGCAGGGTTTTATGAGATCCTCCTGGAGGGGAGGTATTACTTTTCACACTTACGGAGTTTTTGTTCTAAAGATAAGAAATGAGCTTTCTTTTTAAAGACAAAAAATATTTCCAAGAATCTCGGGCAATGGCCTGGTCTGAGCAGCTGAAGCTGAATCCATGAGAAAATTCATCCACATTAACAACACAACTTTGCCCTTGTAATCTACATACGTTATGCATCCACCTTCAGCAACAAAAAAGCTGGACAAAAGCTGAGAATGAATTATTCCAGTATGACTGTGTTCTTAAAGAAAACATCATACAATAAATAAAATACTTGGTCTTAGTCACTGCAAAAGGTATCTGCTATATCATACAGCTGTCTGTGACTAACTTACCCCTCTCAGACAAAGATATAGGAAATATTTGTCTTATTCACTATAACAACTGAGAACCAAGTAAGTTTAAAAACAGAAATAACTATAACCATTCCCCTAGATGTGTTTCTTGTAGGAAAGAAACATGGGTAGCATATAGATTTGACTTTTATATGTATGCATGAAAATTGCTAAGGGAAGTTAAACAGAAGAGATTAAACCATAGTCATTTTTATGTCTACTTTAGAGCAGTTTTCACAGGATAGGTCCAGCTGAGGTGTAAATTTCATCTTTCATACTTATAACTGGTGGAAATCACATGTGACAGATCATTGTCAGTCTGGGAAGCAGTGGATCTGCGAGGCGGCCTTGCTTGGGACACTGGGTTGAATAAGGAGGTAAAGCATGTGCTAAATAACAATTGTCTCAGTCAAATAAATCATTTAAGAAGCTAGTAAAACCCTTTAAAGGGCTTTAAATGAAAATTCCAGTGAAAAGACATTTTTTTAAAAATAGGTTTTCTTTTGGCTTTTTAGAACAATAGCATGACTTTGGAAGGAGGTCATCTGGTCCTGCCACCCTGCACACCCTCAAAGCAGGGACAGCTTCAAACTCTAAGAAGCAAAGTATACAGCTGGTCAGTGAAATTTTTAAAAGTACATACATTTTGGGGAATCATTTTTGTCTGTAATTTATTATTACACTGTCTTGTACTCTTTTTGTCTCCATCCTCCTGACTTCAGTAGTAAAAAAAAAAGAATAAAGTGGAAAAGGAAAATCTCAGGCTGTTCTCATTATGGTAATTGTGAAATGACACTTTTATGATTCTAGCACATATTTTCTATATCATAACCATATCTAGTTTTGTTTGTTTTTCTCTGACTTTCTCTATCCCAATGTTTCCTGGATAACTGAGCTAGTGGTGGTTTCAGCTGTTACAATGCATGGGCTGTGTGTCCAATTATATTGACTATATTGTCACTCCTTGTATTTCCCTCGCCACATTCATTCTCTCACCCCCAAAAATGAAAACAAACAAGTAGTTAAAAATAAATTTCTAACCTTTTGGGAATATAAGCATGCAGTCTGTTAATTGCAGTGAAGTTATTTCAGAACAGAAGGCTGGAAGCTCTCAGAAGTTCTGCTTGTGAATACATCCAGGGAGAGATGAGACCAGTGGCAAAGCCTTCAGGGATACTTGTGACAGATAAGAGAGGGATGTACCAGACAGTGAGGGAGACCTTACAAATATGGTGGAAATAGCTAGAGGAAAATCAAGAGAGGCCAGAAAGGAAACAGATTATGAAAGGGGAGAGACCAGTACTGCCAAAAGCAGCCAGAAGATTAAAGAAGAAAAAATAGACAAGAAGTTCTGGGATTTGCCCAGGAGGAAGACTTCGGTGACCTTTAGTAGCAAGAGCAAACTCCTATCGACTGCTGGGTTCACAATTAAAAAGACATAGATCAGATGGAAAGCAGGAAAAATATCAAGGAGTTAAGTGACTGGCTAAAGAGGAAGGGTTGTCTGAACAAGGCTCGCAAAAGCATTGTATATACTTAGGAAGGTAAAAACATGCATTTCTGAGATAGTTGCTAGCCTAGAGTTGCTAGCTGTCTTATTTTCTAGCTCTAGCTTCTATGGCTCAGTGAAAGTATAGCTAGCAGGACAGGAATTGAATAGGAACCACTAGTTAAAGGCAGATGCTAAATGACAAGGGAACAAAAAACTTCTGAGGATCATTTAAAATATATATGTAGAACATACACTGTATCATACATTTTGCAAATGAGCTTGCATGAATGCCACAGCTGAATTTGTGTTTGGCCATGAAAAGGAGAAATAGCACACCTAATTTCCAAGCAGACACTGGTAGCGTTAGAAGCCATACAGAGTACATCATCTCGTTACAACATAAATCTTTGCCCCCCACCCACTGATGCTCCTTGTTCCAGTAATCATTTGTAGTGAAATTCCGGGGAGAACAACTAATAGAGTCACAGCAGTACACCTGCATTATAACAGGAGGGGACTGTGATTACCAGAGGAGAATTTAAACAACTCAGGATTAAGTGATGCCCTAGCTGTTCTAGTCCACACAAAGACCTCAATGGACTTAGGCAATTCTGGTTTCAAAAACATCTACCGCCCACAGAATTTTTGCTGTGTAGTTCGCTGTGTAGAATAATGCACTATTGGCTTATGAAAAAAAGGTACTGTCTCAATTAGAGGGTCTCGCTGTCAGTTTTGCTATCCACTGATATCCAGTATGACAAGAATACCAACATGACCTGAATTGAACTATCATACCGTATATCTGGGCAGATTAAGCAGTAATAAGCACCATATTGGATAGCATCAGGTAGGGCTTGTTCTGCCTGTGCTTTAGAGTTTTGGAAGGTGGCACCTGTTGAATCAAACCTTGTTGTTTGCAGAATCTGTTGATGGGGAAATTTGCAGCGGTCATTTTTAAGAATTTAATACGTGGGGGTAGAAGGGTCTATGCTTGCTACTCTCAATGCCCTGTTACCTATAGTTAAAGTTGGACTACTATCACTGCATATAAATGGATGTTTCCACCTCTTCTCATGAATGTAAACATAGGCTATCTCAGTTGGCTACAACTAAAAATTCCCTTTTTCACTTCTCACAAAAAAAGACCTCATTGGAATAGAAGATGAATAGACTAATGTACCGACATGAACATAAATATTAATAAGTAACATTCTTACACACTTCTCACAAGATGTTGTAAAATTTTTGTGAAAAACAGAAAAATAGAACTATATTGCAGATATCCTTTTGAACTAAAACCCTATCACTGTTAATGTGAAGTAAAATTGTCATATTTATACTCTTGGCTGATTCTATACTTCACCTTTATCCTTGAGTTCTTGAGTGTATATTCATGGAAAGATCATGACCTAATGCTGATCAATATATATAAAAATTGATTAATGTCTAATGTAACTCTAGTGCAGTTGATGGGCTACGTCCATTTGTGGTGTAACTACAATGACGTCAGTACAGATATTTCCAGGATAAGTCTCGCATTGTTTCAGTACAAAGTCTGGGAGAATGTAGAAGAGTGTTATTAGAAGAATTCATCACTTATCAATGTTTCCTGGGCACATCACAGAAGTTAGCACTTTCACATTTTAATTTCTTTAGACAATCAACAAGTTCAGCTACCATGTAAGTGTTCTAAAACTCAAAGCTGGAGGGCAAAGAGGTTTGTTTTAGGGGTAGCATGCAGAAGTTTAAATTTGTTGTAGATACAGCAGAGTTGTTTGAAAATGCATCAATAAAGCAATGTGGGCAGAACAATGGCAATCAGAGGTAGAATTCAGAACAGTAAGACAATACAAGCATACCTTTATTTTCCTTTTTAATTTGATATTTAAATGAATGTCCAGCATAATATGTAAATTCTCATCCTGTCTAACAAGATATACAGCTGTGTCATGCAAATTTTCTTACCAAGTTCTTATGCGTAAGGCAGAGCTGGATTTCTCATTGCTCATTTGGTAGCTATGAAAGGCCTTGACAGATTCCAGTTCCTTCCGATGCAGTTTTCTATCAGTACAAAGGAAACTGACAAAGAAAAAAAAAAAGGCAACTGATCCTTGGCCAAGCCTGATAATTTGTCCATACATGGAAGAGTTTCCAACTCAATGGCTTTACAGTTTCTACCATGTCAAGAGAAAAGACATATCAGAACTCTGTCTATACCCTGGCAATTTCTTCCTCCCCT
Source organism: Calonectris borealis (assembly GCF_964195595.1). NCBI lineage: Eukaryota > Metazoa > Chordata > Aves > Procellariiformes > Procellariidae > Calonectris > Calonectris borealis. The sequence continues at coordinate 114,594,178 of NC_134313.1, read as the reverse complement.
GTAGCCTATCAAGAGCTACTGAAAGATCATGAAGCACTTCTGTATCGAGCTAGGAATGAAACACGTATATAGAGGTGCCATGGCTTTCCAAATTCTCCGATCTTTGTGTCAGGCTGTCAGATAAAAGAGGATTTGAAAGCATGCCCATTTAAACCGTTTTCAAAAAATATTTACTATTATTACTGAACTCTTCGAGATTTCCTGTTATTCCCACAACTGAACATTGTAGTTCCTTAAGCAATACTGACTGTCTTCAGCAGAGATTTGGACCCAAAGATGATCAGAAACTAAAATAATACCAATGGTTTTTCCAGGTCAGTCTCCTCCCAGCTGATCAAAGGAAATTATTATGTGGTAAACATAGCAGGCAAGCCACCATGCAAGAAGAGACTATTTGGCAGCTCAAGACTGAACTGTATGTTTATGGTTTAAAATGGAGGTTGACAAAAACCATCCTGGAGCTGGTCCCTAGCCATTTTTCTACCCTTTCTCCTCTACTGTTTCTGTTTATAAAGTTACATGATAGCAATACACATCTTAAATGTGCTTTCGTCTGCCTTCAACACGATGACAACTGTCAAAAAGATGTCAGAGCTGTATTAGAGAGCCTAGATGTTCACTGCAGATGTTCACACAAGTAGACTGAGAGCTCTTCTCTGATTAGCAAGCTGGGTTGAGAGTGCACTCACGTGGCTGCTCCGTGCTGAAAGTCATAATCTCATCTGGCAGGATCTATTTCTGAGCTGCTGCTTACTTCATTTTTCCAAACCCTTATTCTATGTGCATCTTGCAGGTTAGAGGCAATTCTCCCTCCATAATTCTGCATTTCAAGGAAATTTGTACTTTCTCATTTATCTATCAGAGCTATGTTAGTGATACCTTTAGCTTTATTGTGATCTACATGTACATCTCTTCCAGGTATATTACTTCTATCATACTGGATTTAAGTTTTCTTTAGTTTAGTTCTGGTTCTTTCCATAGTTGCTCTGTGCCTCCAGCCATGCTCAGCTAGTGTTTTTTCCCAGATCAAAATGTCATTCTATTAAACCTTCATGCCTTCCATCCCATCAAAATATTGATGAGTTTCCCCATAAAACATCCTGGGAGCTGAATACATGCCAGTTCCACTTGCTCTTTTTGCCAGACTGAAACTTTGAGCTCTGCATCACTTACTGTCTCAGGTGGCTCATAGTGGTTTGGATTTTCTTATGTCTTCAAGTTCAGAGCACTGACCATCCTCCATAGTATTACTGTGGAGTGGTTGATTTTCTTTGCCTGGTGAACTCAAAATGTTTCATGAGGGGTTAATACTGATTTTTTCTGCAGTAGCCCTCAGAATTTTTCAATTCTGCTCACAGACACATCTCCTGCTGGGAACATACCTATCCCTTAAAAATTGCTCTTCAGCCTCAGTTCTGTCACAGACTGTTCTCTGGTTTCACCTTCAGTTTATAAACTGTTTGCAGTTGTGTGGTGCCATACTTTTCAAATTTCCTTATAACAGTCGTAGCGTTACTTTCCTTTTCCTGAGTTACATGGAAATTATCAGGCACATAAAGCACTTTAAAGACAGCTATTCTAGAAATAGGGCAAACTGCTAAACAATTTCCTCTGTTGCTGGCATCCTAATACAGATGCTTGCAAGCACAGCGTGACATGCTATTTAAAACTTCCTGTGAGTTTTCCAAATCTCCAGAGAGTTTTGGCTCCAATGGAGCTTTTAGTTGCTCCATTCTTTCACTCCAGCTCTTTTCCTGTTCCATTTTACAAAGACCAGAAGGTGATCAGCAATCATTCAGAGCTTACCACTCCCACTGGAGTTCTGCTTTATTTGATTGCTTTTGCCACCTGCTTTGTGCAGTCAGAGGGAGAAAAGCAGCAAGGACTCTTGCCATGTGCCAGAAAGGAATGCACAACTGCTGGCATGAAGGAAGAGGTGACAAAAGTCACTGGGAGCTCTGAAAGGAAGCAAGTAGGGAACGGCAGCTCCCGGTGGGTGATGGAGAGTGTAGGTGATCAGCCCCTGGCTCTGCCACATGCCCTCAAATCTTTAAAGCATGCAGCCCTTGGTGCCTGTATTTCATGTACATCAGCTCATTTCTTAGCTGAAGAACACATGCTTTGCAGCTCAAGCTCTTGTCAATCACAAAAGAGCCAGGCATTCAGCTGCTACCATCAGGGCCCTGTGGGCTCTAATAGCCCTGACCAGCCTCACCTGGAGCCTCCCCACACCCTCTGACCATTGGCCCAGGAGCCCTATTTCAGCTCAGCCCAGCACACCTGCTTCTTGCCTAGATTGAGTCACAGGAGTGACTGTCTCCATTCTTGAGTCTGGCCTTGTTTCCTGGATGGAGCTGGGATGTGTGTTGTAGGTAGCTGGTCTCCAGCCCTGCCTCCTGGGTGGACCTGGGACCTGCAGTGCAGTCTTGTTTCCAGCCCTGTTTCTGGCCAGACCCTAGATATGGCTTATTTCCTCACCGTGTCAGAGGCTGTTGATGGACCCTGTTTCAAACCTCCAGCTCTGCTCGCCCAGCTTGGGCCCTGTGGGATGGTACCCTGTCAGTAAGGGGCTGGCCTGCTCTGGGGTCACCTGTGGCTCCTGGCTTGGCCCCTGTCATGGTGCAGCCCTGCTCGCGCTGCTCCCTGACAGCTACAACCTCTTCTCTCCCTGCAGAGAAGAGCAACCTTACACCAATGGCAGCTCCTGATAAAAGACAGACATAAGTTGTACAGGTAAGTCAATGCAAGGAGTTTGATCTCCTGTTATGTGACCTTTACTTACTTTGGATCTATGCAGGGGCCATAAAATACAAATTTTTGTCTGTGCTTTTTCAATGAAAAGATTTATACTTGCCACCTTAGATGACCCAGAGTCAGATTTGCTGGTCTGTACTTTCTTACGCTTATATCAAAGGGGAATATGGCCTAAACATGTTCAGCTCAAGCACTTCCCAGCTGTCATGTGTTGAGCTGAGATATAACAAGATTAAAACTAGCGGAGGGTATAGCCAAGGGAATCAGGAGGGCAGGAGAAGTTCTGTGACAACTTTCTCAAATGCAAAACTTTAGTTTGAGGTCCCTAGGGAAGACTGTCAAATCTCACTCCACAAGCACAGAAAAGAAGGGAAGAAAGCAAGCTGCTGTTCTTAATGTAACAGCACCCAGAGAAGCCATGCTAACAACTGAGAATAGTTGAGAGGAAAGGCACATAACATGCAACAGGTTTTTCTAAATGTGTTTGGGAATGATGTTGCAGTATACAGACTTCACATAAAACACAGTCTGAAATGAGGCTCCTGCTGGGATGGGTGTTTGCCCAGCAGGGAGAAGTCACAAGCAGTTAAACAGCTATCTGAGACAGGAAGAAAATCGTACTTCTCATTTCAAATATTACATCTGAACATTCAGTTACAGAGCTACCAGAAATAACAGCACACATAGTAGCAGTGGAATCCTGCATTTAAACACATAATTTTCTGCTAATAGGGGTCTACAAGTAAGTTTCCTCTGACATGTAATTAAAAGCAGTCAGCCAGATAGGCTGCTATACCACTTAAGAAATTTTTACATGAGGTTTACTTTGAAGCCATGTGAAACACTTCAATGAACGCCAAAGGAATTCATAAATATTTTCCAGTTTGTTTCTAATGTAGGAATGTATTTGACTGATTCTCTATAATATTGTTGCTTCAAAATAGGACACAGGCATTTCCATCTGATGATAAAACCTGTTAATATTTCTCTAAAGCATTTGTTGATTCAGTCTTTCATTATAAGCAATAAAACTTGTGAGGAAAGGGCGATATTGGTAGATTTTATTTGTGGGATTTCCCTGTGTGTCTGTTCTCAAATTGAAAAGTGTATGAAATTCAAACTTTTCTGTTTCCTCTCTAAATTAAGTTTCATCTGGAAGAAATTTTTAATTCTGAGTTTCTAAAATTGACATTTAAATTTCTTGAGTGATTTTGTTTAAGAACAGAATTCTAAACACTTCTGTCCTTGAGCAAAAACAGTGAAAAAGTCACTGTACTTCTCTCTGTGTCCAAAAAGTCTAACGAAACAAAAAAAAAAAACAAATCCCTGTAAATTACTTCTCCTGAAGTCTACAGGTATTAAAATAACTGTCATCTATTAACATTGGGTCTGTGTTTTATAGTTCTGCCCCAGAGGAAAATGAATGGAAAATAAAGCAGTATAACTGTTGAACTAACTGAATGCATGAATATTTATGAGTTATTAAACTTAAACCCAAGTTTTCATGCCTTTCCTTGTCACTTCCTATGTCGAGTTTGCAATAGGATCTATTGGGTACTAATAATCCAAAACAGGAAAACTAAATTGACTTATTTATTATGTTACAATGAAATGGCATTAGCAGATTGGGGCATTCCACCCTGCCCCCCCTTGTCTTTGTAAAGACTCTCATCCTAATGTTTCGAAGGTAAATACAAAATTTTTGGTATATAAAGCTATTTTTATGCATGTCTACATGGCATTAGATCTTTGATAGCAGTTACTGAAACCTGCACTACTTCTTCCTGAGCTTTTTCTACACTGTAGTCCACAGAAACAATCTGTGCAAAAGACACAAGCCTCTTAAAATGTAACACAACATCATTATTCCACCCCATGGAAAGGTTGAGGGCCAGCTTCATTCCATGGGAACTTGGTGAGAAGCTTGGCATAGACTCCTCTGAGGAGCTAGTTAAAACTTGCTTTTTAATGTGGTGGCACAAATTAAAAATCAAACTTTTTCATTGTTTTGTGAAACTGAGTGTAAAACTGTATTTTGTATTACACTGGGGATCAGGTGCCTGAAGGGACAGCAAATAAGCACTGTGCAAGTGTTGAAACTGAAAAATTTTTGATGGTGGATTTGTTATTCTCCTGTCTACCATGGATATAAAAAGAAAGAGAATGTAAGAGTTAGGGCAGGGGAGGTGGAAATCAAAATCCCCATTTATTTTCCACTGGAGTTCAAGGCAAGAATCCTGTACTTCTTGTTCACTTCTTTATCTTTCCATTTCCTGAGCAGAGTTCAGTGATGATTTTTTTTTTTTTTGGCAGGCAAAAAGTCACCCTGAGACTGAAGTTCCTACCAGCCCTAGAATATCTCCCAGATGAAGTTTTAACAGAAGCCCAAAAGCAGGGAACGAAGGGGACTTCTCTCAACTGGGCTGACCCTGTTACAAGATTTTTCCAGGATATTAAGTAGCCACATAAATTACTGGTATAAAAGGACTTAATATTTATTTTTGTTTCTGAGTGCAGCCGTCTTCGTCATGGTATCTGCATAATCTCTAATAATAGACCTCTCTGACACATGTAAGAGGAAAAGCTCAGCATGTTTTCCACACTCTTCAGTGACAACTATAGGGAGCCGGAGTCAGGAGAGTGCTTAATTGCAAGTCTTACAGCACCACCTGCTGTTCACTGCTATACTTTTCTTTAATTTTTAAATATATCTGTACAGGAACTAGTTAAAAATACGTAAATCAAAAAGATAAATTCTGTTTCGGTAGAGGGAGGAAAAAAGTCCATACCCAAGACCTGTGTGAACAGGAGCCTGCATTACTGAGAGGCTGGAGTGCAGAAAGTATTACACTTGTGATAACCCAGGGTTTTGTTCCCTAGGCCAGCCTTCCAGCTATGGCTTTGGAAAGGGTAATGCACTATGTAAACAAAAAATCTTCTCCCCTGAGCTGAAGGAACCGAGGCACCTGCTTAGCTCTCTGCCTCCTCCACTGTGCTATTGCGAGGCAAGTTCAATCTGGGATCTTTCTGTCCATAAAGAAGTATTCAGTGGGACAAGCGCTAGCCTAAGTGAAAGTCTTGAGGTGGGTTCTACTTGCTGTGGCTGACTCTCTTCATGACCTAGTCAAAAATCTTTGTTTCTCTTTGTCTTAATTCTCTCCTCTGTAAAATGTAAACTAGGCAGTGCCCAATGGATGTCGCACTGGGCCAGGACTCGGAAGATCCGCAGTTCCTAGCTCTGTCATTCACTAGCTGGTTAATTTTGGGCACTGACTGGTTCCCCAGTTTCCCCACCTGTAAGACATAACCAACAGTTCCTAGTTTGCTAAGAATAATGCAGCTATGTATTGGTCCTTTGCTAACTCTCTGGAAGATATGAGAATATATGTCAAAAAGACTGGGATGCTCAGGTAGCCAGGTTCTGGAGAAATCTACCTGCATTTGATAGAATAATCTATACAGTTGGACACATTTCAGCTTTGTCACTGCAGAGAGCCCTCCCTATACCCAGGATACATGAAAGGCCTCAGACCCCATTATGTTCAGTGGCCGTCAAGGACAATAAAACCATGAGATGGGTGAGAAAGATCTGACCTAATGAACACGGTTGTATGTCACTATAGAGATTCTGCAAAAAATGTTAAATGTTTTAATAATATAATGAATTCATGTATGTACTTCAGTGAATTTTCTGTTTTTAAAAGAGAAATGCAGGATAGATTTAGACAAATAAGAAATCTTATTCTTCTGCTTACAAATGCTTTCTTTGCACCATGTTATATGAATACTTCTATTTCATTAGCTTTCATTTCTTCATGGCATACCATCAATGAGATCTTCCTATTAGTATCCCCTGCTCAGGGTTTTATATAAAGAAAATATGAGTCTTTGCATTTTCTGCTGCTGTTATGCCACTAACTAACTAGTGGTTAAACTACAAAATGAAATATTCTTGCTGGATCCTGCAAGTTAGTATCAAAAAACCTTAATGTTTTCAGTCTGTAGGTGCTACCTGATGTCAGTAGTCTATAGTCAACAACCTTGAACACTAAATATTTTATACCGAATCAAAGTGATGATGTGATCCATTTTCTTATGATGTCAGCAGCCTCGCTATTAACTGGAGTAAAAGCTGCTGGAAGGATCTTTATGTAAGAAAAACTGTGAGGTCACCGTCAATATACTGCATACTTTCATGCTATGACCATGATGAAGGTCAGGTAAAGGGTGGCAGAGCAATACGCTGCATTACCTATTTGAGGAAGTGGGACCAAGACGCAGTTACCTAAGCAACCAAACATCAGGCTTCTGTGGGGTGTTAGTAGGAGGAAGAGAAACCAAGCATCTTAATCAAGCATCTTAGCTATCTTGGCAATCTTCTGAATTGAATTTCTGAAGAAGTGTTCTGCTTCCCAAGCACTGAAGGAATTGAACAAGACTATATTTCTTTAGTCATGGCTTCTTTAGTCAAAGGGGATTCACCTGAAAAGCTTCCTCACATTGCTTTTTCCGAGGGCCAGCTTACCAGATCCTATTACTGGGTTGTTTTTTTTTTGCTGATGCCTTAAATTCTCACCTTAATACTGCAGTTGCAATGACCCAAATACAGTTATGCAAATCTTTTCTTGGGTCTCTAAGTCTTGTACAGTACACTTGCATTGTCAAATAGCTTAGTTCTCTATCATTTTCACGAGTTCTTGTTTCTTTATCCTTAGCGCATTTGCATTACGTTGTTACAACATAGTGCTGTCATTACTTCAGGTATTTTGAATGGATGGGGAAAAAAGGAAAAACTTTTTTTTTTATTATCTTATGGCTGTTATATTGGGGCTTAGGTCAAATACTCTGTATTGTGGCTGTTCTGCTGCAAAAAGGGACAAGCCCCTTGAACAATGTGGATTCAGGCCACTCTCCTCTGCAAGGCTGATGGACCAGGGATAGCCCCCTGAGGCCAGTGCCCTGGGCAACGTAAAGCTGCAGAGTTGGATGCCCCTCTAGGCTACACAGATGAGCCCCATTTAGATCCTGTGGGGTGGTAGAACTCCTGTCACTTTGGTGACCTGCAGGCAATTAATATTGCTTCAATATTAATCTAAGTCCATTTTAGTGAGATTTAACCTGAACCATAAAAGCACACTTCATTTCTTTCAGCTTCACAGGCTCCTCAGCACGTGTCTATGTACCTATTACTATTTTGTAAGTCATTAAGATGATCTTTGTTTCCTAAATCACAGCAGAAGACTTTTGATTCTCTCTTTCCAACTCTGCACATAAGAGGACACAAAAGAGGCATGATTCTCCTCCTCCACTGAAAATCACTCTCTACAGAGAATCACTCACTCTTCAGTCATTTCCCCACTCTTAATACAGTACTTGTCTTTATACAATTCGGCTCCTGATCCCCAGCAGTACAGGATGCAATTTCATATTCCACACAGCTCTCTTCCACTCTACAAGTACATATGCAGCACATACACATGGCTCACTGATGTTATCACATGAGGAATCTTCTCTCCTTTCAGCAGTAATGGGTCCAACCAAATTCCCAGATCCAAACAACACAAGGTACTCCTTTTCTTTTCATGAATTTCATCTAGTCTGTTGTTGCTTTGAACTTGAATAAACCAGTATGAAAAACAGAGTCATACACAACCATGCTTAAAAAAGGTGTGTCTTTTTGCACCTAAAGCAACAGAACTTTATTAGGAAGCTGTCAGATATAGACAGACAGATTCAGGAGATTACAGCTGCATAGGTCAGCAGGAGAGAGCAGCAGTAATAAAGAAGACAGATGATCTGGGTACTCATGATTGTTGCTGCTATACCAACAGAGGTGCAAGTGCTTCTACCACATCTGAGAGGCTGATACCTTTGTCCTGGAGGTATTGCCTGAACGTGGAGTTACACTGCCCTAGTCAATGCACTGTGGGGTCTAGATGGGGACAAATGTGCCCCCTTAAGTCTCTCTAACACACAGTGCTTCCTCATCCTTTGTGGTGCAGCAGAGACCTTCTTGCTGCTATAACCCTACATGTAAAAAAAGTGTTATAGAAAACATTATGCAGTCACTCACTGCTAAGATTGGCCTCTTTTATGCTCGGTTAGAACATTTTTGCTATCCCAAGAGTTCTGAGAGACGCACTGTAATCAAAGACTATTGCAGGAAACTTCTCCTTTAATGATCATCTTTCTTTTTTTCTGTTCTCCTAACATGAGAAAAGTGACATTTTTCCTTAATAAGAAGGATTGGAAGGGCTGAACCAAACCAGTCCCCAGCACCATAGCATGCTACTCCTGCTGTTTCAGTGGAAGATTTGTCTCATTGACAGTTGCTGTCACTAGCATCAATAATTTAAAACCACAGACTGTGAAGTTGTAAATAATTTAAAAAATATAATTCATGTCCATTCTTATTGCTGCAGTGCAGTCAGGATCCAAAATTTTTTATACCTGTATTTATACTAAGTACACACAACAGCCAGCCTGCAGCAGTTCCTTAAAAACAGCTCTTATTATTTTTATTTAGTTAACATTTCAACATTATGTTCTTGAGAGCAGAGACTTTAGCATACTGTAGCACATTGGAACATCAGGTTCTGAAATTCTTTCTGTTAAAAGGTTCCGTAGAAGAATGGGAGCATCATTAAGTCACAGAAAACCCTTAAATAAATAATAATTTGACAAAAAAAAAGAGTTGTCGCTGCTTGCCAGAATGTATACAAAAATACATTGAATCAAAGTATGATTGAGATGTGCTGCACCTAACAATTCTTCCTCCAAGAAACATTAGAACAAACAAAAACTACAAAAACCCCACCCCTCGTTCTAAAGTTACCTGGGACCTAAAAGAGCTCTACAGGATATTTTTTCCCCCTCTTCATAGAACAAGAAATAACGCTAATTGCAAAGAAACCTTGTAAAGTTTTCCTTAAGGACAACTTTCTGACAAGGATCCTTTCCAATAACCTCAGATTTCTTACCTGATATGAAGCATTCACAAATCAGATGTTCATTTGTTATCTGAGTTTAAAAGCTATGGGGCTAGGCAAGTCTCCCAAGTGACAAGTGCCTTTGAACCACAGACATTCCAGTATTATTGAGATACATTCAGGGATTACTTCTTGTTTTATAAAAGGAAATATCAAGAATCAGTGCAGTTGTTGCTCATGAGCATATTCCTGTCACCAATGTAATTTACATGCATTAATATTTTTTGCCTATACGGGTGAGGTTGCTTTACTGAGTAAGGCTGTTGAACTCGGTTACTGATACGCTGTTTTTTCTGACGAAGATCATGCAAGTCTTCTGATATGGGCCTCATGTATTGTTCAGGAAAGGTTTTTCTTATTTACTTTTTTGTTTATTTTTTTCCTTTTATAAAAGGAAGAAAAAGTTGAGAATTTTTCTAAACATTGATGCTATTGCTTTAATAGGCTATCCTGTGGGGGGAAGAAAACCTTGTCTTTGTCAGGAAGTCTTTGTTGCATCTCTTTTCAGTTGCAACAGTAAGTTTCAGAGCCTGCAAAAGAAAAAGTGGCTTATGTGCTGACTAACTATAAAAAAGGTAAGCTAAAATAGTTGCAAGGGCACAAGAAATCCCTAGACACAGAAAGGAAGGAAAAAAAAAAATTCAAGGCTTCTAAAGAAGATTCAGTCTTTATCTTCTCTAAACTTTTTCCAAACTCTTTTCATTCCACTTGTTCTCCCAGCAGCCTATATAGAAAACTTTCCCTTTTCACCAGTAACACCTTGATCCTAAAGAAGGGTTGGCCTAGGCCCTACCTAGTGGGATCAGATTAGATGATGGGCCATATTTATTCATCTTGATATAATTGATTGGTTTTGTTCATTTTTTAAACAATCCATGTTCTTGGTTGCCCTTACTGCAATTTAATCCATTGTGTGGCCTACTCTAACTAGGCTGTTGTAACTCATGCAGAATTCAGCTATACTTTTAGGTACAGAAATGTCCAATAAGATTCGCATCACCCAACCTTCCAGCTTATTTTTTTATGCATTCAGACTTCCCTGAAGTAACTGGAAGTCTTCCTAGTTATTTCATTGTATGGGATCAGGCTTTTTTGTTTGGTTTATGTGAGCAAATGCAGGTTTACCTCTGAGCTAATAGTCTTGAGCACCTTTAAAGTCAATGGAGGAAAAATGGACACTTCTAGGCACCAATCAGCTGTGTCAAAAATCATGCCTTTAAATTGTCTATTTCTACCCAATAGCTATAAGGGGAGCTATAAGGATGACTTCTTCACATGTGTAAATATCCATATAGAAGGAACAAAGTTGTGTGAAGTGAGTCATATCACGTCCTTGTCATTCTGAAACACATGGAGATCTTCCAAGGGACAGACCAAAAAACATGCTTTGGACTCATCCTTCAAACCTAGGCAGAGCACAGTATGATTCCTAGTGTCACTTACACTTCTAGTTTACCCAGAGCGAAACTGCATGACAAAGTCAAACACACTTCTACAGCAGATGGACAGGCAGGACCTCTTCATTCAGCCAGTACTAGTCTGAGTAATATGAAAAATAAAACTCTCTACAAATCTCAGCTTTCTGTATATGAGAATGGTTGGACAATTTTGTGGGTGCACCTAGAAATGACCCCAGATCTTCAAAACTTAAACTAATTTGCCTTCTATTGGAAATCCTGGATAGTGTCCTTATGTCTTGCCCTTTTAGAATTAAAGAGCTGATTCTGAGCACCTTTACTCCATTTGTCTTCAGCAGCAATTCAGGCATGGTGCCACCTGCAAGACACAGTACATTTCAGGCACCACTTTCATACCAGACTACGCACCAACAGATTGAAATAAGAGACCACAAGGATAACCCTCCCCAGTTTATTCTAATAGCACATAATGTCTGCCAGACATATGCTAATATCTGAGAAGGGTGTGTCTTAGAAAATGGACAAAACTATCATCATCTCCTAGCACATGACACTCTCTGTGTTACACCTGACTAAGGGTTAACAGTCAAAAGTGTTTCACCATGTAATGTGATCAGCAATAAGATATTGTTATAGAGCATGAACTTCAAAGCTCCATTTAGACTACTTTAAGAAGGTTTTAAAATATTTGGATCAGAACAGAAATATCCAGGTATTGAAACTGGATTTTAAAATCTACTGTAAACATCCATTAGGGCTTCCAAATGCAACTTTTAGCTCCTTTAGCTAGGGAAATGCTAAATCCTCTGTTCCAAGTAGTTAGGGGTAAATAATAATGTTGAGATACAGGTGCCATACAGCTCCAAGAACAACTGAGTGATCTCCAGTTGCATCCTAAAATTCTTGCACAAGATTGTATCATTACCTGGAAATACATAAGTAAATTAATATATAGATCCACATGTCACAGAAATGTCAAGGTCTAGGGTCCTCAGTATACATCTGATAGGTCTTTTTATTCAGAATTACTAAAGCCTGGTTTCAAACTGCAATAATTAGAAATCCTTAAATTAGATCTTTCTATAAATGAATGTCTATAGCAATAAGAACGGAAATCTTTTTCTGAGCTATATAGTAAACCAGAAGAGGGGTTCATGGTTCTAACCAAGGATTCCATTTTTACCACCTTAGGTCCTACATCACAAGTCAGATATTTTTCAAATTACATCAAAGAATTGTTTACCATTTCTCCCTGCCTTTGAGGAGAAAAGAAGGCTCAAGACAGGAAGGTACCAATTTTAATTAATCACATTGTTAAATCTTCTTTAAATTATAATCCTTCTTTGTACTGCACATTTACACATAGGATATAGAACTTTCTTTTTCTAGTTCCATTTTTCAGGTAGTTATTAAAGGGAAAGCTTTAAACTGACATTCCCCAAACTGTTCCTAAGTGTTCACTCTTTTACATATCTTACAAATGTCCGAGGCTTCAACACCTCTGTCCTTGATGAACTAGAATTCCCACTGAAACTTCCGCTGGAGGAAATTATGCTCTTTCTACAAATTGTAATAGCTGAGCACTGGCCAAGCAGAATAGCTGTTGTACTCTATTTACAAAGTTGTTTGCATAGCAGTGGTAGATTAAATAAAATTTATGTAAGCAGCCTATCAACATGTTATCAGATCCTAGTATATCTCATCGTTAATGTGAAACTGGCCTAGTTTTACTGCATGTGACTTTGTATATTTACCTTGGATGTCATGTTTGGAGTTCATTGTTAGCTTCCACTGCAGCTGGAGACAACTTGACATCTTATGTAGACCAGTGTTCTCCTGGCGATGCTTGAACATTGCATCAATTATACAGTGTGACAAGGTTTTTAATTTAGGTATTCAGGAAAGGGCTTGAAGTTAGCCTGGGTAAATCTAAGCTTTGGTGTCCTTAACTACTTAGTAGTCAACAGAGTATGAGAATTGGTATTTGATACCACTAGTTCCTTAGATGTTTCCCTAGCATTCACTGCAGCTTCATCCTGTGGCCTTAGCACACCTACAGCCCACCACTCTACTCCCTCAGCGGGCGGCGGAACAGGAAGATGCTGCTCTTTCAATCTTTTCAGTCACTTCTTTGAGTCTTATCTGAGTTAGAGAAATATTAAAAAGAAGCAAGAGTGAGAGGGAGAATGGACAAAGAGTGGGATCAAGACAGGCAAGTTCAGATTTGGAGGTCTCGGGATAAGACTTGAGAAAAATAGTTTTTAGCTGAGAAACCTGAGAAACTTCACCTTTGGAGGTAGAGAATGTGCAATGAAATCCTTCATATTGTATGGTTGCCTATACACTAGAGTAGTTTCTCCACTTCCAAAGCTTCAATAAATAACAATACTTACTTACCAACAGCATCACTTTTCAGAAAGTTATTTCATGTAAGTAGACTAATATTTATCTATTTCATCCATATTCTGACTATGACACCTACAGGCCAGAGGAGAGTTGTGCAAAAGACTGAAGATTATTTTTAGGGGAAAAAAAAAATTTCTTTTCCACTCCACCACAAGAAAAGATATTTATGATGAGGCATATACCACTTGCATTACTGAGCTAATAACAGTACTGAATTCACATGCTTTTCTTTTTTTTCTTTTAATTTAAAGTGGAGCAAACAACTGCTTTCCTAAATCTCCCCAAGGATATCTTTAAAGGCATAGCTGTAGATTAGTGAGGAAGAACTTTACAAAAGGATTGTGTAATTCCTGAAAAGTCTATTCACTCTGAATAGCTACATTGTTCCATATAAGAATGCACAGATATTAAAATATAGGGCTTTTCACCAATGGCTATTGAAAAATTACTGCCTGAAGAGAATTGTGACAGTTTTTATCTTCCTCAAATTGAAAGAGGTCAAGAAAAAAGGAGTGTTTGCAACAGGGCAAGGGATGCTGTAATTTCTGTTTGCCACTGGGTCCCACAAAAACAATGAACTTGAGTTGCCTTGGGCTGGTGAGACATGGTGCCCAACCCAGCTGTGATTACAGCTTCAGTAGTGACTCTACGAAATGAAAACTTGTTCAGGAGAACTTGAACACATGGGGAGGGAGGAAAGGTGTCAATACAGAATCAAGAAATAGAAAATGCATGGTAAAATTTTTATCTGCTGATGGCCAGATATATCTTTTCAGAAATGTCACCAGTCTTTTTTTCCTGTGAGCTCCTTAAATTTGTGTCACATTACTGGGGAAACTACCTGGATAAAACAGTACATGTAAAAGCTAGAATAGAAAAGATCAGCTTGGATTAACGCCAACCACTATCTGCTTTTCAGCTCTTAATAATGTACAGTATAGACATACCACAATCTTAATCAGTCATCAGAGCTGCTGTCCGTATTTCGGATACACCAACACTTTTGCTCTTTTTGTTATTGTTGTGCGTGGCAAAATATCTGGTGTCTGTTTTCGGGGTTTCCAAATCTCCCAATCTTTGCTTGCTTTGTCCCGCCTTCTTCCTTTCATAGAACGGTTTCTGATACTTTCTAAGTACCCCTGAGTATTCCCAATGGGAAGAACCATATCCTGGTGAGAAAATAGGAAGTTTATTTTAACCTACTCTGTGAAAGAAGTGGAGACTCCAGCCAAAGCTCTATTTATTTTAGTGAAAGACTTCTAACCACGATTGCCATTAATATTGCCATTACCACGCGGCTTAAGGAGATTTAGAGGTTTTTGAGTATCTTTAACTACCAATTCCATCTACCATCTCCTCTGGTCGCTCTGGATTTAACTCAGTTTACCTCTCATAGTCTATACCAAGCAATTGGTATCACTGCCTCCTATTTTCACTGTTAAACTTCAACAAAGTGCTGTAATGTAACTAATTCTTGTTTGCATTGTTTCTTTTTGAGACAATGGTCTATGGTTCCAAACCCAACTTATTTCAGCTTTCCTTCAGCATCATGTCTCAAGACTTACTGATTCACAGTTGAAGGAAAATAATTCAGTTAGCTTCATGACAGAAACAGAAGGACTTCTGGAATTAGTATTTTTGCCTCCTGGGTTTATCTAAGCCTATTCTTTGTTTTTATTCTCCCTATATATTTTTATGGAGCTGTATTAATTATATTTTCAGTTGACTTTTCATGAAGACAATATCTGATTATTAGCTGAATTTTGCAAGATTAACAGACCCAGGAGTTTTTCATGCCAGTTTCTACGTCTGTACATGGAAGGATTATCAGGGTATCTTATAGCAAGATATCTTTTTGCTGGAAATTTGTCAAAAGCTTTTCTGGTATCTACTGTGGGAAAACTCTTCCTTGAGGATGAATGACTTAACTCCTGTTCATAAAGCTTCAGCCATTAAAGACTGAAAAGACAATTCTGTTCTCTGAAATGATGAAAGATTTCTCATGGGCTCCAAAATCTTTGTGTGCCTTTCCTATTCCAGGAAGGGATTCAAGAAGGGGGGAGGCAAGATCAATACTGCCCAAACAAACAGTACCATAATGTCACTGTCCCTCCCTGGAAACCAGGGGCCAAGATTTGTTTCTTATACAAGAAGCCAACTAGTAACACTGATCTCTGCAACACTCAGCAGTGAGGGCTGAACCTCAGCCCAGAGGATCTAACACGAACCAGTCTACTATTCTGAGGAGAAGAGATTGAAACAGTTAGGCAGGTATTGCTTCTTTTACTGCTCCTATATTATGCTTATAAAAGGATGTTAGGTACTCTGGGCTTCTCCACTTCAATGTCTCGGGCAATGAGATTTTAATGGTTTGTTTAGAAGAAAAGAAGTCTTGCTACCAAAAAAGTTTTCTTAGAAACTGACCTACTTTGGCTTTTTTCCTAACTTTCAATCCCCAAATTCAAGACTAGGAACACAGCAAGAGAAGCATTTTGGTTGGAGATCTTATCCTTAGAACTAAAACCCAGATCAGATCAGTTCAGGCTTTTCTCTTAAACTATTATCTGTAATCATAATCTGCTTTCTTTACCCTTAGCAATCACTTGTCTTCTGTAATGTTTAATATTGCTCAATTTCTTATTTCACTTATAAGAGCATCTTCATCATGCAGACACTCTGAGATAAAAAAAATTTCCTAAGAAATACTATGACAAATAAAGACCGTCTGGTAGGCATAAACATAAATGAGATGTGAACCAAAAATCTCAATAAACACTGAATCACCATCAATCTAGTATACAAGCAAAGTCCCAAAACAACAGAATTATTTTGCAGTGAGTAATGTCTTGCCAGTGGAGTACTATGCACAGCGTGATTAATTTTCACAGTCTAATGAGTTCCCCCCACCAAAAAAAAGTGAGTCCAAATTTATTTTGCAGTACCACTCTTAAATTTCATTCATTCATTTACTCTAAAGTACATTTGTTGTGATTTTTATCTATGGCACTGTACTGGGAAATGTGTTTCATATGCATACACAAATTCTTGTTATTTTAGCTTCAGAATCTGTAAAGTTCCTTACTGTCTGTTACAGAGGGGGAAAATGTATACAGCAGGAGAACAGTGACATGGTTAACATGGTTAAGGTCAGACCACTACTTCTGATCCAGCAAAGGAGGAGTAACACATCAATTACCCATAAAGATTTGACTGAAGGTTCTTTTTGTCGCAAATGCAAAATGCTGGTGAACAACCCACACCTTATAATTAAACATTGAGGGCTAGCCTGTGCCTTGCACTTGACTGGGGCACATGGGTTGAAATCCTGCCTACTGAGTCAAAGAATTGTTGAATTAATGACAGCAAAGCCAAAGTTTCACCCAAGGCCCACACCTTGCTATCACACTCTGCTGCCCAAAAACAGATCATAAGAGCTACTGAATGGATGACCTGGACTTCTTGCAAATCTGCTCACAGCTAGCTGCAGGGAAAGACATAATATCCAGTTACCTCCTGTGTACTCTCCTCTCAGGAAGAGGATTTAGAAGCCAGCAGCTAATCTGCCAAAGAAAGCATTTATTCTCACTTCAAGAAATCTTTTTTTTTTTCTATTCCTGATAGTAATCTCAAATAAATAATGATTTATCCACTGTTCTTCCATTTTCTCTTAATGCTAATGACTGCAAAGAAAAATTCCAAAATCAAGTGTTTAAACCAAAGAAAGCCCACGAAACTCCCCTTACAAGTGTATACAGAACAAACAGGGCAATGGATATAATTTCAGGAGCATTTCAAATTACATAGTTTTAAATTATTTATTGATATTTAATAAATGAGTGATACATGCTATTACATTATTTAGTAGCAGAGTGCTCTTTTGAAGGGCTTTAGATTCTGTAGATATTTTTACACAGTACCTCTACTTTTTTTTTTTTTTTTTTTTAAGAACTAAATACTCAGGATATGTACACTGAATGGAGTAGAAACAGAGCACTTTTTTGATTGGGTTCAGCTGCTTTGAATCTACTGACTCCTAACCAGGTACCATCATGGAATCTAAGCCCACAGTAGAAATTGAGACTTCCTTCCACTTAGCCAGTTGTAATGTGAAGTGTTAGGACCTTTTCTAAGTTCTCAGCTACAGAAGCCACACTAAACTTGCTCCATCTGACGAATGGCTCTGCTCTCACGAGAAGTCAGTCCCCATGCTGGTATGCTGTATAGCATTGATGTGGCATCTGCTGTGAAATCCCACTGGTGGATGCCCCTAAATTTTACTATGTTTTTGACACTTTTTAGAAATGAGGTGAGCTGTAAGTGCAGAATAAATAAATCGTTTCTTAGTGGTTATCCTAGAGTCCATAATCATCTTATACCACAATACCATCCCTACCACAACTGAGCTCTAAGGCTACGTGGTCCCCACAGGTAACAACTACTGTCATACAAATGTCAGAGATAGCTCTAGAAGATGATTGGTCCCATGAACAGGAGAGAGCTACCAGAAAACCAGGTTTTGGGGGATCTTTTTCCCACACAGTCTGCACTATGCTAAAAAGAGCATTAGGATCATTTTGTGCTCAGTATTAAAAAAAAATCTTCTGTAGCACAGTACTCCCTAATATGTGACCACATCCTTCCCCCAACACTTTTTCCCAAGAAATTGCATTAACGTGGAGGTTATGCTCCGTGTACCGTGCCCCCCCATATCATTCCTCCTGTTCTCTACAGGTAATATTTGTTTTTATTTCCCCAAGTGAGGCAAGATTTTACCAAATCTGCTTTCTCGTTCTCTTTATTTTACACCACACCAGTTGTTCTACCCTAATTTCAAACACTTTTTGGGCCTCGTTCTTGCAGAAGGACTGGTGGGTACCAGTGACCCTTCACCATTCTGAGCAACTCATTTTTTCCTTTCATCGTTGCCTACACATTTGCACACTGCAAGCTACTCATGCACGTGCTCCCCAGTCTCTGATTAGAGCTGGTTGGGTAATTCTTACAAATCACGTGTTACAAGAATTCTCATCCTTTAGTATTAAAATAAATTATTCATGGTCTTTACAAAATGAGCAGTTTTATTGCTGTTGATTAAATAATATGCCTAAAATACATTGTTTGCAATATCTTTTGCCCATCAATCACTTCATGAATTATTCAGAAATATTTGTATGATGCTGCCTCTGGCACTGGTTATTTGGAGTCAGGGAGATAGGTAAATATCCTCTTAACATATTCTCCCTCAACAGAGACTTGGTCTGGGAGATGGAGGTGGTGCTGTGGGTTGCTTGCTGTGGGTGTTGTGGGAAATACCTAAGAGTTAAAAAAAAAAAAAAAAGAAAAAAGAAAAATACTAAGATTAGATGCTTGTGTGACTGCTTTCTTTTCCCTTCCTTTCAGAGAGGGAAGGTGCTGCAGTTCAGTAATGAATTTGCTGTACACTGAATCCAGACTGAATCTCCAGGAGAGGGAGACAATGAATAGGCCAGTAGGAAGGATTAAACGCTGATGACAATTAAACCAAAACCGTTAAATAAATGAGGGGTTTCAGTGGTTGTTCTTCATAGCCACTTCAGTTTGGTATGCAAGAGACTGCTTCCATTTTATTGCAATAGTAAATTTCAGAGCACAGAGAGAGAGAGAATATTGGCATTTCAATCAGGACAACTTCACACACACACACGCGCAGCCCACTCAACTCTGTGTTGAAAGCTTTATGAAAGAAAGCCTGTAGGATATCCAAGAGATTACTTACAAGATTCTAAAGGATGGATTTTTACGAAATCCTTATAACGCAGCCTGGTGCCCTTGTTGAAGTGAATTTGAAATATGCCCCTGAGCTCCTCAGAGTCTGCAGACAATGCTCATAGGTATCAGGGTATACATGCATACCTACATCTATTACAACAAAGAGACATACGCTTGTTTCAAATACAAAGATAATGTGTCAATCTTTGAGATTTTAAAAAATCAATGGTGTTTGTAGGGGCTACTATTAATTTTCATTACCCCATCAGTCATTCAGGAAACACGGTTTGACTGTGTTGCTTTAGCTTCTGAAAAGAGAAAACAGCAATTGCACAGGAATACTGGGGTAGGAGTGACAGACAAAACAAGGTTTTACGTTTTCAAGTAATCACAGACTACACCATCTTATGCCTTAATATATTCTAAGAATTTTCTTGAGAAGCTAATATTGCATGAGGATAAAATGTAGTCCTCAGCACATTAGTAAAATATTTATACACTACTTTCTTGCTAGGAAAAAAGGGGCCTATTCCACACCTGCTAAGATGGTTCTCAGAGGACCTGCAGATTTTCTTTGGTCAAAATATTACATCACAGTCTCTTTAATAAACTGGAAATGCCTTTGCCAAATGTTGTGATAAAGAGTGCTCCTCAATAGAATATGATAGTTCACAAAAAGAAAAAATTTAATTAGTTACATTATTCAGAAAAAGATCCTAAAATGTGAAATTTTTATAAAGTTCTGGGAACAGAACTGGCAGTTAATTTCAGTTTATACCATGTTTATAGATAACAGGAATAGACTCTGATACTAATATTCTACAGACAGGTGATACTCTAAAACCTTACAATATACAATGTGATCAGTCTGCAATTGCTACATAATTGAAATTATAACATAGTTCCCATTTTGAGATGTATTTTTCACCTGAGTTGAACTATCCAAACAAAGCTATTGCTGTGAGATAGGTTTCTCAGAGGAATTGATATCTGTATGGGAGTTAGAAAGAGAAACGAGTGGAATCTGGGTTTAGGAAGAAATAAAATGAAGTAGCCCATTTCTATAGAGAGCTTTTTGCCGTCTCTGTGCACAAATTGCCTCAAATCAGCTTCCCTTACGTTTCATCTCCTGTAACTTTCAGCACCTGTCACATTGCCGTGGAATTTGATTCCCAGCCTTCAGGTGGTGCTGAATTCATTTTGATTTTGCTATGTAATTGCTGCATTACTTGTAAAACTGTTTAGTGACAATTAGTCAGCTGATGCATTGAGTCAGTGGCAAAATACAACTCGTAGCTTTGCTAAAGCTGTGATCTCATTTATTTCACAAAACAGAAGGATAGTTTGTAGTTCTTTTTATCTAGTTCTTTGAAGAACTTTGAAGCTCTTTATTGCAATTTAAAATATGAGCCAAGCTCTACCTGACATATCCCACTGAGTCACTCTACCCATTGCAGGTTTTGAATGAGCAAAGATAGGTGGCTTCGGACTTTCAATGTATCATATGATTACTCTAAAGTCAGGGCCTGAGCCTGTAAGATGACCACTGTTGTTTCAGTTTTCTTAAAGAGCTAGCAACTTTTCTGCTGCTGAAAATATGATGAGAAAGTTCACCTCCTCTGTGATCCTGCATACCGAGAACTGCGTTACCCTGAGCACAAACCCACAGAAATCAATAATTGCCTGAATAGCAATGTGTTTCTCAGCATAAGTCAGGGTGACAGGTACTGACCATAATAATTCAATGAAAAAAAGTACCTAATGTTACTTGTTTGGATGGTGGTTTATTGTCGGGTCAGATGAACTGCATTTCTTGGTTCCTGAGCAAAATACAATGGCAAAGTATAGGCAGGTAACTGCATGTAAATGTATATAGTTAAGTCCTGTGAAATAAATTTAGAGTAACTATGAGTAACCATGCTCAGTCTTTTCCAGACTAGTGAGTAATATTCAAGACATGCCACGTGCAATGGTTGGTCTTGTCTAAATGTCAGATTCCCTGTTCTGTTAGCTGCATGGCACCTGCAGTTGCTATTGAAGATAGCACCTTCCACTGACACTGATGATAATTGTGAAAGATAAGCATATGTCTACTCGCAGGTCTGAGAAAGTAACCCAGGAAAGTGGTAAGATCACATTCAAGGGGAGGCAGGAAATCAATTCCTGAGCATTTAGCTACACGCTATCACCTCCAGGTGGCTGAGCATAACTCAGAGCCAGAGCCATAAGCAAAGTGGTACTTGCTCTTCCAGTGCTGATTAAGAGGATAGGACTAAGAATGGGAGAAAGAGAGGAGCTAGGAGAAGGGAAAGACATCGCCCAACTGCCCTGCCAGGGGCGGTGCAGTAACATCTAACACCCCACCTGGCTGCAGCAGCAGTTGTGAGGTAAAAATGGGCAAAAGGGGCATAAACATTTTGCGGTGCCCAGCAATATGCTGTCCTGGGCAACTGCTTTGTCTCACCTAGCAGGGCCCTCCTCGGAGAGCTCTGGTTGCAGTTTACAGGTGACAATGGCTCTGCAGGGGGCCGTAGCTCCCTGTGGGAGGGAGCCAGCCCCAGTACGTAGCTGGGTCCCGAGAGACCCAGCGATGCCAGCTCACTTTCTTCCACAGCTGAGGATATGAATTGCCCAGCAGCCTTTGTGCTAGCACAGCCAAACAACCAATTATACGCTGCAGATATGGCATACATGCTGTACTGGAATTGTTCACAATCCACATGCAATTCAAACGCCACCATTTAGCCACCCTTGTCATAACCTCAACCTTTCAGAAACTGTGCATTGTCACTGAAACTATTGTTTTCTCATGGTTTCAGGTGCCAAATAAATCAGTGCACTCCACAAGTTTTATGCCTTCTAGCAGTTCTATTCACTTCAGACAATTGGATCAGCATTGTAGAGCTGCTATTCCTGCAGTTTTTCATCATTTGCCTGAGTTTATACAAGGGATAAAACAGAGAGGGCAACTCGTCTCTTAGCCAAAGGAAAAGAGCTGGCATTTCTCTCCTGTTGAAGCAATGCAAGTGTGACAAAAAGTCTGTGTGATTTGAATACAGATGCAATTCACTGTGGAAATTCATAAGTAGAATACAGTATTTTCCTTTTACCAATTACATTTACAGTAATTATTTGCATGTTATGATCAATCTTATACAAACAAAAAAGGCAGCTCTGCACCAAAAAATGTAACCAATAAGGTAGAAAAATCTTATTGAAGGATATCTGAGTCACAGAGCTACGGGGTCCTGATTTATTGATGATACAAAACCAGTCAGACTCATCACTGATATTACAATTTCCGTAGACACATGATTCAGCTACACAACTAAAATATAGAATTTATTACATTTTCTTGTCCTTATTGACATAACCTTTTTCTGTTCATGTGGAATTTCACACTGTAAAAAGCTCACTGTCAACAGATTGAAGACAATTAGGAATATTCCTTGCTTCTCTGTTGTATATTCTAAAAAGAGTAGTGTAGTCCCATATTACACTCTGTTCTGTCGGCATTAATCTTGAGCTGGAATGTGTATATAGCTCATTTTGATCTCAGCCATACCATCTTTTTTGCAATGTTAGAGTTGTTATTGAAGTTCCAGAATGAAAATACGGATTACATCTGGGGACAACAAATTTCACTCATTTGAGGAGCAAACCAAGGAAAATGACAGACGGAGGGGACCTGCGTTGGTGTTAATAAACTGTACCTGCTGCTCTGTTTAGAACGCAACAGTTCAGAGTACAGTTTTTCAGACTGCCTGGCTTCCCTGGGGACATTCAAAGCAAGCCTGAGGAAAGCAGGGGAAAAAAATTATTCCTTTGCTTAACTACTTCCACTTATAATTCAGTTCAAGCCAAACTGCCGGCAGTCCATGGAATATTCAGGAAAGATTTCTTTTTTTGCTAGGATCTGAAATGGTAATGATTCTGCAAGTAGGAAAACTGCCCTGTTGTAACATTTAACTATCAAAGTTCTGTGCTTTGGTAATACAGGGGAAGGAAGAGGCAGAAAACTATCCTCTTCCTTGAAAACACTTGTGTGAGAAGTAATGGCAAAATGGTTATTAAGATTCCTGTGGTGTTTTGAAGTGAATGTTAGACATTTACCCTTGATATATTCATAAATTTCTAGCTCTTTTCCATATTCTTCCATTTTCTTCTGACATTAAATGAGTCATTTTGACCCAAAGTGTTGTGTAATATTATCATATGTTATTAAAGAAGAGAGAAATGATTTCACAAAAACAGGAAAGTGATTCCTATGTATTACTTACCTTCATCACAAGAGGGTTACAGGGCTTTACTAGTAAATTGCCTTAATATCCTGAATGAGAGATGTTATAGGAAAACACAGAAATGTATGTTTATTACCATGCCCTGCTAATAATCATCGATCCTAGGTGTTTATTTTAACCCTCTTGTTTAATTTAGGGTCATTACTGTCTCCTGTGCTGTGAGCTGCAATATTTAAAACCTCATTAAGCCTATGACCTTGTAGTTAACCTGTTAGCTCACTGTTTCCTTCTCCGTGGTAGGTCTGGAAGCAAAGGATTTAAGCACTGGAGGTCACTATATTATTATTGCAACATCCAGCCAGCAGTACACCACCCCACCACCCCTTGCATGAAGGAAAAATGCACAGAGAGCCAAGATCAGGACAGAGATGTAGACTGCATGTGAGCATGAGTATTTCTTTCCTGTTGCTCTTGTAGGCAGTCCTACCAATGCCCTGTTATTCACCATATTCAAGGAAAACAGCCCAGAATCTGACCAGTCAGTAGACCCAGATACCTGGAAAAGACTACAGACCTGACCATAGGCAGAATACGCATTTTGGGAGGGACTTATGGTTTAACGCTCTTCAGAAACTTTGTGCAATGTTTGGTGACAATGCATATACCATCTTTATTAAATATTGATAGTTTTCATTCTCCTCACATTTCAATAGCTTACTCTTTCCTATTATGTTTTAGACTTGTTTACTACAGACAACAAGTGAACAGTGATTTAAGTGTTCTTGAAATTTATCCAAATACCATTTAAGAGCTGTGATTTCTTAAAAGGATTATATTACTCCCAAAATTAGAGCCAATGAAACATGGTTCTGTTGGTCCATGACAATAAGCATTGTATGATTGGAGAATAACTTAGCTCAACTCTGCCAGAGACAGCAGTACACAGCAATAGAAATTGCTCTAGTGAGCATGTGATCATCCTGCCCCACAGAGTAGCCCATACACAGCACAAGTCCTGGCTATGGTAATCAACCACCCTTCAAAAATCTTGAAATCTTGAGGGGTCTTTGTGCATTATGATGAAATCCATTGGCTGCTCCTGTCAGTTTGGGTTTGAGGCACTGATGACTGAAAGACGAGCGTGTGTAATAATGATTGGGAGCAATGCTTTATCTGAAGTATTACGTACAATAATAAAGGTGTAAAGGAGCAGCCCATGCCACTATGTTCATATATTTTACTTTCGGTGATCACTGGTGGCTGATTGCTTAATGGCAAACCTCAGCTAAGATGAAGTTGACAGAAATCCTTTGCAATGATCTCCTGCAACCCCTTGGTAGTCCTAAGCTCTGCATGACTGTGTAGTGGCCCCTCTGGAACCTCTCCTCAGTATTCCAGATGTGCAGGGAGTACTGGAGTACTCCACTGTTGAGCCAAGCATGTTCATGCCTCCGAGGTACCTGAGCTACATAGGTACCATACACAGACACCATAACTTTTCTTTATTCTGCAAAAATGCCAGAACTCTTTTGTAGCCTGTGAAATATTGTTCTCATGTTTTGATCCTTTGGCATGTGTCATTACAAAATGTCACCATAATATGCAGACACTGTTTGATTTAGAACACACATAGGTGTGGAAAACATCCACACCCTGAGGCACTATACCTCACCCTCAAGCCCTGCCAGCAGCCCTGTCAAGGTCATCAGCGTACAATCAACTTGTCTTCAAGTTGCAACTGCACTTCATAACCCAACAATGCTGCTTTACGTATACAATATGATTCACCAAATTATCCACCCACAACTACTGAGAGAAAGGGGTGGGAATATGAGCTTTCTTCATTGTTTCTGACGGTTATAAGGATTTATCTTACACAAACATCTGCGTGGAATGATCAATTTTGGTAAATGTAAGACATTTAAACAGAGACAGTTTGAATTTGGGAAACTCACAGTGACCCTGAGCCATGATCTCTGTATCTTTTCCAGAAGAGCAAGAGGCTGAGGGGACAGAGTGCAAGATGATAAGCAAAGGGTTAAGCCAGGTTTAGTAGTGCCATTATGACCGGTCATGAGGGGGTCGTGAGCTTTTCTGTGACTGTGCAGGCTATATTCAGCATTGTTGCCTATTTAAAAAAATGGCAGAGCTAGCTAAATAAGCCTCTACCAGACAGGAGGTGGAAGTGATAGAACTGAGCTAGGAAATCAGCAGTCACAGACATGTATAGTAGCTGCTGAGGAACAGCTATGCACAGTTCCAGCCATCCAGAGGCACCAGTGTAATTTCAACCCCTGACATACCAGTTTCTAGATGGATTTGTGTTACTTGGCCACTCATACCTCAGCACAAAACCAGCAGCGAGCATCTGAGAGGGGCCGTGAGCAGGAGGGCAGACTGTCTCTGCAAAACAAAAGGGACAAGAGGAACGAGAGTGCTGTGGCTGTGTGAGTCACAGCACGCTATTGCTCATCTCTTAGAACCTGCAGTGTGAGGACAGGCTCTACTGTCATCTGCAGCGGTGTCCCTAGCCCTGCTGTAATGAATCTCACCAGCCATCCATGGAACAGGAGGTGGGATACCTGGCAGTCGCCGCAGAGTGAGTGTGGCACCATGGCCAGCCCGGTAAACAGGGAATCAGCCTCTCCAGATGAGGAGCAAACGTACTCCCTCTCAGGGACCCTCAGAAGCACTCAGTACATGTGGGCATTTACTGTAACAGGAGTTGGCAATTTGGAGAAACATACAACTTGAATTCAAGGTTGATGTATAGTATGTTGTCCTGGTTCCGGCTGGGACAGAGTTAACTTTCTTCCCAGTAGCTTGTGCTGTGTTTTGGGTTTGGTATGAGAGGAGCATTGATGGCCCACTGATGCTTTGGTTGTTGCTGGGTGGTGCTTGCACCGGGGAGACTTTGGTTTCTCTTTTCGGCCTCCCATGCCCTGCCACGTGCAGGGGAAGCTCGGGATGGGGTGGGGGACCCTAGCCGGGGTGGTTGACCCAGCTGGCCAGTGGGGTATTCTATACCATGTGACATCACGCTCAGTATAAAAACCAGGGGGGGGGAGCTCACCCCCCGTTCGTGGCACGCGGTCGGCGGTTGGTGAGCAGTTGCATTGTGCATCGCCTGCTTTGTATATTCTGTTATGTTATTGTTCTCATTTTATCACTACTGTTCTACTTCATTTTATTTCAATTATTAAACTGTTTTTATCTCAACCCGCGAGTTTTCCTCCTTGTGCCCTCCCGATTCTCTCCCCCATCCTACCGGACGGGGGGTGAGGGGGTAAGTGAGTGCTGCGTGGGGTTTATTTGCTGGCTGGGGTTAAACCACGACATATGTTTATGAAGATTAACCAACTTTAAACTTGTGCTTATATGCTAAATGCAGTATGCACCAAGAAAAATACATTATTCTGTTGTATTTGTCAAAAGGATGTTTTTGTTTTCTCTAATAGAAACAATGAAACACTTGACTCCTGCTGGTGCCCTTCATATTAAAAAGGATTTATTATTGTGATGCCTAAACCTTGTAGAGGACAGCTTAAGGGCACACTTGACACAAAAGACCTTGAGGATTCAGAAGCCAACATGACTTTCTGATTTTCTGATTTTTTTAAAAATTCCACAATGTATGATGAAAAGAGGATGAAACCTCCGTGCCCCGAGGAACACACTGCCCCCGGACTTGGTCTGAGGGCACTGTGGAAGGCCTGGGGCAGCCACGCGCCCCTCGCTCTGGAGAGGGGTTCACAGTAACGGCTTTTTGCCCCGCCAACGCCCGGCCTCCTCCACCGACTCGCAGCCCTTGGCGGGCAGGAAGGCCCAGCGGCCCAGCCACCCCACCCCGCCTCCTTGAGGAGGATGCGAGGCTGCGCCCGCACTCAAGATGGCCGCCCTCCTCCAGTGTCTAAGACGGGCTTTGAAGCCACGGGGCTGCTGGCTAAGATGGCGGCTGTTTACCTGTGGCCTCCGTAGAGCTTGCCCTCGGCCAATATGGCTGCCGCTCCCCTATTGCTTCTGACGGCAGTGAAGCCAGTTTGCCCTCAGCCAAGATGGCGGCTCCCAGAGAGCGGTGGAGCGCCGTGGCGCGGCGGCTGTGGTGAGGGAACGGAACGCAGGGCTGAGCGAGCAGCCGGGAGAGGTGAGGCCAGGCGAAGTGAGGCGAGGCTGCGCCTGCCGCCAGGTGGGGGAGAAGGAAGGCTCCCGGCAGCGCGGCGGCTTGTGGGGAGCTGGGTGCCTACCGGGCTGAGCGGCCGGCTGTGAAATGGCGGGTCGCGGCCTGGCCGCAGCCCGTGCGGTGGCGGGGGGCCTGTGGGCCCGGCCGAGGTTTGGGCAGGGCGGCGCTGGCGCGTTGAGGCATGGATTTGCGATCTGCAAAAGTGTGGGGACGGCGGGGTGCCCCTCTGGCCCGCCGCAGGGAGGGAGCCTGCAGACTGCGAGGCTCCAGCCAGTTGTGTCCCAGGAAAAGCAGCGTGGCCGGGCACGGGGTGGCTCTTATGACCCTCGGTTCCCTAAAAGCCGCTGGTGCCTCTGCAAGAAACAGCATTTGTGGGTTGTAAGAATTTCCTCCGGTGCAGTGAATCAGTTGTGAGTGGCCTCTTAAGGTTTTCTTTAGTGGAAAAGATGAAATAATCCAATGATGTCGTCTTCCCTCTGCAGTAGAACTAGCAAATTTTTTATTCAAAATATAAAGGAGTATTTCTACTCAAGACTTATAAGATGGTTAAGTTTTTGGTGTAACCAGGAAACTGAAAATCAAAGGTGAAAGTCCTTGCCAGTTATTAGCTCTGCAGGCAATTACCTACGTGTATAACTTAATGCACTGCATGGAAGCTATATGGGGCTATTCGTCAGCTGCTATCAGAATCAAGTCATAAAGTTGTTTCTGTCTGCTGCTGTGTACTAGCAACATTTAGAAATGCTCATTTAACATGCATATGCGTGACACTGCCATAAGAAGGGAAGAAACTACTGTCTCAAGTTGTCCTCATAAATTACAGAAGTCGCTTTACCAGTAATGATCTGACTGTCTTCTCTTGACAGATGCACTCTGATGGTAAACAGCATCCGTTTTCCATGTGGAAACAAATGTACAGGTCGAATAATCAGCTCCGTACATGACTTCTCTTCAGAACTCACATTTTTTGCCTATACTTCTAATCTGATACTTAGCCAGAGGGACTTTTGAGAGTTTCTCAGTACTTTTTTTACCACATAAACAGAGGTCATAGTCATCACTGCTGTTATGTCCTGGGTACAAGTTGCAGTCAGCCGATCCAGTGAGGATATATTTGATGAAGATGCAGATGAGATGTATCTACTACAGAAAGAATGGAACAGCACCATGAAAAAAAGATTGAAGGTATTTCTGTAACAATGATGTAATAGTCTTTTTAACCATTTTAGATTTACTGATACATACTTTGATATACATATGGCTGATTTAAAGGGAGAACTAAGAGTGGCTGCTTAAAAGTTATTGTGGTTTAGTTTCTTCTGAATGTCAGGAAAATTTAGCAGGGATTTACAGAAACTCTATCGTAGTAGTCTATCAGAGCAAAGTCTTGTTTTACCAAAAGACATTGGCTCCCTCTGTACAACCATGTAAAAGGTAGTGCTAAATTCTGATGCAAGCTATTTGCTTCATACTTGTAGGTATACCACTAGTAAGCGTAGGGCAATACAGCTAAACAGTGCTAATAAAGAAGTATGAGATGTTTGGGTTTTTAAGTAGAGTTCTTCATCAGTCAGATTTAAGATGTGTGACTCCATGTGCAACCACAATTGGATGTTGCGGTCTGGGTAGTTCTGTGGCTTATTTATTCTCCTAGTGAAAAATACATTTTATGAAAGCAAGTTTCCACAGCCCGTCCTTCCCTGGAATTCCACAGGGAACAAGACAACTACATAAACCCAGGATACTTCAACAGATACATTATCATTCAGAGTGGGGCCAGTAGGGCTCGTCTGGTCATGGGTGAACAGCATTTGGCTGAAGAACATGAATGGAAGCTGTTGTGTAGGCTGTTGATGAGGAAGGGTATTACAACAGAGCTGTTGTATTATTCTCCAAGGAAAAGTTTCCTGCATCTGAGTCCCTTGAAAAGACTGGTTTTCTTAAGGGGCTGTTTAGTGTTCTTACACAAATCCCTCTGGTATTTTATGAGTAGATACTGCAAAATTGTAAAATGTTATTGAAGTTGGAGATGTATGTTGGGCAAAATAAAGAAACATTCTTGTTCCGGGCTATTTTTCTAGCAAGGCCACCAGTTTTCTTCTCTCATGAGCAAATAGAAGTTTTCACTCTTACAACTTGCAATTTTGATGTGAAAAAAGTTAAGAATTATTCTACGTTACATGGTAATGTGATTAGAATATGAAGAAATTAATTTGCATTACAATCATTAGCTGTTTCTTACAGAAAGCAGTCACAATGTTATGTGTATTTATATGTGACTCGCTCCATCATCATTTTTTTTCCGGTGTAACTCTTGAATTGAGTAACATCTGGCAAATAGAGAAGCAAGGCTCAATAATTAGTTTTGTGAAAACAGCTAGATGAATTATAGACAGGAGAGTACCTCTGCTAAAGGGGAGGCTTTGCAGCCTATGTATTTTTAGATGTCTAGAAATCTATATGTGGTATTCTTTAAGGAATTTTTCATAAAGGAGTTGGTCATCATGAAAGCAGGCATGCTTTCCTGCAGATTTGTCTTATTTTTTGATGTTTCTAAAAATACTTTCCTTATTTTCTGACCTTCTGGGGATCCTTTTGGAAAAGAACTGGATCTTACAGATCAGTAAATCATAACGCACTGCAAAAAGCATGTTTTGGTTTGGCAGTGGGGGTATAGCTGGGAGCAATGTTCAGATCTAGAAGCTGTAATTTAAGAGACTGAATACTTGTTTAAACTTTTTTTTATTGTTATGAAATTGTCATAGGTCCAATTTTTCATCTTGTGAACAACCTGTTTCACTACTCTTATTATAGGAAGGCTATAGGGATGGAATTGAGGCTGGGAAAGAACTTGCACTCCAGGAAGGCTTTAATCAAGGTTACAGACACGGTGCTGAGCTGATGGTTACATGTGGCCAGTTCAGAGGAACCCTGAAGTAGGTTACAAACTCCATAAGGTTGTGTGTGTGTGGAGTGTGTGTACATGTGCATGCAGTTTTTTGTTTGTTTTAATTTAAAAAAAGAAAAGTGCATTGTAAATCTGTCCAAATTGAGCAACCTGAGAATTCTCAGGTCTTGAATACAGGGAATTGCCTACCTGGCGGTAGAGTGATCATTCTTAAAAATCCTCCTTCAGTTGCTCTTCCAAAATTATCTGAATCTACATTTTTAAGCTTAATATTCAGTTCTACTGCTTGATTTTCCCAGAAAATGTGAATGAAACATATATACATTTATATAGTATAGATATCATGTCACATTGCTATCTCCCTTCAACAACTGGAGGTCTGTGTGGGTACATGTAATTACTTTTTTTTGTTGTTGTTCTTCACTTTTCAGTGCTCTCTTATCCTGGTGTCAATTTAAAGGACATGATTCTGCTTTAAGTAAGATAAATAATCTTCTTGATGTGGTTGGAAAGCATGAAGAAGATGTGCTTAAGTATCTGAATTCTATTGAACAACAGCCACATCTCGGACACATTTTAGATTCTGTTCAGGACATGGACCTTAATCATACAGCTCCAGCTGGGACAGAATATAATGAAGCTAAAGCTGGAAAGCACGAAGACGTTGGCAGCTCTGGTGAAAACATTTGTAGAAATAATGGTGAGGTTGGTTCCTTGCAGTCTGAGTGCAGCAAGGCAAACCTCTGCACAGATCCTGAAAGGTCAACCCTTGCTTGGGTTAAAAAGCAGACTATTTGGCTAGTAGAGCAACTGGGCTTATCACTGGATATACTCCATCACGTCCAGCAACTGGAACATTAGTTTTTCTGTCTCATGGTATTTAAAATTACCTCAGCTGGATTTCATTCTCCATTTGTGGAACATGTACAGGCTGATGCACCACTTCGTTTTAGAGAAATCTGATTTTGATACTTCCCAGTAGAGGTAATTTCTGTAAATCTTCACCATGTTTTGGCTCCTGGCAAAAAAAACCCTTGCTTTCACTCTTAAACATAACTTTTACAGAAATGGGAAATTACTTTTAAAGCTCTACAAAGGTTTAGTAAACATGTTTCTGTTCTGTGTCAGAAGCTATCATTTCACTCTCACTTTCTCTTTTGCCAGCAGTTTGGAAATGGAGCAGGTCCCTTAAATAGTCTCTCTAAATAGGTTTCCTCTAATATTTAAAAAAATAGATGCCCAGTGCTATGGACAAGCTATTCTTGCAGAATAAGCTGCTCTTGGTGATATGCTAACTCTATGCAAAATAGAACAGGATTTGCTGCTGATTTCTAGAGTGCTGTGACTCTCTCTAGTCACTATATAAAATATAGGAATTTTTCACCTTTTGTCCAATTCTTCTTATCTTTTGTAACCACTATGCAGAGCACTTTCACAGTTAAAAACTATTTTTTCTTCTTCATACAGTTCTATTTATTTCACTTTTGCTGAAAATACACCATTCTCTTCAAATGCAGAATTACTGACAATTCCATTGTTTTACTTTTAGACCATCTACTTTTACCCTGTTAGAGCACACTGAACACATTACCAGTCTAATGAACTTCCTTGTGTTATTTTTGTATTTATTTTGCCAGTCCTTCTAGCCTGAACTCTCTTTCCCTTATTCCCATACTATTTTTCCCAAACTCTTCAAGGAAGCCAGGTTTATTCACCTTCTCTTAGAAACATGTCAGCCACAAATGCATATTTCTGACAACTTTGTATTTCTGTGCCAACATTCTATATTTACCTCCTTTTCCTGTTGCTTGCCTTAACTGTAGCTGCAAATTGCTCTGGTCAGGAAGTCTTTTCTTTGTGAATGCCTATCTCTGTTTTACACTAACTAAACTGATTTACAGCAAGTTAAGAGTTTACAAAGCAGGTCTAGACAGAGACAAACTGAAATTTTGAACAGCCGACTTAACTATACTTTTAAAAAAAAATTTAAATCACAAAACAGTTTTATACTTTGAGGCTGGAAAAAAGCTAAGGTAAAAATTACTTGATTTTCAGAGATGGAGTTTACAACTTTCTTACTAAAGACTCTATTATCCTGCCACAGAGTTGGTAGACTCAGTGCCACTTCTGAAATAGGGGAAAACAGAACTGCAATTAAGAGTCTCTTACTGAACCTGTTTTTGAAATAGTGCACAAAAATAGGGCTGTCTGCATTAATTACGTATGTACAAAATTGTTCAAACAACTTTCTTTTTCTCAATTTATTTAGCATAATGCTGACATGGATAAGCATTACTTTTCTACAAATGCATGTGTGTTGTTCCAGCCTGTATCACATATGTTAGACAGAAATTTCTTCTATACTGTGGTAGAATATGGTGCAGACAAAAATAAAGGTTACTAGAGCAGTGTTAAACTTCCAAATTTGGAAAGTCTAAAAAGGCAAATTCAAGAGTATTACTTCTATGTGTTTAATAGTGTGCAAAGAGGAAACTCCATTCACAAATTACTAAGTAGACAGTGAGCTTGCCAAGTTCTCTGCAACGACTTCTGCAAAAGCAATCTATGCCAAGGAAAATATTTCTTTCTTGTTTGATTATCAAACAGTAGATTGTGTGTTTTACTCATCTATCATAACAGCTTCTGTACTAGCTGTGGAATTACTTTCCTCCACTGTGCACAAAGTTTCTGTGCTTACTGTGGGGTTACTTTTTTCTGTGTTATCACCCAGACTTTCCAGTTTGGCTGTGGAGAGATTTTCTTTTGGGCTGTCTGTAATACTTGGCTTATCTGTCACTACCAAATCTTGCTGACCAGCCACAGGAAGACTTTCTTCAAGACTATTAGAATCCGTAATTTGCTCACATGGTGGTTCAGGTTTTTGTTTCGTGTCTACTTCCATGTCTTGTGTTTCACTAGCAGCTTTCACCTTGGCAGCGTTCCTGAAAATAGCTCTCATGACAACTGGGACTGACATGCAACTGAAGGAAGAAATGAAACATTAGTCACTACTACAGACTTCATCCGTTCTTCAACGTACTTCTTTTTTTAAACTGTGGCTGACACCTGAATGATAGGTGTGGTGAAAAACAGCACTACCTCCTTGCATCTTTTTGCCTTGTACAACCTAATAGGCATTACATTGTAACTAGAATGTAACTACATGTGCTATACTGGAAACATATGTTGGCACAATGAAATCAGGTGCTGGAACTTCAAGCTTACCGTGCAAAGAAGCTTTGATAGAAATAGTGGGAGGGTTTGGTCAAAAAAAAAAAATCATAAGGTGCTTTTAATGAAAACCTAATAATATTGAAATATATTCATTCTTGCTTAATTTTATAATTGTAACTTTAATGTTTTGTATAGGACAGGTACAGAGCATATCTTCTCTAAAACACTATCTACACTTAGAGGAGTTTTTTTTCCACTCTAACAATAGAGTTACCTGGTTCCGGGAATAGTATCTAGTATTCTGTGACTTAAGAAAGGGCAGGCTAATTAAACAGGTTCAAAATCCAGCCTGCATTGATCTTGCTGACATCAAATAGATAATAGTTGTATACTAGCTTATGCCAAATGAATTCGTGCTCTCAGTCCTTTCTCTAGCGTATGTTCATATATCACAGCAACTTGCCTCTCTTGGAATTTGTTTCAGAAAACAAGCCAGAGACAGCGTTGTAGACACGCCATATACACGTCACCTTCTGAAAAGCAGTACTGATTGGTATTAGGTATATGTGGAAAAAGTCCTTTCCATGCTATTCTAAGTTATACCAGTCATGAGACTGTCATCAGCCAGAGTCTTCAGAAAAGCATGTTTACAAAAGAAAAAAGCATCTTTATAAAAGGTGAAACTCTCTTCATTCAAAAGTGTTTCCCTGCCCCGCATGCTTTCTACTAGAAAGAAACACTTTCCATCACTATTAATGTTCAAAATTTTTGAAAGAGATACTTAAGACACTGAAGTAACTTATTCTCACTATTACAACTTTTTACTAGAGTGAAGTTTTCTGGTTGCTGCATTTATGGCATTGTGAGCACATGTATTTCTATTAAATGGACATCTGAGGTTCATTCCATCTGTTATGAAATAAAATAAAACTACTTACCGCTTCACAGCTCTTGCTATAAAGTCATCACTAGAATTTAGAGTTGGATCTTGAGGATTTAAATGAAGGCGACATTGGACTTCTCTGGAGGTTATAACATCAATTATCACTAATAAAGAACAGAATATAAGTATTTTGAAATAAACATTGAAAACCATCCTTTCATTCTGATGCTTCAAGAGAGGTAAGACTGAAGTCAATGGGAAGGGGCTTGCAGCAATGCAATAGACTTGCATAAGACTTGCCTTTTCCTAGTATACTTAAATCAGAAATAGTAGAATTTATTACAATTTATTAATTAACTGCAGGCCAAGACAGAATAGGACTTGAATATTTGCATTTACTTTCTGGTTTATGTTGAATACAGAACACTTTTTAGTAAGCAATTTATACACAAGTGCTACTTTGTGTTTTTCATGCGTTGCACACCATTGAGAGTAGCCCTTAGAATGTATTTGTAACCGAGAAGCATAGTGCAAGAGCCTAGGTAGAACCAAGTCCCTTGTCAGCCCAATAAAGAGGACAGTATCAATTATTCCACACATACCACAGGCTAAATTCTCTTTCACAGGATGAAGGAAAAAGACAGAAAAGCTGGTGTTCTTGTGTGGTACCACTTCAAAGTAAAGCAGTTCTGAATCATCTAGAAATAAAATTACTATTTAGTGATATCCACCCATTGAACCTGGACTCTTTTTGGCTGAATCACATGCCAGAATTTAAAAAATACTGATACAATAGAATCTAATTATTCATTACTTTGGCAACTTAGTTTATGCTTATAGAAGTGTCAGGCCTAGGAGTTTTTTAAAAAAAATTATTCAACAGAGTGTAATACTAGAATTAAGGATTTTTTATCATTTAAATTACTCCACAAGTAATGACAGCTTTGGCAAGGGAGCAGTAAATCTGTTAACACCCAGCTTAGAAGCTAGTTTCTCTCTAATACTCTGCCATTACTTCCAACCACACAATTTACCTTCATTTATATGCTTCTCGGAGACACAGCTGCTAATAAGACTGTTATATGCCACTTGATGTCGAAGAATCTCTATTACACCAGGCACACACTTCGGATGGCTAAATGGGATTTTACTGACCAAGGTTCCTGCTAAATCTGATTTTTCTGAGCCCTTGTTTATGAAGTAACAGTGCTTTGGGCAATCTGGAAGAGACTGAACAACAACTATGGTGATATTTCAAGCACTGAAAACAAGAAAGTAAAGCTTGATGTTGTCAGGCAACTGCACAATCTGACAGCACAGACATTTTTGGAAGACACACTTCTAGCATGTCCATCATGTCTTTCTGCATTTCAGTAGAAATATAATCCTTAGAGGAAGCTAAATGAGATCTACTCTCCCTCCCAAATGCATCCAAATTAGGCGAATATACCCAAAGCCAAGCGGTCAGGAGTTCAAGTGCCACCAGTTCTTCCAACTACTTTAAGAAATGTTAACAACCAAGATCTTCTCTCAGAAGAATATCTTAGTAGTGCTGCGTGACAGTTGTACAAATAGGATAGCAGTTTTGCCTGAAATCTCTTTAGGGCATCATATGTTGTTCCTCCCTCCATCACTACTGCTTTCTTTGGAGAAGCATGTTTGGCTAGAGTATCTCCCGATGATTCATTTGAAGAGGAGATAGTAATAAAAAATTGCCACCTGTCCATGTTGACAGTAATTCTATGACAAAATTAAAAGTGCAATATTGTGGTATCTACTTCAGGATACCAAATGGGAAATGTCACCTTAAGAACAAGGCAGTTAATTAGCAGGGTCTACATTAAGAAAAGTTGAAGAGCAGAATAAAAGAGCTTTTCCTCGTGTGTTCATGGAGCAAAAGGGTTTCCCCTACATTGCTTTCAAGGTCAGAATTCAATTTAATAATTTATTTCTAGACATAAAATCTTTAAACTCAGAAGCAAAACAATCTCCCAGCTAGTACTAATATTTTAGGGAATTGCTGAAGAGTTACAGAGCCTTTTGTGTGTATCTAATGAAATGAAAAATTCATCCCATATTATGGGTTTTAGAGAGAGAGCTTTGCTAAACCTTATTTTAGCATGGTGTAAACTTACTACTACCTTCTGTACCACCACCTCAAATTCCAAGAACCATGTAGGCAATGGTTCTGCTAACACTAATAGAAGAGAAAGAAGTGCCCTCTTCTTTTGTTGCCGTGAATTGCAAAATTTATGTTTCCTAGCAAAAAAAAGTAGATCTTTGAAGCTTGTCTTGTAGTTGCCCTGTACATAAGTCTGGCAGAAAGCATCTTAGCCACCATTTTCTATTCTAAAACTTTTCCTTTACATCTAATACAGCCTAAATTAAATATTTTTTAATAAAACAGTTATTAAAAGGGAAGCCATCAACAGTTAAACAACCATGGCTCTAGATAGTAATTTACATCACTGTCATAACACTTTACACTTTTCTTCCTGCCAGTCTCTTTAAAAGGGATCAGTTTTCTCAGTGTTGTTTAAGAAACCATTTTTCTTAAAACAGCGTGATATGCAGCGTGACATGCAGCATGATAAAGACCTTCAAAAATCTAGGTAAGTGCCATCTTGGGACTTGCTCCTCACACCAGCTAATAAGTTTCCTTCTTTTTAAGGCATTAATGATAAAGTTCTGAGCAATTTTTAGACGAGTAAATATTTGGGTTACACACAGACAAATTAGTACGACTTCAGCAGCCATGCACACAGTGTTTCATTAATGAGGATGAGAAGATCACTTACTTGAAAGGGTCTAATATTGTTTCATAAATAACTTGAACTATTTCCTAAAGAGCATTTAAATACTGTTGGGGTTCTGGGAAGTCTGCATTGCTTGCTTATGGGGAAATAGAATTCAGTATATATCTTGCACAAGGGCAGAGTGTGTGTCAAATGCACATTATACTCACCACAAAGAAACAGGATTTGTGTGTAGACAAGTCTTCACTGCATTTTTCTTTAAGGGTAGACTGAACAATCAGCTCATATAGAGGAGCTAGTTTCAAGCCAGCAATCTGAATTCCTGAAACCAGGTGATTTTTTTATTAGCATTTAGGTTATGACTGTACATGAAAGCTAATATTAAAAACAAAACCAATGTTTTGAAAAGACAAAAACATTAATCTCCTTTCTTACTCCCTTTTTTGCTGATGGGAATTTGAGGTAGAGTGTTTAACAGCTTTGCCTGTAATTGTCGTATCTTTCTTTGAACTTTTGTGTTTTGCACTGGTTGCTAAGATGTTACACTTGGGCTCATAGAACAGAACACGTTCGGCCCCAGAAACCAGTTTTTCCTCTTACAACATTAACACAAGGAAATAAAAAGCAAATAAGCAATGCATAGTCACAGAAGTACTTAGTCTTAAAAACAATTACAACATGCCTGTGAGCCTCTGTATCTCTTCAATAATGGATGAGGACATAGGAATAGG
The DNA here is from genome assembly GCF_964195595.1 of Calonectris borealis. Lineage (NCBI taxonomy): Eukaryota > Metazoa > Chordata > Aves > Procellariiformes > Procellariidae > Calonectris > Calonectris borealis. Next base: position 114,555,990 of record NC_134313.1, on the reverse strand, counting down.
CTGGTGAAACTTCAACACAAAAAAAGCTGGCAAATCTGTGCTGAGTTCATCAGTCAGTGGCAAAAAAGCAGGGTTGCTGGGAAAAAAACCAAAGAAGTCAGAATGAAAGCTTGTTACAGAAATTGACATAACAAGGACTCTTAGTGCAAGGCCACTATCAGGTCCTGAGCAGTTTACTACGTTCCATACTTCTTCTGTCTTGAGAAAAGTTTTGCTTGATAAATGCAACTATAGCCTTTAATGTTTTAAAACAAGGTTAATGTAAACATTGGCAGAAAGGAAAAGTGAGCTACCAGAAAATGAGGAACAGTACACAAGGATGTTTGCTATAAATCATTCTATAGTGATTTATTTTGGAGAATGACTTCAGACTTTCTCTCCAGCCTAGCACTGAAGTAGAGAGAGATGAGGTGTCAGTATCCACAGTGGGATGACAAACTATTTTGTATAGTTAAGGTGTAATATCCCTCAATATATGCTTTATTTGTTCTGAAACTACGCAGGAGTTGCTTGTTGAATACTAGGAAGTTAAGTAATACTGTTCTAGTGGCTCCTTCTGGCTTCAAATCTGTGAATAAATCTATAGTTCAATGCAATTGACACAGTTAAATATGAACACAATAACTTGAAAGTCCATTTGGGAAAACTGTAAAAGCCACAGGTTATAGAGGGTGTAGCTATGGAGCATAATGCTATCAATAAAACAGAGCTTCCTGTTTTAGCAGAGGCTAAATGTAAGTTATGCTGAGGTTAGTGCCAATGATTTGTAAATCCATTTCTGTATTGAGAAGTGTCTAGAGCCTCACCCGTCCTCTCCAGCTTGAGAACCTACAAGCAGTGGAGAAAGAGGAAGTTTGTGGAGTGTATCTGTGCCTTCAACAGTTACAACTGTTTTTGTTCCACATACCTGAGAACCTGAGGTAGAAAGAGAAGTGCGTTATTTCCCTTGTGTCAGTGTAGATTAATCCTATGCGTACAAAACACGCAATGGTAAGGTCTTTTAAAGGTCAGATCGAACTGACAGCCACAATGGCTTGGGCAGCAAGGAGAAGCCTGCACAGACCACACCCAAAATGCCAAAGCTGCCCAATGGTGATAGCAGCAGTAGCTGCTTTTGGGACATGCCATGAAACAGATCAAGCAACCCCCAGTCATTGTCACGCTGGCTAGGCAGTTATTTTGTTTGATACCACTCTCACTTCAATTTGGGTTAACAGCCAAGAAACGGGGAAGTAGTTTCCAGATGTACGTTATAATTGTGCTAAAGTGCATCACACAAATCATTCTGCTAAACTAGAATTTTAAATCTTATTTGTGTTTCATTAATGAACTTTGCTTAATGAAACAGGCAGTGCTGAAAAAGTTATCACATTAGTTATTTCTGCTTTTCTGGCTTTACCAGGATTTAGTTCTGCTTCCAAAACTTGATAGGGAGATATGTAAAATTCAATATTCATAGGAGTTCCTGAGGAATAAAAAAAAATGGTTACTACACATGTCAATAGAGGAAATATGTTAGGCATATTGACACAAAGGGGAAAAAAACAAGAGCAGTGTAGGTGGGCAGGAGAGGATTCCTCATAAGGGTGTATCTCTAATTACAGTATATGTTCAAATCACAGCATTTTCTTAGTCAGCATTTAACAGCTAAACCCTCAGTGTATAAAGTCATCAGACATCTTTGAAAAGATTAGATTAAGTTTCTATATCTCTTGCACAATAACTTGTTCAGCCTTAAAAATACTAGCTGAACTGCTGGCTTTCAGTGACTAGTCTGAAATAGAAGGGAACGTTCTAATACTTGCATAAGGGACACTCACATCAAGCTGTGCAACAGGATAGCAGTAGCATGTATTAGAAGTACTTTTTTGAACTGTAACACATTAACAGTTAATGTTCACTTCTGACAGCATAGATGAGCCAAAAAACTTATCAACTGACTGTATTTGCCTTTTAGGCAACATGAGTATTATCTCAGCTACTACAGCTGTCATCTTGCAGTTACTCCCAAACTGTGGTTTCCCACATAACCTCAGAATATTGCTGGTTTTGCTTTTAGGCTGCTGCAAAGTCGATGTTGCAGTAGCTGATAAACCACCTGGTCTCTTTGTATTTTCTCCTTCTGTATGTCTGTACACTATCTGAGAATACAGACACAGTAAGTCCCTACAGCATGTTTTATTTATAGAAGAGGATCTTTACTGTAAACAAAGATCAACTCAGTAGGGGTTTTTATTACAATTTTTGGAATCCATGAAGAAAGAAAAGAAAAAAAAAAATCACCTCCAGTTCTTGGCACCAGGTGTCCTACTTTTCCATGAAGTACTTCAGTAACTCTGTTTACATCCTGTGTTCTAGTTCAAAACACATCTTGATTAGTGTTTCCTGAGTTGCAGTGCTAGCTAGGCTAATGTAAAGGATAATTTGCACCCTTAATCAAAGGGAGACAATGCTTTCTTGGAAGTAGGTTGTGTCTCCATTTGTTATGACAGCTTCCAAAACACAATCATTCCACTCATGCATTACTCCTAGGACTTGGGCTTCCAGTTTCAACCCTGTATCTGAGCTGTTTCATGTTGCAATGTGATGTGCTATTTACCAGAAATGCAGGGGGACAAAAATATTGGAGTGGCAGGTTGAGCAAAGAGTGAGGAAATAACTTGGATAATCTAACTTAAACAGAACCAATCTCTAACCTCAAATGTGATGGTACAGCTGAATACATACAGCCATACAATTAAATAGCTATGCATTAAAACTCTGCAGTCTATTAACTTATATCATAGATGGGACGAATACTCTATTTAACTCATAAATAATATTTACTGAGATATCAGTGATCAGCAAGGATATGGTTCATTTGTTCATGGAGTTAGTATGGTTCATAAGGGAATACTGTACAAAAATAAGCCAAAAGTGTGTTTCAAGTTACAGAAGGCCATGCTTGCCAAGAGTACTTAATAGGCAAGATATCAAAAAAGATGCTTCAAAAATCCAGAAGGAAAGCACTGCCCTCAACTCTGATTTTCTGAAAAGAATGAAAATCATTGTACAATTACGGAGGGTTTAGGAAAATCTGTTCCCCATCTATCTGTAATCCTACTCTTTGAAAGGAGAAATGAGAAAAGGAAGGATAGGAGGAAAGCTAGCATCCACTACTCCTGATCTAAAACCTGAGCACAAAATGAGATACCCAAACAGCAGGACCCCAAAAGGTATATTTTACTTCTGCCACAGGGAGATCTAAACATGACTGCTGACTTTCAGATGCGCTGTTTGCTCCTCGTGGGTGGTCACATGCACACACACCCAAGCTCTGCAAGCAACCACTTTCCCAGCAAGTCTCTGAGATAAAGCACAGGAGTTCAGTAGATCGTCTTGTTTGGCTTGCCTGGGGTTGGCAAACTGCAGAAAGGCTTCAAGCTTTCCAGTGGGAGAAAACTCATTAGCCTTCCACATCCTGCTCTATAATTAGATCAGTTAACTTGTTTTTAGTGAAATGAAGGGGTGGGGGTGGAGGGAAAAGGAGAAAGAGGTAGGCTTCAAGTTACCTGCCTAGAAGAGACATTGAATAAAGATCTTTTTCAAGGGCCTGCAAAGCAAGGTATCCCTTAGCTTTCATTTCGCTGAGAGAGAGAGAAGACAAATTATTATTTTTGTAAGTAAACAGAAACTAGGCTATGGATTTTAAATGTTTTTCAAGCAAAAACTAGTTGCAACCTGTTTCCTGAAATTTGATACAGATTTGACAGGTCTTCTAGAATCTTTCCAAAGGCATCATAGTTCTTCATCCTACCAAAAAGAAACAATTGCTATTGTTTCTAAATGAGATGGATAATAAGTCTTTTATATCTAACTTGCTAGAAAAAGCACCGTTTCAGAGTGACATAGGCCCCCTCCTTATCAGATCTGGCAAGTAGCAGTACTGCTTTTAATTTTCTTAGAAGATACCAGGAAATGTGAATCCTTTGCTGTGTTGCAAAAAGCAATGTAATTATAGCTGACACTGGTTAAATATGCACTACTTGAAAGCAATAGGTGTGCACGATATACAAATTCGACAGCTCATCAGCTGCAAAGCACTTTTCCTGATGTTCCAATAAAGCTAGTCATGTAGTAACGCTTCCCTAATACAATGCACTTGTACATTGTTCTTTTCATCAAAGTATCAAGGATTGTATTAATATTGCACTTCACAGCACCCTGTGAGAGAGACAGATCTTAAATACAATTGACAGATACATCAATCAAAAAAAGAACAGGGGACAAGTGGCTTGCATAAGTTTGTGAAGGAATGGTTCAGACTGCTCAAAACCCAGAATTCCTGCAGATTCTGACTAGCTGTGATAGCCTGGAGCTCTGCTTGGACTAACCCACCAGGTGTTTACTCACCTGCTTAAGTGGATTTTAAGTGGACTTGACAAGCCTTACTAAACTCTCTAGTGCTGCAGTCACACAGAGAGCTGTACTCGAGAAGACATACCTTCCCTTTCCGTGCAGATGTGGCTGCAATGTGGATCAGCAGAGAGACCAAGTAAGCCTGCCTGGACTTTCACATTGGGACAAATCCTTTCCAAACAGAAACTAAACAAGTCACTCAGCTTTTCCATGACCCTTTCCAATTGGACTAGTGGGGAAGCAAGGAAAAGGGAGGGAAGCTGGCATGCAGGTACAGGCACAGACATAGCACCAGACTATGCATTAGCTGGCTGGTTCATCATGATTTTATAGTTACTTTGAGACCCACAGGAAACATTACACGTATGACAAAGTTACGACCAAATAAAATACTACACCAAGAGGTGTAGAAGGGATACTTGCACTTCATGCCAAATCCTAACAAAAACAGGAAGGCAGACAAGTAGTACCCACAGTGCCAAAGGAAACTATATGCCATCACTCAGAGCCAAACTGCTGGCAGTTAACATCACTGGGAGTCAAAAAACTAGGAAAATGCAAGTTAAAGCTTTAAGACATAGCTGTTTACACCCATAAAGCTAATATAACTTCATTTCTGAGGAAAGAGAGGGCTGGAAAAACTGATGATGCATTACAGGTCCACATAGAAGAGAGATGAAATATGCAAAGTCAATGATTATTCTTTCTCTCTTTACCTTCCCTTTCGACTGTTCTGCCAAGGTATTTAAATAAGAATCCAATTTCTTAAATATACTCATTATTAGTGAAACCTGGAACCTTGATCATATTGGCTGGAGAACTTCTAAATGCACTTCTAAGGTGGTGGCCTGACCTAGAACAGCAACTATTCAGACAGAACAAAATGTGGTAATAAAAAACCATATATATATATATATATAGTGTCCTACTGCTACATGGGAAAATTAAAGTAACATCTCCTCCTACACATTTGCAAAGGCCATGTGATATCACCTTGCTTTCATTGCTATGACAGAAGCCTGAAGGACATATAGTTAGGACATTTGCATAAGGACAATACAAAGACTATTTAGTATTTGATGGAAGGAGCAGGAGAAAAGTACTATCTGGTTTGGATCTGTAAATCTGCCAGTTCTGAATTGTGCTCATCAGTCCATTTCCAAAATTATGGGTCCAAGTAGTTCTATAATTCTTGCAATCAACACAAATGCCAGTATTCAAAGGCTGTGTTCAACTGGCAGCTAGAGCCAACGTATTGGGGATTAGTCTTTCCCCTCACTCCATTGAGGGCAGATGCAATTTAGCTGTTTTCTATGGAATGTCTTGAGAAATAAGTAATGCCTGGAATATCTTTTCAAAATTATATTTGCTGCAGTTTCAGCCTTGAATTTACAAATTGGAAGTAGGTAATAACAGTTACAACAAACCAACCTCCAATATGGAGCACTGGAACCAACTTCCCACATAAAATAACATTCAAAAAGGTGTCAGTTCTTCTGTTGTTTTCTGGATTCCTATTATTGTTCCCTGATTCTTGCTTTCCCCCCGCCCCCCCTTTGGTTCTTATACTGAAACCATTCTAGCCTTGACTTCTCCACAACATTCAGAGAAATACAAGACTCAGGAATTCCTTTCCATTCAACAAAAGACTCTGCACATGATTCTTTACCTTAGATGCTGCACCAAGTCATCACAAATCTACAGGAATGAGAGAGAGGAGTTTCATATTTCTTACCATCCTTTGTGAAACATCTCTTAAAAACATTTCATTGGTAATGATAAGATTGTTCCCCATTACTTTTAATTAGCTGAATGGTTAGCTTAAAAAAAAAAAACCCAACCAACAAAAACTAGACTAACATTACAATAGTTAAAACATAATATAAATATAATAATTAAAAGAACAAAGGCTCTATGGAAGAGGATAAAATCAACAGAAATAGTTTGTTGATAAATTCTTTCTAGAAAAAAAATGGCATCTTTGCCAGTTTTTCTTTTATTGGCAGTTACTGTGCTAAAGTTTTCTGGATATGCATTTCCATCCTAATAATATTGTCCAGCACTCACTGATCAACAGCCCTGTGCTGATTAAATAGAACAACTTGAAATTCCTGGGCTGACTGCAACTGAAAAAAAGGGACTAAATTAACTCCAAATTAATGTAACAATTTGGATATTTACTGATAAAAATCAGTTTATGCTCCCTGCCTCCCCCCAACAGCTTGTTGTTATATCTTTGATCTGAAGGATTGTCTGTAACACTGAACAACTACAAAACATGGTATGTGAACTGCAGAGTGATATTTTGCCAATATTTTAATGAGAAATTTTGCAAGAAAAACATCCCCATTAGTAGGAATGCACATACTCCTAAAGAAGGCAGAAGGAAAAACAGAATCTCTGGTAACAGCTCCAAGACATCCATTGGGAATATATATTCCACTACACCTTGGCAGGAAAATATTTTAAGACCCTGTTATTTACTGTATATTGATAACATCAAAGTATGAGAATACAAATACTTATGCAGGGTACTACAAAATTCTTGGAAGGTGGGCATGTCAACTGAGTTTTACCTTAATATTTAGCGCTACAGTACTTAATATCTGTAACCAAGTTGTAAGTTTAGGTGAGAAATTCAGATGCCTAAAGAGGTAGCTAGTGTCATGCACAGGCTGGCAGGTGTGACAAGACCAAAAGGAAGCCAAAGACTTTCTGACATGGCAGCTGGAGGCCAGGTGGGAGACTACAGAGAGGCGAGAGAAAAGTAACTTTACCACAGGAGCTTCTCCAAGGTGAGCCAACTTTACATCCATCACCTTTCCATCCTTCTCCAGCTGAACTTCTATATAAAACATGTCTGATGTTATGTAGCAGGCAGTCCCACTGGGGCTAACATGAGCGTTAAGCCTGAGGAGAGGGGAAAGAGAAAAAGAAAAAAAAAAAAAGGCTTGTATATCTAAAACTTCTGTCACATGAAGAAAGGAAATGAGTATAATTTACTTGGTCGTGGGAAGAGACGCCAGGGATGCTTCAAAAATAACTCTTTCTTGGCTCAGCTTCTGAAAGCTATCCAACCGGGCAATATATTTGTGCTCTGCTCTTTGCATTATCATGTTGGTTTGCTGAAAACTATTTACCTCAGTCTGTAGCCTTGGGACCTAGGCATGCATGTCCTCTCTTCACCCAACAACCTCCTCCACAAAGGGCTAATCAAAATAGGCAGTTATGCCCCTTCCAAGTAATACACTCCATTAGAACACCGAGCTAAAAAAAAAATCTTGTTGACAAGCCATCCAGATGGTATTCCTCACTGGACTTGGGGGCATGCTTGCTCATTTGCATTTATTCATAAACAAACTTACCCTTTTTTTTTGGATAAAGATTCCAATCTGTTCATCACAGAAAACAATGATTTAGCTGCAAAAAAAAAAAAAAAAAAAAGTTATTTAATCAAGCTGCAAGGATCAAGAAGTAGAACCAGTATTATCCTGCTTTAAAGGGTATGATTTAGGTAATGAGAAAATAGTATCTCTTGCATGACTTCTTGTTGTTAATGACAACTATTACCCTATGATTAACGACTGCTGTGCTGGGTAGAGCTTATTCTCAGACTTTGAGAATAGCTGTAGCCTGAAGGCTTAGCCCAAAGATGAGTCACAAGTCTCTTGTGTCATATCCACCTCTGTGTTTGTACATTTGACCCCTTTGTGCAGAACATACCAATAGAGAAGGATGGGTAGTGTCCATAGAATATTAAAAAATACACTTTGAGTTATCTGACAGCTTGTTACCATTTAACGTCCTCTGTATCTTCTCCATGCAAGAGAGCAATGGACCATCTGGAGCATTACTGACAGGCCTTTGAAGTGGCTTATCCTAGCACATTTGTGAAAACAAGAGACAGAGAAAGACTCCTTAAATTACTAGCCAAAGAGGAACATCGCTGCATGCAAGACACAGAACACTGATGCCCAGTACAACAAAACAGTACTTATTTCTTTTTGTCAAACATAGAAGCGACCTATGATTGTAGCAATCTCTAAAGTGGCAGCACCGAATGGATTCGTGAAGACCCTATTGTGCAGTAATTATACATAGGAGGCCTTTGGAGCAGGGAGGGGCTTTCCATTCCCTTTTCTTTTGACCTGTACACAAGCTATGTCAGCTAATTTCACCGTGATACTAGAGATCAACTAAGAAAATACTTAGATTTTTATTTTAGGAGGAATCTGCCCGAGTGAAAAGGAGAGATCAGTAAATGCCACAGGTGTACTTGGTTAGACTCAGGGTGCAAGTTCCAGCTGGAGGTATTAACTTAAGTAGCAAGCAAACTCTCCCAGTTTCTCTTCTAGCTCTTGTCTGAAAACTTCTCATACTTCACACTTCAATTCACAAAGAACATTCACTGCTGAGAAGTTTTCACTATGTTCAAACTCAGGACATTGTTTTCAGAGTAAAGCTTTAGTTAAGCATTAATAAAAAGAAACATGGAAACAAATGGGAATTTTTATACTAAGCTCAGAGCAGTTGTGCTAATCTGCTTTTTACAAAGATGATTCTTAAGTATAATTAGCTACTGGAAGGGTGAGAAGCATGGAATGACTTAAGGTATATCACCGCAGGAGAGAGTCTAGAGAGCATGTTTCAGGCCAGTTTCTGAAAAACAGTCTTTTCTCCCAGTCCCATGGGCAAAAAACTGTCTTTACATACTATGAATGTCCTAATGATAATGAATGGAAAATAACCTAAAGTATTAGATAATCAGCGCGAACTCCTGAAGAGTTAAAATAATGCAAGAAACAATTTCTAAAGTGTTAAAATAATGCAGGAAACTTTTTTAATCCACTGTTGTAAGAAAAATCAGGAGCCAGGCTATAATATGCACCAGTTTTTTGGAGGTTTTTTGGGTTTTTTAAAGTCAAGCAGTTTTTGAACCATCTTGGCAACCTGCTCTTACACCACATACACCTAATCTGCAAATCTTACCATGCAAAAATGGACAAGTTTCAGAGTTTCAGTCCATGGTTTTTGCTGGTATTTTAAATGCAACTTTTCCATTAAAGCATTTGTAGAAATAGCTGTCACAGCACCTGAAAAACATGTCAAAAAGTTCTAAATATAATGGCATGTATTTACATTGGCAATGAGAAAAGTTGGAGGAGGGAAAATATAAAAACTTGCTAAGGTCATAGGTGTGTGATGATTCAAAAGAGGATGCAGGAAAAAAATTGTTTTAGTTGAATTTTGCATACAAATATCTAATTTTTGTAAGACTGCTGACAGAAAAAGCGTGGGGGGAGATTTTGTATAGGCAAGTATTCTCAATATTAAATACAGAGATGCAGCCCGATCTTCAGCTTGTTAAACAACTAGGCTTTCTTTCTTTACCTATGCACAATCTCCTATGTGTATTCTTAATAAATACCAAGGCCTTGCCATGGGTTTCAGGCATCCAGATTTCTACACCCACCTAGAGCTCATTAGAGCTAATTTTGATTAGAGATAAAAAATTAGAGATAATTTTTTACGATGAGGGTGGTGAAACACTGGAACAGGTTGCCCAGAGAGGTAGTAGATGCCCCATCCCTGGAAGTATTCAAGGTCAGGTTGGACCGGGCTCTGTGCAACCTGATCTAGTAGATGTCCCTGCTTGCCCCCCTATTGCAGGGGGGTTGGACTAGATGACCTTTAAAGGTCCCTTCCAACCCAAACTATTCTATGATTTTGCAGAGGATAATCTCAATGCAGAGTTGCGACTTTTTGTTTTTCTCATTGGGATGGCAAGGGAGGAGAATGGGGCCAGGAGAAGGAACATCATCAGCCTATTATCAGTCTCCTTACAAATATTCTTTCTGGCCTTACACAGAATCCAGAGGCTCAAAGAAAGTTTTTTGCTGAGACATCGTGCATCCATAACCACTAATTCCATCAGGAATAAACCTGGAGTGAACTTCCTAATACATCAGCCTAAGACAGGCAGGAAGACTCCAGACTGATTAATAAGAGGAAATTAAGTCCCTGCAATATGCCACCCACTCTGCTCTGTCCCTTAGCACCAGAAGAAACATTGCAAAGAACTTCTTTGACCTAGAAGGCACAACAGCCACAGAGAATTGTCCCCTTTGAGCTAGCAGCACTGCAGGGGGGGAGGGAGACAGACCAGGAGAGGGACCTCTATACCCTTTGCATACACCAAGGGGGATGGTGGGTGGGGGCTGGCAGCTTCTTCCTCCTGCTGGGAGGATGAGAGAGCAGAAACCACAGTCCTCTATAAATCAGGCCACCTCAGCCAGCTGGAGAAAGGGACCCCAACCAGCTCTTGCAAGCACCCCTGCTGGGGAACATGCCCCCACTAATGTTCCCACTCACCCATGCCTTGATGCCTACAGGAGGGCTGCAGCCCACCCTGTACCTCTATCTCCATTCACACCACAAGAAACCAGGGCTCCTACTTGTAGCAGCCACACCACAGCACCCACAGGTGCTGTGCAAGGCAGAAGGCTTGCTCCCTCACAAAACTGGTCCCCAGGGGTTAGTGTTTGAACTTGAGAAGCTTGATAAGCACAGCAACATCACCTCTCAACTCTGCTAATTTTTAGAAGGGGTAAGGTCTCCTGTCAGTCATGTTCTTCCACATCTAAGTCCTAAGGAGAAGGCATAATGTCTGTCCCCATCTTTTCAGAAAGTGTAGCGCTCTCAGGAAAAGACTGAATTTAACTCGGGGAGAAAGGCAGGGGAGGTATGACAGCAACAATCACTCAGCAAAACAGGGAAGCACTCTGTAAGGGAGCTTTTAGTCTAGCTCAGGGGTGGAAGGGGGAGGTGGGGGGAGAGGCTATAATGTTTGCATTGTATTTGTGCATCCTTTTGTGGCCACCTCCTGTTGCTAATCTGTATGCTAGGAATCAGTGCACAATGGCAGTGTGAGGTTCCAGGTTTAATCCTGGACCTTTGTATAGGCACTAGCTTGAAACTTGGTCACTGGGGAATGCCAGGTCTACAGCAAGAGGAGCATGTCTCCTACATAAACCCTGTGTGGCTGCGTTTCAAGATGTTTTACAGCATACTTTCTGTTTTCAGCTGTCATCAGTCATGCTGCAGTGCCTGAAATAGTCTCATAACACGTAAAGGAGATGATCTTGCACTTGTATGTAGGTACCTGAGTGGAAAGTAAATAGTCCAGTGGCCTCACTAAGATTACAGACGAAACTATGTATGGACCTAGGAATCCCAGGAGAAGTATAAGGTATGCGCCAAAACGTGGTATTTGTCTCCAAACAAACAGGTGTCAAGCATATTATTTAGGGAAAGTCAATGCAGCTGAAAGAGTTAAGTATGTTTGCATTTCAGCTTTTACAAAGGAGGTGAAAGGTGATCAAGTAAATTGATGATGTGATTCCACACTTGTGGTAGATCACACTTCCCTAAAATTATTAGCTTGGCTTATGCTATTAAATATTCATTTATTTTTAAAACTGACATTAGAAGTGACTATAGGTATAATCATGAGCTTTACCTGTGACTTGGTGCACTCATTTAAAAACACGTTTTCAGCATTTCTAGAGAGGCATCTTAGCTTAGGTTTGCTTGAACAATGTATTGAAATGTTTTCTGCTGGGCAAGAACGTGTACTACGGCCCATGTAAAGTAAGTAGGCTGTCTCAGTCCAGATCATGTGAATGGGCATGTGCCTATATGATGTACCAAAACTTGGTAGTGTTTAATATTTTTGTGGTAATTTTTATGTTTGCCCTGATCCAGAGCTCATTGGAGTCTGTATGATCTTGATACTGACTCCAGTGGTTTGGTCCTGTCCTGAATAAGCAGCAAAGTAAATTATTTGCTGACTCTCTTGAAGAGAACACTTCCAAAATAATGGAGGGAAACATACCACTGCTTACCTTGTTTGCACAACAGCTGTTCTGCAAATAAACAGAGGACTTGAAGTTTAAGTAGTCACAGTCCAGCATAGTTGATAAGCCTAAAATTCACTTTAATTTTTAAACACAAAATAACCTTTTCCATTGTGCTCAAATGTATGTATTTAGGTAGATGAATTTGCATCATTTTTCCAGGACAGGGATAGTGCCAGATTTTCATAACAAGACAAATATTTCAAGACAAGTAGTAGCCTTCATACCTACATAAAATTGTAACATTGACTAAGATCATACATGAGAAACAGCAGCTTAAGCATTGTCAAAAAGCTCCTCGGATCAAAGTGTTGTTCCAGTATTCAGAACTGTCGTATCAAATTACCACACTCAAGAGAAGAGTTAAGAAGGTTGAATAATTAAAAATGTTCTACTTATAGCATTTCAGGCATATTAGATACACAAATGTTTAACTGGGTCAGTTCATGAAAAAAAAAAAAAAGCAACTGGCCAAGCATTATCATCAGTATAAAAGATAATAGGAATTACAGCGTGAATCCTGCATGCCCACCTGCTCTAGATTACTCTCTGTGTGTTCAGCAAAAACTGCTGCTGAAAGAAACTTTCATGTGCACAGTTACAAAATAAGTTGTCCCCAGAGAAAATCTTCTCTTACTTTCAAGTAATTGGAGGTTATCTTATCCCCTTTTAAAGGGTTAAAGCTGGTATGCTTCTTTAGGGACCTTTTGAGAAATTCATTATTATTACTATTTTGTTTATTTTTGTCATGGTTTTCTGCATCTTGCTAAATTCCTGACTCCGTAATATGCTTCACAATGCATGCCCTGGGAACATTGTGATTCATATGAAAATAACATTTTTGTATTTTCATACCAATTAATTTCATTCAATTTCATAATTTCATACACCATTTCTGATGATTTTTCCATTTCATTGAATGGTACTTTGTTTTTCTGAGAAAGAACCAATGTATTTTTGATTCATATTCTTGCATGAATTCAAGTAAACTATTTGTTTCAGTGAAGATACTCTAGACTTAATAGAACAAGGGAAAACTTTGCATACTGTTGATACATTTTAATGAGAGCAGTTTGGAAGAGATTCCAGGAATTCCATATTCAGTGCAACATTGGTATCTTTTTTTGTTTCTGGTTTCTTTTGGGGGGCTGGGGGTTGCTGTTTTTCTATTAATCTTACATCCAGTCTTGATTTTTTTTTCATCTAAAGAATAAAAATCAAAATAAATCACCAGCAATATCTTCACTGGCCTGCTTCCAGCACTTTCTTGGAATTGCATCTTTCCAGAAGCCCTCAGCTGAACTGTTGATCAGAGAAAACAGCAGCTACGTAACAACCCACAGTAAGTCTAAAAACAGAATTGGGGCCTGGGGCGCTCAGTGAAAACCTGTGGTTCCAGTTAGAACTGCAGGATGTGTAAGAGGTGTTGCTGTGATTACCTGAATTGATACCTGGTCAGGAGATCAGAGGTAATATTGGTTCTTTCACAAAGTGCCATGGGATTTTAGAGTGATACAGGTATAAAATGGGCATGTAACTGGAACGTGAATCAATGTTTATCAAAAATGGTGAGCATTCAAACAATTCCTTTATCTATCCTAGCTGCTCTTCCATCTAAGGTAGGCTAAGCCCAGTGCTGCTTAGCTTTTTTGAACCATAGCCTGGTCTGATACGGTCTGCAGTTTATGGCTTTACAACACATAAATATTACAATAAGTTTTGTCATCTTCCCTTCACTCTCTACATCATCTCCACAGTTACGGAGTGTAAATATTTTGTCCCTGAGAGTAACATCAGAATGTTGGTGTCTGCATTTTATTTCACTACAGCCATATAGACTGAACAGGTTTTACTTCACAACTTACTGAATAGCACTTCTGGCACTGTAGTCTGAGGCACTTAACACTGGCAGGCTTTGACTGTTTCCTACTGCCTTCACTGAAAGTCATTAAGATCCTCCAATGCCAAAGGCTGTATAGACAGACATCAAAAAAATAAGTTCGTAGCAAATGGTCATGGATGTAGAATGCATTGACACTGACAGGGCATATCTTTTCCTCGGAACATAGTCAAGATATGGCTAACATTTGATTTCTGCTTGACGTTAGCATTATAATCTCCAGGTACTTATTGTCTGAGTCTTTTTCCAAAGGTACTAGGGACAAGCGACCATGATTTTAAATAACTTCATGAATGAATGTGGGAGGGCTGACTTCACATGTGCACATTTTCCCTTTACAAGTTTTCATAGGACACCATAACTGGTGTTCATAACTGAACATTTGTTGTTTATCCCATATCTCTCATCTTTCTAAGACTCTTCTGATCATTTTTATAACTAAAATCAGGTGTTGCACCATCATTCATGTTCGTTACAGACATCAGTCAGCTGAAATCAATGGAACCCATCACTTAAGAGCTGCAACAGCTCTCCTTCAAGATAGAGACAAAGTGAATGCAGTGGCCACATAATCTGGCCATATTGTAAGTAATAAGGGGGGCGGGGAGAAGAATGGGAGCTAAGAGTTAGTTGAGGAGCTGAAAATCATAATGAGCATTGAGGAGGTAACTGAGGTAAAGAAGAGGTGAAATAGAAAAAGAGAACGATTGTGCTTAAAGGAGCTTTCCACCAGTATGTCTCAAAGCTAACCACACAGCAGGCCAGCTTAATTATCTTGTTTTTCCAAATTGGGAAACAGAGGGATGGGGAGAGGAAGTGATTCCTGAAGCTGGCTAGAGCTGCAGGACTAGAAACCAAACTGCAGTTTACCTGACTCCACTATAGCGTATTCCCATCAGAAGTAAGAAGGAAACCTTCAAAGAAAGAAGGAAAGAGATGGGGAAAGTTACTAGAGAAACACAAGACGAAAGGCTGTAAAGACATGTAAAAACCATGAAGTAAGTATGAAACCATATAAAATACAAAAAAACAGGAACAATAGAAAAGGAAGGATATGGAAAGCAGAAAAGATATAAAAAGGAAAAGATGAAAGAAATACTTATATAGACAACTCTAAAGTTAGAAAAAAAATTTACAATATATTTTGTGTTATTTTCGTGACAGAAAAGTGAAATGACTTTAGGTCTACTTTGAACTATTTTAAACTAATATTGGTTTGGAGATTATTGTTAGGCTTAAGTGTTCTGATTGAATATATATCAGGATATGGGTTATATAACATGCAGACTGAAAAAGAAACTGCACTCAGTGGCAAATACTGATTTCAGTAAAATAGTATGTGGGAAGGACACATTTTTCAGGAAAGACACTACCATAAAGGAGCTCAATCCCAACAAATGCCAGTTAAAGATGTTACACTAGTGCCATGTAGACAGGTACCCCATATAAGCTACATATTTTACATCGTTCTATATTGGTTAAGCAATTTGATACTGCTTTTCATATCTTATGTTTTAAAACCAAAACTAATTAAACTATGAAGACTTATTAAAAATACATGCGCTAAACATTGTATTATACATTTTAGTGCCTGTATATTTTAGACATTTGGTAATTCCTTAATAATGTTTTTGTCTATTCTAATATCTCATAAACCAACTGTGCTGTAACCCTCAAATCTCGGATTTCCAGATTCCTAGTCACCTACTAGAATGCTGCAATTTCTCCTATCTCTGTTGAATGATAAAATGAATGACTGCAAACTCATCATTACTCTTGGATTCATTATTATTAAAGTCACTTCACTGCACTTTCTTTATAGGCAGAACATTTGGGGATGGATTATCTTTTCAAAATAGTAAGAAAGCTATGAGTGCTAAGCACCATGACTAGCTCAGATGGAGTACTGAGAATAATGTCATTTGGACAGCTAATAGAGCTAAGCAAATGCAAGTATCTCATTACCCAACAGTTTGTTACAATAATCCCGCTATCTTTTTAGGGAGTATGTATCTGTTTGCAAGTGTAGGGGGACACGTGTGACAGGTTTGGAGGCAGTCACAGATGATGGGAAGCTCCTCTGTCAGCTGACAGATTAAGATGTCCTTGCATTGAGCAAGAGTAGTAGCAGCAACTGCCCACACAACCTTTGTGTGTGTGTTGATTTGTAGTGTTCAAAATCTGGACTGGATTGCTTCATTTTGAGAATAGCTGATGTTTACCTGTGCACATCACAAAAATATTCCCTGGGTTGTATGTGCTGCAAAAGCATAGAGTAAGAAAGACTATTCCTACCTTGTAGAGCTTAACCTCTAAATATAAAAGGCAGGTGAAAGTTGGGATGGGAAAAGCGGGCTGGCCAAGATCAAAGCAGATTAGTGACACTGTGAGAGTATGTCGTGGTTTAACCTCAGATGGCAACTAAGCACCACACAGCCACTCCCCCACTCCCCCTGCTGGGATGGGGGAGAGAATCAGAAGGGTAAAAGTGAGAAAACTCGTGGATTGAGATAAAGACAGTTTAATAGATAAAGCAAAAGCCGCGCACACAAGGAAAAGAAGGAATAAGGAATTCATTCACTACTTCCCATCAACAGGCAGGTGTTCAGCCATCTCCAGGAAAGCAGGGCTCCATCACACCTAACAGTTACTTGGGAAGACAAATGCCATCACTCCGAACGTCCCCCCCTTCCTTCTTCTTCCCCCAGCTTTATATGCTGAGCGTGACGTCATATGGTATGGAATATCCCTTTGGTCAGTTGGGGTCAGCTGTCCCAGCTGTGTCCCCTCCCAGCTTCTTGTGCACCCCCAGCCCACTCGCTGGTGGGGTGGTGTGAGAAGCAGCAAAGGCCTTGGCTCTGTGTAAGCTCTGCTCAGCAGTAACTAAAACATCCCTGTGTTATCAACACTGTTTTCAGCACAAATCCAAAACATAGCCCCTTACTAGCTACTATGAAGAAAATTAACTCTATCCCAGCCAAAACCAATACAGAGTGGAATTAAGATTACTTAAATCCCAATTCAGTAGGCTGCCCCCTAAGACCTGGAGTTGTACTGCCTAACAGCAGGCACCAAAATAAGCTTTGTCACATCAGATTCTCCTCCTAGTTTTTGAAGAGAAACAGGCAGGGAGGGAGATTCAACCCCCTAATACCGGCACCACCCTCTCAAGGCAGCCATCTCTGTTGCATAAAGTGGGAGCTACGTACCAAGTCTGCACTTGGGCATGCCAGTTATATAGCTCAAGCGTAGTATGTCCCTAAAACCTGACTATCCCTTACACAAACACACACAAAAGCACACAGAGTTACAAAATTGGGAAGTATGAGTATGTTGATAATTAGCCAAGCAATAGTTTACCGTATTCTTCACTTATTGTTACTTATGATTTCTCACAACTGGTACAAATTGGAGGCAGGTGAAAGCTTCTAGCTCTTTCCTTTTGTTGGGGGGGTGATTCTCCCCAGAATACATGGTGGATTTGGGTTGGGTGGTTTCTTTCCTTCAGTCCTGCTACTTAGAAACTCCATTAAATCACAAATACATTTCATGTGTCCTTATGCATTTGTAATAAAACCTTGTCTAATAAATTCTAATACAGTTGTGCCGCCAGCATAAAAGAGAAGAAATTACCCATAATACCAGGAAATGCTACCTCCCTGTATTGATTTCAGTTCAGCAATACTTCACAACACAGAGGGCCACACACCCACAGACCCAGCAGATGCCAGGCTAATCAATTCTGGGCTGAAATAGGAGGGCGTCCTCAAAAACTAGCAAGTGGTTTTATTCCCTTTCTATTTTGTCCCTTAGAAAAATGAAGTCTCTCTCACCCTGGAAGATTTATTGAGATCTTGAAGGAGGAATAGATGTTTTATGCGTGATAAGGTGGTTTTCCAAAGAACATGGTTCATTCATTCATGTCAACAGAAATCCAAGACAAAATTACAGCCTTAAATTATGCATACTTTAGATATATATTGTGTGCTATAAAATGTGTGCTAAAGTAAAGGGAACAAGTATTTTTTGTTCCCTGGGAAAGGAAGTTGCACATCAATGTTTTTCCCAAAGATTTGGACATGTTTTGTCTGACATGTCCACCGTATCTTTAGCTTTTTAAAATAAATGAAATCCTTGTCAGTATCAGTTGATTTCTTAGTTGTATTATGGTACATAATGCAAATACTACTAGCACAGGATTAGTTACATCTCTGCTTAATTAGAGTTTGTAATTTTTCTCTGCAAGTATTTTACGTGCAGAGCTATACTGGCACATATGCTAATACATAACAAAGGACAATCACTACATACATCCTTGGGGCCACATTGCAAATGTCTACTACGCTGTCTATGTGGTTTTAGGTGCCCAGTGTAGCATTTAAGCACCAGCGAGCAGTGAGCAATTCAAACTTGCTGCTACTTTGGGCTGCCCAACCCTAAGTTCCTATGCCGTCAATGGAGTGGAATAGTTGCAATACCTACTCTCCTCTGACCAGTTGCTCTCTTACACAGAGGAGCCAGAGTCACGCCCTAGAACGTCACAGGTGCTACAGAGATGCTCTCACTATGGTCACTTGCTAGCAATTGGATAGGAATTATTAATGTAATGTAATGCATTTTCATGGAAATATTTCTGTTAGTTTTGGGTTAAAGAGCTCATTTTTTCTACTTGGTTTAGGCAAGTTGCCAGGGGACATTTCACAAACAGAGGATGAGGGGTATACTATAAACTGTTTTTTATTGCATTATGATATGCAGCTTGGGCCACGGGACAAAAATTCAAAATAAAATGACATTTGTCGTCTTAAACAAGATAGCTCTAAAGGGAGATCAAAAGGACAAAGGCCATGTGCATTAACAAGCAGCATGGTGCAAAAGTGGCATTTCCATAGAGTGAAAGAGTTGGTATCAAGGTCCTGGCAACCGCACTATATGTATTACAGGGGGGAGGTTATTTTGGACTAGCTCTAGTCTGGTCCCACAGACAGAACGCCCATTAGCAGTGGAAGTGCCTGAAGTGCACTCCTGCAGCGCATCTCAGTGTCCCGTCCTACACAAATCCAGTTTGCCTGTTCCAAGACCACTCTATAACGCACATCAAAGCAGAGTAGATCAGGACAATCGAGAGCTTAGTTTCAGAGCTGCGCTCCTGATCTGAACCATAAACACTGATGACCAAAATAATGTCTTTGATACTTTTTAGGCGTGATCCGAACTGCTATTAAAATCAATACAAAGACTTGGTTGACTTCAGCAATGGAGCTTCCCTTCCACACGCTGAGAAGGGAAGGGGTACGATTACTGGTCAAGAAAAGATGAAGGGAACAAGAGAGGAAGAATAGGAGTGACTGCATGTGCATTTTGTCATCCGCTAGTCACACCTTTTCTGCAACTAATGATTTTTAAAACTGTGTGATTTCAGGGCATGATTGAGTGCAGGTCTTGAAGACAGGGAATAATCATTCTTGGCTTCTCTGCGCACTAGGAAGTATTGAATGGTTGCAAACCACAGTATTAATGATACCTTAACTATGACTCAGCCACTCTTCCAACGGAAGGGTTCTGGAATACCTATTAAGAGTAATACAGTATTTAGATACTCAAAGGGCTGTAGAAGTTGGGCCAAGATTTCTTGAAGACCCCTGAATCAGTATGTGTATAGGGTCATGCTAAGACTCTTCCAACATTTTCATGCTCTCATGAAAAGGCTAATCATAGCTCGCGTGCAAATTTTTCCCTGTCATGAAATATCTAAAATGTTCTGTGCCTTATTTTGGCTGTTTTGTTAACTCAGTGTTACCAGCTTTCCTTCCCCCAATCCTTTTTTTCTCCCTCCATTTAACAGAATCCAACATTTCTTTGTGTAAATGAATGTATTTTGGTATTTTAATCAGAACGAACTGCATTTGGATTGCTCCTTTATTGCTATCAGTTTCTCAAACTGTGGAATGTGCAAAAATTAACTCATACTGAAATGTGAGGCCAACAAAACTAAATCCTAGAGGGAGATGGACTGAACACTGGCTAAATGTCCAAGATGTCATAAATTGCAGAAAACTGAGCACAGAGAACAACAAAGAAGATTTTAAAGTGCACCTGCTTTGCAAATAGTGTGCAATGGCTGCATGATGCAAACATTGAGGTCGAAGATTTCCAGCTGAGGTGATAAAAACTGGAATTTCCAAACTTAGAAACTACCTTCAGCCAAGTAATTGTGAGGAGGAGGGGAGAGGTCAAACCAATTTGTGTCGTCCCTGAATGGTTACAGCCTGATAAAACAAAAACACATACTGAGCAGTCAATTGCTATATTATGCTTAGGTTTCATTACATCACTTACATTATGAGTTTAAATCATGCTGTGTTTACACAAAGCTCCCATTTAAGTGAATAATTTAACAGTGAAAGATAGAGTTATTAAGGCATCGTTATTATTATTTGAATTATTGTTATTAACATGGAAACTCTCTTCTCATATTTCCCAGGTTTGTTTGGCATCTATAAAACCCTTCATGCATGGAGTGGTCCATGACTGAAAAAAAAAACCCTCTAACACAGTGCTTCATGTTCCCTTCTTCTTAAACTCAGTATATTAAACGTTTCCTCAGTTTCAACTTGTCCCTTGAGGAAAGCTCATGTTCTGCGTTCACCACTAAAAATAATTGTGTTTATAAATCTAGCGACAGATGTCAGGAACTTATCTCCTTACCATGGCAGAACATGCCTCATCTATTCACCAGATCGGGGATTAGCTGGGGGGGGGAGGAGGAGCGGACATGAAGCTACGATGTTTGTCTCACTGACTCGCTTAAAAGATTCGGCTGAAACAAAGGGGGAGAAGCAGGCGCTCCGCCACCATTAGGCTTCCGAGTTAACGTGCCGGTGGGATGAGTGGGACACAGCCCCCAAACCGGGCTGACCTAGGCAGGGGGCCCGTCCCCCGCCTGGCAGAGCGGCTGCTGCCAGGAACAGGCCTCGAGCTGGTCTCGGAGGTTGGCTCCGCGGGGGAAAGGCGGCGTTCCCCCGCAAGCCACGCACCCGCCGCTGCCGCCACCCAACCGCTGGCCCAACGGCTCCCCCCACCGCTACCACCCGGCCCCGCCCCGCCCCGCCCCGCGGCCCCTCCTGGGCGGGGCCTCGCGCCGCCACCCGACGCGGCGCCCCGTGCGCGCGCTCCGCCGGAAGCAGCTGCCTCCCGCCTGCTCCGCCTCCTTCCGGAAGCGGGTTCCGCCCGCGCGCACCGGCCGCCTGGCCCCTGCCCCGCCACGCGCGCCCGCTCCTCTCGGCCCCCCCCCTCCCCGCCCAGCCTCCGCCGCTCGCGGCCACGCAAGCACTGCGCGTGCGCGTCCCGGCGCCTAACTCCCTGCCCCGCGCGGTGAAGGGGGCGGGGCCGCGCCCGGTGACGCTCCTGCCTCTGCGGCGGCCTCTGGCGCGGCCCCGCCCTCCGCCGCGGGCCGCGCGCGCGCGCGCGCGCGCCGCCGGCTCTGCGCGCGGGGGCGGTGCCAGGCGGCACCAGGGCTCCCCTCGCCCGCCCCGCCCTCCCCACTCGCTCCTCCGGCGGGCAGCGGAGCTCGCCCCGCCGCCGCAGGTGAGTCGGGGGCAGCGCGGGGCGGGGGAACGGGCCAGCGCCGCGGACCGGGGCGGGGGGAGCCGCCTGGCCCCTCGCCACCGGGGCTGGGGAGCGCAGGGACCCCTCCCCCCCCGCCACCGCGGGAGTGCTCCGGTGCGGGGGGGAGCGGGCGGGGACTCCCTGTGGCCCGGCGCCCCCTGTGGCCCGGCGCCCCCGGGGGGCCCCGCGCCTGCCGCTGTCCCCCCCCCGCCGCCCCTGGCCGGTGGTTGGTGGCGGGCGGCCCCACCCCGAGGTGTGGGGAAAGGTGGGCGCGTCCGCGGGCGGGGCCCAGAGCCTCCCGCGGGGGCCCGGCGGCCGGCACCCGGCCGCTCCCTGAAGGTTACGGGCGTCCAGCTTGGGGGCCTCCCGCCTCAGGCCTGCCGCTGCCCTCCCGGGCGCTGAGGGGAGCGGGGAGGGGGTGTCGGGGCAGTGGAGCCCCCGGGGAGGGGGTGCGGCGGGGTCCGGCCGCCTCCTGTTGCCGCGGGAGCGGCGGCGGCGTGAGGCAGGTGCGGCGTCCCCGCCGCGGCCGCGTCCTCAGGGTGCGGGGTGACCGCGGCCAACGCCCGCACCTGCGGAGGGTGGAGCGCGGCAGCGCCTTTACCCCGAACAAAGGGGCCGCGCCTCGGGGCCGGCGGGGGAAGGAGCCGGGGCTCTCACCCCCCGGCCGAGCCTGCCCGGGCCGGGCTGGACGCAGCGGCTGCCGCGGCGGCGGCAGGGTGCGGGAGCCTCCGTGCCTGTGCGCTGCAGTTGGAGGATGAGTAAGAGCAGCGTTTCTGTAACGTTTAATTGCTGCTCACTTTCGTGTGCTGTTCTTTTCTGTAGTGGTACGCGTTAAAAGGCGTTGCTGGTAACTATAGCTTGTGCTTGCCTGCAACAAAAGGAAGGAGTACAAAGTATGCCCATTAAGTTGCCTAAATAAAAGAGCCTTTCAATGCTCATGTATCTGGTTAGGTAAATAATTTGGTGTTTACTTTTGGGTTTCTTTTAAATGGAAGCTAATAGCTTCATCTCCTTCCCCTTAATTGAGTCTCTTTAAAAATGAAGATGTTAAGTGGGCCATACGTATCCCAAGAGTCACCTGGAGAGAGATTTTTATGTGTGAACTGTGTGTCTGCTTTGTAGCATCACTGAACTGTCCTGGCAGAAAGACTGCCAAAATGTTTATTTTCAGACTCAGCATGACCTTAAAGTTTTGTTTCAAGCTTGCATTTCCAGCTCTCATTGGAAAGAGACTTTGCATTCTGCAGTGCAAACCATTACACTTCCACAAGTGGAAGCGATAGATACCTCTGCTGGCATTTCAGTGTCTGGAGATAGGTCACGGAGAGGTGTGCACAAAAAGCTATCAGTTGTTCTTTGTCTTTTCCAATGAAAGTTAAACTGGAAAGAGAGGAGCTCCTGGCAGAGGGGCTGCATGGACTGGGAGAAGATATTGGGATTCTATTAGTTGTCAGGCTACTTAATAGTGATTATAACTGGGTTCTTAATTAAAAATCCTCTTCTTTTCAGCCGACTTATTAATCTAATAGCATCAACATTTAAATCCTGGGAAATCATGAGCATTCTTAATAGAATGAGGAACAACTGTGTGATATGTAAATCTCTGATATAGTTTTAAGCCCTTCAGTCTATGCTTGTGAGACAGCTTGTCAAACATTTTTTGTGGAAGCCTCCGAATGGTAGAAGTTGTAGGCATTGCCAGGGCTAGTGATGTTTACCCTTTTTTTCTTTTCTGCAAAAACGGGAGAATGTGACATACTGTTGCACAAAACAATCAAAAAAAGCCTTCAGTCCACTGCATGAGAGGTCAACTGTGGGGTTAAATAAGCTGTGATGCTAAACAGTGAATGTACTCCTTTACTATTGAAAATTCCTTGATCTCAGTCTTCGCTTTGTCATGTTCTTCTGAATTTGAGGAAGCGAAAAAATATAACCATTTTAAGGTGAATGTTTTGAGTTGCATGCACTTTGGCAATGTTGAAATAATGTTGTCTTTATTTTTTTTTTTTTTTAGACTTTAAGGAGAGGATCTTTAGCAATGAAAGAGAAAGCTAGAATGTCTCCTAGCTGTGCATTTGTTGCAATGTGTCACCTGTGGGCATGTACTCTTACATAAATAATCCATAGGAATATTTGGGGGGGGAGGGGAAGTGGGGGAGGGGGACAGGGAGAGATGTGGCTGTGAGGATAAGGCAGTGCTGGCTAAAAGCAACCAAGGAGGAACACAAGACTCTTAAATAACTGTTGTTGGAGACCTTGCAATGATCCATGTGTCTTCTGTATTCAAAATGACTTCCATAAGAACAGTTGTGTTCTTAACCTCAGTTAAATCATGCACTGACATCCCTGCATATACTTTTTCTAAGGGATTACCTTGAAACAGGGGTGTTCTGTCCAAGATGAACTTTTACTCCTGTTAAATTTCAACTGCATCTGACTTGGGAGAAAATAATTGCTGAGGCAAAGGATGTTGCTGTCTTACAAACTGATGTATGGCAGTCTTGGGTATCAAAGAATAACGTAAAAAGTTGTTTAGGCAACTGCATTTCGGCTAATTGACAACAGTGTTATTTTCCCTGCAGTTTCACAATTGAAGAAGAAATAATTACATGAGAAAAATCTTTTAACTTTGTGATTAGATTTGTTTGTTTTGCCACCCTAGCAAAAGCTATAGGATATAGGGGTCCTGGGAATAAGGCGGTGATCACATGTGTTCTGGGCAGGGAACTCCCCACCCCCTTGAGAGTGCTTACAGCCAGCTTCCAGTAAACTTCTAATGGCTCCAAGCTATTGAAATTACTTTGCATCTAAATTGAAATCTTTTTTAAGTGAAGGTAGTTTGGTAGGCTAGTGACAGCATTCTTGTGAACATATTATAGCCTGCCCACATCACACACGCACTTATGGGACAACTATTCTACGTCTCCTTCCTACCTTATGAAGAATTGATGTGAGGAACCAAGAAAATAGAACAGTTGGTGTAATTACTGTACATCCACTGAATGTTCTGCAAAATGTTTTACATTTTATAGATTACTAAGTAGGGAAGAAATGGTTATATGTTATTAGTCTGTTGCAGTACTTAAAATCAGCTCTCAGAGTAGTTCTAAAACGTTATTGGTAAGTCTTACTGTCTGCAGAATCTGAAATTATTTATAGTCCTTGCAGATATAAAGAACTTAGACTCACTTTAACTATAGCAAATGTGCCTTGCAGACAGACCAGGGAATTATTAAATCCTGTTTTGCTTCTCGTCATGTTTTAACTATTGTGAGTCAGAGTGAGCACCTACCAACCAGGGATTTGTCAGTGGGCACAGCTGCTTGTTGAATCTCTTTGGTAGATGTGCAACCCACAACCATCAGGTTAGGCTTATGCTCTGAGTCTTAGGAGCTCTACACAGCAGCAAAAAAATTCTGAAATTCGTACAGAAAAAACAGTACTGGATTTAGGGGTGGGAGCAAGTTAGAAAGCAATGTAGTGTAGGCTAAGTAACGCTGCCTTAGAATGACACGATGAGAGAATTGATTGCCTTTGCCTAGAGGGTGGCTTAGTCTTTACTACTAGTGTTTTGTTTAGGATTAGTTTTGTGTTTATCACAATTCTTAGCACCTTTGGGGCAATAAAGTGGTAACACTGAAGAGTCCAGGCTGTGCATAGAGGGGGAAAAAAGGGGAAAGAGGTGGATAGGAGAGGTTAGACATAAAGATAGGAGGTGTAATGAAAAAGACAGTTACCATAGAGAATTCAAAAGAAGCTATGCTGTAATCAGTTTATAATGCTAATATGGAGAGGAGCCAAGAATGCAAAGAAGGTAGCACAAACAAGAGATATAAAGAGAGTTGGTTGCGTAGTAACTCTGCAATCGTTACTGTAGTGGAATTGATGATGCTTATTTTGTGATATGGCTCCTTAGTTCAAGTAATTACAACATACATTGAATTCCTACCAGTACAGTTCATTTCTCTCTATAACAGTAAGCTTACTGCATCGTTTGATGCAAGAGTGTGTGAATGTCTGGTGCAGTGGCCCACAATGTTTCATTAAAAAATGGCATGTAAATACACTGTATGACCAAACAAGTATTTCTGCAAATTATGGAAAATGTGATTTTGCAAAGGAGCTTGACACCTGTGTTTAGTAGGTAGCAGGGATCAGCCATGCATTCAGGCCTTGGTACCTGTTTTATTTTACTCTCTGAAATGCTAACTGAATACCCTTCTGTGCTTAGACTTGATCTTTAACTCTGATCCTTGTCTCCAGTAGTCTGAGAATGCTTATGTGCAACACCCACAGAGAAATGTTTCCATCAACATTGAACAGTGCAGAAAACATAGAAGTCTTCCAGACATGAAACTTCTGTGAAGAATGTTAAAAGCCAGCTATGTGTGGTATAGTCCTTCTCTTTGCTAGTACTCCCGGTCAAGCCCATTGGACAGCGCAGAGTAAAGCTAATCTGTCATTTCAAGGCTGTACCAGTGTAGTCCTGTTGGTATAGCTGTGCTGTTTCCTGAAAGGGCTTTTAGTATGGAAGTAGTTAATTCCAGCAGCACTTTCCCCAGTGGGATTTATTTCAGACCTCAAAATAAAAGAAACTATACAGACAGGAAAACAACGTTAATGTGACAGACTTCTGCAGGCATGCTGTGTCAGTCACAAAAACCGCCGTTGACTGGTGAGGTCACACCATGGAAGATGTTTGAGTAGATGGACCCAAAGGCCCTACTCAAAGCAAGGCTGATAGAAGCTCATCCTTAATCATCTGTCACTGTTACCCATGGAGATCAAAGTAAGCAAAATCAGATACTGAATTAAAGTGGTTATGGTGTGGAAGAGCTATTTTGGTATGACACCACTAAGTTATAAAGTTTTTACACACTTAACCACCTAAATTAATTCCACCTTTGTAGTGTAACATGCTAATAAAGCTTAATTCCAATCCTCAGAACTCTTGTATTTTAAGAAATAACACTTTAAATCGCATACTCTTAACAACTGGCTTCTGTAAGGTCAAAATTTATATTTAACAATATCCAAATTAAGAGTTCATTGCAGTGGTCCAGTATGGTCATGACTGATGGCTCCATACACTTTACTGCAACTTGAATTCTCTGCCTTTTTATAAGTTTTCATTTTTGAAGTTGTCACTGATTTGAAAATGAATATGAAATTTGTTCTACATTGATACAGTTCACATTGTGAAGTCAGTGACTTAGCACTGGTCTGTATAAGTATGATTTGTTAAAGCATCTTTCCTTCATGCTCCAGGTTGTGTATTTTTTGTCTGCTGCTGATCAGGCATGATGGTTTTGAGATTCCAGTTCATTCATATGCACTGGAAGTAAGGTATATAATAAAACAGGAAAATTTAGCCTAGAAAGAAAACATTGCACTCTGGACTCCTTCACTATAAAGTCCACTATTGTCATTCAGAATTTAAAGAGCAGATGCACTAGGCTAAATATCAGAAACTGCTTTCTGTTAAGCAAGTTCACAGCCTAAAATGTTATTAAATGTTTAGTGTTGCAAGGAAGAAAGGATGGCTACGTGTAACTTTCATCATGAAATTCAGCGTGGTCTGCAACATGTTGGAGTACCCCAGTGGGAAGATATCCACTGTAACCTGAGATGCATAAAATGCTAGTACTTGATTGTTTTTCCCTGTTTAATGAAGACTGTGGTAAGAACAATAATGAAAAATTAAGACTGTGATAAAGAACAATAAGAAAGCTGCTAGTCTGAATTACTAATTTGGTTTGCATCAGTAGTCATTTTGGTTTAGTATATAGTGTAACGTAAAGGGCTGTTTTTAGAATAATTAATTAAAAATACAGTGCATTTGTTTCAGAAATATTAAAAAGCGTGAAGTTAACCAAGTGGTTTTCCAAGTGCAGTATTCTTTCCGGGAAGAACTTGTCTCAGGTGTGATTGTGTAACAACAGTTGAGCAGGAGCTGTTGCTGCCCTGTGGATTTAGAGGAGTTAAATTCTAAATCTTAATCCAAGCTATGCCTTGATCCTCTTTCTTACATCTCGTTTTGATAACAACTTGGATCTTAAGTCATGATCTCAACTTTTTACCCTTCTGCTACTGCTGTGAGGGGAAAATACTCACTTTTAACCAATACATATTGCACATCTTTAATGTCTCTGTGCTTTGTTAAGGAATCCCATTGCAGGCATTGCCAACTGGTATTTCTTGTGTTCAGAGCTAGGGAGATTATAATTTGTAGATTGGTGGTGTTCTTCAAGAGGCCAGTAGCTGGTCCACAATATGTTTTAGGAAAGCCTGTATGCATACTCCCATGCAACTGGCTCCCTGTCAATCACTGTCTTCGGGCATGTAGTTATTAGTTTTACTGATGGGCTTACAGTTACAATTACACTTAAAAGAAAGATTTTATAGTGCAGCTGCTCATCAAAATGCTAGAATTTCTCAACTCCTCTTTGCCTAAGAACCAAAGAGTGAGATATGAAATGTTTGGTTTTGGAATCATTCAGAAACCTTAGAAGGTCCTGATTTTTATTTTGAGAACCTTCTTTACTGTCCTGTCTTTTTAAAGTTTTGCATTGGATCTTGTTGGGAAAGTTGATCTTTTTAGGTAACTTGGTTTGGCACATGCTTTTCTAGCAGAAGAGCATCTGTTTTTCTTAAAATTAAATGAAGGTTAACCTATATCTGTTGTATTTTCTGTCTTGCAAAGGTTGAGCTTTATAGCTCTTGCAGTCAGAACAGATAGAGGAATGAAATAATCTAACAAAAGCATTCTTCTCTGCAAGATGTATGAGTTAGAACTGAGACCATGTGTATAACATGCATAGTGTTTAAGTGAGTTTCTTCAAGCTGGAGTATTTTGAAGAGCATTGCAAAAGCAAATTAGTTCTAGTGATCTTAAGTGTAGTTTGGAAAACTTGAAGAAAACCATCCATTGCTTGAGGAGCAAAATTTTATATTGTAATCTTTCTAATAGGTTTTACTACAATTTTAGGGGGTAAGACTTTTTTACAGATATGGGGAAAAAATAATTCTGGGAGGAGAAACTGAAGCAGAAACAGTCTTGTAGCCAAATACTAGGATATTTTTTTAAAATATGAACAGTGAAATACAGTATGAAAAAATACTGAAATGGTCATAATTAACCCAGCCAGGATGGCATAGTTATTCTTGGACTGTAGTTTGCAGTAGTTTGAAGGAGAGATTTTCAGGAACATAATTTCTGTTTCTCAACAGACTAAGATCTTATCTGTGAACAACAGGAGTGGGTTTTAACAACACCAACTTTTCCAGACTTTGTGCAGGACTCAGATCGTGTGTGTATTAAGGTAACAGGAATAAACCCCTCAAGGAAAAAAGCTGTAAAATCAGCTTCTGACTCTGTGGAGAACTGATGCTATTAGAAGTACTGCAGCTGAATTGAAAGTATGCAAGTGACCAGCTGGAAATAAAATGTTTTCGTAGATCAGCAGTAGTGAAGGTTTTGTAGGCCAGAGGAAATCCTATATTACACCATGCAACATTGAAAAGGTATTAGGTCATGTACTTCTCACTGGAATTTAAAAGTTCATGTGTACAGAAAGGAATACAGCTCACAGTTGGTAGTGTTTAGTGTTGCAACATGTGTAGAATTAAATCAATTAAATGTTGATAAAGATACCAGATTTCACCATAGACAGACTTCTATAGTAGTTCTTCCCTGGGGAGACTGACCTTTAAAATAAACCAGATTTGGTCTGCGACCACCGCTGGAATGCCTTTAGCTTTTGTGTTGCATGTCTGGCCATGCTTGAGACCCATCGAGTGATGTGCAATAGTATACCCTCCTTAACAATACCTTTTCCAAAACTCCTTGCCTTTGGAGTGTAGTTACAAAACTAATTTTTAGGTTGTTTATCAGAAGTTTTAGATAGCTGCTTCACTTGGTTACCCAGATAGTCTAAACTGAATGTTATGCTTGCTTCTGTGTTCAGAAATTGATCCATGATTTTCACATACATTGCTGTATAAAGAACATTTTTTTAGATAGCTTGTTCTGTTAGAACTTACACACTTACATTCTCTTAAGTCATTTAACAGTTCTGCAATGTTCTGAATTATCATGTGTACGATAAGAGCTGTAGGAATCCAAATAGGAACAAAAAGCAATTTTTAAAAGTTGCAACTTTACAATTTGAGAACATTTATCTTGGAAGTGTCTTCTGTGGTGCTGCAAGAAATGTCTGATCAGTATTTTAAGCAAAGCAAGATCAAAACCACCTTGCACTGGCACTTAATGTGGAAATTGATAAATTGATCTGAATATTAATAATTTCATAGTACGTTCATGAACTGAATGCCATCTATTTCTAGCTACTGCATTATGCCCACGATATGTGAAATAGCCATGAAACTCTACCATGTATCATATGATTGGCAAGCATATATTGAACTAAAAGACAATTAATTGCCCAGTTGGGTCTTTTAGGTCTACTAGATTGATTCTACCAATTCAAATCATAGATCTAAATTTTAGAATAAACAGCATTTAAAAATGGGGAGGGATCAGACTAAACAGTGTTTCAACTTCCTGAATGCTGTATTACCATGCAACATCAGGTCTGTAACCACTTGTGTCCTTGAATCACCTATCCAAAATGTTAATTACAAGTCTTTTTGTGTATTTGCAAACCAGTCTCATTCAGCGAATCACACATATGAACTCCTTTTCCTCTGAATAAAACAGAGAAGTGATTAGGATTTTAGGAAGAGCAATTTGCACTGCATAGAATGTAAACAGGAGGAGAAGTTACTGGAACAAAATATGCCTACAAAAGTAGTACTCTTGCAATAATACTACAAAAGAGTACTTACACATTTGTAATTGGGTGGTAAAACAGATGGCAAAGTCATAAAATGAATGAAGTAACTTACTTTGCCAAGTCAGATTTCACTAATGAAATTTATTTGCTACAGCTGGATGATTCCTTAGAGGAATAAAAGGAATTTTTTGAAATGCAAAATCCAGCATGCTCCTATTTTATTAGGTTCCATTTGGCTGGTATGTTGCTGCAGTCTGCTTGTGGGGAGACAGAACGCTTGCCTGTATTTGTGAAGAGAAGACAGAGAATTTGGTGGTACCTGCTTCTTGTCTCTTGCTAATGACCTGTGTTCTGTCCTGTGTGTTCGCACCATTTGTGCTGCGGCCTTTGGTATAAATGTGCTTGTACCTGCTGATGCACTTGTTCCCTGCATCCTTCATTGCCAGAAGCCAATTAATAAAATGTGAAGGATAGTGTGTTTTGGTATTCCTACTCTGCTTTTATTGAAACTTCATCCAGCTAGGCACTGACCACATGGAAGAAGGCAGTGCCTGCCTCGAAAACGCTTTATTTGAAAGCTTAAAGTTTTTCTATGTCAAGAATTTCATAGGAGCGTTATTCAAACAAGGCTTCTGTGTTCATTCTGTCTGTGCTAATACCTTGAAAGAATTTAAGGGTGTTCCTGTGAGTTTTCGCTGTAATACTATATGACTGGCTAATGAGGCAAAATAAGTTGTTTTGAGCAGGATAAACTCCCTGAGCTATCAACATCAGAACTTGTCTCACTGTGAAGCAAGATGTCTGCAATACAAGAAGGCTGCTTCTACCAGCCAGAATGGTAGGCATTCTATATAGGAGGGATGGCATCACCCCTATAGATTCCTTAAGGGTTGAGTGCAGCCTGCTGTGAGCCTGGTGGGTACTTGTTTTTGCTTTGCAGATACCATTTGTTTCTAGATTTCTCTGTCACAAGTTAACTTTCCTGCCTATAAAGCAGTGAAACTATTTGGGTGGAGTTTTGGGTTTAGTGAGTGTGGATCTTAAGTCATCCTTTCTGGCTGTAAAAATGACCATATGGGTATTTGCTTTTTCTAGAAAATGCACATCTGACATTCTGAACTTCTAACTAAAGGAAGAGTATAGGGTTGTTAACAATTAATGAGATACTTGTGTTAGAGGAAAACCTGATTTATGGACTTGCTCTGGCAAACCTATATTTTTTCAAGTATGTCTTTTGGAAGCCACCTTCAGACTTTGTTTAAAGAATTTACTTCAAGCCAAGTCAAAATGCTTACACTTAAATTTCTTTAGTGAATGTTGAAGTGTAAGTGTACAGGGGCAAAAAGGACACAGTGATGTGGTTGAGATTTCTTTTGAAGTATGGTTGACAGAAAAAGCTGGTTTTATGATCCTAAATATGTTGTGATCAACTTTTTGAATGCAGAGCTCTCGAACTGCTTTTTAAAAGTGAACTGCTGAGGCTCATGCAGCAAGCTCTGGCATAGTGCCTTCGAGGGAACTCCATTTTCGTTGCTTTCCAGAATAGCTGGAAGCAGCAGATCTGTGCAAGTGTGAGTGACGCCTGGCTTATCAGTCAAAAGTTAGCTTCCAAATGTGCTTTCCTGCACTCGAAACACAGGGTGAAAATGGCTGTAGCTAGTATGTCTTAGGTGACACTAGCTTAAAAGGGTCCTTGAAGTTCTCCCCTTAGTCCTTAGTTGAATAAGGCTCCAAGTTGTTGATCCTGTGTTACTAAAATTCATCCTTGTAGGCTATGCCTTGCCCCTTACATTTTATGAAGGGGGGAGAAAAGTGTCTTGTATATCAAATGCTGAATAAAATTCAGTAGTAGCAGCTGCTTTACATAGAATTTCTGATGAATGTAACTTGACTTTTGTCAGGAGACTTGATTATGGGTATTTGGTATGGGAGCCTCTTCTGCAGATGTCCCCCTCTTCTGTTTCAGCCTTTCATTCCTGCTTAGTTCTGCTTATGCTAGAAAATTGGCTGTAGTACCATAGTACCTGTTTGTATGTCTTGCCTCTGAATCCATGCAATTCTCTAGCGTGGATAGCTTTGACAGGCTAGTGAAATGTAACTGTTCATTCTTCTACCATGACTGCTGTTACTGTTAATTCTCTCCTCATGGTATATAATGTTAAATCAATACAAAATGAATGCCTTCTGCTAATGTTCTAGATTACAGACCTCCATGTTTAGAAATTTAATCTAAGAGATGACATGACTGACACTCTGTGTTAAAACAGCATTTCAATACTGTCGACCTCAGAAAGCTAAGTTTCCTCGTGATTAGAATAGACTGAGACAGGGCATCAGCCATGTAGTGAACTTGAGGAAGCAGAAACAGTATTCTAGACTCTCATGTAAATGTGTATATTACCAAAATTACTTCACAGTGTAACTTTAGTCAATTGAACTATGAAAACAAGCTCGCTGCTGGTGTTAACCTAGGTGCTGTGCTTGAGTTTGCTTCTTTTCCCACTGATCTCTGGATCAGTTCAGGTAAACCATTGCAAGTATCTAGAGTTCTTCCAAATGTTCCATAATAACCATCACATAACTTATAAAAAGTGAGGAATCTTCAACAAGTGCTAAATTGCGGCTGAGGAAGCTTACAACACTTGCATTGGTTTTGCACAGTGTTTATAGGCTGGAGGTACTGCAGTTCAGCTTTCCCCATGCTCAGCTATGTGTTTTTCCGGTCTGTCTTTGTGCCAGCAAGCTTGTTTAGGTAGCTAATCTGTCCAAAAACCAGTATAGGTTAGTTTTTGTCTACAACAACTTCTGAACTGCTTTGCCACCTAGCTGTTGCAAACACCAGTGCCTATTAGAAGGAAGGATATGAGAATATCAGTCAGACTGTGGTGGGCTCAGTTTATATCAGCCTTGGAGATGCACATGGTTGGGCTCGAGCATTGTGCGTTTTGTCAAGTCTATGTGGACAATAATGTAGCTGCTTCATTTTCTTTGCAGTACATTGCAAGGTTTAAAGTCTTAAGACTTTGATTTTGTTCCAGACTATTTCTGCCGTTCAGTTTGTCAGGGTTTTCTTGTGCTGTTCCATATGGGTTTCAAGAAATTTCTTTATGGAAGTGTCTCCCCAGAAGTCTTCTTGCAGGATGCCAAAGAGGCTTTTTGGTAACCAAATGCTGAAACGATGACTTAAAACATATGGAATACATGTCTCTTCTCACATCAGAAGCTGCTGCGTAGTTCATGGCTGTGCCCAGAAGCTGGCACTAAGGCCCTGTGGAGCCTCGGGGAGACTGCCGGAAGGCTGTGAACTTGTTTACTGTTTGCTGGTGGTTTACTGACTTCTTGTTGTGGAGGGATCTCAATTCCTGTGATGATGTCTCAAGAGACATCGCAGAGCTGCAGGCGTGTGGGCACCACTGTTCTTTATAGCAGCATGATGTAATTTATAGGATGGATGGGACCTCAGTTACTTGGTGAAGAGTTTACTGGTTGACTCTTCCAGTTTCAGTGCCTGGGTATGGTTACTGTTCGAAGTACCTGTCTCAAGAAGCTGGGAAATGTAGGTCTTTTGCCCGAGGAGGTTTGCTGCTGCTGAGAGAGAGAACTTCAGTCTGTTTTCTACCCTTTGCTTTTCTCAGTAGATGTGTAGTCACCTTAGTAAACTTTTGTGGGTGTGGGAGAGACAAGCACCTTTTACGGTGTGCACTAGAAAGCCTTGCAAAGAAGGGTTCTTACCAAACCTTGAATGTGGCTTAACTGCTTGTTAAAGTCATGGGAAGCTATGAATCCTAATTCCCAGTTAAACAGGTTTATGTCAAAGGATTATTTTCAGGAGAAAGGAAAGGACTTATTGTGAAAGCGTTTCTAACTTGTTCTGAAGTTGATGTTCAGGCAGCCTTGTTCATTCTCTAATGAGAGTAGTAATTTCTAAGATAGGTTTGAATATTTGGGTTCGGTTTCCTCTTTCTTTAGGCTACTACTTAGAATTTGTAGTGATTATTTAATATTTCAAACACTTGTTCTACCTTAATGAAATACTGATGTTACTTTGTGCAGAGCTTGACAGATGTTGCATGTTTAAACTGTAATAAAAACACCAGTCAAACTCCAGACATGGAATGACACTTATTACAATAATGCTGATCTAACCTAAAAAACTTTCTTACTCTCCAGTTCTTAGAACAGCTGGCATCATGTATCCCATCCTATGTCCTCATGTATCCTATCTGCTTCTGGGTCATGGGGTGTTTCTGCTGATCTAGTTTGAATATTGTAATTGGAAGCAGCTGTTGGGAGGGTTAGGCTCTGCTTGCCTGGAGTTGCCTCCCTCCATTTCCAGGAACTTTTTTGTTGCAGGAATATCTGAGTCATTCCTGAGGTATCTTCCAGATATTTTGCATCTAGTATGCTAGTCTGTGCTGATCATTTTCAAGCAATACATTCTCAAGCATAACTTTGCTGTTGTTCACCAAATTGAAACTACTGGACTCAATAAACAATGAAATAACTGGATGAAATTGTGATCTTTTAATAACAGATAAGATTATATTGCTTGATCGTCCCTGGGGACATGAAATGTGTTGACACTTCTTAAAATTTTTGGTCCTGTGCTTTTTCTCAGAAAGCTGAACTTGTAATTTGTAGGTCATGCGAGACAACAGAGCTGTGAATCACTTTGTGGGAATGAAGAAACTTTGGAGAATATTCAAACTCACTTTAGAGGGTTACTGTCAAATAATTACTATAAATTTTCACTTCAGAATGAGATAAAAAGTTGTAGCTAATGTTTCTGCAGGTGATAGATTATACTAAGTGTAAAGTACAGAGTAGTTGCAGGTATTAGTTTCTTCAATTAAGAAAATGACGTTATTTGTTTAGAAGAACATGAGTCTCCATTACTAAATTTTCTTTAATTGTTCAGTAAGTGATAAAATATTTTGCCTTTCTGGAAGTATTCTAGTCAAAGAATACTAAATGTAGTTCTTGATATTGGGCAGGTAGCTCACATATTTCAATTAAATTATTTCTGTTCCTTCAAATGTATCAAATTCTAACTCTGTTAAAAAACAGAGTAAGAGCAGGTGCTGTGATGAGCTACCAGTTGTAATTGATGCTCATTATATAAAACAGTCTTCAGGGAAGAAAGTTACTCATCATAAAAGCGAGTGGGTAATGAGGTTAATGTGACAGTCTTGCAAATCTTTATGTAATCTTCTCTTAAAGGAAACAAAAGAACTGGAATTAAGTTTTGATGTCATAGTTTTATGAAGGCTATAAAAATAGCAATATAAGAAATTGTTTTGTAATTGAAGAAAGGCACCACTATCTCTACTTATTAACTAGAATCTACTATACTGACTGTACCAACTATCTTTAAACACAAAGCTATGTTTAAGTAGTCCCCTTCAAACAAATGCCTGCAGCAAATCAAAGTCCTCCTGTTAAGGACAACTGCATTTTCACAAAGCCTGCATTCAGCTTTATGTATAGCACTGCAGAAGATGCCAGCTGAATTTGTGCCTGTAGTGATGTGACTTCGGTGTAATGCTTCTCTTTCCTTGGTCTGCTCTCATTGACATTGCATTTACTAGACTCCAGGGGATCAAAATGGACAGAGTAGCTTTTTGACCTCTTTTAGTCTCATTCTCTAAGAAAATGAGTCTGATCATATGCTCTGTTCTTTGTTAATTTTTGGCCTGTTGGCCAGTTTGGGGTACGTTTTGACAGAGGTTTAGGTGTCTTGGGTATGATTGTTCCCGTAAGTTTCCTGAATATGTGCTGCTGGTTAAACAGGGAGAAATCACTGTACCAGTGCTCCCTGTGAAGGAAAGGAAGCAATCTGAGCTGGATGTCTATTGCCCTGTTTGGGCTGGTACAACAGCTACTCTGTTGGCCACTTTTTTGCTCCCTTTTAGTGTATGAATATTGGGATTATTGCATTGAGGAGGGATGTAGAGGGCAAATGGCACAGATATGTAAGGAAGCATGCTTCAATTAATTGTTTTGGAGCAAATTATTCTGTAAGAAAAACTAATCTGAGAAATAGGACAATTTAAAAGGAGTCTTCGGAATTTGATCAGATGAGCAAGATGAGTGAGGGGATAAAAAGCATAAGTTTTTTTCACCCATAAGTATATTTCTAGGTCTCAATTTATTGGGCTGAAGAAGTAGATTGGAGGACAAAATAAAGACTAATGTAGTAGGAAGATCAAAGATTCCTACTTTTTTTTTTTTCT
Organism: Calonectris borealis; assembly: GCF_964195595.1. NCBI lineage: Eukaryota > Metazoa > Chordata > Aves > Procellariiformes > Procellariidae > Calonectris > Calonectris borealis. The sequence goes on along the minus strand of NC_134313.1, from coordinate 114,519,140 downwards.
TCCTCCCTAACATGTATTTGCAAAGATATCTTCCCTGAAAACACTGTCCCTGTCCACTGGGAGATGAAAACCTCTTTTATTGCTGGCACCTAATCATCTTACCTACTCTTGTGGATCTGGATAACCACTCTGTGCTCTAAGACTTTATGCAGAAGTTAACATGATGCTTACCTTGTCCAAGTCCCATTACAGGAACACTGTCCAGCTCACTCCTCTGCTGGTTGGAGCTGAATGTTGTGTTTAAATCCATGGGGGACAAGAGATAACGTTGTATTTCTTACACAGAAGACCTGCTATGTAAGGTGTGAAACTCTGGAAAAGTTAGTGTTGATAAGGTAGATGCCAGTCGCTCAAGACAGGCAACAGTTTTACAACTCCAGCTACAAGTTCCCGTTGCTACATGACCTTCATCATGTAGGATGGTCTTAAAAGTTATTTAGCTACCTACTCGTCTTTCTCTTGACCCGATTTCTAGACTGTTGGACAAGATGCCATTGCTGATGCTAACATGAATTATAATTCCTACTCCTGCAGTTCTGATTTAATCTAATCACTCCCTAACCTGGCTCTACAAATGGTCCTGGCTCCAACTGGAAGCTTGCCATTAAAGGGAGCACAGAATCGTGGGGCTGGTTATCTGCAAGCAGGCAATGAGCAGCTGTAGGAGCTTTGAGAACTGCTTACTTTGGTGGAGCAGCCACTGGGATTCATTTGTTTGTGCCCTTATCTGCTCAAGCATGTTGGAAAAGGGCGGTTTCCTAGGAGTTTAGCTGCAGTGGAGGTGAGTTATGTGCATGGTGCTTAGACAATGCTCCCACCCTTCTGAGTGAAGGTATGGCAGTACGTTGTTGAGCCAGTTAAGCTTTCGCTTCCCTTCCAACTTGTTGGACTACACAAAGAACTGCTTAAAAATAAACTTTCATATAAGTCATCAGCTGTATTGCTGCGATGGGGATTACCAGTGGGTGTGGTAAAAAGCTGACCTGTATAAATGGATAATACAACTATTGACAACACCCTGCTTGGCTCTGTGTGAACCTCTCTGCTGTAGGGTGACATAGGATTCTACTGCAGGATAAGCCTGTGTTTATCTTCTGCCTGCCCCCACTCCCCCCAACAATTTTGCACTGTGAAGATTGAAAAAAAAAATAATCACAGTACACATAATATGAAAGTATGCTTTTTTTTGAGCTTCATACAACAGGGTTCTTGTCACAGTCTCTGTCAGTTTTATCATAATTATAAAGTAGGACAATTCAGAAACTAGATATGACCCAAATTAATACTTCTTATGAAAATAAGTCAGGCTACATAAATTAAGAGTAGAAAAACTTACTTTGTATGAAACTTCATCTCAGGTGTTTTACTGTTAAAATTGGAATCTGTGTTCCTCTTTGCTTTTGAAAGCAGACTGAAACAGGTAGAGCTATGTGGCAGTAGCTTAAAACTTATCACTTTTGAGGTCTTTCTCCTCTCTGGCAGAATACTTGCTCTGAAGCAGTCTCTCTGGATTGAGTGTTGTTTGCACAGTATCAGACTGTACCTGCTTTGTAACTTATTTCTCTCTCTTTTCACATTGTCTGCCATTCAGCAGGCCTGAATTTTGCCAGCATTGTATCTGTATTGGATTGTGAAGAACCTGAGAGGAAACTGACCTCCCTGAGCCTCCTCCCACTACAAAATGTGGCAGAGTATTTATGACAAGCTTATCTTTAAGATTTGAAGTCTGTGGTAGCATGAAGTTTTGCTGTCTTCAATATCTTACTGGAATGTTGTTCACTGACAGTTATTGGTGACTTGATGACTCAGGATAATGCTTTGACTGGTTGGATCAGTTTTTTTTTTTAATTCCGAGTTTCTTTCTTTGACTCAATCTCTTATGCTTCTTTGAAAGGATGTTATCAAGGCTTCTGAGAATTATTGACTGCCATAAAATCTTTCTGGTTAAAGAATTTTCAGTGAAAAGGAGCATCTTCAGTAACTTGATTATTTATAAGGATCTTATTGGTTGAACATCTTTGTTTTGGCTTTTCAAGTGTGTGTCAACTGTTGAACGACATACAAAAAGTGTCAGCTTCTCTTTTTCACACTGGGACACTACTTGTTGAATTGCAACTTATAATAAAATATGAATTTTCACATTGCTCAATGTACTTAAAGACTGTAGGTTAATTTACAACAAATAGTACAGTGAAACATTACTATTGTGTATTTGAATTTTTTCACAGATTGTAGTATTAATTTGGCACAAACTCACCTGTCAGAGGTCCTGCTGAATTCATTTGGACTTCTTCCAGTATTGAAGTGCTTATAGAAGAATAGCCTGTTCTGTTGCTTAATAAGGTTAGCCATATCCAGGTGCTTCAGTTTCTGTGCTTGTGAGAGTATGTAAACTTGGCAGACTGAGTTGTTGTCAGTTGATGACTGGAATTCAGAGGAATTTTCTTTATATTACTTGTCTGAAATAATACTAAAAACAAGTAAGCAAGACTTTCAGGATACATTTTTCCTTCTAAGAGAAAAGTGCAAAGACAAACCAATGTGGAGTAGTTCAAAATGCAGTGTAGTAGGTTGAAATTGTACACATGGCTTGGAGCTATTTTCATGTTCTCGTACTCCCTCTTGAGTAAAAAGAAAGCAATGGTTCTTTTTAAGCCATGATGGCCAAAACGGAAATGTTTTTTTGTTCTCATCCATCTCCTTTTTAAAAGAACTTGTAACATAATGTTAGCTATATTTCTCTGCTATATCTCTACAATTAGTAGAGCAGCTTACTCATGCTAATTTCACTTAGATAATCTTTCTGACGAAAACAATTTAAGCGACTTAATTTTCAATTGCATTTTCAGAATTCTTTAATAGTAGAATGAGTAGTGGTACTGGTGTGATCCGGAGAGTTTTTCACATAGTTTGTGGGTTAACCTTGGTAAGCAGCTAAGCGCCACACAGCTGCTTGCTCACTTCCACCCCTGCCAGTGGGATGGGGGAGAGAATCGGAAGGGTAAAAGTTAGAAAACTCGTGGGTTGGGATAATGACAATTTCATAAGTTTAAAAAAAAAGAAAAACAAAACCAAGAAAAACAAGTGATAAAATAAAAATAAAATAAAATAATTTCTCGCCACTAGCCGACCAATGCCCAGCCAGTCCCCTGGGCAATGGCAGCCCTGGCAAACTTCCCTGCCAGTTTTTATTGCTAAGTTAAGGCATGGGATAGCCCTTTGGTCAGCTGTCCCAGCTGTGTCCCTCCCAACTGCTTGCCCACCCCCAGCATGCCCCACCCCCTAGCAGGGGAGCATGAGAAGCAGAAAAGGCCTTGACACTGTGTAAGCTCTGCTCAGTAATAGCTAAAACATCTCTGTGTTACCATCACTGTTTTCATCACGAATTCAAAACATGGCACTATATGAGCTATTCTGAAGAAAACTAATTCTATTTCAGCCAAAACCAGTACACCTTTTTATTTATTTTTTTAATTCCAGGAAGGATTGGCTTAATCTCTAATGAAGCTTCAGTCAGCATGCTTTTACACTTAACTGCCTCACTGCTAACAAAATCTTAGTGCACGTCCTCAACTAGGGGTTTTGATATAAGTTTTAATAAAATTGTCATGCTTCACATTCTGATTAAGCTGCACACAAAGGTGATTAATTATGCAGGAGGATGTAATTTCAGTGTGAGATTGTCAAATGATCATGATGGATAAAGGTGATGAGGTAATAGTGTCTTGTTACTACGTTGCATTGTTACCTGATTGTTCTGTATATAACTAAACTGTGCTGCCATGTGAATGTGCTCTTATTGAGCTTTCTAATTAACAAAATCTAAGTTACATTTGGTTCTTAGTTGCTACTATAGATGTCTCTTGTGTTTACATCCTCTGTAATGTAGATGTCCTTGTGTTTTTTGGACATCAGAGCTTGTTTTGACCTTAAATCTCTGGAGGAGGGTACATTCTGTCACTGTGCAGTGACTTTCCCATGTCTTAAGAACTGTGCAAGCAGACAAAATATTCTGTCTTCATATAATACAAATACAGTAATATTACTGTTGGGATAGGTAGGGAATGAAACAAAGCTGTGGGAAGATAGTAGTTGGAGATCTGCTAAAACTGTAATACGATTTTTTAAAAAAAAAGGTAATGGGATTGTTACTTTTTGTACGTGTGCACATGCACATTAGACTGTATGTGAATTAACTGTCCTAGAGCCCTTTGGTATTGGCAAGGTGCAGACATTTGTGTTTGAGCAAGCAGTTGTGGGACTGAGATAACTATTCCAAATACACAGAATAACGGCATTTGTAGTCTAGGAAGGCAAGTTAAATCTTTCCACTCTGCGTAAACTAGATAATTCTTTCAGTTCCTGATTGACTTGAAATTGGGTATTTTTAGGTTTGAAGTGACCCATTTGCTTTTCTCTGAAAAAGTACACTAGCTAATCCTTGCTGCTGCTGCTGTGTTTTGGTGCTTGCTATTTAAACTGGAAATTCCTTCAAATGTCTGTTTTCTTTCCCCTGCAGCTGTCATATCTCATGTTCTCTTGTATGGTGTTGACTCACTGTGGCTTCCTTTTTCAATTCTTGCTTAGTAAACTAACAAGAATTCTTGACAAATACTATGTCTCTAAAAGAAAACACTACATACCAAAATGTAAATCTTTTCTCTTAATTGCTTTTGGATGTGGTGAACCCACTTGTGCCCTTTCCAAACGGTGAAGGCTTTCTTTGCTCATGCTGAAGAAAAGATGAGCTCGGTATAATTTGTGGAGTGGCTTCCAGTGAAAAAGCAGATAGCTTTCACTGAAGATAGCAGAACAGAAATTAAGTCCTTAGATATGTAGGGATTTAAAACAAATCCACTTTAAACAGTGCATGTGGGAGAAGGAAAAGAAAACTAATGAAGAAATATTTTTCTTCTAGATTTTTTCATTTTACACCTGTGAATTTTCTGCAATCCAAAGATGGCAACAAATAAGCCTAAAGGACAGAATTCATTGGCTTTACACAAAGTCATCATGGTGGGAAGCGGTGGTGTAGGAAAATCTGCTTTAACACTACAGTTTATGTATGATGAGGTAAGAATCTGCACTAAAAATAATCTCAGGAGATATCTGCTACATAGTGTTATTAAAGCATTCATTAGTACAGTTATTTTCTGGAAGGATCTAAATGTATATGATGTGGTATGAAAGTCAGTGATTAAATTGAACAAAAATATTTTTTGAGATTAGTGATTTACCCTCTAGAGATACCCATGAAGGTATAATTTGGCATTTTTTCAGACTTCTAAGCAATTAGATGCTCTGTCATATTATCAGTATATTTTGTCATTGTTCACTAGACCTGTTAGAACTTATTTAGGTGTTATAGCTCAAAGCTTCTTCACTTAGGTGAGTTGCATGATACCTGAAATGATACCCAATTTTTTCCATGTTTTTTATGCTGCTGTTGAAGAGAGGAAAGAAAATCTGTTTCTTGTTTCCTTACTTTTTTCTAGTGAAAGTCATTCTTTTGGATTAAAAGGCAGAAGCTATGGCTTCAGTGTTCTTTAAAAATTGATACTAAATATATTCAAAGTCAGGACTGGCTGATAGCATAATGGAACGCAGCCAGATGTTGTGCTTGACCAGAAGCAGAGGTTTGGGTAGTGCACAGACATTGATGTTTTGCAGTTACCTCTAAAATTTCCTTGTAATGGCTGAAGAAAGCAAAAACCTATAAACTGTTTGGGCTGATGGAGAGCCTGCTTTAACTATGAATCTTTTGAATACTTCATAGGGCCTAAATACATATGCTTACTTATTACTTACTGTAACCATATAAGATGTTTGTTATATCCTTATATGCAAACAAAAGCACTTGCCTTGTACAGGCATGATTTTATACCATGAAGTTTTTTTTTCTAGTTTGTTGAAGATTATGAGCCCACCAAAGCAGACAGCTACAGGAAGAAGGTAGTTCTGGATGGGGAAGAAGTCCAGATTGATATATTGGACACAGCAGGGCAGGAGGACTATGCTGCAATTAGAGACAACTACTTCCGAAGTGGAGAAGGCTTTCTTTGCGTCTTCTCTATTACAGAGCTGGAATCCTTTGCAGCGACTGCAGACTTCAGGTAAGTTACAAGGCAAGATAATTATTCTAATTACAGTGAGATAATTACAAGTGACTTTTTTGGTTTTGTTTAGTAATATCCTTATGATAGTCCAGATTAGATGACAGTTCTTACTGTAGTCACATAATATTTTGAACAGATGCCTAGCCATGCCTTTGCTATCTGTACCAGTTCGTATATCTTTGCTGCTGTGTTTCTGAATACCAGAAGGGCTATTGCCACAGAGCAGATACATAGCAACATTCAGAAGGCTTCTGCCCTTTGTAAATCAGTGTTGCTTGGCACTTCTGCTAAGAAGCAGTATTTGTGAGTAGGCATGCTGCTATCCAAAGTAATGGACCTGAGAAAAATTGCTTATATACTGTATGGTTGCATGTAATGTATGTATGATACCGCACACTTCCCAGGGTTGTCTTTTAGTTCTTGCTTCATATAGAGGATTATGTTGTGTTTCTCTTAACCTGTGAAGCACCACCTGGAACAAAAGGGCAGCTGTAGCATGTCCAGCTGTTTTATGCTAGAATACTTCATAGCTACAAAGACGACGTGACCGGGTTCCAGTTGAAAACTGTGCAGATGTCTATGTGCAAAGTCTTAGGCGATGTGAAGTATGCACATTGTATTCTGGGAGAGTGAGATGCATAGTATCAACAACAAATCTTTCTACCTCTTAAAGATGATTTTTATGAACAACAGTGATGAGAAGTATCTTTGAATATTCTGTAGTAGCTATGCATTTTGTGTAAAGGCCTGCTGTAAATCTGTCCCTTCAGTTTTGCTTGGATGGAATTTTTCTCTGTAAAAGATACTCATGTAATTATTTTAATTTACAAGACAAAAGTTCTGCATAGAGTTCTGCATAGCATTCACCCCTCCCATCAAAGTCAGTATTTTACTTAATAGGGTAAAAACAAATTTTACATGGTAAAAATAAAATTTGGGACTGGTGTAGTAAAGATTTAACAGGATAGGAGTTTTTAAGATGCTCTTCAGGCATGCAGCTTATTAAAACTGTTATAATGGTAAGAGACTGTTAAACAGGCAGCAGTATATTACAGGTGTTTAATTTTGATTGAGAGATAAAGCCTATTTAAATCACTCATCACTGTATTAAAACAAAGACAAAAGAGACCAGAAAAAAATTTTTACCAGTTCAAAGTGTAGCAAAATAGGAGAGGAGATAACCTTTGAGATAAAAGTAAGGAAACAAATATAAAAAGAAATTACCTGCATCCCACTGAAATAAGGCTTCTCAGAGATCCTGTCACAGTTCAATTTAATTAGCACTGAGTGTCAGAATATGTTTAATATCTCTGAGGGAGGAGGCAGAGGTATGGAGAGGGGAGAAAGTGAGTTTTTCCTCTTCCACTGGTGGTGTTGGTTTTTTGTTTGTTTTAATTTGTGTCTCTGTATATGTGTGTATTGATATATTTTGAGAGAGAGGGAGGGAGGGGCAGACCTTGATTGGTTTGCAGGCTTATGCTAGGTATTGTCAATCCTGGAGGACTATTTAGTATAGTTGAGCTCCTCTAGAGTGCAAAATGACCTATTCAAATCTGTTTAAAATCCTGTTAATGCTTCCAAGTATATGATCTTCTATGGTTCTAGAGGAAGTCCTACTTTTCCAGCAAAGGTGAGCGTTGACGATATGCATGCTGAAACAGCAAAAATGGAAGAAAAAAATCCCGTCAATGAAGAGCTTAAAACTCTCCCCAATCCAAATCTGAAATTGCCTTTCAAGTTGCCTTTGAAACTGTAGAAACCTAAATGCTAAAATGTAACTCAGAAAAACTACATTCTTTCTGCTCTGTGTACAAGTAACCTGTATCTCTTGAAGATACAGTTAAAATACCTTTGACATTGTTGAACAGCCTGAGGGAATGCTACTTACGAGACAGGTATGAAAGAAAGTGACAAGAAGAATTTGGATGTTTGATTGTTTCCATGGAATTTTGCTCTGCTGGAATGGCAGAACTCCAACAGGAGAGCTGTTTACTGCTATTCAGTGTCTTCGATGGGGTTCCTGTGGGCTCTGAAGTGCCATTGCTCCAAGTAATTTTTTAGCAGACCTGCAATGACTAAACTTTTAAATATTTGAAAGGCAGTTTGATAAAATGTGATCTTCCTTTGAGTAGAATTAGTCTGGCTCTAATGACTTTTTTTAAGTTGTAGATTTCAAGCTGGCATATCATTAATTAGATATTCCTTGTTTAGGAGATATCAGTCTTCAGAGAGGGCTCAAAGGAGAATATTGTCATCTGGATTGCTGTTAGATTAACACTTTATGTAGTGAAATTGTTTGGCATCACCTGAACAATTAGTGTTGAAAGCTACTACTTTTTAGCAGAAGTCTTATTTGCACAGATACTGCAGTGATGCACTGGGTTTTCTTCTGGCCACCCTTCCTAATCCACTGACTATTCAAACTACTTTTGGATAGCTGCAGACCCTGTTGAAACATTTGCACTGATATTTGTGAGGGAGAGGAGGTATGTTGCTTTAATTACACCTCAGAGATGAATTTACACCTCAGAGAGACACTTACAAGCTGCCTCAAATACATATTTGTTGGTTTAAAAAAGTATTTATGGGCTATCTGCAGTGTCTCAGCCCTCTGAGTAGACTTCCTCCACAAGACTGCATGCTATTCAGAGCTTTTTATAACAGCAGGAGGATCCTGCCGTACACCAAATCAAGGCCCTTTAGAATATCAACTAATTAACTCTCTTCAGCTTCTCTCCATTCAACTTCAAATCTGGGAATAGGTTTCACCTCAACCAGCAAAAGGAATTTGTTTCTCTGTGCTTTTTGCCAATCTTTCAGAAATTGCTCCACAATAAAGGGCTACATTTCACTACTAACTTTATAGTCCTTTCTGAGACAAAATAGAGAATATCCCCCTTCTGAGAAAACTGTTCTTCCTGGTACTTCTAATGCATTTCTGATTAGAAAAAAAAACTTTGATTATTTTTTTCAGTGTTGAAGACTTATGTACCAAACCATTTGTAGTACTGAGTTTTATTTACAACTTTAAATCCTAGCAGTTCAAATAGTCGAAGGGTCTGTCCTTAAAAATCTGATGCATGTACAACTTGTATCTGTACATTGGCTTGTAACTGAATGAAGATCTCTGCAGAGACTGAATATAACTGACTTCAGAAAGATTCCTGAAAGGAAGAGATTTATCTCTTGCTATGCTGTAGACCATTTTATCAGCTTTAAAAACGGCACATGCACTTTATTAGGGAAAAAATGGAGTGTAAAACTGAAGTTTGGGTAGCTTAAAAATGGCAATCACAAATACTAATATAAAGGCAATGGTAAATGCTCTCAAGTAACACCTTTAGTAAAAGGGTATGACTTATTAATATAAAATCTCACCTAAACCAATCCTGTTCTACTTTTTTAGTTTCTTACTGATGCTCCTCCTTCCTTCCTGGAGGACTAGTTGTCTGTCTCTGTCTTCATTCTGTATAATGTCATAATAAGGTTTAAGATTTTACTGTTACATAAGCTTCATAAAAGGAATAAGTGGGTTTTCACTGTAAGATGGAAGAGTATTTAGTCTGAGTTCTTTTTGTGTCCTAAGAATAGTACTCCATGCAATGCTTAATTCTTGTCCTTTTTTTTTTTTTCTTTCTCCAGGGAGCAGATCTTAAGAGTGAAAGAAGATGAGAATGTTCCTTTTTTGCTAGTTGGTAACAAATCAGATTTGGAAGATAAAAGGCAAGTTTCTGTAGAGGAAGCAAAAAACAGAGCTGATCAGTGGAATGTTAACTATGTGGAAACTTCAGCAAAAACACGAGCTAATGTTGACAAGGTAATAACTGGCTTCTTAATACAAAGAATCCCTCCATCAGTTTTTACTTTATACCTCTTTTCCATGGGTAATACTCTATATGTTCATTAGTTTAGCTTTTTTTTTTTGTAAAATTTCAATCAAATACTTTGTCCTTAGTTTGCGATGAGTGCATGACTAGGTGACTTCATGTAGGACAGTGAAAATGTTAGGCCTAAGAAGTTTATCCCATTCTAAACTGCCAGGAGTCATTATACAAGACCTTATTTCATTAAAAATTTCTCGAGACAGCTATTTTGGCCTAGACTTCTTACTGCGTTTTCTATAACTAGAAGACAGTCTGCTTCTGAACAGTGAGAAATGCTGTCTGATCCTCAGCCAGAATAAAACATCTTACAAAAGTAGGTAAGGGAGGGATTGGAGCCCTCTCTACCCTCATCTAGCCAAATGCCCGGTTGTATGTTGCTGTGATGAAGAATGGTTGAACCCTTTTAAGCTTTGAACAGCCTAGAAGTGCCTCATGAGTTTTCAGGGATAAAACCTGGTTCAGAAGGTCATGAGATAAGAGACAGAGAATCTTTATCTCCAAGCAGGTAAACTGTTGATTAGTTCTAAGAATTTCAGCTAGAACTTTAAAAGACAGGACTTCTTGGAATACAGAATTCAGAATAACTCTCAGCCTTGTAGACTGCAAGAGTAACAGATGTGTGGCCAAAGAAATAAGTAGTTTAGATCAATGTGCCAACCTTTCCTTTTAGAGCTATTGACAGACTTGATCACACATTGAAAAATTCTCTAAGCAAATCCTTACGTATTATGAGCTGTCAATTGCAGCATGACAGCTGTAATGCGAGTTCTGTTTTGCAATAACTTAAACTTGACTGTTGTTTTCTGTCAGTTGACTTCCGGAAGAAATTGATTGGTCAGTACTACAGTAAGAAATTTATGCTGTTCTGTAGAGAAAATTAAGTCAATTAAATGCAACAGAATTCAGTCTCGTTGTTGAATACAGCTTTGATTTTTTTTTTGTTATTATAAGAACTAGTATATCTTTTAGCTTTGGTGCATGATTGCAGTTAACATCCATCTATTACAGTCATGTAGAAATTTCCAGTTCTTCAGAATCTACTTCACCATCCATTAGCAGCTGGAAAAAAAACTGTGTGTATATCTTTTTTTTTTTAATAGCTCTCTAATCAAGAGCTTTTGCACAGAGATGGTAGGCTAGTACAGAGCTCCAAGTTTCTTTTTGGAGCTGGTGGCATTATGGATCCAGATTAGCATGCATCATACAGAATTAAGGTTTGATAGTCCACAAGTGAGGCTTTGTTGGCACTAGTAAATACCAGATATTCTTAATTACTTAGAGCATCTGAAGTTAAGGTTTGTTATGTGAACTTAAGTTACTATTCTGTAAGAAATCTGGCTTCTCTGAATTCCAGAATAGTGGGTTTGCTCAGTTGGGGAAAACACAATCGGCTTCCACTCACTTTGGTGAAGGTGACCCACTAAGCATCTTCTCAGAAGGTTACGTACACCAGGCAGGTAAATACTGTAGTACAGTATCAGTGCTTAAGCAAGTTGACAGTTGCATCGTACCATTTGCACAGATTTAAGTACAAGCAAGTAACTTAGTGCACATTTAGAAATCTAAAGGCAATCTTATTTCTTGATGGAAATGTTTAGTTACATTGATTTTCCTCGAATCCTGTGTAATGAAGGTTGATGTTTTTGCTGCAGTCAATATGAGGTTAGTGTCATTGCAAATAAAAACCTACTGAGCTCTGTAGAGGAGCTTTTCAGACCCTGCACTATCCGTGTTTCACAGAAATGGATCAAGTCGCCTGACATATAGATCTAGAGAACATCTCCTGAGAGAGAAAAGTACTAGAAACGCTCAACTGATTTGCTACAATAAAATTATAAAGATTGAATGATTACTCGCTGTAGCCTCCTGCAAGTCGAGTCAAGATCTGCTTTTCAAATGAGTAAAATAGCTTTAAGCAGTCCAATCATAAAGCCTTAACTGACAGTAGGATCCCTCTTAAACAAGTCATTGGTGTATGTCCATCTTTGTCATTTTTATTTCTTACTAAACCACTTGATGAAAATGAAGTTCATATGTACTTTGAGATTGTAATATAGCAGTTGAGATCTAAAAAATTGTTTATGTAGTTGTATGATTGATAACTTTGCTTTAAAGGAAATGCTGATTTTTTTTTTTTGCCCCCTAGTCACTTTGTGTTTAGACTTGCATCAAGGGACATACTGACCATGAATTGTTCAGTGTATGCTACTGCTCCATTAATATGTTTCTAGAATTGGATATTGCACTTTTTCAGCCTTTACAGCTCATCACTGAAAATACTCGAAATGTAAACTGATTTCCTTGAGTCTCCTCAGTACAATGTAAATAATACATTTAAAAAAATCTTGGCCAGTGATGAGATTCTTGTTTCAATCCTTGTGGAAAATTTACAGGATTCATAAGCAAATATCAGAAGACGGGAAACGTTACGGTACCATGAAAGATGCAGGATTGCATCTTATCAACTTGGCTTTCAAAACCAGTGGAAGATTTGTGGATTATTATGTGTTTGCTCAAACTGGTTGCATATAATTGACTTTATTCTAACCAACTGAAATGGATATCATGAAAGCTTAAATTAACGCATATGTCTGACTGTTTTTGCATTTATGTTATTACATCTTTTTTAGGTTTTTTTCGATTTAATGAGAGAAATTAGAGCCAGAAAAATGGAAGACAGCAAAGAAAAGAATGGGAAGAAGAAAAGAAAAAGCCTAGCTAAGAGGATCAGAGAAAGATGTTGCATTTTATAATCAAAACCCTGAATTCCTTTCCTACCCTGACCATACTAATAAAAACCGTAATTTATAAGCATGCCATTGAAGGCTCAAGTGACTGAAATTACTCTAACATGTTGGAAATTGTAACGTACCACTAAAAGCATGAATTGGACCTGCACTGAAAGTCAAATTCACTGAAAAAAAATGATGTGGCTTCAAGAGAAGCAAAGTTCAGTCCATTTCATAATTGCCTACCTTCTCACATTTCTTCTGAATGTAGTGTTTCATAGGCAGTCTTTTCTTTAATAGTGAACAGAGAGGGGAAGTATTACTTTGTGGGTTCTTGTAAAGCATACTTTTTTATCACTGGTAATTGTCAATTCATCTTGTCTTTTTTTGCCTTGAAAATTACAATTGTGAACGTGATACCTAACAAAGCGGTGTGCAGTTGTTTTGCCATGGAGTTATGCAAAGAATTATTAGAAAAGAATAATGTATATGCGAACAGTAATGTTGGGGAAAATTATATGTGGTTCTGCATTACCTGATTAACCTAGAAGAGTGATGTAATCTTTTACATTGAAACATTTGAATATGCCTTAATTTTAAAACCTAAACGTAGCAGGCTGCTTAATCAAGGGTGTATTTTCAACTTTGTTGCATGGAGACTGTCCCTGCGCATCAGTGCGAGACTGCCCTCTCTATGGAGTGCAGTTATGTGAATGATTTCGCTAACTAGCTGTCTGCTAGCAGTGTCTGTTCTTTAAATGTGTGCCATACTCTGGTATTGTGAATAATACAGAGCATATTCTGTCATCTGTAACTTGGTAAACAATACAGTATCTTAAAACAAAAAGGTCAGAATACATATAAGACTAAAATCATAAGCCTATGGCACATCTAAGCCTGGAATGGTTGTTTAAAACTTAACATGCTGATACCTTGAAACTTCCCTTTTGCGAGTAGATTTTTTTGTCTAGATGTTCCTTGGGTTTTAACTCCCTGGAGTTGGGTGGAGTGGAGCTGATTCAGTAGTGCTAACGTGTTTTGAGTTAAGATGTTGTCTGGGAAATTCTGGTGTCATCAGTTAATTTCTTTTGTGTTCCTAATACTCAGCTATGGGAACATGGTGTGTTATGCTGAAGCTCTTTGCAGTTTTTGTACTGTTTAGTTTAGTTTATGTTGATTTTCAAATGGGGAACATTGTAGCTACTTTTTCTAGTTAATGTTGATATTAAACAATCAAACATGCTTTACAATACAGAAACATTTACCATGTGCATCCAAAACCCCAAACAAAACATACTGCCTCAGTTGCTTCAGAACAGCAAGAATACTAGCACACGGTTAGTGTGCTGCTTCTTACCTAAAAATATACCAGAATGTTTGAGGGTTTTGGACTCCTCTGGGGTAAGACAGGCTAGATAATTCCACAAACTGTTACACTTTTTATACATGTGTAAGCCTATAACTGACAGTTTCAAATGTGCTCAAGCAAACTAGGTAACAAATATTTAACTTTCATGCTAACAGACATTTTAGGGACTCAAGTCTTAGAAGTTATATTTGTCATGTTAAATATTTATCAATAGGAATTTTGTATGTGCATTTAGTAGACTGCCAAGTGCAGAATTAAAGTTACTCATGTAACTATGGCAAATAAGCCAGTCTTCATCTTACTGTATACTCATTTGGGTCTATTTAGCCAGGGAGTCTAACCACTAACATTGTGACTTTGCTTTGGAACCTGTATACTGGGAACTGAGGTGTTATGAAGCCACTGGACACATGAAACTTGTCTTGGCTGATGCCTTATCCTGTCCTTTTATTTGCTATTTGAGCCATTGAAAGATGAATAAACTTCCATTTTTTTAAATACTTGTGCAGTGTTAATTGATAACTATATTATTGATAACTTTGCTATAGCTGATGCCAGTTGTCAAGCACTTAAACCTAAATGATCCAGAAGCCTTTTTCGTGTGTGTGAACAAAATTGAGATTAAACCTAATTAGTCTGATAAAAAGTCACTTTGTAAAAGCTGAGACTGTGCATGTGCTACCTTTTATCCAGAGCTAATTTATTGCTACTTGCTGTAACAAAGAATATCAGAGAACAGGCAAACTGAGGTAACCCTGTTCCAGAAGTATTTTTCCATAAGAATGGAAAGTGAGATCTAAACACACAAACAACTTATGTAAGTTTTAAATAATAATAAAATAAAAATGCATAATATGTCATTTTCTTTTAGCACACTCAGGGAGAACATAAGTGTGCTTCCACAACCTGCAGGGAATATAGCTTGAATTGTGTGTATAAGATCTGGGTATAGCTTGAGAGAGTCATCCAAATTGAGTGATACATTTGCATCATAGAGGAGTGTTTGGTTGAGCCTGCATCTCTGTCTGAAATTCCTAGATCTGTCTGCTCAGAGTGCTTCTGTGCCCGAGAGCACTTTTCCTCCCCTGTTTTTCCTCCAAGAAGTTGAAGATGCTTTCTTACATTGGCAGGATCAAAGCCTTCCATGGTGTTTCCCTCCAAGTTAGCCTGACGCTGGCAGTACTCTTGCTACCTTTTGTGAAATGCATTGCGTTGTAAAACTGCAGACCAGAGAGACAGGCCTTAACTTGTAACAAGCTGTAAAGTTCAGTCTTCCATTATGTGTGAAACTAATATTGAATTCTTATGCTAACTCCATTTTTTCTGTAGCTTTTTGTAGCTTTAAAAACTCAGTTGACTTTCAGAAATGTTGGCTAAGGAATCCGTGGTCTATTTGGCGGTTTCTGTAGCCTCCTGATGAACATACAGTAGCTTAACAATGCTAGCGTCCAGCAGCTTTCTTTGACTGTTCTGAAGCAGCGACAGGGTGTGCAGGAAGTGCTTTCTCATTCATAGAGACCCTGTTAACATCAGAGTAGCACGCAGAATGACCCTCTGGCAATTCCGCTGGCAATCATAATGCAGTAAAATACACTCCGTATCTGAGCCTTGTGCCCACTATATTCACCTGCAGGAGCCAAATATTTTACCTATTAATATGTGAAATGAGCTTACTGAAAATCTTGGGTTCCTTTTTGGGACGCCAAGCTTTGCAATGATTCTCCGGTCTGAAAGGATGTATGGTTGCTACGTGATCATAGTCCAATGCAAAATGCAGAGCAGCGGAGACACAGCTGGTATTACATGAATGCGCATAGTACATTTAGCTGTACCAGAGCTCGATCAGAAGGTAGAATTGAGCCTACAACAATTGAGAATTGAATAGGGAAAGCTAATGCCTGAACTTTCTCCCATTACTGTCAGATGTGTTGGCTCTTCTACATGGATGCATAGATAGTCATGTGTGTAAACTGTATTTCTTTCCAGCTTTGCTCTTGCCAATTTTTGGCTGTGATTTTAACTTAAATAAATGACTGGGTATGTTTTTAAGAGATGACTCAGGAAAGAAACCTCTCCTTGCATATTTTTGTGGGAGTTTCAGTTTGTTACTAAAATTGCATGGTAGGAAAGGTGCCAATGTTGTTAATACTGGAGTGTAAGCTCATCTTTGGTCTAAATACATTGACCAGACTGGAATATTTTTGCTTGAAGCTTCATTGTCAAAGCAATGCCAAAATGCATACCACTTGAGATCTGCCCAGGATCAGACACATGCCAAGACTCTTCCCATTTTCAAAGAGAGCCTGGCTGGATCTAACCAGCCATCAAACTGGTACAATCCATTTTGAGAAAATATTCAGAAAATATAATTTGGTTTGTTTGTGTTGGGGTCCTTTTTTTCCTCCCTTTTTTTCCTCCGTGCAGAAAAATATTTGGAAAAATACCAAAGCTTAGATTGTTGGAAAAATTGATTTGCCTCCACCATCCTCTTGATGAATATTGCTGTCAGTAATATTCAACACTCCCAGAGCATTTATGTGATACCCATGGTTTGTGGAGTTCAGTGGGACAGTTCCAATTTTGCAGAAGACTGTTCTGTCTTACAGATGCACACAACAGCGGCAGAATTTAGCCAGCTGACTCAGTGGGCCAGTAACAGTGTTAGCAGGCTTAGCACTGCTGTTTTACTCCGATGCCTCGTTCTGCCTCACGCAAGGCAATTGCCGACTTTATTTAGTGTATTTAGTAAAACTGTATGAAACCGTACATGTACCGTAAAGCAGTGAAGATGGGAGTAACTGAAAACCTGAGTGATTAGGTGCCAAACCATGGCATCCAAATACACTTTTCAACTTTCGCAAGGACATCCCCTACCAATGGACTCCATGTTGAAGTGTTAAAAACTGAGGTCCTGTCTGCACCCCAATAGCATGGAAACAACTGACTCTCTGAAAGTGGATAACTGTTATGCTGTTCTTTACAGGGTTTTTGTTCTCCTCCCGCTTTCCACAGTTGCTTCAGGCTGTTAGCTACCACTCTCCTGTTCAAAGCAAGGTTGGGTGTTTTACTGTGATCTTGGATTTTCCCACTTGATGGAAGTTTTTGGTTTTGTCGTTGCCATCAAGCAGCTGTGTACCTGCGCTTGGCTGTGGGCTCCTGTATATGTGGACATAATTCCTGCATGTAAAACAAAGCTAATTTCTGGAACAATTTACACTTGTGAGGGGTTGTGAAAGCCCCTGGGATTTGAATAATGTAATTCAAATCTAAGAGAAGAATGAAAGAAATGGTGATGGTGGCATCTCAGACCCATAATGGTGAACTGTAGTTTTGCAGCAATAGCGCTTGAGTCTGTGCTCTACTTTCTGTAACGCTGTCGTACAATATTCAGGAGAATATTCTGGGTTTTGCCCGTTTTCTGCTTTATTAATGTGACATGGTGTTGCAAAATAAGGAACGAGGGGAAGGATAGTTGCCAACCTAAAACTATGTGCTAAAGGTAAGCAGACTCCAGAATGCTCTTAAAAGTGTCAAAATACTGGGAAATATTTCATCACTCTGTTGCTTCCTTTGTGCTTAGCTAAACAGAGGCAAGGAGGAGGATACATGTTTAATAACATTCCACTAAAGTTCTTTCTATGGGAACCACTTTGGAAATTTTCTTGGAAAAAACCAAGCCTGTAGCAGATAGTCTGTTAGGATTATAACTTCAGTCATTTTTGTATGCCTCATGCTGGAAATCTCAGTTTCAGAAATCTCAGTTCCCAAGTGGTTCAGCATTAATCGCAGGCTTAGTTTTCCTTAATCCCTGACATTTTAAGAAAAATTTGGTTGTTTCTCATAATAACCTGACAATACAGCACTCGTTTCAAAGCACATTCAGAGGATAGCCACCCATCTCGACGTTTATAGGTGGAGGTAGGTGAGCCAGGAGAGTGGCAAGGGGCTTACCACGTCTGGGAACAAAAGCAATTAGCAATTTGTTGTTTGCTAATAAAGCGAGGCAGTGAGGCCGCTTCTGCTGCATCAGGTCTGTTAGGAAGGTGGCTGCAGCTGCATCGGGGTAGGCAGAACTACATCCATCTACTGAGGTAATTATGGATGGCTTGCGTAGGTGCCTGTGGATACATGACTTCGAGCAGTGTTTGGAGGTTAATTACAGATTCTTTAGGAACCAGTTTGTTATGTTGGAAATGAGGCGGGGGGCGGGGAAGACGTACTGGAATATTGATTTAGAAATACATACCTGTTCACTCATTGAGCTGGGTAGCGATCACATTTTTTCTCCTTGTCCGTTTCTTTTTGGATTTGACAGTATTTATGGCAAGGGAGCAAGGAGAGGATGGAGGAAGCTGATTTCTGCGCCACCGGATGGGAAGCAGCCATCACCCGTGGGCAGGTGAGGAAGCACATGGTGGGCAAAGGGAGAAATCAGGAAGTGGCCACAACCCAGGCAAAAGCTCGGGGGGTCTTTGCAATGCTTTGGGAGCTAAGACGAGGAGCAGAAACCAAACTGCACACACCAGGGACTGGAACAAAGCACCGGCATGCTCCTGCCGCCAAAAGCAAGGTGGGACAAAGAGCCAGCGAGGCTGACAGTGCCGAGATGCAAGCCAGATATGCACCCTCTCTTTGTTTCCTCTTCCTGGCAACATCAGCTCTGATTTTTCCTTACTGTCTGAGTAACAGGTGAGGTAGCTCCTGCAGTAGTGTTGGACCTACATTTTCTCCACTCTTCTGCCTTCCTCTTCACAGAGTGCGCTCTCATTCCTCCCTGAAAGGGGGTGGGCAATAAATGATTACAGCCTGTGAGCCAGTGATGTTGTTAAATCTGCCACTTGTGCTGTGAGCATAGAGTAAAAAGAGGTCGGAGGCAGGTTGGGAAAAGCCTCATCCACAGACCACAGCAGCCGTGAGAGCAGTCATGCACCCTTTTTCTGCTGAAACTCTGGAGGAGGATCTGGGATCTCAAGGTAGCACAGAGTTATTCTTCTCCCCGTGCTTCTTATGAGTGGAGAAGGCTGGAAGTTGCCCATTTTCCACCTCCTTCTTATTCTTGATTGATGCTATGGTGGCTTGTTGGTTGTCAGTATCACAACAGATACGGGGCTCTGGAACTTGAGGGCCAGACGAACGAGGACGAAGATGAAGGCCCATCCAGGGGGTTGCCCGAGGAGAGGCAACCAGCCCCACAAATTACGACTGCCTCCGCTAAGAAAAAAAGGAGGGTAATTGTCATTGGTGATTCCCTTCTGAGGGGGACCGAGGGCCCAATTTGTCGGCCGGACCCATCCCACAGGGAAGTCTGCTGCCTCCCTGGGGCCCGGGTGAAGGACATTACTAGGAAACTCCCTAGTCTCGTGCAGGCCTCCGATTACTACCCGCTACTGGTTATACAGGCTGGCAGTGAGGAGGTTACAGGGAGAAGTCCCGAAGGGATCAAAAGGGACTTCAGGGCGCTGGGGCGACTGGTGGGAGGATCGGGAGCACAGGTAGTTTTTTCCTCGATCCCTTTAGTGGCGGGGCGGAACACCGAAAGGAACAGGAAAACTCATCGGATCAACACGTGGCTCAGGGGCTGGTGCCATCGACAGAATTTTGGCTTCTTTGACCACGGGGAGGTTTACATGGCACCGGGCCTGCTGGCGACGGACGGAGTTCAGCTGTCTCGCAGGGGGAAAAGGATTCTCGCGTGTGAGTTGGCCGGGCTCATCGAGAGGGCTTTAAACTAGATTCGAAGGGGGACGGGGATAAAACCAGGCTCTCTAGAGAAGAGCCTAGGGTCCGCACGCCATTGTCGGGGGAGAAATCGGCAGCCCAGCTCAAGTGCATCTATACCAATGCACGCAGCATGGGCGGCAAACAGGAGGAGCTGGAAGCCATTGTGCAGCGGGGTAGATATGACTTAGTCGCCATCACGGAAACATGGTGGGATGAGTCGCACAATTGGAGTGCTGCAATGGATGGCTATAAGCTTTTCAGAAGGAACAGGCGAGGAAGGAGAGGCGGTGGAGTAGCCCTGTATGTTAGGGAATGCTTCGACTGTCTAGAGCTCGATGGTAGTGATGACGAGGTCGAGTGCTTGTGGGTAAGGATGAGGGGGAAGGCCAACAAGGCAGATATCCTGCTGGGGGTCTGTTATAGACCACCTGGCCAGGAAGAGGAGGCAGATGAAATATTCTACCAGAGGCTGGCAGGAGTCTCCCAGTCGCTAGCCCTTGTTCTCGTGGGGGACTTCAACTTTCCGGATGTCTGCTGGAAATACCACACGGCAGAGAGGAAACAGTCGAGGAGGTTCCTGGAGTGTGTGGAGGATAACTTCCTGACGCAGCTGGTAAGCGAGCCCACCAGGGGAGATGCCTCGCTTGACCTGCTGTTCACGAACAGAGAAGGGCTGGTGGGAGATGTGGTGGTCGGAGGCCGGCTTGGGCTTAGCGACCATGAAATGGTAGAATTTTCGATACTTGGTGAAGTAAAGAGGGGGGCCAGCAAAACCGCTACCATGGACTTCCGGCGGGCGGACTTTGGCCTGCTCAGGACACTGGTCGAGAGGATCCCTTGGGAGACGGTCCTGAAGGGCAAAGGGGTCCAGGAAGGCTGGACGTTCTTCAAGAAGGAAGTCTTAAAGGCGCAGGAGCGGGCTGTCCCCATGTGCCGCAAGAAGTACGGGCGGGGAAGGCGACCGGCCTGGCTGAACGGGGAGCTCTGGCTGGGACTCAGGGAAAAAAGGAGAGTTTATCACTTGTGGAGGAAGGGTCAGGCAACTCAGGAAGAGTACAGGGATCGCGTTAGGTCGTGCAGAGAGGAAATTAGAAAGGCAAAAGCCCAGCTAGAACTCCACCTGGCCACTGTCGTGAGAGACAACAAAAAATGCTTTTATAAGTATGTTAATGACAAAAGGAGAGCCAAGGAGAATCTCCATCCTCTATTGGATGCGGGGGGGAACGTTGCCACCGAGGATGAGGAAAAGGCTGAGGTACTCAACGCCTTCTTTGCCTCAGTCTTTAGTAGTCAGAATGGTTATCCTCAGGGTACTCAGCCCCCTGAGCTGGAAGACAGGGACGACAAGCAGGATAAACCCCCCATAATTCAAGAGGATGAAGTTCATGACCTGCTATGCCACCTGGATGTTCACAAGTCTATGGGGCCGGATGGGATCCACCCGAGGGTTCTGAGGGAGCTGGCGGAGGAGCTTGCCGAGCCGCTCTCCATCATTTACCAGCAGTCCTGGTTAACTGGGGAAGTCCCGGACGACTGGAGGCTCGCCAATGTGACTCCCATCTACAAGAAGGGCCGGAAGGAGGATCCGGGGAACTACAGGCCGGTCAGCCTGACCTCGGTGCCGGGGAAGATCATGGAGCGGTTGGTTTTGAGGGTGCTCACGAGCCATGTCCGGGACAACCAGGGGATCAGGCCCAGCCAGCACGGGTTCATGGAAGGCAGGTCCTGCTTGACCAACCTGATCTCCTTCTATGACCAGGTGACCCGCCTAGTGGATGAGGGAAAGGCAGTGGATGTGGTCTACTTGGACTTCAGTAAGGCCTTTGACACTGTCTCCCACAGCATTCTCCTAGAGAAGCTGGTGGCTCACGGCTTAGACAGGTGCACTCTTCGCTGGGTAAAAAACTGGCTAGACGGCCGAGCCCAGAGAGTTGTGGTGAACGGAGTTAAATCCAGTTGGCGGCCGGTCACGAGCGGTGTTCCCCAGGGCTCAGTGCTGGGGCCGGTCCTGTTCAATATCTTCATCAATGATCTGGACGAGGGGATCGAGTGCTCCCTCAGTAAGTTTGCAGACGACACCAAGTTGGGCGGGAGTGTTGATCTGCTGGAGGGTAGGAAGGCTCTGCAGAGGGACCTGGACAGGCTGGATCGATGGGCCGAGGCCAACTGTATGAGGTTCAACAAGGCCAAGTGCCGGGTCCTGCACTTCGGCCACAACAACCCCAGGCAACGCTACAGGCTTGGGGAAGAGTGGCTGGAAAGCTGCCCAGAGGAAAAGGACCTGGGGGTACTGGTTGACAGCCGGCTGAACATGAGCCGGCAGTGTGCTCAGGTGGCCAAGAAGGCCAACGGCATCCTGGCCTGTATCAGAAATAGCGTGGCCAGCAGGAGCAGGGAGGTGATCGTGCCCCTGTACTCGGCACTGGTGAGGCCGCACCTCGAATACTGTGTTCAGTTTTGGGCCCCTCACTACAAGAAGGACATGGAGGTGCTGGAGCGCGTCCAGAGGAGGGCAACGAAGCTGGTGAAGGGCCTGGAGCACAAGTCTTATGAGGAGCGGCTGAGGGAACTGGGGTTGTTTAGCCTGGAGAAGAGGAGGCTGAGGGGAGACCTCATCGCACTCTACAACTACCTGAAAGGAGGTTGTAGCGAGGTGGGTGTTGGTCTCTTCTCCCAAGTAACTAGCGATAGGACAAGAGGAAATGGCCTCAAGTTGTGCCAAGGGAGGTTTAGATTGAACATTAGGAAAAATTTTTTTACTGAAAGAGTGGTCAGGCCTTGGAACAGGCTGCCCAGGGAAGTGGTGGAGTCACCATCCCTGGAGGTATTTAAAAGACGTGTAGATGAGGCCCTTAGGGACATGGTGTAGTGGGCATGGTGGTGTTGGGTTGACGGTTGGACACGATGATCTTAGAGGTCTTTTCCAACCTGTATGATTCTATGATTCTATGATTCTATGATTCTATCCCAGGCACAAAGGAGGGGATCTCCTGGTAAGATGACGCTTCTGCCTCATGGATGTCCTGGCTAAGAGTGGAGGCATGATGATAACCAGTAGTTTGAGTGTTATATTTTAGACACTGACTGCATCCTGAAAGTAATGAATTGATGTTTGCCTTCAACTGAGCTCAGCACGCCTGGTACTCTTCTGTTACAGTTATTTTTGCTTTTTGCTTGTTTTGTGAAGAAAAATTTCTGAGATAGGGTTTTTTTTTCCAGTGCAACAAAATAGGAGACCTGTTGGCTGAAATGCTGCCAGACAAGTATGTTAAATATTAGTCATCTCTAAAGAATGAGCCTGAAACAGTAATCCTTCTGTTTTATCTGATAACTGCCAAAATGCCTACTGAAATAGCCTGGGGAAGTGTCAAAAGAGCAGTTAAAAATAATGTAGCATGTCTATGGATAGCAGTTTGCTGTGGGCGGTTGTAACTCCTGTGAGTGTCAGAACTGACTTGAGGAGGTAGGTGCTAGGTGCCCTTAGCTGCTTCTGACAGACTGCATCTAGCATGAAGGAAGTTTGGATAATTTGGCTGTCCCTGTGCTGTTAGTTGAGTGAATTTTTTTCATTCGCGAGACAAAGTAGATAACAATAAGGGTGTGCCACTGCTTCTGGTTTTGCAGCGTTATTTACATCTGCAATGCAACACGGATATTTTTCATCGACTTCCCAAAATCTTCATAAATGATAAATATCTGTATCCATAGCTAAGGTGCCTAGAGTGTGGGTGTTAATGAGTGAGCCCTCACGGTCCTACACAGAGGGCAGCAGTCCATACAGGTTCCTTTGTTGCATCAAAAAGAGATCAGGGCATATTGTATCCTACTTCAAGAATGGCTGTGGTTGCACTAAGACAATATGCAAGTCTAGATGGGACAATGCAGTTGGTCCATTAAATGCTTCTCTTTGCTACAGTGTCAGCAGGTAGAAGAAATCATGGCTCCTTACTATAAGGTTTGTTTTATAATTTACAATCCTGCACATGACTATGGAGTGCAGAAGAAAATGTTGGAATGTGTTTTGTTTAGGTTATATTTCATTTTGATGTTAAGATTTGATTCTTTTGTGTGGAAAGGGAGATTAAAAACACAATTATTTAAATGTTTCAAAATACGACTAGATTATCCCTCTTATACTCAGAAATGCTTACCACAGTTGCTCATTATCTTTTAAGCAAAATAGGGAAAGAAGCGGCAATAAGAAATCACAAGGCTAGTTGTTTCTGCTATTTGCCTTTGTTCTTCATTACTTAGACCATCCGCACAAATTTGCAAAGAGCAAATTTGCAAACTGTGAAGTGCAGTTTTTGAAAGTCTCCTGTGTTCATCCACTTGAGCCGGGTTTCCACAGGAGGGCAAAACCCCACATCTCTGACCCTAGCGAGCCTCAAAGATCAAGCCCTCGCTCTGAAGCAGGACGTGCTCCTCAACTGAATGGTGCAAACCTTTCTGAGGTGAGCAATACCTGTTCATTTCCCCGTGGATTTTGTTTCTCTCCTTGTACTCATTTTTAGAAATGCCTGATCTGTGTCCCGTGGGAAACCAGGCTAAAATCAAAGAGCCTGAGAACCACAGCACTCCCTCAGAGCGAAGGTCCATCTGGCCCAATACGCTGTCTCCAAAGTGGCCAGCCACCCCTGTCTAAAGGAGAGCACATGAGCAGTGCAAGCCGACTTCTGCCGGGCTCCTGGGGGGGCTCCTAGGCCTCAGTGGCTGGGACCGGCCTCCCCTGCGACCCCCACCCACGCCGCCTCCTGCCCAGGGCCCGGGGGACGTGTCTCAGCTCAGCCTGGGGCCTGCAGGCCCTGCCTGAGCCATGTTGTAGGTGTGCCCGTCTCTGCCCCTGTCCTCTGGACGGGCCTGGGACCTGCGCTGCAGAGAGCTGCTCTCCTGGGCGCAGCCCTCAGGCCTCGGTCAGAGCTTCTCATGCAGAGCTCTAGGCGTGACATAGCGTAACCATGCTGCTCCATTCCCTGCGCTCACCACGAGTCGAGTAACGGGGAGACTGTTATTTGCCTGAAATGCCAGGGGGTTCTCAGCTCCCAAACCACTTGCAAGGACACATAACGCAAAGGTTACAAGTGCAAACAGGATTTTATTTGTATTTGTATTTTCCTGAATCTGTTTCAGAGCCCGTGCTCACAAGCCTGAACACAATGCGCATGTGTAGCCAGGAGCAGGCTGATGCGTTCTTCAGTTTAGCTTAACAAAACATCCCTTGCAGCCTGGCAAAGGCAAGCCACAGAGCTGCAGAAAGCAGCAGCAGGAACACAGGCCAAGCAGCCCCTGGTTCCTCAAGAGGGAGAACGTGAAGAATGAGGACCACGACCGACCACACACAAAAGAAGAAGATGAAGAAGAAGAGGTGCGTGGTACCGTGGGGTATTTTCCAAAGTAGGACACGTAGCGATGACAAGCACACTTCTTGCCTTCCAAAACTTGCTGCGCCGCTGTGCTGCTTGGCCGATGATGCATGAAAAGCGCTCTGGTGCCGGCCCGGCGCTTGTGCTGCATGCAGGGAGAGCTGCAAAGCGGCAGCTCCGGACGGTGCAGCAAGCCTGCAGCCCTTCCCAGCCCAGGCTGTTTTGCACAAGCAAGAAGCCCTGGGGAAATGGAGCCAAGGGAGGAGCAGAGCTCGCTCCCGCTCCAAACTTGCAACGGGCAAGAGAGCCCGAGAGAGCCAGGGCACGAGAGGTGCCTTGGAGGTGCAAGAGCAGCGGGCAAGAAGGGAGCCGACAGGGCCCAGAGGAGCCCTGGCAAGGGGCTGTGCTCAATGCTACGGAGGACAAGAAGCAACCCGCGGGGGCCACCGTGGGGGCCCAGCCCGGGAGTCTAGAAAGCTTCCTCCCCCCGGATGCGGGGCACGAGGGCCATCTTCGTGGAGCACGAGCAGCAGGACCTAGCCCAAATGGCCCAAAGGAGCCCTGGCAAGGGCCTGTGCTCAGTGCTGCAGAGGCAGGCAAAAACCCCCCGGGGACACTTGCTAGCCCACCGTGGGGGAAAAAAAGCCTTGCTCCCCCCAGCTGCAGGGCACGAGAGGCCATCTTCGTGGTGCATGAGCAGCAGGCAGTACCCTAGCCAAAAGGGAGCAGAGGAGCCCTGACAAGTGGTCGTGCTCAATGCTGCAGAGGAAGGCAAAAAACCCCCGGGGACCAGTGCCAATCTGCCCCGGGGGAAAATTCCTTCCTGACCCCAGCGCTGGCGATCGGCTACTCCCTGAGCATGTGAGCAAGACCCGCCTCCTCCTCCCACAGGCTGGTCACGCCTCCCTCCCAGGAGATGCCCAAGCCCTATTCTCCCTCAAGCTGGAGCCACCTCAGGGGCTTGCGAGAGGGGCGATATGCCCCGGGCCTGATGGACCTTGGGGGCAAGAATCCTTCCCATGCCTGGTAGGACACCAGTGGCTGCTCTGAAGCACTGGGAGGCCTTGCAACATCTCTGCATTCCGTTTCTTACGGCTGCTGCCCCTGGCTGCGCAGGGGATGAGGACGGCGAGCTCTGCAGTGCTCTTCAGGAAGGCGTTCCCTTGGTCTTGCCGCGGCTATCCAGCTGAAAAGGCTATCCGAACCTGAGGTGAGCTTTGCAGGTGGCGCTGCCGGGAGCTGGCCTGGCAGCAGAGAATCTCCAGCAGCCTCGCCCAGCCTTCGGTCTTCTTCCCTCAGACCCTCCAAGTAATTCCACCGGCTCCTCAAGGATTTCCTCTGGGATGTCTTCGGGCTGCCCGCAGGCCATCTCTGGCAGCAGGACACGGGAGGATGCTCCCTTTTGTCCTGGCCCGGGGCACTGTGACTGCTGCGTTGCCGGGCGGTGGCACTGTGACACGGGGGTGACGGGGCCCCCCATGCGCAGCCCCGCCCGCCGCAGCCCCCCCGCCGCCCCTCCGCCCGGCATCCTTCGGAGGAAGGCCTTTGGGGGGCTGGCCCCGAGGCAGTCCCTGTGCCCAGGAGGCCCAGGGGGCTGTCCCTGCCCTTGGTGGCCGTGCACTGGGCACAGCTGCTGGGCGTCCCTGACGTGTCCTCTGCCCCTCAGCTCCCAAGGACAAACCCAGTGCTGTTCCTCTTCCTTCAGGCCATGGCAGAAACCAAGCCTGCAGCCCAGAGACCACCCCTATTAGCCGTCCCCTCTCTGCACCAGAGCTAACGACCACGAGGCCGCGCGGCGAGGAGGGCCAGGGACTTGATGTGGCTGGACACAAAGCCGGGGAGTGTGAGGGGGAATGGTTTCAGTAGTTGCAGCCTGGAGGAAAGGCAAAGCGTAACCAGAGCCATAGCTTGGGATGGAAAGAAGACAGGCTTTGACAAACAAGGGAGCGGAGGTTACACTGGTGGGGTGGAAAGGCTGGTCATTTTCAGGCCTAGAACATTTGGAGCCGTGCCCAAAGCACAGCCAGGCAAACGACGACTCCTCCAAACTGGGAAAGTTGCTCATTGCTGCTATCGCCGTCACATCCCCTTGTGCCACTGCAACCAAGCTGCGCAGCTCCTCTGTTAAAGACACCCATTGCCCGAGTTTATAGGGGATAGCAAACGCGCTTCAGCCCTGGGGTAAAACTTTCGCAGCTCTTTTGGGACTTCAACGTTTCTGAGAGTTACTTGCCTACCTCACTTGGCGGGAAGATGTTCAGCTCTTCTCTAAAGCCTGGAAAGTCTCTTTTTCCTTTAGGATTTAGTCTTTTGAGTCCTGAAAGAGGAAGGAAGGTGATATTCTTGTCATTTTGGTCGTTGGTGCCAAAATTCATCTGTCCGTTCAGACTCTGTAAAGAAGGGCATTTATACCGTATACATTCCTTTGGATGTGGGGATGCCAGAGGTGAAAGAAAGGCTTGTGGTTCCCTCTGCGTGAACTTTGCAGAGACGTAGAGAGCATGCAGGATTGCCTCACCATTCCTTACCAATGCACCAGGGAGGGACATTTGCTACTCCCCTGCTTATGGGGAGGTCGTCTTCTTGGCAAGAAGTCCTAAATGGTTTTGTGTTCTTGACCATCTTTCTCCTGGCACTTGAGTAGCTCTTCTCCTCCTCTGGCCTTCATCCTTGATATCTTTCTTGAAAGTGATGGCAGCCCTGTCAGCCTTTGTCTTGCTCCTGCTGGGCGTCTTCTTCTGTAGGCCCTGCATGCCCCTCATCGGCTGCTTAGTCTTTGTTTGCCTTGATCCCAGACGGAATTTGTCTTTCTTGAACGCGAGGAATGAGAAATGTCCCTAGTGGTGCCGCTGAGTTCTCACCAGGGCTTTGCACAATGCTTGCCTTTCCGATGGAAATAGCTTGCCTGACACACAAGAATGCATTTGCCTCTATGCCATTCGTGGCTCCTAGTCACCCTGTCATCTACTCATGCCTCCAGGAACGTTGGCCTACTCCGATGTTCCCAAACTGGAGCACAAACGCATGGTGCTCCAGCTGCCGTTGTGTTACCTGCAGTTCTTCACACGCGTGGTTTACTGAGGGAGGGGGCTCTCTCTTCTGGCAGAGCTTCAGCTGGTGTGGAGCATGGGGGCCATAGAAACATACCCTGAGATAGAGCTTTTTCTGGTTCATGGGTGCCATGAAATCCAGAAGACGATGTGGACAATGAATGTATCTCCTGGAGGAGGCAGGAAGCCTACATATCTTGAACGGTGGTTTTCTGCAGTCTCATTTCAAAAGACCTGACCGTGAACTTCACCGTTTCATACATTTGATGGCACGAAAGCGTGAAGGGTGGAGCCCGAGAGACGTGTTAATGAGGCTTTCACCCGTCGGTAGCCTGCTGGAGTGCAGCTCCACGCAGTCTCGACCAGCAGATCCAGCCCTCCGCCGGCCGGGTGAGCTAGGGACGGACTGTGTGGGTGGGCTCTGAGCACGAAGCTGGTGGTGTGCGTCTAGTCGCTTTCAAACTGGGTGTCTGCCTCCTAGGAAGGAAAAGAAGCACAGCTGGCGTTACGTGAGCTTCCATTTTGGAGGCTGCATTGGAGAAAGTGCCAAATCAGCCCCGACGCTGAAAAAGCTGCAGGAGATGAAACACGGGTGGGCCAGTGCGATGCGGCTCGTGGCACTGCTGTCTGTGGGGATATGCTTCACTGTGCAGGAGTGTGAATAAAGGTGGCTGAGCTTTTAAATGACCTCTGCAGGCATTTAGTGAAAAGGAAGGTTGTTGCTGGTAGTGCCGATGTGGGTGAGGAGTTGGCTGGCCGGGTGGCCGTCCGACACTAAAAGGCAGCTGCCTCTCTCGAAGAGTCCCTGCGTGCCTGGAAGGTAGCTGCGAAGGAGGACTGAAGATTTTGCTTTTTATACACCCGCCTGAGATTACCTGAGCATGTCGGTGCGATGAAATTACTGGTGGCGGCATTCAGATACAAAGGAACTTCATTGATTGTTTTTTTTAATTAATAAATGAAACTATGAGAAACCATCTTCTAGCACACACGTGGTAATCCGTTTGCGAAACTGGTGCAATGAGTGCAGAAAGCTGCCAGGCTATGTCTATTCGGTTAAAGAATCTCAACCTTTTGATGCAAGCTCGGTGGGGCGAGCCAGGCCCTTGCATGTGTCCAAAGGTGGATTTGATGGAGGAGCGGGCAGAGGGAGATAGAGATGGATTCGCTTGCCAGGAGGGCCCCCTGTCCAGGGGGCTTTTAGGAAAAAGACACCCTTTAAGTAGCAAGGGTTTCAAACTACGTGGAATTTAGAAGCTAAAACCTATGTTTTGAGTTCCGCTTGAAAACAAACTGGTAGCCAGTGCATTTTAAGACCATGCTTTCTTCTTTGCAAAGGGCCCTACAAGGCAAATGCACGTGGCAATAGCACGTCCGGCACTAATTCCCTCTAGCTGTACTGATTGCATTCCCATAGTGGCGGGGATCACAGTTCGGGAATGCAATCCCGTAAGTTGGGCCCCACCATTTAAGAAGGATGTTAAGGGACTTGCATGCATGCAGAGGAGTGCCACAAAGGTGGGGAAGGGGCTGGAAGGCACGTCCTCTGAGGCGCGGCTGAGGACGCTGGGTTTGACTAGTTTGGAGAGCAGGAGGCTGCGGGGCGACCTCACTGCTCTCCGCAGCTTCCTGAGGAGGGCAAGGGGAGAGGGAGGTGCTGATCTCTTCTCCCTGGTACCCAGTGCCAGGACGCGTGGGAATGGCTCAAAGCTCCGTCCATCGGGGGGGGTTCGGACCTCACGTGAGGAAACCTTTCTTTACCGAGAAGGCGGTCAAACCCTGGAACAGGGGGTGGTTGATGCCCCATGCCTGTCAGTGTCTAAGAGGCATTTGGGCAACGCCCTTGATGCCGTGCTTTAACTTTTGGTCAGCCTTGCAGTGGTCAGGCAGTTGGATTAGATGGTCATTGTAGGTCCCTTCCAACTCAACTTTTCCATTCCATTCCATTCCACTCCATTCCATTCCGTTCCGTTCTGTTCTATTCTGTTCTGTTCTTTTCTGTTCCCTGTGCTCCCCGTGAGTCAAAACCATGAGACAGTTATTTACCTGAAGAGCCAGGGGTTTTTCAGATCCAAAAACACTTTCAAGGACACAAATCACAAAGATTACAAGTGGAAACAGGATTTTATTTTATTTTATTTTATTTTATTTTATTTTATTTTATTTTATGTTATGTTATGTTATGTTATGTTATGTTATTTTACGTTATTTTACGTTATGTTATGTTATGTTATGTTATTTTATGTTACTTTATGTTATTTTATATTATTTGATTTGGTTTGATTTTTCTGAATCCATTTCAGAGCCGATGCTCACAAGCGTGAACACAATGCACATGTGTAGCCAGGAGCAGGCTGATGCATTCTTGAGTTTAGCTTGAAGAAACATCCCTTGCAGTCTGGCAAAGGAAAGCCATAGAGCCGCAGAAAGTAGCAGCAGGGATGCAGGCCAAGCAGTCCCTGCTTCCTCAAGAGTGAGAACTTGAAGAATGAGGATCAGGACCGACCACACACAAAAGAAGAAGAAGAAGAGGTGTGTGGTACCGTGGGGTATTTTCCAAAGTAGGACACATAATAGCGATGACAAGCACACTTCTTGCCTTCCAAAACTTGCTGCGCCGCTGTGCTGCTTGGCCGATGATGCATGAAAAGCGCTCTGGTGCCGGCCCGGCGCTTGTGCTGCATGCAGGGAGAGCTGCAAAGCGGCAGCTCCGGACGGTGCAGCAAGCCTGCAGCCCTTCCCAGCCCAGGCTGTTTTGCAGAAGCGAGAATCCCTGGGGAAACGGAGCCAAGGGAAGAGCAGAGCTCGCTCCCGCTCCAAACTTGCGACGGGCAAGAGAGCCCGAGAGAGCCAGGGCACGAGAGGTGCCTTGGAGGTGCAAGAGCAGCGGGCAAGAAGGGAGCCGAAAGGGCCCAGAGGAGCCCTGGCAAGGGGCTGTGCTCAATGCTACGGAGGACAAGAAGCAACCCGCGGGGGCCACCGTGGGGGCCCAGCCCGGGAGTCTAGAAAGCTTCCTCCCCCCGGATGCGGGGCACGAGGGCCATCTTCGTGGAGCACGAGCAGCAGGCACCTAGCCCAAATGGCCCAAAGGAGCCCTGGCAAGGGGCCGTGCTCAGTGCTGCAGAGGCAGGCAAAAACCCCCCGGGGACACTTGCTAGCCCACCGTGGGGGAAAAAAAGCCTTGCTCCCCCCAGCTGCAGGGCACGAGAGGCCATCTTCGTGGTGCATGAGCAGCAGGCAGTAACCTAGCCAAAAGGGAGCAGAGGAGCCCTGACAAGTGGTCATGCTCAATGCTGCAGAGGAAGGCAAAAAACCCCCGGGGACCAGTGCCAATCTGCCCCGGGGGAAAATTCCTTCCTGACCCCAGCGCTGGCGATCGGCTACTCCCTGAGCATGTGAGCAAGACCCGCCTCCTCCTCCCACAGGCTGGTCACGCCTCCCTCCCAGGAGATGCCCAAGCCCTATTCTCCCTCAAGCTGGAGCCACCTCAGGGGCTTGCGAGAGGGGCGATATGCCCCGGGCCTGATGGACCTTGGGGGCAAGAATCCTTCCCATGCCTGGTAGGACACCAGTGGCTGCTCTGAAGCACTGGGAGGCCTTGCAACATCTCTGCATTCCGTTTCTTACGGCTGCTGCCCCTGGCTGCGCAGGGGATGAGGACGGCGAGCTCTGCAGTGCTCTTCAGGAAGGCGTTCCCTTGGTCTTGCCGCGGCTATCCAGCTGAAAAGGCTACCCGAACCTGAGGTGAGCTTTGAAGGTGGCGTTGCCGGGAGCTGGCCTGGCAGCAGAGAATCTCCAGCAGCCTCGCCCAGCCTTCGGTCTTCTTCCCTCAGACCCTCCAAGTAATTCCACCGGCTCCTCAAGGATTTCCTCTGGGATGTCTTCGGGCTGCCCGCAGGCCATCTCTGGCAGCAGGACACGGGAGGATGCTCCCTTTTATCCTGGCCCGGGGCACTGTGACTGCTGCGTTGCCGGGCGGTGGCACTGTGACACGGGGGTGACGGGGCCCCCCATGCGCAGCCCCGCCCGCCGCAGCCCCCCCGCCGCCCCTCCGCCCGGCATCCTTCGGAGGAAGGCCTTTGGGGGGCTGGCCCCGAGGCAGTCCCTGTGCCCAGGAGGCCCAGGGGGCTGTCCCTGCCCTTGGTGGCCGTGCACTGGGCACAGCTGCTGGGCGTCCCTGACGTGTCCTCTGCCCCTCAGCTCCCAAGGACAAACCCAGTGCTGTTCCTCTTCCTTCAGGCCATGGCAGAAACCAAGCCTGCAGCCCAGAGACCACCCCTATTAGCCGTCCCCTCTCTGCACCAGAGCTAACGACCACGAGGCCGCGCGGCGAGGAGGGCCAGGGACTTGATGTGGCTGGACACAAAGCCGGGGAGTGTGAGGGGGAATGGTTTCAGTAGTTGCAGCCTGGAGGAAAGGCAAAGCGTAACCAGAGCCATAGCTTGGGATGGAAAGAAGACAGGCTTTGACAAACAAGGGAGCGGAGGTTACACTGGTGGGGTGGAAAGGCTGGTCATTTTCAGGCCTAGAACATTTGGAGCCGTGCCCAAAGCACAGCCAGGCAAACGACGACTCCTCCAAACTGGGAAAGTTGCTCATTGCTGCTATCGCCGTCACATCCCCTTGTGCCACTGCAACCAAGCTGCGCAGCTCCTCTGTTAAAGACACCCATTGCCCGAGTTTATAGGGGATAGCAAACGCGCTTCAGCCCTGGGGTAAAACTTTCGCAGCTCTTTTGGGACTTCAACGTTTCTGAGAGTTACTTGCCTACCTCACTTGGCGGGAAGATGTTCAGCTCTTCTCTAAAGCCTGGAAAGTCTCTTTTTCCTTTAGGATTTAGTCTTTTGAGTCCTGAAAGAGGAAGGAAGGTGATATTCTTGTCATTTTGGTCGTTGGTGCCAAAATTCATCTGTCCGTTCAGACTCTGTAAAGAAGGGCATTTATACCGTATACATTCCTTTGGATGTGGGGATGCCAGAGGTGAAAGAAAGGCTTGTGGTTCCCTCTGCGTGAACTTTGCAGAGACGTAGAGAGCATGCAGGATTGCCTCACCATTCCTTACCAATGCACCAGGGAGGGACATTTGCTACTCCCCTGCTTATGGGGAGGTCGTCTTCTTGGCAAGAAGTCCTAAATGGTTTTGTGTTCTTGACCATCTTTCTCCTGGCACTTGAGTAGCTCTTCTCCTCCTCTGGCCTTCATCCTTGATATCTTTCTTGAAAGTGATGGCAGCCCTGTCAGCCTTTGTCTTGCTCCTGCTGGGCGTCTTCTTCTGTAGGCCCTGCATGCCCCTCATCGGCTGCTTAGTCTTTGTTTGCCTTGATCCCAGACGGAATTTGTCTTTCTTGAACGCGAGGAATGAGAAATGTCCCTAGTGGTGCCGCTGAGTTCTCACCAGGGCTTTGCACAATGCTTGCCTTTCCGATGGAAATAGCTTGCCTGACACACAAGAATGCATTTGCCTCTATGCCATTCGTGGCTCCTAGTCACCCTGTCATCTACTCATGCCTCCAGGAACGTTGGCCTACTCCGATGTTCCCAAACTGGAGCACAAACGCATGGTGCTCCAGCTGCCGTTGTGTTACCTGCAGTTCTTCACACGCGTGGTTTACTGAGGGAGGGGGCTCTCTCTTCTGGCAGAGCTTCAGCTGGTGTGGAGCATGGGGGCCATAGAAACATACCCTGAGATAGAGCTTTTTCTGGTTCATGGGTGCCATGAAATCCAGAAGACGATGTGGACAATGAATGTATCTCCTGGAGGAGGCAGGAAGCCTACATATCTTGAACGGTGGTTTTCTGCAGTCTCATTTCAAAAGACCTGACCGTGAACTTCACCGTTTCATACATCTGATGGCATGAAAGCGTGAAGGGTGGAGCCCGAGAGACGTGTTAATGAGGCTTTCACCCGTCGGTAGCCTGCTGGAGTGCAGCTCCACGCAGTCTCGACCAGCAGATCCAGCCCTCCGCCGGCCGGGTGAGCTAGGGACGGACTGTGTGGGTGGGCTCTGAGCACGAAGCTGGTGGTGTGCGTCTAGTCGCTTTCAAAATGGGTGTCTGCCTCCTAGGAAGGAAAAGAAGCACAGCTGGCGTTACGTGAGCTTCCATTTTGGAGGTTGCATTGGAGAAAGTGCCAAATCAGCCCCGACGCTGAAAAAGCTGCAGGAGATGAAACACGGGTGGGCCAGTGCGATGCGGCTCGTGGTACTGCTGTCTGTGGGGATATGCTTCACTGTGCAGGAGTGTGAATAAAGGTGGCTGAGCTTTTAAATGACCTCTGCAGGCATTTAGTGAAAAGGAAGGTTGTTGCTGGTAGTGCCGATGTGGGTGAGGAGTTGGCTGGCCGGGTGGCCGTCCGACACTAAAAGGCAGCTGCCTCTCTCGAAGAGTCCCTGCGTGCCTGGAAGGTAGCTGCGAAGGAGGACTGAAGATTTTGCTTTTTATACACCCGCCTGAGATTACCTGAGCATGTCGGTGCGATGAAATTACTGGTGGCGGCATTCAGATACAAAGGAACTTCATTGATTGTTTTTTTTAATTAATAAATGAAACTATGAGAAACCATCTTCTAGCACACACGTGGTAATCCGTTTGCGAAACTGGTGCAATGAGTGCAGAAAGCTGCCAGGCTATGTCTATTCGGTTAAAGAATCTCAACCTTTTGATGCAAGCTCGGTGGGGCGAGCCAGGCCCTTGCATGTGTCCAAAGGTGGATTTGATGGAGGAGCGGGCAGAGGGAGATAGAGATGGATTCGCTTGCCAGGAGGGCCCCCTGTCCAGGGGGCTTTTAGGAAAAAGACACTCTTTAAGTAGCAAGGGTTTCAAACTACGTGGAATTTAGAAGCTAAAACCTATGTTTTGAGTTCCGCTTGAAAACAAACTGGTAGCCAGTGCATTTTAAGACCATGCTTTCTTCTTTGCAAAGGGCCCTACAAGGCAAATGCACGTGGCAATAGCACGTCCCGCACTAATTCCCTCTAGCTGTACTGATTGCATTCCCATAGTGGCGGGGATCACAGTTCGGGAATGCAATCCCGTAAGTTGGGCCCCACCGTTTAAAAAGGATGTTAAGGGACTTACTTGCATGCATGCAGAGGAGTGCCACAAAGGTGGGGAAGGGGCTGGAAGGCACGTCCTCTGAGGCGCGGCTGAGGACGCTGGGTTTGACTAGTTTGGAGAGCAGGAGGCTGCGGGGCGACCTCACTGCTCTCCGCAGCTTCCTGAGGAGGGCAAGGGGAGAGGGAGGTGCTGATCTCTTCTCCCTGGTACCCAGTGCCAGGACGCGTGGGAATGGCTCAAAGCTCCGTCCATCGGGGGGGGTTCGGACCTCACGTGAGGAAACCTTTCTTTACCGAGAAGGCGGTCAAACCCTGGAACAGGGGGTGGTTGATGCCCCATGCCTGTCAGTGTCTAAGAGGCATTTGGGCAACGCCCTTGATGCCGTGCTTTAACTTTTGGTCAGCCTTGCAGTGGTCAGGCAGTTGGATTAGATGGTCATTGTAGGTCCCTTCCAACTCAACTTTTCCATTCCATTCCATTCCACTCCATTCCATTCCGTTCCGTTCTGTTCTATTCTGTTCTGTTCTTTTCTGTTCCCTGTGCTCCCCGTGAGTCAAAACCATGAGACAGTTATTTACCTGAAGAGCCAGGGGTTTTTCAGATCCAAAAACACTTTCAAGGACACAAATCACAAAGATTACAAGTGGAAACAGGATTTTATTTTATTTTATTTTATTTTATTTTATTTTATTTTATTTTATTTTATATTATGTTATGTTATGTTATGTTATGTTATTTTACGTTATTTTACGTTATGTTATGTTATGTTATGTTATGTTATTTTATGTTACTTTATGTTATTTTATATTATTTGATTTGGTTTGATTTTTCTGAATCCATTTCAGAGCCGATGCTCACAAGCGTGAACACAATGCACATGTGTAGCCAGGAGCAGGCTGATGCATTCTTGAGTTTAGCTTGAAGAAACATCCCTTGCAGTCTGGCAAAGGAAAGCCATAGAGCCGCAGAAAGTAGCAGCAGGGATGCAGGCCAAGCAGTCCCTGCTTCCTCAAGAGTGAGAACTTGAAGAATGAGGATCAGGAGCGACCACACACAAAAGAAGAAGAAGAAGAGGTGTGTGGTACCGTGGGGTATTTTCCAAAGTAGGACACATAATAGCGATGACAAGCACACTTCTTGCCTTCCAAAACTTGCTGCGCCGCTGTGCTGCTTGGCCGATGATGCATGAAAAGCGCTCTGGTGCCGGCCCGGCGCTTGTGCTGCATGCAGGGAGAGCTGCAAAGCGGCAGCTCCGGACGGTGCAGCAAGCCTGCAGCCCTTCCAAGCGCAGGCTGTTTTGCAGAAGCGAGAATCCCTGGGGAAACGGAGCCAAGGGAAGAGCAGAGCTCGCTCCCGCTCCAAACTTGCGACGGGCAAGAGAGCCCGAGAGAGCCAGGGCACGAGAGGTGCCTTGGAGGTGCAAGAGCAGCGGGCAAGAAGGGAGCCGAAAGGGCCCAGAGGAGCCCTGGCAAGGGGCTGTGCTCAATGCTACGGAGGACAAGAAGCAACCCGCGGGGGCCACCGTGGGGGCCCAGCCCGGGAGTCTAGAAAGCTTCCTCCCCCCGGATGCGGGGCACGAGGGCCATCTTCGTGGAGCACGAGCAGCAGGCACCTAGCCCAAATGGCCCAAAGGAGCCCTGGCAAGGGGCCGTGCTCAGTGCTGCAGAGGCAGGCAAAAACCCCCCGGGGACACTTGCTAGCCCACCGTGGGGGAAAAAAAGCCTTGCTCCCCCCAGCTGCAGGGCACGAGAGGCCATCTTCGTGGTGCATGAGCAGCAGGCAGTAACCTAGCCAAAAGGGAGCAGAGGAGCCCTGACAAGTGGTCATGCTCAATGCTGCAGAGGAAGGCAAAAAACCCCCGGGGACCAGTGCCAATCTGCCCCGGGGGAAAATTCCTTCCTGACCCCAGCGCTGGCGATCGGCTACTCCCTGAGCATGTGAGCAAGACCCGCCTCCTCCTCCCACAGGCTGGTCACGCCTCCCTCCCAGGAGATGCCCAAGCCCTATTCTCCCTCAAGCTGGAGCCACCTCAGGGGCTTGCGAGAGGGGCGATATGCCCCGGGCCTGATGGACCTTGGGGGCAAGAATCCTTCCCATGCCTGGTAGGACACCAGTGGCTGCTCTGAAGCACTGGGAGGCCTTGCAACATCTCTGCATTCCGTTTCTTACGGCTGCTGCCCCTGGCTGCGCAGGGGATGAGGACGGCGAGCTCTGCAGTGCTCTTCAGGAAGGCGTTCCCTTGGTCTTGCCGCGGCTATCCAGCTGAAAAGGCTATCCGAACCTGAGGTGAGCTTTGCAGGTGGCGCTGCCGGGAGCTGGCCTGGCAGCAGAGAATCTCCAGCAGCCTCGCCCAGCCTTCGGTCTTCTTCCCTCAGACCCTCCAAGTAATTCCACCGGCTCCTCAAGGATTTCCTCTGGGATGTCTTCGGGCTGCCCGCAGGCCATCTCTGGCAGCAGGACACGGGAGGATGCTCCCTTTTGTCCTGGCCCGGGGCACTGTGACTGCTGCGTTGCCGGGCGGTGGCACTGTGACACGGGGGTGACGGGGCCCCCCATGCGCAGCCCCGCCCGCCGCAGCCCCCCCGCCGCCCCTCCGCCCGGCATCCTTCGGAGGAAGGCCTTTGGGGGGCTGGCCCCGAGGCAGTCCCTGTGCCCAGGAGGCCCAGGGGGCTGTCCCTGCCCTTGGTGGCCGTGCACTGGGCACAGCTGCTGGGCGTCCCTGACGTGTCCTCTGCCCCTCAGCTCCCAAGGACAAACCCAGTGCTGTTCCTCTTCCTTCAGGCCATGGCAGAAACCAAGCCTGCAGCCCAGAGACCACCCCTATTAGCCGTCCCCTCTCTGCACCAGAGCTAACGACCACGAGGCCGCGCGGCGAGGAGGGCCAGGGACTTGATGTGGCTGGACACAAAGCCGGGGAGTGTGAGGGGGAATGGTTTCAGTAGTTGCAGCCTGGAGGAAAGGCAAAGCGTAACCAGAGCCATAGCTTGGGATGGAAAGAAGACAGGCTTTGACAAACAAGGGAGCGGAGGTTACACTGGTGGGGTGGAAAGGCTGGTCATTTTCAGGCCTAGAACATTTGGAGCCGTGCCCAAAGCACAGCCAGGCAAACGACGACTCCTCCAAACTGGGAAAGTTGCTCATTGCTGCTATCGCCGTCACATCCCCTTGTGCCACTGCAACCAAGCTGCGCAGCTCCTCTGTTAAAGACAGCCATTGCCCGAGTTTATAGGGGATAGCAAACGCGCTTCAGCCCTGGGGTAAAACTTTCGCAGCTCTTTTGGGACTTCAACGTTTCTGAGAGTTACTTGCCTACCTCACTTGGCGGGAAGATGTTCAGCTCTTCTCTAAAGCCTGGAAAGTCTCTTTTTCCTTTAGGATTTAGTCTTTTGAGTCCTGAAAGAGGAAGGAAGGTGATATTCTTGTCATTTTGGTCGTTGGTGCCAAAATTCATCTGTCCGTTCAGACTCTGTAAAGAAGGGCATTTATACCGTATACATTCCTTTGGATGTGGGGATGCCAGAGGTGAAAGAAAGGCTTGTGGTTCCCTCTGCGTGAACTTTGCAGAGACGTAGAGAGCATGCAGGATTGCCTCACCATTCCTTACCAATGCACCAGGGAGGGACATTTGCTACTCCCCTGCTTATGGGGAGGTCGTCTTCTTGGCAAGAAGTCCTAAATGGTTTTGTGTTCTTGACCATCTTTCTCCTGGCACTTGAGTAGCTCTTCTCCTCCTCTGGCCTTCATCCTTGATATCTTTCTTGAAAGTGATGGCAGCCCTGTCAGCCTTTGTCTTGCTCCTGCTGGGCGTCTTCTTCTGTAGGCCCTGCATGCCCCTCATCGGCTGCTTAGTCTTTGTTTGCCTTGATCCCAGACGGAATTTGTCTTTCTTGAACGCGAGGAATGAGAAATGTCCCTAGTGGTGCCGCTGAGTTCTCACCAGGGCTTTGCACAATGCTTGCCTTTCCGATGGAAATAGCTTGCCTGACACACAAGAATGCATTTGCCTCTATGCCATTCGTGGCTCCTAGTCACCCTGTCATCTACTCATGCCTCCAGGAACGTTGGCCTACTCCGATGTTCCCAAACTGGAGCACAAACGCATGGTGCTCCAGCTGCCGTTGTGTTACCTGCAGTTCTTCACACGCGTGGTTTACTGAGGGAGGGGGCTCTCTCTTCTGGCAGAGCTTCAGCTGGTGTGGAGCATGGGGGCCATAGAAACATACCCTGAGATAGAGCTTTTTCTGGTTCATGGGTGCCATGAAATCCAGAAGACGATGTGGACAATGAATGTATCTCCTGGAGGAGGCAGGAAGCCTACATATCTTGAACGGTGGTTTTCTGCAGTCTCATTTCAAAAGACCTGACCGTGAACTTCACCGTTTCATACATTTGATGGCATGAAAGCGTGAAGGGTGGAGCCCGAGAGACGTGTTAATGAGGCTTTCACCCGTCGGTAGCCTGCTGGAGTGCAGCTCCACGCAGTCTCGACCAGCAGATCCAGCCCTCCGCCGGCCGGGTGAGCTAGGGACGGACTGTGTGGGTGGGCTCTGAGCACGAAGCTGGTGGTGTGCGTCTAGTCGCTTTCAAAATGGGTGTCTGCCTCCTAGGAAGGAAAAGAAGCACAGCTGGCGTTACGTGAGCTTCCATTTTGGAGGCTGC
Organism: Calonectris borealis; assembly: GCF_964195595.1. Lineage (NCBI taxonomy): Eukaryota > Metazoa > Chordata > Aves > Procellariiformes > Procellariidae > Calonectris > Calonectris borealis. The sequence continues at coordinate 114,479,193 of NC_134313.1, read as the reverse complement.
ATTGGAGAAAGTGCCAAATCAGCCCCGACGCTGAAAAAGCTGCAGGAGATGAAACACGGGTGGGCCAGTGCGATGCGGCTCGTGGCACTGCTGTCTGTGGGGATATGCTTCACTGTGCAGGAGTGTGAATAAAGGTGGCTGAGCTTTTAAATGACCTCTGCAGGCATTTAGTGAAAAGGAAGGTTGTTGCTGGTAGTGCCGATGTGGGTGAGGAGTTGGCTGGCCGGGTGGCCGTCCGACACTAAAAGGCAGCTGCCTCTCTCGAAGAGTCCCTGCGTGCCTGGAAGGTAGCTGCGAAGGAGGACTGAAGATTTTGCTTTTTATACACCCGCCTGAGATTACCTGAGCATGTCGGTGCGATGAAATTACTGGTGGCGGCATTCAGATACAAAGGAACTTCATTGATTGTTTTTTTTAATTAATAAATGAAACTATGAGAAACCATCTTCTAGCACACACGTGGTAATCCGTTTGCGAAACTGGTGCAATGAGTGCAGAAAGCTGCCAGGCTATGTCTATTCGGTTAAAGAATCTCAACCTTTTGATGCAAGCTCGGTGGGGCGAGCCAGGCCCTTGCATGTGTCCAAAGGTGGATTTGATGGAGGAGCGGGCAGAGGGAGATAGAGATGGATTCGCTTGCCAGGAGGGCCCCCTGTCCAGGGGGCTTTTAGGAAAAAGACACTCTTTAAGTAGCAAGGGTTTCAAACTACGTGGAATTTAGAAGCTAAAACCTATGTTTTGAGTTCCGCTTGAAAACAAACTGGTAGCCAGTGCATTTTAAGACCATGCTTTCTTCTTTGCAAAGGGCCCTACAAGGCAAATGCACGTGGCAATAGCACGTCCCGCACTAATTCCCTCTAGCTGTACTGATTGCATTCCCATAGTGGCGGGGATCACAGTTCGGGAATGCAATCCCGTAAGTTGGGCCCCACCGTTTAAAAAGGATGTTAAGGGACTTACTTGCATGCATGCAGAGGAGTGCCACAAAGGTGGGGAAGGGGCTGGAAGGCACGTCCTCTGAGGCGCGGCTGAGGACGCTGGGTTTGACTAGTTTGGAGAGCAGGAGGCTGCGGGGCGACCTCACTGCTCTCCGCAGCTTCCTGAGGAGGGCAAGGGGAGAGGGAGGTGCTGATCTCTTCTCCCTGGTACCCAGTGCCAGGACGCGTGGGAATGGCTCAAAGCTCCGTCCATCGGGGGGGGTTCGGACCTCACGTGAGGAAACCTTTCTTTACCGAGAAGGCGGTCAAACCCTGGAACAGGGGGTGGTTGATGCCCCATGCCTGTCAGTGTCTAAGAGGCATTTGAGCAACGCCCTTGATGCCGTGCTTTAACTTTTGGTCAGCCTTGCAGTGGTCAGGCAGTTGGATTAGATGGTCATTGTAGGTCCCTTCCAACTCAACTTTTCCATTCCATTCCATTCCACTCCATTCCATTCCGTTCGGTTCTGTTCTATTCTGTTCTGTTCTTTTCTGTTCCCTGTGCTCCCCGTGAGTCAAAACCATGAGACAGTTATTTACCTGAAGAGCCAGGGGTTTTTCAGATCCAAAAACACTTTCAAGGACACAAATCACAAAGATTACAAGTGGAAACAGGATTTTATTTTATTTTATTTTATTTTATTTTATTTTATTTTATTTTATTTTATGTTATGTTATGTTATGTTATGTTATGTTATGTTATGTTATGTTATTTTACGTTATTTTACGTTATGTTATGTTATGTTATATTATTTTATGTTACTTTATGTTATTTTATATTATTTGATTTGGTTTGATTTTTCTGAATCCATTTCAGAGCCGATGCTCACAAGCGTGAACACAATGCACATGTGTAGCCAGGAGCAGGCTGATGCATTCTTGAGTTTAGCTTGAAGAAACATCCCTTGCAGTCTGGCAAAGGAAAGCCATAGAGCCGCAGAAAGTAGCAGCAGGGATGCAGGCCAAGCAGTCCCTGCTTCCTCAAGAGTGAGAACTTGAAGAATGAGGATCAGGACCGACCACACACAAAAGAAGAAGAAGAAAAGGTGTGTGGTACCGTGGGGTATTTTCCAAAGTAGGACACATAATAGCGATGACAAGCACACTTCTTGCCTTCCAAAACTTGCTGCGCCGCTGTGCTGCTTGGCCGATGATGCATGAAAAGCGCTCTGGTGCCGGCCCGGCGCTTGTGCTGCATGCAGGGAGAGCTGCAAAGCGGCAGCTCCGGACGGTGCAGCAAGCCTGCAGCCCTTCCAAGCGCAGGCTGTTTTGCAGAAGCGAGAATCCCTGGGGAAACGGAGCCAAGGGAAGAGCAGAGCTCGCTCCCGCTCCAAACTTGCGACGGGCAAGAGAGCCCGAGAGAGCCAGGGCACGAGAGGTGCCTTGGAGGTGCAAGAGCAGCGGGCAAGAAGGGAGCCGAAAGGGCCCAGAGGAGCCCTGGCAAGGGGCTGTGCTCAATGCTACGGAGGACAAGAAGCAACCCGCGGGGGCCACCGTGGGGGCCCAGCCCGGGAGTCTAGAAAGCTTCCTCCCCCCGGATGCGGGGCACGAGGGCCATCTTCGTGGAGCACGAGCAGCAGGCACCTAGCCCAAATGGCCCAAAGGAGCCCTGGCAAGGGGCCGTGCTCAGTGCTGCAGAGGCAGGCAAAAACCCCCCGGGGACACTTGCTAGCCCACCGTGGGGGAAAAAAAGCCTTGCTCCCCCCAGCTGCAGGGCACGAGAGGCCATCTTCGTGGTGCATGAGCAGCAGGCAGTAACCTAGCCAAAAGGGAGCAGAGGAGCCCTGACAAGTGGTCATGCTCAATGCTGCAGAGGAAGGCAAAAAACCCCCGGGGACCAGTGCCAATCTGCCCCGGGGGAAAATTCCTTCCTGACCCCAGCGCTGGCGATCGGCTACTCCCTGAGCATGTGAGCAAGACCCGCCTCCTCCTCCCACAGGCTGGTCACGCCTCCCTCCCAGGAGATGCCCAAGCCCTATTCTCCCTCAAGCTGGAGCCACCTCAGGGGCTTGCGAGAGGGGCGATATGCCCCGGGCCTGATGGACCTTGGGGGCAAGAATCCTTCCCATGCCTGGTAGGACACCAGTGGCTGCTCTGAAGCACTGGGAGGCCTTGCAACATCTCTGCATTCCGTTTCTTACGGCTGCTGCCCCTGGCTGCGCAGGGGATGAGGACGGCGAGCTCTGCAGTGCTCTTCAGGAAGGCGTTCCCTTGGTCTTGCCGCGGCTATCCAGCTGAAAAGGCTATCCGAACCTGAGGTGAGCTTTGCAGGTGGCGCTGCCGGGAGCTGGCCTGGCAGCAGAGAATCTCCAGCAGCCTCGCCCAGCCTTCGGTCTTCTTCCCTCAGACCCTCCAAGTAATTCCACCGGCTCCTCAAGGATTTCCTCTGGGATGTCTTCGGGCTGCCCGCAGGCCATCTCTGGCAGCAGGACACGGGAGGATGCTCCCTTTTGTCCTGGCCCGGGGCACTGTGACTGCTGCGTTGCCGGGCGGTGGCACTGTGACACGGGGGTGACGGGGCCCCCCATGCGCAGCCCCGCCCGCCGCAGCCCCCCCGCCGCCCCTCCGCCCGGCATCCTTCGGAGGAAGGCCTTTGGGGGGCTGGCCCCGAGGCAGTCCCTGTGCCCAGGAGGCCCAGGGGGCTGTCCCTGCCCTTGGTGGCCGTGCACTGGGCACAGCTGCTGGGCGTCCCTGACGTGTCCTCTGCCCCTCAGCTCCCAAGGACAAACCCAGTGCTGTTCCTCTTCCTTCAGGCCATGGCAGAAACCAAGCCTGCAGCCCAGAGACCACCCCTATTAGCCGTCCCCTCTCTGCACCAGAGCTAACGACCACGAGGCCGCGCGGCGAGGAGGGCCAGGGACTTGATGTGGCTGGACACAAAGCCGGGGAGTGTGAGGGGGAATGGTTTCAGTAGTTGCAGCCTGGAGGAAAGGCAAAGCGTAACCAGAGCCATAGCTTGGGATGGAAAGAAGACAGGCTTTGACAAACAAGGGAGCGGAGGTTACACTGGTGGGGTGGAAAGGCTGGTCATTTTCAGGCCTAGAACATTTGGAGCCGTGCCCAAAGCACAGCCAGGCAAACGACGACTCCTCCAAACTGGGAAAGTTGCTCATTGCTGCTATCGCCGTCACATCCCCTTGTGCCACTGCAACCAAGCTGCGCAGCTCCTCTGTTAAAGACACCCATTGCCCGAGTTTATAGGGGATAGCAAACGCGCTTCAGCCCTGGGGTAAAACTTTCGCAGCTCTTTTGGGACTTCAACGTTTCTGAGAGTTACTTGCCTACCTCACTTGGCGGGAAGATGTTCAGCTCTTCTCTAAAGCCTGGAAAGTCTCTTTTTCCTTTAGGATTTAGTCTTTTGAGTCCTGAAAGAGGAAGGAAGGTGATATTCTTGTCATTTTGGTCGTTGGTGCCAAAATTCATCTGTCCGTTCAGACTCTGTAAAGAAGGGCATTTATACCGTATACATTCCTTTGGATGTGGGGATGCCAGAGGTGAAAGAAAGGCTTGTGGTTCCCTCTGCGTGAACTTTGCAGAGACGTAGAGAGCATGCAGGATTGCCTCACCATTCCTTACCAATGCACCAGGGAGGGACATTTGCTACTCCCCTGCTTATGGGGAGGTCGTCTTCTTGGCAAGAAGTCCTAAATGGTTTTGTGTTCTTGACCATCTTTCTCCTGGCACTTGAGTAGCTCTTCTCCTCCTCTGGCCTTCATCCTTGATATCTTTCTTGAAAGTGATGGCAGCCCTGTCAGCCTTTGTCTTGCTCCTGCTGGGCGTCTTCTTCTGTAGGCCCTGCATGCCCCTCATCGGCTGCTTAGTCTTTGTTTGCCTTGATCCCAGACGGAATTTGTCTTTCTTGAACGCGAGGAATGAGAAATGTCCCTAGTGGTGCCGCTGAGTTCTCACCAGGGCTTTGCACAATGCTTGCCTTTCCGATGGAAATAGCTTGCCTGACACACAAGAATGCATTTGCCTCTATGCCATTCGTGGCTCCTAGTCACCCTGTCATCTACTCATGCCTCCAGGAACGTTGGCCTACTCCGACGTTCCCAAACTGGAGCACAAACGCATGGTGCTCCAGCTGCCGTTGTGTTACCTGCAGTTCTTCACACGCGTGGTTTACTGAGGGAGGGGGCTCTCTCTTCTGGCAGAGCTTCAGCTGGTGTGGAGCATGGGGGCCATAGAAACATACCCTGAGATAGAGCTTTTTCTGGTTCATGGGTGCCATGAAATCCAGAAGACGATGTGGACAATGAATGTATCTCCTGGAGGAGGCAGGAAGCCTACATATCTTGAACGGTGGTTTTCTGCAGTCTCATTTCAAAAGACCTGACCGTGAACTTCACCGTTTCATACATTTGATGGCATGAAAGCGTGAAGGGTGGAGCCCGAGAGACGTGTTAATGAGGCTTTCACCCGTCGGTAGCCTGCTGGAGTGCAGCTCCACGCAGTCTCGACCAGCAGATCCAGCCCTCCGCCGGCCGGGTGAGCTAGGGACGGACTGTGTGGGTGGGCTCTGAGCACGAAGCTGGTGGTGTGCGTCTAGTCGCTTTCAAAATGGGTGTCTGCCTCCTAGGAAGGAAAAGAAGCACAGCTGGCGTTACGTGAGCTTCCATTTTGGAGGCTGCATTGGAGAAAGTGCCAAATCAGCCCCGACGCTGAAAAAGCTGCAGGAGATGAAACACGGGTGGGCCAGTGCGATGCGGCTCGTGGCACTGCTGTCTGTGGGGATATGCTTCACTGTGCAGGAGTGTGAATAAAGGTGGCTGAGCTTTTAAATGACCTCTGCAGGCATTTAGTGAAAAGGAAGGTTGTTGCTGGTAGTGCCGATGTGGGTGAGGAGTTGGCTGGCCGGGTGGCCGTCCGACACTAAAAGGCAGCTGCCTCTCTCGAAGAGTCCCTGCGTGCCTGGAAGGTAGCTGCGAAGGAGGACTGAAGATTTTGCTTTTTATACACCCGCCTGAGATTACCTGAGCATGTCGGTGCGATGAAATTACTGGTGGCGGCATTCAGATACAAAGGAACTTCATTGATTGTTTTTTTTAATTAATAAATGAAACTATGAGAAACCATCTTCTAGCACACACGTGGTAATCCGTTTGCGAAACTGGTGCAATGAGTGCAGAAAGCTGCCAGGCTATGTCTATTCGGTTAAAGAATCTCAACCTTTTGATGCAAGCTCGGTGGGGCGAGCCAGGCCCTTGCATGTGTCCAAAGGTGGATTTGATGGAGGAGCGGGCAGAGGGAGATAGAGATGGATTCGCTTGCCAGGAGGGCCCCCTGTCCAGGGGGCTTTTAGGAAAAAGACACTCTTTAAGTAGCAAGGGTTTCAAACTACGTGGAATTTAGAAGCTAAAACCTATGTTTTGAGTTCCGCTTGGAAACAAACTGGTAGCCAGTGCATTTTAAGACCATGCTTTCTTCTTTGCAAAGGGCCCTACAAGGCAAATGCACGTGGCAATAGCACGTCCCGCACTAATTCCCTCTAGCTGTACTGATTGCATTCCCATAGTGGCGGGGATCACAGTTCGGGAATGCAATCCCGTAAGTTGGGCCCCACCGTTTAAAAAGGATGTTAAGGGACTTACTTGCATGCATGCAGAGGAGTGCCACAAAGGCGGGGAAGGGGCTGGAAGGCACGTCCTCTGAGGCGCGGCTGAGGACGCTGGGTTTGACTAGTTTGGAGAGCAGGAGGCTGCGGGGCGACCTCACTGCTCTCCGCAGCTTCCTGAGGAGGGCAAGGGGAGAGGGAGGTGCTGATCTCTTCTCCCTGGTACCCAGTGCCAGGACGCGTGGGAATGGCTCAAAGCTCCGTCCATCGGGGGGGGTTCGGACCTCACGTGAGGAAACCTTTCTTTACCGAGAAGGCGGTCAAACCCTGGAACAGGGGGTGGTTGATGCCCCATGCCTGTCAGTGTCTAAGAGGCATTTGGGCAACGCCCTTGATGCCGTGCTTTAACTTTTGGTCAGCCTTGCAGTGGTCAGGCAGTTGGATTAGATGGTCATTGTAGGTCCCTTCCAACTCAACTTTTCCATTCCATTCCATTCCACTCCATTCCATTCCGTTCGGTTCTGTTCTATTCTGTTCTGTTCTTTTCTGTTCCCTGTGCTCCCCGTGAGTCAAAACCATGAGACAGTTATTTACCTGAAGAACCAGGGGTTTTTCAGATCCAAAAACACTTTCAAGGACACAAATCACAAAGATTACAAGTGGAAACAGGATTTTATTTTATTTTATTTTATTTTATTTTATGTTATGTTATGTTATGTTATGTTATGTTATGTTATGTTATGTTATTTTACGTTATTTTACGTTATGTTATGTTATGTTATGTTATTTTATGTTACTTTATGTTATTTTATATTATTTGATTTGGTTTGATTTTTCTGAATCCATTTCAGAGCCGATGCTCACAAGCGTGAACACAATGCACATGTGTAGCCAGGAGCAGGCTGATGCATTCTTGAGTTTAGCTTGAAGAAACATCCCTTGCAGTCTGGCAAAGGAAAGCCATAGAGCCGCAGAAAGTAGCAGCAGGGATGCAGGCCAAGCAGTCCCTGCTTCCTCAAGAGTGAGAACTTGAAGAATGAGGATCAGGAGCGACCACACACAAAAGAAGAAGAAGAAGAGGTGTGTGGTACCGTGGGGTATTTTCCAAAGTAGGACACATAATAGCGATGACAAGCACACTTCTTGCCTTCCAAAACTTGCTGCGCCGCTGTGCTGCTTGGCCGATGATGCATGAAAAGCGCTCTGGTGCCGGCCCGGCGCTTGTGCTGCATGCAGGGAGAGCTGCAAAGCGGCAGCTCCGGACGGTGCAGCAAGCCTGCAGCCCTTCCAAGCGCAGGCTGTTTTGCAGAAGCGAGAATCCCTGGGGAAACGGAGCCAAGGGAAGAGCAGAGCTCGCTCCCGCTCCAAACTTGCGACGGGCAAGAGAGCCCGAGAGAGCCAGGGCACGAGAGGTGCCTTGGAGGTGCAAGAGCAGCGGGCAAGAAGGGAGCCGAAAGGGCCCAGAGGAGCCCTGGCAAGGGGCTGTGCTCAATGCTACGGAGGACAAGAAGCAACCCGCGGGGGCCACCGTGGGGGCCCAGCCCGGGAGTCTAGAAAGCTTCCTCCCCCCGGATGCGGGGCACGAGGGCCATCTTCGTGGAGCACGAGCAGCAGGCACCTAGCCCAAATGGCCCAAAGGAGCCCTGGCAAGGGGCCATGCTCAGTGCTGCAGAGGCAGGCAAAAACCCCCCGGGGACACTTGCTAGCCCACCGTGGGGGAAAAAAAGCCTTGCTCCCCCCAGCTGCAGGGCACGAGAGGCCATCTTCGTGGTGCATGAGCAGCAGGCAGTAACCTAGCCAAAAGGGAGCAGAGGAGCCCTGACAAGTGGTCATGCTCAATGCTGCAGAGGAAGGCAAAAAACCCCCGGGGACCAGTGCCAATCTGCCCCGGGGGAAAATTCCTTCCTGACCCCAGCGCTGGCGATCGGCTACTCCCTGAGCATGTGAGCAAGACCCGCCTCCTCCTCCCACAGGCTGGTCACGCCTCCCTCCCAGGAGATGCCCAAGCCCTATTCTCCCTCAAGCTGGAGCCACCTCAGGGGCTTGCGAGAGGGGCGATATGCCCCGGGCCTGATGGACCTTGGGGGCAAGAATCCTTCCCATGCCTGGTAGGACACCAGTGGCTGCTCTGAAGCACTGGGAGGCCTTGCAACATCTCTGCATTCCGTTTCTTACGGCTGCTGCCCCTGGCTGCGCAGGGGATGAGGACGGCGAGCTCTGCAGTGCTCTTCAGGAAGGCGTTCCCTTGGTCTTGCCGCGGCTATCCAGCTGAAAAGGCTATCCGAACCTGAGGTGAGCTTTGCAGGTGGCGCTGCCGGGAGCTGGCCTGGCAGCAGAGAATCTCCAGCAGCCTCGCCCAGCCTTCGGTCTTCTTCCCTCAGACCCTCCAAGTAATTCCACCGGCTCCTCAAGGATTTCCTCTGGGATGTCTTCGGGCTGCCCGCAGGCCATCTCTGGCAGCAGGACACGGGAGGATGCTCCCTTTTGTCCTGGCCCGGGGCACTGTGACTGCTGCGTTGCCGGGCGGTGGCACTGTGACACGGGGGTGACGGGGCCCCCCATGCGCAGCCCCGCCCGCCGCAGCCCCCCCGCCGCCCCTCCGCCCGGCATCCTTCGGAGGAAGGCCTTTGGGGGGCTGGCCCCGAGGCAGTCCCTGTGCCCAGGAGGCCCAGGGGGCTGTCCCTGCCCTTGGTGGCCGTGCACTGGGCACAGCTGCTGGGCGTCCCTGACGTGTCCTCTGCCCCTCAGCTCCCAAGGACAAACCCAGTGCTGTTCCTCTTCCTTCAGGCCATGGCAGAAACCAAGCCTGCAGCCCAGAGACCACCCCTATTAGCCGTCCCCTCTCTGCACCAGAGCTAACGACCACGAGGCCGCGCGGCGAGGAGGGCCAGGGACTTGATGTGGCTGGACACAAAGCCGGGGAGTGTGAGGGGGAATGGTTTCAGTAGTTGCAGCCTGGAGGAAAGGCAAAGCGTAACCAGAGCCATAGCTTGGGATGGAAAGAAGACAGGCTTTGACAAACAAGGGAGCGGAGGTTACACTGGTGGGGTGGAAAGGCTGGTCATTTTCAGGCCTAGAACATTTGGAGCCGTGCCCAAAGCACAGCCAGGCAAACGACGACTCCTCCAAACTGGGAAAGTTGCTCATTGCTGCTATCGCCGTCACATCCCCTTGTGCCACTGCAACCAAGCTGCGCAGCTCCTCTGTTAAAGACACCCATTGCCCGAGTTTATAGGGGATAGCAAACGCGCTTCAGCCCTGGGGTAAAACTTTCGCAGCTCTTTTGGGACTTCAACGTTTCTGAGAGTTACTTGCCTACCTCACTTGGCGGGAAGATGTTCAGCTCTTCTCTAAAGCCTGGAAAGTCTCTTTTTCCTTTAGGATTTAGTCTTTTGAGTCCTGAAAGAGGAAGGAAGGTGATATTCTTGTCATTTTGGTCGTTGGTGCCAAAATTCATCTGTCCGTTCAGACTCTGTAAAGAAGGGCATTTATACCGTATACATTCCTTTGGATGTGGGGATGCCAGAGGTGAAAGAAAGGCTTGTGGTTCCCTCTGCGTGAACTTTGCAGAGACGTAGAGAGCATGCAGGATTGCCTCACCATTCCTTACCAATGCACCAGGGAGGGACATTTGCTACTCCCCTGCTTATGGGGAGGTCGTCTTCTTGGCAAGAAGTCCTAAATGGTTTTGTGTTCTTGACCATCTTTCTCCTGGCACTTGAGTAGCTCTTCTCCTCCTCTGGCCTTCATCCTTGATATCTTTCTTGAAAGTGATGGCAGCCCTGTCAGCCTTTGTCTTGCTCCTGCTGGGCGTCTTCTTCTGTAGGCCCTGCATGCCCCTCATCGGCTGCTTAGTCTTTGTTTGCCTTGATCCCAGACGGAATTTGTCTTTCTTGAACGCGAGGAATGAGAAATGTCCCTAGTGGTGCCGCTGAGTTCTCACCAGGGCTTTGCACAATGCTTGCCTTTCCGATGGAAATAGCTTGCCTGACACACAAGAATGCATTTGCCTCTATGCCATTCGTGGCTCCTAGTCACCCTGTCATCTACTCATGCCTCCAGGAACGTTGGCCTACTCCGATGTTCCCAAACTGGAGCACAAACGCATGGTGCTCCAGCTGCCGTTGTGTTACCTGCAGTTCTTCACACGCGTGGTTTACTGAGGGAGGGGGCTCTCTCTTCTGGCAGAGCTTCAGCTGGTGTGGAGCATGGGGGCCATGGAAACATACCCTGAGATAGAGCTTTTTCTGGTTCATGGGTGCCATGAAATCCAGAAGACGATGTGGACAATGAATGTATCTCCTGGAGGAGGCAGGAAGCCTACATATCTTGAACGGTGGTTTTCTGCAGTCTCATTTCAAAAGACCTGACCGTGAACTTCACCGTTTCATACATTTGATGGCATGAAAGCGTGAAGGGTGGAGCCCGAGAGACGTGTTAATGAGGCTTTCACCCGTCGGTAGCCTGCTGGAGTGCAGCTCCACGCAGTCTCGACCAGCAGATCCAGCCCTCCGCCGGCCGGGTGAGCTAGGGACGGACTGTGTGGGTGGGCTCTGAGCACGAAGCTGGTGGTGTGCGTCTAGTCGCTTTCAAAATGGGTGTCTGCCTCCTAGGAAGGAAAAGAAGCACAGCTGGCGTTACGTGAGCTTCCATTTTGGAGGCTGCATTGGAGAAAGTGCCAAATCAGCCCCGACGCTGAAAAAGCTGCAGGAGATGAAACACGGGTGGGCCAGTGCGATGCGGCTCGTGGCACTGCTGTCTGTGGGGATATGCTTCACTGTGCAGGAGTGTGAATAAAGGTGGCTGAGCTTTTAAATGACCTCTGCAGGCATTTAGTGAAAAGGAAGGTTGTTGCTGGTAGTGCCGATGTGGGTGAGGAGTTGGCTGGCCGGGTGGCCGTCCGACACTAAAAGGCAGCTGCCTCTCTCGAAGAGTCCCTGCGTGCCTGGAAGGTAGCTGCGAAGGAGGACTGAAGATTTTGCTTTTTATACACCCGCCTGAGATTACCTGAGCATGTCGGTGCGATGAAATTACTGGTGGCGGCATTCAGATACAAAGGAACTTCATTGATTGTTTTTTTTAATTAATAAATGAAACTATGAGAAACCATCTTCTAGCACACACGTGGTAATCCGTTTGCGAAACTGGTGCAATGAGTGCAGAAAGCTGCCAGGCTATGTCTATTCGGTTAAAGAATCTCAACCTTTTGATGCAAGCTCGGTGGGGCGAGCCAGGCCCTTGCATGTGTCCAAAGGTGGATTTGATGGAGGAGCGGGCAGAGGGAGATAGAGATGGATTCGCTTGCCAGGAGGGCCCCCTGTCCAGGGGGCTTTTAGGAAAAAGACACTCTTTAAGTAGCAAGGGTTTCAAACTACGTGGAATTTAGAAGCTAAAACCTATGTTTTGAGTTCCGCTTGGAAACAAACTGGTAGCCAGTGCATTTTAAGACCATGCTTTCTTCTTTGCAAAGGGCCCTACAAGGCAAATGCACGTGGCAATAGCACGTCCCGCACTAATTCCCTCTAGCTGTACTGATTGCATTCCCATAGTGGCGGGGATCACAGTTCGGGAATGCAATCCCGTAAGTTGGGCCCCACCGTTTAAAAAGGATGTTAAGGGACTTACTTGCATGCATGCAGAGGAGTGCCACAAAGGTGGGGAAGGGGCTGGAAGGCACGTCCTCTGAGGCGCGGCTGAGGACGCTGGGTTTGACTAGTTTGGAGAGCAGGAGGCTGCGGGGCGACCTCACTGCTCTCCGCAGCTTCCTGAGGAGGGCAAGGGGAGAGGGAGGTGCTGATCTCTTCTCCCTGGTACCCAGTGCCAGGACGCGTGGGAATGGCTCAAAGCTCCGTCCATCGGGGGGGGTTCGGACCTCACGTGAGGAAACCTTTCTTTACCGAGAAGGCGGTCAAACCCTGGAACAGGGGGTGGTTGATGCCCCATGCCTGTCAGTGTCTAAGAGGCATTTGGGCAACGCCCTTGATGCCGTGCTTTAACTTTTGGTCAGCCTTGCAGTGGTCAGGCAGTTGGATTAGATGGTCATTGTAGGTCCCTTCCAACTCAACTTTTCCATTCCATTCCATTCCACTCCATTCCATTCCGTTCCGTTCTGTTCTATTCTGTTCTGTTCTTTTCTGTTCCCTGTGCTCCCCGTGAGTCAAAACCATGAGACAGTTATTTACCTGAAGAGCCAGGGGTTTTTCAGATCCAAAAACACTTTCAAGGACACAAATCACAAAGATTACAAGTGGAAACAGGATTTTATTTTATTTTATTTTATTTTATTTTATTTTATTTTATTTTATGTTATGTTATGTTATGTTATGTTATGTTATTTTACGTTATTTTACGTTATTTTACGTTATGTTATGTTATGTTATGTTATTTTATGTTACTTTATGTTATTTTATATTATTTGATTTGGTTTGATTTTTCTGAATCCATTTCAGAGCCGATGCTCACAAGCGTGAACACAATGCACATGTGTAGCCAGGAGCAGGCTGATGCATTCTTGAGTTTAGCTTGAAGAAACATCCCTTGCAGTCTGGCAAAGGAAAGCCATAGAGCCGCAGAAAGTAGCAGCAGGGATGCAGGCCAAGCAGTCCCTGCTTCCTCAAGAGTGAGAACTTGAAGAATGAGGATCAGGAGCGACCACACACAAAAGAAGAAGAAGAAGAGGTGTGTGGTACCGTGGGGTATTTTCCAAAGTAGGACACATAATAGCGATGACAAGCACACTTCTTGCCTTCCAAAACTTGCTGCGCCGCTGTGCTGCTTGGCCGATGATGCATGAAAAGCGCTCTGGTGCCGGCCCGGCGCTTGTGCTGCATGCAGGGAGAGCTGCAAAGCGGCAGCTCCGGACGGTGCAGCAAGCCTGCAGCCCTTCCAAGCGCAGGCTGTTTTGCAGAAGCGAGAATCCCTGGGGAAACGGAGCCAAGGGAAGAGCAGAGCTCGCTCCCGCTCCAAACTTGCGACGGGCAAGAGAGCCCGAGAGAGCCAGGGCACGAGAGATGCCTTGGAGGTGCAAGAGCAGCGGGCAAGAAGGGAGCCGAAAGGGCCCAGAGGAGCCCTGGCAAGGGGCTGTGCTCAATGCTACGGAGGACAAGAAGCAACCCGCGGGGGCCACCGTGGGGGCCCAGCCCGGGAGTCTAGAAAGCTTCCTCCCCCCGGATGCGGGGCACGAGGGCCATCTTCGTGGAGCACGAGCAGCAGGCACCTAGCCCAAATGGCCCAAAGGAGCCCTGGCAAGGGGCCATGCTCAGTGCTGCAGAGGCACGCAAAAACCCCCCGGGGACACTTGCTAGCCCACCGTGGGGGAAAAAAAGCCTTGCTCCCCCCAGCTGCAGGGCACGAGAGGCCATCTTCGTGGTGCATGAGCAGCAGGCAGTAACCTAGCCAAAAGGGAGCAGAGGAGCCCTGACAAGTGGTCATGCTCAATGCTGCAGAGGAAGGCAAAAAACCCCCGGGGACCAGTGCCAATCTGCCCCGGGGGAAAATTCCTTCCTGACCCCAGCGCTGGCGATCGGCTACTCCCTGAGCATGTGAGCAAGACCCGCCTCCTCCTCCCACAGGCTGGTCACGCCTCCCTCCCAGGAGATGCCCAAGCCCTATTCTCCCTCAAGCTGGAGCCACCTCAGGGGCTTGCGAGAGGGGCGATATGCCCCGGGCCTGATGGACCTTGGGGGCAAGAATCCTTCCCATGCCTGGTAGGACACCAGTGGCTGCTCTGAAGCACTGGGAGGCCTTGCAACATCTCTGCATTCCGTTTCTTACGGCTGCTGCCCCTGGCTGCGCAGGGGATGAGGACGGCGAGCTCTGCAGTGCTCTTCAGGAAGGCGTTCCCTTGGTCTTGCCGCGGCTATCCAGCTGAAAAGGCTATCCGAACCTGAGATGGGCTTTGAAGGTGGCGCTGCCGGGAGCTGGCCTGGCAGCAGAGAATCTCCAGCAGCCTCGCCCAGCCTTCGGTCTTCTTCCCTCAGACCCTCCAAGTAATTCCACCGGCTCCTCAAGGATTTCCTCTGGGATGTCTTCGGGCTGCCCGCAGGCCATCTCTGGCAGCAGGACACGGGAGGATGCTCCCTTTTGTCCTGGCCCGGGGCACTGTGACTGCTGCGTTGCCGGGCGGTGGCACTGTGACACGGGGGTGACGGGGCCCCCCATGCGCAGCCCCGCCCGCCGCAGCCCCCCCGCCGCCCCTCCGCCCGGCATCCTTCGGAGGAAGGCCTTTGGGGGGCTGGCCCCGAGGCAGTCCCTGTGCCCAGGAGGCCCAGGGGGCTGTCCCTGCCCTTGGTGGCCGTGCACTGGGCACAGCTGCTGGGCGTCCCTGACGTGTCCTCTGCCCCTCAGCTCCCAAGGACAAACCCAGTGCTGTTCCTCTTCCTTCAGGCCATGGCAGAAACCAAGCCTGCAGCCCAGAGACCACCCCTATTAGCCGTCCCCTCTCTGCACCAGAGCTAACGACCACGAGGCCGCGCGGCGAGGAGGGCCAGGGACTTGATGTGGCTGGACACAAAGCCGGGGAGTGTGAGGGGGAATGGTTTCAGTAGTTGCAGCCTGGAGGAAAGGCAAAGCGTAACCAGAGCCATAGCTTGGGATGGAAAGAAGACAGGCTTTGACAAACAAGGGAGCGGAGGTTACACTGGTGGGGTGGAAAGGCTGGTCATTTTCAGGCCTAGAACATTTGGAGCCGTGCCCAAAGCACAGCCAGGCAAACGACGACTCCTCCAAACTGGGAAAGTTGCTCATTGCTGCTATCGCCGTCACATCCCCTTGTGCCACTGCAACCAAGCTGCGCAGCTCCTCTGTTAAAGACACCCATTGCCCGAGTTTATAGGGGATAGCAAACGCGCTTCAGCCCTGGGGTAAAACTTTCGCAGCTCTTTTGGGACTTCAACGTTTCTGAGAGTTACTTGCCTACCTCACTTGGCGGGAAGATGTTCAGCTCTTCTCTAAAGCCTGGAAAGTCTCTTTTTCCTTTAGGATTTAGTCTTTTGAGTCCTGAAAGAGGAAGGAAGGTGATATTCTTGTCATTTTGGTCGTTGGTGCCAAAATTCATCTGTCCGTTCAGACTCTGTAAAGAAGGGCATTTATACCGTATACATTCCTTTGGATGTGGGGATGCCAGAGGTGAAAGAAAGGCTTGTGGTTCCCTCTGCGTGAACTTTGCAGAGACGTAGAGAGCATGCAGGATTGCCTCACCATTCCTTACCAATGCACCAGGGAGGGACATTTGCTACTCCCCTGCTTATGGGGAGGTCGTCTTCTTGGCAAGAAGTCCTAAATGGTTTTGTGTTCTTGACCATCTTTCTCCTGGCACTTGAGTAGCTCTTCTCCTCCTCTGGCCTTCATCCTTGATATCTTTCTTGAAAGTGATGGCAGCCCTGTCAGCCTTTGTCTTGCTCCTCCTGGGCGTCTTCTTCTGTAGGCCCTGCATGCCCCTCATCGGCTGCTTAGTCTTTGTTTGCCTTGATCCCAGACGGAATTTGTCTTTCTTGAACGCGAGGAATGAGAAATGTCCCTAGTGGTGCCGCTGAGTTCTCACCAGGGCTTTGCACAATGCTTGCCTTTCCGATGGAAATAGCTTGCCTGACACACAAGAATGCATTTGCCTCTATGCCATTCGTGGCTCCTAGTCACCCTGTCATCTACTCATGCCTCCAGGAACGTTGGCCTACTCCGATGTTCCCAAACTGGAGCACAAATGCATGGTGCTCCAGCTGCCGTTGTGTTACCTGCAGTTCTTCACACGCGTGGTTTACTGAGGGAGGGGGCTCTCTCTTCTGGCAGAGCTTCAGCTGGTGTGGAGCATGGGGGCCATAGAAACATACCCTGAGATAGAGCTTTTTCTGGTTCATGGGTGCCATGAAATCCAGAAGACGATGTGGACAATGAATGTATCTCCTGGAGGAGGCAGGAAGCCTACATATCTTGAACGGTGGTTTTCTGCAGTCTCATTTCAAAAGACCTGACCGTGAACTTCACCGTTTCATACATTTGATGGCATGAAAGCGTGAAGGGTGGAGCCCGAGAGACGTGTTAATGAGGCTTTCACCCGTCGGTAGCCTGCTGGAGTGCAGCTCCACGCAGTCTCGACCAGCAGATCCAGCCCTCCGCCGGCCGGGTGAGCTAGGGACGGACTGTGTGGGTGGGCTCTGAGCACGAAGCTGGTGGTGTGCGTCTAGTCGCTTTCAAAATGGGTGTCTGCCTCCTAGGAAGGAAAAGAAGCACAGCTGGCGTTACGTGAGCTTCCATTTTGGAGGCTGCATTGGAGAAAGTGCCAAATCAGCCCCGACGCTGAAAAAGCTGCAGGAGATGAAACACGGGTGGGCCAGTGCGATGCGGCTCGTGGCACTGCTGTCTGTGGGGATATGCTTCACTGTGCAGGAGTGTGAATAAAGGTGGCTGAGCTTTTAAATGACCTCTGCAGGCATTTAGTGAAAAGGAAGGTTGTTGCTGGTAGTGCCGATGTGGGTGAGGAGTTGGCTGGCCGGGTGGCCGTCCGACACTAAAAGGCAGCTGCCTCTCTCGAAGAGTCCCTGCGTGCCTGGAAGGTAGCTGCGAAGGAGGACTGAAGATTTTGCTTTTTATACACCCGCCTGAGATTACCTGAGCATGTCGGTGCGATGAAATTACTGGTGGCGGCATTCAGATACAAAGGAACTTCATTGATTGTTTTTTTTAATTAATAAATGAAACTATGAGAAACCATCTTCTAGCACACACGTGGTAATCCGTTTGCGAAACTGGTGCAATGAGTGCAGAAAGCTGCCAGGCTATGTCTATTCGGTTAAAGAATCTCAACCTTTTGATGCAAGCTCGGTGGGGCGAGCCAGGCCCTTGCATGTGTCCAAAGGTGGATTTGATGGAGGAGCGGGCAGAGGGAGATAGAGATGGATTCGCTTGCCAGGAGGGCCCCCTGTCCAGGGGGCTTTTAGGAAAAAGACACTCTTTAAGTAGCAAGGGTTTCAAACTACGTGGAATTTAGAAGCTAAAACCTATGTTTTGAGTTCCGCTTGAAAACAAACTGGTAGCCAGTGCATTTTAAGACCATGCTTTCTTCTTTGCAAAGGGCCCTACAAGGCAAATGCACGTGGCAATAGCACGTCCCGCACTAATTCCCTCTAGCTGTACTGATTGCATTCCCATAGTGGCGGGGATCACAGTTCGGGAATGCAATCCCGTAAGTTGGGCCCCACCATTTAAAAAGGATGTTAAGGGACTTGCATGCATGCAGAGGAGTGCCACAAAGGCGGGGAAGGGGCTGGAAGGCATGTCCTCTGAGGCGCGGCTGAGGACGCTGGGTTTGACTAGTTTGGAGAGCAGGAGGCTGCGGGGCGACCTCACTGCTCTCCGCAGCTTCCTGAGGAGGGCAAGGGGAGAGGGAGGTGCTGATCTCTTCTCCCTGGTACCCAGTGCCAGGACGCGTGGGAATGGCTCAAAGCTCCGTCCATCGGGGGGGGTTCGGACCTCACGTGAGGAAACCTTTCTTTACCGAGAAGGCGGTCAAACCCTGGAACAGGGGGTGGTTGATGCCCCATGCCTGTCAGTGTCTAAGAGGCATTTGGGCAACGCCCTTGATGCCGTGCTTTAACTTTTGGTCAGCCTTGCAGTGGTCAGGCAGTTGGATTAGATGGTCATTGTAGGTCCCTTCCAACTCAACTTTTCCATTCCATTCCATTCCACTCCATTCCATTCCGTTCCGTTCTGTTCTATTCTGTTCTGTTCTTTTCTGTTCCCTGTGCTCCCCGTGAGTCAAAACCATGAGACAGTTATTTACCTGAAGAGCCAGGGGTTTTTCAGATCCAAAAACACTTTCAAGGACACAAATCACAAAGATTACAAGTGGAAACAGGATTTTATTTTATTTTATTTTATTTTATTTTATTTTATTTTATGTTATGTTATGTTATGTTATGTTATGTTATTTTACGTTATTTTACGTTATTTTACGTTATGTTATGTTATGTTATGTTATTTTATGTTACTTTATGTTATTTTATATTATTTGATTTGGTTTGATTTTTCTGAATCCATTTCAGAGCCGATGCTCACAAGCGTGAACACAATGCACATGTGTAGCCAGGAGCAGGCTGATGCATTCTTGAGTTTAGCTTGAAGAAACATCCCTTGCAGTCTGGCAAAGGAAAGCCATAGAGCCGCAGAAAGTAGCAGCAGGGATGCAGGCCAAGCAGTCCCTGCTTCCTCAAGAGTGAGAACTTGAAGAATGAGGATCAGGACCGACCACACACAAAAGAAGAAGAAGAAGAGGTGTGTGGTACCGTGGGGTATTTTCCAAAGTAGGACACATAATAGCGATGACAAGCACACTTCTTGCCTTCCAAAACTTGCTGCGCCGCTGTGCTGCTTGGCCGATGATGCATGAAAAGCGCTCTGGTGCCGGCCCGGCGCTTGTGCTGCATGCAGGGAGAGCTGCAAAGCGGCAGCTCCGGACGGTGCAGCAAGCCTGCAGCCCTTCCAAGCGCAGGCTGTTTTGCAGAAGCGAGAATCCCTGGGGAAACGGAGCCAAGGGAAGAGCAGAGCTCGCTCCCGCTCCAAACTTGCGACGGGCAAGAGAGCCCGAGAGAGCCAGGGCACGAGAGATGCCTTGGAGGTGCAAGAGCAGCGGGCAAGAAGGGAGCCGAAAGGGCCCAGAGGAGCCCTGGCAAGGGGCTGTGCTCAATGCTACGGAGGACAAGAAGCAACCCGCGGGGGCCACCGTGGGGGCCCAGCCCGGGAGTCTAGAAAGCTTCCTCCCCCCGGATGCGGGGCACGAGGGCCATCTTCGTGGAGCACGAGCAGCAGGCACCTAGCCCAAATGGCCCAAAGGAGCCCTGGCAAGGGGCCATGCTCAGTGCTGCAGAGGCACGCAAAAACCCCCCGGGGACACTTGCTAGCCCACCGTGGGGGAAAAAAAGCCTTGCTCCCCCCAGCTGCAGGGCACGAGAGGCCATCTTCGTGGTGCATGAGCAGCAGGCAGTAACCTAGCCAAAAGGGAGCAGAGGAGCCCTGACAAGTGGTCATGCTCAATGCTGCAGAGGAAGGCAAAAAACCCCCGGGGACCAGTGCCAATCTGCCCCGGGGGAAAATTCCTTCCTGACCCCAGCGCTGGCGATCGGCTACTCCCTGAGCATGTGAGCAAGACCCGCCTCCTCCTCCCACAGGCTGGTCACGCCTCCCTCCCAGGAGATGCCCAAGCCCTATTCTCCCTCAAGCTGGAGCCACCTCAGGGGCTTGCGAGAGGGGCGATATGCCCCGGGCCTGATGGACCTTGGGGGCAAGAATCCTTCCCATGCCTGGTAGGACACCAGTGGCTGCTCTGAAGCACTGGGAGGCCTTGCAACATCTCTGCATTCCGTTTCTTACGGCTGCTGCCCCTGGCTGCGCAGGGGATGAGGACGGCGAGCTCTGCAGTGCTCTTCAGGAAGGCGTTCCCTTGGTCTTGCCGCGGCTATCCAGCTGAAAAGGCTATCCGAACCTGAGATGGGCTTTGAAGGTGGCGCTGCCGGGAGCTGGCCTGGCAGCAGAGAATCTCCAGCAGCCTCGCCCAGCCTTCGGTCTTCTTCCCTCAGACCCTCCAAGTAATTCCACCGGCTCCTCAAGGATTTCCTCTGGGATGTCTTCGGGCTGCCCGCAGGCCATCTCTGGCAGCAGGACACGGGAGGATGCTCCCTTTTGTCCTGGCCCGGGGCACTGTGACTGCTGCGTTGCCGGGCGGTGGCACTGTGACACGGGGGTGACGGGGCCCCCCATGCGCAGCCCCGCCTGCCGCAGCCCCCCCGCCGCCCCTCCGCCCGGCATCCTTCGGAGGAAGGCCTTTGGGGGGCTGGCCCCGAGGCAGTCCCTGTGCCCAGGAGGCCCAGGGGGCTGTCCCTGCCCTTGGTGGCCGTGCACTGGGCACAGCTGCTGGGCGTCCCTGACGTGTCCTCTGCCCCTCAGCTCCCAAGGACAAACCCAGTGCTGTTCCTCTTCCTTCAGGCCATGGCAGAAACCAAGCCTGCAGCCCAGAGACCACCCCTATTAGCCGTCCCCTCTCTGCACCAGAGCTAACGACCACGAGGCCGCGCGGCGAGGAGGGCCAGGGACTTGATGTGGCTGGACACAAAGCCGGGGAGTGTGAGGGGGAATGGTTTCAGTAGTTGCAGCCTGGAGGAAAGGCAAAGCGTAACCAGAGCCATAGCTTGGGATGGAAAGAAGACAGGCTTTGACAAACAAGGGAGCGGAGGTTACACTGGTGGGGTGGAAAGGCTGGTCATTTTCAGGCCTAGAACATTTGGAGCCGTGCCCAAAGCACAGCCAGGCAAACGACGACTCCTCCAAACTGGGAAAGTTGCTCATTGCTGCTATCGCCGTCACATCCCCTTGTGCCACTGCAACCAAGCTGCGCAGCTCCTCTGTTAAAGACACCCATTGCCCGAGTTTATAGGGGATAGCAAACGCGCTTCAGCCCTGGGGTAAAACTTTCGCAGCTCTTTTGGGACTTCAACGTTTCTGAGAGTTACTTGCCTACCTCACTTGGCGGGAAGATGTTCAGCTCTTCTCTAAAGCCTGGAAAGTCTCTTTTTCCTTTAGGATTTAGTCTTTTGAGTCCTGAAAGAGGAAGGAAGGTGATATTCTTGTCATTTTGGTCGTTGGTGCCAAAATTCATCTGTCCGTTCAGACTCTGTAAAGAAGGGCATTTATACCGTATACATTCCTTTGGATGTGGGGATGCCAGAGGTGAAAGAAAGGCTTGTGGTTCCCTCTGCGTGAACTTTGCAGAGACGTAGAGAGCATGCAGGATTGCCTCACCATTCCTTACCAATGCACCAGGGAGGGACATTTGCTACTCCCCTGCTTATGGGGAGGTCGTCTTCTTGGCAAGAAGTCCTAAATGGTTTTGTGTTCTTGACCATCTTTCTCCTGGCACTTGAGTAGCTCTTCTCCTCCTCTGGCCTTCATCCTTGATATCTTTCTTGAAAGTGATGGCAGCCCTGTCAGCCTTTGTCTTGCTCCTGCTGGGCGTCTTCTTCTGTAGGCCCTGCATGCCCCTCATCGGCTGCTTAGTCTTTGTTTGCCTTGATCCCAGACGGAATTTGTCTTTCTTGAACGCGAGGAATGAGAAATGTCCCTAGTGGTGCCGCTGAGTTCTCACCAGGGCTTTGCACAATGCTTGCCTTTCCGATGGAAATAGCTTGCCTGACACACAAGAATGCATTTGCCTCTATGCCATTCGTGGCTCCTAGTCACCCTGTCATCTACTCATGACTCCAGGAACGTTGGCCTACTCCGATGTTCCCAAACTGGAGCACAAACGCATGGTGCTCCAGCTGCCGTTGTGTTACCTGCAGTTCTTCACACGCGTGGTTTACTGAGGGAGGGGGCTCTCTCTTCTGGCAGAGCTTCAGCTGGTGTGGAGCATGGGGGCCATAGAAACATACCCTGAGATAGAGCTTTTTCTGGTTCATGGGTGCCATGAAATCCAGAAGACGATGTGGACAATGAATGTATCTCCTGGAGGAGGCAGGAAGCCTACATATCTTGAACGGTGGTTTTCTGCAGTCTCATTTCAAAAGACCTGACCGTGAACTTCACCGTTTCATACATTTGATGGCACGAAAGCGTGAAGGGTGGAGCCCGAGAGACGTGTTAATGAGGCTTTCACCCGTCGGTAGCCTGCTGGAGTGCAGCTCCACGCAGTCTCGACCAGCAGATCCAGCCCTCCGCCGGCCGGGTGAGCTAGGGACGGACTGTGTGGGTGGGCTCTGAGCACGAAGCTGGTGGTGTGCGTCTAGTCGCTTTCAAAATGGGTGTCTGCCTCCTAGGAAGGAAAAGAAGCACAGCTGGCGTTACGTGAGCTTCCATTTTGGAGGCTGCATTGGAGAAAGTGCCAAATCAGCCCCGACGCTGAAAAAGCTGCAGGAGATGAAACACGGGTGGGCCAGTGCGATGCGGCTCGTGGCACTGCTGTCTGTGGGGATATGCTTCACTGTGCAGGAGTGTGAATAAAGGTGGCTGAGCTTTTAAATGACCTCTGCAGGCATTTAGTGAAAAGGAAGGTTGTTGCTGGTAGTGCCGATGTGGGTGAGGAGTTGGCTGGCCGGGTGGCCGTCCGACACTAAAAGGCAGCTGCCTCTCTCGAAGAGTCCCTGCGTGCCTGGAAGGTAGCTGCGAAGGAGGACTGAAGATTTTGCTTTTTATACACCCGCCTGAGATTACCTGAGCATGTCGGTGCGATGAAATTACTGGTGGCGGCATTCAGATACAAAGGAACTTCATTGATTGTTTTTTTTAATTAATAAATGAAACTATGAGAAACCATCTTCTAGCACACACGTGGTAATCCGTTTGCGAAACTGGTGCAATGAGTGCAGAAAGCTGCCAGGCTATGTCTATTCGGTTAAAGAATCTCAACCTTTTGATGCAAGCTCGGTGGGGCGAGCCAGGCCCTTGCATGTGTCCAAAGGTGGATTTGATGGAGGAGCGGGCAGAGGGAGATAGAGATGGATTCGCTTGCCAGGAGGGCCCCCTGTCCAGGGGGCTTTTAGGAAAAAGACACTCTTTAAGTAGCAAGGGTTTCAAACTACGTGGAATTTAGAAGCTAAAACCTATGTTTTGAGTTCCGCTTGAAAACAAACTGGTAGCCAGTGCATTTTAAGACCATGCTTTCTTCTTTGCAAAGGGCCCTACAAGGCAAATGCACGTGGCAATAGCACGTCCCGCACTAATTCCCTCTAGCTGTACTGATTGCATTCCCATAGTGGCGGGGATCACAGTTCGGGAATGCAATCCCGTAAGTTGGGCCCCACCGTTTAAAAAGGATGTTAAGGGACTTGCATGCATGCAGAGGAGTGCCACAAAGGTGGGGAAGGGGCTGGAAGGCACGTCCTCTGAGGCGCGGCTGAGGACGCTGGGTTTGACTAGTTTGGAGAGCAGGAGGCTGCGGGGCGACCTCACTGCTCTCCGCAGCTTCCTGAGGAGGGCAAGGGGAGAGGGAGGTGCTGATCTCTTCTCCCTGGTACCCAGTGCCAGGACGCGTGGGAATGGCTCAAAGCTCCGTCCATCGGGGGGGGTTCGGACCTCACGTGAGGAAACCTTTCTTTACCGAGAAGGCGGTCAAACCCTGGAACAGGGGGTGGTTGATGCCCCATGCCTGTCAGTGTCTAAGAGGCATTTGGGCAACGCCCTTGATGCCGTGCTTTAACTTTTGGTCAGCCTTGCAGTGGTCAGGCAGTTGGATTAGATGGTCATTGTAGGTCCCTTCCAACTCAACTTTTCCATTCCATTCCATTCCACTCCATTCCATTCCGTTCCGTTCTGTTCTATTCTGTTCTGTTCTTTTCTGTTCCCTGTGCTCCCCGTGAGTCAAAACCATGAGACAGTTATTTACCTGAAGAGCCAGGGGTTTTTCAGATCCAAAAACACTTTCAAGGACACAAATCACAAAGATTACAAGTGGAAACAGGATTTTATTTTATTTTATTTTATTTTATTTTATTTTATTTTATTTTATTTTATGTTATGTTATGTTATGTTATGTTATGTTATTTTACGTTATTTTACGTTATTTTACGTTATGTTATGTTATGTTATGTTATTTTATGTTACTTTATGTTATTTTATATTATTTGATTTGGTTTGATTTTTCTGAATCCATTTCAGAGCCGATGCTCACAAGCGTGAACACAATGCACATGTGTAGCCAGGAGCAGGCTGATGCATTCTTGAGTTTAGCTTGAAGAAACATCCCTTGCAGTCTGGCAAAGGAAAGCCATAGAGCCGCAGAAAGTAGCAGCAGGGATGCAGGCCAAGCAGTCCCTGCTTCCTCAAGAGTGAGAACTTGAAGAATGAGGATCAGGAGCGACCACACACAAAAGAAGAAGAAGAAGAGGTGTGTGGTACCGTGGGGTATTTTCCAAAGTAGGACACATAATAGCGATGACAAGCACACTTCTTGCCTTCCAAAACTTGCTGCGCCGCTGTGCTGCTTGGCCGATGATGCATGAAAAGCGCTCTGGTGCCGGCCCGGCGCTTGTGCTGCATGCAGGGAGAGCTGCAAAGCGGCAGCTCCGGACGGTGCAGCAAGCCTGCAGCCCTTCCAAGCGCAGGCTGTTTTGCAGAAGCGAGAATCCCTGGGGAAACGGAGCCAAGGGAAGAGCAGAGCTCGCTCCCGCTCCAAACTTGCGACGGGCAAGAGAGCCCGAGAGAGCCAGGGCACGAGAGGTGCCTTGGAGGTGCAAGAGCAGCGGGCAAGAAGGGAGCCGAAAGGGCCCAGAGGAGCCCTGGCAAGGGGCTGTGCTCAATGCTACGGAGGACAAGAAGCAACCCGCGGGGGCCACCGTGGGGGCCCAGCCCGGGAGTCTAGAAAGCTTCCTCCCCCCGGATGCGGGGCACGAGGGCCATCTTCGTGGAGCACGAGCAGCAGGCACCTAGCCCAAATGGCCCAAAGGAGCCCTGGCAAGGGGCCGTGCTCAGTGCTGCAGAGGCAGGCAAAAACCCCCCGGGGACACTTGCTAGCCCACCGTGGGGGAAAAAAAGCCTTGCTCCCCCCAGCTGCAGGGCACGAGAGGCCATCTTCGTGGTGCATGAGCAGCAGGCAGTAACCTAGCCAAAAGGGACCAGAGGAGCCCTGACAAGTGGTCATGCTCAATGCTGCAGAGGAAGGCAAAAAACCCCCGGGGACCAGTGCCAATCTGCCCCGGGGGAAAATTCCTTCCTGACCCCAGCGCTGGCGATCGGCTACTCCCTGAGCATGTGAGCAAGACCCGCCTCCTCCTCCCACAGGCTGGTCACGCCTCCCTCCCAGGAGATGCCCAAGCCCTATTCTCCCTCAAGCTGGAGCCACCTCAGGGGCTTGCGAGAGGGGCGATATGCCCCGGGCCTGATGGACCTTGGGGGCAAGAATCCTTCCCATGCCTGGTAGGACACCAGTGGCTGCTCTGAAGCACTGGGAGGCCTTGCAACATCTCTGCATTCCGTTTCTTACGGCTGCTGCCCCTGGCTGCGCAGGGGATGAGGACGGCGAGCTCTGCAGTGCTCTTCAGGAAGGCGTTCCCTTGGTCTTGCCGCGGCTATCCAGCTGAAAAGGCTATCCGAACCTGAGGTGAGCTTTGCAGGTGGCGCTGCCGGGAGCTGGCCTGGCAGCAGAGAATCTCCAGCAGCCTCGCCCAGCCTTCGGTCTTCTTCCCTCAGACCCTCCAAGTAATTCCACCGGCTCCTCAAGGATTTCCTCTGGGATGTCTTCGGGCTGCCCGCAGGCCATCTCTGGCAGCAGGACACGGGAGGATGCTCCCTTTTGTCCTGGCCCGGGGCACTGTGACTGCTGCGTTGCCGGGCGGTGGCACTGTGACACGGGGGTGACGGGGCCCCCCATGCGCAGTCCCGCCCGCCGCAGCCCCCCCGCCGCCCCTCCGCCCGGCATCCTTCGGAGGAAGGCCTTTGGGGGGCTGGCCCCGAGGCAGTCCCTGTGCCCAGGAGGCCCAGGGGGCTGTCCCTGCCCTTGGTGGCCGTGCACTGGGCACAGCTGCTGGGCGTCCCTGACGTGTCCTCTGCCCCTCAGCTCCCAAGGACAAACCCAGTGCTGTTCCTCTTCCTTCAGGCCATGGCAGAAACCAAGCCTGCAGCCCAGAGACCACCCCTATTAGCCGTCCCCTCTCTGCACCAGAGCTAACGACCACGAGGCCGCGCGGCGAGGAGGGCCAGGGACTTGATGTGGCTGGACACAAAGCCGGGGAGTGTGAGGGGGAATGGTTTCAGTAGTTGCAGCCTGGAGGAAAGGCAAAGCGTAACCAGAGCCATAGCTTGGGATGGAAAGAAGACAGGCTTTGACAAACAAGGGAGCGGAGGTTACACTGGTGGGGTGGAAAGGCTGGTCATTTTCAGGCCTAGAACATTTGGAGCCGTGCCCAAAGCACAGCCAGGCAAACGACGACTCCTCCAAACTGGGAAAGTTGCTCATTGCTGCTATCGCCGTCACATCCCCTTGTGCCACTGCAACCAAGCTGCGCAGCTCCTCTGTTAAAGACACCCATTGCCCGAGTTTATAGGGGATAGCAAACGCGCTTCAGCCCTGGGGTAAAACTTTCGCAGCTCTTTTGGGACTTCAACGTTTCTGAGAGTTACTTGCCTACCTCACTTGGCGGGAAGATGTTCAGCTCTTCTCTAAAGCCTGGAAAGTCTCTTTTTCCTTTAGGATTTAGTCTTTTGAGTCCTGAAAGAGGAAGGAAGGTGATATTCTTGTCATTTTGGTCGTTGGTGCCAAAATTCATCTGTCCGTTCAGACTCTGTAAAGAAGGGCATTTATACCGTATACATTCCTTTGGATGTGGGGATGCCAGAGGTGAAAGAAAGGCTTGTGGTTCCCTCTGCGTGAACTTTGCAGAGACGTAGAGAGCATGCAGGATTGCCTCACCATTCCTTACCAATGCACCAGGGAGGGACATTTGCTACTCCCCTGCTTATGGGGAGGTCGTCTTCTTGGCAAGAAGTCCTAAATGGTTTTGTGTTCTTGACCATCTTTCTCCTGGCACTTGAGTAGCTCTTCTCCTCCTCTGGCCTTCATCCTTGATATCTTTCTTGAAAGTGATGGCAGCCCTGTCAGCCTTTGTCTTGCTCCTGCTGGGCGTCTTCTTCTGTAGGCCCTGCATGCCCCTCATCGGCTGCTTAGTCTTTGTTTGCCTTGATCCCAGACGGAATTTGTCTTTCTTGAACGCGAGGAATGAGAAATGTCCCTAGTGGTGCCGCTGAGTTCTCACCAGGGCTTTGCACAATGCTTGCCTTTCCGATGGAAATAGCTTGCCTGACACACAAGAATGCATTTGCCTCTATGCCATTCGTGGCTCCTAGTCACCCTGTCATCTACTCATGACTCCAGGAACGTTGGCCTACTCCGATGTTCCCAAACTGGAGCACAAACGCATGGTGCTCCAGCTGCCGTTGTGTTACCTGCAGTTCTTCACACGCGTGGTTTACTGAGGGAGGGGGCTCTCTCTTCTGGCAGAGCTTCAGCTGGTGTGGAGCATGGGGGCCATAGAAACATACCCTGAGATAGAGCTTTTTCTGGTTCATGGGTGCCATGAAATCCAGAAGACGATGTGGACAATGAATGTATCTCCTGGAGGAGGCAGGAAGCCTACATATCTTGAACGGTGGTTTTCTGCAGTCTCATTTCAAAAGACCTGACCGTGAACTTCACCGTTTCATACATTTGATGGCATGAAAGCGTGAAGGGTGGAGCCCGAGAGACGTGTTAATGAGGCTTTCACCCGTCGGTAGCCTGCTGGAGTGCAGCTCCACGCAGTCTCGACCAGCAGATCCAGCCCTCCGCCGGCCGGGTGAGCTAGGGACGGACTGTGTGGGTGGGCTCTGAGCACGAAGCTGGTGGTGTGCGTCTAGTCGCTTTCAAAATGGGTGTCTGCCTCCTAGGAAGGAAAAGAAGCACAGCTGGCGTTACGTGAGCTTCCATTTTGGAGGCTGCATTGGAGAAAGTGCCAAATCAGCCCCGACGCTGAAAAAGCTGCAGGAGATGAAACACGGGTGGGCCAGTGCGATGCGGCTCGTGGCACTGCTGTCTGTGGGGATATGCTTCACTGTGCAGGAGTGTGAATAAAGGTGGCTGAGCTTTTAAATGACCTCTGCAGGCATTTAGTGAAAAGGAAGGTTGTTGCTGGTAGTGCCGATGTGGGTGAGGAGTTGGCTGGCCGGGTGGCCGTCCGACACTAAAAGGCAGCTGCCTCTCTCGAAGAGTCCCTGCGTGCCTGGAAGGTAGCTGCGAAGGAGGACTGAAGATTTTGCTTTTTATACACCCGCCTGAGATTACCTGAGCATGTCGGTGCGATGAAATTACTGGTGGCGGCATTCAGATACAAAGGAACTTCATTGATTGTTTTTTTTAATTAATAAATGAAACTATGAGAAACCATCTTCTAGCACACACGTGGTAATCCGTTTGCGAAACTGGTGCAATGAGTGCAGAAAGCTGCCAGGCTATGTCTATTCGGTTAAAGAATCTCAACCTTTTGATGCAAGCTCGGTGGGGCGAGCCAGGCCCTTGCATGTGTCCAAAGGTGGATTTGATGGAGGAGCGGGCAGAGGGAGATAGAGATGGATTCGCTTGCCAGGAGGGCCCCCTGTCCAGGGGGCTTTTAGGAAAAAGACACTCTTTAAGTAGCAAGGGTTTCAAACTACGTGGAATTTAGAAGCTAAAACCTATGTTTTGAGTTCCGCTTGGAAACAAACTGGTAGCCAGTGCATTTTAAGACCATGCTTTCTTCTTTGCAAAGGGCCCTACAAGGCAAATGCACGTGGCAATAGCACGTCCCGCACTAATTCCCTCTAGCTGTACTGATTGCATTCCCATAGTGGCGGGGATCACAGTTCGGGAATGCAATCCCGTAAGTTGGGCCCCACCGTTTAAAAAGGATGTTAAGGGACTTACTTGCATGCATGCAGAGGAGTGCCACAAAGGTGGGGAAGGGGCTGGAAGGCACGTCCTCTGAGGCGCGGCTGAGGACGCTGGGTTTGACTAGTTTGGAGAGCAGGAGGCTGCGGGGCGACCTCACTGCTCTCCGCAGCTTCCTGAGGAGGGCAAGGGGAGAGGGAGGTGCTGATCTCTTCTCCCTGGTACCCAGTGCCAGGACGCGTGGGAATGGCTCAAAGCTCCGTCCATCGGGGGGGGTTCGGACCTCACGTGAGGAAACCTTTCTTTACCGAGAAGGCGGTCAAACCCTGGAACAGGGGGTGGTTGATGCCCCATGCCTGTCAGTGTCTAAGAGGCATTTGGGCAACGCCCTTGATGCCGTGCTTTAACTTTTGGTCAGCCTTGCAGTGGTCAGGCAGTTGGATTAGATGGTCATTGTAGGTCCCTTCCAACTCAACTTTTCCATTCCATTCCATTCCACTCCATTCCATTCCATTCGGTTCTGTTCTATTCTGTTCTGTTCTTTTCTGTTCCCTGTGCTCCCCGTGAGTCAAAACCATGAGACAGTTATTTACCTGAAGAGCCAGGGGTTTTTCAGATCCAAAAACACTTTCAAGGACACAAATCACAAAGATTACAAGTGGAAACAGGATTTTATTTTATTTTATTTTATTTTATTTTATTTTATTTTATGTTATGTTATGTTATGTTATGTTATGTTATGTTATTTTACGTTATTTTACGTTATTTTACGTTATGTTATGTTATGTTATGTTATTTTATGTTACTTTATGTTATTTTATATTATTTGATTTGGTTTGATTTTTCTGAATCCATTTCAGAGCCGATGCTCACAAGTGTGAACACAATGCACATGTGTAGCCAGGAGCAGGCTGATGCATTCTTGAGTTTAGCTTGAAGAAACATCCCTTGCAGTCTGGCAAAGGAAAGCCATAGAGCCGCAGAAAGTAGCAGCAGGGATGCAGGCCAAGCAGTCCCTGCTTCCTCAAGAGTGAGAACTTGAAGAATGAGGATCAGGACCGACCACACACAAAAGAAGAAGAAGAAGAGGTGTGTGGTACCGTGGGGTATTTTCCAAAGTAGGACACATAATAGCGATGACAAGCACACTTCTTGCCTTCCAAAACTTGCTGCGCCGCTGTGCTGCTTGGCCGATGATGCATGAAAAGCGCTCTGGTGCCGGCCCGGCGCTTGTGCTGCATGCAGGGAGAGCTGCAAAGCGGCAGCTCCGGACGGTGCAGCAAGCCTGCAGCCCTTCCAAGCGCAGGCTGTTTTGCAGAAGCGAGAATCCCTGGGGAAACGGAGCCAAGGGAAGAGCAGAGCTCGCTCCCGCTCCAAACTTGCGACGGGCAAGAGAGCCCGAGAGAGCCAGGGCACGAGAGGTGCCTTGGAGGTGCAAGAGCAGCGGGCAAGAAGGGAGCCGAAAGGGCCCAGAGGAGCCCTGGCAAGGGGCTGTGCTCAATGCTACAGAGGACAAGAAGCAACCCGCGGGGGCCACCGTGGGGGCCCAGCCCGGGAGTCTAGAAAGCTTCCTCCCCCCGGATGCGGGGCACGAGGGCCATCTTCGTGGAGCACGAGCAGCAGGCACCTAGCCCAAATGGCCCAAAGGAGCCCTGGCAAGGGGCCGTGCTCAGTGCTGCAGAGGCAGGCAAAAACCCCCCGGGGACACTTGCTAGCCCACCGTGGGGGAAAAAAAGCCTTGCTCCCCCCAGCTGCAGGGCACGAGAGGCCATCTTCGTGGTGCATGAGCAGCAGGCAGTAACCTAGCCAAAAGGGAGCAGAGGAGCCCTGACAAGTGGTCATGCTCAATGCTGCAGAGGAAGGCAAAAAACCCCCGGGGACCAGTGCCAATCTGCCCCGGGGGAAAATTCCTTCCTGACCCCAGCGCTGGCGATCGGCTACTCCCTGAGCATGTGAGCAAGACCCGCCTCCTCCTCCCACAGGCTGGTCACGCCTCCCTCCCAGGAGATGCCCAAGCCCTATTCTCCCTCAAGCTGGAGCCACCTCAGGGGCTTGCGAGAGGGGCGATATGCCCCGGGCCTGATGGACCTTGGGGGCAAGAATCCTTCCCATGCCTGGTAGGACACCAGTGGCTGC
This sequence comes from Calonectris borealis, assembly GCF_964195595.1. NCBI lineage: Eukaryota > Metazoa > Chordata > Aves > Procellariiformes > Procellariidae > Calonectris > Calonectris borealis. Next base: position 114,448,151 of record NC_134313.1, on the reverse strand, counting down.
TCTGAAGCACTGGGAGGCCTTGCAACATCTCTGCATTCCGTTTCTTACGGCTGCTGCCCCTGGCTGCGCAGGGGATGAGGACGGCGAGCTCTGCAGTGCTCTTCAGGAAGGCGTTCCCTTGGTCTTGCCGCGGCTATCCAGCTGAAAAGGCTATCCGAACCTGAGGTGAGCTTTGCAGGTGGCGCTGCCGGGAGCTGGCCTGGCAGCAGAGAATCTCCAGCAGCCTCGCCCAGCCTTCGGTCTTCTTCCCTCAGACCCTCCAAGTAATTCCACCGGCTCCTCAAGGATTTCCTCTGGGATGTCTTCGGGCTGCCCGCAGGCCATCTCTGGCAGCAGGACACGGGAGGATGCTCCCTTTTGTCCTGGCCCGGGGCACTGTGACTGCTGCGTTGCCGGGCGGTGGCACTGTGACACGGGGGTGACGGGGCCCCCCATGCGCAGCCCCGCCCGCCGCAGCCCCCCCGCCGCCCCTCCGCCCGGCATCCTTCGGAGGAAGGCCTTTGGGGGGCTGGCCCCGAGGCAGTCCCTGTGCCCAGGAGGCCCAGGGGGCTGTCCCTGCCCTTGGTGGCCGTGCACTGGGCACAGCTGCTGGGCGTCCCTGACGTGTCCTCTGCCCCTCAGCTCCCAAGGACAAACCCAGTGCTGTTCCTCTTCCTTCAGGCCATGGCAGAAACCAAGCCTGCAGCCCAGAGACCACCCCTATTAGCCGTCCCCTCTCTGCACCAGAGCTAACGACCACGAGGCCGCGCGGCGAGGAGGGCCAGGGACTTGATGTGGCTGGACACAAAGCCGGGGAGTGTGAGGGGGAATGGTTTCAGTAGTTGCAGCCTGGAGGAAAGGCAAAGCGTAACCAGAGCCATAGCTTGGGATGGAAAGAAGACAGGCTTTGACAAACAAGGGAGCGGAGGTTACACTGGTGGGGTGGAAAGGCTGGTCATTTTCAGGCCTAGAACATTTGGAGCCGTGCCCAAAGCACAGCCAGGCAAACGACGACTCCTCCAAACTGGGAAAGTTGCTCATTGCTGCTATCGCCGTCACATCCCCTTGTGCCACTGCAACCAAGCTGCGCAGCTCCTCTGTTAAAGACACCCATTGCCCGAGTTTATAGGGGATAGCAAACGCGCTTCAGCCCTGGGGTAAAACTTTCGCAGCTCTTTTGGGACTTCAACGTTTCTGAGAGTTACTTGCCTACCTCACTTGGCGGGAAGATGTTCAGCTCTTCTCTAAAGCCTGGAAAGTCTCTTTTTCCTTTAGGATTTAGTCTTTTGAGTCCTGAAAGAGGAAGGAAGGTGATATTCTTGTCATTTTGGTCGTTGGTGCCAAAATTCATCTGTCCGTTCAGACTCTGTAAAGAAGGGCATTTATACCGTATACATTCCTTTGGATGTGGGGATGCCAGAGGTGAAAGAAAGGCTTGTGGTTCCCTCTGCGTGAACTTTGCAGAGACGTAGAGAGCATGCAGGATTGCCTCACCATTCCTTACCAATGCACCAGGGAGGGACATTTGCTACTCCCCTGCTTATGGGGAGGTCGTCTTCTTGGCAAGAAGTCCTAAATGGTTTTGTGTTCTTGACCATCTTTCTCCTGGCACTTGAGTAGCTCTTCTCCTCCTCTGGCCTTCATCCTTGATATCTTTCTTGAAAGTGATGGCAGCCCTGTCAGCCTTTGTCTTGCTCCTGCTGGGCGTCTTCTTCTGTAGGCCCTGCATGCCCCTCATCGGCTGCTTAGTCTTTGTTTGCCTTGATCCCAGACGGAATTTGTCTTTCTTGAACGCGAGGAATGAGAAATGTCCCTAGTGGTGCCGCTGAGTTCTCACCAGGGCTTTGCACAATGCTTGCCTTTCCGATGGAAATAGCTTGCCTGACACACAAGAATGCATTTGCCTCTATGCCATTCGTGGCTCCTAGTCACCCTGTCATCTACTCATGCCTCCAGGAACGTTGGCCTACTCCGATGTTCCCAAACTGGAGCACAAACGCATGGTGCTCCAGCTGCCGTTGTGTTACCTGCAGTTCTTCACACGCGTGGTTTACTGAGGGAGGGGGCTCTCTCTTCTGGCAGAGCTTCAGCTGGTGTGGAGCATGGGGGCCATGGAAACATACCCTGAGATAGAGCTTTTTCTGGTTCATGGGTGCCATGAAATCCAGAAGACGATGTGGACAATGAATGTATCTCCTGGAGGAGGCAGGAAGCCTACATATCTTGAACGGTGGTTTTCTGCAGTCTCATTTCAAAAGACCTGACCGTGAACTTCACCGTTTCATACATTTGATGGCACGAAAGCGTGAAGGGTGGAGCCCGAGAGACGTGTTAATGAGGCTTTCACCCGTCGGTAGCCTGCTGGAGTGCAGCTCCACGCAGTCTCGACCAGCAGATCCAGCCCTCCGCCGGCCGGGTGAGCTAGGGACGGACTGTGTGGGTGGGCTCTGAGCACGAAGCTGGTGGTGTGCGTCTAGTCGCTTTCAAAATGGGTGTCTGCCTCCTAGGAAGGAAAAGAAGCACAGCTGGCGTTACGTGAGCTTCCATTTTGGAGGCTGCATTGGAGAAAGTGCCAAATCAGCCCCGACGCTGAAAAAGCTGCAGGAGATGAAACACGGGTGGGCCAGTGCGATGCGGCTCGTGGCACTGCTGTCTGTGGGGATATGCTTCACTGTGCAGGAGTGTGAATAAAGGTGGCTGAGCTTTTAAATGACCTCTGCAGGCATTTAGTGAAAAGGAAGGTTGTTGCTGGTAGTGCCGATGTGGGTGAGGAGTTGGCTGGCCGGGTGGCCGTCCGACACTAAAAGGCAGCTGCCTCTCTCGAAGAGTCCCTGCGTGCCTGGAAGGTAGCTGCGAAGGAGGACTGAAGATTTTGCTTTTTATACACCCGCCTGAGATTACCTGAGCATGTCGGTGCGATGAAATTACTGGTGGCGGCATTCAGATACAAAGGAACTTCATTGATTGTTTTTTTTAATTAATAAATGAAACTATGAGAAACCATCTTCTAGCACACACGTGGTAATCCGTTTGCGAAACTGGTGCAATGAGTGCAGAAAGCTGCCAGGCTATGTCTATTCGGTTAAAGAATCTCAACCTTTTGATGCAAGCTCGGTGGGGCGAGCCAGGCCCTTGCATGTGTCCAAAGGTGGATTTGATGGAGGAGCGGGCAGAGGGAGATAGAGATGGATTCGCTTGCCAGGAGGGCCCCCTGTCCAGGGGGCTTTTAGGAAAAAGACACTCTTTAAGTAGCAAGGGTTTCAAACTACGTGGAATTTAGAAGCTAAAACCTATGTTTTGAGTTCCGCTTGGAAACAAACTGGTAGCCAGTGCATTTTAAGACCATGCTTTCTTCTTTGCAAAGGGCCCTACAAGGCAAATGCACGTGGCAATAGCACGTCCCGCACTAATTCCCTCTAGCTGTACTGATTGCATTCCCATAGTGGCGGGGATCACAGTTCGGGAATGCAATCCCGTAAGTTGGGCCCCACCGTTTAAAAAGGATGTTAAGGGACTTACTTGCATGCATGCAGAGGAGTGCCACAAAGGTGGGGAAGGGGCTGGAAGGCACGTCCTCTGAGGCGCGGCTGAGGACGCTGGGTTTGACTAGTTTGGAGAGCAGGAGGCTGCGGGGCGACCTCACTGCTCTCCGCAGCTTCCTGAGGAGGGCAAGGGGAGAGGGAGGTGCTGATCTCTTCTCCCTGGTACCCAGTGCCAGGACGCGTGGGAATGGCTCAAAGCTCCGTCCATCGGGGGGGGTTCGGACCTCACGTGAGGAAACCTTTCTTTACCGAGAAGGCGGTCAAACCCTGGAACAGGGGGTGGTTGATGCCCCATGCCTGTCAGTGTCTAAGAGGCATTTGGGCAACGCCCTTGATGCCGTGCTTTAACTTTTGGTCAGCCTTGCAGTGGTCAGGCAGTTGGATTAGATGGTCATTGTAGGTCCCTTCCAACTCAACTTTTCCATTCCATTCCATTCCACTCCATTCCATTCCGTTCCGTTCTGTTCTATTCTGTTCTGTTCTTTTCTGTTCCCTGTGCTCCCCGTGAGTCAAAACCATGAGACAGTTATTTACCTGAAGAGCCAGGGGTTTTTCAGATCCAAAAACACTTTCAAGGACACAAATCACAAAGATTACAAGTGGAAACAGGATTTTATTTTATTTTATTTTATTTTATTTTATTTTATTTTATGTTATGTTATGTTATGTTATTTTACGTTATTTTACGTTATGTTATGTTATGTTATGTTATTTTATGTTACTTTATGTTATTTTATATTATTTGATTTGGTTTGATTTTTCTGAATCCATTTCAGAGCCGATGCTCACAAGCGTGAACACAATGCACATGTGTAGCCAGGAGCAGGCTGATGCATTCTTGAGTTTAGCTTGAAGAAACATCCCTTGCAGTCTGGCAAAGGAAAGCCATAGAGCCGCAGAAAGTAGCAGCAGGGATGCAGGCCAAGCAGTCCCTGCTTCCTCAAGAGTGAGAACTTGAAGAATGAGGATCAGGACCGACCACACACAAAAGAAGAAGAAGAAGAGGTGTGTGGTACCGTGGGGTATTTTCCAAAGTAGGACACATAATAGCGATGACAAGCACACTTCTTGCCTTCCAAAACTTGCTGCGCCGCTGTGCTGCTTGGCCGATGATGCATGAAAAGCGCTCTGGTGCCGGCCCGGCGCTTGTGCTGCATGCAGGGAGAGCTGCAAAGCGGCAGCTCCGGACGGTGCAGCAAGCCTGCAGCCCTTCCAAGCGCAGGCTGTTTTGCAGAAGCGAGAATCCCTGGGGAAACGGAGCCAAGGGAAGAGCAGAGCTCGCTCCCGCTCCAAACTTGCGACGGGCAAGAGAGCCCGAGAGAGCCAGGGCACGAGAGGTGCCTTGGAGGTGCAAGAGCAGCGGGCAAGAAGGGAGCCGAAAGGGCCCAGAGGAGCCCTGGCAAGGGGCTGTGCTCAATGCTACGGAGGACAAGAAGCAACCCGCGGGGGCCACCGTGGGGGCCCAGCCCGGGAGTCTAGAAAGCTTCCTCCCCCCGGATGCGGGGCACGAGGGCCATCTTCGTGGAGCACGAGCAGCAGGCACCTAGCCCAAATGGCCCAAAGGAGCCCTGGCAAGGGGCCGTGCTCAGTGCTGCAGAGGCAGGCAAAAACCCCCCGGGGACACTTGCTAGCCCACCGTGGGGGAAAAAAAGCCTTGCTCCCCCCAGCTGCAGGGCACGAGAGGCCATCTTCGTGGTGCATGAGCAGCAGGCAGTAACCTAGCCAAAAGGGAGCAGAGGAGCCCTGACAAGTGGTCATGCTCAATGCTGCAGAGGAAGGCAAAAAACCCCCGGGGACCAGTGCCAATCTGCCCCGGGGGAAAATTCCTTCCTGACCCCAGCGCTGGCGATCGGCTACTCCCTGAGCATGTGAGCAAGACCCGCCTCCTCCTCCCACAGGCTGGTCACGCCTCCCTCCCAGGAGATGCCCAAGCCCTATTCTCCCTCAAGCTGGAGCCACCTCAGGGGCTTGCGAGAGGGGCGATATGCCCCGGGCCTGATGGACCTTGGGGGCAAGAATCCTTCCCATGCCTGGTAGGACACCAGTGGCTGCTCTGAAGCACTGGGAGGCCTTGCAACATCTCTGCATTCCGTTTCTTACGGCTGCTGCCCCTGGCTGCGCAGGGGATGAGGACGGCGAGCTCTGCAGTGCTCTTCAGGAAGGCGTTCCCTTGGTCTTGCCGCGGCTATCCAGCTGAAAAGGCTATCCGAACCTGAGGTGAGCTTTGCAGGTGGCGCTGCCGGGAGCTGGCCTGGCAGCAGAGAATCTCCAGCAGCCTCGCCCAGCCTTCGGTCTTCTTCCCTCAGACCCTCCAAGTAATTCCACCGGCTCCTCAAGGATTTCCTCTGGGATGTCTTCGGGCTGCCCGCAGGCCATCTCTGGCAGCAGGACACGGGAGGATGCTCCCTTTTGTCCTGGCCCGGGGCACTGTGACTGCTGCGTTGCCGGGCGGTGGCACTGTGACACGGGGGTGACGGGGCCCCCCATGCGCAGCCCCGCCCGCCGCAGCCCCCCCGCCGCCCCTCCGCCCGGCATCCTTCGGAGGAAGGCCTTTGGGGGGCTGGCCCCGAGGCAGTCCCTGTGCCCAGGAGGCCCAGGGGGCTGTCCCTGCCCTTGGTGGCCGTGCACTGGGCACAGCTGCTGGGCGTCCCTGACGTGTCCTCTGCCCCTCAGCTCCCAAGGACAAACCCAGTGCTGTTCCTCTTCCTTCAGGCCATGGCAGAAACCAAGCCTGCAGCCCAGAGACCACCCCTATTAGCCGTCCCCTCTCTGCACCAGAGCTAACGACCACGAGGCCGCGCGGCGAGGAGGGCCAGGGACTTGATGTGGCTGGACACAAAGCCGGGGAGTGTGAGGGGGAATGGTTTCAGTAGTTGCAGCCTGGAGGAAAGGCAAAGCGTAACCAGAGCCATAGCTTGGGATGGAAAGAAGACAGGCTTTGACAAACAAGGGAGCGGAGGTTACACTGGTGGGGTGGAAAGGCTGGTCATTTTCAGGCCTAGAACATTTGGAGCCGTGCCCAAAGCACAGCCAGGCAAACGACGACTCCTCCAAACTGGGAAAGTTGCTCATTGCTGCTATCGCCATCACATCCCCTTGTGCCACTGCAACCAAGCTGCGCAGCTCCTCTGTTAAAGACACCCATTGCCCGAGTTTATAGGGGATAGCAAACGCGCTTCAGCCCTGGGGTAAAACTTTCGCAGCTCTTTTGGGACTTCAACGTTTCTGAGAGTTACTTGCCTACCTCACTTGGCGGGAAGATGTTCAGCTCTTCTCTAAAGCCTGGAAAGTCTCTTTTTCCTTTAGGATTTAGTCTTTTGAGTCCTGAAAGAGGAAGGAAGGTGATATTCTTGTCATTTTGGTCGTTGGTGCCAAAATTCATCTGTCCGTTCAGACTCTGTAAAGAAGGGCATTTATACCGTATACATTCCTTTGGATGTGGGGATGCCAGAGGTGAAAGAAAGGCTTGTGGTTCCCTCTGCGTGAACTTTGCAGAGACGTAGAGAGCATGCAGGATTGCCTCACCATTCCTTACCAATGCACCAGGGAGGGACATTTGCTACTCCCCTGCTTATGGGGAGGTCGTCTTCTTGGCAAGAAGTCCTAAATGGTTTTGTGTTCTTGACCATCTTTCTCCTGGCACTTGAGTAGCTCTTCTCCTCCTCTGGCCTTCATCCTTGATATCTTTCTTGAAAGTGATGGCAGCCCTGTCAGCCTTTGTCTTGCTCCTGCTGGGCGTCTTCTTCTGTAGGCCCTGCATGCCCCTCATCGGCTGCTTAGTCTTTGTTTGCCTTGATCCCAGACGGAATTTGTCTTTCTTGAACGCGAGGAATGAGAAATGTCCCTAGTGGTGCCGCTGAGTTCTCACCAGGGCTTTGCACAATGCTTGCCTTTCCGATGGAAATAGCTTGCCTGACACACAAGAATGCATTTGCCTCTATGCCATTCGTGGCTCCTAGTCACCCTGTCATCTACTCATGCCTCCAGGAACGTTGGCCTACTCCGATGTTCCCAAACTGGAGCACAAACGCATGGTGCTCCAGCTGCCGTTGTGTTACCTGCAGTTCTTCACACGCGTGGTTTACTGAGGGAGGGGGCTCTCTCTTCTGGCAGAGCTTCAGCTGGTGTGGAGCATGGGGGCCATAGAAACATACCCTGAGATAGAGCTTTTTCTGGTTCATGGGTGCCATGAAATCCAGAAGACGATGTGGACAATGAATGTATCTCCTGGAGGAGGCAGGAAGCCTACATATCTTGAACGGTGGTTTTCTGCAGTCTCATTTCAAAAGACCTGACCGTGAACTTCACCGTTTCATACATTTGATGGCACGAAAGCGTGAAGGGTGGAGCCCGAGAGACGTGTTAATGAGGCTTTCACCCGTCGGTAGCCTGCTGGAGTGCAGCTCCACGCAGTCTCGACCAGCAGATCCAGCCCTCCGCCGGCCGGGTGAGCTAGGGACGGACTGTGTGGGTGGGCTCTGAGCACGAAGCTGGTGGTGTGCGTCTAGTCGCTTTCAAAATGGGTGTCTGCCTCCTAGGAAGGAAAAGAAGCACAGCTGGCGTTACGTGAGCTTCCATTTTGGAGGCTGCATCGGAGAAAGTGCCAAATCAGCCCCGACGCTGAAAAAGCTGCAGGAGATGAAACACGGGTGGGCCAGTGCGATGCGGCTCGTGGCACTGCTGTCTGTGGGGATATGCTTCACTGTGCAGGAGTGTGAATAAAGGTGGCTGAGCTTTTAAATGACCTCTGCAGGCATTTAGTGAAAAGGAAGGTTGTTGCTGGTAGTGCCGATGTGGGTGAGGAGTTGGCTGGCCGGGTGGCCGTCCGACACTAAAAGGCAGCTGCCTCTCTCGAAGAGTCCCTGCGTGCCTGGAAGGTAGCTGCGAAGGAGGACTGAAGATTTTGCTTTTTATACACCCGCCTGAGATTACCTGAGCATGTCGGTGCGATGAAATTACTGGTGGCGGCATTCAGATACAAAGGAACTTCATTGATTGTTTTTTTTAATTAATAAATGAAACTATGAGAAACCATCTTCTAGCACACACGTGGTAATCCGTTTGCGAAACTGGTGCAATGAGTGCAGAAAGCTGCCAGGCTATGTCTATTCGGTTAAAGAATCTCAACCTTTTGATGCAAGCTCGGTGGGGCGAGCCAGGCCCTTGCATGTGTCCAAAGGTGGATTTGATGGAGGAGCGGGCAGAGGGAGATAGAGATGGATTCGCTTGCCAGGAGGGCCCCCTGTCCAGGGGGCTTTTAGGAAAAAGACACTCTTTAAGTAGCAAGGGTTTCAAACTACGTGGAATTTAGAAGCTAAAACCTATGTTTTGAGTTCCGCTTGAAAACAAACTGGTAGCCAGTGCATTTTAAGACCATGCTTTCTTCTTTGCAAAGGGCCCTACAAGGCAAATGCACGTGGCAATAGCACGTCCCGCACTAATTCCCTCTAGCTGTACTGATTGCATTCCCATAGTGGCGGGGATCACAGTTCGGGAATGCAATCCCGTAAGTTGGGCCCCACCGTTTAAAAAGGATGTTAAGGGACTTGCATGCATGCAGAGGAGTGCCACAAAGGTGGGGAAGGGGCTGGAAGGCACGTCCTCTGAGGCGCGGCTGAGGACGCTGGGTTTGACTAGTTTGGAGAGCAGGAGGCTGCGGGGCGACCTCACTGCTCTCCGCAGCTTCCTGAGGAGGGCAAGGGGAGAGGGAGGTGCTGATCTCTTCTCCCTGGTACCCAGTGCCAGGACGCGTGGGAATGGCTCAAAGCTCCGTCCATCGGGGGGGGTTCGGACCTCACGTGAGGAAACCTTTCTTTACCGAGAAGGCGGTCAAACCCTGGAACAGGGGGTGGTTGATGCCCCATGCCTGTCAGTGTCTAAGAGGCATTTGGGCAACGCCCTTGATGCCGTGCTTTAACTTTTGGTCAGCCTTGCAGTGGTCAGGCAGTTGGATTAGATGGTCATTGTAGGTCCCTTCCAACTCAACTTTTCCATTCCATTCCATTCCACTCCATTCCATTCCGTTCCGTTCTGTTCTATTCTGTTCTGTTCTTTTCTGTTCCCTGTGCTCCCCGTGAGTCAAAACCATGAGACAGTTATTTACCTGAAGAGCCAGGGGTTTTTCAGATCCAAAAACACTTTCAAGGACACAAATCACAAAGATTACAAGTGGAAACAGGATTTTATTTTATTTTATTTTATTTTATTTTATTTTATTTTATTTTATGTTATGTTATGTTATTTTACGTTATTTTACGTTATGTTATGTTATGTTATGTTATTTTATGTTACTTTATGTTATTTTATATTATTTGATTTGGTTTGATTTTTCTGAATCCATTTCAGAGCCGATGCTCACAAGCGTGAACACAATGCACATGTGTAGCCAGGAGCAGGCTGATGCATTCTTGAGTTTAGCTTGAAGAAACATCCCTTGCAGTCTGGCAAAGGAAAGCCATAGAGCCGCAGAAAGTAGCAGCAGGGATGCAGGCCAAGCAGTCCCTGCTTCCTCAAGAGTGAGAACTTGAAGAATGAGGATCAGGAGCGACCACACACAAAAGAAGAAGAAGAAGAGGTGTGTGGTACCGTGGGGTATTTTCCAAAGTAGGACACATAATAGCGATGACAAGCACACTTCTTGCCTTCCAAAACTTGCTGCGCCGCTGTGCTGCTTGGCCGATGATGCATGAAAAGCGCTCTGGTGCCGGCCCGGCGCTTGTGCTGCATGCAGGGAGAGCTGCAAAGCGGCAGCTCCGGACGGTGCAGCAAGCCTGCAGCCCTTCCAAGCGCAGGCTGTTTTGCAGAAGCGAGAATCCCTGGGGAAACGGAGCCAAGGGAAGAGCAGAGCTCGCTCCCGCTCCAAACTTGCGACGGGCAAGAGAGCCCGAGAGAGCCAGGGCACGAGAGGTGCCTTGGAGGTGCAAGAGCAGCGGGCAAGAAGGGAGCCGAAAGGGCCCAGAGGAGCCCTGGCAAGGGGCTGTGCTCAATGCTACAGAGGACAAGAAGCAACCCGCGGGGGCCACCGTGGGGGCCCAGCCCGGGAGTCTAGAAAGCTTCCTCCCCCCGGATGCGGGGCACGAGGGCCATCTTCGTGGAGCACGAGCAGCAGGCACCTAGCCCAAATGGCCCAAAGGAGCCCTGGCAAGGGGCCGTGCTCAGTGCTGCAGAGGCAGGCAAAAACCCCCCGGGGACACTTGCTAGCCCACCGTGGGGGAAAAAAAGCCTTGCTCCCCCCAGCTGCAGGGCACGAGAGGCCATCTTCGTGGTGCATGAGCAGCAGGCAGTAACCTAGCCAAAAGGGAGCAGAGGAGCCCTGACAAGTGGTCATGCTCAATGCTGCAGAGGAAGGCAAAAAACCCCCGGGGACCAGTGCCAATCTGCCCCGGGGGAAAATTCCTTCCTGACCCCAGCGCTGGCGATCGGCTACTCCCTGAGCATGTGAGCAAGACCCGCCTCCTCCTCCCACAGGCTGGTCACGCCTCCCTCCCAGGAGATGCCCAAGCCCTATTCTCCCTCAAGCTGGAGCCACCTCAGGGGCTTGCGAGAGGGGCGATATGCCCCGGGCCTGATGGACCTTGGGGGCAAGAATCCTTCCCATGCCTGGTAGGACACCAGTGGCTGCTCTGAAGCACTGGGAGGCCTTGCAACATCTCTGCATTCCGTTTCTTACGGCTGCTGCCCCTGGCTGCGCAGGGGATGAGGACGGCGAGCTCTGCAGTGCTCTTCAGGAAGGTGTTTCCTTGGTCTTGCCGCGGCTATCCAGCTGAAAAGGCTATCCGAACCTGAGGTGAGCTTTGCAGGTGGCGCTGCCGGGAGCTGGCCTGGCAGCAGAGAATCTCCAGCAGCCTCGCCCAGCCTTCGGTCTTCTTCCCTCAGACCCTCCAAGTAATTCCACCGGCTCCTCAAGGATTTCCTCTGGGATGTCTTCGGGCTGCCCGCAGGCCATCTCTGGCAGCAGGACACGGGAGGATGCTCCCTTTTGTCCTGGCCCGGGGCACTGTGACTGCTGCGTTGCCGGGCGGTGGCACTGTGACACGGGGGTGACGGGGCCCCCCATGCGCAGCCCCGCCCGCCGCAGCCCCCCCGCCGCCCCTCCGCCCGGCATCCTTCGGAGGAAGGCCTTTGGGGGGCTGGCCCCGAGGCAGTCCCTGTGCCCAGGAGGCCCAGGGGGCTGTCCCTGCCCTTGGTGGCCGTGCACTGGGCACAGCTGCTGGGCGTCCCTGACGTGTCCTCTGCCCCTCAGCTCCCAAGGACAAACCCAGTGCTGTTCCTCTTCCTTCAGGCCATGGCAGAAACCAAGCCTGCAGCCCAGAGACCACCCCTATTAGCCGTCCCCTCTCTGCACCAGAGCTAACGACCACGAGGCCGCGCGGCGAGGAGGGCCAGGGACTTGATGTGGCTGGACACAAAGCCGGGGAGTGTGAGGGGGAATGGTTTCAGTAGTTGCAGCCTGGAGGAAAGGCAAAGCGTAACCAGAGCCATAGCTTGGGATGGAAAGAAGACAGGCTTTGACAAACAAGGGAGCGGAGGTTACACTGGTGGGGTGGAAAGGCTGGTCATTTTCAGGCCTAGAACATTTGGAGCCGTGCCCAAAGCACAGCCAGGCAAACGACGACTCCTCCAAACTGGGAAAGTTGCTCATTGCTGCTATCGCCGTCACATCCCCTTGTGCCACTGCAACCAAGCTGCGCAGCTCCTCTGTTAAAGACACCCATTGCCCGAGTTTATAGGGGATAGCAAACGCGCTTCAGCCCTGGGGTAAAACTTTCGCAGCTCTTTTGGGACTTCAACGTTTCTGAGAGTTACTTGCCTACCTCACTTGGCGGGAAGATGTTCAGCTCTTCTCTAAAGCCTGGAAAGTCTCTTTTTCCTTTAGGATTTAGTCTTTTGAGTCCTGAAAGAGGAAGGAAGGTGATATTCTTGTCATTTTGGTCGTTGGTGCCAAAATTCATCTGTCCGTTCAGACTCTGTAAAGAAGGGCATTTATACCGTATACATTCCTTTGGATGTGGGGATGCCAGAGGTGAAAGAAAGGCTTGTGGTTCCCTCTGCGTGAACTTTGCAGAGACGTAGAGAGCATGCAGGATTGCCTCACCATTCCTTACCAATGCACCAGGGAGGGACATTTGCTACTCCCCTGCTTATGGGGAGGTCGTCTTCTTGGCAAGAAGTCCTAAATGGTTTTGTGTTCTTGACCATCTTTCTCCTGGCACTTGAGTAGCTCTTCTCCTCCTCTGGCCTTCATCCTTGATATCTTTCTTGAAAGTGATGGCAGCCCTGTCAGCCTTTGTCTTGCTCCTGCTGGGCGTCTTCTTCTGTAGGCCCTGCATGCCCCTCATCGGCTGCTTAGTCTTTGTTTGCCTTGATCCCAGACGGAATTTGTCTTTCTTGAACGCGAGGAATGAGAAATGTCCCTAGTGGTGCCGCTGAGTTCTCACCAGGGCTTTGCACAATGCTTGCCTTTCCGATGGAAATAGCTTGCCTGACACACAAGAATGCATTTGCCTCTATGCCATTCGTGGCTCCTAGTCACCCTGTCATCTACTCATGCCTCCAGGAACGTTGGCCTACTCCGATGTTCCCAAACTGGAGCACAAACGCATGGTGCTCCAGCTGCCGTTGTGTTACCTGCAGTTCTTCACACGCGTGGTTTACTGAGGGAGGGGGCTCTCTCTTCTGGCAGAGCTTCAGCTGGTGTGGAGCATGGGGGCCATGGAAACATACCCTGAGATAGAGCTTTTTCTGGTTCATGGGTGCCATGAAATCCAGAAGACGATGTGGACAATGAATGTATCTCCTGGAGGAGGCAGGAAGCCTACATATCTTGAACGGTGGTTTTCTGCAGTCTCATTTCAAAAGACCTGACCGTGAACTTCACCGTTTCATACATTTGATGGCACGAAAGCGTGAAGGGTGGAGCCCGAGAGACGTGTTAATGAGGCTTTCACCCGTCGGTAGCCTGCTGGAGTGCAGCTCCACGCAGTCTCGACCAGCAGATCCAGCCCTCCGCCGGCCGGGTGAGCTAGGGACGGACTGTGTGGGTGGGCTCTGAGCACGAAGCTGGTGGTGTGCGTCTAGTCGCTTTCAAAATGGGTGTCTGCCTCCTAGGAAGGAAAAGAAGCACAGCTGGCGTTACGTGAGCTTCCATTTTGGAGGTTGCATTGGAGAAAGTGCCAAATCAGCCCCGACGCTGAAAAAGCTGCAGGAGATGAAACACGGGTGGGCCAGTGCGATGCGGCTCGTGGCACTGCTGTCTGTGGGGATATGCTTCACTGTGCAGGAGTGTGAATAAAGGTGGCTGAGCTTTTAAATGACCTCTGCAGGCATTTAGTGAAAAGGAAGGTTGTTGCTGGTAGTGCCGATGTGGGTGAGGAGTTGGCTGGCCGGGTGGCCGTCCGACACTAAAAGGCAGCTGCCTCTCTCGAAGAGTCCCTGCGTGCCTGGAAGGTAGCTGCGAAGGAGGACTGAAGATTTTGCTTTTTATACACCCGCCTGAGATTACCTGAGCATGTCGGTGCGATGAAATTACTGGTGGCGGCATTCAGATACAAAGGAACTTCATTGATTGTTTTTTTTAATTAATAAATGAAACTATGAGAAACCATCTTCTAGCACACACGTGGTAATCCGTTTGCGAAACTGGTGCAATGAGTGCAGAAAGCTGCCAGGCTATGTCTATTCGGTTAAAGAATCTCAACCTTTTGATGCAAGCTCGGTGGGGCGAGCCAGGCCCTTGCATGTGTCCAAAGGTGGATTTGATGGAGGAGCGGGCAGAGGGAGATAGAGATGGATTCGCTTGCCAGGAGGGCCCCCTGTCCAGGGGGCTTTTAGGAAAAAGACACTCTTTAAGTAGCAAGGGTTTCAAACTACGTGGAATTTAGAAGCTAAAACCTATGTTTTGAGTTCCGCTTGAAAACAAACTGGTAGCCAGTGCATTTTAAGACCATGCTTTCTTCTTTGCAAAGGGCCCTACAAGGCAAATGCACGTGGCAATAGCACGTCCCGCACTAATTCCCTCTAGCTGTACTGATTGCATTCCCATAGTGGCGGGGATCACAGTTCGGGAATGCAATCCCGTAAGTTGGGCCCCACCGTTTAAAAAGGATGTTAAGGGACTTGCATGCATGCAGAGGAGTGCCACAAAGGCGGGGAAGGGGCTGGAAGGCACGTCCTCTGAGGCGCGGCTGAGGACGCTGGGTTTGACTAGTTTGGAGAGCAGGAGGCTGCGGGGCGACCTCACTGCTCTCCGCAGCTTCCTGAGGAGGGCAAGGGGAGAGGGAGGTGCTGATCTCTTCTCCCTGGTACCCAGTGCCAGGACGCGTGGGAATGGCTCAAAGCTCCGTCCATCGGGGGGGGTTCGGACCTCACGTGAGGAAACCTTTCTTTACCGAGAAGGCGGTCAAACCCTGGAACAGGGGGTGGTTGATGCCCCATGCCTGTCAGTGTCTAAGAGGCATTTGGGCAACGCCCTTGATGCCGCGCTTTAACTTTTGGTCAGCCTTGCAGTGGTCAGGCAGTTGGATTAGATGGTCATTGTAGGTCCCTTCCAACTCAACTTTTCCATTCCATTCCATTCCACTCCATTCCATTCCGTTCCGTTCTGTTCTATTCTGTTCTGTTCTTTTCTGTTCCCTGTGCTCCCCGTGAGTCAAAACCATGAGACAGTTATTTACCTGAAGAGCCAGGGGTTTTTCAGATCCAAAAACACTTTCAAGGACACAAATCACAAAGATTACAAGTGGAAACAGGATTTTATTTTATTTTATTTTATTTTATTTTATTTTATTTTATTTTATGTTATGTTATGTTATGTTATGTTATGTTATGTTATGTTATGTTATTTTACGTTATTTTACGTTATGTTATGTTATGTTATGTTATTTTATGTTACTTTATGTTATTTTATATTATTTGATTTGGTTTGATTTTTCTGAATCCATTTCAGAGCCGATGCTCACAAGCGTGAACACAATGCACATGTGTAGCCAGGAGCAGGCTGATGCATTCTTGAGTTTAGCTTGAAGAAACATCCCTTGCAGTCTGGCAAAGGAAAGCCATAGAGCCGCAGAAAGTAGCAGCAGGGATGCAGGCCAAGCAGTCCCTGCTTCCTCAAGAGTGAGAACTTGAAGAATGAGGATCAGGACCGACCACACACAAAAGAAGAAGAAGAAGAGGTGTGTGGTACCGTGGGGTATTTTCCAAAGTAGGACACATAATAGCGATGACAAGCACACTTCTTGCCTTCCAAAACTTGCTGCGCCGCTGTGCTGCTTGGCCGATGATGCATGAAAAGCGCTCTGGTGCCGGCCCGGCGCTTGTGCTGCATGCAGGTAGAGCTGCAAAGCGGCAGCTCCGGACGGTGCAGCAAGCCTGCAGCCCTTCCAAGCGCAGGCTGTTTTGCAGAAGCGAGAATCCCTGGGGAAACGGAGCCAAGGGAAGAGCAGAGCTCGCTCCCGCTCCAAACTTGCGACGGGCAAGAGAGCCCGAGAGAGCCAGGGCACGAGAGGTGCCTTGGAGGTGCAAGAGCAGCGGGCAAGAAGGGAGCCGAAAGGGCCCAGAGGAGCCCTGGCAAGGGGCTGTGCTCAATGCTACGGAGGACAAGAAGCAACCCGCGGGGGCCACCGTGGGGGCCCAGCCCGGGAGTCTAGAAAGCTTCCTCCCCCCGGATGCGGGGCACGAGGGCCATCTTCGTGGAGCACGAGCAGCAGGCACCTAGCCCAAATGGCCCAAAGGAGCCCTGGCAAGGGGCCGTGCTCAGTGCTGCAGAGGCAGGCAAAAACCCCCCGGGGACACTTGCTAGCCCACCGTGGGGGAAAAAAAGCCTTGCTCCCCCCAGCTGCAGGGCACGAGAGGCCATCTTCGTGGTGCATGAGCAGCAGGCAGTAACCTAGCCAAAAGGGAGCAGAGGAGCCCTGACAAGTGGTCGTGCTCAATGCTGCAGAGGAAGGCAAAAAACCCCCGGGGACCAGTGCCAATCTGCCCCGGGGGAAAATTCCTTCCTGACCCCAGCGCTGGCGATCGGCTACTCCCTGAGCATGTGAGCAAGACCCGCCTCCTCCTCCCACAGGCTGGTCACGCCTCCCTCCCAGGAGATGCCCAAGCCCTATTCTCCCTCAAGCTGGAGCCACCTCAGGGGCTTGCGAGAGAGGCGATATGCCCCGGGCCTGATGGACCTTGGGGGCAAGAATCCTTCCCATGCCTGGTAGGACACCAGTGGCTGCTCTGAAGCACTGGGAGGCCTTGCAACATCTCTGCATTCCGTTTCTTACGGCTGCTGCCCCTGGCTGCGCAGGGGATGAGGACGGCGAGCTCTGCAGTGCTCTTCAGGAAGGCGTTCCCTTGGTCTTGCCGCGGCTATCCAGCTGAAAAGGCTATCCGAACCTGAGGTGAGCTTTGAAGGTGGCGCTGCCGGGAGCTGGCCTGGCAGCAGAGAATCTCCAGCAGCCTCGCCCAGCCTTCGGTCTTCTTCCCTCAGACCCTCCAAGTAATTCCACCGGCTCCTCAAGGATTTCCTCTGGGATGTCTTCGGGCTGCCCGCAGGCCATCTCTGGCAGCAGGACACGGGAGGATGCTCCCTTTTGTCCTGGCCCGGGGCACTGTGACTGCTGCGTTGCCGGGCGGTGGCACTGTGACACGGGGGTGACGGGGCCCCCCATGCGCAGCCCCGCCCGCCGCAGCCCCCCCGCCGCCCCTCCGCCCGGCATCCTTCGGAGGAAGGCCTTTGGGGGGCTGGCCCCGAGGCAGTCCCTGTGCCCAGGAGGCCCAGGGGGCTGTCCCTGCCCTTGGTGGCCGTGCACTGGGCACAGCTGCTGGGCGTCCCTGACGTGTCCTCTGCCCCTCAGCTCCCAAGGACAAACCCAGTGCTGTTCCTCTTCCTTCAGGCCATGGCAGAAACCAAGCCTGCAGCCCAGAGACCACCCCTATTAGCCGTCCCCTCTCTGCACCAGAGCTAACGACCACGAGGCCGCGCGGCGAGGAGGGCCAGGGACTTGATGTGGCTGGACACAAAGCCGGGGAGTGTGAGGGGGAATGGTTTCAGTAGTTGCAGCCTGGAGGAAAGGCAAAGCGTAACCAGAGCCATAGCTTGGGATGGAAAGAAGACAGGCTTTGACAAACAAGGGAGCGGAGGTTACACTGGTGGGGTGGAAAGGCGGGTCATTTTCAGGCCTAGAACATTTGGAGCCGTGCCCAAAGCACAGCCAGGCAAACGACGACTCCTCCAAACTGGGAAAGTTGCTCATTGCTGCTATCGCCGTCACATCCCCTTGTGCCACTGCAACCAAGCTGCGCAGCTCCTCTGTTAAAGACACCCATTGCCCGAGTTTATAGGGGATAGCAAACGCGCTTCAGCCCTGGGGTAAAACTTTCGCAGCTCTTTTGGGACTTCAACGTTTCTGAGAGTTACTTGCCTACCTCACTTGGCGGGAAGATGTTCAGCTCTTCTCTAAAGCCTGGAAAGTCTCTTTTTCCTTTAGGATTTAGTCTTTTGAGTCCTGAAAGAGGAAGGAAGGTGATATTCTTGTCATTTTGGTCGTTGGTGCCAAAATTCATCTGTCCGTTCAGACTCTGTAAAGAAGGGCATTTATACCGTATACATTCCTTTGGCTGTGGGGATGCCAGAGGTGAAAGAAAGGCTTGTGGTTCCCTCTGCGTGAACTTTGCAGAGACGTAGAGAGCATGCAGGATTGCCTCACCATTCCTTACCAATGCACCAGGGAGGGACATTTGCTACTCCCCTGCTTATGGGGAGGTCGTCTTCTTGGCAAGAAGTCCTAAATGGTTTTGTGTTCTTGACCATCTTTCTCCTGGCACTTGAGTAGCTCTTCTCCTCCTCTGGCCTTCATCCTTGATATCTTTCTTGAAAGTGATGGCAGCCCTGTCAGCCTTTGTCTTGCTCCTCCTGGGCGTCTTCTTCTGTAGGCCCTGCATGCCCCTCATCGGCTGCTTAGTCTTTGTTTGCCTTGATCCCAGACGGAATTTGTCTTTCTTGAACGCGAGGAATGAGAAATGTCCCTAGTGGTGCCGCTGAGTTCTCACCAGGGCTTTGCACAATGCTTGCCTTTCCGATGGAAATAGCTTGCCTGACACACAAGAATGCATTTGCCTCTATGCCATTCGTGGCTCCTAGTCACCCTGTCATCTACTCATGCCTCCAGGAACGTTGGCCTACTCCGATGTTCCCAAACTGGAGCACAAACGCATGGTGCTCCAGCTGCCGTTGTGTTACCTGCAGTTCTTCACACGCGTGGTTTACTGAGGGAGGGGGCTCTCTCTTCTGGCAGAGCTTCAGCTGGTGTGGAGCATGGGGGCCATAGAAACATACCCTGAGATAGAGCTTTTTCTGGTTCATGGGTGCCATGAAATCCAGAAGACGATGTGGACAATGAATGTATCTCCTGGAGGAGGCAGGAAGCCTACATATCTTGAACGGTGGTTTTCTGCAGTCTCATTTCAAAAGACCTGACCGTGAACTTCACCGTTTCATACATTTGATGGCATGAAAGCGTGAAGGGTGGAGCCCGAGAGACGTGTTAATGAGGCTTTCACCCGTCGGTAGCCTGCTGGAGTGCAGCTCCACGCAGTCTCGACCAGCAGATCCAGCCCTCCGCCGGCCGGGTGAGCTAGGGACGGACTGTGTGGGTGGGCTCTGAGCACGAAGCTGGTGGTGTGCGTCTAGTCGCTTTCAAAATGGGTGTCTGCCTCCTAGGAAGGAAAAGAAGCACAGCTGGCGTTACGTGAGCTTCCATTTTGGAGGTTGCATTGGAGAAAGTGCCAAATCAGCCCCGACGCTGAAAAAGCTGCAGGAGATGAAACACGGGTGGGCCAGTGCGATGCGGCTCGTGGTACTGCTGTCTGTGGGGATATGCTTCACTGTGCAGGAGTGTGAATAAAGGTGGCTGAGCTTTCAAATGACCTCTGCAGGCATTTAGTGAAAAGGAAGGTTGTTGCTGGTAGTGCCGATGTGGGTGAGGAGTTGGCTGGCCGGGTGGCCGTCCGACACTAAAAGGCAGCTGCCTCTCTCGAAGAGTCCCTGCGTGCCTGGAAGGTAGCTGCGAAGGAGGACTGAAGATTTTGCTTTTTATACACCCGCCTGAGATTACCTGAGCATGTCGGTGCGATGAAATTACTGGTGGCGGCATTCAGATACAAAGGAACTTCATTGATTGTTTTTTTTAATTAATAAATGAAACTATGAGAAACCATCTTCTAGCACACACGTGGTAATCCGTTTGCGAAACTGGTGCAATGAGTGCAGAAAGCTGCCAGGCTATGTCTATTCGGTTAAAGAATCTCAACCTTTTGATGCAAGCTCGGTGGGACGAGCCAGGCCCTTGCATGTGTTGAAATGTGGATTTGATGGAGGAGCGGGCAGAGGGAGATAGAGATGGATTCGCTTGCCAGGAGGGCCCCCTGTCCAGGGGGCTTTTAGGAAAAAGACACTCTTTAAGTAGCAAGGGTTTCAAACTACGTGGAATTTAGAAGCTAAAACCTAT
Organism: Calonectris borealis; assembly: GCF_964195595.1. NCBI lineage: Eukaryota > Metazoa > Chordata > Aves > Procellariiformes > Procellariidae > Calonectris > Calonectris borealis. The sequence goes on along the minus strand of NC_134313.1, from coordinate 114,428,137 downwards.
GTTTTGAGTTCCGCTTGAAAACAAACTGGTAGCCAGTGCATTTTAAGACCATGCTTTCTTCTTTGCAAAGGGCCCTACAAGGCAAATGCACGTGGCAATAGCACGTCCCGCACTAATTCCCTCTAGCTGTACTGATTGCATTCCCATAGTGGCGGGGATCACAGTTCGGGAATGCAATCCCGTAAGTTGGGCCCCACCGTTTAAAAAGGATGTTAAGGGACTTGCATGCATGCAGAGGAGTGCCACAAAGGTGGGGAAGGGGCTGGAAGGCACGTCCTCTGAGGCGCGGCTGAGGACGCTGGGTTTGACTAGTTTGGAGAGCAGGAGGCTGCGGGGCGACCTCACTGCTCTCCGCAGCTTCCTGAGGAGGGCAAGGGGAGAGGGAGGTGCTGATCTCTTCTCCCTGGTACCCAGTGCCAGGACGCGTGGGAATGGCTCAAAGCTCCGTCCATCGGGGGGGGTTCGGACCTCACGTGAGGAAACCTTTCTTTACCGAGAAGGCGGTCAAACCCTGGAACAGGGGGTGGTTGATGCCCCATGCCTGTCAGTGTCTAAGAGGCATTTGGGCAACGCCCTTGATGCCGTGCTTTAACTTTTGGTCAGCCTTGCAGTGGTCAGGCAGTTGGATTAGATGGTCATTGTAGGTCCCTTCCAACTCAACTTTTCCATTCCATTCCATTCCACTCCATTCCATTCCGTTCCGTTCTGTTCTATTCTGTTCTGTTCTTTTCTGTTCCCTGTGCTCCCCGTGAGTCAAAACCATGAGACAGTTATTTACCTGAAGAGCCAGGGGTTTTTCAGATCCAAAAACACTTTCAAGGACACAAATCACAAAGATTACAAGTGGAAACAGGATTTTATTTTATTTTATTTTATTTTATTTTATTTTATTTTATTTTATTTTATGTTATGTTATGTTATGTTATGTTATGTTATGTTATGTTATGTTATGTTATTTTACGTTATTTTACGTTATGTTATGTTATGTTATGTTATTTTATGTTACTTTATGTTATTTTATATTATTTGATTTGGTTTGATTTTTCTGAATCCATTTCAGAGCCGATGCTCACAAGCGTGAACACAATGCACATGTGTAGCCAGGAGCAGGCTGATGCATTCTTGAGTTTAGCTTGAAGAAACATCCCTTGCAGTCTGGCAAAGGAAAGCCATAGAGCCGCAGAAAGTAGCAGCAGGGATGCAGGCCAAGCAGTCCCTGCTTCCTCAAGAGTGAGAACTTGAAGAATGAGGATCAGGACCGACCACACACAAAAGAAGAAGAAGAAGAGGTGTGTGGTACCGTGGGGTATTTTCCAAAGTAGGACACATAATAGCGATGACAAGCACACTTCTTGCCTTCCAAAACTTGCTGCGCCGCTGTGCTGCTTGGCCGATGATGCATGAAAAGCGCTCTGGTGCCGGCCCGGCGCTTGTGCTGCATGCAGGGAGAGCTGCAAAGCGGCAGCTCCGGACGGTGCAGCAAGCCTGCAGCCCTTCCCAGCCCAGGCTGTTTTGCAGAAGCGAGAATCCCTGGGGAAACGGAGCCAAGGGAAGAGCAGAGCTCGCTCCCGCTCCAAACTTGCGACGGGCAAGAGAGCCCGAGAGAGCCAGGGCACGAGAGGTGCCTTGGAGGTGCAAGAGCAGCGGGCAAGAAGGGAGCCGAAAGGGCCCAGAGGAGCCCTGGCAAGGGGCTGTGCTCAATGCTACGGAGGACAAGAAGCAACCCGCGGGGGCCACCGTGGGGGCCCAGCCCGGGAGTCTAGAAAGCTTCCTCCCCCCGGATGCGGGGCACGAGGGCCATCTTCGTGGAGCACGAGCAGCAGGCACCTAGCCCAAATGGCCCAAAGGAGCCCTGGCAAGGGGCCGTGCTCAGTGCTGCAGAGGCAGGCAAAAACCCCCCGGGGACACTTGCTAGCCCACCGTGGGGGAAAAAAAGCCTTGCTCCCCCCAGCTGCAGGGCACGAGAGGCCATCTTCGTGGTGCATGAGCAGCAGGCAGTAACCTAGCCAAAAGGGAGCAGAGGAGCCCTGACAAGTGGTCGTGCTCAATGCTGCAGAGGAAGGCAAAAAACCCCCGGGGACCAGTGCCAATCTGCCCCGGGGGAAAATTCCTTCCTGACCCCAGCGCTGGCGATCGGCTACTCCCTGAGCATGTGAGCAAGACCCGCCTCCTCCTCCCACAGGCTGGTCACGCCTCCCAGGAGATGCCCAAGCCCTATTCTCCCTCAACCTGGAAGCCACCTCAGGGGCTTCTGAGAGTGGCCACATGCCCCCGGCCTGATGGACCTTGGGGGCAAGAATCCTTCCCGCGCCTGGCAGGATGCTCCGGTGGATGCTCCAAAGCTCTGGGACCCCTTGCAACATCTCTGCATCCCATTTCTTACGGCGTCTGCCCCGGCTCCACAGGGCATGAGGACGGCGAGCTCTGAGTGCTCCTCAAGAAGGCATTCCCTTGGTCTTGGCACTGCTATCCAGCTGAAAATGCCCCATAGCCTCGGGCACCTCCACGCGTTGCTGCTTCTCCGCATCTCCTGAAGGGTTTGTGTCTGTTCCGTGAAGGCTGAGGCAGGATTTCCAGCCGTCAGATGGGCTTTGAAGGTGGCCCTGCTGGGAGCTGGCCTTGCAGTGGAGAACCTCCAGCAGCCTCGTCCAGCCTCCGGTCAGCCCCCTCCGAGTAATTCCACCCACTCCTCAAGGACGTCCTCGGATGTCTTCGGGCTGGCCCCGCGGCCATCTCTGGCAGCGGGACACAGGTCAATGCTTCCTTTTATCCTGCCCTGGGGCACTGTGACTGCTGCGTTGCCGGGTGGTGGCACTGTGACACGGGGGTGACGGGGCCCCCCATGCGCAGCCCCGCCCACTGCAGCCCCGCCCACCACCCCTCTGCCCAGCATCCTTCGGAGGAAGACCTGTGGCGTGCTGGCCCCGAGGCAGCCCCGGTGCCCAGGAGACCCAGGGGACTCTCCCTGCCCTTGGGGGCCATGCAGGGGGCCTGGGCCCAGCTGCTGGGCATTCCCATAAATTCAGCTGTACCTCCACGCTGTGTAAATAAGGGCATTTATACCACAGACAGTCGTTTGGTTGGGGTGATGCCCGAGGTGGAAGAAAGGGTTTTGCTTCCCTCTGCATGTACTTTGCAGAGACATGGAAAGCGTGCGTGATTTCCCCACCATTCCTTACCGATGCATGAAGGGACATCAAGTGGCATTTGCTACTATGCTCTTTATGGTGAGCTCTTCATCTTGGAAAGAAGTCCTGAACTGTTTTGTGTTCTTGACCGTAGTTTTCCTCCCACTTCAAGAGCGCTTTTCCTTCTTTGGCCTTCACCCTTGATACCTTCTTGAAAGTGATGGCAGCCCTCTCAGCCTTTGTCCCTTCCAGCTGAACTATGCTGTTCTATTCTTTTTCCTACCTCCTCCTTTCCCTACCAGCACATGCTGAGGAAATCTCTGAGGACATTTCTTCCCAGCCCTGCACTAGCAGAAGGCATTGAATACCCATAAGCATGTCCCAGCCTAGGCATTGCCTCTCTCACGTTGTGGGAAGGACTTGATCTTTGAGGCTCGCTAGGGTCAGAGCTGTGGGGTTTTGCCCTCCTGTGGAAACCCGGCTCAACTGGATGAACACAGGAGACTTTCAAAAACCGCACTTCACACTTGCTCTTTGCAAATTTGTGTGGATGGTCCAATTCTCTCGAGACGATCCGCAGCTCTCACCCCCATCAGCAGGTACGTGCCTCCTTCCCACAACGTGAGAGAGTCAATGGTAAGGGAAGGGCAGGATTTTTTTTTAAAAAATGTGTTTTGCTCATGTGAAAATGTAGGCTGTTACCTGTATTTACTATTGGAAAAAACAAGATAAACAGTGAGACAGCCTGTTGCCCTTCATACAGGATGTCTGCTGCAAAACTAGAAATAGTTTTACAGCCCTCTTCACCTTCATTTATAGAGCTAAAACTTTGCCACCTCTGAAAAGTTAACCCCCGTAACATCTGAGGCAGAATTCTCTCCTTTAAGTGTAGGATCATCATATCACCTTCACAGGAAGTACCAAGTTGTTAAAAACATTAGCTTTCACCCCAAAGTTTGAGTGGGGTGAATGATTTTAGTTTAATTTTCGAATTAGGAGCTGTCCGAGGAGCAGCAACTCAGAGGCCATGCCTACGAGGATGGCAGAAGATTTCTTGTAGGAGTAGTACTCGTGCAAATTCAGTCTCTGGTTTCATGTTGTTTGCTATGCTGACCTCTAGAGAAATTTTTCTGCAAAATTGTTTGCCAAAGCATTTGTATAGGGAGCTATCGTGGCGTCAAACCAGACACTGCCCTTCTTATTTTAGGGTCTAGGCGTTTGGACCAAATCCAAAGTAGGCCTTCACACGAAGCTGCAAGCTCCTTGCTGCTCCCTCAGCTGGTTCCAGCTCGCTTGAGTGAGTCAAAGTCTCGTTACATTTGAGCAGGGCTCAGTTAGCAGAGGAAATCCTGAGTTAAGAAACGGGGTGATTGTTCTGAATATTTGTGAACTGGGAAGTTAAATATTTGTAAAGAACTCTGCGCTCTGAGTTTGTGGAGTACAGCATATATCTTTTCATCCATCACTAAGACTGCTTCGGTAATGGATGAAGTTGGTATCAACCACTTAAGTTCTAGGCTGACAGCTTGGGGAAGAAAGAATAGATTGCTTTCCCAAAGGAGCTGGGGTGAGTGGTGATTGTGCAAGTGTCTCCCATCAGCAGGTAATGAGCCTGTTTCAGAAGGGATGTTTCGTGGCCTGAAAAGCCAGAAAGCTCTGTTTGGTTTGATGCTAGTTAGCAATGAAGCCCAAATAAAGGAAATGGAAGACTAAAGGCATGGAAAAGAGGTTTGGTTTTTTTTTTTTTGAAAGGACTGTTTAAAGGAGGAGAAGAGATATTCACAGAGACATGTGTATTCCACAGGAAAAACCCTGGAATATCTTGCTTCTTTTTCTCCTGATATTCAAACAGGGAAAATTTGCTGACAGTGTGGACTAAGAGCATTTTTCTTCTAGATGCAAAAGGGTGAAGGTGAGTCATATTGGCTAATGATGACCATTCTAGAGCAGTGAATTTTTTCTCTCTCAAGTAGCCTGCTTCAGACTCCTACTCAGTTTTTTGCAACAAGCAGAAGATCTGAACACCATTCCAGCGTGGAAAGTTTAATACAGTAGACTATTATAAAAGCTAAAATCCTAACAGTAATTAATTAGCTATGAAGGCATACGATGGAAAAGGTTCTTATTTTTCACTAAGTTCAGGCTCCTACTATCACAGGCAACTACATCAATTTCATAAACAATGAAATCCCTTTCATGAAGTGGTCAAACTCCATCCCTTGCTGGATTTCAGTTTGGTTTCTTCTAGCAGATGACTCCAAACCCCCATTCTTTTCATGAATAAAAGCCATACATTTCCAGGCTGTGTTTATTGACAGTTTGTTTATAGCTGCCTGCACTAACTCTGTCTCTTAGTGCAAACAGTTCTTCTTTCTAGGTGTTTATCTCCTTTCCTAGCCTCAAGCTAAATTTACAGAACAGTGTGATTTCCTCCTTGTCTTTGTTACGCTAGACTAACCATGCTCTGCCAGTCTCCCCTGAAATTAAGATCTTGGTATCACTGATGATCTTCATAGCCTTTTCTGCTCCTGTTGTGAATTCATCTTTCTCTGAATAAGAATGACCAGAACAGATGCAGACTCAATGATCTAACAGTGACTTAAAGACAGCATTCATCTCTCTCAACTCTCTTCTAGTGTATGGGTTGCATTTGCCATTTCACTGGTAAATCCACTTGTCTCCTGATCAACCAATATGCAGGTCTTTATTCTTCTCTGCTTTTTCCACCAGCTGAGTTCCCAGTTCATAGAAACATTCTTCTGGTTGGGAAGAACAAACAGTGACATATTTAATCTAGCTAGCTTTTCCACAGTGCCTTGGGAAACATGAATTATTGCACTTCAGTCACTAGACAATCTTAGGGCAACATACAAATACAACGGCAGTCAAGAAATGGCAGACGTAGTAACAAAAAACCCCCAAAACTAAACAAAAGACAGTATATTTAGACCTCAGACTGTTTTTGTAAAATGGTTAGAAGACACGTGAACACATACAGTACTTCAGAGAGTAAAAATAAGGTGTCTTCTAAGACTTCCATGCTTAACCAAAAAAAACCCAAGCCCCCTAGAATAATGAGGTAATTAAATTCAGGCCAGGTATTAAAGACACCACAGAAATTTTAATTTCTGGGTCTCTGTGTGCTTGGGGGAATGATATTGTTTTTGTAAGAAAAAAGCAGGTTGATACTGGAAGACTGGAAACAAAAATTCGAAGAATACTAGATAATTGTTACTGCTCAGGAAAAAAAGAAAAACAGACTCCACCGCCAACCCCCCAAAAAAACAACAAACAAAAAAAACAACCCTAAGGAAAAATCCCTACCAGGTCAACAAACAAGCCCTGAGGAATTCTGCTGAAAAATAAAGATCCTCAAACTATTGAAAACTCTTCCCATCTCTCTTTATCTTGATGGATTGACAGTTTGTCCTGCACCAGAGGGATGTTGCTAAGGTCTTTACACATCATGGTGACAAAGACAGGACACAGAAACTTTAAAAAAGGAAGGAAGAAATTACAAAAAAAAAAAAATTAACAAAAAAAGAAGTGGTAACATTGCCCATGAAGCATGTAGCTCAGCCTCCTCCTTAGTGCATGACCAGCTCAGCATCTATTTTTATCAATTGTATCACATTAAAGATGGTGGACAGTCGCTCAGAACAGACTCTTGGGAGCCTTAATGTGCTTTTGCAGATCCAACAAAGTACTTGCGTAAAAAACAGAATATGATTTGAGGTTTTTAAAAAAAAAAGAAAATTACCAAAGCATTAGCCTAAGTTCCCTTGATGGGATGGCTGCTAGGAGGTCCTTTTCTAAGGGCTCATTTTCTAGAGCTGGCATCCAATACTTCTGGAGATGATGGTATTTTGCCTGCACCTTTCCAAGTGTGTTTTTCTCCAGAGTTTACCACTGTTTTCATGTGCTGACCATACGATAATACCTTGCAAGATAAGAGATACCTGCAAACACCATTCCTATGGCATAAGGTTTCAGCTTGCTGTGGAACAACCAAGACTTGACCTCTTCAGAGCACCGGTTCCCACACCACCACAGGTGCCACTGCCAAAATGTATCTTCTAACCTAATCTGGTGCTCCTTTCCCTCCTATTTACTCTTCCCCACTAAGCCTTGTGGAAACAAGTTGTAATGCATCTTAAATTTTCTGGCTCCTAGGGAAGCCAACAATTGGCACTATGCCATCAATGTCTTCAACGCTTCTGAAGGATTTCATTCTCTGAAAGGAATCTGTTTCAGGTCTGCTTTGTTTTGTCAGGGACCTATGGATTTCTATACGTTTTCACTGTCGAATCCTGAGCCGCCATCGCCTGACGGTTGAGAGCTGCCAACACTGACATGACTGCTGTTGGCAAATCTTTCTACAACCTGGTGTAGCCAATTTCCAGCCAGAGTAAACTAGCTGTCATTAGCAGCTTAGCTCCTAGTTAAGAAGCTTCTCTGGCAAGTCATGAGGCTCACTCCACAAGCGAAAACGCCAGCACTCTACTGCTAATCACACAACTCTTCCAAATAATATATTCTTGCTCCAGAAATGCTAGTGAATGCTTGGGAGTAAACTGGAAATTGCAGCCTGTGTTGAATTGTCCAGATCTGTCCTGTGTAATTATCCATGGTCTCTACAACTGCCTCTATGACGTAGTGTTGTTGGCTTTCTGGGTTTTGTTTTGTTTTTGGTTTTTTAATATGTCAGAAGCCTGATGGTGTACTTGTTTTGCTAAGTGTGCTTTTGTGTGTGCCGCAACACATGCTGGAAAACCTCTTCATAGTCGCTGAATATTCGCATACACAATGAGCAGCAAAGGATATCAGCAAAGCTGAGAACAGCCTCCAGGCCACTCTGGAAAGACAAGCTATTCCATAATGGCCACAGGCGAAGTCTGGGAAGTACGGCACTAAACACAGTGGGGAGGTATGCTGCTACTGACCCCTAAGTTGTGCAGAATTTTCATGATGCACAGCATGTTCATAAACACAGTTTGACAAAGTATAAATGCATCGTTATCTAGGTCAGAGTAATCCTTCTTGGACAGTGACCTTCTCTCCTGAAATGGCAGGTGGGCCAGCATACCAGGCTCTTTCCTTCACCATCCTATGGGACATCATTAAAGAAGAAAAAAACTAATGCGGTTGTTTTCCTCGTGGCATGCATCTTAAAAGAAAACCTGAAGGAAAGTGCGTGTGTGTGTGTGTGCATAACTAGAGAAATATGTAATTAATGCTTTGATGACAGTGTTCGTAAGAAATGTGAGTTGGAACAGAGAGATGAAGGGTGGAGTAAAATAACACACTTGTAAAAGGAGGCTTGCTGGAAGTGGATGATGTACAGGACCTGGACAAGAGGAATACTTTTTGCTTGGGTTTACAAAAAGAGAGGAAACCATTGGAGGGATTCAAGGAATTGAAATACAATGGTGGAAAAGAGGTGGGGATTTTTGGTTTTGTTTATTTTTAAGTCATGTTTTACATAGAAACATAACTAGTATATAGTATATATGGAAGCTAGCTAAAAACAATTAGATAGCAAGGTGGCCAGAAGACTATTAAATCCCTAAGGAAAGATGACAAATTCTGCTTTTAAAGCACTTAGGATGATGTTCAAGATGGTATGGCAGATATACCTAATGAAACAAAATCAGCTCAAGAAGCTGAGTTGAAGTATAGGCAGCAGAGTGGCAGCTCCAGTCAGGAAATTCAGTAAAATCATGCAAAAGCAAAAGGTAGAGAGGGCAGAAAAAGGGAAGAGTGAGCTTGAGACTTCATTAGAGTCTGAAATCAGAAGTCTAGAAGTTTGGAAAGAAACCTGACATACCCTAAATTGAGATTAGTTTCAGTAGTGTAAGACAGCAAAAAAATATTTATTTTTCAGGAAGCACTGTTCAGAGTTAAGTATGCCTTTTAACAGGAGTGATTTCCTCCCAGGTGCTAGTTCAACAAGCATTCTTACATCCCCAAGTTAATAATCAGGACCTACATAAAACAAAACCGGGAAAAATCACCTGGCCGTACGCTTTTCTACACTGCCTTCTGGAGCCCCCTTTCAAGTTTGCCCAGCTATCACTCCTTGACTGCATTGTGCATTTTTTTTCTCCAGAGACTATTTTGACTAAAGCAAGTCAAAATAATAGGTGAACAATCATTTACCTTGCAAAACTCTCCTGAGTAATATTAAACATTACAAAAATTTAGCATGCATTCATTATTATAGGAGACATACTAGGTCTGACTGAACCCTTCATGCCTTGCGCGGCCATTATCCGCTCTCACAGCTGCTCTCCAAGCAGTTGAAGGACCAGATTAAGGCAGGCAAAGTGCCTTATAGACCTGCCCTGAGGCTGGGTGAGGCCAGGGTACTGCTCTGCTTCACAGGGTTTAGAAAGAGGAAATAAAATAAGGTTCACGTTAAGGCTTTCCTTAGGATCAATCCTAAGGATTGAATTAACTCTCCAGCATCTCTCCTAGTCTATGGGCTGTTTCAGGAAGGAATTGCTTTATTACTGTGGAATATCCTGAGTGTTTCAGCCAATATTGATCGGATGGAGAAACCAATTTCATCCTGTTCCTGGTTCCACTGTCAGTCTGGAGAAGAACATTGCTCATCCAGAAATAAGCTTTCACCATACAGAAATCAGCCTTTAGTTCAGTACTCACTTCTGAAAATTTAAATGATGCTCATGATATATTCACTGGATTTGCTTTGGTGATTGGGAACTAATAGTGGTTAGTACACTGGGTAAACTGGGAAGGGTGATGGGCAGCACTTCTCCTAGAGTGACCAGGCCACTTCATATGAACACTGTAAATGAACAAAATGTGTAACTCCTGTGATCTTGCTAAAGCAAAAAACTCTATTATACTAGGTGTACAATACTGTTTGGTTTTACCTGATTTGCAATTATGCAAATTCTTAATTTTGTGAAGAAATTACTGGTGTTGCTCTGTGGAACAAAGCCGCACAGAGATGCGACCTGCTCATGTGAGATTCTCTGCATTATCAACTTTTGAAATAAAGCAAAGGATATACAGATGGTAATTCCAAATCTGCCTCATGCCTCTTGCTGTGAACAGCAGTCAGACTGAGGATGTACTCAGTCTGAATTGCTTTAGTAATACCACGCAGGAGCACTTAAATTCACTTAGGCTTACAGCAGCGTTGCGTGACAGCAGTGCACTGGTTTCTGTGGGGAAAAATAACAGTGTTTTATCACGTGCTTTGCCAGCAACTAGCACAGGATTTAACAATCACCCACCCTGCTCATAACCTCAGACGGATATTCATACGAAAGGAACTGCAGTGATCTTTTCCCCCCCCAGTCCTGTATTCCTGCAATCCCTTGAAACAGTTCCTCAGACTGAATAAAGGCCTTTTTTTCTTCCCCTCTGGAGAGAAGAGCTGTTGGGAGAGCTCTAGCAGAGAGGATCTCGTGGAGTCGACCCCAGTCCTGTGTTTGTGGCCTAGAAACAACTTTGTGGGGCTAGGGCAGTTCCCAACGAAGCAGACTTTCAGAGAACAAGCGTTACGAAAAAGTTGGACACAAGGCAACTTTAGCAAATTTGGTATTTTATTAGGTCTCCTCTTATTGCTGTTTTTAACTGAATCACTGAGAAAACAACACACTCCAACACTTTCACGTTCACTTTTTAATACCTCTTTAGCAACTCTGCTGATCATGAACAATAGCAATGACCAAGCAGTTTGTTAGCAGGACGGAAACCTTTCTCTGCAGTCTGTTTATATCTGCTTGCATGCATCACTAAACCTTGCATTTAACCCACTGCCTTCATCTAAGAGAAAAAATAATTTTGTCCTTCACCTGTGAGTTTGTGGGGTTTTTCGCTTTCCTTTCAAACTCCAAACATTGGAGAGAGGGGCCTGAAAATGCTCTCTCATCTCACTTAACCATGCTGTAAATTCCATTGAGCCGATAGCCTAGATGTGAATTGGCTCGACTGAAAATTACAAATGTATTGCTCAAGTTGCCTTACTTTATTAGAATATTATAAAAACTAAATCTTCAGTCAATTTCACTTCAGGGAGAAATCTATAAATGATATTTTAGTGGTCCCACTATGCTTACACAAGCCAGCAGGTGAATACTTTCGCTCTTTCTTTGAAATGTCTTCAGCCACCACTTCTCAACCTGCAGATCTCAAGATGGCGTGCGTTTCTGCTTGCTGCAGTTCCGCTCTGGCCCCGGATTTCATCTGAGGCCTGGGAGGGACGTACCCTTCCTGCTATCACCATGTGATATCACGTAAGGCAGGGCGGGCATGAGTCAGATATTTGCTCGTGTTGTGCTTGAGTAGAAGAAAACAGACTTGCTACCAAATGGAATTAGAACTTTGTTATTAAATTACATCCTTCATATGAAAATTACTAATTGGACAGGAATTTATGCTTTAGCTAGCTAGTTGAGACTTTACAGCTACTTCTTACCAGGTGTGCTGGAAGCCTTTCTACACACTTGTAGCTGAAATCAATCTTTCTCTTCTAATACAACTCACTTCAAAGGGTATTTCAATAGCTTTCTTCTGCTGAATTTTGTTTGCTCAGACACAGGTGACCTGTATTACATCTTTCAGTGTAGAAATATACACAAAACTCTTAAATAGCTTGTTTTGTAAAAATGTTTAAAACCATAGTTGTTCTCACTTCTTCAACTAATGAATAAGTGCCCCTGCAAACTTGATAGTCCGCCACAGCATTTTGCTCACAGCTTTTCCAAAGAATGCTGATTCCTGGAGCTTTATTGGCTTTCATGCTTTTAACACTGATTTCAACCACGGAAAGCTCTTAGGACAATTAACACTGCAAATTGGAGGAAGGTGGAAAGCTTGAGCTTGTGTGTTTTTCTGCCACTTTCTTATAGTTTCTACAGGCAATTCACATTCTACAACAGCATTTTTAATTGAAAGCCACTAGGAAAACATGAACACACTTTGTATGGCAAGGCCGAATTGAAATTCCTGGTATGCTGCTCATGCATATGATCCGCATGGAGCAGGTGTGGGGCGACAATAAAGTATTTTTTTGCTTGAGTATATAGTTTTTTATATATATAAAAACTAAATAGATATGTATAAATATAAACAAAGTACACATGACTTAAGCGTTATAAGTTTTAAACAGAGCTCTTTCATGGCACCCACCGACGGCCGGGCTGCCGTGTCCACGCACCGTGAGCACACGCCAGCTGGCGTTCCCTACTGCAGAACAGACGCGGGGGTACGAGACCTTCGGCCGCCCCTCCGCCGCGTACCCCGGGAAGGAGCGCCCCAAGATCCACGACGCCTCAGCGCAGAAAGACGGCCTGCTGCCCGGAGAGCCTCGCCCCCGCCTCATCCGCCCACGGCCTGGCACAGCACCCTCCCCGAGTGCCTCCACCGCTCCAGCCTCCACAGAGCGCCAGGACAGACAGAAAGGGAGTAAACCTCGGCGGGGCGGGCAGCCCCAGCTTAGGCCTCCGCTCTCCTCAGAGCCGCCTCACCCCTCGGCCGGAAGCGATCTTTGACCCCCGCGCCCGGAAGCGCCCCCTCCCTCCGCCCGCGGGGCGAGCGCGGCTCAGTTACCGCGAGAAGCGCGATCTCGCGAGAGCCTCCCGGGAAGGGGAAAGGGGGGGAGGGGTGAGATCTCGCGAGAGCAGGGCGGCCGTCCCGGCTCCGGGCATGCGGGTGAAGGCGGCAGCCCCGCGCGCGATTGGCGGGGCGCGGCCCCCCCCTCCGCCGCCGGCCCCGCGCATGCGCCGCGCGCCGCCGGGCCGTGTCCCCGGTGCGTGTGTATGCGTGTGTCACCCGCGCGCAGCGCGGAGGCCGTGCGAGCGCTGCCGGCTGCCGGCGACTCGGGACCGGGCACCTGGGACCCGCCGGGCAGGGTAAGCGGGCTCGGGGCCAGCGCAGGGCCGCGCGCCGCCTCGGACACCCCGCCCGGAGGCGGCCCGGCACGGCCTGACCCCGCCGCCCGGCCGGGGAGCGGGTGAGGGAGGAGGCGGCGGCCCCGCGGCCCGCGCCCGGCGTCCGCACCCCCGCGCAGCGCCGCCCGGCGCCGGACGAGGCCGCCGCGGCCCGGGATGGAGTGAGGAGGCCGCCGCCAGGAGACACTTCCGCGTTGCGGGAGGCCGCGCCGGGCCCGCGGGAGGCTCCCGCCGCTGCTCCGCCGCCGCCGCGCCGGCCAGCGCCCGCCCCTAGCCCCGGCGGCGGCCCCGACCCCGGCCCGAACGCGGGCGGCGCGACCCCCTATGTGGCGGCGCGGCCCCATGTGAGGCGGAGCGGCCGGGCGGGCTGCGAGGCGGGCCGGACCCCGGCAGCCGGCCGGGGAGCGAGGGAGCGAGAGAGGCCCCGGCGCCGGCCGGCTGGTGTCCCCGTGTGTCTGCGCGGCGCCGGGTCTCCATGGCGCCGGCAGCGCCCTGAGGGCGGCGGCGGCGGATTCCCTAGGCCGCGTCCTCGTCCTCGGCCGTGAGTGAGCTCGATGCCGAGCACCTCGGACGCGGCGGCCGGCGGGAGCGGGGGAAGCCGGGGCTGGGGGAGCGGCGGTGGCGGCGGCAGCAGCTCGGCGGTGGAGGCGGCGGCCGACAAGAAGCGGCTGCATCACCGGAGACGGAAGCGCTTCGCGGCCCAGCCGCAGCCCCCCCCCCCGCCGCCGGCCCCTCACCCGCTGCTCTTCCCGCTCCTGCAGCCGCCCCTCCTGCAGCCCCCGCTCCTGCAGCCGCCGCTGCCGCCGCAGTCCCTGCTCTTCCTGGCGGCCACCGGCGCCTCCTCCTGCTGCGGGGACGGGGGGGAGCGGAAGCGGCCGCGGGGCAAGCGGCGCTCGGGCTCCCGGCACAAGCGGCGGCGGGGCCGCGGGGGCGGCGGCGGCGGCGGCGGGACCCAGGAGGCGGAGAAGCGGCGCGGTAGCGGGGGGCTGAGCACGCTGGTGGAGGAGTACGACGACGTGAGCTCCCAGTCCGAAGGGCTGGTGGGCGGTGGCGCGGCCGGCGGCGGCGCGGGCAGCGGCGGGGGTAGCCCGGCCTCCTCCTCGGGCGGCGGCGGCGGCGGCGGGACCCAGCGCCAGAGGGGCGAGGCGGAGCGGAGCGGCCGGTCCCGCCGGGAGCACCGCGGCAGCAGCGGCCGCTCCAAGGAGCGGCACCGGGAGCACCGCCGGCGGGGGGAGGAGAAGGCGCAGCAGGAGGGGGCGTCGGCGGGCCGCGGGGGACCCGAGGCCTCCTCGTCCTCCTCCAAGTCCCGCAGCCGCCACAATCACACCGGGGGCCAGGACCGGGAGGGACTCAAGAGCAGCAGCGGCGGCGGCAGCGACGGCCGCAGGAAGGGCTCCCTCGCCTCGCCCGGCAGCGGCAGGAAAGAGCGGGAGAGCAAAGCGCACCGGAGCCGGACTAAAGCGGCAAAGGAGCCGCCGTCGGCTTACAAGGACCCGCCGAAGGCCTACCGAGACGACAAGCCCGAGCCCAAGGCCTACCGGCGGCAGCGGTCGTCCCCCAGCCCCGGCCGGGATGACAGCCCCCCGCTGCACCGCTCCTCGCAGAGCCAGCGGAGCCGCAAGTCGCTCAGCCCGGTGGGCGGCCGCTCGCCCCTCAGCCCCTACAGCCGCCGCCGCTCCCCCAGCTACAGCCGGCACAGCTCCTATGAGCGCGGCGGAGATGTGTCGCCCAGCCCCTACAGCAGTTGGCGCCGGTCGCGGAGCCCCTACAGCCCCGTTATCCGGTGAGTCCGGGCCCGGGGGGGAGGAGGGAGGGAAGGAGGGACGGGGCCGGGTCTCCGTGTGTGGAGGAGGGGAGTCACGGCTGGGGCTGGGCTGGAGGGCAGGCCGGAGAGACTTGCATCTAGCAACAAAAGCCCTCCCTCTTGCTGCCAGAAAGCTGGGGTGGGGGGAAGGGGAGAGGGACACATACAAAGATCTTCCTGTCCTGTCTCGGGGAGAAAGGGAGACGTGGGTGCCTGTAACGCTCCTGCCGCTAGTTTCTCTCCGTGGGAGACCACCTAGCTGGAAAAAGGTTTTTTGAATATTAAAGGGCATGAGAACATTTTCAGATGAGAGCGATTGAATGAAGATGCTTCTCAGAGGACAGGTTTTCTGAAGGACCAATTTTGATTTTTAAATATTTGCTTACGAAGTACGGAGATTCTCAGGTACATTTTTATGTATCCTGTTCCCCCGTATAAAAGGATGCATGTTAAATATATTTGTGTTTGGTTTAATTCCCGCTAATCTAAAGAGCAAACAAACTGACAGGCACTTTGTGTTACAAGTGTTTCTTGTTCCTTTTAGAGGTCTATAGAAAGACTTAGACTTTCTGTTTTGCTAGGAAAAGGAGCCAATGTCAAGTTTTGTTAAATTCTCTTTCGTGCTTTACACAACCTATGAAAATGTATGTAAGCTCTTTTCCCAGTAAGCTTATATACGTGTATATATTTGACGTGTGCTTACAAATAATTTTCTTACTGTTAGTGGGAGCTCAGAATGTAAAGGTCAGTGTTGCTATGACTTTTTGAATTTTATATGGAGAGGAAACGTGGGCTGTATCTCTCTGATCAGATACAAACAGTGTTGCAGAATTAAAGCTCTTTTAAATACTGAAACTTGCAGCAAAACTGCTGGGAAATTGAAGTATTTGCTTAGTATGTATTTATAACTGAAGATTTTTATTTCCCGTATTGGAATCTTATCGTTGCCTCATTGTTTATAGGCTTGCTTAAATTCACATCTGGACTTCAATTTAAAATGTATCAATTTAAAATGATTTGCCATTCCACTGGTGAGAATTTTGTTTACAAGGCGTTACCTGGTGGGTTGTCTGAGAACTGTTCTCTGATGTTTATAATGAGTGCTTTGCGTCAGTTACCATTTGGGGAGTCCCACTGTGTATCCAGTGAGGATGATGAAGCCATTCCTGTGTTTCACTGGCTGTTGGTAAGGTCTGCTGTCCTGGGTGTGCATCAAATGCAGTTTAAAGAGCGAAGTAACGCAACTGCGTCCTACTTTGTTCAGAGGGATAGAACAAAGGTGCCTTTGGAAGAAAATAGTGATTGTTTTAAGGTACGGTTGTATGGAATAATTTTGTAAACAGGAGGGTGTTTCAAGCAGGAAAACACTGAGAGTGCTTTGAAAAACAGCACGTCGTCATCGTCGTCGTTGTTCCGTGAGAGCCTGTTACAAGTGGTTAAGGATACTCTTTCAAGGTGATTTGAACAATAGAATAGCGGGAATATTATGTGCATAGTTTGACTTAAACACCGTAGGACTCAGATTGTTTTCTGTAGATGCTTCTATCCTGGAATAAGAAAGCTAATAATGATGAGCAAAATTATGTACGCTAGGTTTGCACTTAGGAACAGCTGTATTAGTCAGATTGACAGTCCAGTTAGTTTAGGATCCTGTCTTATGCACTGGCTGATAGAGCTGTAGTAGAAGGTACAGGAGATCTTGTATAGGGGACAGTTACAGAACAAAGTTTTGTAGAAGTGTTGTGTTTCTTTTTTTTCTGTTGGTAGTGGGCCTGTGATTTGAAGCATGAGCGTTTAAATCTCCTGATTTTTGTATTGTCTCTGTGGTAAGTGTATAAATATTCCTTGAGCTGCAGATCTGTTTCCAGGAGTTAGCTTTGAGACTTCACACCTTCCTTCCTCCAGTTAAACTGTAATTTGCATCCCGTCTTTAACTGCATACAGATAAATTACTTTGTTAACAAATGCAGATTGTCAGGTTTACTGGAGAGGGATTGGAATGGCCTACAGAAAAGAAGAGGTTGCTATATGTAGAAAGCAAGGTGGGTCTGTCCTAATGTGGCATTCATTGTGAAAATGTCATTTTCACAGAAAACAAAAGAAACCAAAAGTGTGAAGATAAGCTCAGTTGTTCATAATGTTTGCCTGGTGTGGAGAAATGCAAGCTAGTGTTTATTTGCTCCCATACAGCTATTACACATCATGTGTATTGTGGTGGTGATGGGGAAATAAAGATGGAAGATATTTATATGGTTCTTTTAGCCATTCATGTATCATAATTGCTTTTTTTGCTTGACTCTGTGGTACTGCACCCAAAACGCTGAAAATTTTTTGCTGTGCTGTTTAGATAATGGTATAGTGGCCTTAGACTTGATAGAATATGACGGTTTCATGAAGGCAACAGCTTTTTACAGCACCTGTTGTCTTCATCTGGATGACTTAAAGATTTAATTCTGGGCTCGTATCCAGCTATAATGGTGTCAAGACAGTAAGAACTTTGTATGTGACTGAGCATTCCAGGCTGCAAGACTTTTTGCTCTTTTCGTTCTATATCTCATATATGCGTCTTCCATAATGTTATATAAATTATCTAGTTATTTTGGTATGTAGAAAATGAGAATGAAGTGGTTCTAGCACGCTTGGGAAGTTGTGTGTCTGGAGTGCTGATTTTTTCACCGAGGTCTCTGAGCTGCTTAGAGAGAAACTTGTGGTAAACAGTTGAAGAGAAACAAGTGAAGATGGCTTCACTCATTTGAATCTCTGGTTTTCTCAAGCTGCAGCAACAGTGCAGTTGCTGTGAGTTAAGAGTTTTGAATTGCAGTAGTGACTCTGTGATGTTGCCTGGAGGTGGGTTCTGAAGAGAAGCAAAGACTCTAGATATGTGTTCCACGCTTGGAAAATTCGCTTTGAATGGTAGACTAATTGCCTTTTCCATTATAATAGCAGTAAACGCCAGGGTTTTGGGCAAACTGTTTGAGCTGTTTCCACTTGTTGGACAAAACTTCTTTACTTGCTGCTGGTGGATTTGTATTACTGTATTTTCTTGTGGATAGTAACACAGCTGTTCTGAAGTAACACATGCATATTTTCAAAATGGAAATTCTTCCATAATACCAAAAGTATGAGGTATTTATTTCTCTACTGATAAGCTGACTATATTTTTAAAAAAATACACAAGAAAAAGGAGGAGGAATTAAAAAAAAAAAAGACCAAAACCCCATAGTTGACAAAATAAGCAGACATAGTCTCTCTGTGGAAACTAGTTTAGGGTGAAATTGTAGGAAGAGAAGAATTATTTTTCACAACTTCAGTCAGGTCGTATGCTATGTGATCACACATTTAATTCAGTTAGCTGTATAGATGAGTAATTGCATTTTTCCAAATTTGGATACACCTACCCATCTGCCTAGATAAAAGTAAGTGGGTGCGGCACTACTAGCATAGTACTACTGTGTGTATGGATGTTGCTTGTAAGAAAAATAGAAGATTTCGTTTCTTACTGGTACTGTAGACCCATCTCATTCTCTAGCTGTAGCTAGTCTGTGGTAGTGAGGCTCTGCAAAGTATGGATCATTTATGTGCAAAACCAAAACAAGCATAGAGAAAATGGTAAAATACATATTCAGCTAGTAAATGCCTACTTCATGGAGAAGACATGGTTTCATACGCTGATACAAGAATAACTCCAAATCCAGTAATTCTGCTGCTTTTGGACTTAAAGGAGTAGGAGAGATTTTCAGCCATTTTTTCCCCTTGTTTGGTGAAAATAGATTTTTTACATGAAGCTCTCTAATCTTGTTTAGTAGAACTGTATTTTGCAGAATTTAAAATGTGAAACTGTAGGTTTTCACTGTTTGGAATAGCTAATTTTTCCAGTGCATATTGAGGCTCCCACTCTAGTACATATTCTAAATTTATTAAGATTTGTTTTGTTACTTGGCAGTGGACTTTGTCTTTTGCCCAATCATGTTGATGTGTCTTTCCTTTTCCTCATTGCGCTGCTTCTTTCCTTGTTGTGGGAAGGGACTTCATTTGAAAAAATTGTCTGTGTTTAGAACATGGCATTTGAATTGACTTGACTTTTTGCTGGTTGATTTCTTTGTAGGCAGAGTTCTCATCTGAGAACATAGGGTTATAAAGCAGATTTAAGAAACAAATAAAATTCATGTTCAGAATTTTTCAGTATTCCTATGCTGTGTGTATTGGAGAGCCTTTTAAAGATTTAGGGTTTGAATCAGTAAGGCAAGTTATGTAGTCTTCATGCACAAAGCAGCTGAGGAGGTGGTTGGTTGCAGAGCTGCTTAGAATATAACCTTGAACGAGGGGCTAGAGGAAACAAAATTAATTAATAAGGTATCAAGTGAGAGAGCACTATTACTGTTAGGGCTTAAAGAAATGAATTAATACGTTTGCCTGCTAGTGCAACATGGAAAAGCTGTACTATGAGCTAGAATGTTTTGTCAGGGTGGTTTATGGTACTGAGCGATTATAAATGTCTTGGAAGATCTGCGGTGAAGCCAATTGATTAAATTTAGGACTCCCTTTTCAAATAGACTATGACCTTACCATGCAGGGGGAGATGGCAGTGCTTAGTCAGTAGTGCAGCATGCACTGCTAGTTAATGAAAGAGCTGGGCTACAGCAGGTGTTTTAACCCCCTTCGGTCTGTTCAGTTTCTTGTTTTTTCGCTCTTATTCTCATGAATCCCTTTGTGTTATGTCTTGTCAAAAAGTTACTGACAAAATTAGTTCCCTTGTTCAACTCTGTAGACCCTGATACATTCCGAGTATAATATTGCTTGCACTTGGGTAACAGACGTAGCTGGGTACTAGCATGTTGGATTTAGCTTGCTCTTAAAGAGGTTAAGAAGAAAAGAGGTTTTCAAGTTTACAAGTGTACAAAGATAACACATGACTGTTCTGATTTGTCAATAAAATGTAATGCTTTTTTGTATTAAAATAAAGGGGGATGGAATGGGAAAGAAAGAAAAGTAGCATGGTGAGAAAAAACATGTGAGCTGAGTGAGACCTGTTTCCTGCAAATCTGACATGTGTAACTGTTATTTTTCTTTCTTCTGTGCTTTCAAATATCAACATAGTAAAATATAGCACTTTAAGTTTTAAGTTACTACTTGGAATTCTTTCGTTCTATGCTTGAGATTGTAAGTGATATTACATGAATAGACTTTTTTTGTGAAATTCATTAATAAATCTACTGTTTGATAATTGGTAAGTTAACCAGTGAAGTGCAATAGAATGTTGCCTTTCGAGGAGGAAGAACATTGTAACAGTTTTGAAACTTGTAACTAATAACACTTTGGTATCTTAAGTAGGTTTTTATACAGTGAATAAATACATGGTATTCGTTAAGCAGAGAAGAAACAAATGCTGATTTGTTTTATGAAAGCTAGGGTGCGAGGCAAAAAATATTAAAAAGAAAAAACTCTGATACCTAAACCAACATTTTAAAAAATTATTATTTCTTAGAGGGGGGTAAAATAAAACATTCTTTTTGTTTTTCTGAAAAATGGAGGAAAGCAGTGCTGAGTTTTGGTTTCGTGGTGACTTCCTTACTAGTGCTTTCTTCCTCTATCAGTTTCTTTAAATCTGCCTCTTCTAATACATGTTTTGTAGATAATGTCTTGAACTATTTTTTCTGATTTTATTTTATAGCTGCACATAATATTATGTAATCACTTCAATTTCCCTTTGCAGCTAATTTAGTTGTGCTCCTAGTCTCCTTTGTTGCTGTCTCTGGGGAAGAAAAAAAGCAGCTTTATGTAAAGAACTTCTTAGTTCTAATGCAGGCTAGTCCTACTGATACTTACAGGTTTTGGGCAAATCAGTTTTCTTCCCCTCCATATATAAAAACATATTGAAATATGTATATGGTTCAGAAGTGATTTTGTGAATGTCATGAAATCTGGCAGTTATCCTCTCTGTAGAGATATAGACCTGTGTGAAGTGTATTCAAGATGTTTGCAGAAGACTATTAATGACTAAGCGTGGCAAAGGTACTTGTAAATGAGGCAGAACTTATGGGTGCAAATAGGAAGAAGCATCGGAAGAAACTTACCTGAAACAGGGGCTTCTTAGTAGTCTCTCCCCATGTGTGTTACCAGCAGATGCTGGTGCTTTTGGTTTGGGAGGTTTGGATGTGGCCCTTAGGTTTAGTACGCTTTCTGATCTCTCTAGGAATGGGGAAAAAAAGTTTGGATTGTTTTGTTGGATTTGTTTGTCATTTGCAACACAGTTCTGTGCAGTAGTAGCCACTGTTCTTTTGTTCCTGTTTATTGTGCTAAAAATAAATTCCCAATTAAAGATTAAATAGTTAGTGGCAAATGAATGTCAGATAAGGCATTTTATGTATGTGTGTACACATGCACACACACGCATTTAATAGAAATCTGTTGGAAGATTTAGAGAGTATTGTATATTTCAGATATCTCTCCTGGTGTTTTTTCCAGGTCCCAGTAAAATGTTTGTGTCCTGTTAAATGGCAGACACTGGCTATTGTGTGAGCCCATTTCTGTGCTGCTGTGACTTCATCTTTTATGTCAAGTGAGCGTTAGCTCTGAACAGAGCGAATTGGCTGGTTTTATTATGTATAAGGCAATATTTCTCCATTCTCCGAGTTCTGTATACACTTCTGAGGGAAAGCTTGTAAATGTCCATAGTTTTGGTTTTGTGCCACTTCTGTAGATGGAAACTTGTACATAAGTTTTGTCTAGTCTGGAACGTTCTCTTAGGACTTTTGAACTAATGCTGATGAAAGAAAGTGATAGTTGAATATTTGAAAAGATCATTAAGCTTATGAAAACACCAGATTTTATCATTGTAGCTGGGATAACTAGCACTTTGACAAAGCTGCCTTTTACTTAAGGTTCATCATTTGTCTGTTTAGTTGAAAGTGTTAATGTTTTTGCTGTAACTCTCTTAGGTCTAGCCCAGTGGACAAGGTACAGCAAGGGATTCTTGCAAAAGTCTTTGGGATGCCAAAGAAGTTCTAGTTTATTATTAACTAGACATGCACTATGTAATGCAACATAATTTTTTTTCTGATATAAAATTAAATAATGAAAAACTTTTGGAAAAATTAAACCACTGCAGAGATTATACTTGGTCAACATAACTTGGTTTCATAACTAGGCTACTGTCATTTTGATCTCCTGTTAAGGGCTGTAGTATGTACTGGAACTGAAACTTAAATATTTGTGTGCATGTGTATTTGCTGTCTCCCACATGGATGCAATTCTAACATGAGAAAGTTATGCTATTGTCATTTGGGATGTGAAACCTGGGGTGGAGAATGGTAGTTTTTTGCTGAGCTTGCATAAATCCATGTTCACATCCCAGACTTTCTTGACTAAAGTTGGTAAAATACGTACATCAAACTGCTGTCAATGCTTGGCTTCCTTACATGTTTGTTTTTCAAGAAGGTATAAAGATTTAGGTTATTTTTGCTCCAGCTTTTCAAAACTGCCTCTTTCCCCACCAAGTTATGGTAGCTGATCAGATGAGCATTTGTAGTCACTAATTTGAACAGATTTTCTCATTTCATCCTTAGTAGTGATTTAAATGAACCTGTTCTGTTTTGAACCAAAGTGGAACAGAAACAGACTTACGATCAGGCATGGTGTCTCAGCAACTGTAGTGTTTTAAGCTGCTACTGCTCTTTTCTAGTGCATGTGGAATAACGTCCATATTTCTTTTTGTGACATAGATTACTTTATATTAGGCACCTTTCAAAAAAAAAAAAACCCCACAGAAATTGTACTTATGAAAGAAATATAATTGATTTTGAGACCTTCAGGGCATGTTTTAAGTTTTATAATACAGGTAAGGCAGGTTGCAGTGAGGTCCTTGGGATGGAGGCTGTATTCTGCAGGTAACTGGAGCGAGTGTCAGTTTAAAATAGCTGATCTAGGAACAAGACATGCAAGCGAATGTTTTCCATACAGGTCAGTGATATCCTCGCAAATGATGCGTCATTTGTAGAAGTCAGTTTAGGACTAATGGGGCTCGTTAGCTTGTGCTTGATGCTGGAGAAATATAATTATACTGATTCTACAGCCGGTGCAGATCTGTAGCAGTATACCTCTGCTTGAGATAATAATTCCTCTCAGAAAGTGAGATAACTGTGAGGAGAGCTCTGGCCTAGAATTTGAAGTATTGTCTGGATAGTCTCAGCCCTCTTTTTTATTCTTATTACCCCATCATAACTCTATATTATGGAACTTTGTACTTTTTTACTTTTACTCCAGTTTGGCCAAGCCTCTGAAAATTTTCTATGGGATTTAGTTTCCATTACTTAGATTACTTTCCAAAGTGAGAAAAATAATTTCAGCAACATGTTTCATAATGGAGCAGAAGCAAGTTTTCAAGGGAATTTTTCTGACCAATATTATGTTTTTATTTGGTTTTTAATAGACATTAATATCTCTTTACCAAAGTGAACCAAAACCTTAGATTGTGGTTGAAAATTCAGAGGACAGAATTGTGCAGCTTTTTTTAATTAAAGTGTAAAAAACATTATTATTATTATTATTATTATTATTATTACTACTACTACTACTACTATTATTATTATCTGTCTTTGTTTTTCTGCCATGCCAGAAAATTCTATAAAACCTGTTTCCTGGCATAGACTTGAATTGTGTTAGTTTCCAAGGCTTGTCCTCATGTGGGGTTTGAGTGTGGGGATTTTTTTTGCTTTGAAGGGTCTCTAGCCATTTGGATCAATTTCAGTTTTACCTATAGAATTTTGAAGCTTGTGCTATAGTGTACAGTGTGTGTACCTACACATTATTTTGAAACACTCCTATGTAATCTTGACTTATTTCAATGAATTTTTATGTTGCTTTAGAAAGAAGACATTTTATAATGCAGGAAAACAGCGTAAATTTGGAAATCGGTCAATATTGCACACAAATTAGAAACATTATTGTACTATATTAAATATTTGTTCAGTTGAAGCATTGAAATGTAATTTCGTTTGTTGATAATTAAAACTGAATTAATTTAATTGTTACTAAAGTTAAATTTGACATAGGGGTGGATAGTGCTGACCATAATGATTCTAGTTGGCTTTTTTTTTTCTTTTTTTCTTTAAAGTTTTGGCAGCCTCCATGTACTGGTGCTATCTTTTGAACTCTGACGTTCTTGTATCTTCAAGAAGTCTTATTTTTGCTATTGCTTGATACATTTTCTTTGTTGAGCTGATGAATACATTTTTTAAACCTGATTACACTTTTTCTTCCCCTTCAAGTGATATACTCAAGAAACAGATTTCCATCAAACTTTAATCAAGAGAATACTTGTAAATCTGGTGAATACCCTTGCTATTCTTAGTATGGTAAAATGGTTTAAAATTACCACATTTAATTTCATTTATTTCATAATGTTTCTGTGTGGTAGCAGTGGATTAGGCTACTTTACTTGTTTTCATGCCCTTTACCTCAATTTTTTCCCTTTTGTTTTTTAATGAAGAACTGAATCAAAACTACTAGGCAAATTAGGATAACCCTTAGAAAAATTGAATGAAAAATAATTCATATTAAATGGTATTTTTGCACAGTAGAAGTTTGCTTTTCTAACTGTTAAGATTTCGCCCCCACGCCTCATTCTAGGTTGTTTTCCTGCTATTAATTTGATAGATGGCTTAAGTTTGGGTTTTTTTCCTTCCTACTAGTCTCTTTATTCTGATGCAGGCATAGCATAGGTCTACTTGTGGATTGTGTTTGCTTATCAGTAGATATAAGTAGTATTGAGTACTTTTGGGTTTTTTGGGAAAAAGTATACAGTTACATTTTGAAAAAGGAAAGCTAAGGTTTATTGCTGTCTTTCAGTTGGTTACATTGCAGCCTTTAGTATTCAATATTTTTTTTTAACTAATGACAATTGCGAAAGTGAAACTTAAGAAGTTGCTGATTACTGCTTCAGTGTTGTGTTCAGATTTTTCTTGTCATGTTGTAACATTAAGTTCATTTTATTGAATTCTGGTTATGTAGCCAGCTGAATTTTTCTCAAATACTGCATATACTAAAGGTGTTTGCACAAGTTGCATAGGATCAGGTTTTCTTTAAAGGAGAAAAATATCTCTGATAAGTAGTGAGGAAAAAGGAACATGTCTGTCTCACAGGTATACTTGTATTTTGCAGTTCTTTAATGGGAGAAACTACATCTAAGAAAGCTTTAACATTTTCTAACAACCTGTTTAGGTGTAGAATCCTGATTTATTCACTCTGTAGATTTTTTTTTTTTTTTAATGTACGATTTTTCCTATTTCATAGACTTTTGTTTTTTCTATAAGCATGGTGATAATGGTTGGTTTAAAAAAAAGTATTTGTCAAAAAAGCAGATACACTCAGAAAGCAGCTAAACTAAATTTTAACTGGGTAAATCTTTACTTTTTTGAAACAGGAGATCAGCAAAATCTCGAAGCAGAAGTCCATATTCATCAAGGCACTCGAGGTCTCGTAGCAGACACAGGTTGTCTAGATCCAGAAGTCGTCATTCAAGTATTTCTCCTAGTACATTGACTCTGAAGAGTAGCCTGGCTGCTGAGCTGAACAAAAACAAAAAAGCAAGAGCTGCTGAGGCAGCCAAAGCCAGTGCAAAAGCTTCCAATACTTCAACACCAACTAAGGGGAACACTGACACTGCTGTAAGTGTGCCTCAAGTGAACAATGTAAAGGACCTGAAGAAAATAAAAACTGAGCATACACCTTCTCCAACAAGCAGTGCAAATTTGAAAAATGACAAGGCAAAAGCAAAGGTCTCACTTCCTGAAACAAAAGGGGAAAATAATCTAATTGCAGACAAAATTACTAAACAGAAACCTACAGCAGCAAAAGAGAATAAATTAACTGTTGTAAAACAGCCACCAGTCACTGTAAAAGAGAAAAGCAAACCGAGTACACCAAGTGTAGTAACCAAGGAGAAGGACCGAATTGTTGCACTACCAACCTCCACACTGCCACCCTTGCCTTTGCCTCCCACGCTGCCTGAAGATAAAGAAACTGATAGGTTAGTTGTGACATGGATTTGATTTTGGGGGTTGTCTGTTCCTTTTTATTATTGTTGTTGTTGTTGTTTTATTGATTTTTTTTAATTGTTATTATTATCGTTTCCTTTGGAAAACAAATATAATCTTATTTGCTAGATCAGGCTGATGCATTAGGTAGTTTGTTCTTGCTCTTCAGTTGTTTAACATGGCGATTATTAACGAACTGAAGGAATTTGATCTTAAAATAAAAATAATTTTTAAAAAGATAAGAATTTAGTCTAGGAGGAATCTTTCAATAAAAGGTACACTAAAGAGGTGATTTAAAATTGCTGGTATGTAATAGCTTTGGGACTAATGCAAGGATGCATTCAAGGATTCCAGATTTCAAGTTTGGTATGAACATGTACATACTTCTGGGGAAAAGTCAGTAGCAATATATGAAAATTCTTAAATTAGCTGGGATTTGAGGTAAAGATTCTCCTCCTTTTGGAAGGCAATTGTTTTTATAGCTGTGCGTTATTTTAGTATAATTTATCTCAGAGATCAGTATTATTTTGAGTATGTATAATGGAAGTGAGGTTCATGTCTTGTTATTTGTGTTAACTTTTGAAGCATAAAAATTGGTCTGTAGTGAAGAAATTCATGTCTGTATTCCAAGTCTCGTCTGAGTTTAGACTACATTAAGTCTCTTGATAGCCGTAACAGAGAGTATGTGCTGTTATTTGTATTGGAGAATCATGCTGTTGAGCGGTAATTTACTAGCTTCCTTTTGGTCTTGGTGATGAAGCTGAGTTACTTTTGTTTTTACTCATGGTGTTACATGCCTCTCACATATATATGAGAAATCAACTTCTCACAAGTAAAACAAAGTTTCTTAGCGTTGAAATAATAACTAATTCAAGTGTAATATATCTTTGTAAAAAATCAAACTGTAAAAGAAAAATTGAACACCTTATGAAGTATTTTTATTTATATTCCATATCTGTGAAACTAGCCAGTCTTCTCTCGTTCTTTGAGAAGTGCATAGGACTTTGATTAGTAAAAGTAGTTATAATTAGAGGTGTAAATGTTTCTGGTTTGTTTGCTAGTAATTTAATGCTGTGTTAAACATTGGGATGCACAGGAGGCCTTAGCAAATAAATACAATCTAATAAGGTATTAGACAGGTGATTTTGGTTTTTAGTGGTAAAAGAGAAATCTTGCTTCTTGCCCTTCAGCACTCTAGCAAATATCATTCCAGTTGTTCAGAATCACATCTGTGTGGTGAATGTACGGTTGCATTTAAATTTATGACAAAGCTATCTTCTCTAGGTAAACAGGATTTCTGACACTGTTATTTGAGAGCAAGATTTATTGTTTTAACTAAAAACCAAGCTGCCTAGTTTAACTAAATATATGGCTGGCTTTGCAGTGTTA
This sequence comes from Calonectris borealis, assembly GCF_964195595.1. NCBI lineage: Eukaryota > Metazoa > Chordata > Aves > Procellariiformes > Procellariidae > Calonectris > Calonectris borealis. The sequence continues at coordinate 114,400,857 of NC_134313.1, read as the reverse complement.
ATTGCGATAATATGAAATGAGATTTCATCTTGAAGCTGGCTAATAGTTTCTCATTATTAGTATTTGTTAATGTAATAGCTGTTTTAAGTATAGTTAAACTGCACAGAGGAGTTAAACTACAATTAAACGGCTCTATCAGCACTCGGCTCATTCTCCTTTCAAAAAAAACACAGCCTAATGCTTGCAAACAACTGCATTAGAAAGATTGACAAGTAATAGAATGTCATTTATGCTTTGTCGATAGCATGTTACAAACTTCAGATCAGAATGTTTGTGCTTACGAGTCATGATAAAGCTTAAGTCATGAAAGAAAAATTATCAATGTTTTTTAAGGGGGGAGGAGGGCAAAGATATTTACCTTGGGCTCAGAGTTACTGTGCAGAAATTGTGCCAACAAAGAAAGCTTGATGCTATGCAGAACTGGCTAGTTCCTAATGCTGTGTCAGTTGTGAAGTTCAGTAAGAATCTGATAAACCCACAAATAAACTACGTAAAGGAATAGCAGTATTGCAAAACCACTGTGTAGGTTAGCTGAGAGGGAAAACTGTTCTGGGTGGTCAGTGACATGTGATTTAACAGACGTGAAAAAAAAGGCCACTCTTGGCTGCCTTTTTTCATGTATTATGCCTGTTTTCATGTATCACTTTTAAAATCAGAACATCTCATACATTGTACTTTCACTAATATTGAAAGTTTGGGGGCAAAATTGCGAGAGAATTACAAATGTATGAACTTCAAAATTGAGAATTTTTCTTTACCATGATAATTACATGTGCTGTCCAAAGGTGGTTTATTCTTAATAGCATGGTAACCATTATGTTTGTGATGAGGGCAATATATGCTTCCTTGAAGTGCCTCTTTAAATTCAGGCAGTGGCAGCTTGAGAAGAGGTAGAAGACATTCAAGTGTTCTGTTTTCATGGGGAAGCATAGGCATACGCAAAACACTGGAATGCTTTATTTAATTATGTAAAGATTGCTAATTGCAATTAATGTAAGAAAGAAAATATGCATTCTCCGTGATGGAAGATAGCAAGATCTTTCCATTTAAAGAAGTTCCTGCTTTATCTATGAAACTAAGTAGGTAAGAAGTTGCAGAAAAACCTCCTGAAAAGGTTCCCAGAGAAGGATGCTGACAGTAGAATAATGCGATTTGGCAAATGCAACGATCTTGGAAAAAGGCCCCTCAAAGCATGACAGAAAGTTTTCTTGATGCAATGACAAAGTTTGAAATTTAAAGAGGGAATACTATATGAGAGTCCTGTGGAGGAGAAACAGTTATGTAATTACATAAAGCTTAGAGACGGTCGTGGCTTTTAAAATTGCTGGATATGCAGTAGCTGCACAAATCTAGCTGAAATCAAGGAAGTTCTGGTAAAATGGAACCATGTGTTTAAAAAAAAAAATCCTGGACATTAGGAGAAATTTCTTTACTGAAAGAGTGGTCAGGCCTTGGAACAGGCTGCCCAGGGAAGTGGCTGAGTCACCATCCCTGGAAGTATTTAGAAGATGTGTAGATGAGGCGCTTAGGGACATGGTGTAGTGGGTATGGTGTGTTGGGTTGATGGTTGGACTCAATGATCTTAGAGGTCTTTTCCAACCTTAATGATTCTATGATTCTATGATTCTATCTCTAGAATTATTGTGTATAGTAATTGTTAAAGGAATACATTGCTGTACGTGTTTTGGGGGGATTTTTCTCAAGACAGAGATTGACTGTCAGTATCTGTTACTTAATTATGGCTGATGATTAAAAAATGGTCAGATACCAGTAACCCATGGCAAAAAAACCTTCAGTCATTTTTTTCATCTGATTTTTTTTTTCCACTTGATTTGCATCCTGGTCACTAGAAACATGTTGAATCTGGAGTGTTTCAGCAAATGTATGAGATTGGAATTGGTAAATGAGGTGATGTGGACTGCCTGGTAATGCCCTGCAGTGTTACTGTAACCACGAAGCTTGTTATCTCTGGAGAGCAACGTTATAGTGAACTGGATTAGGGTAATCTTCTCTTTTATATGAGAAGTCAGTCAGACTATAGATTTCACCACTACATTTCTGATGTCTGGCAGCACCTGAGCTCTAAATATTCCTAATAGTCTAGGCCATAAGCTTGAGAAGAAGCTTGTGTGGCAGAGGAATTCTGGCCTGGTAAGGCTTGCTGTGTCATCTAACCTCAGCTTTCACCAGAAAGATCTGATTTAATTGTTTCTGTAGAATTTCGTTAGTTAGCTGTGCATCTTCCAAGAGACCCGTTTGTGAGCCATTTGTAAAGCATAGATCAAAGTCCTGCAAATTCTGAGAGCAGAGATTTCAAATGTTGATGCATTGACAGCCTAGAATGTATTTTAAAAAAATAATTCCAGTAGGTTTTCCTGTATGTTAATATCATTCTACTGTGTTCAACTTATTAGCAAAATTGTGTCTTTTTTAATAGCTTGCGAGAGAATCTTTCAGTGAAGTCAGTTAAAGAAGCAGAGAAGAAACTTCGCCATCTGCTTGCAGACTTGCCACTTCCACCTGAATTGCCTGGAGGAGCTGACTTATCTAAAAGTCCTGAAGAAAAGAAACCAGCAGTTCAATTACACAGCAAGAGAAGACCAAAGTATGTTTATTAGACTTCTTTTTAAAGCGCGTCAAGCAAGTAGAAGTGATAATAGTTTCTTTAAAATACATTCTTTTTAAAATGTTTCTGCTTTTTATGACCTTTTTAATATTAATGAGGCTTGAATCAAACTGCATGGTTTATTGCCACTTAATGGCAGTAAGTCAGTTATCCAATAATGTCTCATAAATATTCAGTGTTGAGGTTTTTTTCAGGATTAAGACAATCCTTAGGTATATTAGCTGCATTCTTAGAAATGCTTGTTGTTTTCTAGAATATGTGGACCACGACATGGTGAAACGAAAGAAAAAGAAATAGACTGGGGAAAGCGCTGTGTGGATAAATTTGATATCATTGGTATTATTGGTGAAGGCACTTATGGACAAGTTTACAAAGCCAGAGATAAAGACACAGGTAAGTTCAGAAAAGTAAACGTAATCTTACAATTCTAAAGTGAACAGGATATTTTGGTTTTGTTTTTATATTGAGTAGAATTTGTGGTATTCTGCCCTCTAATGTCTGTGATAGTCACTAGCTGATAGTAGGAGGAGAATCTGCCTCTGTTCAACACAGCCTTGAAATGTTGCATATTGGGTATTTTTCTTGCAGTATAACTGACTTTACAACAGGGACATAATTTTTAAATTTCATGTTAAACTATTGCTCAAATGAGCAAGCAGACACCACTATGGTACTTGAGAATGTTGTCACTACTTCTGAATAGATAATGCATTGAAATTGATTCTTCATATGTGCTGTATGTTGCTTGATCGTTTTATGTTCAGTTAGTAGTTCTTTCTGTGACTGCTTGCCCTTCTGGCTTATTTGTGCATGCTTTGAATGCTGGGTAATTTTCTACTTCAGCAGTAACCGAATCACATAGGATCACACACCAGCCTCAGTTTCTTCTTTCTGATCTCGAGAAGAATGAGCAGTGTAATTATAATTCCTTCATTTTTCACCTGTGCTTGTCTCAGTTTGCAAACTTTAGTTCTCAAGTTGAATTGTCACAGATTTTATTTGTTACCTCCTACTTTGGGAACCGTTGCAAGTCATTGTTAGGAGCGTCTTCCTACTCTCCTGCGATTCGATTCTTCGCACTTGTAACTTTTTAATCCTATTGCAACCAGATTGCCTCTTTGGCAAGCTCCAGGTTATTCGTGTGTGGCAGTCATTTCTTAACCGCCAGTAGAAGTTGTTGCTCTTTGTATTGAGCGGGTCCATACAGTTACAGCAAACTTTCCATTAGCTTTGGATTCAAATCCTGTGCGAAGAGTGGTGTTACGGCCTTTGAGATACCTTATAACAAGCTGTGCAATGGGCTTTCAAAGCAAGTGGACATTGTGTCATACTGGAATGTGATCTCCTGTATTTGTATTATATATACTGCTGTAGGATAAGTCCTTTTTAGAGCTATGAAAGATATCTGTGCTGTCAATAAACTTCCCAGACACAGCAATAAACTTCCAAGAACAAAATGATTGAGCTAACATAGTCTTTAGATATCCTCCATCATGAGTAGATTGTGCTCCTGCCATTTTGCAGAATCTAGCTTCATCCAGCCCAGCCTGCAGTAAAATAATAAGGAAAATTTCTCCTCACTGTAAACATGGCGGTGACACTTTTGTTTGTAGAAAGTATACTGATGAATTTGAGAACTCTTTAGTTGTCTGCCTCATATCTTGAACTGTGTAGTATTTCTGGCTAGATATATGCGTTGTGACCTGTGGTGATGTAGTAATAAGAAATCCAGAGCAGACATAGGCCTCTGTCTCTAAAATTGCTGTTGGTAATCACTCTTATATGGAGGTTTATTGATAGACCTGGTGTGGAGTATCAGGACACAGGTGAGTGAGGTATGCAGGAGGAAGAACACAGGACTTACAGTGAGTGGCTGAAAATTCTCATTTATAGTTTTGCTTCTCCATGTGATTGTTTCCCAACAATGGTTAATTCTATTTCCATTCAGCATAGTGTTTGATGCAAGCATCAAAATGTTAACTGTGTAATCCATTCAGAAATAGTAACAAATGGGTTTAAAAACAAATGAGCAAACTCAATAATAAATCCCATAGTTTGATTGCTGATCTTAATGTTTTTTATTTAAATTTTCTTTTAGGGGAAATGGTGGCACTAAAGAAAGTACGTCTGGATAATGAAAAGGAAGGGTTTCCAATCACAGCTATTCGGGAGATTAAGATTCTTCGGCAGCTTAATCACCAAAGCATTATCAACATGAAGGAAATAGTGACAGATAAGGAAGATGCTTTGGACTTCAAGAAGGACAAAGGTATGTACGCTAACAGAGGGGTAGCTCTTTCTGGTCCTGATTTTAATATGGTAGTCTGCTACACTGGACTTGAAGTTAAGCTTCACTAAAAAATATGTTTCCAAATCATATGCTTGACAAGGGGTTTTAATTTTGATTTAATTACTAATAGAAGTCCTTTATTTAACTCAGCTATACCTTTTGCTCATAGAAACATTTTTGCGAATATTTTGTGGGATAAAAAAAAATTATCACTTGATTCCAGATTTGCTGGAGAGGAACAGATGTTTGACTCCTTGACACTCACAGATTAGGGAGGCCGGCAACAATAGGAAGCTCTTAATTGTGAGCTTTTTTAGCCTTTTATTTTCCTTGTAGTATTTTATCTTATCATTTATAGTATTGTAGGCTCAATGCTGAAGAAATGTTTGTCATTGTAGGCCTTGGTTTTATTTGTATTGTGCTTCAATTATTTTTTCATAATTTGGCATGTGTGTCTTGAAGGCTAGAAGAAGGATAAATGAAAAAAGTGAAAAGCAAGATTTGTTTGGTGGTAGTGGTGTTTTTGCCCAAATAGAAGGCATGCAGACTTTTACTCTTTCGGTTCCTTCAGTGTTAAGCCTGGCTTGTTTGAGTTACTGCAACCTCCTTCGCCTAGAGAATCAAGCAAAGAGAGTGGAAATCATGCAGCGTTGTTGCTTGGTACTTTTGGTATTGGAGTGGTCATTTTGTCTTTGGAGGCCATTTCCTTTTAGGTCCAAGTTTTATAAACCTATTGTTTTGGGGTATTTTAGTGCCCTGTGGGCAATTTGATACATGGTTTGGCTGAGGAGGGTTTTAGGAATGTGGTACCTGTGCTTCTTCCCTGCTCTTCCTCCCTGAGTTTCTATACAGCATGCCCAGCACCAGTGCGGGTCGAAAACACCGTATGTACTGCCTAGCCAGCAGAAACACCAGGTGACGTTGTGATGAATCAGAAGATGGCTGTCAAAATTAAGCAGGAATTAGTTTGGGTTCTTTTCCTAGCATCCTTAGAAAGTGTACTACCTTGAAGGTATACAGCACTGACAGGCTTTTTAATTGTGTTTAGAAGTAGGAAGCATCTAGCAAAAGAGTTTCTCTAGGTATGTGCAGGTGCAGTGGTCAGCACCCACTCTGAACCCTGACAGTCTGCAACAGCCAGTTTAGGCTTTTCATGTGAATCTTGTAGTGAGTTTTAATTAGGTCTAACCCACTTGGCTAATGAGACCACACTGAGCCTTGACTTAATACTTAGTGACTCATTAATTAATTTTCTCCCTTTCTGTTTGGTGCCGTATCTAGGATTGAACTGTAAATTTTTTTGGTGTACTTCAAACTGTGTGTCTCATTAATTTCAAATGTTTTTTTTTTGTCCAGGTCTGTATTTGTGCTTTTGATATTGCTTTCAATTTAATTTCTCATTCTTATTTAACAGCTTATTAAAACAATTACATTTTCAAAAAATTTGCAAGGGAAGGGGCTTCTCTGGAGATGCTAGAATAAAATTAGTTTCTGATAGTCTCTTGAAAGCATTAGCATGATAACGAGACTGTGCTATTATGATTTGTCTGTGAAAAGATGGAAGTTGGTTTTTTTTTCAGGCACTGCATTCTGTGTTTCTCTAATGAGTAGTTTATTGTGAGGTGGGGATTTATAGCTGAGACACTGTGGCCAAATTGTAGTCTACACAGGGAACGAATGCAAGCGGGAGGAATTTTGGTCATTTTCACAGTAAACCATTGCAAACACAAAAGTAGGCTGCTTGGCTTAAGAAGGAACCATTATAAAAGTGGTAGTGATGTCTTATTGAGGCAGAGCTTACAGTAGAAGCAAAGTGTTTTGCCCTCTGATGAACATGCTTATGCTTAACGTATGTTATACGCTTATTTTAGCTTTGAAATATAGCTCTCGCAAAACCCTGCTATTATCCCATTTGTAAAAGTAGGGAATGAGAACATTTCTGTTCCTGGAACACATGTTCCTCTAGTTGATATAACTAAAGTTAATTTTGCATCTAAGGACACCTATTATATCCTGACCTATTACTTATTCACTTAAGGGTTGTTGGTTTTTTTTTTGTTGGATCTCAGTAGTTTAAGATGCAGCAAATCTAGTTTTCTGACCCTTGTGTAAATATTTGGCACACGTGTACAGCACTTGTTTTAAGGATGCTTTTTAAGATACTAAAGTTGGCCTGCAAACCAGCAATGGCTTGGCTTGTACAACTTTGTCCTGATACTTTGAGCTACATGTGTTACATGCTTTTAAATGACATAATCCTGTGTCTTCCAAACTTTTCAGTATCTGACTTGCCTCAATATTTTCAACGGTGTTTTAAAGAAAGTGGAAGAAAAGTCTATCTGTGTTTTATCCTGGCCAGCTTAGGGTATAAGTTTAACAATAGGAACAGCTTTAATAGATAGGATTGGTTTTATTCTTTCTAGACCTACCATTAGAAAAAGAAATGTAACACATTGGAGCAGTGTTGTACATATGTTATAAGGGTATTTCAATCAGTGGAAATACAGCACATCAGACAGCACAATTGTTTGTATAGGTTGGGCACATACACAGCTGAGTGGGTAATACATGGGTCTGCTATACTAAAGATGTGAAGTTTTTACTTTTGCAGTCTTCATTGTGTATGAGATGTGCTTGATGATAAAGTTGGAGAACAGCATTACTGATTACTAATTGGTAATGTAACATCTTGATTCTGAGGCATGATCCTGCCAGGTGAAATGTGTATGTTTGGTGTGGCGAAAAGGAGTATCCATTTTGAATGTTTCTCGTAGGCTTTTCTCCCCTACCTATTATTCAGAGGGAGATAGGTGAACACACAAGCTTGGGGATGGGCACACATGACTCATAGTTTGTATTCTGTCTTGTGTGTATATCAGCATAACAGCTGACTTAAAAAAAAGTCTGCTGAACATACTGTTAAAACCTCCTCTGCTTCTCTCAGGACATAAAGCCTCATTTGACTTGATAGCACTGACGACGAGCTAGAGTTTCCATTCAATTTTTTCCTAAAAACCTCAGAACTCTGGTTATTTTTGTTGCAAACATTTTCTTCTAGTGAGCTAGTAGAGGAGCAATTGTGGGTGTCAGTCTTCGACAGTAGTAGAAGCAGCCTGACAGTGTTGGTGCTTATGACCAAGTCTGCTGGCAACTAAACTTTCCGTTGCTTTTCCTTTCTGTTTGCTTGATGGTAGTTCAAATTAATTGAAGATCACGTTTATGAACTTGAGTTCATGTCCTTTTGGAGCAGAGTTTGGAGCAGGAGGATTGTATTTTGCAGAAGCTCTTCATCTTCTCTTAGCGTTTTTTTTGTCTGAGAAAGTGCGTGTGATGTTCCTGTGCAACAGTAATTGAAGAAAACAAGATTTAAGACAGAAGTTGAAAACAAAGAGCTGTTTCCTAGGTATATTCAAATCTATACATCTCATAAGCTAAGTTAGTTTTGCCACTTCATCAGTTTTAACGTGAATCATTGGAAAAAAGGCCCTTCTTACTTTGGGCTTTTGTCAGCTTTGGTTTGTTTTCTCCGTGAGTTTGTAATTTGTATGACTTAGGTGTCTCTCTCTTTTTTCTTTGGGCACCTGAGATGGTCCTTCAGTTCTCAGTTGCCTCTTTATCAGTTAGAAGCTGTTTGGAAGTGCTCAACAGTCTAGCTATGAGACTGCCATGATCTCTTTTTACTAAACACGTAGCGAGTGTTTAGTAGCTTTTGTTGCTGTGAATGTAAAACCAGTAGGTGTACTGACTGACATCTCTTCCTCCTTTTGACTGGAAGAGGCATTTTTAATTGCTAATCCAAGAGAGGATGTACAACTTTGCATGGGAGACTAATAGAAAAGATCTGGTTAATATCACAGCTTGGGTTTTTTTTTTCTGTGTGTGGATTATCTGTTTGGAGTGTGTGTGTGTGTTTCTGTAATTCATTTTAAGATCTAAGTTTACTTTAGTAGATAAAATTTTGAATTGATTTGCAGTATAAATTAAAAACTTTTTAGGCATGAAGTCGGTATTTATCTCGACAGTACTGTAGTACGCGTGTCAAAAGGACACTGACTCTGTGGTACAGTGTCGTATGACTAGCAGGTTACCTTCTCACAGCTGTCAAGGAGTGAAAGCTGTCTGAAAGCTTGTGGTTTGGAAGGAGCCTGTGACAGCAATCATGTAGTCATCAGAGAGTACTTCACTACAGGGTTCCTTCTCTACTTGTATCATAGCTAGCTTTATCCAGGTTTCGTGGGAAGTTGAGTAAAACCAAACTGATCTGAATTTCAGAAACCTCTGATGAAGTACAGCTTGCCTTGCTGCTCCCGAAATAGCAGATGGAAACTTCTTACCCAAATAGTTTTGATGCTACAGCTGAGTTACCAGGAATAGTGTGACTGCTTGAGCAGTGCTTCCCGTTTGTGTGTGCTGTACTGGGCTCTGGTCTGGAATGAGTGCAGACCTAACCGTGTGGCTCTTCAACTTGATCCATGTTACGGCAAAATGAGAAAAATCCCTGATTATTAATCAAAGATTTCTGATATGTTTGGTTTACTTTTCCTCCGCTTTAAGTTTTTTATTCGGTTTCTTATTTCCCTGTAGTATGTGATGAAACAAGTATTTACTCCCAGGGCTTCTGTATGCCGTTGGTTGGATTGCCTATTTCAGAACGTGTTTCTATGTACGTGGAGTTTGGGTTGGATTTGTTTCAAGAGGAGAATGCGGTTGAACTTGCAATGGGAGAATAACACTGTCATCAAATAAAAACTTAATATTTGGTGAAAATGTAAAACAAAAAAAAGGAGAAGTTCTGGTTTTGTTAGACTAAATTTGTCTTAAACAGTACGTTTTGTGATATCTAAATGGAAAAATGAGCATAGCAGTGATGCTTTCGTTAGTCTTAAGGTGATTAATTAAGTGGCTATGCCTTTATTTGGTGTTTCGCAAATTAGAAAATAGGTTTGTGTGGTGGCTTAACCCCAGCCGACAACTAAGCACCACACAGCCTCTCGCTCACTCCCCCCCAGTGGGATGGGGGAGAGAATTGGAAGAGTAAAAGTGAGAAAACTTGTGGGTTGAGATAAAGACAGTTTAATAAGTAAAGCAAAAGCCGCGCATGCAAGCAAAGCAAAACAAGGAATTCATTCACTACTTCCCATCAGCAGGCAGGTGTTCAGCCATCTCCACGAAAGCAGGGCTCCATGACGCGTAACGGTTACTTGGGAAGACAAACACCATCACTCCAAACATTCCCTTTTCCTTCTTCTTCCCCCAGCTTTATATGCTGAGCATGACGTCATATGGTATGGAATATCCCTTTGGTCAGTTGGGGTCAGCTGTCCCAGCTGTGTCCCCTCCCAGCTTCTTGTGCACCCCCAGCCCACTCGCTGGTGGGGTGGGGTGAGAAGCAGCAAAGGCCTTGGCTCTGTGTAAGCTCTGCTCAGCAGTAACTAAAACATCCCTGTGTTATCAACACTGTTTTCAGCACAAATCCATACTAGCTACTATGAAGAAAATTAACTCTATCCCAGCCAAACCCAGCACAGTTTGTAAAACGTGAGTAGAGAGAAAAGAGGAATGTCCGTTTAAGGGACTTTAAGGAATTTAAATGTAAGGAACTTCAATGAGTGGCTGGACAATTTCTTCTTTAGTTTTCAAGCTCTGTTTGATAAAATTCTGTTTAAAACTGTCTTGGAATATCGTGTATCATGAGTACCGGAAGAGAAATGTTAAGGAAATGGAAGAGTAAATATAATCCAATTATCTTTAATCAATTAAAGAGGAAAAAAAAAAAATCTATGTATTGCATAGAAGAAGCTGAGGAGGCTTATTCGCGAAATGAAAATCTGATGGAGTCTCATTCTGAACAGTGAGTATAGAACAAAATGTTGAAAACCTGTTCAACAACTCAGCATTGTACATACCATGCAGTGAATGAGGCAGGGATCCTTTTTTTTTAAGCATTTTTGTATTTCAAGATGCTATTGTAATGCATTTATACAAAGATTGAATTCAAATTTGCACATAATAAGGCACTTCTGGTCTCCTGGTTCCTCTGATCTGTATTTAAGCAGATATTTTGAGAAACCCCAAACATCTTCCCTATGAAATTACATTTGGAAAATATTTGCTTAAAAGCTGTCATCTATGTGGGCTTTTGGATCATTCTCCCCTGCGGCTCCCTCCCTCCCCCCCACCTCCAGCCCGAAATGCTTGTATCTTACTTTGGGAACAAATGCGTAACTTGATGTCCTGCTTTGTTGGATCTGTGTGATTTGATGACAGTCCAAAAAAATCCAGAGCCTGTCTGTGTCACAAAAATGCGAAGTATGTTTTGTTAGGTTTTTTGGCCCCTCAGAAAATCCTTTGTTTATTACAGCTCATTTGGTGTTTTGGTTAAGAAAACTGCCACTGTTAGAGCTCCATGACTTGAAATATATGAACAGGAGGAGGAGATGTGTTAATTCTTTAATTATTCTAAACCGATATCTCACTTTCTGACCCTTATCAATCTTAACTGACAAAATGGTCAAACAGACGAATTTTTCTAAGTGCAAACAAAAGGAGTAATGCGAGGATTGTTTCCACCCATGTGAGTTTCCTTTATTTGTTGTGTCCCTCCCTAATAGATTGAGTTATCTCTTATCCCATATTCAGAAGTAGGCAATATTATTACTGTTCAGCCGTTCCAACTCCGTCAACGTGCAGTGACGTTAAGGTTTCTTATTATCTCAGTAGATGAAGGAATGGAGATGAGCTGCGTGGTATTAGCAAAGGAAATGGGGCACCCAGGACATAAACCCCCTGTTAGGGCTTTGTTGCAGCATGTGGAAATGGACTGCAGGCTGCCTTCCACCCCACAGATACTTACCTATTGGGAAGTGCAGGTCTTACAGCAGTAAGATGAGTAATGTTAAAGTCAAATAAGTAATTCTGGGTTCATTTGAATTGCATGTGCTTTACTGTAACAGAGCTTTAGGTGTTTTCATGGCACTGCTTCCGGAAATGTGGATATTGAGAAAAGCTAGCATGAAACAAAGGGTCATTTAAAAACATAACTTCCAAGTTATTGAACGTCTTGGCCTCATAAAGGAAAGAACAATTTTTTTTTTCTGTTATGTTTTCCTTTTTGAGAAATGGATATTTGTGTGGCATTTGTTTTGATTGAACTAAAGGATGCTGTAAACTTGAACTCAGACTGTGCTGTAGTAAGCAAACTTCTGCCTGTGCATAGTTCACTTGTGAAGTCTTCCATGACTGTTTTCTTCTTCCTGAATATCTATAGCTTCTTTCCCTGTTATGAAGGATCAGATCCCCTGATTTGATAAAAAGCAATGGAGATTTGAAATGATCAAATGGAATAACATAACTGTTTTCTCTCTCAGAAAAGGGCACTACGTTTGTCTAGAAATAAACTAACAGAAGTTTCACTTCAGTTTGCTTGATATCTTTTTTGCAGCTACAATCACTTCCAAATATAGTTTGAGTAATACTGAAAATCAGGTCTTAATGGTTAGACGGCCATCTTTAGTAGTTTCTCATAACCAATGAAGAAGATTCAGCTTTAACAGTTTTTCGTTGTAAAACGAATTCTAACATTGTGTAATACGTAGGTAGTAAATAGGTAGTAATGCACAAGTGTAATGGATCCATGCATTTACTCTTGCTCTGATATGGAAGGAACATTTAGCGTTTATACTGTTCCGGTGTCTATGTTTCTTAATGAGAGTTGCAGAGAATATAAGTAATCGGATGTCATCTCCCAGGTACTACTCTGTTTTATTTATGAATTGTCTCCATTGTTGTCAGCTTTCCTTCTTGCATGAGAGTACCAATTGTGATTGCTGGTTATAAATAGTTTTGAAAAATCCCGGGAGCTAGTGTCAGAGCAGGAAATTGCTCAAGGCATGGAGCCTACTTTGCATATAAACAAGACGACTGTGTTCAGCTGTTCTCACTAAACAGGTCTGCAATCCCACTGACCCTTTCCAGGCTTTCTTCTTGTCTTGTACACACAGAGTGTAGCCTGCTGCCATGACAGAGTTAACTTTCCTTTGTATTCCAGAGCAAGAAGATACCAAGATCATTGGTATTCAGTTTTGTTGAGCTGACATCCTCTGAAGGGCATATCTAGATTATCCTGGCACTGCAGCATTAATATCAAGTGTTTGTTTCAAGGCCTTTTAAAATATGTCATGGTTCATACTTCAGCAGTTGTCAGTGAAGTAGACCTAACATCAGGTTGCCAGCTATCTTGTTTTAAAAGACCAAGATCAGGAGCCTCTGCGCTGAACTGGTGAACTGCATTGGTGAACTCAGTTATGCAAATAGTAACACAGCAGGCTTTTGGTTCTTTATGGCTCTTAATACTTTCTTTCCTTTTGAAGTGGTGGGATCGGGTTGTACCTGCTTGATTTACCTTCTGCTCCACCTCCTCTGTACACACCAACAGGGTATTTTGCTTCCTCTGTATAACATACAGCAGGACAAAAGGACCTAAATTAAAAACAATGAACTCTGAGTGTCTTATGCAATGGCCGGTGGTTTAGCTGCTCTATGCTGATCTTTGTTACAAGTTTAACACATACTGTATGAGTAATCTTTTTTCTGTTTGTTAAATACCAGATGGTTTTAGCACTCTTTCTTCCCTTTTCAGCTACTGCACAAGAAAACAAGTCAGCTCATTAGAATTTGGCCGTGTGTGTGTGTACGTTCTGGCAAGCTGACTTCTCATTATTGCTCCAAGACTTTCACTAGCTTCTGAATTGAAACTTCTTATTTAGGAACTACAATCTGTAATGTGTTCATGTTGGGCAGAAGCTATTTGTACTTTAGAGTGGTGGCTTTGAAATCTCTTTGGGGGAGGCTTTTGAAAATGGAAGGTAGACAGACCCACTTGAATGCAGTTTCTGTATTGCCACCAGTGCTCTACAGGGACTGTGCTGTCTTCTCTGCCCCAGAGTTAAGAAGAAGGGGAAGAATTAAGTACTAAAAAGTAGATCATACTGGGAGTGGTTGTGCTGGAGATTGCTTATTGCTGCTTCTGAAGCACTCAGTACTTTTCCTCTTTAAGAATACATACATATATCAAAGAGCCTTGGCTTTAACAGCTTTTTTTGTGGAATTACACAGACTAATATGACATAAGACCAGATTCTAATACGCTTAATATATGTAACTAATGCTGTACATATTTTGTTTCCAGATTTTTCCCCAAACTTTACATAGGGAATATTAACCCAGTTAATTTTTCTTTAAACAAAATAGATGGAGTTTGAGAGCCATAGGGAGAGTACATGTCTATCTAGATTAAAGAGCCATATGGTAGCATTATATTTGTTTTCACAAACATTTGACTAGTATAATTGTTTACGTGGAAAAGCAATTTTATGAAAACATTTTACTGCACTATATTTCATTGCTGTTTTTGGACATGAGGTACAGCTATAAATATTGCAGAAAATGTAAACAGTTGTGTGAAAAATGCTTCCAACTTTCAAAAGTAGGGGAGCAGCAATGCTTTGGACTGCTGTTGAATCAATTTCTCTCTCTCTGTTTCTCCTACCCTTTGCCTTTGTTTTCATAGGTGCATTTTACCTGGTATTTGAATATATGGACCATGACTTGATGGGACTGCTGGAATCTGGTTTGGTTCATTTTAATGAAAATCATATTAAATCTTTTATGAGACAACTGATGGAGGGCTTGGCCTACTGCCATAAGAAGAACTTTTTGCACAGAGATATCAAATGTTCAAATATTCTACTAAATAATAGGTATGGATATTACTTAAAGTATGAAAAAAAATTGTATGGTAACAACACGTTTAAATTTTTCTTTTAATCTTCACAGTTCACCTGCTTTAAGTCATTAGTAAAACTTTTTTTTAGATTGCCTAGTTTCTTTAAAAATCAATTGTAAAATACTAATCTGACAATGTTGCTGCTTAACACTGGATCCTGCAATTGTTTGTTAAACTTATCTGTGTTAAAACAGCAGGATTAAAACTTGAATCTTTTAGGTCAGAGTATGGGGGAAAATTATCTGAGTTCAAATACATTAAAACAGAATTTTAGGACATAAGTGTTTGACGTGTATTCTTTTTGCCATCTCATTTCAAGATTAAGTGTGGCTAGGCTGGTTCTTCATGACATGATTCTGAGGTCCTCGTCTTCATCAGTCAGGATAATGCTTTAAAAGAATATTCGATCAGGCATGTTCAAACGTGCTTTGGCTTGCAGTTATAGCCATAATGAAATGGGGAGAAGAATTTGTTTCTTGCTTCTTTAACCACTTGTAATTACAAATCATATTAGTAAACATGGTTTTGTTCGGTGTGCAACAGCAGCAAATAAAAAGCCTGTGTGAAGATAGTGGGTAACTTCAGTACATAACTGTTGTTCATCAAATCCAGCAGTACTAAAACCAGGGACCAAATGAAGGAGCAAGGTTTATAACAACAAAGAAGAGTATCTTTATGGAGCAGGTAGTCACTTTCTGGGGTTTGTTGTCACAGGAGGTTTTCCAGGTAGTGTCAGGAGATTTTAAAAAGGTGAGACACATTCAGGGACAGGATCACAATCACACATTCCCTGCTAAGGAGAATAGACAGGAATACCTGTTTTAGCATCCTT
The DNA here is from genome assembly GCF_964195595.1 of Calonectris borealis. Lineage (NCBI taxonomy): Eukaryota > Metazoa > Chordata > Aves > Procellariiformes > Procellariidae > Calonectris > Calonectris borealis. The sequence goes on along the minus strand of NC_134313.1, from coordinate 114,385,325 downwards.
AACACAATGATTGTGGGTGGTGGTTAAGTACAAGGAAGATGAGCCCAAAAGCAAGCAGGTTCACATGTTCTCCCTAAAAATCTACTGCTGCTGTTGGAGATGAAATACTGGGCAAAACGGATCAAGGATCTCTTTTGGTAGGGCCCTTGTTTTGTCCCAGCTTTCTCCAAATTAAGTTTTCCATTTTTTCCTGCTTTTTTCCTTATAACGAACTAACATTAGACTATTTTCAGCTCTGGATTCCACTGCAGTCGTGCCAGATTATGATACAGACTCTTAAACAGATGTACACATGCCTCCGCATCACTCACTGTGCCCACATACCTAATCTTGCTTGCTTGCTTGCTTGCTAATCTCCAGTGGTAGTGCTGTTTCTGTGCACCTTTGGGAACTCGGAAGCTGAGGTGTAACCTGACAATGGAGAAGAGTATATTATGGTAGAGGTGGAGCTTGCTGTTGTACTGTGCTCTCTCCATCCAGGATACAGAGTTTTTTCCCCTAGGATGTTTTTTGAGCATCCTTAGGCATTTCCACTGGAAGAAGAAAAAGTCGATAGTTGATCTGAATAATTTTAAGCCAGTGTTTCTAAAATTCCATTACCAGTTACAGCCTGAAACCAAACACATGGATTATGTATCTTTTAGATACGCAACTTAAATGTCTTTGCTCAAAAATTCATTGATCTTCCGCAAATACTCTCTCTGAGGAATAAGCATGTAAATTTGAGGGGAACACTTTTTTGTTTATGGGGGTTCTCCAAGCGTTACAGCAATTGCAAGCACACATCTGAGGGGAAAAACGGAATTGAAACTATAACCTGTATATTTTATTATCACAAAATGGTCATTCTTACACACATCAGCAAGTCTTGCCGTAATTTGATAAAATAAAATTTATTTGAGAGTGACATTTGCATGTATTTGAAAGTGACAGGAGTTTTAAAAGCTCATAAGTACAGAAAAACGAAAACCCCATGTAAGATTCCAACATTCATTTCATGTATTGGAGAAGGTTGCAGATAGCTTTCTGTTTAAATCATCCAGACTTTACAGATGGTGGGGGCTTCTGGTCATTGAGCAGCGTCTTTTAGCCATAGAAACTGCCAGGCAAGAGCTCTGTATCTTCTACTCTTCCCCTCATATATGGGAAAACTCAAGAAGGGGTTAGGGGTTGTGTCATTCAGCAAGTTGGCTGCTGGCAAAAATAGAAGCCCTTATCTGGTCCGTCACCCTGATTTAAAGGCTGTATTTAAACTTTACAAGAGCAGAACAGGACTTTGATGGCTTCCTAGAAGGAAGTGTGACTGCTGATAGTTGTTTGTTGTACAAATGCTTATGCTAGCAGTAAGGCATGAGAAAATAGCAGTTTCCTCCCTCATTTTTTTCCTGCAGAGTTACTGATTTGAATACTTTACAGTATACACCTAAATTTTAATTAACATCCGGTGATGTAAATGCCATTTGATGAGCATACCTAATTTTGCTTACTTGTCTTTGCTATTCAGTAATTTAGTGTATTTGTTTACTGAGGAGATGTGTAGATTGTAAGGCATTGCCTCCTCATTAATGTGGTTTGGTGAAGAACAGTTGCAGCTGTCTCAAAATCTCAAACTTCACCTGATTTTGAGGGAGGAAATCTAACAGGATTAACCACTAAATAATTCTTTGCTTTTTCCACCAGAGGGCAGATAAAGCTTGCAGATTTTGGGCTTGCTCGGCTGTACAACTCTGAAGAAAGGTAAGCTATAATTATATTGTGGAAAAGCATTCAGAAGTTTAATCTTTCTGCGTAACTCTTAAGTATTATGAGGTCCAGAAAAGACGACTGTTTTGTTTAGAGGAGATGTTATTGTACTGTGATACAAGTAATTGCTTAGGAAATGGAAAGAACTGCATGTTGTCTTACACTGCATAAAAACACAAAACTCTCTTTGTGCAAGTGTATTGCTTTTCCAAGTGTTCTGGATAAATAGCTGTAGAGAGTGGCCATATATTGATTGGAAATGAAGAGTTGCAGTCCTAATGAGGTTGCATCAATACGTGGGTTTTTACTATTAGTTTCTGGTCCTGTAAGCCTAAAATATATTCTTTCTGTTGGTATACCTAGGAGAATTTTATTTAGGGAAAGCGAAATTTTTTTGCTGACACAAATTAGTATACAGTTTCATTTCAAAAAGCATTACTTTTGTATAAGATTTAACCTTATATTTGAAGAGGTTCATTGTATTCTTTAGGCAGTCAGTGCTGTTGAATCTGCTGGAAACGGAGATACAAGTTTAAATAAAAGTTATTCTGAAACTTCTTGTGACTTGTGCTTCTGTTGTTCTTGGCTTCGTTATGCTTGTACTCCAGGAAACAGGTGCACAGTTTTTATGATTAAAAACTTCAATATTTGTACTGTAATGTCGTGTGTTTGTCATGTAGAAATGGATTTTCAAAATTCAGGCTGAATGTTCATTAATATGTACATCGGATGGTTGGATACAGAGAATATTAGCTACCTGAGCTTACTTTGATTTCTGCATGCCTGATTTGGAAAATAATATCCATAATGTTAGCTTTATGAGTTTATTGTTTTCTCACAGAGCTCTGAGCTTGTTGTTGAACTTGATAGCCTTAGTTGCACTGTCTTCTGAGCTGTAATTTCAGGAACATATGCTTAAGTATAGTTCTGAAAACTGTTGAGTATAGTAGCAAAGTAAGATAATCTTAAGCAGCTGCTGGGTAATTAATTTTTGTTTTGGTTGTACTTAAAAGGGATTGATGCTATCCTACCTTCTTATTTTAACGTGCACCAAACTGACCTAATTTTTTTTTTCCTCTGGTTTACTATGGATTTTTTTTAATGTCTGTTTTTAAATTAATTTAAATTTTGCTTGTAAAACTAACTGTTCATTAAGAATTGAATGACTGAAAGTTCAGTGTCTTTATAGTGCAAATAACAGATTTTACGAGACATCGAACAATAACATTATTACACCATTAAACATAAATGAAACCGCGATTAAAATGTAATTATGCTAGCTAATAGAATTGCCAGTTGAACTTGGGAGGATAATTAGAATCTCATTAGTAGATTTTTGACAACTCTTTTGTCATTCATTTTCCTTCTGAGTAGCTTCTGACCTGTGGTAACAGACGTAATTAATGTATACCAACAAATGTATAATAGCTGCTGCTTTAAATTCATGTATTTTACATTTATTTTACTGTTGTTTAGAATTACATACTTTTCAAAAGGGCACAGAATTTAGTGGGAGCCTAATGGGGAGAAAATAAAAATGTAATTTTAAGTAAATTCCCATCGGTTGTTGTAGTTGTGCTCCTTTAAATGTTATTCTGATGGATTTAATATGTTTGGAGTAGGAGATATGACAGATTGTGTAAGAAAACATCTGTTCAAATAAAAAGCACCATATACTAATATATATGAGTGGTGTATCTGTAGAGAAAGTCCATACCATGTAAACATTTTATAGAGGAATGCTTGCTTCAGAGATAAATATGATAAATGATGGTATTGTTTCCAAAAACACACTACATTTTAAAAATGAATTGGGGAGTTTCTTAATGGAAAAAAGACTCGGGTGATTTTGCAGAAATGATACCTATACCACTGAGTATGTTATAAGAGCTTGTGAGACTTTATGCTATGGTTGTTCAAACTCCGCATGTAATGTTACTTTGCTTTCTCTTTGGAGTTACCTAGTGTTGGTAAGAGTGAATATTGAAACTGAAAGAATTTGGGGATCACTTTTAAGACACCCTGGTTGAAACAAAACCGAAACCTAACACCTGTTTTCTTCCTTCCATTCTGAACTGTTCATGCTGTATCTTGGCCTGTCCACAAAAAAAAGTGTGTCTAAGATAGTGGAAATCCTTGCCTTAGTGTGAGGGTGGAAAGGATTATTCCCAGTGATCAAAACTTCTGGTTAGAACTGTAGAGAATTAAACATGTGAAATATAGGAAGATATTGGAAGTGTTCCAGGCTCTGGAATCAAAATTGTTGGAGGATGTAGCTCAAGAAAAAGGCTTTGTCTCTTTTGCTCCTACTTACAGAGAGGAAAGTGACTTTTTTTCTTCTTTTCAAAATGCTTGTAGAGATCCTATATTCAGGAATCTAATAATGCATAGTTGCCCAGAAATTCCTGGTTTTATCCAAGCAGGTCCTTCTCCTGAAATGACTAGCAATGTAATAAATATGCAGTATTGCTATTGGATTAATAATTGAGATACAGGATTCACATAACATCGAGATGGCTATGTGATTATTATTTATATCTTCAATCTGTCCTTTGATAGCCCTGGTCAGACGGTTGTGTTTGCTTTTGTGCAGTTGCAGCTCTGCAAGACTAAAATTAGGAAAAGGGAGTGGAAGATTGTACTGTTCTTAAACAGCACCACAGAAGTAAAGTCCTCAAAGTATCACTTTTTCAGAAATGAGATCGTAGTAAAATGATAGTCCTCTCTTTTTCCTCCCCCCAACAGCCGACCATATACCAACAAAGTTATTACATTATGGTATCGGCCTCCTGAACTTCTGCTTGGAGAAGAAAGATACACGCCAGCTATCGATGTCTGGAGCTGTGGGTAAGAGTTTGGTGCAGAACTGTAAGAAGCATAAAAACAAGTCAAAAATAAATCTTAAATGTTTCTGTCAATCTATATATTGAAAGCCATAATGATGGAATTGTGCAAAACTGTTTTACAGCTGCATCCTGGGTGAACTTTTTACAAAAAAGCCAATATTTCAAGCAAATCAAGAACTTGCTCAACTGGAACTCATAAGGTAACTTGCAAGGACTACCACGTAGTAGGTGCCCCATAAACTGTCAGGTTTCTTTTGTTAGTGTTAAAATCGGAGATAATGCACTGCGAACATTTACAAGTACTCAGTTATCACCCTGAGTGAGATGTTAGAGTTTTTGAGGGGCATGTACAGCAAGTGACTTTTGCTTAGTCATGGAGAAGGGTTTTTCGTGACTATTCTGTGGTCCTAGCAATGTACAGTTGAATAGTAAGAGGGTTTTTTGTAGAGCAGCTGGAGTTGCCTATTGCTGAAGTTGTAAAGAGAGAGTAGTCAAAATGCCTGTTATTTTTTAAGGTTATGTTACAACTTCCTTACAGCAAATCAAAACGAAAACATGGACAATAATAAGGGCAAGTGGGGTTTGGGAGGAGTAGGTATTTGGCATGCTACTGGCCTTGAGTTCTTGTTTCAAGCCTTCCACATACACACCTGGGCTTTATTATTTTTGTGGGAATATTTCTGTTCCTTTACAAACTGCCAGACACTTTATGGAGGTGAAAATTCTGTTTCTTATCTCAATAAGTCATAGAATGATATGTATATAACTTAGTGGAACCAGAGCATCTTTTTTTTTCCCTTTATTCAGCAAGCAAAATTGCTCTTGATTCTGATATCTTAATTGACCTCGTAAGTGAGGAGAGGTCCTCTTCCTAGAACAAGGGGAAAAGAGGGTGACTCCTACAGAACTTGCAGAACCTGAACAATAAACTGTCAACATTATTTTAAAAATGAAATGAATAAAAAATATTACGAAGTTATATATTGAGATGTTTTTCAAAACAGATTAAACAGTAGCATGTTTCTGCGTAATGTGTTATTAGCTGGCCTGGAAAAATGAAGTTTTTAGGAGGTGCAAAGCGTATCAGTAATCATTCTCAGTGTAAGGAGAACTAAACTTATGAGTTTAGAAATTTTTGCTTTTGAGCACTAGATGGCATTGAAGCACGTCACAGTGCAGTCATTTGAAGTTTTTCCTCTTTGTGTTGTACCTTTGGTACAGCAAACTAAAATTTTGCGATTTCAGTCTCCTGCTGGAAGCTCCTGTTTATAGCTCATTTTTCCTCTTTACTGATGCTAAGCATTTTTGGCTGTTTATATGTAATAGATCAATTTTATCAACATTTCTACCACCATCATGTTGCAGTCAACAATTCTGCATTTATCTTTTCGAACTTTAATGTTCAAAGATAGAGCTGAAGTAAATTCTCATAGCAAAAGATAGATTTATTATTTTTCTTTTCCCTCCTGAAAGTTACATACCCCAATCAGCGTAAAGTCAGATTGGTTTGCATAGCATTTGGGCATAACTAATAGATCATTAGGTGTCTTACAGTAACCGTTTAAATCTTATAAATGGGAGGGGTGAACTAAGGAAATGTATTTGCAAAATGTCCTTTTGTGACTTGCCTGCATTAGAGTTTGAAACCTTGCATTTACGGTAAAATGCCTCTTTAGTTTTTCTGCTCAGAAGTGTGGTGTTGGTCAACCTGTGCTTAGCCATCCTCGCTTGGACAAAATGAGTGGGGATGGAGGGGGAGGAATAAGACTATGGGCAACTCCGTTTGGGGAGATAGATGAGGCTTGAGACATAAAACTCATAACTGAACTAAAAAATATACAGGTTTTCTAGTGGTTGGATCTTACTTCTGCCCTTAGGCCTTACTGAGATTTTTCTTTTTTTACCCCCTTACATCTTCAGTGTCAACTAAATTCTCAATGAAAAGTTCTTTTTCAGCCATTTGGTGTATCTTTCTTCAGTGGCATTGGGAGCTAAGGACATAAAAGTTAATTAGCAGTCTAAACCTGGGCTATCCAGTTCTCCAAGTCAAATACCTGGAGTACTATCCAGACATAGTTGGTTAAGTTTTTCCAAAACATTTGTGTGGAGGATGCCTGGGGTGAGGTGAGGCAGAAACAGTGGATGACTTAAAGTAAGTTTAGTCTGTGCGGGGTGATTACCTTTCGTAGACAATTCACCATTATTTAATGATGTTGGGCATTTTAGCTAAAAGAACCTGAACATTAAAATTAAAAATTATTTTTGTATTCACTGTATGTGCAAGAATAAAATGACAGCAGTGTTCACTTGTGATTTTGGATCTCATACCCTTTTTTTCCCTTCTTTTTGGTACAGCCGAATTTGTGGGAGTCCTTGTCCAGCAGTGTGGCCTGATGTCATAAAATTAGCTTATTTCAACACAATGAAACCAAAGAAGCAGTATCGTCGAAAACTGAGAGAAGAGTTTGCTTTGTAAGGATGAAGAATTGGTTTAGTCACCTGTGATAACATTAAGTTTTCCTGGAGACTTTATGAACTTCACTATTTTCCGGAGAATGAACATAGATTAAGTGGAAAGAAAAATGGCTTTTGGTTCTTATCCTTCCCATGATAGCCACAGAGTTTTTATTAACCCTTATTTAATAGGAGCTTCAAGAAGAAGGAAGAAGGCCCTAAAATTTCGGCCACCTGTCAGCTTTCACCTAAGGAAACGTTTGTTTTCCATGATTGGTACACCTGCTTGTTGTCCCTGTCCAAAAAACAGCTTAGAGTACTTAATTGTTTTTTATTAGGACAACTGGCTACAGCTAAATATGTAGTCTGGTTAACATTACAGTCTTTTGGGTCATAAATTCATTCAACACAGAGAAGTTGTCTGAACCATGTATTCTAAAGTACTACCACTGGACTAGTGTTGTGCAAATATCGCACGTGAAAGTTATGGGAAACAGCTGTAAGCTTATTTTAAAGGCTTTGTTGCCCTCCTTCAGTTACTGTGGGTTTCAGGAGAAATGTATCATCCTGGTCATACTAGTGAGGCTTATATCTTTAAAGCAATAGAATTATTGTCCATGGACCAATCAAAAGTGCAACTCCCCAGGTGCTAAATTCCAAAGTGTAAAGTAATAATATAGTCTTGGCTTAAAAAGGTGTTGGGATTTTTTTTTTTGTAAGGACAATGTTTCAAGCCATTAAACCACACAAAGCAAAGAAGGCTTGGGTTATATGCTTGCACAGGTAATAAAAGGTGAAGCTTATCTCTGCCTCTCACTACCAAGCTCAGGTTGTGGGTGGGTTTTGTTAGGGTGTAAGTTATCTGAGGACTTAATGATCAGTTATTTTGGAAGGGATGTGTTTATTAAAATTTTGCACAGAAGTGTGTGATTCAAAATAAAAATGTGATGTTTTTCCCCATTTTGCTCTTTTGTAGCATCCCACCAGCTGCATTAGATTTATTTGATTATATGCTTGCTCTGGATCCCAGCAAGCGCTGCACAGCCGAACAAGCTCTTCAGTGTGAGTTTCTGCGAGATGTGGAACCATCTAAAATGCCTCCTCCAGAGTAAGTAATTTCCTTTGGTAATGGTCCTTACCTGTATGAAATGTGAACATTCACTGATTTCATTAAGCTCATTGTGTTTCACTTGAAGTAGATGGTGGCAGAACAAAAATGTTAATACATACAGTTGTTTAATGGTGATTCTGCACTAAAATGGTTGTGCAGTTGAGTGACTCTTACACCATGATAGCAGTGGTTGTGAGGATCCGAGAACTGTTTGTTATTCCTAGAACTAGTTACTGAGTTAGTACCTTTAAGAAAAATACTCCTATATTAATGTATCTAATGTTGAAAAACCATCATTCCCCTTTTATTTTTGTTTATCATTGTCTACTTTTTCCAAGGGTTTTGAGGTCCTCCATGAATTTGAATTGCCTTCTTGGATGGTAGATAGAGAACTCTATACACTGGGTATAGAATTCCGCAAAGGTACCCGAGAGTTAAAGTGAAATACCATAAATCGTTTCCTGTGCCAGATGAGATTCTTGGTTTTACAGGCAGGAGAAGTGAAATACTTCACGCAGGGTTTTTCCTGTCCGTTTCTCTGAGACGAAATGTATTGCAATGTCCAGTAGGGCTTTTGCAGTGACTTAATTGTCATTTTAATCAGTACAAATCATATTGGAACAGGCCCTGAGGAAAAAAATGAAAAGGTATTACAGAATCTGCAGGTTTCATTCTTCCCTCAAGATAGCTGTCAGAACATACAACATTTAATATTGAGTAAATTGTATCTTCAAGGCAGCCTGTATTGATTTCATATTAATTAGTTACCAACTGGGAAAAATGTTTGAGTGTCATCTAAGAACTTTATTAAAAATCTTCTGAGACTTACCTGTTACATATACACGGTTGTTACTAGTGCTCCTGATACATGAGGCTAAGAGGTTTCGTTGCCTGAATATGACTACATATATCACTGTCTGAATATCAGTAATCAGCAATCTTAGGCTATTCACTAAAATCTCAGAACCATTTGTACAGCATGATGCTTATACGCATTTTAAAGTAAGTGAATTGGAAGAAATTTGTTTTTTTTCCAGGGGCTTGATAGTGCATCCATTCTAGAAGCTGGTATATGGAAATTCAAAACAAACTAGTTGTTGGTGTCCTTTTAAAAATTAAGAGGAACCACACTCGCTTCTGACAGAGCGTACACAGGGAAGTGTTGACTGTTCTCCTGAAAGACTGAAGTTCTGCTTTGGGAAGAAACAGCTATTCATTCAAAGAAAGTGACAGTGCTGATTGCAAGGACTGTAGGATACTTCCCACAATGAGTTCTTGCTTGCTTCCACTTGTTTTTGACTGAATACTTGGCAGGTCTTTAACCTGGTATGCAGAGGGAGAGAATAAAGGAAGCAGTTGTCATAACTGCCTTTCCAGTGGCTCTTATCATCTGTCACCTAATTCTTCTATGTTCCTAGGTGAGCGAAGTGCTCAAACAGTTTCCTATGTAATAGGAAAACAGAAGGCACTATTTTTACTGCCTGTCTCAGTATTTCCGTTATCTGTGGGATAGGTCTCTGTGTTCCTCAGGAAATCAGAATTGGGATGCCTGCAGGGAACAGTAATGGAAGGACAGAACTGGCGGCAGATAACCTCTTTAGGAGACTTTTGCCTCTGCTTTTATCGGTCTTAAAGGACTGGGATATCCCTTGTTCCTCCTAGTATCCTAACTTTGCTAGTGTCAAGTGCTATTTATTCCTGCAACTTTTTTTTACTTCCCCCTCCTTCGCCCCCCACTTTCTTGGTTGTCTGTGCTGTACAACTACACATACTAGATAGCTATGTCTGTTACTGTGGACAAATACTTGAAGTCATGAAGCAGTAGTACTTTTACAAGTGGACAAAAGGAATTGGTCACCCGGACCCTGAAAACAACACTTTCATATTGATAACTCTGTTATCTGTTACTCTGCTAATTCTGTTTTATAGCAAGTGTGCAGCACTGATTTTGAAGTCTTGAATTACACGAATAATTAGGCTTTTCATAAGTATGAATGCAACAAAGTAACATTGATTCTCATTTTAAGATACATGTTCCCCTTTTCTGCCAGAGGGACCTGTGCTTCTGAAATAGGCAATGAAGAGATCTCAGCCAGAAAAAGCAGATCTGAGATTTTGCTGGCTTTGGGTGTTTTCTGATGTATTTCCGAGTTCCAGTAGGTTCATCTTTCAAAAGTTACATTGTGTATAATTTGAGCATTTATTTTACCAACATGGTTAAAAAAAAAAATTCAAAAAAAAAAAAATTTCTGGGATAAAACTGATTATCTCTAATCATTCTTTGCAGCCTTCCTTTGTGGCAGGATTGCCATGAGCTGTGGAGTAAGAAACGCAGAAGACAGAAGCAGATGGGCATGAGTGATGACTCAACAGCAACTAAAGTCCCTAGGAAGGATCTGTCTCTAGGCATGGATGAGAGCAGAACCAACACCCCACAAGGCATGCAAACTTCTTCCCAACTCAAAACTCAGGGCAACTCTAGTGTAGCACTTGGTCAGTAATATTTTCGGTTCTTACAATTACCTTCTACTTGGATTGCACCTCTAGAAATTTTAGATGTTATTTTCAGAGTACTGACGTCTCCTGGATTCTTGAGAGAGGAACAGTATTGTAAGTTAAATCTTTGTTACAAAAGATTTACCTTTGCTTTTGGAAACTATGTGTTCCTTTTAAGTTTTACTTGATTTTTCAATCTGGTCAGAGCAACTACCTTGCTGTGTATTTTAAGGGCATTTTATCTCTTGCCCATCTATAATTCTTCTGTAATCCCACAAGCCAGCTGCTGCTCTAAGTTCCTCACAGTCTCCATAGATTGGAGGAACTTTATTGGTATTGATAAACTGATCAGAAGGCAGATTTTAGAACAATCATCATTTCAAATGAAACAGATTCCCTCTGCATGTTATGTTAGTCTTCAGCTTTCCAAGTTGTTGAGGCTGAACCAAGTTGTAAAAAAAAAAAAACACGAAAAAACTTCCCCCCCCAACCTGGTATAACAAGAAGTAGCTACCTCTGTAGATTGCACAGCCATTAATTCTGAAACTAGCCAAAGTATCTTGCTTGGGAGACCAGTTTTATGAATATAATAAAAAGAGTAAAGTAATGGTTTCCTATGTGGACACCATTTGAGATACTCAGCAGTTCGGCGATAGTTCCCTCATAATATGTAGAAATACACAGAGTAACAATACCAAATGGATACCTGATAAGTTTAATTTAGACCATTTTTGATTGTGCAAAGTGGCCATAAATCCTATGGCACTGATACAGGAGTTCAGCTGAAGAAAAAGAGTAAATGCATTCACAGGGCCTGAGAATTCTTTAATACTAACCATCTTTAATCAACTCTTCATTTAACAATCAACTCTCTACTCTGTGCAAAGATACATAGAAAATAGTTCTCTTGGTCATGCTTTATTGCAATTTATTACCTCTTGCTTCTGTTCATCCTGTTTCTCACTGTAAGCCAGCTGTGAGCTTCTGCCACTCCGTGCGTTTAGGCTAAAGTTTTGGCAGCATTTTCAAGCATGACTTTCTGTAGCCCTTAAAATTTTTTCCCCACAAATGAAAACTGTATAGAAGTTTAAAGAGTCCAAAGGATAGTAGTTATTTTCTTTGTGTTTTTTATAACAGGTAGCCCGATGAGAGACTATTATGTTTATTAGTCATTAATACTAACCAAAATGCAAAATAAACTAAACAAACAGAGAAGGAATCATTCAGAACTATATTGCTGTTTGCCCATATGTACATAGAAAAATGTATCTAGGTAGAAAAGAAGACAATTTAATTTTTAGCGGAGCTTAGACAGTTCAGCATAGAGGTGTTTTCTGTAATAAGCAAAACACTTCTGGAAGCCATAATGCACCTTAGATAATATCATCAATAAGGCACACTAAAGTACTTCATGTACAAATGCACGCTTTAAAGAAAACTGTTGCATTTGTTTCTGAGCACCCCAAAAGAAGAGGTTAAAAACACCTTGGATCAATTGTTAATGTTCTGATTCGTGAATGGGACCCCTGGTTATTGCATCTTACAATTTAACAGGAGCTTTGTAGAGGTCAATAATTATGTTCTGGTAGAAACTGCCAGATTTCCCAGAATACAGTTTGCTCTTGGAAGGGACTTGAAATTAACCAGAGAGTATGGAATAGGTAGATTAGTTTCCCTGTTTGGCATTTTTCTGCTGAATTTTCACTGAGAGTCTGAGAGAAGTTTGAGCGTAACATCCTCAGATGTTACAAAATCAACTGTTAAGCATGACATCTGAGTGAGAGCCAGCAGTACAAGGCATTAGAAATGATGTTTTTTTCTGTATTGCCAAATAAAAGCTGGTTTTAGTTTTATATTTATATAAATACATGAAATCGTTGAAGTCCCTGGATCCTGCCTGAGTAGATTCCAAGTGCTTATATGCTGGTGCACATCCACGAGTAGGGTAGTGGGTTGTGGGTTTTGCAGCACCTTCCAGCTGTGCTGCTCTTAGTCTTGCAAGGCAAATACTTAAAATTTTTGTGTGTGTGCCCATTTTTTCAGGCATGGCTTTGAATCTGCTATGAATTAATATATTGGTGAATTAGCAGAGTGGCAGGGATAGAAGAGGACAGAATGTGTTCGTGTTGATCTGTGTTAAAAAAATTCAGGGCTCTGCCAGCACAGTCACACACGCTCATTTTTTAATTTTTAAATATTTTCTTCTCTAAGTCATCTACTCATAGGGCATGTTGAAATCCATGCTGCTTCACTTCTCCTTTAAAAATAAACTACCACAATGGGTGTTTAAAACTAAGAAACTACTTTGATATTCTGACTTCCTTATTCATATTCCCCTGCATCGTCATAATTTCCTCTTATTTGTGGCAAACTCCATTTCATTGAAGAAATAGTGTATCATCACAAACCTGCATTTTCCTGCTGCTCAGTGATTGACTTCTTGTCCTTCAAACTCGGCACTTGCTTTTGCCTTTATACCGCTAGCTTCTGGGTCACCTAGAGCCTGGTCACTTGAGCAGGTGTTAGAATCCAGATGCTGAATTAGAATAGGCCAGAATAGGACTGGAAATGCGTTTTGCAGATGGCCACTTTTTAACAGAGGGATGTGATATGTCAAAGATAGGAAGTTTTGCAGGGATTGGAAATCTTACAGCTGCCTAAAGCAGGTGGCCTTAAGCCCCAGCTTAGTTGTACTGTGGAAAATTGAGCTCCAGCTTGATGTTTCTCATCTGTCCAAGTGCATGTGCGCACCCCTTGGAAGTCACTTTCTTGGATCTTACTATTCCATTTCCTATAGGTACTCCCCCAAAGGCAGTTAATATGTGAAAGCATTCCATTTCTATGTTGTCCAAACCCATGCTTTGCCAGTTGTGTCAGCCATGCTAGATTAGTTTTACTTTTGAGTTTCTGAAATATGCCAGTTTTAAATAATACTTAAAAACACCTTTTTTGTCTTTAGCAAAAACAAGCACTGGACAGCAGTTAAACCAGAATGAAGTGGCAATCCTGCTAAACCTGCTACAGTCTAAAACAAGTGTTAGTTTGGCACAGTTTGCCCAAGTGTTGAATATTAAGGTAAACCCAGAGACTCAGCAGCAACTAAATAAAATAAATCTTCCTGCTGGAATTTTGTCAGCAGGTGAAAAACAGTCAGAACAGCAGCAGCAGCCGCCGCCGCCTCCGCCACCACCGCCGGAACAGGAGCCTCTAAAACAGCCGACCGTCACGCAGCCTCCTGTACCACCTGCTCAGCTGAGTCAGCCTAAAGTTGAGACTGATGCTGCCCAGGCAGCTGTACAGAGTGCATTTGCTGTTCTGTTGTCTCAGTTAATAAAGGCTCAGCAAACAAAACAAAAAGATTTTGTGTTGGAGGAGAAGGAAAACGGATCAGGAAATGAAATGTCATTACAACTCAGGCAGCCTCCAGAGCCCACCACTCCTGTGTCTGTCAGCCGGGACGACGTGGAATCTCCAGCACCCGGCTACCCACATCTGATCAAGTCATTATATACGTCTGCAGGTACTGAAGGTCTTTATTGCTAACCAGCAGATACCTTGAGCAGTGAAGACGTAATAGTTTGGGGATAAAGAGTTAACATGTTAACCATATGAATCTGTGTGAGTATAGGAGAGATGTTTAAATTGATTTTGTCACATTTTGCATCTGGATCATAGAATTTGTGTCTTACTGTAACAGGTGCCATGCAGACAGAGCAAAAGATGATCCCCACTGTAAGAGGTACACAAGTGCCGGTAGTATTTCTGATGAACAGTTACATTGATCATTATTCTGGGGGTTTGGGGTTTTCTTAGTGGTGTTTGTGGTAGAGAAGACAGTCTTCTCTAGCAAATTCGTAGATGGAATATGCCAGTTTTGACTGTGTGTTTAGGTAAAGCCTATTTTGGGGAGAGAGTATTTTATTTTTGTTTTTAAAGCTGACGAGAGCAATTTCTTAGTGTCAAATTCTGTAAGTGGTTACCCATAACTGTCACTGTTGAAGGTTTCCATTGGGATATAGTAGTGGCTTCCTTAGTCTTCTCAAAGTTGAGAGCTCTGTTGTTGATCTTTTCGGATTGCTATTTCAGTTGTATTATATGGTGGTTTATGTATTGCTCTGTGGTGTTTGCAGCTGGTGAAAGAAATATTCTGAAGTGGTTTGGGGTGGTTTTTGAGGTTTTTTTGGGTGGTGGTTTTTTTGTTCATGGTTTTTTTAACCTTAGGTTTTGTTGTTCTTTCATAGAGTGGCCTTTTGTCCCTCAAGACTTTTATCCCTATTTACAAATCTTTTCTGATCCCTCTTCGAATTTTCTAGTGTTTGTGTGTTGCTTGAGTTTTGTTTTTGTTTTGTTCGGGGTTTTTGGTTTTTTGGTTTATTTTTAAAGAAATGGCATCATTTTTCTTAACTGCTTGCGTGATAATCTTACTTTGAGGAGAAACCTACATCACACTCCTGAGGCAAACGAGCTGTTGCCTTCTCCAAAATAATCTGTCCAACTACCAATAAATTTAACTAATAAGTTAATGAGAATTGAAGTAACAAACCTCCGTATTGTTCCAAGAAAGAGTCCTTTCCTTTCCAGTATTGTTATTGTATATTTTTATTCCAAAACTTTTCTTTTTCATCTACTTAGGTCAAGAGGATTTGGTTAGGCAGTCCGAGATGAGGCTTCTAAACCGAACACCCGAACAAGAACGCCCTCGGATCTTGCCCCCAGACCAGCGTCCTCCAGAGCCACCGGAGCCTCCGCCTCTCACTGATGAAGACCTTGATTATCGGACAGAGAACCAGCATTTGCCTATAACTAACTCTTCAGGAACAGATCCTCACGCAGGAGTGAAAGCAGCTCTTCTGCAGCTGCTTGCTCAGCATCAAGCTCAGGCGACAACGGAGGAGCCAGTACAAACGAGCGTGGATTACCAGGCTAGAGACTCCTACGTAACAGGCCCAGACTACAAGGATAACTTTGGATCATCTTCTTTCTCATCTGCACACTATGGCAGTAGCGATGGAATAGGAAGCGGATCATCAGGAGCATTAGAAAGGAGGAGCTTCCTTGGAAACTCGGATATTCAGTCTTTGGATAACTACAGTACTGCTTCATCTCACTCTGGTGGTGCCCCTCCTCCGTCGGCCTTTTCAGAATCCTTTCCCAGCTCAGTAACTGGCTATGGAGACATTTACCTCAACACTGGCCCCATGCTATTTAGTGGAGATAAAGACCATAGGTTTGAATACAGCCACGGCCCGATCCCGGTTCTGGGGAGCAGCGGTGACGCTTCCGCAGGGCCAGAGAGTACGCACTCTTTGCCCACAAAGATGCACAACTATAGCTACGGAAGTAACTTACAGGAAAATCCCAGCGGCATCAGCCACATGCATGGACAGACTTGGACTTCTCCTGCCCAAGGACCCGGCTATTCCCAAGGATACAGGGGACACATTAGCACATCTGCAGTGAGAGGGCGAGGCAGAGGATTACCATATTGAGTATCTGTTTTTCCTCAGGCACATCATTTTTATCTGGAAAAACTTTTTTTTTCCCCCTAGCTGCAGTTTAAAGCAGCAATTCAACAGACTTGAATAATGTTAATTCAACAGCTTTATTTTTATGTGGAAAAGGGTCTTGCATACAGTAGGAAAAATTAAAAATGCTTAAAACTCATGCTGTCTGAAAACTAGATAAATTGATTGTACATGTTCACAAACTCTAGTTCTGAATTTTATTTTGTATTTTGGCAGTTTTAAGTGGATGCTAAATTTAGGGACATCAGCTTTTTATGGCACTCTTTCAGATCTTCTGAACTATGCACATTTGTGCTTTTTTTGTAAGTTTGGACCAACTTTTATGTAAAAAAAAAAATTTTACAACAATCAAAGCAGGGCACTGATTTATTTGGTATTTTTCTTTTTACAGAACTACCTTTAGTCAAAGGTCACTGTCAGTCTTTGCACTGCTTTCAGTGTTATTGTGGAAGGTGTACTTTGTGCTCATTTCAGATAATAAAACACAACCTTTCTCTTGATGCAAAATTTTATAAACATTTGGTCAATGTTATTTTTTTTTTTCTTTCAAGAAAAAAAAAAAGAATGGATGTTCTGGTAAAATGTTCTCTCCATCTCCCAGGCTTGTTTATATAAAAACTGTTTTACTTGAATGGTAAGTGCCTTAACATGTAAGCTTAAGGTCTGCAAAAATTTGGAAGTACTTTATAGATCGGTATGAAAATAATACCTAAACCTAGGTAGTTAACGTGAAAATTCAGATAATAATAGGCAACTCAAATAGGTCATAACCTTGTGCTGTTTACTTCAGGTGGGCCAGTTATTTAGAGACCTAATCTTATCTTGATGAAATCATAATTTCCAAATTGAACTTCATGAGAAACGTTGAAAGTGAGGAGAAGAATGAAGAGCGTAGTTTTTCCTCAGCTCCCTCTTGGAGTTGTAGTAAGTGTTTTAGTTCCTCTGCCAAATAAACTATACTTTATATGTCCTTACCAAGTGGTGAAATAGATTTTTCTCTTAAATGTCAACAGCAGTAATGACTTGACTTTGTGTGAAAAGCTGACACGGTCGTCTTTTTACCACAAATACTGCATTATAGGAAGTAACGAGGGAAAAATGACCAGTATTTAAAGCAACAGCAAAACGTTTGACACTAGTTCTAATTCTCTGTAAACTCGTGATTGTGCCAATTAATCGATTTTATGTCTGCTATTCCACAGAACATTTTAATATTGGAATCAAGTCTCTCTGAACAACTGATAAAATGACTGTAGTTAAAAATCTTACCAAGAGCCACTCCTCATATTAACTACAACTTCCAGCATGTTTTTTTTTTCCTTTGACAACAAGTGGTCTCTCTCCTGCAGAGAGGAGGTATGGTTATATTTTGCATGTACGTAAAAGAATGTTTTAAAGCCCATATTGGAAACAATTTTCCAACTGATTATCCAGTTGACAAATCGGTACCTTATGTAACTGAGTGTTTAATTATTACTTTTTAAAAAGTAAAATTTCTACTTACACTATTACAAACGTAGTCTTGTCAGTGACTTTTTGGATTTTTCAGAATAGAAGCCAAAGTTGTTGGTGTTTTGTTTTGTTTTAGTTGAAAATCCTGGTTCGTATATGGCTAACTACCACATTGTAGAGCATGGAGAAACTCACTTCGCTAACTACGTAGCGTTTGAGGATCTGGCAAATGAGAAATGGAGAGAGAGTCATGCTGCTTACGATGTCCCTGTAAGTCTGGCAGTTGCCTTCACTGGACACAGTAGAAAATCCTGCAATCTGAAAATAAAAGCGGCCCGGTCAGAAAAAAATACTGATGACCTGAACAGCTCGTGCTTAAGAAAAACAGAAGCTTCATGTGTGAATGACAGTGCATTGGGTAGTTTTCCTTGAGTAAGGACACCCCCGTAGCATTTTTCTGCTAGTAAAATTTTAAAGGCAAATATCGTTAGTGTCATTTAGATATGGACAGTGTCAGCTAAGGCTTTTTGTTTACTAATCTTGAAAAAGATCACCGATCCCACAGTGATACACACAGATAGCTTTTTTCCAGAATCAAGCAAAAGATTTTCAAAGCTCTTAGGCAGTTGCTTTCACTAAAAATGTGCCGTCTGGTGTTACTCTCCTGCACTTCAAATGTAGCTGCAGGTGACAGTTGGCTAAAAAAGCAGGTAAGTTCAAATGGAAGGTAGATCGCAGAGGACTAAATGATTTGACTTCCAATACAAAAATGCAAGGAAGACGTCGTGTCTCCTACTGCTTCCCTTTTGGAGGTAAATTTTCAAGTCATTTAGTTCACCTCATTTAACGCAGAGAAGTCAGTCCCCTCTGCATGCGTAAATGACAGTGCAGTTTCCTTACGGGCTGGCAGTACTCTGATGTTGCATCGTTCCGCCGAAACAGATTTCAGTCTTCGGCCATGAAAAAACAACCAAAACCAGCACGAGTAATCCTGACACTGAGGAGAGAAAAGGAGATGCAATAGACAGTTGACTTCCAGATGAATCAGAAACAAAACTCTGGCACGCTGTGGCAGATGCATACTGCACAATGACTTTTCCCCAAATTCGGTTTAAGGTTTACTAGCCTGTGACTTTGAACACTATATTTGCCTGCGACAACAGTGTCGGGATAATTTGGAGGGAAAGTTAACATATTTCCATATATGATAACTCTGAAGAGGTTACCTTCTCTGCAACCCGGGAGATCTTCTCAGCTCTTTCGCTGGCAGCCTTTCCTCCTGGGCAGGTGGAGGCTGTGCACGGGCTGCGCGTGGGTACGGAGCTCTGCCCTCCCTCTGCGGGGCAGCCCTTGGGGTGCGTGGCAGGAGGATTTCTCCCCGCGGCCGCGCTCCCCTGGCCCCGGAGTCGCAGCTGGGCAGGTTAGCAGCCAGGGAACTGGCCGGATCTAAGGACTGTAGGTCCACATTCATTTGTACCGGACCTGTGTTATTATCTATCAAAATTTCTTTTGAATTAAATCACATGACGAGGTGCTTATGTCAGTTCAGAATTTTACCCTTTTGAACAAATTTCACTCGGCAGAGTGGGTCTGTACTAGTTTGGCATTTTACATCATGTGGCTCTTGCATTTTTGATGCAGTAGTAGACATTCTGAAAACCGCATTATTTTTCTGTGGAGCCGTGGCTTTTGTTACTTCCCCCCCCATTCCTTTGGGTTTACATTTTCTGTGCTGCAATTCCAAAGTGTGCTACAGAGACCTGGACACTACATCGAAAAGTAAGTGTTGTGTGTTTGTATTTCTAAATAAACATAGCAAAATCATGGACTATCAAGTAGCAAGTACTTCATTATTTATATTAAGTGGTCTTTATACCAAGAGGAAGAAAGCGAGCACGACTGGACTGCTAAGACCATGACTTAAAATGCTTACACTATTATAATACTTAAAATCAGCCAAAGGAAAAGGAAACAGCTTTTATCATGGATCGCTAGTTGTTGTTATCTTGAACAGAAGGAGCAGTGTTAGGGAAGAGGTGTAAAAATACATGTATCCTTAAATGTTAATATAATTTCTTGGAAAAATAATATTGAAATGGTAAACTTCTATATTTTCTTATGTTTCCATAAAACATGGTCTATGTTAAATTTTCTCCATACCATGTAAGGTGCTTTCTAGAAGCAGAGGCGGTAAGTGCTGTAACGTAAGTTCTTACGGTTTTGAGTGCTCTTCTCCTTTTGCTTGGTGCAGGAGGCAGTTTCAGTTTTGGTGAAGTTTACAGTTGGATGACTTTAGTAGATAATTGCGCGGTAAAAACTGAAGTACTGAAGTAACATAGGATACCTCTTGTCTGCAGGCAAATTAGATCTCAGACCATGAATTCTGTTTCCAAGAGAGAAAAATCTCAAGGTGTATTTCTTGCATTCTTCTTTTCATTAATAAAACATGCGTGTTCTACATACAACATTTCTCCAGTCTATTCTGTTACACTGTTTTTTACATGGGGAAATTTTGGCTGTTTCCCTTCTTGATAGTTTTGGGATGTTCTGTGTACACGGAAGTGTGTCATGAAATTAAGGAATCACCAGAAAACTGATTTGAATTCTGTATTTAAAAATGAAATGACCTTGGGTTGACTTAAAATTGAACTAACATTTGCTTATCAGGGTGAAGAATACTTTATTGCAGGAGTTATTTCAAGACAACCTAATTTAAAATAATCAAACTGTTATGCTTCAGCTTGCTTACTGTTTGTTATTTTAAGCCATTTGTATATAAAATGTATTGTGCGGCCTGTAAATAAAATACATGAAAACTTGAAGTCTTTCATTGTTTTTCCTCTCTGCTTGTCAGACAGCATTTCAAAAGAACGTTGGGTTAAACTGAGGTGGTTTTTTAGTATCCAAATGAGTATAATTTTTCAGTGTGTTAAAATTCTGCAAGTTATTAAAAAAATACTTACTGCTCCTGTACTTTTCCAAAGGAGAACGGCAGTGGCTGTTGCGCTTGTTGCTAGAGCGGGGCTCCTGGTTCGTGCGGGAGCCAAGGTGGAGCGCAGCGTGCCGGTGAGCACTGGTGGTGCAGCGAAAGCGGGCGGCGTGCTGGGGCGCGGTGAGGGGGACCAGGCACCTCCAGTGCGGAGAAGATGCTGCTGTTTGCAGCGCCTGTTGCATGAGCTTTTCAGGACGGTGGACTACGTATAACGTGACATTTTTTTCTTGGCGCTGTCCAAGCAGAGGTGCAGTTAATATTCCCCACCACTGTCTCTTTAAAGAGGATGGTGTGCGCGTTAAGAAGTAATGGGAAATCAAACCCAAAGAGCCGGGTATTTTCAGTGTCTGGCTGCATGCGTGCACTGCTGGTGAAGCACTGTAAATCGAGCGTGGCTTCAGCAGCTGCGCTTTGAATGCCTGAGGTTTCTCTGCTTTTCTCCTACTGTATCAGCTGATCTAATGAAAACGTTTGCATCTTTCAATAAATGCTGTACGTCCATCCAAAAATAAGCCACTTGCCTTATCTTCAGTACTCTTAAACTCCAGGTCGGACAGACTGCTGCTGTCATCGCTTCTTGTCAATAACTTGTCACTGATACAGTCAGAAGATGGGCAGTGAAGGGGCAATAGGAAGGTACCAGTGGGTGGGCCAGCACCAGTTACGAAGGTGTCCTTTGACATTGGGCTGGCAAAATGCGTAGCTGTAGCCCAAAGCATCTTCTCACTTTGGGGACAATACTTGGGCGGCAGCTACAATGAAAGCCTGGATTTTTCTTCTGAGGACCAATTCAGGCTGTGTTACGTAGGATGTTGACTTGCAAATAGCAGATCAGACAGATACGTGAAACAATTTCTGTTTGTCTGCTCCATTTTTCTTAGGAAAGCTGCTATGGCAACTAGTAACGTGACTTGAAGTCGGCTCTGGTTTATGTTGGTGTATGAACCTATAATGGATTGAGAACGGTGCTGAATCCCATTCATTCAGCTGTTGGTGCCCTACGGCCACCAAGCTGTGCCAAAGGGTACCAGTAATAATTCCAGTGGGATCTGCATGTGAATCAGCATCCTCAGCTGCAAGTAAAATAGCATCAAGTGAAAAAGGAGAGATGCAAATAATTGCAGAACAACACAGAGCAAGGAATGCATCTGTGAAATCGGTGGCAAGAGAGGAAGCAAACCATTTCATGTCACAGCCATGAATTATTGCCCGTTAGCTTTGAAAGAACCATGCAGTTTTGCAGAAACTTCTGTTAAATTAGCTGAACTGGGATTAGATTGCTTCTATTTTTAAGGAATGCCTGTAAGCTCTGACAGGCCATCCGGATGAAGGGGATTACAGCCACCAAACTCCCCCATCACGTGGAAGAAAATGCAAGTCAGAGCTCTTGGCAGCGACGACAAACAAGGGGAGAGAGACCTTCATTTGACAAATGAGGGGAACTGTTTCTTTTCCCAGTCAACTGCGTTTGCTTCCATGGAGCTTGAGGGTTTTGCTTTTAAAGCCACTTGCTCATTATGGCTGCTGATTTTGGGCTTTTATTATTGTCCGTGGAGAAAACTCACAGTCAGTGTGATTTAATTCAGGAGGAACTTTGAGTCTGAGCCTACGGTAATGTTTTCCTTTTTTTCAGGTATAGCAGCCCTTGCTAATAGGCAATACTCGGATCACTTTTCACAGCATGGCTTCGATTCTGCTTCAACAATTCCTCTGCGGGTACTTTGGACGTACTATTGGTATGGCAAGTTCTCATAACGTGATGAATGCATCTTTAACAGGACTTCTTGCAAAGAGGCTTTGTGAAGATTTTTTTTTCAGCATTAGAAAAATACAGTGTGGAAGAGACATAACTGGGTAGAAAAGGGAATACTCAAGCGTAAGCTTTACAAAAACCAGCCTGGGAGCTTCTGGTACTCGCAAGCAGATCTGACAGCTGTGTTCTGCCCTTAAGGTAACTCAGGGGGATTAATTGGTTAGTATTTGACTTGTGCAGATGTGTGTCTCTGCTATACTCCTTCCTACATGCAAGGGTACGGTAATAGTTGCTAGAGGACGTAGCTGGAAGCGAGCGTTTAACGTGCAGGTGTAGCACATGAAAGGTGCCTTTTTTCTTTCATCCTGCAAGTTCTTTTCAGACCTGTTTTACAAATGTGTAAAATATGTTAGCAGGTTCTGACATGGGAGAAAAACACTATTTCTCCTGCCTTTCAAATGTTTTCTGAGGACCTTGGTTTTGCCCGGCTGGCAGCAGCAAGGGAAGTCCTGATGTCTGCTTGAAGGAGAACAGCGTGCCCTGCCACAGGGCCCTCTCTCAGCATCAGTGCCACAAGAGCCGATGCTGGTTTTCCTCATTGCTCCGTGTCGGGGTCACCCTGAGCAAGGAATGGGCTGTACAGGGAATTGGACAGAAGCCTGACTTAGGAGGGGATTTTCCCTGAACAAGAAGCAAGGGAGAGATCATCACTTATGTGTCCAGCAAGAGTGCTTTTACCTTCATTCTCCTCCATCCTCACTGATTGCAAAAAGAATCTAAAGGAGTGGTTTCAAAGCAGGACCTGGTTTTGTTTTGGGTTTTTTTCCTGTTTTTCCTTACCAGTATTATCCTGCAGGGAGCTTTTGGATGTTAGAAACCAGCATGAGACTTCCCCAGGTCTGCTGAAGTACTGAGTGTTGCTCCTCCTGGACTCCACGGCACCCCCATCTGCTTTCTTCACTAGCAGCTCGCTCCTGTGGGCAACACGTAGGGCAACTCTCAGGGGCTGGGGTAGGATGTTTCCCTCACATCTTCTCTCAAAGCTGAACTTCAGTAGCTCATGTTACAACTTCCAACCTCAAAGACTAGTGGTAGGAAAAGGCTTCTTACACAGGTCTTATTTTTTTGTTTAAGGAGGAGACAAGAATTCACACGCTGCAGACTTTGCTGACACAGCTGTCTCCTGGGCTACTTCTCTAGATTAAGAATAACGCCTCGGCCAAAGAAATGCCATCGGTTTCAATAAATCGCCAGAATTTGGATCACCAGAATGGCCCAGCCCTGTGGTAAGGTCTCCTGCTGCACTGCATCTGCTTGTCCAAGCCTAATTCCCTTCTGTTTCACTGAGATACGTGAGTAGCTCTGTTGATACTCTAGAAATACTCCCTTTTTACAGGCTTTTTTTTCCTGGCTATTGTTTCAAATTCTTTGATGTACCAGGATATGGGGAAGAAAGTGTATACAACAGGCCGTAGAGCCATACACAAGCTCTCTCCTTTGATCCATTCCCTGACGAAGATCTCATGGAGCGAGAACGGAAGAAGCGAAGAACCTCACCTGTCTGGCTGAACTCGGCTTTGCGGGGCAATGCGCCCGCTGGCGGGATTCGCTTTTATTTCTGGCTGGGGAATGTATGTTGTACTTAACACTGAAAAGCTCAGAGTATCTTTTGGGTAAAATGCGAGGGAAGCATCTTCCACACTTGTGAAGCCAAAGATTCCCCATGCTCTTACCTGAAGGCAGCCAGAATCGTTTACCAGCATTTTTTCTATGCATTTTTCACTGCAACTCACTTCAGTCTCTACACAGACAAAGCACTATGTCTGGGACTTCATCCAAAAACAATCCCTCTCATTTTTATTTTTTTTTCACCTTTCTTGCCAAACTGAGCCCTAACTTGCTTTAAAAATCCCTCCTTGTAGGGAGAATAAATCTTGTATTTCAATGTGAGAAAATCAGTAGATGAGAATTTGAAACAAACTGGAAACGAGGTTTTCCTGGGCTACAAAACGTTGTCTTCACGTGTCTGTTAGCAGTGCTGCTTCTACCTTGCTATGGGAAGGGCAGGCCGAGGGCACAGAAACCCTCCGCGCTCCCCGCCACCCCAGGTAACTCACTCCCTCCAGGCGGTGCCGGCTGCGGGCTGTGACCTAGTAGTGCACATTATGGGGCACATAAATGCTGTTAAGTCTCTCTAGCGGGTTTTTTGGGGGACGGAAACTCAACCGTAAAATGACAAAACCCAACTAGAGCACAGCGGTTTTGTTCATCTGCCCCTCTCCGAGCCCGCGGCTGCGCGGGGCAGCCCTGCTCTCAGCAGGACGACGCTGCGGCTGCTGCCTCCTCCGCGCCCTTCTGGCTCTCGGTTCATGCAGGGCTGGTGCCGTTTGCGCTCCGAGGAGGAGGTCGGCGGGGCAGGGTACGGCGAGGAGGGGACGCTCTGCTGCGGCAGGGGCCTGGAACTGCTCAGAGACGCGGCGGCACTGCGGCGTCCTGCTGCCTTGCGAAGAGGTTGGTTTTGATCCAAGCTTCCTTCATGGAGCATCTGGAGCGTTTGGGTCTAAGCCCCCAGCGTGCATCCATTCCTTCCTGGTCGGAAGCATCGTTTGCCTCCTGGAATAGTTGAAATCGTGTCACTGGTTCAATGACAAGATCATTTTCAGCAACCTGCTGGTCATCTGGGATGTGTAACCACAGAGCATCCACCGGAGCATATCATTCTTCACCCCCTCCGTAAGAAGGGAATACTTGCCTCTCATCAGCACAGTTGGTGAACACACCACAACCCTTCTTTTCACATTACCTCGGAGGGGAAGGGGTTTAGAAAAATGCTGTTATTTTTCATATGGCAATCTGGGAGAAAGGGGTTTGTCAGAGGTCCCTCAGGATGTCTACAGCGAAGTAAGGAGCCGAATATGGGTGTCTCCTTTTTGTTTTGCCTGGGTTACAGCAGCGAGTGCAGAGATGAGCACACAGATGGTCCAAGTTTTGTAATGCCACACCAATGTTTGTCTCTAAAATGTAAGCTCCAAGACAAGGTAAACTGGAGGTCCTCTGCTCTGAAAAATCGGGGGAAGCTCCAAAATGCTTTTCCAATGATGTTGCTATTCTCAGGGAATGACGTTTAAAGTGTAAAAACCCCAAATATTGCTGTGTAGCATCTTTAAAGCCGGCATTACCGATGCTACCTTTTGTATGTTGCTTTTACTATCCCTTCTGGAAAAATGGGTTTTGGATGCTCCAGCATTTGCTATTCCCCAGTTCCCTCCACCAGGCCAATGGACGTCGATTGTTTCCAAAATACAAGGTAGAGCACTAAGGCTTAGGTTAGATGAGGTTGTTTCTTGTTCTGTCCTGGACAAGTTGCTTAGCCTCTTTCTGCCTTGTTGCTTGTCCATAAAATATAAATAAATAGATGTACCCTGTCCCTCAGGACCAACATCAGAATAAAAGCATTGCTTAAGTTTCTCAGAAATGCTAGTAAGTGCTGAAGATCATTAGAAAAATGCTGAACTTCTTCATTCACTTAACAACTTTCTGATCCACACCCCTGCAAAGCAATGTGCGATGGGGAGATCAGGACTTCTGCTTTGCAGATGACCCAAAGGCAGAAAATACATGGAAGCTACAGAAGAGGAGCAGGCCATCCCCTGCCTTCCTGTGCTAGAGTTTAAAATGAAAACACATCCCCGTACGGGGAAACAAAGGATGCTGTGCACAAAACCAGCAGCCAAAGTTACCCATGTGCAGCCCTGTAACCCTCCCCGCCCCACAAATACTCTTGAAAACTCGTGTCATCTCCGGGCTGGAGTCCTTGCCCCCAAGAGGAGGAAGGCGGTGGGCTATCTGACTGCACAGGCACCTTCCTGCTTTCTACCCTGCTACTGCAGAACAAAGGTTAACTGTGACTGTTTAACACCTTTTTTAAGAAAATCATTTATTGTGGGGGGCAAAAAATAGACTAAGAACTACAGAAGACATGGGAAATGAACAGAAATCTATTAATGATGGATATGAGAAGTGGGGTAGTAAATAATAGTTAAAAACTTATCTGCAGATGGTCTGGTGATTCCACATCAGGAAAGTATTACTCTAAACCTGGCAGACTTCATTAGACGCTAGGTACATTTTTCTCCCCAGATTGCTTCTCGTTATGGATTGCAGATCCTGCTCTGAGACTTCCAAGCAAGCACATACAATTATGCAAGACAGTGAAAGAAGACATGCAGGTAGTAGTAATAATTTTTATTTGCAAACTGTACTTGCAATTACAATATTGCCTTTTGGGAACAACGACAAAAAAAACCAAATCCCACAGAATTTTGCAGACCTGTTCTATCAGAAACTCAACCCTATTTCAGTTTCTAGCATCAGATAAACCAGAGATGGCCGCCTCTTTCAACTGATCTCCTGGGAGGCTCCATTTTTTTTTGTTGGTTGGTTGGTTGGGTTTTTTTGCATTAAGTACAACATTTAAGTCTTAACTGTAAGAATGCAAATTCTTTACTGACATCCAGGGAAACCTTCTGCGTGCTTTATTGACGCGCCTGTCATTTGTTGCTACCTTGCAGCCTCTCCACTCTTCTTTTTCATTTCTCAACTCCTGTATTAAGGTTTCAGCGTTAGGGAGCTTTTGTATTCTAAAAACTATTACATTATGCCCTTCATGATGGGAAGCAGTAAGCCAAAGCATCACTTTGCATCTGAAATCCAGTGCTTCCTGGGTTTATTTAAAATGTAGCTATATGGCTAGATATAGTGTGATGAAAATAAGGGGATCTTGACTTTGCAGAAAGGATAAATGTGAAATGCAGAAAAGATACGCTAATATGAAGTCTGTGACAGGAAATTAATTTTAACTTACTCTTTTAGTATGCTCAGAGTATGGGCACACAGGTATGCAATGTATATGAAATCATCATTGCATACAATTCATTTAAATATGGATTTGTATGCATGAAATTTATATGTAAAAATAAAAAGGAGCCATACCTTGTCACAGTAAGTAGTTCGTAGGCTGGTAAGTAAATAAATGATTCTTTTCAATTACTTTTTTGAAGCAACATTTGTTTAAAAGCATCTGTTATTCCCTTTGAAGTGATGAATGAAAAAAAGTTTGATTGAGAACATGTCAGCATTTTAAAGAAAACGTAATTTTCACCGAAATCTTTTGGTGAAACTGGCATGACTACCTAAACGGCCTTTTTTTCTTGATTATGTATTTCCATCAAGTTCTAAAAATATCTGATTACTTGAGATACAGTCCCAACATGAGGCATCCTCCTGTCTTGGTTAAAATACATTTCTGTCTAAATATTTCATCTGTAATTATGTTTGTGGTGGCAAGAGCAGAAGGGGAGTAACCAGCATCCGGCAGCATTAAATATAGTCACTGCAGTCCGTAACAAAATAAGAAAGTTGGTAGCTTAAATATTAGGCGAGATCATCAATTGCCTCTATAGAATTGGGAAGAAAAATGTAATGAGAATGAGAGGGATCAGTTATATTGACTAACTAAAAATAAAAACTTCTAAAACCTTCTCCTGACAACAAAAGAGGCTGCAGGTAACAGGAAAAGGTCAGGATTTCATACGCAGAATAGAGAGAACAAATGCAGATGCTTCCCTGACACTCAATTTGAGGGAATCTATTTCTAGTTGCGTTTTAAGTGCGATCGATACGCAAAACAGCTTCTGCTGGAGGAAAAGGGGATAACTGAGCCATTTTCCACACAATGCAGAGACAACAATTTGACAAGACAAAAGCAACATGAACAACACAGAAGCGCGTGCTTTGCTGCGTGGAGACTGTTTAACGGGACACTGGCTCGACCTCTCTTCCAACAGAGTATCACTTGGTTGCACGACACTTGGACAAGCTGTGTAACTCCATGGGAGGAGGATTTCACAGGACAGGAGAGAAAACACATCAACAGCAGCATTATTAAATTCATAAGCACATAAACAGACCCAACAAATTGGATTAGATTTTTTTTATATCTAATAGGATTTTTGCAAAGTGGGTGCTCCGAAGTGTGCCGGGGAAGCTGGCAGCTCCTACTGTTCTTCAGAGCAGGTCTAAAACTGTAAGTGGGAATGAAAAAGCTGCTCAACTTGACATTAAACGCTCTGTAGTTAGCCAGAAAAAGCAAGAAATCAGGTTTGTAACACTTGTATTACACATCCTGTGTTTTGCGAAACATCGTCTACATCATGCAATATATTGAGAATAGCTGGAATATTAAATTCAGCACTTCCACAGCTTGACAACTACTAGCGATGCATCAACATTTTTAGGCTTGATTTTCTGTAGCTTTTTAAAAAGAAGATCCATGAAACAACTCGTAATTATTATGGTGACAGTTTTACGCTCTAGAAAGACATTACGCCACTTAAAGCTCCTGTCCAAAAAAAATCCCCAATCAAAAAAAACTTGAAGACCAGAAACTTCAACTCTGGAAGTGAGTTTGTGGATTATTTTTGTTTTGAAGCACAGAAAGTTTATTACAATACATTTTAGAGTACGGTCGCATTTTGCTTTCTGCTTCATTAACCTGAAACGCTGAACCGCATTTGTCTCCAGGAGACGAGTGAGCAGGTGCTCTGCCAGGTTGGGCATCTATCGGTTATGGAGACACCGGTCATGAAAAAAAAAAGACGCTTCATTAAATTAATGGCTAGTAGAGCTAAAGACTGGTTTGCTCCGTGATAATTGCGTGAGAATCTTCCACTGGAAGGGAACTACACTTTTAATTACAGGACAAATCATTTCCATATGCAGTGAAATTCAATAGTACAAGTATCCCTCTCTATCTCTTAGGAGACTGTGACCTCCACTGCTGTAGTGTTGTGCATGAGAACTTAGACTGTTATCTTAGTTTGAAATTGTTTCTGCTGTCATTGCAGATTTT
This sequence comes from Calonectris borealis, assembly GCF_964195595.1. Lineage (NCBI taxonomy): Eukaryota > Metazoa > Chordata > Aves > Procellariiformes > Procellariidae > Calonectris > Calonectris borealis. The sequence continues at coordinate 114,356,043 of NC_134313.1, read as the reverse complement.
AGGTCAGATAAAGAATGAAATCTAAACCCCTGTTAACTTCAGCAGGGATTTCCATTTAATTCTCTAGTGACAGAATTTCCCTTTTGAATAGAATTTTGCTTTTTTTGTTATAAAACTACCTTCCATTTTAAAAAAATTATGTATAATTTGGCATACTTATTTTGGCCACAGACGACTTGAAATGCAGCTCTCCTTGAGAGCTGTGAACTACACAAATGTGTGGACTATTGAAGAAATCGTGGATATTCTCAATTGTTCCAAGTCCTTGCACGCTAATGATGTGAGAAATGGATTCCTTTTGTTAAGAGCAATGTTTCCGAGTCTATTTGTATTATTTACAGCAAATTTGAAAGGTGCTCAGGAAAATGAAAGTGGGTTTGCAGACTTATATCAGGATCTGGAACATGTAATGAATAGTTATAACAGAGAGAGAGAGGCTCACAGAATTAAACAGCTACCGTTTATCGTTAGTGTGTGTTGGAAAGCATGGCTGCCTTTCTGCTGGCATCTCTCCTCCCAGGAAGGCGATGCATTTGAAACTTGCTCTGAAAATTTTATTGATTAATGAGCTTTAGGGAATGCAATAGGGAGTGCAGAAAACACCGGGTTCTCTTCTGCTGCTAAATAGTAATAAGGCTTAACCAAGACACCTTCTCTTGCTATTCTTTAATTCTCCTGTTTGCAAAATGATGGAATAATAGCGTCATCCTCTGTAACGGTTGATGTGATGCTTAACAAAATGTAATTAATGCACTGGTTTAACTTTATATTAAAAGCAATGTTTACATCTGTAAGGTGAATTTCTGTTTAGAGGGACATAGGGATTAAGGCTATTTCTAGAACTGTGCATTATTGTTCTCCTATTTGCACAGATCTCTCACACGAGCCTGTCTGGAGTAACAGGGAGGCAAAATAATTAAAGATGAGCCCCGATTTCTACATCGGATATAAAGGGGTTGTTTGCGCCTCTGAACAGAAACAGAAGAGATGGAGAGTTGTAGACTTCCACTGAAATACCACGCTTTGCCTTGAAATCAGATATTTTTTTTTTTTTTGGTAGCAACTCGAGTTTAATGGTCTTCATACCATAAAAGTTTATCATGCTTCACAATTTCCCTTACATACTTAGCTCAGTTAGGTACACAAAAGTTGGACCATTTTGCTCATTTTTTTTTATAAGAGAAGCAAATTGGGTTTGGTATTATTTTCTAAAAGAACGAGTTGTATCATTAGCTTCAAAGAAGGATTATACAAACTCATAGTCAACAAGTCCGTAAAAGAGCATTAACAAAGACCAGACAGACAGACATGGCCCCGCACCCCTCACCTGACTGTGGACGCTTGGGAGCACGAAGGCCGGCAGAAAGTGGCCGGCTCTGGACGCCCCTGCGGGACGCTTTTTATTCTTATGAATTTAAAAGAAGGACTGACAAAGTGACAGCACGCAGATGTCTGTGTTTACATGACTCCAGGACAGTCCTCTTTGGAGAGGAGAGGGAAACTCCAAGAAAAAGCTGTGAATTGTTTTAACTCTTTCCGCCTGGGAGACAACAAATGCAAATGCTGCTTTTCAAAGCCAGCGAGTAACAAAGGCACCAAAGATGTGGTGGCCAATGATTAAAATTTAGGAGGGTTAGTATGTGGAGCATTATGATGTTTGTGTTTTTATTTTAGGTGCCATTCTCACTCTTGCACTAGGAGATGAGGGAACAGAGGGGAACACTGAGCGTGCACCTTAATATTCTAATGCAGTGAAATGTAAGATCGCACTTAAAAGATCAATGAAGTTGGTCACGTCTGTAAGACACAAGAAGTCGGAACGAGATGACAGTGAAGAGGACTGCCACCTTCCAGTGTGATGCTGAACGTAAGGGTTAGTATGATACATAAGCAGAGGAATATTAATCAGTAGGACCTCAGTATATAATTTTAATGATTTTGAAGTAAACCATTACTTTAAAACTTACTAGAAAAGCTTCAGAAAACAAATAGACAATCCAGTCCTAGAAAAAATGTCCTAATGTGACTTCAATGGCTATAATTAATTGTTGCAGAGAATGTTCAAATGTTATTTGATCACCTACCTTGAATAGACATTTGATACATGACTCTCTAATACAATATAAAAATGTAATCCATTGATGGAAGCTGATGTTAGGCAAAGCCAGCCTAGATGGAAAGCAACTTTTTAAGCGACAGTGGTTAGGCTTGGGATCAACTTAAATAGACAGATGTTGGCATATGTGCCATCTGAAATATTTAAATAGTGGCTATCTATGTTGTGGTTTAAATGAAATTTTTGGTTTGATGTGGGAGTTGCCAGGTGAGATTTAGACCTAACATTGTGCAGGATATCGGGACAAATACTTCTTTCTAGCATTGACTGATCGTCAGTGAGATTTGGGGTTTGACGAAATCTATGTACAGTTTATTAGGAAAAAAAAAATTTCACATACTGCTTTAGTTTACAGGATCCACATTTTACTGAAAATGTCTGTATCCCATACCTCTTAACAAACTAGACTCACTGAAGCTATTCATTTCACCCACTCTTCGGGACTCAATAGGAAGAGATTTTGCTCGGAACTTTAAAAACTATTTTTCTTTACTTCTTTGTAAGATGCTTAAAATTTCGAATTAGTAAAAAGAAATAATAAAATAAAATAAAAAATCCAGCAGGACAATGATAGTGAAGCAGGAGTCTGAAAAGAATTTGCAGGAACAAAAAAGGAGGAAGATCAGACAGGTTACAGCTGGAGGTACCTTTGCGGATCCCTTTGCAATCGATGTTGCAACAGCGATAGTATTACTACTAGGGAGGTTACTGACAGCTGCTGGCCCGAGATTCATTGTTGGAAAAGCTCACTTGAGTTAGCTTTCCTGTTTCAGACATCAGCAAGTTTAGTCTGAAACACGTTTTAAACTATCCAAGCTCTAACCTGTTGGATTTGAAAGCACTTGCAATATCTGCTTTGTCAGGAGAACGTGGGGAACAATGGTAGGATGGAAAAATCTTCTTGTGATACAGATAGCTCTGAAGAAGGTAATTTATGGATGGCTTAAGTCACAAAAGAGTGGAAGTGTTTTAGGAGAGAAATATCTGGTTCAAATGAAGTCTCAGCCAAAGAAAGACTATGGACTAGTCGGTGGAAAGGGAGTTCAGAGCAAAGGCAAGACTTGGCCACAAAGAATGTTGTGGAGCCTGTGAAGAAACAGAATAAAGAAATGAATGAAGGTTTTAATGTCTTTCTTGAGCTTTCTACTCTTGGGTGTCACTTATGGGGAGACCTGCAATGTGTTCTGGGCTCCTGCCCACGTTCTGTGCTGATGCTTTGTGATACTGAAAAAGGCTCGTGCTGAACTTCAAGGGAAAGGATGTGCTTTTGAAGGTGTAGACCCTTTCACTAGAGAGTCTCCTCACCAGCAGGTGCTGGAGGGGGAAGTCTGCTGTACTGATCATCCTCCTCAACACCAAGAATTGGATTATTTGTTTTGGAATGCTTACATAGCAATAGACTACTCGCTGGTAAAGGCGTATACTTTGATTAGATGCGTTTCTGCTGTTTTTCTCTCTGATACATCAATAGTTAGAATGAAACCAGAAACATGCTTTTTCCTCCTGCTCACTGGAAAGGTCACAAGACTGAGAACTGTTGCTCCATAGCAGATCTTGGGGCTGTTTAAAAGCTTCTGAAGTAGAATTTAGCACTCAGGTAGCTGGGGCTGGACTGAAGCTGAACTATTTTTTTTAATTAACAGTAAATAGGAATAGGAAGGTTCCCAATGCACACAGACTTCTTATTTTTGCTGCTCATAAATCTCGCTTCTCTCTAAAATGCACATCTGCTTTCTTGTCATTCACGGACTGAAAAACAGTAATATGTTCTGTGGCTGCTGAAGGGAGAGTACCTGATTTTATGCTTTCATGAGGTAGTTTTCCTCCCTCCAACTTGGTGTGCTATCAACAAGAATATGGTGAGTGGAACTACGAGTATTTAAGAGATGGTCATGTTGGGAAGCTATCAGGAAGAACTGGGATCAAGATGACGCTGTTTTCCCACGCCCTTTTCTGTTATCTTCTCAGAGTGACTTTGCCTCTGTCTTTGCAATGTTTAGCACAGATGTGAGCACCACTTGTCTGCATGTTCAGAAGAGAACTTTTCCTTAATCTAGACAGAAAAGGGTGGCCGCTACAGTAGGGGCAGTCTGCCTCGCACAGTTCTCACCGCACATCTGACAACGAAGTACACCACCCAGTCAACGCAGGCTCGCTTAGAGGAGTCGGGAGGATTTGTGTGCACTTCACTTGTTGACATAGTTCCATCATCTCCAGCAATGTAAACCGACAGCACCTTTAGTGGGTGGTTGAGTGGCACCGATTCCACCAAACCCTCCAGCAGACAAGCATATAGCTGGTGTACAGACAGTTCTGAGAAAAAAAGGGGGGGGGGGGGGCGAAGGAGGCGACAGAAGACTCACCAGGGAGGAAAAATTATGGTAAGACTATGTAAGTTATCTTCTCTGGATGGAGTTAAGCAGGGGGTAAAAAAAAACAACCTGCGTTTGGTAGGTCTCTTTAAACTGTTTGCCTGAAATATAAAGTGCACAAAGCCTTGTGGATGTGTTTATTAATGTATTAGAATCTACTATTTTCAAGCTGTAAGAAGATAAATTAAATGAAAAGAGTTCTGTCACCTGCTTACTGGGGTGACCTAATAGCAGAGAGAAATTAAATCGGGCTATTACCAGTTGTGTATTCACAAAGTATAGACAATAACTATTTCTTCCTCACCTCACAGCAGTGAGGATGATAGGCTACAGCAGAGTCAATATATAAAATACACAGCGATTATTCTGAAAGGAAATTAAATGTTGTCAGAAAAATACGACGAGATGCAAAAGATACCCTGAAAACAGGGATTTAAAGGTTCTTTACGCAAGCTTTCTACACACTTGGAACTTTATTTTAGAAGCTTTTCTAAGTACCGGAACACTGCTGGTACTGTAAGCTGTCTCCAGTTTCAACTGGGAGGCAATTTGGCAGTTCATTCATTTGAAACCAGTTATAGCAGTTTCTCAACCTGTTGTCCACGGTGCACACACTGCTTTCTTAACATCTGGAAATGAACAACCAAATCATTTTCCTTGGTGCACTTTAATTGCCATAGCAACCAGGAGGCTATTAAAAATTTACAGACAAGGGAAATAGCTTAGGAAAGGGGAATGGCAAGTAATCAATAGATGCACCCTTGGTGCCTTCTTACAGTTACCAACACAAGTCGTACACCTGGACCATTTGCAGGTGTTAATTCTCCCTTTCACCTTTTTGACAATCCCCAAGACTTTCAAATGCAAAGTTTTATCTTAGCTTAAAAAAAAAAATTGATGAAATGAGACTCACGCAAAGATGCTACTTATGCAAAGATGCTAGACTTCACAGACAAGCGGTGAAGATACTTATTCTCTTCTGCAAACTCAACTGTAGGAATAGCAACATGTTAATTCCCAACATCTCTTAAGGGAATACAGCTCAAAGCCTTATTTTACATTAACCTAATAATCTTCATTAAGCCACAGGAGGTAGTGGTTTGATTTTAAAAGCACTGTGCAACTACTACTTACAATCCAATTATTATTGATACTACTCCCCAGTTGGCAATCAGTGTTTTTTAAAGCTTATGTTTGCTCTGTTATTTGTGGCTTATGCTGTGTAGTCATCCACAGAAGTTGTCAATTAGCTTGATTCCTCTTCCCTTGTTTCAGCATTAGCTTGTGTGATGCTTGAAAAGGGAATGACTTGCATCAGCATGAAAGAGGTTTTGTTCTTCCATTTATCAGTATTTATACTAATAGTTGCATCAACATCATGTTCAGCAGTTTGAACTCTTAGGAATTTCCTCACGCAAACTACAAAGATTTAAACCCAAAGCAAACACTTGTTGACTCTACACTAACAGCTTTTAACTATCTTGACTACACAGCAATTAGATTGTGGCAAAATCCATATGGATACCAGAAGGTTTAAGTGTATTTTAATACAGCATTGAGCAGCATGATTATGGCTACCCATAAAAGCAGGGTAGTACGTGCAGATTTTTGGTGCATCCCATTTTAAAATAATTGTGTTAAAAATTTCAGCTTGACATGATGCCGAATTCTTTGCCTCCTAAGATGCTGTCACTAAGGAATAAATTAAAGAACAATTTAAATTCTCTTATCCTTGACCCCAATAACATAGTGGCTCACCATAGGCTTAGAAAATGAAAAATCCCTTGAGGTGTGTTTATATGTGTGTGGGAGGGAAGGGGTCTTACTTGTTTTGTCCTTGTTAAAATCCAATTCTACCTGCAATCTGGAAATGGGCTAATACAGGCTACACTGAATTGCAATGATGTCCCTGCTCACGTAGTCCCTCTGGCACTGCGCAGACCACGATTTCCATCCCAGCATCTCAACTGCAAAAGCTCTGACCCAGCACGCCTGGGTAAACTGCGTTGGATGGTACTGGAAAATGTGAGCTCCTTCAAATAAGAAAGGAAGGAGCCTCAGATTCTTTTGAACTATACTATGCAACTGCCACCAGTACTTGAATTAAGATTGACATTTGAATGAAATTAATTAAACTTATTTTCCTTCTTTTCTAAGGAAAAAAAAGTATAAATTTAATACATCCTCCACAATCCTGTCGCTGTTACCTGGAAAAAAATGAATACTCAGAATTAAGCAATTTTGGGAATTAATTTTAATATTTGAAAATTACTTCCCTGCTAGAAATTGAAGGTATAGCTTTTTTACTGCCAAAAAAATACTGACATTTGAAATCAAAATGCAGGAATACTTTACACTAAAAATTTAAGAAATATATGCTAATCTAGTGTCAAAAGCTTTCCACGTCCAGTGAATAGTACAGCCTACAGTTTTGTGAAACGGAGTATGTCCGATATTTGATGTGAAACAGACTTTTCACTTTTGTCAGAGATCAGGTCAAATGGTGATTTGATGGCTTTGACTGAAGCTCACGTCATAGGAAGCCTTGAAGTTATCGGTAACAAGTCAGTGCTTCTCCACAAGAAAACTAAGAACAAGACAGGTCTCAGAGTTTGTAAGGCTGTGTAAGAATTTGAGGCTGCATAAGAATTCTTTTGTGTGTAAGATAGTTTTTGAGAACTACCTTTTTCTGCCTTATTAGGGAGTGGGATGGTATTTTTTCAGTTCTTTATTAAAAACCCATTCTACCTGCCATCTGGAAACGGGCTAATAGATTATGCTGAATTGTAATGATTCCCCTACTCATGTAGTCCATCTTGCACTGCACAGACCATAGTTTCCAGCTCAGCATCTCAGTTGCTTAATTTTTTGCTTCATTTTTGTCCTGTTAAAGGGGGACACAGAAGCTCTTATTTTAATAGCAGTAGTGTCAGCAGTATTAAAAATTTCACTTTGAAACTGTACCAGTATAATCCCTTTTACTCACAGAAGTTACTTTCTTGTATACAAATGTTTACATTTATAGTTCAGAAAAGGAATGTGCAACAGCCACAGATCAGTGAACAAAGGGCAGTGGAATTCACCTGCAGAAGAAGAGAATGCGCAACAGTTTTAGGAGTTAAACTACAGATTAGAATTTATAATGCTGGTAACATTTAAAATCCAGGATGTGCACTATGCAACCCACATACGGCTGGTGAAACCAAATGGGTGACTATTTGGCTCAAAATACCTCCTGGGCCCCACTGCACTGGAATGACAAGAAACTCGGGGTAATCTCTAGGAGAGGAAGGGTAGTTTGATGACCCTGTTCTGGCACCGAGCATCTGCCCAGCTGTTTCTAACCCAGGAGTCAAAGGTTTCCTAGTGTCATCAAGGAAGTAACGAGGATGAGATAAAGCTCTTTTAGCCAGATCTAAAATGCTTTAAAGGGAAGGCCTAGATTTGAGGTCTAACACTCAAGAGCTAGTTATTTTGTAAAGGTAAATTCAGAAGTCCAGGTTGAGACAGTGTTCTTAAACTCTAAGTCAGCAAAGCACGCATTTTAGTGAAAATGGCAGAAAATTAAACTGATTCACTTTGTGTCTAGTGAGACATTCAGATGAAACGTTACTGTAGGCAAAAAATTCGCCTGTGAACTAATGACTGAATGCTAGAACTATACTACTGTTAAGCATTAACACAACTTGGTTATTTCTTTCCTTTCTTGTGGTGTAAGAAGTTGTTTGAGTCATCTCAAATGATAAAAGCGTTTATCTAATTACCTATGTCAATTGCTATACAAACTTCTGAAAGCCTGAGACGTGAAAATCACTACATGATTCTTCACCAATCAGTGTAGGCAATCCTCCCTTTTCTTCCCTAGCACAAGGAAGATGGGAGGAAGGTAAGTGCCAAGATTTGGGGACAGGAGAACAAAATCTTCACACTTGAGAATTTAGGAAAATGTTGTAAAAACAAGTTTAATTCATTGCAAGACAGTCTTGGCTCATGTATAAAAGCACATGTATGAAATCTGAATTCAGACCAATTGCTAAACAGAACAGTTTATTGTAGAGTTGGTAAAAAGCACTGACAGACAAATGGATGATACAATTTTCAAACTGTAATGTTAGATACTTATGTATCTTGGTTGCATGAGTAAATCCTCTGACATCAGTGAGATTACTCACAAGCACAACTTGAAACCCAAACAGACTATAAAAACTTTTCTTTAGAAGGGAGTTGAATAGCTACTTGTAGACTTTCCATACAATGCATGTTTCAAACACTCCCCCTCAGATATCTAATTAACACATTTATATAAAGTGAAGAGCACATAAAGATATCCTCACCAGGAAAAGAAAAACAACCTGACTGCAAAAGCAGTTATCCATTCTGTTGACCAGAAGCATCTCCCCTGCAAAGTGTTCCCAGTTTTGATGTTAGAAAAATGCTACTTCTCAATGCCTTAAGCTACTTCTCTTTAGAATTAGCAATGATATGAATTTTTAAAATCCTGTTTTAATTGAAATTTTAACATTCTAAATTGTTTTACAATTTAAATGTAAAATAGCATGTCCAAAGTGCCAGAGAAGAATGAATATTCTGTATTATAACATCACAGTGAAAACCCAAACCTAAACTATCTTTCAAGTATTACAGTACACAACTTGGGGTAACTCCCCACCCAGTGTGTTGCCACGTTACACAGAATCGTATTTGGCTGATTTAAGTTATCTTACTGTGATGTTAGCACAATGTAGCCGCAATGCAGTTTGCTGTTAAACACAGTAGCAAAGAGCAACAAATGAAATTGTTTTTGCTAGAAGAGAGTTAGTCATGAGTTATACAACCCCTTTACAACAATTGAATGGGAAGTCAAATGGACTCGATGCACAAACACAATACAAACAAAACAGAATGGAAAAGAAGTACATCGATCCAAACTTCTAAAAAAAGAGCTAAATGACTTACCTTAAAGTCTGAGAAGTCTGTTGAAGAAAGAACAACGCCCATATTCTTAGTGTGTTCATTACAGAAGAATCCCTTTGTTAACAAGACACAGACGCTATTTTGTTTCATGGGCTCATGAAGAAAGGATGTATTTGTGCTGTACTTTTTATCATCAAATACTATTTCCAGAGCCATATTGTTACTATGAAGTGGCTTCATTAACAAATGAGGAAGTGATATATCCTATCTCCATTAGAAACATGTGCGGAAAAAGAATGTTTGCCATATGGGAAAAATGAGAAAAATCGGTGAGGAAGTAAATGCTTAAGCTTCCTGGATATGATAGCAAAAAAGGCAAAGCTTAAATTGGCTTTAAGTACGTTATATTTATAGTTCTGAACATGTGTTCATGCATTTTACAGCTATTCAACAATGACATTTTGAAATTTTACTCTAATTGCACAATTTCTCCTGGAAGCCAGAAAGGTGAATCATTTTAAAGTTTTTGGTGCAGTATGATGAGGTTAGTAAGTTTAATACACCTACATTTTAATTCCTTGCTGATTCTTGACCAAATTATTGGCGTCTTTTGCAGTATGATGTACTTATAATTGTTGGGTCATATCCTGAAGTGTACTGGAGCAGCAGCTTAACAGATGGCATTGTGGAAGGCCTGTATCGATTAAACAATGCTTCAAGATTATTTCCTCAATTCTCTTTCTGGAACATTTACCTTCGTTGATATCTGACACCCGGTTCCAGGAGTTAACAGTTATTACCAGAGGAGGCTGGCTTTGATCCCTGGGTCAACTGCAAAGCCAAAGTGGAAAAACGCATCTTTGCAATGTGCAAGGGCAGCTGATATTGGCTACTGTATAAGCAGTCCCACCTCTAACAGTCTGTCTTCTGTCATGAATCCTTTTCCTTTCCTTTCTCCTTTCCAAACCCAGTTTCTTCTCATATCTAACCAGGAACACGTCATAGCTTTAGTCTTTTAAATAACATTGTATCTATTTTCCCCAAAATCACCAAACATTGCAAAAAGTAAACTGCACTGAATTACACAGGAAATAGTAACACAAAAGATGACTCGGTTAAGCACCCTGGAACTTTTTTGTGAGCTTTACAGCACCTGACAAGGTTAAAAAAAAAAGGAAAAACTTTACACTTCACTTTTCACAATGACATTGATTAATTGATTTATAAATTCTAAAGACTATCTACAACTTGTCAAGTCATCTCAGTTTTGCTGGTACGCGTTACAGATAACGATACTGACAGCTGCCATTTAAGGCACAGTTTTGATTCTGGGATGAAGATCTAACCATTCTTGGTATCAAGCAGGCATTATGTTCTCAGTTCTCTGAGCAGCCTTTTTGGATATAATACTAAAACAATACGTTCAACTGGGGGAAGACACAAGTGACAAACTTTAGATTATGGCCATAAAGTGCAAGAGACTCAGCTAGCACATTTCAACATGTTAACCACCCTTCCAGTTTGAAGTTGTTCCTGAAGGCCGTATTAAGCCAAAACATTTTATGCTGAAACAGACAAAGTAGTATATAGGACTATTCTACCTCAGCAAAAGACAAGTTACTAAGAACAGTCTAATGTGATTCCCTGTGCTTTTCTACCTAACCATGCTTAAGGACTTCAAAAATATGTTGTCTGTGAAGTATGTAAGAAGCTTAAAACAAAACGTATGTTTTGAAAACTGAACTAACGCTTTTATTATTTTTGACTAAGTTTTCACCCTTTACCTACTGCTTAAAAGCCATGATCAGCAAACAAATAATGGTACGTTCAACAAAAATTTAGATATCTACTGCAGGCTCAACATGGCATGTAAAGAGCATGCCTGCAACTGGAACTATTTCTTATTTACTCTAGATTACAATATTCACTACTGGATTTAAGAATGGTCTTCCACATATAGACAAGCTCTAAAAAAACCTCACTGTTTTCCTCTTCAGTATAAAAATATAGCATGCACGCACACAAACCAAGACTTCTCTAGGCAAAGATGCCTACCATAGATAAAAATAAAAAAATAATTTAAAAAATTGAAAAATCTTGTACAGATAAAAAAAAAAGATGCTATGCATGTACTAATGTCAACTATATAACAAACTTTCATTCATTCTATGCTATTCTAACAGGTGGATCCAGAAAGTACATTTGCATTTATTTAATCTTGATATTTTATATGCTCCTTAGATTTAAATTGCCACTGAACAGACTTGTTACTATAATCCAGAAATGTCTAATTTTGTTCCAAGTAAGATATTTTTTAAAATACAAAAGCAAATGATTACAGAATTATGTTTATGACTCAAGAGCTGGTTCAACAAATAAAACTTTCCAAAGACAATACATTTGTTTCCTGAGATGGCTAAAAGTCACGTTTCAACTTCATATTACACTACAATTAACAAAAAATACTATGCACAAAATCAGAGGTTAACTACAGCATACAAGCACATTTACAGAAGACACCTAATTTCACTAGTACTATTTGTGTTAATGTGTACACCTTAACAAAAGTCCTAAAATAATCTTTATACATTACAAAACAAGGATTTACAAAACTTTATTTCCAAGTTACTTCATTCTAAAAATGTTGAAACATAAAAAAATACCATTTACTAAAGGAGTTTACAATAAAAGGCTAACAACCTGGCATGGAAGAGGTAAATATATGGAAACCTGTTTAACAGTCACAGATCGGTCGCTGGTGATTAAAGAACACTTTGTTCTTCAAAGCTGGTAGGCACTTCCACGTAGCCAGAAATGTAAGTTTTCCTACCACTCCTTTTCCCTCCCATACATAAAAATATCCAACGCAATAAAAAAAAAGTAGGATAAAAGGGTGGACATGTGATCAAATAAAAGCATTATCTAAGGTCTTGATTATTGTTCATCTTGTGTAAGTGTAAAGATTTTGTCCCAAAGTTTTCCTGACAAGATGGAGTTATTTGGCCTTTAAAAGTGTTAGCTGAAATACCTCCCTTTTTTACCAGTATATGTTGTTTGCTCACTGCTGTATTGTTGGTTTATGTCTGTAACAGAAACTGGCTCTAGGCCAGCCCATGGGTCCTCAAGCATTGAAGGTCTGTAATAGTTTTCCACATCATTAGACACTCTTTTCTCTCTGCCATGCGCTGTACCAAATGGAGTAGATGTCCTGGGTGATCCCTTTGGAAGAAAACCATCAGGTAAAGAAACATTTAATAGACTAATTCAAACTAAAAAAAAAGAAAAAAATAGTTTCCTTCTAACGTAGCAGAGCTTTGAAGCTGATAATTAAAGATAATTACTACTCCTCACCTGCATCTTCCTCAGAAAATATTAACCTTATTATACTTTTAATTATGAGTGATGATTTACCAGGATAAGAAAAAAGAAAGTCTTCTCCAAAATACTTGTCACGTCACTCTGGCACATAACTACAGAAAAGCTCCTCATGCTAAGTATATTAAGTACTTACAGATTGAACATAGCATTGTATAAAGCAAACAGCTACAAATGACCTGAAGAACTTACTGGGAAAAACACCCTGTTTTAACCAAAGTAGTGTTCTGTGAAATTTGAGAACAGATGACTTTCTTTGACATACATTCTGGATGGTAATCAATGATTAAGCAGATATTGCATAAAAGAAAAACCTTTTGCATGGGACTTTTGATATTTTATTGTTTTTAAAAAAATCAAGGACCACCACAATTGCTTCTACAAACCTGCTACAGGTCTACAACTTAGAGAGCTATGACATAAAGGAAATCGTTATAACCTTTTCCTCCTGTTCTTTTCCTCAGATTCACTTTCCCAAAAAGTGAAGTTTTGTCTAAAGCTGTATTTGTTTAAATTCATTTGTTTTAACCAAAGTTAAACAACCTATACTACAAATACACAACCGTTAAGTTTCCAAACACGCCTGTTGCATTCTGTATGATTAGAAGAATAGGATTCCTTGAGGCTGATTATCAGCCTCTGACTTTATAAAGGAGGGTAAAAGCACAGATTAAGGGCTGCATCCCTTCCAACTTTTTGGACCAGCAGTGATGGTATTTGAATTTGACTAATAAGCCCTATTAGTAAATAAATCATATGAAACAATTTCCGGGCAAAACTGAGAAATGGTGCCATATAGTGAAGGCCCCTACGCTTAGCCAGAAGAACAGATTCCACTGAAAACTGCTTAGTCTTGAACTTATTTCCGAAAACATGCTGCGGCAGGAGCTTGCTTGTGTGGTCTCAGTAAGTACTTTTCTAGAACTCCTAAAGCTTGATGATAATGGATACACAACCAAATGCAGGAACATCCATGTCTTATTTACAGGGCACTTGTTTCTAATGATTCATTGTAGTACAATTAGGTTATGCAGATAAGATGATGATCTCAAAATTGAAAAATTACTAGAAGATAGAGAACATCTTTATTATATGAGGGTAAGGTCAGAGAATCATCTCAGAATACATCTAAAAACTTTCTAAGGGACAAGGAGTTTCCTAGAGCAAGTCAACACGCAGTAGCAAAAGTGACATTTATGTTAGGCACTCACATTTAGTAGTAAAACAGTAGTATTCAGCACAATCTATCTTCAAAATAAAAAAAAATTAACACTTTAAAACACCGTGTTTAATGGAGACCCTGTAACTTTGACATTGTAAAACAGTTTGAGTGTGGAGTTTATTTAACGTTATGTCTAATCTGCAGCATTCAAAAGAAAGCTGAACTGACATAACGATGTGCAGTATCCAGTGACAGAATAAAATAATTCAATGGTAAGACTCTGTTGGATGGATTTATTTTATAATATTAAATTTCACTACAATATAATGCCATAATGCCATAATCAATAACACCAACATTTTTGCACGTTTGAAATCTAGGAAATGTATTGCTATGTAATATAAGATTGACAGCCTTCAACAAGTGTTAAATTTAAGCATGTAGATATTAATCTTTTAAAATTTAGAATACTAGTCATTATATGCTTTTTTTTCCTTTGTATTTTATTTAGGAAAAAAAAATCAAAATGTGTTTATTCATATTATAGCCCTGTGGAAAAGGAATATAGCCCTTCTGTGCAAATGAAACCATTCTGTGCAAGAAAAACTGTTTGGTGCCAAAGATACCTTAAAAAAATATATATTTTACGATCACTGGTGCCAACAGCCTTTTCTCACTGAACTTTCCTTAAAGAAACAGTCATTCTATTCTCAATACTTTTTTTCCGAATAACAAATCTCTCTCTACAGTAGAAAAAACATCTTTTTATGCTATTCATTAACACGCTACTGAATGGGGTAATACTGCCTTGAAAATGGGGACAGTCACTCCCTTTATCAGCTTTCTTCACCTGATGTAATTTTAGCTGCTGGCAGATGCACAGAAATCATGATTATACATTTCACAAGATTTTTTTTTTTTACTTTCTGTAATAATTTTCAACCCATCACCACTAACTAGCTACTGCTACTAGCTAGTTCACTAACTCCTGTTGAGTTTAGAAAGGGAAACACTACCACTAAGTGAATTCTAAGAGGAGATATTCAAGAGAGACAACAAACATCTTTTCATAAAGTTTAAAGCAGATGCATCTCTGTGGAAAAAACAGAAAGCTCTGTAAAGCACTGGCCACATAAAGGTTAAGTCAGCCATTTCGGAAAATCAAGTTTACTATGTTTTTCTTTAAGTTTTCTGCTCATTTCAAAACATGAAAGTCTGCAAGCACAAAATGAGCATAGAATACTAATAACATGTCATTAATAGAACACTAAAGTAAATATAAGGTGTCTTTTGGATTTCCTGATGAGATTTTAAAGGGTCACTTGAGATTTTCATCTCAAAGGTGACAGTAGCATCATAAATTTCAAAAGCACTGTAGTTCTCCTAACAATAGCATCTACAGAAGAGAAGGGAACAATCCACATAGCTCAGAAGAAATCTGATGTTTAGAATGCAAAAAAATCCCTCTACTCGAATCTACTCACAGCCTCACAGACTGAGATTCTTGTTGCCCACGTTGAAGAAAATGAGGACTCACGGTTTATGAGACCTCCCTCCGTGATTGCCACTGTTGCCCTCCCAGGCAAAACTACCCACATGTATACACGTAAAAGTACACGCATACATATTACCTTAGTTCTAGGCAAAGCTACAGACATACGATGTCTTTCTAGTCTTAGAAAGCATCACCATCAGGTCAATGCTCCTAAACTACTCACAAGGTCTGCAGAAGGGAAGGGGAGAAGGGAAAATGTTGTGACAATCTGTGACTGGATTCAAACTTGTACCTTCTTTATGTCAGGGTTCTTTCTTAAGCCCAAGGATGAAGCCTATGAGACTGTTCCTGCCCACAGGTCCTGACATGAAACAGTTCTGACTAAAACTAGAGGCAAAAGGATTCCTGCGTATTCTTCTGCTCAGTTAATTTAAGGCAGGCTTTTAAAAAACACTTAATTGAATATCCAAAGAGTGATCTTCTGAAGGGAAATGTCTAGACATGGGTGATATAAACTGTCTCTCCAGAATCTGCAGCAAAAACCCCACATCCTTTGCCTTTTCAACAGGTACAGAGGTTAAGCAATCTGTAGGCTTCCATGCTGGGAGAGCCTTTGCTGTTGTGTTGAAGAAAATTATGTATAAAGTTCATAACGATCGCCTTCCACCAACTATGAGATTCCTGTAAGATAGTTATCTGCATCATAAAAAAGTAACCAAGGACTATTTTTGAATGGAAACGTGATTATGCAGTGCAGGCACATTAAGATTTTACTAATCTCTATGAAGATTTGACTTCATTATTACACTTTAATCCTTAAAGTGTCAGTAAGAGCACCTGAAAATTTTGTTTGTACTGCATGTGTCATTTGTTACACTTCTAAGGTTTCTCTAATATTGCATAAAGCCGGCTATGTACATAAAGTTGGTATCACCTCAAAAACTGTCATCCCTATCTGCACTGCCAGTCACATGCCCCAACTAAACCATCTGAAAAAAGCGTAAATCACAGAACCTGTTGTTGATAGCTCTCAGGAAAGCTCAGAAAAACTACTTTATGTAAACTAAAGCTTTCAGTGCAATGCAAAGACTTTAAACCGATACTCTACTATCCCAACAGATGCTCTCATTTCTGCTTAAAGGAGCCTCAGCTTAATTCTCTTTAATAGAGCACTTCTTTTCCCTGCTCATGCCCCAGAAAGTGCTGTGTGTGGACAGGGCAGCTTCCATGATGTAACACAACACAGGCAAAGTAAAAGCACACAGCACTTCACACTGTGTTAAAGAAAACTAATCAAACGGAGGTACATACAAGGGAAACAGGTGTTTGCTGCAGTTTGGGGTGGTGCTTATTTTTCTCTCTACCTTCACACGCCGGAGTATAAAAAGGAAGAAAGCTCCACTCTTGTGAGTCCTTGTGTCTTCACAACAGACCCCAGCCAGGCCTGGGGCCCTCTTCCCTTTCCTGATCACACAGCTGCCTGAGATGGGGTTCTCTCCATCCTCTCTACTGGGGGGGAAGACAGTGTTGCCCAGCCTGGTGCAAGTCTCGCCCTCCCCTGCAAATCGTGGTGGAGGAGACGGATGCTGCGCCTTGTCACAAGCCCTGGGCGTGCTCTCCCCTGCGGGCTGAGGGCCCCGCTTAGCAGCAGCGGCTCCCTCCCTCCCGCCCCCGCCCCGCTGTGCGGAGGCGCAGGCCAGTCTCCCTTACCGCCCTGCCCCATACCTGGTAGTGCCTCTGGAAGCCCCCGGGCGAGCGCTTGTGCTGCTGCGGGTGCAGGGGAGCTCCAGCCGGGGATTTGCCGCCGAAGGGAGCCGGGTACCGGGGGCTGGCGCTCTGCGGCCGGCGCGGGGTCTGGCCCCCCGGCGACGGGCTCCCGAACCGCCCGCCGCCGCCGCCGTGGAAACTGTGGCCTCGGGGCGAGTGGCCGCTGCCGTAAGGCCCAGGCCGGTGGCCGTAGGGCGGTGTGTGGTGGGGGCTCCCGTAGCCCCGCGGGGAGGGTGGCATGGGGCCTCCGCCGGAGGGAGGGCTCCGGAAGCCGCCGCCCGCGTACGGAGGCGTCGGGGGGCGGAAGCTCTGCCGGTACATGGCCCGGGCCGGCGAGGCGATGGCGGAGAGGAATAAAACCTGCGCAACGGCGTTCCCCAGCAGGCGCCTCGGCGGGGCGGCGTCGCTTCTGTTTTTTTTCTCTTTCCCCCTTTCCCCGCCAGGCGGACGGAACGTTCCGGGCTCAAAAGGTTCCGGGCCGGGGAAGGAGAGGCCAGGGACACCCGGCTGGCAACGGCCGCCGCGCCCCGCCCCCGCGGCCTCCAGCCCGCCCCGGCTGAGGGGGCGCGGGGAGCCGGCGGTGGCCGGGGCCTGGCTGGGGTGGGCTCGGCCTCCGCCGGGAGCGGAGAGCCTGCCCCGGGGACGGCTCTGGCCTTCGCGGACGCGTTTCCTCCCGGTGGCCGGAGAGCAGGTTGCTGCGGCGGCCGTCCATTCCGCTTGGAACCGGGAGGGCGGGAGAGCGGGTGGCCGGCTCGTCAGGCTTAAACGGCGATTTGTCACGCTGACCCTGAGGAATTTTGTGCATTTCCAAGCTGAAGAGGAATAATCTGAAGCAAGAGAGTCTTAGAAGATGTCTAGCAGCTATGCCTGTTAATTCAAATCATAAGGCATAGTGATAAACCCCGGTATTTGTGAACTCCGTCAGTGAATGCCCACGGTATTACGGTTAGTACAAATCAACAAAATGGACTGTTGTGAAGCAAAGCAAATATTTGCCTCACATTTCATAGCACTTGAGATACACTTATTTGTAGTCCTTTCTTCTTGTAGTCTTTTAATATATGAGCCTGCAAATACTACATATATTATAGCAGTCCCAACTGAAAACACATACAATGACATATTTAAAGTCTACTTTTAATGGAAAGGTTTTTTTAAAATCAGTTTGAACTGGCAGCAATTCTTCAGTAGAGTGGTAGCTCAGGCACCAAGACCTACACATAGAAACTCATGGGAAAACACTCTCTTGGAGGAGAACCTCATATTTAGCAACATAAACTCAATTTAACAATATTATTTATTAGCATTCCTGCTTTGTTCTCAGCTATGTTAATGCAAATCCTCAACAGCTCAGTAGAAAATAGTAAAGATTTTTTTTCTGGATTTCCATCAGTGCAACAAAGCACTACTCGGTTTTAGGACATTGCAACGTATGAAAGTTAAAAAGGGCTTTCAGAACAGCAGCAAACAAAAGTTAGCTAATAAAATAAGCAGAACGTCTATGCTTTGTATATCAGTCTTGCTTTTCTTTGGCTTTACACAGTTGTTGTTTGGTGGTTTGTTTTTTGTTGGGTGGGGTTTTTTTTTGCAATGGCAATAACTAACTTTATATTCTCAGTGAACTCAGCTCTCCACTATGGTTTACAATCTCCCTGTGAAAAATGGGGCAATATCCTTGCAGTTCTAAAACAGAAAGAGACTAAACCTGCTCACTTAATTTTTTTGCTAGTTCTTTACTGTTTTATCTTCTCTAGAAGACCAACTTTCTGTCTATTACTACTATGCACACAAGGAATGCCATGTCTACACAAGACAGTTTATCAACATCAGTATCAATTTGTCTGATCAGTCTTATTCCAGAAAAGGACAGCTTCATTTAATTTAAACCCTTTTCACACGAAACAAATTAGAAATACGTATTGTTACACACATGTTGAGTTATACTGGGATAGTTTAGCTGATGCATTTCTTCTTGTTGACAAAGCCTAATTTCTTCTGGGATTTTAAGCACCCACATTTCATTACACATAGCACGTCCAGTCAACAAACCCGTCATGTACAAGATTTCCTCTATGTTCTTCCTCAGCATTCGGGCCGTCTGACATGCAACACTTCTTAAGCCTGTGCTGTTCGTAATGCTCATTTTCAGGCAGTTGGAAGTTTCAGCTGTTCTTGAGATGCAGCTGTCATCTTACCCTCACAGCGTATTTCTCGTAAATAAATGCTGAACCTCCGTGCAGGCTTTTTCATCCTATGGCAGAGCGAGAGGACACCATGGTGTTCCTATAACAAGCCTTCCACTCTGTCCTAACACAAACTAAAAATAGTCTGAAAGCACTTAGCTCAGGGAAGAATTGCTTAAAGGTCAATTCAAGCTCACCCTTCCGTAGCTATATACTACTGAAGATAAAGCTTACAGTGTAAGTAATGTTGCACCTTCAATGAAGCCAAACTGAGATGAAGGGTCTCCCTGGTGCCAGTGAGAGGATTTAATGGCATCCAGTACAACTGCCTACCTTGTACATGCGGAAACCGTTGTGGGCATATGTTACTTTTATTCCATCTTGGCAATGTTGTACATCGCAGTCTGTACACCGAACGGGAAGTACAGCTTTCTAGCCATCAACCATTTGGTTTGTCCAGGAATCGTCGCAGCAAAAAACCTTAAGTCTATTTTGTATAAATACTGAGGTTTTTGCACGGGAACTGGAAATACTGCCGCACCATCTGCTAGACACCTACCTGTTTTATAAAGTCCAGCCACGGGCGGCCTGCATACTCCGAAAAAAACAGAAGCAGCACCCTTTGAACCGGGACTACTTTATAGCAGAGACGAACCGTCCCGCCGCCGCGGAGGAAGCACCGCGACTACTGACAGCCGCCCCACAACTCACGGCGGGATGAGCCGGGGACGGCGCCGGCGGGGAGGCCACGCCCCGCGCCTGCGCGCCGCCCCAACCCGGGAACAATTTAACTCTCCACCCGGGTGGGGCAGGAGGAAAGGGGCGGTGGTGAGCAGCGCTTGCGCGGTGTGGTGAAACGCGCACCTTTTCGCGGCGCTCGCTGAGGCGCTCGGCGTTGCTTCGAGTGGCGGGCGGCGGCGCGGGAAGATGCTACGTGCCGGGCTGGGAAGAAGGAGCTGCGGCAGCGGGCTGTGGAGGAGCCCATGCCCCGCAGCTGCCGGCGGCAGCGCCTCGCCGCTCTGCCCCAGAGCCCTGAGCGCCGCCTCGCCTAGCAACGGTGGCGGGGCGCGGAGCAGAGGCGCTCCCCCGGCAGGTAGCTGTGCCGCGCCCTCCTCCTCAGCCCCCCCACCTTCCCTCCCTCGCCTCGTTGGGCCCCTCTGCCCGTTAAATCCTGCCGGGGCTCTGAGGCGGTGCCACGCGCGCGCGAGCGGCTCGGGCGGGGGTCGGAGCCGTTTCGCTGGGGGGGACGGGCGGGACGTTAAACACCTGAGGGAGGCTTCTGCCGCCGCCCCCTCGCAGCCCTGCGGTCCGCCCCGTGGCCTCCTGTGAGGAGGAGAACGGGGCTGCATCGTGCCGGCAGCCAGGTGCTGAGCTCGCTACCAGTCCTGCCGTCCCCCGGCACCGCGGGGCCTGTGAGGCTGTGCATGAGTGCGCGGGCGGGCGGGCAGCAAACGCTGCCGCTTGTGTAGCCTTGGCCCTCTGCTGGGTTGCGGGGTTTTGCTGAGTCTAACTGCAGCTGGACTTTGCACCGCGCTGCCGGTAGCTCTGGTTCGCGTGTGGCAGGGAGCGGGTCAGCTCTCTGGGCAGCCTCGGCTAACGGGGGTGGGGGAGTGTCTGCTGTCCCGTTCTAGGCCTGATTTCTCAAAGGTTGCAAAACTCTAACTTCATACAGTTGTTTGTTTATGAAGAAAAATAAAACCAAGCTGCAACAAAGTCATTTTCCTCTGGCTTTCAGATTTCTCTGTTATTTAATAACATAGAAAAATGCTAACAATTGCATTAGAATCGGAGGAAGTTTGGAGTTCTGTTTCCCAAGATGAACACACCAAGTGCATCCCTGGTTGGAGTGTACTTGTTGATAGTGAATTAATCCACAGTAGTGATGGACTTAATCATAATTCGCTGCATGTATAACTTAAAAAATATTGATTGTGCAATCGAAATAGAAACAATAGACTTCAGGAGTCGTCCTCTGGAATTGGATATAATTGGAATGGAATCTATTTACTGTTAATTTGCATTGGTGCAAAAATATTAAATGTACTAATCGGCTCTCTTCTGTCACTTACAAGTATAAAGGAAAGCTTCTTTGGGGGAATATGACATGAAAATTAATTTCTGTTCTATGGAATGATCTCTCTTCGTTGCTTACTCATATTGTTACATTAGGCCAACCTTGGGACAACCTACTGAGCTTAACTAAAGATTTTAAATCATATTGAAGAGAGGTGGCAGCCCGAGTTTTCCTAAACACTTTGAGATGTGCAACATACATGGCCACTCCTAGATAAGCATGTTTTCAACATGCTGCTTGGTCTGCATATTTTATTAAAAACCAAAACCCATTAAATCCCTCTGGAGTGATTGGTAATAGAGGAAAATGTCTTGAAGATGCAAGTGTTCTCATTGAAAGCAGTACAGTGAATGAAAACACTTTGGGAGAAGCCTTGAATTCCCAATCCTGCTTCATATCTCTAGCTTTTTTATTATATTTATCTCTCTATATCCATCTCCTCCTTACCATAGATAGAGTAAGGTAGGAGGGAGTGTTATGGGGGTGACTGAAGGGTGGCTCAGATCTGATGGAGGGTGTGTGGAGCAGGTGACACAGGCATTCACTGCTGCATGACTCAGAAGACGCGCCACACTGCCCTGAACACTTTGAGGGACTGTGGTTCTTTTCTCCTTCCTGTTCTGTAAGGAAGTCTATGCTTGAATTAATTTTTTTTTGTGTGGTGTTTTGTTTTCTTTGTTTGTTTTTCCCCTATGTTTTACATCTCTTCCTTTCCTGGACAAACACCAAGAAGAGATGCTTACCACAAATTAGTATTGTGTAATTTTTGTGGTGTTATCAGCCAGGTGCCTGCTTTTTTTTTTTTTTTTTGTGTGTGTGTGTGTGGTATGAGGCAACCTTCCAAATAGTAATGAAATTAACCATCCACATGGTAATTGTGATGAAGTGTTTGCATCCCCAGCCTGCAATTAAAGACACTGAGTTAGCAGAAGATAGCCCAAAGTCACCCAAGAGATAGTTGGCAAACCTGTGGTCTAGACTATGAGATTGCTTGCTCTGTCTGTGATGCTTATTGCCACTGCTGTTGTTTCTTAGAGCTAGTCAGGTTTGAAAAGGTGAGGTAAAGGAGGAAAGCATTGTGATTTCTTAGTAGTTATCTTGCATGTGTGACTGCCATTGAAAGTTAAAGACAAAACGAGTATTTCTTTGGTTCATATATTCTGTCTTAAGTTTTATGACCTCTTTTTTGAAATGCAGATTTTCTTTTTTTTGTGTGTATGTGTGATGCAAGTGCATAGGTCTACACAGGTCAAAACACTTTGTGAGGATACTGTGCTTTACATTGGTCTGCTACCCATTAGTTTTCGTTTGTGTCATTTTGATGTTGCTTGCTATGCTTTTATTGGGTCTTTCTTCAGATTAGTCTTTAAAAGCTACATGAGTGTTTGTGGAAGGCACATATAAAAATATCTCTAAAAAGTAGCTTTAGTGTAGAATTGCTAGGTGTTTAGAATAGGTTCTGCAATGTTAACCATCAGGTTTTCCAACTTTGAAAGGCTTTGCTAATGTAACATACTCCTAACAACCTACCTGTGCAGAAAGCTTTATTATCCTTTATTTGGGGAGGGAGATGAGGGAGGATGATGGGAGAGTGTCATAAAAACAGTGTTTCAGACTACCAATGAGTAGTCTTACAAAAAAAATTTCAAGAGTAAGTTACTGTTTTCTGTTTCTTGTCAGGTGCTAGTAATGTAAAGCCATTGGATGGTGTGAAAATTCTTGATTTAACAAGGTTTGTGTTTTGTCTGTAATTTGGAACAGTCTGTCTAGATGCAAGTATTCTGATAGGAAAAACTACAAAAACAACCTTTTTTTTAATATTACAGGGTACTTGCAGGGCCCTTTGCCACAATGAATTTAGGAGATCTAGGGGCTGAAGTTATTAAAGTGGAAAGACCAGGTAAGATTTTTATTTATCTATTTCAGATATAATAAGAATGTGGGGTAGTTTAACAAATAGTTGTTTATGTATTTTAAGTAATACATGACTGAGAATGCAAGATTGAAAACTTTTGAAAATATTTAGGAAGACAATACTATGTTTGTTTGGTGATGGTGTGGTTTTGGTGTTTTTGAAGCTATTTGTATATTTTTTTTGAGGCAGCAGTTTTCAAGTTTTGGGAACATTTTGCATCCTCATACTATTTCTGGTATGGTAGAGAGCTAGTTATTAGTAGGTTTGCTTATACATGTATGATTTGTTTGCCTATACATGTAAGATCTATTTGCTTTGAGCTTAACACTGTGCTCCATGTATGTGTGTTTTGATCAGAGGTAGTTTATGTCTATATTTAGAAAAGAGTATAAGAAGGTTGAAGTTGTAAGGTCAGGTGTAACTTTTTCAGATATTAATGTACAAAGCAGCACTGAGTCATCACTTATTAAAGTGCCTTATTCCATCACTCAAAACTAAATTGATTTTGTTTGAATTGTTTGGACTTTGCTTAGATTTTAAATTGGGCTTGTGAATGCTTAGGTGTATGGTGGTTTTTTGTAATGTGGTGAGAGCGTTAAAACAGGGTTTTAAGTGTAGTATTTGACAAACATAGAAATCCTTCCAGCGATTAGTTACATATGAATTATGGAAGAGGTGTTTTTCCCATTTGGGAATTCAGAATCTTCAGCTCAGTTCCCTTTGAGCCAAAACATCTTAGATAATTTTAAATAGGAATACATCTTGCTACTCAGGGTTAGAACACTGATAGAATGACAGGCACTTTAATTTTGGGAAAAGAAACTCCACCTTCCATTTTCATTTTTATTATTATAAGGAAGAAAGGTAATATGAGCATTTAAAATATATATGTTGTTTGTTAGCACTGCATTTATGTACTATTATGCAGATCTAGTGGGGTTGGCAAGCATTTTGCCTGGTAGAGTATAAGGTGACTTGGCATACTATATCAACTTTCTCCTGAGAAGAATTTTAATATTCCAGTACAGTTTCAGGTTGTTAATTAAAAATTATCTTGTCAGAGAAATCTTTCTTTGGAACTGTGCAAAGTGAACAGAAGTTATTTCCTGCATGAAGTAGTTATTCCTTTTAAGTCCAGGATCTGATATTCCTGTATAGATGGAGATGGGAGTTCATTGGAAAAGGGAGATTTCTGAATTTGCATGAAAATCTTCATGCTAGTGCTGAAAGTGTCCGAGGTTAATGACCTTCGAGTGTGTGTTTTCAGATGCAGAAACTTGTGTAGCTCTCTGTATGTCTGATTGGACTCTGGGTAATTAGCTTCATAAATAGAATTTATTTTATTTTTGTGTATTTGAGCTTAACACATGGTTTTCTCTTTACACTCAGCACATGCATTTCTTATTGAGAGAGTTGTTGAGGATTTTGTAATGGTAAAAAATGCTTCATTCTTATGGAATGGCTATACTTTTTAGTTCATAAGACCATACAAGAAGAATAACAAATTGCATGGCATTCGGTTCTTTTTTAGAAATATTCCTTGCATTTGGCTTTCGGTTTTATGCATCATTAGGCATTTGAGGCATGTAATTATGCCATAGGAGCTGCACATTATGTCAAGTATTTTTCTTCTTCTTTAAGTTTCCATGTTTTAAGTTTCTCTTTTTGGTATTATTAGTTTTGAAGAGAGCTGGTGAAGATAATTACACACTTGAGATACTAAAACATACTACGTTCCCTGTATTTTATTTTAAATAGGAAATATTGAATGTTTGAACACTTAACAAAACATTGAATGTCTAACAAAAGTTTTGTCACATCAACCTATGGGTCATCCTTAATCACTTACACTGTTTCAAATGTTTTCACTTTTGTGACAGGGCAGAAGCTGCATCAATTTTGTACTATCAAATGAGGTTGACAGTGGTATTATTCCAAGTATCTAGGTAGTAGGAATGGAGCAATGTCAGTGATTAAGTATGAAGTAATGGTTTTGGAGATTTGCATTCCAGCTTTTAGAGTTTTGTTTTGTGACTGACGGAGAAGGGCAGCCTGAGAATTCTGAATTTCAAACATTTTAGAATGTGAGTAATCAGCTCTTTCTGTGAGCGGATGTCTACTTTCACAGGAGTATTAATCCACAAAGGATAGTAGCCACTAGCCACACTAGCATCCTACATGGAAAGTATTACTGAAATGTTTTGTTTAGAATGGTTTGAAATATTGAATGTTTGAACACTTAACAAAACATTGAATGTCTAACAAAAGTTTTGTCACATCAACCTATGGGTCATCCTTAATCACTTACACTGTTTCAAATGTTTTCACTTTTGTGACAGGGCAGAAGCTGCATCAATTTTGTACTATCAAATGAGGTTGACAGTGGTATTATTCCAAGTATCTAGGTAGTAGGAATGGAGCAATGTCAGTGATTAAGTATGAAGTAATGGTTTTGGAGATTTGCATTCCAGCTTTTAGAGTTTTGTTTTGTGACTGACGGAGAAGGGCAGCCTGAGAATTCTGAATTTCAAACATTTTAGAATGTGAGTAATCAGCTCTTTCTGTGAGCGGATGTCTACTTTCACAGGAGTATTAATCCACAAAGGATAGTAGCCACTAGCCACACTAGCATCCTACATGGAAAGTATTACTGAAATGTTTTGTTTAGAATGGTTTGAAATGGTAACATACAGAAGAGAGATTTTCTTTTTTCCCCCCAAGCTTCCTGCTTGAACCAAAATAGTTTTTTGAGATACTAAACAGTACAGATGTTGATGAGTAATTTATATGTTTGTATAACTTCTACTACAGTTGATCTTAAATGGCTGTAGACTTTGTGTTACCACAGTGTATAGCATAATTATGACAGTGGCTATATTGTCTAAGACCAAAGGTCCTTCAGCTTGTATCTATGCTAGTATGAGTCTTCTGTGTCGCCTCACTAAGGAAAGTTTTCACTCACGTGAAGTTAACAAGAAGATAAAGTCTAGATATTGAAATAGATATAGGAATGTGCATGCTTGCTAGGACTGGGGATGATGAGTATATCTGAATTTAAATTTAGCTTTCATTCTAATTAAAATAGATTGCCAGTCTTTGTGACATTTAAGAAAGATTTAAAATTGGAAATTAGGTATAAATGATACAGTGACATCAGCGCCTGCAGCAGCTTTAATGCCATCTTTCCTTTCCGTAAGGCAAGAGCAATTCTGGAAGGGCTGGAGGTGGGGGATTGCACCAGCTATAGCAAGTGCTTCTTTTTGTTGGTGTTCCTGCAGCACACAGCTTAACAAGTTGTTGCTGATCAGTGGTATCTTGACGTTGTGTCCAGAATGTTTCAGGAATAGCTTATTGACCATGTGCACTGTGTGACTTGGTGCAGGGCAAAAGCTTCTACTAAATTCTTCCAGATTGCCTAAAAGAATGGCATTGTAGCTCTGCTTTAAGTTAAAAAAACCAAAACCACCAACCCAACTAAAAAACCAAAACCAACAACAACCACCGCCCCCCCCCCAAAAAAAAAAAAACCCAAACAAACCACAACCCAAAAATCAACCCACAAACAAAAACAACCCACAAATACATTGGTGGTGTGTGGCTGTGTATGAATATTTTAAAGCCTAAAAGTAATCCCAGCACTAGCAAACACTATGTTCACTTTGCTTAATCACGTTCACTTTTAGGTGGTTTTTTGACATAAGTATCCTAAAATATATATATAAAACTAATTTTTGTCCTGCCTGCTAGATGAAGCTTAGGTGGTTTAAATATGATGTTGGAGGAAAACTTTTTATTCTTTTTATTTGTTGGCAGTGTGATATTGGACAACTATGAAAATGTGATGGTATTTCTTTCAGGAGCTGGTGATGATACAAGAGCCTGGGGCCCACCTTTTGCTGGAACAGAAAGTGTTTATTTTCTCAGTGTCAATAGAAATAAAAAGGTAAATGGAGTGTGGTATTGAACATTAGCCTAAACATAGGCTAATTATACAGTTGTGTAATTACAACTGAAGACATAACACTTCTTTCTTTGATTCTTAACATATATAATGGAGCAATAGTTACATTGGCCTTAAGTTATGATGAATAAATTTGAGGATAGAAAGAGTTCTTTTGAACAAAAAAGGCTGCAAACCTCTGGTATGGTGCTGTGGTCAGCTGAGGCAAATTCGAAAAGCAAGAGTGGTCCTGCCAGTCCTCAGTTGCTGGTGCAAATTAACTGAAAATGAATCCTGCTGAAAGTAAGGGTTATTTTATTTGAAGGATCTTTTTTTTTTCAGATGCATCAGCTCAGCTGACCTGCATCAGCTGGCAGCTGGAGCTGGAGGAGAGCAGGCATCATACCATAGTTAGGTATGAGAGACAGTTCAGCTTGCTTTACCAACAGAATTTTTTTTACAGGGGGAGGTGGGGTGTGTGTTAGAATTTACTTATTTGATTTAGCTGTAGTGTGAAACTTGACTGTTGGTTATGTTTAGAAGAGGCTGATAATCACCAGAAGGTCTTTTGCATAAATTACTGTTGTTTTTTTTTTTTTTATCCCCAGAGTATAGCTATCAACATGAAGGATTCAAAAGGAGCAAAGCTAATCAGAGAGGTAGGTTTTGATAGCATGCAAACTGTTCCTATTTTGTATTGTTTTGATCCTGAGTAATAAAGAATTTCAAGTATTAATTTGATATCTGATAATTAAAAATATGTATGTGTGCAGTAAATTTGTTAAATTACAGTATATAGCCTCTGTACTCTGTGCTTTTGGACTCAATGTTCAGTGTAATTTCTAATTATTTTAGGTATAAAATTTACATGAAAATGTCATCAGAAGTTTCAGATGAAATATTGTGAGGAAAAGGTCTAACAGCCTAGTGCTTTCCTTTTACTGTTGCTGTATTTAATCTTGCTGTACTACTTCATTAGAAAGATTCAAGCTGGGCTGATCTGATGAAGTCAGTGAGCAGTTTACAAACAGGAGATACTAGGCTCCAGTATTTGCAGGTTTTTGAATGTTATAATGTATTCATGACTTCAGTTGCTGTGCATCTTTCTGAGAAATACTCTCCTGTAGGTCAAACTTAATATTTGTTTCTTTTTTCAGTATTTGAGTTCAGAATGTAAGGGTCTTTTAAGGGTGATCCATTTTTCCATTGAAAAATTAGTAAAAGCATCATATTTCACATTCTGTGAAACTTGTGCTTTGTCATCCCTTTTTTATTTATTGAGAAACTTAACACTTGCTACTTGCTAGTGCTGTGTTTTTAGCCCTGCAGTACTAACATATCTAAGAGGGTGAGCTGGGTTCTGTTACTGTTTGTTTCAGTATCAGTTCCAATCACTTTTTCACAGTGAGACTGTACATGTCCTGCAGTAAGTAGAATTTGTCTGGTAGTATCTTTTGTTGGGAGTATTGCATGAAATGGAAATAGATTAAGTTGTCTGATACTTCTGACCTTTTTTCTTCCCTGTCAGCTATGTAAAAGACACTTCATATGGAAATCTTTGGAGTTTATAAGCCAGGGATTCTGCAGTGCCTTCTCTCTTTGCAGAACAGAACCATGTATTGTTGATTTGTTATGAAGCCGTATGTTTATCTTCTAAAGGTTTTGGAAACAGACACTGTGGTTTGGAATAATTTTGCATGGTATAACACAGGTGTGTGTTTGGATAAACAATTCACATTCTAAATACGGGCTATAAAAATTGTTCCTCTCTCATAAGAAGACTAGCTTGTTATTTGACCTTTAAAAATGGTGAGAGAAAAACTACTCTATGCAAAATGTCCATGTGTGTGGGCTGGACCTGTTTGAAGAGTTGAAGGCAGCTGGGCCTATGAGTCAGGATGAGCTGGAGAAAAGATGGCTTCAGTGCAAGCTTCTTATCTGACTGCCACTATTTGTGGTTAGGAAGTTCCCCTTTTCTCATCCTGACATTTGTGCAGGAAGATTACTGCTTGATTCTGGTTTTAAATGTATAACTTTCTGCCTGCAATATGGAGAACCTTTTTATGGTCTGTGGAGTTGAATGGCTGGTGACTTAAGAATTTGCAATATAACCATTGTGCTTGAGGCTCAGGTGCCTGGTTGAGTTCAAATCCCACTTAATTTTAAAATCAAAGCAGCAACTTTCTTCGCCCTCATTTGTCACGCAAGAGCAGCATCCTCTCTGTCAGCTCAGTGCTGGGCTTCCCACCCTTTTCCTACTGGTGAGATCTCTTGTACCACTATAATGTAGGGCTATCATGATGCTGAAGGCAGGATAGCTGGCAGTAAGAGCACTTAGAGCTACAGACAAATGGTTCCTGCCAGGAGCAGTATTAATTTTTTCCTTAGCTTGATGTCACTGAAATAGTCAAGCATGTATGACAGTTACTTCCTAAGATGTGATGTTATGGAATTTCCAGTAGGAGAACTATCTCTGTTAAATATTTACCACACTACCTGTGGAAATGAGATCTCCTGTGACAAAGTAATTTTTTATAGTTTCTGGCCTTTATTGAAGTTGCTTTCATAACCACTACAGCTTTCTGTTCCTTAAATCAATGGCATCCCTATCTGTGATATAGCAACATTGTGGACTGAAGTGATGAGGCATTATTATAAAGTGACTCTACTTGTGGAGTTGTTCATCATTCTACTTGATTTAGAGTGATAATTTTTGGAAGTATTTGGTGCAGAGCTCTTGACATTCCATTATTGCATCTCAAATGGAACCATAATATAACAACTTCTATTTAGAGTTTTGTCAAAAAGAATATGTAAAGGGAAGTTGTCTGTAACAGGCTTTTGTTTTCAATTGTCTCCTGGTAACATCAGGACAGATGTGTGTAGAATGGAGTGTTGTTCAGCAATGTATTTGTTACTATGAAAAGTAGTGTTCATGTCTGTAAAGTAATTGATGGCAAGAAGAAATTCAAGTTTGTGACACTGGTTACTCATACATAAATATGAATTGTGTCCTGAGCCTAAGCCCTACAAAGAAGGGTAGTAAGGTTATAATTTTTTTATTAAGAAAGGTAGCGTGGTTAGAATAAACTTTGTTTTCCCCTCTCGTAAATTCCATATATGTAGAAGAGGGCAAATCTCAGAATCTAGAATCATATTAACACCAAAAGAGTAGAAAGTCTTCAGGTATATGACAAAAGCACAGCCTTGATAATTCAGTCAGTAGTATCAAGTGAGCTGAAGAAATCTGTTAATCAGGAGGCTGCTTTTCTTCCTTTGGCACAGCGCTACAAAATACTTGTCAAAATACTTGTCCAAGGGTCTGCTCTTTCATAATTACACAATTACATGATTCCCACAAAATTATTCTTTGGTCGTCTTTTTTATGTTTCTTCATTCTGTATCACTTGTAGCCCTGTCTTCCTTCCTAATGCTTTTGGCTCACTGTTAACTGCCTTCTGAATATTTGTATGTCTTCCTGAATGAGAATTATTTTTTCTCTTCAGTGATGGTATGTGCACCACTCCCTGACATGCTCTGACATCCTTTTGTTGTAATATGGCTCAGTATCTCTTTAGAGCATTATTTAGCAGTTATTGTCAGAAGCTAATTTTAAGAACCTTGAGGATACCTTTCTCCTGAGTATTTAGCCTTAACAAATTAATTTTTCTATTTATTCATGAAGAACTTGAGAGAATTCAGTTGGCTGGGAGCTGATGACACTCCTTCCCTTCCATTACCTTTAGCTGATAGGTCAGTGTGTCTCATGCATGCTCTCTCACTTGATAAAGCAGACTATTCACACACATACACATAAATATGTATATGTGTGTGTGTGTATGTATGTTTATATGTGTGTGTGTATGCACATTCTCCTCCGTGTGGAGTTTTTGTAAAAAATCCCAACCAACCAACCAAAAAAAAAAAACCCCAAACCAAAAAAAATTCCCCAACCCCTCCAAAAAAACCTCAAACAAAACTTCCAAAAGGTATGAAGAGTTTGCTTTGTCAAGTTAGTAGCATCATTCTTTGTTATTGTTATTCAACTTAATGACTACTTTGGCATGCATGATGCCTTTTTTCTTTCCTGAGGCATAGACTTTGAGCATATCAGTGTCCTATTGGAATACATAATATTCCAACTCAGGTCTGTGTTGCATTGCTCTGTTAGTAGAGGTTAAAATACAAGTGATATGTTCAGAGGACTTGTAGGACATGAAGTGTGAAATTTCAGTTGACAGTGGACTTACAACCCCATTGAGATTGAAAATCCCTTTGTGTTTTAAGAACATGCAGTTTGTTTGGATCAGAGTCTGAATCCAGTTCTCTACAATGGCAGAACCCTGGGTACCTGTGCTTGGTTCAGTGAGCATCAAAAAAAGTACTGTACACAGACTGCTAAAGACTATTTCCAAGTGTCATAAAAACTTCAGCAGCAGAGCTGACTCAGCACTTATAGGATGTCTTGAAAATTCATGTTCATTTCTCTCTGAAAATGTATACACTGCTAAACTGGGCCCAAGTAATTGTATCCTCACTTAGCACTGTCATCATCCCACGTATGTTGCCAAGTCCAAAGGTATGGTGCTTTTTATGTTGCAGTACTGTATGTCACGCTTTTTTCCTCAGTAGCTTGTAGGAGATGATAGTTCTTCAGTTTGAGATGGACAAGAACTTTCAAACCATTTTAGCCCATACAATCATTGTAAATTGGCTAGATAATAAAATCCCAGTGAAAGAATACACAAGTTGTAACTGATTTCGTCTCTTGAATGAATTAAGCTAAGGTTGTAGCATTACCAGTTTGAAAAGTATTTATGTATGAACTATGAAGGATTTAAAGAGAAAATAAAACCCCCTTAACTTTATTTTTCATAAAGGCATACTATTAAAGAACAAATAGCCCCTGTTGTGTTCCCCTTACCTTACTTTGGTGGCTTGATCTGCTGTCCTGCACAGAGGATTAGGACAGCTGTAGATCTGTCTGAACTACTTCTGTTTTTACTAGCAAATGCTTTAGCTCTGTGGAAACCTGGCTCTTCTTGAGAACCTTAATGTAACAAATGCCTATTTTTTTAATAACTTCCATGAAGTTATATTCTGTTCACTTCTATGGAATCATGATTTAACAAACCAGCCAGCTGTCCACATTGAAACCCAGCAATGCTTATTAAGCATCTGGAGGCTGTTTCTCATTTTACTATAGTCCTACAGGTTCTTGTCATAGTCACTTTAAAAATACTTAATAACATATTTTTAAATGCACCTTTACCGTATGCTGAACTTAGTTTCTGTAAATGTTATTAATGTCTCTTCTCTGCATCCAATTAAACCATTCATAAGTTGTGTGCTGCCTTGTCTGATTAAGAATCAGTTTCTATCTTTCCTGTTAAATACTTGCTGGCTCGGCAGCTTCTTTGGCCTTAAATTCAGGTGAACAACCTAGATACTAGAACAAAAATGCTTGTGATTGCTGTTATGATGCTGTTAGTTTATGGAAGCTAGCTTGATATACTGTATATATTAATCAGACAGTGACATGGTAGTTTCAGGGAATGTGACTCTGATCAGCTGCAAATAGCATTGAGAAACTAAATGTTTTAGGTTATGCTTAAAAATGTGTGCAAACGTGTGTACCTGTCAGGGAATAGTTTCTTAAATTCCTGGGGAAAAAAAAAAAACAACCAAGCAAAAAAACTACAGCTCCCCCAAGGCATACATCTTTCCTTTAACATGTGCTTCAGGAGTTTTTAATTGTTATTAGTTTTATTGAAACATGTATATGTATATCTATTTATAACTTTTATAAGAAAAAAAGATGTAATTTAAAGCCTATCAAGGTTATATGTTAATCTTTAACTACAGTAGATTCTTGGACTAGGTGATTCATTTAGATGTGATGTCACATTGCAGAACTTGACAGCACTATTCTAATTGAGGTGTTTTTAAGATGTTCATTTTAACCCAATAAAATTTTTGGACTTCCTATTCTGCTCCTGCATATAGGAAGTGAGATATATGACCTCTGTTACAGTAATTGTAACCGATGATTTTAAAATGAAAAACAAGTTATAAAATTATTTCTAAGGTAGAGAAAGCGTGAAGGATAAAGATGCATTCTTTCCTCCACCTTTTTCTCAAGCTAAGTGCAGGTGTAAAGGTCATGATTGTTCTGTAAACTATTGTCAAGTCTTGGGAAATTAATGTGATACTGATAATATAATTATATTATAGTTTTGTCTACTCGCTTTAGGATTTTGACAGTCTTTCTAGATATGCAACATACCTAATATGTAGTTTGCAGACATGCACAGTCTAACAGGCCAAAAAAAAAATCTCTCTAGGTTTGTAAGTTTTCTTTTGTCAGAAAGACTTGAACCATTTTGATTAATGAGATTTTTAAATTAAGTTACATAAGGAATTTATTGAACTTTTGGAAGCTCATTAACAAATCTTACTCATCCTTTTCTTTTCTAAAGCTTGCAGCAGTGTCTGATGTTTTTGTGGAAAACTACGTCCCTGGGAAACTGGCTGAAATGGGTCTAGGTTATGAAGACATTAAAAAGATTGCTCCTCACATAGTGTACTGTTCAATAACAGGTATTTTAATTTCAATTACTTGTGTTCATTATTTCCTTTATTCCAGTCAACCTGTTATAGAAGTCGTGGTTATATAGAAGTACATTATTTTGATGTCAGTTAAGAAAAATTGAAAGACTAAGTGAGTTTGACTGTTCAATTCAAAAACAGGTAGAGAAAAATTGGGAGGCAGCAACCATGTCAACAGCATATTAGTTGTTCAACAGTGGCATTACCATGCCAGCCTGGCATGTTCCTATTGACTTCAAAGGAGCCAGGTTTGGCTGGACTCCTTAGATTTTGCTTTGAACTAGTGGAAAACTCAGATTATTATTCCCCCCTGCGCCCCAACAGTTTTACTGTATCAGTTTACATATTGCAGGTTTCCAATCTGGTAATCTCAGTGTTCTTTACTGCCCTGAAGCACCCCTCTCTTCAGAATTGTGTGGTTATATGTTCATGGAAGTTTTATGTTACTTTGCTACAGTCTACTGCCTGATAACTGAAATGGTAGAAGAGTTGTAGGTACTTTATAAATGCTGGGAAGAATGAAAAGAAAGTAGATGTATGAATATCCGGAACTGCATACATGTAAAAATAATTTTAAGTCTGAAAAATCGCTTAAAAAAAAAAACCCAACAAAAACGCCCCAAAAATCTTGATCAAGCACTAAAATTAAAGGATCTGTGCATGTAAAGTCTACTGTTAAAATACAATTAAATTAAAACACAGAAGTTACAGATATTTTTAGACTGGTTTAAAATCATAGTTACAAACTTGTTATGCCTCTGAATTTCTGAAGAATAAATGGCTTTGGCTTTTTAGTTACTGGGTATTGATGTCATTTAATAGGAACCAAATAGCTTTTTAGTCTGTTGTGACATATTTGTCATGTTTGTGTGGCAAATGTCTGAAGAAGACAAGAGCAGAAAGGCAATTATATTCAGGGCTTGCTGAGAATCTTTTTGTTTAAATACATTTTTAGGCTGGTCAGTGGCTAGTTACCACAATGTTTTTCACGTTTTCTTGTGCATGTAATCTCACAACTGGAATTTGTCAAGCGGTTTTTGCTTTTTTTTTTTTGTTTAGTTGCTGTACCCATAATTGATGAAAAAGAATAAAAATTATATCCAAGCTACAATTTATGTGAGGTAGCTTTGCCTTTGATTTGGTAAATCTGTTTTTCCATTCACCCTACATGTCAGCTTTTGAGTGCTTTTGTATTTTACTGATAATAGACAAAAACCTTACTTGAAGTGAGGGCCTAAGGTAAGATATTATTTAATTTCACAGAATCATAGAATTGTTTAGGTGGAAAGGACCTCTTGAGACCATCTAGTCTAACCCTGCTGCTCAAGAAGGGTCAGCTACAGCAGGTTTTCCACGACTGTGTCCAGCTGGATTTTAGTATTTCCACAGCTGCTCTGGACAACCTGTTCCAGTGTCTGATCACCCTCACAATAAAAAAGTTTTCCCATGTTCAGGAAAATTTGCCCATTGCCTCTGGTCCTGTCAATGGGTGCTACTGGGAAGGGTCTGGCTTCCTCTTGCTCATTCCCTCCCACTGGGTATTTATATACATTGCTAAGATACCCCTGAGCTTTATCCTGTTTAGGCTGAAGAGTCTCACCTGTCTTGCCCTCTCATCTTGTGTCAGATGCTCCAGTCTCTTAATCATCTTTGTGGCTCTGTGCTAGACTTGCTCCAGTAAGTCCATATCTGTCTTGTACTGGGGAGGCCAGAACTGGACACAGTACTCCAGATGTGACCTCACCAGTGCTGAGTAGAGAGGAAGGATCTCGTCCCTCAACCTGCTGGCGACGCTCTTCCTAATGCATCGCAAAGTACCGTTGGCCTCCTTTGCTACAAGGATGCATACTTTTGTATGTCCTGCTTAAGTGCTCCCTATCTCCTTCCACTGAGCGTAAGTCTTCCTTGCTGCAGACTTTCTCTCTAGTCTCAGGGACCTAGGACTCCTGAGGGCTGTCTTTCCTGGTAAATACTGAGGCAAAGAAGGCATTAAATACCTCTGCTTTCTCCATGCCCTTTGTCACCAGTTTCCCTGCCCCATTCTGCAGTAGGTCCATGTCTTCCCTAGTCATCTTTTTGCTGCTGATTTGCTTCTAGAATCCTTTCTTGTTGCTCTTCGCGTCCTTTGCCAAATTCAACTCCAGGTCAGCCTTGGCTTTCCTAACTGTATACTTGCACGATCAAACAGCAGCTCTATACTCCTAGGTCACTTGCCTCTCCTTCCACCTCTTGCATGCTTTCATCTTACTGTCAAAAGAAGTTGGACAAAGATCATACAATTTTGCTGTTTAAAGCTTTGTGTAACACGTAGTCTACAGTTATGTTATACATCATGAAAAACACATAAACATTAAAAAATACATAAATACATAACTAAAGATTCTTTTTTTTTATTTATTCATGGACTATGACAATTTGAGGTTGAAGGTGTTTGGGAGGTAAGACCTAAATGATGTTGGTCAGGCACCCATAAAACAACTTGGGATCTTAAATTATGGTTGCTTGAGTCTTGGACATCCAACAGATGACAAGGAACATCTATTTAAGGGTGATGCATCTACTAGGAATAAAGACATAAAATCTCTAGTACCCTGAAGAAAAAAAAAAAAAGGACAGATCAGAAATCAATTAAGTCAAGGCAGGAAATAACAAAGCCTCAATCTAAGCATATTAAAAGAAGCAACCAGGCTAGGACCAAATGTACATCTATCACAGAGAAGGCATGATGGTGATACTTAGGCAGTAAGGTTTTTTTTGGCACAGTCAGGCAGAAAACTGATTAAAGAAGAAAGAATTCCTGATAGATTTCTAAAAGCTCTGTGGCCTGATTCTAGATACTACAATTCAAAACCATTTTGTGCTGTGGTTGACTCTACTACATTCAAATTCTTTTTTTTTTTTTATGAAGGGGGATGGGAAGAGACTAAAAGAGGTTTGATGTAGTAATGTTTAGCTTTAAAAAAAAATCAGTGAAAAGGAGATCAAGTTGTTAAAGTTAAAATACTTGCTGATAAAAATTGCTTAGATTAGTAGCTCAGATTAAAACATGAATGCCTATGGAAAGAGACCAAGAGACCTCTTTTTTTGTTGTTTTTTTCATCACGAATAAGGCTAGACAAACAGCAAGGGAGGTTGGTAGAAGCACTAAAACATCTTTGTGGTAGCTAAATTATGTACACTACTATTTATTACGGGGAAGGTTAGAGAGTTTCGATGCTTGAACCATTTTCTGCAAGGGATCAATTTGAGAAACTTTGTTAATTTGAATATCCAATATAAAAGGCTTTTGGAACAAATTGGTAAATGAATATTTATAAATCACCTGTAGCCGTATATCTAAGCAAGGTGAACTTTTGGACTGATTCTGTGTTGTTATTAAGACATGTCATAACTTCGCCAGTGAAAACACACACAAAAAAGTAACTGAACATGTCAAGCTGTTAATGTAAACATAGGAATTAATTTGCTTTCCTTTTCTGAAGCAAACAGTGGACCTAATTGGCAATTCTTTACTTTTGCAAGGCACCTCTCACACATGTTGCTTGCTGTTCATGGTGTTCAAGTGCTTTTCTTCTTTTTCTGGGTTCTTAGATGTGGAGGCCTATTAAAAATAGTGGGACTCTGGGCACAGAAATTTGTCTAAGCAGTGTCTTGGATGTTTTAATGCTGGGCATTGCAATGTTTGACCCAAAAAACAGGTTTATGTAAGTTGAGGTATCCAAGTTGGATGGCAGTTTTTTTGAGAGGTTGGTACAGAAAGCAGGTACCTACATTCTGAAAGGCCATCAAGAAGTGCTCGGTTCCCCTGACTCCAGACAGGAGCTATGCTTGTGACAATGTAAGAGGATAAGGATTGGGATGGAAGTGGGATGAACTGAGACACGCTAAATCTAGTGTGTTCTGAGAGCTCAGATGTAATATTTGAGATAGACGGAGACTGAGAACACAATCTAAGGGCTTTTGGTAATGCCATAGAAAGTTATGTGTATATAAAACGCCTAGCTAGGGAAATGGAAAATGTGAGTTAAGGAAGATCCAAAGAGAAGTATTGTTTGTCAGATGTAAGAGATGTGCTGGCCTAGAACATTGAATTAAACGGACTAGTTGTCTTCCCAAATGTTGAAAATTGTTGAGACAAATTATCTTGGTTACAGCAACTCCTTTTACATCTAAACAGTGGGATTTCATCCATCATTTGGCATCTCACGTACAGCCTGTACAAGAGATAATAGAAATATGTTAATTCTCAAGCTCCTTCTGGTTTGCTAGTCCTGTGAAGGATAATGGATATACAATATAACATGGATTATGTTCTGAGGTCTTTGAACAGAGGATTGGAATGGTTTATGCTGTTTAACTCATCCAGTTTTGAGCATGCTTTTTTAAGGGTGTATTTTATATATCATAACTATTGTTAACAGACAAAATTATGTTGGTCATTGTTAATGACTATCATGAACTGTATTACATTTTAGATGTGAGAATATGTAGAGACAGACATTTTAGCATAACATTTGATAATAAATAAGTAACCAAGAAATAAACACATCTGGTGTGTCAGAATCGGAGTGTTTTTCCAACTTTAATTTTTGATTTTCTTGTTTTTTCTTGTTAGTCAGTATACAATATATATATGCTGAAGATATAGCTGATTCATTTAATAAATTACAAATAATTACTGGACACTACTTCCTTATTCATTTAGTTAACTTATTAATGAGACTGGATATCATCTGGAATGTTTGGGTTTCTTATTTTTGGAACCATATTACCTTT
This sequence comes from Calonectris borealis, assembly GCF_964195595.1. Classification (NCBI taxonomy): domain Eukaryota; kingdom Metazoa; phylum Chordata; class Aves; order Procellariiformes; family Procellariidae; genus Calonectris; species Calonectris borealis. The sequence continues at coordinate 114,317,345 of NC_134313.1, read as the reverse complement.
CAAGTTTAAACTTTATAGGTATGGAATGCAATCAATACACAAGTAATTTGAAGGAATCAATTTCACCCTATTGCATAACTTGTATAGCAGCTGTGATCAAGATGTCTTTAAGTTTCTTGGGTTTTTTGCCTCATTCAGTTATTGAATGCAAGTATAAATAAATCAAATTGGATATTAAAACTTTTTTAAATTTAGGGGCCATCAAAACATATGGTAAGTAATTCTGACTCTAGACTGTACTGTATCCTTCCTTTGTGCTACTCCAGAGAGAGTGTGCTCAAATAGTTGTCGTTCTTATCATTGTTATCATGGTTATTACACTTCAGAGGAGCGGTGCTTTCACTTTTTAAAGACTGTTATTTGCGACAAGATTTGTGTGAAAATACGGGTCTTGCATTTGTCTTCAGACCTCAGAGTCGCTAATTGATAGTCAGCACTAACTGATAGCCTTTTCTTCTTAAGGGCTCACCTTCTAGAACGTTTTTATCCCAGTCACTGGCTGGTTCAGCACCCGCTGGCTGCATTTTGCGTGTGCGGTTACAGTGATAGTAGCCATTACCCTGTTATGGATTAGGTTATTTGCCAGATCCTTGGAGTGGTTCAGATGCTGAATGAGTGCACTCCTTGTGATACTGTTCTTGTGTGACCTGTTACATAGGAATTTCTATTTCATACTGCTTGATGTTGAGCCAGATGGGGCTGGGCTGTCTTCGGAGTATATCGCATTGGTCATATGCTCATGAATGGTTCATATGTGCCATCTGTAATATAACAACACCTGTATGTATTGCATTAAACTTATTTCTCCTTCTGGATGGTAGGTAAAATATCACAGAGATGTCGTCAGCTTACTTTTCAATTATTACTTCCTTTGGCCTCCTTACTTTAAGTTGCGGTATCACCATGAAATCTAGTCTAATGAATCCCAATTCTAGTACTGTATGGTTCCTCCTAGCCTCCCTTTCTCCTTGCTTCTGGTGGCCTACAGGCAAGTATTTCTGTTCTTAGCCTCCCACCTACATGGTGCCTTTGTGCCCTCTTCTTTGTCTTTTTGTCAGATCTATTTCTCTTCCTTCTCGGTCTGTACTGTCCCCCTGCCCTTTCCTAGCCATGATTACTTAGCTCAGCCAGTTCAGACTCCTCCCCTCTCCACTTCAGTTCCTCACCAAACATCAGTTTCTCTTACCTCCTTTGGCTTCAGGCTCACATTTTCCTACCAACTTCCTTTTCCAGCTAATCAAGTTCTCCAGTCCTTCAGAACCTTCATTTTTTTCAGTTTCTCCTTTTCTACATCGCAGTGCTAGTAGGAATCAAGCAGAGGGGATATCCTCTTTCTATGATTGGTTTTTGTGTGCATTCCTCATGCACAATAAGTGTGAGCAGTAAATATAAATAAAAACTGGGATAGAGCATGCTCAGTTGGTCTGTGGGGACAGCGTACATACATTTGTCAGAACAAACTGCTGGAATGTGTGATATGATGGAGCATGCACTTCATGGACTGAATCTTTGGAGATTTTAGCCTTGAAGCACTAACAAATATTTCCTTGGAGAGTGTGAATTTCCCAGCCCCCATGACACCTTAAAGCTGGATTTGAGGATTTTCTAGTGAAAATAAAAAAGCAGCATTAATAAAAAAGCATAGCCATGACAAAAAGGTCTCCCATTCTTTCAAGTCTTCACTTTAAAGAACAGAAATTCTTGTGGCTTTAAGCAAACAGCTCTAAGTTGTTTTTTCTAATGTAGCAAAACAATTCTGCTTCCCTCCCTGGTTTTGTGCTTCAGAACAGCAGAAACATTCTGTGAGAAATTCTGACAACATTCAAAATTTTCATTCTTATACAGCTTAAAGATCACGATTGGACTCTATTACATAAAATGGTTTTTGTTAATGGAACATATATGGAGGTACTGGTTCAGCTGAATAGGCACGTATTGTAGCAGAATGTGCAATCTGGAAGACATGCTCCTTAGAAGTCAGAAGATATGCTACTTTATAGCTTATCCAGAATTGAGCAATTTTTCTTAAATACAGGAATTATGTTTTATGCAATTGCCTCTTTCTAAATTTTGGACTGTTGCAAATTGTTAATAATAGTAAAATGAAATATGGTGTAATTTTTCAGAAAGTCCAGGGTCATATGTAGGTGAAGAGCTTAGACATAGGTAAGCCAGATGCTGTCTCCTTCATAGCATTTTGGAAGTCGTGATTAGCAAACTGAGTTTCTTATCCAAACAGCTCTCATTGAATGTATCCAGACCTGCAGTGGCTGTTGCAGAGTTGCGAGGATTTCCGGGACATTTCCCGACGTTCCTGCTGCTTTGAGTGCTCTCGAGCTCCAAATTGTCTGTTCTCACTCCCAAGCTGGCTTTGCTGATGAGAGTAATCTTAGAACTAGTTTAAATATATTTTTACAGTTCTATGGTTGAGATGGGTTTAAGTTTTTGAAAATTGGCTGGTTAAAGTAAATCATGTACAGGTCACAAGGGAGTGACCATTTGTTGCTATCGGTATGGTCTGTGTAGGTTTCAACTAAGAAAGTCACAATTTATTTCTGAACGGGAGGGGGCACTGTTTAAAAGGACAACATTGTTTTCAAATCGAAGCACTTTTTTGTTTCTTTTCTTAAAGCCTCTGACGGCAGTACGTTTTGAAAGAATTTTGTAGTTTGTTTTTGAATGATGAAAGCTACTCCTCTCAGGTTCTCTGCCCCATCGCCTTGCTCTGCTAATTTGAGTGAATTGTGCTTACTCTTCTCTTGTGTACAGGTTTTGCCGAAGTTTTTTTTTAGTGTTCCTCAGTTTTTCTGTCTCCTCTCTTTCTTTCTTCCTCCTTTTCTAGGAAGTAATACTTTGTATCATATGCAGGTTGCTTTGTATGTTGCTCGAGGCATTACAAAATCTTGTTTCAATATTTTATTTTCTATCATTTAATTTCTTAAAATATGGATTTGAGGCTTAGTTTTCTGCTTTGTAAAGACATTTTACTCCTGTAAAGACTTTCTGGTGTATTTATGCATGAAAGAAAGTGAATACGTAATGATAATCATAGAAAATATTAGAAATATTCTTAGTTCAACCAAAAGAAACTACGAAGATAAGATTTTTGGATTGGTATTTTTATTAACTTTGCGTTACTGTAACAGATTACATTTCTTGGGGATTTGCAGTCTCTACCCCAAAGAACTTAGTCTTAACTCTGAATTTACAAATACTTTGACTGTACTAAACTGTTAATTTGTTTGTTGGCAAACAGTATTGTTGTAAAAAGGCAAAAATTAGGTGGAAAGAATGGCAAAGTTTTATAGAAGTGTTGTGTGTCACCTGAGTTTCATATTGGTCTGAATATGGAATTATTGTATATGTAGCTTTTATTTAATGTACATAAAGTCTGTAAGAACCATAAATGAATACTTTTCTTCAAAAATAATAAGTAAATCTTATGTGTCTCTTGAGTGATTCTGATGAATCTATGAGAAGGAAAATAGTTCTTCGCTCCACCCATCTACGTAAAAGTTAATAACTCAAAAGAACCAGCATTTGGTACTTCCCAGTACACCTTGTTTTGTACTGATAATTTGTAGCGGTTTCTCATGAGAAGATGTAATGTTATTATTTTGATGCATATCCTACTTTGCCTCTAGTATTTTCACAACAGGAAAGAAAAGCTAACTACAGTGTGTTTTGCTGGGCAAAGGCTAGCCAAAGTGTTCTTCAAATCTTCTAATTTGTGAACTAACTGTGGTAAGATGTAGAATTGCCTTGGATTAGGTACAGTTTGTAGACTCCCTCTTACCAAATGATTCTGGCCTGTAAAGTTATAGATAACTTGGAATGTCTGTGTCTTTGTGCCCACTCTTTCCCCTGATGATTGATGTTCTTGTGGTTTCTAGATGGTTATAGTCTGGATATAATTACCTGGTACAAATTGATAGATGACCTGCCAACAAAATGATAGCTCCTACTTAAAAAAAGGTGTGTATTTCATAATATGATATCATTTGGCAAAATAATTTCTTGATGCTGTAAATTATTTATTGATAGCACACAAGTAGGAAACTAAGTTGTATTCAGAAGCTGGCTCAAGCAATGGTTGCAGTTGCTAAATAATAGCAACTATAGAAATGGTCTTGATCATTAGTCTGTTCAAAAGGTATTAAAATTTGTGACCCAAAATTACTAAAAAGAGGATTTTTTGTTGTAATTATAAAAAGGCAAAATGACCATAAAACCAGACGCAACAAATTGGTGGGGGAAAAAAAAAAGGCAAAAAAAGCCTGCATAGCAAAATGTGTAGGCTGGTTGAGCCAAATAGCCAATGCAAGCAGGATGATGGGCAGAATGAAATGGAAGTTAGGAGAATTAACTGAGAATTTAAAGAGTTATAACAGCCTTTTAAATATATTAAAAGCAGGAACAATTTGGAGAATGAGCTAATTAAGGAAGCTGGAAACTGCAAAAAAGAGGATTGGTGTCTTGGTACCAGTCTTCCATAAAAGATGTTCATAGAGAAATTTTCAACAGATGTTTTCTAATAATAGAAGATACTGCTCTCTCAGAGACTGATATGTCAAAAGAGGCATTGTCAGAACAAACTGGATGTCGTGCTTCCAGTAGTTCTTAATGTGGTTTAAGGACAAGGAGGCAGGTCTGGAAAACTGTGAACATTATACCTCTCTTAAATAAACATAAAAATCACAGGTTTGCAAGCCTTGAGGTATGAACTGAAGTGCTGACAGTGATTGAATAAAGCATTTGGAGGGGAAAAAATATGAAGCTTCTACCTGAGCTTGATTTGATAAAAATAGAGCCTTCTAGCATTGGAAAAGAAAATCAAGCCTCTCCAATCTGTTAGTTTTTGCATTATGCAGTTAGAAGATGGACGGATTAAAGACTTGATCTGTCATTCTTTTGATAGCTTGAAGTTGTCTGTGAGTGGGCAGTTGAGAAGTTATTAATCAGGGTCTAGAGATAAAATAGTCCGAGAACAGTTTTTGAGGAGTTGAGTAGCAGACTGTGGATTTGTGGAGACACAAATCATCATTGGGACAATATAATTACCTGTCTATAACAGGGTAATAAACCTTGTGCTATATATTTTTACTGTAGTAAAGTTTTTGACACTTTTGAGTAATGCTTTCATAAACAAGCTAGGGGAATGTGATGTACAAGAAATAATAAAAAAATTGGTTCAAGAGTGATCAGAAACTCCCTGATATATACAGGGAGTGATATATACAGAATAACTATTGGTATTTCATGATTGACATGGAAGGCAATACCTCAGAACTGATGTTGCTGGATATTTTTTTTTGTGCAAAATAGGTGATGGAATAGAATGTGGATGAGCCCAAAATCCTCATGTGATCATGAGCTACAGGGTGTTTGTTGTGGGTTTTAGAGTTGAGGGGCAGGAGGAACCTGGAGCTGATTTACAGGTAGAAGACACCACTTTCTTTACAGCCTTGTACTCTCCTTTAAAATGGTTTCTGGGGGTGTGGCTAACTCTCAGAAGAATCATGGAGGGCTGGCCTCAGCAACTCCGCTCAGTTTTTCTTCCCAAAGCCAGGGATTTAAAGCATTCCCAACAGTCCTTGTGTCAGCACAGCCCCATGGGCAGTCATGTGATGAAGTCCTGGCATAAAAGCTGCACTTTAATGGCTTCATGCAGCTCTGAAGGCCCACAAAGCTGAAAGGGATTAAAGTTATACAGCAGGATTAGAATTAACCAAATTGTTTACACAAATAAAAGGGCAAGGGTAGACGTAAAAGTTGGAGCAAGTCCAATGTACTGTGCTTAATCAGAAATATATTATGGGGAACGTCGGGTTAGAGAAGGGTTCTCAGAAGACTTGGTGGTAATGGTGGGGCATGATCAAAGTTGAACATGAGTCAATGATGTCATTGTTAGATGAAAGACTAGTATCATACTGGATTATATAAAGACAAATATGGCCGAAATGACTTTCTCTGCCCTGCTCCACGTTGGTAGGGTCTCAGTTGGAAGGCTAAGTCTGCTTCTAGGTACCGTATTTCAAAAATTATGTGGACAACTGAAGAGAGTTGAGAGAAGAACAATCTATAGGTGAAGAACATTGCATATGAAATGTAGCTTGGAAACCTCAATTTTTTTGCTAAGAAAAGAAAATGCTGCTGCGATCAGAAGGAACTACTGTGGCCACCTAACCATCTCTTCCTAAAGCGTTCTGTACATTTTCACATAGTAGTTCTTAAATGAAGATCCTGATAGTGTGTGAAAGCATCAAAAAAAATCCTCGCTGAATGTGTAGAAGTAACTGAAATGCTACTTGGTATTCAAAGAATAGAGTGTTAAGAAAAGAAAATATTAATAAAAATTTGGGGACTTAATTTAAAATAATAAGAGTTCAGATATGACAGTCGGAGAAGTGGATTTTCCTTGGTTTTCAGAGAATTAAGTAATTGAGAATACAAGAGCAGCATACAAAATAATAAATGATACAGATATACTATTAGCCATTTTCTTTCTCAAGAGTGGTAAATAAAGGCATCCCGTGAAGCTGGAAGACTGGATATTTAAAATTGGCAGTGCATTGCAGAGGAAATTTTGCCTTTTAATATTCTGCAGAGTTTGCTGACTTATGTTCTTAAGAGCAAGATGCTAGCAGAATTCAAAATGAAGGAGTAGACAATTACATAGATCAGGAGAACGGGCACGATTAAGATATTCACTCAGGGGGTTTGGAACAAGCCAGCAGATAACTACTGACTTCTTCAGATACTGACCTAAGTGGTGTCAGTTGTTTGTACACCTCAGGATCAATATGTGAAAGAAAAATAATATTCAAATTTAATGATGGTCTGATTTTGAGGAGGGTCGGTTACAGTATGACCTTGCAGTTTTTAGATAGAGGGAGGTTAATTGAATACTTCAGTGCTTTTGTGCCCTGCGCTGATGTGCTGCTTTGTAATTCTCAGTGGAAACTACATGTTTGCTGGTAACTGGTTCCTTTTGCAGTAAAGAACTAGCTTTATGGCATGCAGCAGGAGCTTTAAAGAGGTTATTATGGTTCTCACATGTAATTACTTTGATATCTGAGGTGGCCATCAACATATAATCAAATGTACTGATGATTTTAAGACTATATTGATTCTAAATATGAATTTCTGCAAGAATTGGGAACAGTTTTAATTTATAAAGCACAAGGGTCAAGTATCGTAGCGCAAAAGTCTCATAAAGAAGTTAAACAAAAAGTTATGATTGGAAGTTTGCTTGATGTAAATCAGAGCCAAGGAGCTAGTTCTCCCTATATTGCCAGGGAGTAGGGCGGTTTTTCAGACTATCATTCCTTACTACTTGCATTCACCATATGAATAAAGTAGCTAAAGAATCTGATGTGACAATTTTAATCTCTATTTGTATTATACTGTGTTTGCAAGCAGAATTCTACAATTTAATATTTGCAAAAAACTTAATACAAAACTCTACGTCTTCCACATTATCTCATGAATCCAAGATACCAGATTTCTTTCTAGACATCTAAACAGCTTTGTGCCTCACCCTAAAAAACTTCTACTCATATGTCATTTGAGTATCCAAGTTGTGTCAATTTTTCCTTCTGGCTGAGCCATCAAATCAGAAAACTTTAATGTAAAAAGGCAAAGAATTTGCTCATGTGAGGAAATTAATTGACAGAAATGCAGATGTCCAAATACTACTTCGATGATGTAAAAAAAAAGTACTTTCTTTCATTATAATTTGGAAAAAAAATCACTTGTTTCTGTGAATGAAAAAACAATTCTTCTTGTTTCTAAGAATTAAGCAATCAATCACCATGGTGGTGCATTGGTGTATCAGTGGTGGTCTTATGCAGTACATAGTTCTGCTGGTAAATTCCCTGAGAGAACAACTTTGGTCTGTTTATGTAGCTTTTTTCCTTTACAAAAGTGAATTTTTTAAGGCCAATCAGAATACATTTACATCACTTCATAGTGTTCTGTAGGGAAAAAAAAACAGAGCTATCTCTAAACCAGCATGGTAAATCGGCCCTAGGGTATTAAGCTGCGTTGCTTTTGTGGCCTAACTGGTTGAGTCATTTATCATGGTGTAGCAGTATGTGCTGTCGATGTACCCTCAGTACTTCTTTAGGACCAAAAGATGACTTGTGTAAATGCAAAACTTCAGGAAGGAGACTCTGAAAAGAGGTATCCATTGTTTTAAAGGGAGGTAGTACTGTAGCTGAGGTTTCTGAAAATTGCCCTTACATATTTAGGGATTATCATGTTTTAAGGACTTGCTTCATTTTGGCAATAAATGTTAAGATAGTATTGTGCCTCCACTTCACTCTATCTTGTAAAAAGTCACCTGTAAAGTCCCCAAACCTCCTTTTGCTTGGCACGAGACCCATTCCAGAACAGAGTCTGCTGCCTTAGGATTGGCACTTTGTGGCCAGTATTTCTTCCCAGAGTAAAATACTTAGTATATGGAGTATAAACTGCAATCCTAACTACATGAAATTTAATTTTTGTACATGTTATTTTTTGTATAAAATAAAGCAAATATTGTTATAACCTTCCAGCAGTGACTGCTTTTTTCAGAAACAAATGATGAGGACTAGTGGGAGCTTTTAATTTCTTTTTCCAGCCCAATGGTGCCAATTACTATCCTGCTGAAGCACAGCTACACAAGCAGGGGGTTCTTTCTGATGCTGTACAAGGAACTTGATCTTCGTTTCTGCTGCTTATGAAATCTCCTAAATCTTTCCTGCTGTCTGTTTTGTATCATAGGTGATCCATCTGCAAACAGGTGTTTACCTCTTTTGCTTTTCTGGACACAAATGAAAAACATTATATGGGTGTGTTAGACCCAGTATTATTTTTCCATACTGGGTTTAGTGATGTATTTGGTGTTCTTTCTTAATATGGAGTTAGGTTATTTTGTGATAATTTATGCTTTTACTGAAAAAAAGAAAAATCCTAATCATTCTGAGGAAGTCTGGGAAACAATGACTCCACTGTTAATCAGACTTACAAACAGATGGCAAATAATGGGATTACTTTGAATTACTTCTACTTTATTGTTCATGTCTTTTAATACTTCTTTTTAAGGCTCATATGTTTTAGAAGCCTGATTAATAAGGTTTGAATTTTTGGGACTGTTTGTTAAAATGTTGTAATGTTGTTCAAAATCCTCACAGACTTTTTTTGTTTGTTCTTGTTTATGTTGTAATTAAGTAAGTTGAAAGTGTCTGCTTAGTCTAAGTACCTGAAACTTGCAAAGGTTTTCTGTGTGTCTTACCCCTACACAGTTGATTTGGAAAGTGCCATATAACTTCACCTCTCAATTCTATCATTCTCTAAAGATGAACTTTGTAAAAAAATCTTAACAATATCTACTTATTCAGGAAGACTGGCAGCTGCAAACTGTTGGAAGCTGAGAGAGTACTCAAGAAAAATACTAGATAGGCTTTTCCTGTTCATATTGGCATCTGTTTTTCTCCATTCCTGGAGACTGACTATGTAGCTAGCTGGGCCTTGAGTCTGACTTGTTTTCATATTCCTGTGCTACTCTATGCTTTTCAGACACCAGCTAAGCTTTTATACCCATTAGCACAGTTCAGACAGCATAAGGACAGATTTGCTGTGCTTTCAGTCACTCCAGAGTGTTACCAATAGAGCTGTTGCCCCAATACCAATTGCAGGACTAAATCCCCTTAAATAAACCTTTATGACACATTTGGAGAACATGAGTCTCCAAAAGGTTGCAGAGTAAAACATGAACCAGCAAGATTTGATAGAGGTGTGTTGCAGAGCAATTCAGCTTGGTAGCTCTTAATTGGAGGAGAAGCAAAATGGACTTGACTTTTGAGTCTTTAAGTTTTTCTAGTGCTGATGGCAACAATGCTTTTTAACCTGTGTAACACACAAAAAGCGTGTATTCAATTCAGGAGTGATTGAAATATAAGTATCACAAAAGTGCATTCTTAGGCTGTTTCAGAATAAAACCAAACTTTAAAGATACGTCCCTGTACAGGACTAATGCAGTTATGCTCTGTCAAGATGCAGAACCAAAGGATAATTTTCCTACTTAAAACAAATTCATGTTGCTGGTGGGTTTATATGTTTTTCTCTGCTGCTTGCAAAATTAGCATACTGGGATCCCAAACAGGCCTATTCAAAAGAGGAGGCTTCTGTAAAATTCAGCTGGTTGACAAACTTTTTGGAACTGAGCATAAGACTGTTTTCTATACAACAGGCTTCTGTCAGCACAGCTGTGCTGGTCAGGAATGTGAAGAGGTGTGAACACTGACTGGTTTAGCTGTTTTGGCAGAAGCCATTAGCAAATACATTATTATATTGACAAAACTTTTCTTTTGCTGGTAAAATTGGTCTGCTCAGAGATGTGTCTCCATAAATGGTTTTACATTCTAGTATGAAGTGTAATTTGGTCCGGAAAGCTATATTTGCAGTGCTTTGCCAGTACCTCTAGAGTACTAAAGGGCTCTGGCATCGACACAGACCAAACTTCCAAAATGTATCAGTAATCCAAACTAATAAGAAAAGGGTGGAAGCTGAAAGGAGGCATGTTGAAACAAAGGTTGCTGAGAAACAGATGGGAGCTGACAGGACCCCTTCTCTCTTGGTAGGATTGATATCCTTGCATGATTCAGATCTGCTCTGCACCTCCAGGAAGGTGGGCTTTTTAGCTGAGTGACACTAAATCTTTGAGTTTGTGCTGCTTCTGGCATCAGCACACGAGCAGCAGCTAGAGTGCCTTTTTTTTTTTTTGTAAGTGATTGAGCTAGTCTTTTGCGCTGGAATTAAGCATCCTAGCAGGAGGGCTTTGCTGTTTTTTCCACTATTATTTCTTCAGTCACACATAGCCTGAATGTCCAAAAGAGTGTGAGTTTAGGAATAAGAAACAGTTGAAAATGAGTGCTATTGTGAAACACTGTGTTCCCATTCGTTGTTCAATATGAAGCATATACGAAGATTATTGAACAAGTCATAATTCTTCCTTGCTTTAAAATTAAGTATTGACTTTCAGCTGTGCGTGGAAGTAATATTTTTCTTATGACTTCATGCTCATTGCTTGTTCTTTCATCTAAATAGCAGTATTTTGTATAAAATCTGAAACTTCAGGATTTTGAACTCTGTCCTAATGAAGAATATTATATCAGACGGAGAGCCTGTGAGTCGTAAGATTTGACACTGGGTTAGTTTACAGTGAATGAAACCAGATTAGGCACTGAAATCCTGGATATGAACAGCATAGCAACACAGTACAATTGTGGAGACACTTACTGATGGTTTAATGTTTATTTTTCAGTAGCTATTATACTTGGACTGGTGCCTAGCTAAGTTAACAGAAATAAAGCTGGAAGATTTTAGGCAGCTTCAGAAGCCTTGCAGTAGGCTTTTGAAAAGCAGTATTTATTGTGTTTGAGTTCTAATATTCTAAAGAGAAGACCCAAGAAAAAATCACAAAACATTTTATTTGTTATTACTAAAGATTCCTCTGCTAGTTTCCAAAGAAAATATTTTTCAGGGAATCTCCTGTCTTGTAGCCTTCTTATCTGCTTTATGTTGTTTTATTAATCTTTTTTCCTTGCCTGATGGACTTATTTCATATGAAGATTGCGGGATTTTTGTTTTGTTTTACTGTTTAAAATGGTGAGGTTTTGAGATTTCACCAAAGAAATGAATATGACTTATTAAAATGGTGCAAAGATCCAGTGTCTTTCTTGTGCCCGTTCACGGTATTTTCTGTGGATGTTGTTAGATTGGTAGGAAGACTGTAAGTAGCTGGTGTTGACCTGAAAATGTTTCCCAGTAAGCATATAGTCTTCATTACTTCTGTTTTTAAAATACTGTGATAAAATAAAACATTTTGTCAAGTAGCTAACAAAGAAAAAAAAAAAGACAGTTTTGGGTGTAGAAGACACATATTATTGAAAAATAACCTGTATTTTGTCATTTTTAGAAACCAAAATGGTGGCAGTATCTGGTACTTTTCCATGTACTTGAACATTAAAAGCATTCTGTATCAGAGTGTTTATGTCAGAGTTGGCTGAAACCCACTGATCTGCAAGTTGTCTTGTAGAGAAAACTTTGTCATTGGATGTTGTAGATGTTACTGCAAAGTAAGGGTGTAATGAGAACAGGTTTGTGGATAACAGCCTTCCGATAAGTAAAAGTTTTGTAAAGAGAAGAGAATAATCTATTTGCGATACATGGGACAAGAAGTAACTTAAAATTTCAGCAAAAAAGATTCCAATTAAACATTAATAAAAGCTTTCTAATAGATAGGATGACTCTCTTGTCCAGGAGTAGAGTCCTTGAGGATGTTGCAAAGTCAAGGTAGGGGTACCTAGTGCCATTGTGATCATGTCTTGCAGTGAACCCTGACCACCTTTTGAAGAGAAGAACGGGAGGCCAAAATTTTGTAACCTTTTTTAAGAGAGTACATCTTTCAAAATAATTTTATGGATCTACGACTACAAGGTGCTTACTCATATAAAACTATATTCTTTGTACAACAAGAAGGGGTATTATATATCATGTACCTGCTCGGGTTATATAATATATGATTGTTTCTTTTATTTCTGTCAAATTAAAGTCATGATCTTAAGATATGTGGGAGTGAATTTGGTAATGAATCCTAACTTCTTTTAACATGCAAACTGAAAAACCTAAATATAGTAAAATACATGGTCTGGAAGTAAAGATACCATCTCCTCTGCTATAAATTGCTCTGATTCTATTAACTTTATTGCAGTTCTGAAAACCTTCACAAAGTGATGTCCCAAGATGTTTGAGTACTCTGTCCAATCAAAAGTTTGTTCAGTTGTTCAGACTGAAAAACTGGTATCTTGTTATGTTTTGTACTGTATCTATTTATTTAGAAGGTGTTTCTCATCAATGAGATATAAGTCAGAATTTGATTAGAGGTAATTGTGTTAGGAAAATCTTTGGGGAGGGGGAAACCAAGTATGTGAAATATCAGTTGTGTCCACTACAGATTTTTTTTTTTGTGAAGGCAAAGATTCTTTTCACATATGACCCTTTGTAAGGAGCCAATTGGCAAAATCTGTTAGTAGAAAAATATTCAAGTTAGGCAATACATTGAATTAATCAGTTATTAGATTCAGCTGTTTCAAGTAACCAGATGCATTTACTTTTTACCACGTATTAAATTCCTGTAAATGATCAGCAACTATTATATTTAACTATGCATTGTATAATCAGAGAATCTGTTAGTGTTAAGAATATTCAAGATCACTTTCATATGTATTTCCAAGAAAAGGCTCTTCTAACTTTTCTTTATGTTCACTTAGTCTCTAACGTACTGGTAAGTTACTGCAACTTTCCACTTCCATCTGATCTGCAAGAACAATTCATTTAAATGTCAAGCTGGGATTTACACCTTCATTAGGTTGCACAGAAAATTAATGTTATATCAGGATTGGAAACGAAATTCATGTTACACTTCATGATTTCAGAAATAGGAGATAGGTGTGTGCTCATTCTTTGAGCTGAGTAAGGGTTGAGCTGTTAACATATTTTGGGTGTATAAATCAAAGAGAACTATAACCAGGCTCAAAGAATGTCAGTAAAGTTATTGGGTTGAAAGGACAGCCTGGAATTTTAAGAATGTATTGTATTCCATATAACCTACTTAATCCTCTTTGGGAATTAAACTTTATAGATTTGTTTTGGAATTTTTTGAGGAAATGTTTGGAAAGTTTAGAAAAAATTCCATACTAGTTTTGAGTTTGTTTGACACTCTTTTCCAGCTTCAGCTTGTAATCATTAATGTCCCTTGAGGGATTATGTATTTGATCTTAGAGGGAGAATTCAGGGTCATAGTACACATACTCATGTGTGCGCACACATGTGGACGTGCAACCCCCGGGTGCAGTGGAGTGCTTAGTCAAGGTCAGCTTCTTCACTGGACATTGCTGCACAGATTTGTCTGTCAACAAAACTATGTACAGTCACAGCAAATGAAGGTCTGTTCAGATAATATCCACTTTAGAATGAATGTTGTCTGATTCAGAGGAGAAATAATTATGTAATTAAGTAGTTATTTTAAACTTCTGTCATAGGGTCATAGGATAATCATGTCCTTATCAGAGACTACTGTGTGTCTGTGGCCTCAGAGTTGAGACTTCTCTGAGGCTATCCTGACACTGTACTGCTTGGCCATAGCGTTATAAATATTCATAGAAAATACACCTCGCGGGTACTCCTTAATTGTACATGTTTTTTCACTACAGAAAATAGCAAGATTGTTAGTCTCTGAGCTGAAGTCTGGTATTTTTCTGTTGACTCCTGGCTGATTCCCATCACTAGCCAGGTGTTTCTCACAAACATTTGCTCCCTTGCCTTAGTAGTCATAGCATGACAGAGGTGGGTGGGTGGAGGAGTTCTAGCAAAGTAGGTGAGGACACAGAGAGGTTAGTGCAGACAGCTCACCTCAGTATTTAGCGAGTTTCTGTGCAAGTTTTGCAACCTGGACGGATTTTGGGGGAATGCCACTGCTACACTGCTAGGAGTAATTGACTTCACTATTTTAAAATTAGCTTTTACGATAGCAGTATTTGGAGTCATAAGATCAGCTGTATCTGTACCAAGCAGGGTACAAGGAGTGAGTTGTTACCTTTATAGAATCATAAAGGTTGGAAAAGACCTCTAAGATCATCGAGTCCAACCGTCAACCCAACACCACCATGCCCACTAAACCATGACCCTAAGTGCCACATCTACACGTCTTTTAAATACCTCCAGGGATGGTGACTCAACCACTTCCCTGGGCAGCCTGTTCCAAGGCCTGACCACTCCTTCCCTAAAGAAATTTCTCCTAATGTCCAATCTAAACCTCCCTTGGTGCAACTTGAGGCCATTTCCTCTTGTCCTATTGCTGGTTACTTGGCAGAAGAGACCAGAACAGACTCCTTTCAGGTAGTTGTAGAGCGCGATGAGGTCTCCCCTCAGCCTCCTCTTCTCCAGGCTAAACAGTCCCAGTTCCCTCAGCCACTCCTCATAAGACTTCACCAGCTTTGTTGCCCTCCTCTGGACACGCTCCAGCACCTCCATGTCCTTGTAGTGAGGGGCCCAAAACTGAACACGGTATTCGAGGTGCGGCCTCACCAGGGCCGAGTACAGGGGCACGATCGCTTCCCTACTCCTGCTGGCCACACTATTTCTCATACAGGCCAGGAGGCTCTTGGCCTTCTTGGCCATCTGGGCACACTGCCGGCTCATGTTCAGCCGACTGTCAACCGGCACCCTCAGGACCTTTTCCGCCAGGCAGCTTTCCAGCCATTCTTCCCCAAGCCTGTAGCGTTGCCTGGGGTTGTTGTGGCCAAAGTGCAGGACCTGGCACTTGGCCTTGTTGAACCTCATACAGCTGGCCTCGGCCCGTCAATCCAGCCTGTCCAGGTCCCTCTGCAGAGCCTTCCTACCCTCGAGCAGATCAACACTCCCACCCAACTTGGTGTCATCTGCAAACTTACTGAGGGAGCACTCAATCCCCTCATCCAGATCGTTGATAAAGATATTGAACAAGACTGGCCCCAAAACGGAGCCCTGGGGAACACTGCTCGTGACCGGCCGCCAACTGGATTTAACTCCATTCACCACAACTCTCTGGGCTCAGCTGTCCAGCCAGTTTTTTACCCAGCGAAGAGTGCACCTGTCTAGGCCATGAGCCGCCAGCTTCTCTAGGAGAATGCTGTGGGAGGCAGTGCCAAAGGCTTTACTGAGTCCAGGCAGACCACATCCACAGCCTTTCCCGCATCCACGAGGCGGGTCACCTGGTCATAGAAGGAGATCAGATTGGCCAAACAGGACCTGCCTTCCATGAACCCGTACTGGCTGGGCCTGATCCCCTGGTTGTCCTGCACATGCCTTGAGCGCCCTCAAGACGAACCGCTCCATAATCTTCCTTGGTACTGTGGTCAGGCTTTAAGAGTGTGTAGCTAGGAATATTTGTATAAACCCAAAACAATAGTGGGGAATTCGGGGGTGTCTCAGCCTCCTTACAAGGAGGGGAGAAAAGTTTGAGTACTTATTCTGAGTGTCATCTAAAAGCTTAAGCTTTTAGTTGAAATTTTATTTTCAGAAAATGGTCACCATGTTGCATTTGATTTCTGACATCATGTAGAAGAGTGCCTCTACTTAGATTGGGAAGCCGCTTCTGCCTTGAAACTCAGAGTGACAAGTTAAACTTTAGCTGACTTAGCAAAAGAGAGTGATAGTAGCATCTCTTAGGTAATTACAGTTTAGGTTACGGAGGGAAGAACTTCTTTCCTGTAACTTATATTTGGCATGTTGAAAAGCTAGAAAATATGGTCCAGAAGTTTGCAGGCCTGATTAAAAGCCTGTTGAAAACCAGGCTTGTGTTGTTTGAAATGGTCTGTGGCTGTGTCCCAGAAGCGTGGTTGGTGTTTTCAGAGAAGTTGTGTGAGGCTGGGATCACATGAAAATTGAATGGAGTTGGACAACTGGCAGAGGCTGTTGTTTGTCCCCTTCTAGTCTTTCAGTAGCTAAATCCTAGCAGAAAGTTTTGCATTTGATTTAATAATTTTATTTTATTTTGCCTTCCAATTTATAACACCTGATTTTGTTTAAAATACAGGGTTAGAATGTCTAAATCAGCATGTGTAAAAGCAATAAAGTAATTGATACACTGTACACATTCACAATCATCGATTGGGAAATGAAATGTATTTATCAGATTGGTTAGATTTTATGCCTGCTGACTAAAGGTTGGTTTTTTTTTAATTCCTTTCATCTCTCTTGACAGTTTGCTCTGACTTCACCTTTTTCGTATTGGTTCTGATCTTCTCTAAGCTTGCCTACCCAGGAAGTTGTACTTCCTTCCCTTCTGACCAACACATGGCAAGCATTTTCCAAAAGTCGTTACTCGTTTTGCTAACGTATTTGGCAGCTCTGACATTGCAAAGTTTCATATAATGCGTCTGTTAGATTTTGGCTTTTCTCATCACAGAGAATTGCTTGTGTTCTTCTGCTTGTTTCATTAATCTTTATTAAGTAAAGATGTAAGCTGTCTTTAATTGAATGTTTTCTTTTGGCAATAGAACAAGTCAAAAGGTGTTTCTCATTAATTTGTTATTCAGCAGGGATAGCCATCTATCTGGATTGAATTTGTGACAATGTTTAGTCCCTATTTGTAGAAATGCCTATGTCGAACATATTTTTCTATGTTTTGCTCAGAATATCCTATACAGGCTGACTTTATAATGTCATTTGTCATGTGGGAATTGAGCTACAGGGAATTGGTCTGTGTTGACAGCATGTCTCCGTGTTGGTTTTTCCTCTCCTTTTAGTACAATGTGTTTTATATTTGGTCTTATAAAGTTTTATCATGCTATCAAATCATGAAGAAGTGCAGAAATGATGGCTTTTGGTTTTCTCTAGCATGTGATACAAATATTTTGGACAAAGGTCGTAATGAGAAATGCTGACCTTTCTTTTTATGACACAGAAAATCACATTCAGACTTGCCTGTAGCAGCTAATTACAGGGCCATCATTAGCTCAAAAGCAAATTGTGTTAAAGAAACGAGAGTAGCAATTTCAGGTATTTCACGAGTTCTTTTGTCTTCCTTCCAGTTCCTGTGCTTTTAGTAATTTTTTAAGACTTACTTTTCTCTGTTGTTTTGTGGAAGGTGCAAACTGTGTTTTTGACCCACTATCCTGGGGAACGTGTTAAATTTCATCAAATACAAATCAAATGCTCAACAACCTGAGAAATGAAGAAGCATTTTTGTTAACCTTTGTAAGAATCCCAAATGAATCTAAGGTAGCCTACATAAAAATATTGTTTTTAGGGTGATTGTCCTTTAAGTGGTGATATTGCAACACACTGGTGTCTCTTTATCCCAGATGCTTTCAGGCAGCTCCTAGCCGAAATGAATTGTCTTTATACACGTGTTAGGAATCCTGTCATCATATCACCATAACTCCTAAGCAAGGAAACGGGGTGTGTCCAAATGTGTGTTCAGTACATGTCTTGGAATAGCATAGTATCTACAGACATATGGAACTTTGTCTGGGACAAAGTTGTTTATTTGGTTTGCCTGCTTTCTTAAAATTTATGAAGGCCTGCCGTAAACGTAGCTAAAAATGCCACTGTCAGCTGGCAAAAATGAAATAAAGTGATGTTGTAGCTGACATGGTATTATAAAACTAAACCTGGAAAGATACATTAGTCTGTTTTTCTAACAGTTCTTTTTGCAAACAGTTTTTGCTAGCATTTTTAAACTTAGTGTGACATTTTTGAGCATCTGGCATTTGGCAGCTTCACTAATAACACTTTTGTGCAGTCTAACAGCTTTTACTGTTATTACATTTTCCTAATCTTCAGCCTGACCTTTCTCACTTCATAATATTTATTTCTATCTCTCAGAACAGAATCATTTAGGGTGGATTCTAAAGCAAAGTGTCTCTCTCTTATGTGATAAATATATTGACCATTTTAAAGTGGATAAACTAGCAGTAGTTTGTTATGACATGTTTTTTTTCCCAAACTTTTGTCCCATATGATACCTGCAAATATTATCATTTTTTCTGTGATATGTTCCAAAGCTTGAGTGCCATCACATGGCATTTGTACACTAAGCATAGAAATTATTTGCTTCATTGTGTCAGAGGTGAGTTCTGCGTTTTGCACTAATTGGCCCCCCTTCATCAGAGCAGGAATGTCACACCAACCCTAGAGAAGTAGCTAAGATTTATTTCCCATTGAAGAGTATATTTATTTTACTAGGTCTTTCTGATCCCACTAGAAAAATCGGGGGGAAAGAAATACTTTCAGTCCTTCCCTTGGTCAGGAATTGTGATGTATTAATAACAAAGTAATTTAATCAGATAATAGCAGCATTCTCACTCTTAGTTTTAATTGGAATGGGTATGTATTGCCAAATACTTTCGGTCCTTCCCTTTGTCAGGAATTGTTATGTATTAATAATGATGTAATTTAATCGGATAACAGCAGCAGTCTCAGTTTTAATTGGAATGGGTATATATTGCCACTATTTATGGGAATTTTTGTTTCAATTCATTTTACCAAATGAATCTTCAATCTGTTGCAATTAGTGTCTTGCATAAAGTTACTTCTGTAATGCCCCCAGTTAGTGATGAGGATCTTAGTGCTATTATAATTTGCTGTTTATCTTGACATGATTATCTTTCAGTTTTACTAGATAAATATTTTTTAGGCATCTTGAGTCTTCACTTGTTGCTCAAAGATTTGGCCATCAAACAACTGGAGGCTTTTTTAGAACAGCTGTGAGCTGCATTATTCCATATTAGCTTCACGTTTTATGAAACTTTAATTGTCATATTCCCCCAAATATGAAAAAAATAGATACAGGAACAGAGAGATATCCTTTTTTATGTCACATTAAGCATGTCTCATTTTGAATATTCATACACTCTATGTTATGCTGCAGACTAACAGAGATGGTGGAGATCTTACCTAAGAGTATTCTTTCAAAATTTTCAGCTGGAAATTTATCTTTAACCACTTGGACAGTTCTGAAAAACAGAGGCTGCTAAATATAGCCAGTAAGGTCACTTTCTCCATTCTTGTGTGAGATAAGGATACAGGATTGCTGGTGGAAATTGTGAGGGATACAGGATTGCTGGTGGAAGGCTGTGACGTTCACTTTGTAAATGCCTACCATAAAGGCCCGTGTTTCCCTTAAGCTGATAGAAAGTAGCTAATGCAACTTGTTCTTTCATACTTGTTTCACACCCAGTTCATTTTTCTTGCTCACAAAAAGGTAGAGACAATAAAGTTACACTTTCTTATGTAGAAGATAGACTTGGCTGCAGGATCAGGACAGGAACAGGAAGATTTAGGTTTAAGTGACTATGCTGAATAACCAGATAGTCCTTTAGTGGACAGCTAGAGTTTGTGTTTCTGGTAGTTTCAAATGCTTACTATGCAGCTTAAATAATGCTTTGACAATGACAATTTTTAAGAGGCACTTGGAGATCTGACTGGGGGTTGTTTTGTCTTGTAACCAGTTTGATTGTGAAACTGATCTACATTGTGCAGTAGAGCAAAACAGCTCATAGTGCAACAATTTTGAGATCTAGGTACGTGAGGATGTGGCAGATACTAGAATAAATTGGGCCTTCCTAGTGCAAGGTGTAGAATAGGGATTTTGGGAGTCGAATAGGGATTTTGGGGGGGATGCAACTTTCTTTTGTTCTTTCCAGATTCTGTTTTACACAAATCTAAAGCTTTACATGAGATTAGGAATCTATGCAGCTCCCTCTCCAGCTGAAATGATCTAGAAAACTGTTTTATTAAATTAAGTTTTAAATCCTTTTGTCTGTCGCCTGAAATATACTCCTGAAAATAAAAATATATTCACTGTACTTACGGGACTAAAATAAATTCTCTACTGGTAGAAAGAGACTATTTAAATATTGGCTGTAGCCTAAGGAGGTAAACTCCCCTAGAGGGCAGTTCAGAGCAAGAGTGTAATCTGTAGCCTTGCTTCATCTTCAGAGGCCATTGCTGTAAAGTCTATTCTTTCTGTATTCAACAGGGATTATCTTTCTAGTCTAAACTATTTTCCGTTGTATCTAAACTTGATAAGTCACTAACTACGTTGTACTAAACAGGAACCTATATTTAGGGTTAAGTGTGTGTAATTGCAAATCTACGCTTTTGCATGCTGAATTCAAATCTGAGAGAATGCAGGGTGTTTGGACAAACATAAACTTTGGGTGGCATTTTTTATATCTTTAAGAAGTTGTTTTATGCATTTTTATATATATATGCACACACACATATATACACACATATATATGTGTATATATTATAGTTATGGTGAGATCTGTGCACCAGTCTGAAAATTTTCTGAATGTAATTTTGTACTCTCCTTCAAACTTTCTGTATTTGTGTTCATAGTTATTTCTAAAACACTTGCGCTGAGTTGCTCCATTGACCTGTGTAGTTTACTAGAATAATAATGTTCAGCCTTTGATTTTTGTTTGGATAATGAGACCTTTCATTTTTAGAAATAGCTATTTGTCACTTAACTCTTATAGTTAGATGGCTACTCCTTCTTCCAGGTATTTTATATGTCCATAGTTCCTGGGGCAAACCATTTCCAATGACAACAGATTTTGTCCCCACATTAGCTTTGTCAATTTGGAATTCAGATCAAAAGCAGAATTATGTATTATTTCTTTTTAATTTATTGTGACCTGTGAAAACCAATTAAACACTCCTTAGAACCTCTAATTTTAACCAGAAAGCCATTAAATAATAACTTTTATTTTGAAATCAGGCTGTTATAATGTGTGAAAAGGACTTAAGAAATTGTATTTTTAAAATACCACTAGAAAAATGCATGATTTGTTGCCTGTCACCTTTCCTGAATATAGCGTTTGAGAGATGGGTGTTTGTCCTTACCAGAAGAGCATTGCAAAGCATTTTATAGTTGTTCTGTCTGTATACTAAATGCTTAATTTTCAGATGTTTTCTGTTTATGAAAACATTTGTGTGAGCAGACGTGTTGAGATGTCTTTTCTTTGTTAATAATTGAGGCCAGTACATAATTTCTCACTTACTTCAATATGCTTTTCACTATTCAATTAAAGTTGTTTTGAGTGTATTTTTTTTATTGAGCAAGATTTTGTTTTTGAAGTGGCCCCACACATTCAAATGGTTTTAATGCTACAGTTCATTCCAATGAGATAATGGTATATGCCTAGTTAGAGCATTCAGAGCATTTTTGGGTGGATCCACCATATTTTATTTGCTAGTCCTGTTATGTTTGAAAATGAAAACACTTATTTTCTGTAAACTTAAGTGTGTAAATATGAAAGGAAATGTCACCAGGGTGACATTAGGTTTAGGGTCTCATAGTCAGCTGTTGTCAGAGACATGATTTCAAATAAAACTGGGTAAACTGGTAGGTTTTTTTCTTCTCTTGTGAGTAGTGAAGTCAATAAGATACAGATTTGACCATAAGAAAAGTGTTGAAGCCTTTCTTCTGAAATGTTTGTTTTAAGGCTACATTGACAAAGTCAGTGTGTTGGCTGTAGTATCCTGATATTCCCTGTGACACTGAGTGTAGAAGCTGAGTTCCTCCTCAGCTTTGACAATGCGGATCTGATGTCGCCAGAAAAATATCAAGTAATTAAGATAGTTTGTGGTATAATGGGAAAATCGGTATGGCTAGTGGGTATTGTTTTGCTTGGTATGATTTACTAAATATTAATTGGAGTAACAAAGTGCTTTAACTCCAGTTTGAAGTGATCATTATTCTCTTCCACTGTACGTTAGAAGTCATTTATGAATTTTGTACATAACAACATTGTTCCAAGTGGAGGAACTGAGGAAGATTACCCCAATGAGTAATGATTTTTAGTTGTGTGCTGTAATCAACCATGTTCAGACTGTCACGTCTACCAAACAGACTGTCTCTATATAGAGAAGATTATTCTGGGAGAATAACTAAAAGGAAATCAGGAGATTCAGAAAGTTTTATCTTGCAGTATATGTTGATATATTTTTATTTTAATACTGTCCTCACAGCTAAGAGTAATACAGAAACATTGCCTTAAAAGTGCCAGCCAAACTAGGAATCTTGTCTGTGACAAATATCTCCTAACTGTTTGCTCCTGTAATTAGGAGATTTCTCCTAGAGATATCTGAAAAGGGAAAAGAAAGCATGAGAATAGCTTTTGAATTTGCTGTCTTTTTGAGGAGGAGGACTCTTAAATCTGATTCTTAAGGGCTCTGACTGTTTCTATTAGTTCTAATAATAGCAGTCAAACATGTTGCTCCTTCCCTGTTGACTTCTTCCCTCTGTGGTGGTGGTTCCATAAAAGAAAACCAGACTTGGCTTTTTGACCACTTCAGGTCATTATATTGTACAGGTCCAGTACATTAACTGCCTCCAATTTCAGCCCTAAATTGTTAGGTTATACTGTGATTGACAGGCAGTAATCCCTGGCAGGGGAACAGGATTGATATCTGGATTCGTAACCTCCTCAGTTGATCCTGTAAGACCTCCTCAACTGGAAGATTTTGTGGTTATTATTGGAAGAACATGGTAAGTTAAAGCAGTGAAAAGCAAGAGAGCATCCTTAGGGCTACAGCTGTTAATTCTAAGTTAATTCTATAGCTGAACAAAACTGTATTGATGTTGTTCCATACAAGTTTTTTGTATTTTGCATTTCATTGTTGCTAACTCTTGACAAGCAGATTGAGCGTACTTGAGCGTACAACAGAGGGCCAGCCTTGCCCTCTGTTGTAAACAATATCTTATTTTGAAGGTAGCTCTGTTTAGATGTGGAATAAAGTAAGAGAAGTAAGGGGGGAACAATTCATGTGTCTAAACCATAGTGTCATGATTTTAGTATCGTTTGTGGTATTCAAGATATATTTACAGTAGAGTGGAGATATAACACAGGCAACATGGGCCTTGTTGGACAGCAGTTGGAGGCCTGCAGAGATACCATAGAGCCTCTGAAATGACATCTGAATCCCACCTTAGCTGACCCAGCAAATTAAAAAAGGAATGAAACATAGCAGGGCCAACAATCCATCTAGAATTAAGATCAAACACAACACCAACCTGCACAGGATAAATCCAACCGTTTACTCTTAAAAATGTGCAGGAATAAAGAGAATACAATAGCATACATTTGTTGTGCGATTCACAACTTGTGAACGAAAGCTGATGAGAAATACTGGTTGGTTCTTTTTTGTACTAAAACAGTACTATGTGTTTATGTTGTGCTTGTCCTTGATTGAATTAGTAATTGTTCTGTTCCTGTTTTAGGTTATGGTCAGACTGGTCCAATGGTTCAGAGAGGTGGATATGACTCTATTGCAGCTGCTGTTTCTGGTCTCATGCATATCACAGGGCATGAGGTATGGTGCTCAACTTATAAATTTAATAGAATCTTTGTGCCGTATACGAAAACTTGATGCTGCATGGAGCAAGTTAGCCTATGCTAACACATCTGTTATGCATGCCCTCCTGAATCCGACAAGAGGTCTTATCTCTGGGAATCTAAGAAAATGGTAGTGCTTATGTCCTTCAGGGACCTCACTCCAGGCTCGCAAAGCCAATGCCCGAGAAACAGAAAATAGAAGAAAAATGGTATCCTAAATCTCCAGTGAATGAATTAACAGTTTATGGTAACCTGTTAATGGCCACTTGTAGTCACCTCAAGAGCTGTAACAGACATGTTGATGACACCTGGATGATGGAACCATACATATGTGTGGGAAGCCTCACACATGCTTTGATTTTGATATTCCCCCTTTAAAGGAGGGAATTGTGAAGCCATACAGATAACTCTGACAAACTGTCTTTTCAATCATCCTGTCTGAAAATAAGCAGAGACACGCCATTAGTGGTTCTGGAAAAGCTTTATGTGCTGCTATTCCAACTGATACCCAAGATCTTTGATAGTTGCAGTAGTGCAGGAAGCATTACAGAGGTTCAGTATCTGGATTGCAGGGATACGTAGAATAGGTGTCTTCACCTCAGAACAATGCTAGTCTGGGGCCGGTCTTGTTCAATATCTTTATCAACGATCTGGACGAGGGGATCGAGTGCTCCCTCAGTAAGTTTGCAGATGACACCAAGTTGGGTGGGAGTGTTGATCTGCTCGAGGGTAGGAAGGCTCTGCAGAGGGACCTGGACAGGCTGGATCGATGGGCCGAGGCCAATTGTATGAGGTTCAACAAGGCCAAGTGCCGGGTCCTGCACTTCGGCCACAACAACCCCAGGCAACGCTACAGGCTTGGGGAAGAGTGGCTGGAAAGCTGCCCAGAGGAAAAGGGCCTGGGGGTGCTGATTGACAGCCGGCTGAACATGAGCCGGCAGTGTGCTCAGGTGGCCAAGAAGGCCGACGGCATCCTGGCCTGTATCAGAAATAGTGTGGCCAGCAGGAGTAGGGAGGTGATCGTGCCCCTGTACTCGGCCCTGGTGAGGCCACACCTCGAATACCGTGTTCAGTTTTGGGCCCCTCACTACAAGAAGGACATGGAGGTGCTGGAGCGTGTCCAGAGAAGGGCAACGAAGCTGGTGAAGGGCCTGGAGCACAAGCCTTATGAGGAGCGGCTGAGGGAACTGGGGTTGTTTAGCCTGGAGAAGAGGAGGCTGAGGGGAGACCTCATAGTGCTCTACAACTACCTGAAAGGAGGTTGTAGCGAGGTGGGTGTTGGTCTCTTCTGCCAAGTAAGTAGCGATAGGACAAGAGGAAATGGCCTCAAGTTGCGCCAAGGGAGGTTTAGATTGGACATTAGGAGAAATTTCTTTACTGAAAGAGTGGTCAGGCCTTGGAACAGGCTGCCCAGGGAAGTGGTTGAGTCCCCATCCCTGGAAGTATTTAAAAGACGTGTAGATGAGGCCCTTAGGGACATGGTTTAGTGGGCATGGTGGTGTTGGGTTGACAGTTGGACACGATGATCTTAGAGGTCTTTTCCAACCTGTATGATCCTATGATTCCTATGATTCCTAGTCAAATAGGTGTTTACTTAAGCTGTCTTGAATTACCTACAAATGCAGGTAATGTGGTTTCCAAATGTCACTTCTCAAGTGAGATAGTGTTACAAGTCTGTTCTATGCATCATAAACACCAGATAGTCTTCTGTAGTGGTGTTCGTGATGCTCTGGAAGTTGATCTTTAGAGAATGACACTTGCATGCCCTAGATAAACAAGGAGTTCATCAAGTCTCTGTACTTAGTGTCAGATTTTCATGTTTGAGTAGGTTGTTGAAACCTAACCATGCATGATCTGGACATAACTCTACTGTAGGATTGATATTCTGCCAATAGACTTGTTTTCTGCCGAGAACAATGGCAAACATCAGAACTCTGTGCTTGTGGCAATTATTGTTACCAGAGTCCTTCCTTCTATTAAAAAAAAAAAAGTCAAGCATTGTTTGACTGAGGAAACTGAAACATCTCGTGCCTCGTGTCCTAAGACTGTCTGCCCATTGCTGCTGTGTTAATGGTACATACTCATAGGATGTCCCATCTCAGAACAGGAGAAGACATGAAGTTTAGTGTAGTCATTACAGGTACTTCTCTTCAAATGTATAATGCACATATACACTGAGCAATGACTGATCACAGCAACTGTAGTGTAAGTAATTTTTACGTTCTGACCCTGGTGTCTGTAGAGTGAAGGTTAGTATTTCCAATACAATGCCAGAAACTTCATGCACACCTCAAAATATACCAAACAAAATTATATGGGAGTATAAACGGTTAGAAAGGGGCAAATGTTGTTAGTACCACATGAATAACGGAAAGTATGTTGCAAAATTGAAAAAACCAGGACTCTTGTAAAGCTTTTCAGTGATATGTGAATGACAGAAAATACGAGTGTTATACTGAATAAATGCATGTAAGTTGTATTATGAGAGTAATAGTCCTCAGTGGCCATTATGAAGATTGATTTTATTATAAGATTGTGTTAAGATCTACACTGGAAATCCAGATGTTCACATCACCTCACCAGGACTTGAGGCAATGTGATCATAGGAATCATTTAATCATTGTTAGTAATAGTTCTGTCTATTCACTGGGGCTTTTAACAATTCATTCAAACTTAGTCATTCTCTTGCATAATTAAAATAAACATGCTAAAACTTGCTTCCTATTTTTCTTTATTTGAAGTTGGTTATATATTATTTCATCAGTTTCTCAAAACCATTTTCTGATGTATAGAGGGACAGTTTTGTTTCAAAGACTTATGTGGTCAATCACTCCAAAGAAGAAAATGTGCCATTTGTTGTTGTAGTGAAAACTTACTCAAGTGGCCTTAAAATCATATTGTATGCTTGCTTGAAAGTTACTTTAAAATAATAATGTATTATTAACAGTAAAATCTTCCCTGTTCTACATTTATGCTCATGTGACTGGGTTGTGTTTAAAATTCCACAAAACGAGCTCTGAAAAAAGTAGAAAACCTTGTTTCAGTTGGCATGTAGAAAAGTGGCCAAAGTGAAGAAGAAAAAAGAATCTTACTCACTTTTTCATGCTGTTTTTTGTTATTAAACCTTGAAATATTTGTTGACCGGACAACATGGAGTTCATATAGTAAAAGTAACATGATCACTTGAAGCACACTCTAGTAAACTAGAGTATGATTTTTTTTTTTTTTAAATAAAATTGAAAATGCCAGTCTTCTGAACCGGGGAAAAAAAAAAAAAAGAAAAGTTATAACAGATGATGTTGGTTTTGTATTGCATTGTGGTAGCTATAGGTAATCAGCATAATAACATCAGTATAACAGTGCTCTGTGGAAACTTCCCTTCAGTAAACAAGCCATTAACTGTGCTTGCAGGATGGTCTTAGAGGTGTCAGCTGGTGCAGTAGACAAATTATAATTAATTTGAGCAGCAGCAACAAAGCATCTACATACATCACTAAGGTGCTTAATTTTGAGGTATGTTAATACATATTTACAGCCCCTCACAAAGCACTTTAATAATAGGATACTGAAGTTATGTCCTGTATCTGACGTTTTAAAAATGGATAGAACTAATAGCAATATATATTCCATTTTAGCTTAGAGAAATTTCATGTTGTGAATTTTAGTTTGTTCCAACCATCTGGCTACTGATTTACTGTCTCAGAAAGCAGTTTTCTGTTGCAGATCACATAACTTTATTGGGTATTGAGGCCATGCTTCCAGTCAGTAAAGTCTTAATATTAAGCCATGAAATCAATATATTACCAGCACAGGATTTTGAGCAAAACTTAAACCTTCATTAAGTCTGTCACACATGTAACATTCACTTTCTTCATAATTTTTGAGGCAGTAAAGAGACCAGACTGGAAGAGATGGAAGTTTCTGTCTAAAATGTGTGTATTTTATCCAAATTATCTTTTTATGAAGGAGATAAGGTTAGTGTAATACAAATGTGGAATGCACAAAGATACACAATATCATCACATTTGGCACACAGTATAAACCTCTTCAAAGGGAGACAAGATCATATGCTTTATACATATATATTTTTAAGATCTGAGGGAAGATTCCTGTGTAAAGAAATTCTGAATGGCTTGCTTTTCTTTTTTTGCTAGGAAATAGTTGTTACTGAAATTACTTAATGCTGATTACTTTGAAATGCTTCTGAGCAAAGTTCTGAACCTTGAAATCAAGCTATAACTTCTGCAGTATTGCAAAGTTACAGGCATAAGCAACTGCATTTGTGCTAGTGTTGTTTTTGCTGATTGTACAAAACCAAACACATTCAGTGTACAGTAGAATACTATCTTTAAACCATGTTTTCATGTGCAGAAACCTGCATGGAATTCAAGCTCTTACACATGTACTTGATTACCTCTGTATTAGAAATGTATGACACCTGTGAAATTTGAAATTCTAGTGTGTTTATGAAAATTTAAAAGCAATAGTGGGGAACCTGTTCTGTGTAAATCTGTACCACAAATCCATTTTGAGTGAAAGTAGTTGCTTCAGGCCACATTCAGTTTTTCTTTGCATAAATTAAAATATGCTAAAAGGACAAAGTTTACACTGATGACACTTTTATTGTCCTGGATGACATAATTTATAGATATTTCCTGGTTAAGTACCACATTCAAGTTTCATATTTGATGAACAGAAAGCTTTTACTTAATATATTCAGATACATCAGTGCCAGATGAATATCCCTTTGATGAAAATGTCTATGAGTCACTAAGGCAATAACTTGAAATTAATTAAATAAAAACCAATTTGAATACAAATCCTCTTCCATCTCCAAGTGGATTATTACACGCAATTTTCGGTATTCAGGGTATCTTTATGGTGGTGCATTCTTTCTTGATGAAGAAACATTTTTGTTTTACCAAACACGAGACAGCAAGACATGATGGGGATCTACAATACCAGCGGGGCCATTCTTCAGCTTAAAACCAAACAAACTGCAACTGGTGGCGGAGCTTGCCGAGCCGCTCTCCATCATTTACCAGCAGTCCTGGTTAACAGGGGAGGTCCCAGATGACTGGAGGCTTGCCAATGTGACGCCTATTTACAAGAAGGGCCAGAAGGAGGATCCGGGGAACTACAGGCCAGTCAGCCTGACCTCGGTGCCGGGGAAGATTAAGGAGTGGTTCGTCTTGAGGGCGCTCAAGGCATGTGCAGGACAACCAGGGGATCAGGCCCAGCCAGCACGGGTTCATGGAAGGCAGGTCCTGCTTGACCAGCCTGATCTCCTTCTATGACCAGGTGACCCACCTAGTGGATGCGGGAAAGGTTGTGGATGTGGTCTGCCTGGACTTCAGTAAAGCCTTTGGCACTGTCTCCCACGGCATTCTCCTAGAGAAGCTGGCGGCTCTCGGCTTAGACAGGTGCACTCT
Source organism: Calonectris borealis (assembly GCF_964195595.1). Taxonomy (NCBI): domain Eukaryota; kingdom Metazoa; phylum Chordata; class Aves; order Procellariiformes; family Procellariidae; genus Calonectris; species Calonectris borealis. Next base: position 114,287,977 of record NC_134313.1, on the reverse strand, counting down.
TCGCTGGGTAAAAAACTGGCTGGACGGCTGAGCCCAGAGAGTTGTGGTCAACGGAGTTAAATCCAGTTGGCGGCCGATCACGAGCAGTGTTCCCCAGGGCTCCATTTTGGGGCCAGTCTTGTTCAATATCTTTATCAACGATCTGGACGAGGGGATCGAGTGCTCCCTCAGTAAGTTTGCAGACGACACCAAGTTGGGCGGGAGCGTTGATCTGCTCGAGGGTAGGAAGGCTCTGCAGAGGGACCTGGACAGGCTGGATTGATGGGCCGAGGCCAACTGTATGAGGTTCAACAAGGCCAAGTGCCGGGTCCTGCACTTCGGCCACAACAACCCCATGCAATGCTACAGGCCTGGGGAAGAGTGGCTGGAAAGCTGCCTGGCGGAAAAGGTCCTGAGGGTGCCGGTTGACAGTCGGCTGAACATGAGCCGGCAGTGTGCCCAGGTGGCCAAGAAGGCCAAGAGCCTCCTGGCCTGTATGAGAAATAGTGTGGCCAGCAGGAGTAGGGAAGCGATCGTGCCCCTGTACTCGGCCCTGGTGAGGCCGCATCTCGAATACCGTGTTCAGTTTTGGGCCCCTCACTACAAGAAGGACATGGAGGTGCTGGAGCGTGTCCAGAGAAGGGCAACAAAGCTGGTGAAGGGAGCACAAGTCTTATGAGGAGCGGCTGAGGGAACTGGGGTTGTTTAGCCTGGAGAAGAGGAGGCTGAGGGGAGACCTCATCGCGCTCTACAACTACCTGAAAGGAGGTTGTAGCGAGGTGGGTGTTGGTCTCTTCTGCCAAGTAACCAGCGATAGGACAAAAGGAAATGGCCTCAAGTTGCACCAAGGGAGGTTTAGATTGGACATGAGGAGAAATTTCTTTACTGAAGGAGTGGTCAAGCCTTGGAACAGGCTGCCCAGGGAAGTGGTTGAGTCACCATCCCTGGAAGTATTTAAAAGACGTGTAGATGTGGCGCTTAGGGTCATGGTTTAGTGGGCATGGTGGTGTTGGGTTGACGGTTGGACTCAATGATCTTAGAGGTCTTTTCCAACCTTTATGATTCTATGATTCTAGAAGAGTACACATGGTATATAGCTCAGAGCTGTTGAAAAATATAGCCATTGCTGGTTCATATTAGCTTCAGCAGCTATTTCCCATCTGTAAAGACTATTGGACCTAGAATCCTTTTATTAAGCATGTCATTTTAGAACAATTTCCATTTTTAGTGGATCTTTTTTATATTACTGATGTAAATTTGGGAAGAGAAATTATGTCAAGGGGCAAAAAAAAAAAAGACTCCGGAAAGGAAGCTTCCAAAACGTATTGTGGCTATCCTTGGGCCAGAATGTGTTGACAAATTGTAAGGCATTTAGCAAGCAGCATAAATTAGGAATAAAAATGTAAACTGGTCATAAGATTGAGCAATAGCAAAGCGCAGTGACGGAAGAAAAGCTCTGCTCTACTGGAGTGAATCTTCATCTTTTCAAATGAGCAAAGGGCATGTCCTGGTGCTACCCCTAATTAGGGTTCAACACAGCCTTTGAGCCTGGATGGCAGCTTTTTTAGCTTAAAAAAAATTCTCCCTGACTAGGGCTACATTTTTGTCCTTCTGTCAGAACAGTAATATCTCTTTTGGCTGGCAGAGGTGGTAGTGTTTGTTACTTTTAAACTAATTTGCTTGAATAAAAGCTACTGTATAGATCCTTTGCTCAGGGAACTAGTATTACTTTTGTTACTGGTATTACTTTTGTTAGCTACCCAAAAGTACTGCTGTGCTGCCAGAAGCTTCGTCTAAAGGAAGGTATTCGGTGTGTGTGGAGCTTTATCCTTCATATAAAGCAGCTTCATATCCCTTGTTCTGCAGGGTAGAGATGAAAACCTGAATGAATTAATTTCGCAGTATGTACAGCTATACATCCTGTCACAGAAAGGCTAGTTTATGGTAGAGGTGGACATTAGAAGCTGATTAAAGGGTGAAAAATGGCAGCTACTCGTGGATCTTGGTAGAAGGACCAAGGAAGAGTATAAATTGTGTGGACTGCTGCAGAATTATAGGTTGTGGAGTGTTAGGATGAAGTAAAGCCAACATGTTAAAAATAACATAGCAGTATAGTGCTAGTAGTTTGTAGGAGTGTTCTGTAAGGGAAAATTGTGAAAGTATTTTTAGAAATAAAGGTGAACTTTTTACTGAGGCAAAGGAAGTGTTTGCTTTAAAACATTAGGTAATTTAGTACTTGATAAGGAAAGCTGGAATTACAGAAGACAAATTCATATGTAACAATCTATTAAAATAGTCTTCATTTTTATATCTTCAGAGTGTAGTTTTCTCCATCAAGGGTGAAATTAATGACACTTTGAAAACAGAGGGAAGTGTTTTCAAACTAAGAATGTTGCTGCACATCTGTTTGCAAAATCTTAAGTCTTTTTGATTTCTTCTCATCGCAGTGTCTTGGCTGCAATGAATTAAAAACAATTTAACAAACTGAGAACTTGCAGCAGATAATATGGGGAAAATGTTTTGGTTTTTTTTCATTTGTATTTCTCAGTGATAGCTCTGAGTAGCAAAAACCTTCTCAGTTTTCTCAGTAGGCCTACGCATATAAAAATAAAGAAGTTCCTTTCCTGTTTTCCCCGAGTTGGGTACAAGGAGAGTATGGTACATGGATGGAACCTTTGAGTTCTCCTTTCTATTGGGAAGCTGAAGTAGCTTAGTGTAGAGTGTGGAGAAGGAAGAAATAAGAGATTCTTCAAAAAAGAAGTACTTTCTAAAGCAGTGTTCACCTTAAGGATGTGTAATTTATACATCATCCTTAATATCTAGGCTATAGATAGTCACAGACTAATCCTTACTGCAGTTTGAATGACAGTAACTGAGATTTTTTTTTTAATTTTGTTGTATTTGATACAGATTTTATGATTTTGTTTACTCACTTTTATGATATGAATAAAAGAGCAGCCTGTTTCATCTTGCATAGAAAATATTGTATTACAGTCTTTTATCCCAGAATTGACCTATTAATGCAATTAATAATGCCAGATATTATTTTTCTTAAAATAATTTTTAACTTATGTATGACTTAGTATCAGACTCAAATAAATCCTGTTGGAGTGCAAAATAAAAAAAACATGGTGAAGATAAGTTTTAAATTTTTTATGTGAAGCCAAGACACTCTTTAATAATTATCAGTAAACATAACTCTTTAGCAATCTTAAAGTATGATTACACTTAGCAGTTTAGACATGACTAATTAAAGTAATTCTGTAAAGTCAATTGTATTGAATTTATGCTAGATTAGTTTAAATGCATTTATGGGAACTTTGACAAACAGTTATTATTTATCAATTATACTGATTTTAAGTTGGCTTATGATAGGGTGAAACTCTGAAACAGTGCCATTAACGTTGCGCTGCTATTTGTGGACTGTACTTCAGGGCAAGCATTTGCTGTCGGAATCTGAGCATTCGACCTCAAACTTTTCAGAGTAGGAAATGGGAGAACATCTCAGAAGCAGCACTTTTAAGCTCCTATGGTAAAAGCCTACCTTGACTGATATTAGAAGTTCATTTAGCCATTGACTGCAGAGGGACCGTATTTCGTGCCCACGATTAGGGAAGTTCTGAAACACATGATGTAAAATGAAGATTCTTCCCTTGATGCCAGAAAAAGGGATGATATACTGAAAAAGGATATTTGAACCAAAAACTTTCCAATGATTATTGGTCAGAAGGTCAAGAATTTGCATGTATTTACATGTGTAATGCGTACATGAGTAAACACAATAAAGTGGTTTTTGTTTTCCCACTAGAAGCCTGGAGTGTGTATACTGGAAAATAAAAAACTGAGATTTGGCTGGGGGAGGGCCAGAGGAGGAGGGAGAAAAAGAGCGAGAAGAGCAAAGCAATATGGTTCTGCCTTTCAAACAGACATGCACCCGGGTCAGCATACTGTGGAAATCCTTTAGACCTTTGGCTTCTAGGCATAATGACATTCAGTTTTCACTGGATTCTTTTTCTCTTTTATATCTCTTCTCTTTTTGCAATTTGGTGAGTTGAAGCATTATGTTATTTGGGCAAAAAGTAGCATAATAAATCATTCACAATTTGCAGTTTGCAGTATCGCAAAGTTACAGCATTGTGTAGATACTGCAAGAATACCTGTTTTTCAGTGGTAGTTTTTATACTTCAGTTCACTCAAAGATACTCTTACTTCTTGCAGTTTGCAATGCAGAAACATGTAAACACTTTTTCAGATCAGTCGTGTAAAATGTACTTTAACAAAAAGTAATGTTTTGCCTCTGCTTGTTTCCTTCTTTTTTTTTTTTTTTTTGTTTGTTTTGTTTGTCTTGTCTTGTTTTGTTTTGGGGTGTTTTCTTCTTTTTCTTTAGGATGGTGAGCCAGTTAGACCAGGAGTAGCCATGACAGATCTTGCTACTGGGTTGTATACATATGGAGCAATTATGGCTGGTTTAATTCAGAGGTATAAGACGGGGAAAGGGCTGCACATTGACTGCAATCTCTTGTCATCTCAGGTAGGAGTTTTAAAAAAAATTGCTTTTATTTGTGTAGATGTTTGGACCTAAGAATACCATTTTTACATAAATTAATGCAGATTAGTTAGTACAACTAAGGACAACAATGACAATAATGGCATTAGTGACAGTTTCCTTATTCTGCCACTCTGGTAGTGACCATTTTATATGACATGGTTATAGTTACTACTGCATTACATTTGGTTTTCACTTTTTACAAAGGACTTCCATGTTCTTTGAAAACATGGGTTAATCAAAGTTTATAATATCCCTGAAATTGTAAGTAAGTTGTAGTAGATAATTTGAGATAGACAAGCATAAATGGTGAAACCACTTTTGGAAGGGAGGCCTTGGCACTGGGTAATATTACTACCAGAGTGACTGAATTGACTTGTGCAAAATCACCCAGAGTAATCAAGTATCACCCAAGAGTCAAAGTAATGTAATCCAGAAGGTCTGCCTTTTGGCTCTGGGAATTAAAGAATAAACTAAGTTTGAAGATGCAACATTTTCTCTAGGTACATTAAAGAGAAATCTTATCAAAATTGTAAAGACAAAGGTGTTTTGATTATGAAAGGTATACCATATAACACGAATAATGAGAACTTTAAATTGTCTTTGAACATTTAAGCACCATTGGTGCAATGATTTATAATTCACAAAAAGACAGTGATGTTGGTATGAGCTACATATGACTGGATGATACTTTGTCTTGCTGATGTAGGTACCTGCTGCTAGCAACTGGGTATATGGTGCATAGGAATTTTTGTGTACATTTTAAAATGTACATCAAAACTTTATGCAGTACTAATCAAAGCTACGGTGCTCCATTATTTTTGTCTTTATTCAATTGTATTTTTCTTCACATTATACCTGTCAGTGCATTTGAGAGATAAAGTGCCCATTGTGCAAAAAGTTGGCCCTTGTGTGAGCAGGAGGTTGGACAAGATGACCTCCAAAGGTTCATTCCCACCTATATCGTTGTATGATAATAATGCTTCAGACTAATGATTGAGGTTGCTCTTCTTTTAATACCTACTGCTCTTGTTTAAATACCTACTGAAATCAGATCTGGAAAGGAGGGGAAGCCCTTGCTTAAATAAACAAAGAATTTTTCATTTGTTAAAGAAATGTTTGTAAGGACTGAACTCTTCATCATACTTATGTATATTTGTAAATATTGTGTCTGTATTTGAAAAATGTAATAAGCAGTTTGGAAAAATATTTTAAATGTATGTTAAACTCTTATTAAATATTTTGTGTATATATGGAAGTTTTTTTTTTCTTTTTGTTTAAGGTATCACAGTGTTCTATATTATGGCAGCTTCTCCTTGATCTTTTTAATTTCTAATTTTATGAAAAGGACTTCCGGTAATTTCTATTAATTTCCAGAGTCATTCTGTTATTTTTTGATTCCTTGTTCCACTGTTTTTTGGCTTTTTTTTAATGGAGCCTTTTTGATTATTATTTGATATTTTATCAAATGCTGAAAGTAAGAAGAGTTAAAGTTAGGTGTTGCTATAATTGTCTTTTATTTCATCTTACTTTGTCACCTCATTTGTCTTTAGAATCTTTTTCCTTGGTTAGGATAGATTTGGCTATGCACAAAAGTGTTCTCATATTGCAAAATTTCCATCTGAGGTTCCACATCATCATCCTTTAGGCCACTCACTGGCATACACAAGAAAGGGAATGAAGACTTAGGTAGATGTTAGTGAACAAAACATTATATGTAGTGTTTGACTTCTGCATGCTTAGCTGAAGAAGAACGAAATGGTGAAGGGATAGTTTAATGTTTTTTTTTTTTAAAACATTAACTCATTCCATGCTTGTTATCAAATTACAGTTATCCAGAAGTTATTAAGAAGTTATTCCATACATGCACGCTCTTATTGCAAAATAAGTGTTTTTATTTACTTCAGCGTTGGGTAAATTAAACTGAAATAAGTTTCTATTTTGGAATAGAGTATGGGTATAAGCTGTTATTCAGAAAACAGGTATTTTGTTTTAGATAACCCTATTACTTCAGTCCAAATTAACTTTAGGGTGTTGGCCCACTGTAATGAGAACATTTATTAAATTGGAAAAAATATCTATGGATAAGGTGCTGGGGTACCAAAATAAACCCATGTGATCAATCCCATTTAAAAACATGATAAAATGAATGAAGAAAAACATAACTGACAACTGAGTCTCCCTGAGAACATCTAGTTTTTCTGGTTTGTTTTCTTTCTTTTTGCAAAACTGGTGGTTACTTTTAAGTCTTTAAGGGTGAGTGTACTAAGAAAGATTAGCACAAACCTAAAAATTAATGTAAAAAAAGAAATTGCTCTTGCAGTACTTCTGGTGGTAATATTTTTCTTTTTAAAGGAAAGTTAGACAATTACTGTGATATGATCAGGTTCTTGAAAGATCCAGGCTTTCAAAGGGATTATGGTTTTACATACCAAGCTGAGATATCTAAAGCTAGCTCTTCCTCATGTGATGAATGTTTAAAAAGAATGGCCTTTTGAAGTCTGTCATGGATGCTGCGAAAACAATAAGGAACCTAAAGTTACAGACTTTTAGTTTGTTAGGTTCTCGTTGCAGTTGATTAATGGTGGGATCTAGAGGTCAAACATGCATCATGGTAACTTTTCCTTCAGCGTGAATTTCACTTTAGTGTAGTAATTTTTAATGAGAAAAAAAGGAATCTTTTTTTCTATATGTAAAACAAAAGTGCTACTGAACTGTCCTCCTATTAATAGTGTTATGACAGCAGGGACCTGTATGAAACTTTTGGCTTTTGTCAGTATTTCATGCACTGAGCTAATGTAGCAGCATGCTAGCACCTTTTGTCCATCCCTTCATCTGAACCGAGAATTGTGAAGCTGGCCTATACATATGTCTTTATTGGGCAGTGTTGATGACTTTGACTATGTCAGGAAGGAAAAAAAACCCCAGGGTTTAAAGCACTTAAATAGTTAGAAATCGCTGAAAACTGCTTGGTTTATTTTATAACAAAAGACCTAGCATGTACATGTCCATCTATGTCTGTGCTATCACTTTTCTGCATGCCTTTTAGAAATGCAAGAGGATTTTAATTTTTCTTTTTTTTTAGGGAGGGGGGGCTGGAGGATACTTTTGATATTAATTTCCTGCACAGATATCCTAATGACAAAGAGCATTGAACTGAATTCAACTGCCAATGAAAATGATCTGTAGCTTTTTAAAGAAATATCCCGCTGACTGGCAAGTTTGTTCAGGATTTAACTGGTCTGTGTAGAACCAAATGATAAGTGAAATCCTGTTCTCTAAAGAAACGTTATTTTTAGAATATCTTAAAAAGACATCTTTCTTTCAAATTCTGCATATCAAACATTTTTGCCCTATAGCTTTATAGCAGCTTATTACTGCCAAAGAGGATTTCTTTCCCCACAACAAAATAGAATTCTAGGATTTTATTGACAAGAGAGATACGGTGACCGCTAGGATGTGGTTTTGCAGTGAGCACTAACTTTCTATATCTCTCATCTATAAACTTTTAACCCATGTCATACAATTCCTTTGAAATTTTTGACTTTTAGATGATTTACAGTTGTCAGCTCCAGACCTTTCAGCATCTAAATAGTGTCCTTTAGATGATGCTAGTAAATAAGAAGGAAGTGGGTTTTGGATTTGGTTCCAATTATGCAATTGTGCCTTTTCTTCTGTTGTGGCTTAAAAAAAATCTCTTGGAAGTTTTAATATCCTTCCTGTATTTAATTACAACCAGGCTCCAACAAATACTGTAATAAGTTGGTTTCTCTTGGATTGAAAATCTGCAAGAAGTATTTTACATTTAACATTTCTGCAATTTTGGAGTGTATTTTTTCCCAGATTCCACAGACAGGATAATGTGGTTAATATTGTTTGTATTATATGATTGTTCATCAGACACTTCTCTGCTTCTGATTACTGTTTTAGTTTGTATTTGCCATAGCAAACTCTTAATCTTCTCAAAATTTTGAAGTGACCCTAGAAAAACTAGCAAATTGGTATAAATTATTTTCTATATTCCATCTTCATATTTTAGTTTGGCAGTTAGTTTACTGAGATAATGGTGAGGTTTAGAAGCTATTAATTTTTGTTTCTGCATCACTTTTTCCCAAGATGATTGTGTTTAAGGCTTATCTATTTAAGGTGCTTTTAGTGTTCTCTATTCAGGGCTTTCATGACATGTCTTTTACAAATTATTGAGTATATGTGAAACTGGTAACAATTACATACTGCCTGTAGGATATATATGGCATCACAGGATCCCTGAGCAGTAAGTTGTGTGAGAAATATCAATCTGGGAACGCAAATACTGTTCAGGTGTTTTGACTGTATCTTGTTCCTTCTCTGCTAGCTAACTGAGAGTTACGAGTTGACTGAATACAGAAAGAAAATCTGCTTTTTTAGAGGTCACTGTTGGTGGTGATTTTGGAGGCCAGCTACGAGGACTGTTACACAGTTGTCTTGTTTGGGGTATGGTTTGAATAAGCGGTTCTTTTTTACAAGCTTATAATGCATCATCTTTGCAAAACATTGTATTCTTAATTTCCGTCATGATAAAAAATTGTCTATGCACTGTATGGAGGCATTGTCTTTTTCACTGCATAGCTCTGATATGGAAAGATAATAAAATCTGAATTAATGTGAACATTTCTTTAAATACATACTGTGCATTAAACACTTTTCTTGGCTACTATTCTTTATAATTTCCATTGAGGACATCAGTATAACTAAGAACAGAACTTATCCCTCAGGGTTTTAAGTAGCCAGAATTTTATTGAATAGACCAGAAGACCATACTAACATGACAGTAACTCAATTTAATATTGGCCTCTGTGGAATGTGTGTTGTGATTTCTAATGATTAGTTATGCAAAAAGTCATTGGTAGATCATACTCCAACTGGATCTTGGATTTATTTAATGGCTTTCTTTACTCTGTAAACAGAGTACATACCCACATTGCAAGGGAATTTCTTTAGCTGCTATCCGACAGTAAATTCTGTGCCTTTTTGTCTTTGCTACTATTGTTCTTGTGCTAATGAAACTAAGTCTGAATGTGTTGCAGCTTCATTTTCCTGTGTTGAGCTACCTCTGTCATCAATTAGAGAAAGACTAGGAAGGAGATAGAAAAAATATGCCCCTTTAATACATAGAAAAAATAAAATAACTATCTGGAGTGGATAGGGGAGAGAGTTTGAAGACAAAAGATGACATTTCTTTTAATGAGTTTATTATTTAGATGACCTTTGAATAAGGGTGTAATTCTGGAAATGGAATCAAGATGTTTGTTGTAGTTTATTACCAGCAGATCATATTTCGGGATCATGCTAAGTATTAGGAGAAGAAGGATAACCTGGGTAGTTCAAAAGAAATGGGAATGATTTAAGCAACTAGTAGCGGGAAAAGCACTTTTAGTGTACCCCAAAAGCTCACCCCTCCCTCTAAACTCATGGAAGCCTTTATAAGTCATTTTGTAAATTGGCCAAATTGGGATAGGGCCTTTCAACACCTTATGCGCTATTTATTTATGTAAACAGCAGGGAAAAGGGCTGTAACTTGATGGAAGAGGTTTCAATTTTATGTCATGGAAAATTTTAAGTTAGCAAAACAACTGATTTCTATGTGCTGTTGAACTTCTGGAAATCTAATAAACCTTAACAAGTATGTAATTTTTGGGTATGCTGATGGAACGCTAGCTAAGGTTTTAACACTGCTTGACTTGATTGCCTCAGATAGCTCTGACTGAAATTTCTCTGTAGATTATAATTTATAAAAAAGGTGAAGTAAAGGATGATGCTGAAACAAATTTGCACTAATGACTTCTTTTTGGTCTGATGGAGTTCTAATGCCATGACTCTGTGTCTCTCCATGTTTGTATTATTCAGCACTGTATTGTTTCTGGCTCATCAATTAAATTGCAAACTCTTTGCAGTAGTGACATGTGATTAGGCCAGAGGTCATAATTCATTAGTTTTGTATTATGTTATAGTGAAAGCTATGAAAAAAAGTGTTCAGACTCTGGTTTAGGACTTCAAAAACAAGTATGCATTAAACTCTATCTAAAAGTCAGAGTTCAGTTGTTTGTAAAAATTCTTTGCCTTCTTTAGAATGAATACTTGTAGTACTAGATTTCTGTGATAAAAAATTATGTGAAGTTATTTTCATTCAAGCTTACTCTGTAATATAACATCTTGGTTTCTTGTGGTTCTATTTAAATATTTTTGTAGATCAATGAAGGAAAAACTTCCTTCTTCAGAGAAACATTTACAAATTTGTTGTCACTATTCAAAATGCATTATCAGGCAGAAGTGCCATATTTTGACTCTAGACTCATTGGTAATACTAACCCATGTATTTCTCAAATCAAATAGAATTTTGGACCACGGTTCTGTTTAACAGCTCAGTAGATGAACCACATCTGCGTTGCGGACAGCATTAATGTGCTCAAAAAAGCATTGTGGATGACCGAATGGTGGGTGTTCATTAACGCTGCAGAGGCACAGAAATACAATCTCGTACATTGTCAAACATCCTGTTTCAAACATTTCATTCAATTGCATGGATTTGTTTCTTGTGTGATCCCTGTACTGCATTAGCACATAAGTGCTTAATGGGCAGTGTCCAGAGATCTTTCAGTGTTACAACTAATGCCAGTGTTGTTCTGCTGCGATAATACTGTTACAACTAGAGGAGATTTGGCTGTGATAACAGGGGTGGAATATTTGCACATTTCTCACCCAACCAAATAGACATGGCTCATTTCTCACTATGTATCAAATGAAAAAATCTGAAAATCTACCTGTTTGCACTGCTGCAGCACAAGCTGTTGAAATTACTATTATTTTTGTGGAGGGACAATTCTCCACAGATAAAATGAAAATGACATTGTCAGGAGCAGACAAACACACGTAAGATTATTTTTTCTGTGCAAGTACTAACGCTGATAAATGTGGAGACAAAAAGATGAGTGCTGTAAATAGGTGTATGCATATTTTCATTGTAAATGGCACTGTTTCTAATCATAAGATCAAAAGTGAAAAGTGCCTTAATACAGCTTCTTTTGGATGTTGGCAGCTTTCCATGGAAAAGCATCCTTATTACTGATTAAATAAAACAATAGAATCCTTCACGAAGTGTATGTAGCATCCAAATTGGAGCCTCTGGATACTACCCTATTACAAACAATAAGAAAAACTGCTGTAGTTATTCTGATGCTTGTCCTCACAGGTAATTAATTTTTAGAAGAGCAAAATGTGTTTGTCTGGATTTCATTTGTATGTTTTGCTCTCTTCATTCTCAGCTGTCAAATATAGCTACCATTTTTAAACTCAAATTGCTCTGTTTTGCAAGTATGCTTGCAGTTCTCTGCATGAATAGAAGCCACTCTGAGAATTTGATCTGTGCTGTTTTCTAAACAATCATACATCATTACATAGAATTAAAAAACAGATAAGTCGTAATTCATATTAAATGCATAGGTTCTTGGTGGGAAAGGCTATAGTTAAGGAATAATATACGAAAATGTGTTACAGTATTAAAAAAGCTGTATAAAATGTAGCAGGAGAAACTTTTTGTAAGTTGAATTTTGCCTGGACTTAGTAGAGCTGTGTGAAAATACAGAGCATAATGCGTTTAATATTTCAGTGGATATAAATTCTTTCTTCAGAGAAGATGGAGACTTGAGCAAATGATTGTAGAAATGTCATTTAAGGTTGTCTGATATGTCTGTTATCAGAGTCTGATTTTAGTTTTTATAACTTTGCCAAAGTTTTAACTGTTTTGGCTGAATTTTCCGTGTCATGGAATTGCCAAAAAGTGATTTGTTTTCAAAGTTACTATTAAAATGATTCATCTGTTTCCAGGAACAAGTTATGGGAAAATACGTTGATGGACTTTTTTTTTTTCTTTCCCTCCTGAGAAACTCAGTGCCTTTCTTCTTTGCAGTGGAAACTTGAAATCTGGCAGATGAATCACCCTTGTTTCAGGGAAGTGTCTTTTGAAAGGAACTCAGGGTGGCAGAAGGTGCAATATGTATGACATACGACGTGCATAAAAACTGATAGGGATTCTCTAGGAGATTCGGTGGAGTGTTTGGTCTGTGTATTCCCGAATAAGTTAGAAGTAAATATTCAGTAAGTACCTACTAATTAAATGAGTCAGAAGTTTGATAGGAAAATAGTATAGGACCATATGATTAAGGTTTGTATATAAGTGCACCAAGATCTTGTACAGACTAACTTTGAAGTTCTTGGTTTTTTTAACCTGAATATTCTCTTTAAGATTTCTTTTTTTTTTTTTAAACTGACGGTTTCCTTTGAGCTGTTCCTGTGTTACTATGAAACTGAAACAGGAATCTTTCAGAGGTTGAAGTAGTATGGTTTTTTACACTTTCAGAAAAAGCTTATTCGTATTTTATTTTAATCAAGAAAATGTAATTTATTCTTCATTTTAAAATGTTGCTTTCTTCAACCAGAGGTCATTTAAAAGAAATCTTTTTTTTTTTTTCTCTTTCATGCCAGTGCTGCCTAATAGAGTCTATGGTCAGGATTTTTATTTCTGATCCTTCACCTAAAATTCATCTGAGTGTGTGTAGGTTTGTTGTTTTGTTTTGTTCTTTTTTTTTTTTTTTTTTAAAAGTGGAGACTAAGGAGAGATAGGAGTCCATTTGACATTTACTTTCGCTTGAAATTGTGTGCTGAACAGTGTATATATTTGAAATTTCAAGTGCTACATCAGTTACTTGCATCAATTTTTGCTATTTTTAATACTAACTGAATCTTAATCAGGAGATGATCTCCATGCTGTGGGAAGCACAGAAACGTTCATCCTGGTCTTTTATAAGGTCTAAATAGCTCATTAAAAAACCTGTTTGTACATCAGTTCTTTTTGTTATTGTTGCACTTCACTGAATTCAGTTAGCAGTTCTCTGCTACGCAAATGCCTTGTGTTTTTGAAGATGCTTCAGTTTCTCTATATTTATGTAGTCTAAACTTTGAGTTTTTTTAATAAAGCAGAAGTTGTTTTCAGCCATCATTTTCACACTAAAAAAGTATCTGCACAATTGTGCACTTTAAAGTCTGTTTTGTTCTCTTCAGCTTTCTTCCCCTCTGAGAATCCATGTTCAAAGTAGGGTTTTCAAATACATTACCTTTGTTTTTCTCATTGCGTGTATTTTTTATTGTTTCTAGTTCATTAAGCACCTCCTAGCATATCATTTCTGTGACTATGTGATTTGCTGTGTGCTATTTGATCAAGTGGCTAACTTTAATCAGCAAGTCCCACAAGCTGCAAGTGATTACTGGCACGGAGTTGGATACCTCCTTAAGCGTCTGGTTGGAAGGCCCGAAAACAGGACCTAATATGAGACCTGTTCTAAAATTGTAGTTATTTCTCCTTAAGGATTTAATTTTATCTTTACAAGATTGTATTTGTGTCTGGGATTATACCATTTGCTGATTCTTCAATGCCAGGTGTTTTATTTTGTGAAGGGTGAATTCATGATCACTTCCTGGAGGTTCAGGTTAAAAGAAATCAGCGTCACTGGGAAGAAAACACTTGTTACCCAGAGCACAGTGTTCATACCGTGACCACAGACATTTTCTAAAGGCAGCGTAGACTCTTTAATAGTAAGCCTTGGCCTACGTGATAGTAGTCTTGCTTTTTTAGTTAGCTTTGGCAGACTTCTTCAAAGTCATTCATGGAATTTGCTGGTCTGCAAAGCACTGGTTGAAAGCAGCTGCAGTACTACTGGCTCTTGAAGAGGAGGGAAAAAACTATGTGAGGGGGATTCTGGGACAACAGTTGTGAATTCAGGAGAAGGTCAGACCTGCTGCCTTGCACAGACGTAGGGACACCACTGATGAATTTGTAAAATCTTGCTCCTTTGTGGGCAGTGGCTTTGCTGTGTACTTGCAGGTGGGGAAGTGGCCTGGCCTATGGGTGTATGGCACTCTTGAGCTGATTTTTAGCTCCTGCAGAGCTCTCAACTCCAGGCTAGATGGGAGGCCCGTATGTGCCCGGACATAAGGTGGTGTTCGTTGACAGCTCCTGGGAAGGCTGTGCCTTCCTGCTGGGCCCCCTGGAATGGGCTGCCTTGAATCATGGCAGCTTTCTTGCCTCTGTGTAAGGCTGTGGTTCCTGCTGCCCGGTTCATTCTTGCAGGAGTTTGAAACACAGTTGCCTGCCTAAAAACGGGTAGAACAGCACCGTTCATTGTGGTGCGGTGCCACGTCCTGAACCAGTCGGGTCAATGCTTAGGATGTAACATAAAACATGCGTGCACTGTCTGTGGCAGCAGTGAGGTGATTGCAAACTCGTAAGAGCTTATTTCTACTCTCATTAAGCCTTGTGGCTAAACGTAATTAGACTTCAAGTGGAAGAATGGGTTTTTTTTCTAAATGGAGTGGGGTTTTCTTGGTAGAGATTGAGGTTTTTGGTTTTGATTTTTTTTTTTTAATGAAAAAAACACTCAAGAAGCAAGAGCCGAGGGTCACCCCATGCACATGTCCATGGAAGAAGCTTCAATACAAATATACAAATGAGAAGGGCAACAGAGGTTAACTGCAAAAGCAAAATTAATCAAACTTGAATGTTGATTTATTAGTTTCAAACTATTTATTGCAACATGGAAAGGGGAAAACATGTAAAACAGTAAAATCAGTCATTAGGTAAACACCAGCATAGGATCAGTGATTTTAAGAGAGCTTTGTTAGTGTACACTAAATGAGGATTGTGGTCTTATGTTCGAATTTTTCTCATGTAAAGATCGTTTTTCCATGTCACCAGAAGTGTGGAAAAGGTGTAAGTGGAAGATGATTGGCTGATTGCACAACAGAAGGCACTGAAATTTTCCAGGATGATTTTTTCTACAAAGTCACAAGTTAATATTTGGGTTACCAGTTCAGTAGTATAGCGTAAAATAAGTTACCTGTGCTGCTGTAAAACGCCTGTGTCTCAAAGTTCCTAAAAGACAGCCTACGTGCCTACTTGGAGAAAAAGTAAACAAAGAATGAGAGAAAAAATAGAGTAACTTGGCTAAGAGTCAAAGCCTTGTTAAGATACATGGCAGGAAAGCGGACACAAAATTGGAGGGAGAAGAAAGTAAAGAATATAATTAAAATGTTATTTTCTCCTTTTCAGTTACCTGTCTTCTTTTGTTATTCATATACACTTGTTGAACTTGCATGTAAATGATTGATTGACTCAGTGAACTCATTGTCATAAATTATGTTTGATGTGCTATCTTGAAAAAAATCTTTTGAAATTCTGTCTCTTCTCTTTGTCTGCTCACCTTGTGGCTTTTAATATCTTGTTTCCCATCTGTCTGATTCCATCATAAGCTGAGCATAACTTTTAAGACCTTAATGCAGCTCTCTTTTTGTTCTGGTTTAAGTAAGTATGTAACGCAAATATGTGATTTGGCCGTCAACAGTAATATCAGAAAGGAATGTTGAAGTGTGTGTTCCCTTTATTGATGTGAAATAAAGAAACACTTATCTGTAGATATTTGATAATACATATTTACAGTGCATAGATCTGTCTCTGCAAGCAAGTGAATACAGAGGTGTCTGTATCATTGTATTACATATGCTTTAACGTTACAAGTCCAAAGGTTATTTTTAAGGATTAGTTCTTAATTAAAGGAGAAAAGAAATGGGTCTATAAGGTTTCAGGAAAGCAGTTTTAAATACAGATTTAAAAATACTTAACTGAATATGTAATACAGATGTACCCAAACTTCATTTTAGAGGTTGATTGTACTATAGATATTCCTACTGCAAGAAGTGTCTCTAGCAGTGAGGTCCTAACTGAGTCTTGAATTACAGGGGAATTTGGAGAAATAGACTTATTTTGTTAAAAACATTTTTCCTAGGGCATATAATGTCTGTAGAAATGTTCAATTGGGATATCTTTTTTATGCTATGGTTCAGCAGTTTGCTTAACAACCTTAAGGTATAGGTAGATAAATAATTTTTGTTCTTTATTAAGGACATAAAATGTATATGCTAGAAGATTTTTTTGGATAGTGCCTTTTTAGTGAGAGTAAATCTTTGGAGAGACCAGAGGGAATGAACTGAGCCAGGAAGAGATGAAAGGGAAAAGGACGGTAATCCTGGGACTGTCTATAACACTTTCATGGACAGTAGAAATAGAATTGTCTTTTAAGTCTGCTGAATTCATCAGAGAGTTATTATGAAGGGGGCAAAAGGCCACAGAGTTCGCTCAACTAATTGTGCTTATACATAAAACACAAAGCACTGAAATATTTACTCTGATGTGGTCAATAGAAGTTTATTTGGATGATGATGGTACTACTACTACTACTACTACTTCTTTTTGGCTGGCTTATTTGGCTATGAACAAGGTACCCAACTCAGAGAAGGAAGCCAAGGGGAACCAAAAGCCTTTTTCCTTCATGATTTATTGAAAAAATAGTAATAAGTAAACCAGTTTCAGCAGGATACGTAGGCATATAATTTCAAGCAAGTGATCGGTACATTGACTGAAATGGAATTGTTCTTCAGACTAAGTATCATATTGAAGTGAGGCCTTGATATAATCTAAGCAACTTTTAGTTCCAAAATTGCTGTCTTTACTAAGTTTCTGACTTCCCTTGCATTTGCTGTCTATTGCTACTGAAAGGAGTCTTTGAGCAGAAGCTTTAGTGGTGCAATTCCAATATCTAGCGAGTATTATGTTTTAATTCTTTTTTTCCTGTGGTATGGTGAACAAGTGCTTTGGAGAAATCTAGACGTGTATGTTTTCCACCATTGAAAGAATTATATTCATTTCATTGAGAAAGCTGAAGCAATTTGCAACACTGTGTTAAAAGATTTTTTTTTAAGGATGTAGGGTTTTTTGTAAAACTTCTGGTGAAAAATTTTGTTTATGAAACTCATAACTCTATTTTCTACAGCACAGAATATAAACAAATAAATAGAGTGAAATCTTGGCTCCATTACATTCAATATCAATATTTTAGGATTTCTGTTTCACTAGGTTTTAATTCTCTATGTCCTTCCCAGGGTTAAGTTTGGTATAGCATTTCCTTCCAGAAGTGTGAAAAGTTAAATGCATGTATCACAGAGGGCATTCTTGTGTCTTGGAAAGTAAAAGCCTGTTATAGTGGATGCATCTCACCTGTCAGTGAAATTTGTGTGGAATACAGCAGCTGTGATATTTCATCATCATTGCGTAGCCATGTGCTTTGGTAGAAAAAATACTACTATGGAGTGTGACCTCAAATTGAAAAATGACAGGAACGATGGGTCTAGGGTATGTGTTATTAATAAATAACACAGTTTTGTGACTCAGTAAACTCTCTCTGTAATAACGGTGTGTTTCATTCTGTGTTGCTGAGGAAAGTTGCAAACTAGAAAAAAAAGTCCTTTCTACGTACTCCCAGATCCATTTCCTTAATTGCTGAGATTTTCCTGGGGACTGAAGGACAGACTAGACATTGTTCAACATTTTAGCTGAATGAAGTGACACTGGGCTATAATAAGCTGCAGGTGAAATCCAACTACAAAGTGTTTTCCAACAGTACTCAGAAATAAGGCATTGTATTTGTAGTTAGTATATATGGATATAGTTTTTGGCAGCAGTTAAGTTCTTATTTGCTGTATATTTTCCTAGGTTTTCTGCTGGACTAAATCACTGTATGTATGATATACAGTTAAATATTTGCTTTAAACGTGAGAGTGACACATTCACATTGCCTTTTCAGCATATATGGAGAAAGGAGAAGAAAATGAAATGGCATTCTTTTTCTAGAAATTCTGATCTAATTCACGTATTGGAATGTGAATGGTGGACTCTGAATTAATTACTGCATGTTTTGATGTAGAGTAGACTGATTAATAGGCACAGAATAGTGTAAACACTTGGATCATCATAACAAATTTCTTCCATCTAGGGGAGAAATATGAAGAAAATAATATTTTTGGAAAAAATTGGTCACATGGCCTATTGTTTAGGCAAGCACTTGCACTTACTGGCACAACTAGTTAACAGTGTAAAACAAATATATTGTCTGGTGAATTAGTGATAACCTTGCATGCTAACTGTAATGCTTTATTGTGTTACTTGGCTTCAGATATAATCACACACTGTATTCTCTTGAAGAAATAAGAATAAAGAATCTGCCATTGATTATAACAGAACCACTGATTTTCATGCATTACTGCATCATAAATGTTCACTTCTTTTTCCTAAGATATATTCGTGCTTACAAAGTATATATTTATCCCCTCAAATTATGGTTACTAAATTAGCATGCCACATTTTTCACTAAATTAATCTTTTTCCAGTTTTGTCTGTCTGACTAATAACTTGATAAATCTTTCCCTATCTTCTAATGGCAGATGATTTATCAAGGACTACCACTTAATTAATATTACAGAGCATGTGGGGAGCTGAAGAATTCAGAAGTATTTTCCATAGCTTGGACATGTAAAATGAGAAGCATAGGAGAAAACAGAAAGATAATCTAGTAACTGAGAAAAAGCCATTGTGATTTAAGCATGGGATTGAGGTTCAGGAAACGGTGAGTTCTATCTCACAAATCCATCATGCATGCCACTGGCCTTTGGACAAGAAACTGATTTTTTTCTTTGCTGCAGTTGACCATTTTGCAAAATATTTAGGGTAATACTGTCTTATCTCTTAAGGTAGTTTAATACTAGATTTGTCTAGCATTACTAGTGTTATAAGACACGTATTATTTTTTGAATTTATTGAGTTTACTTATACAAGCACCTCCATGATATAGATGTAGAATGAATTTTTTCATATTAAAAAAGTGTACATAATGTGTAATATATAGAGGATACTTTTGTGACATAAATATTTTAACTTATGTAGCTGAAGCACATATAAATAGACAGAAATCTCAGACGTTGTCAATGAAGTTTCAGCTTTCCTGAATACTTTTCTTTTTCTCCATTTCCAGGTTGCATGTCTCACTCATGTAGCAGCTAATTACCTTAATTGCAAAATTGAAGCAAAACGCTGGGGTACTGCTCATGGGAGTATTGTTCCGTATCAGGTAAGCAGAAGGCATTAAGTTTTTTTGCTCTTGGAATTCATGATTTTGTGTATTATGAGATTGAGAACTGACTGACTTTTCCCATGACCTGCTGTAATCTGTAATGTGTCTGTGTCTAGGTAGGACAAGGTTCTGTTGTTCATTGTCATTTTTGCATTTTTCATATTTCTTCATCAGCAGTAGATTAGTAACAGAACACTGAAATAGATCAAAGGTGTTTGCTGAAATTGGATGACTTTAAAACTAGCATGATGACTTGACTGGTTTTCATCTGACAGAGAAACCTTTTTTATTTTAAAGGGTTACCTGATTTCCATACCAGGTACAAACTGAAATCTTTTGCCTCTGAATTTTGGTATTTTTATCTTGTGAGTCTACAAGAACAATCTAAGTGACCATGAAGATCTGGGAGTTCTACATATTTGTCGTTTTCTGTTGATTTTGCTACAAATCACTGTGGCTCAGCGAGACAACAGGTTGGCAAAAGGAATTAACCAGACCTCAGATCTCCCCAGCGGAATTCATAGTCTGCTACATCTAATGAAGGGTTGAAATTCCTTAAAATAACATGACCTTCATCATATAAACAAGCACAGGAAAAAAAAATTACTGCAAGTTTTATCTTACTTCTGTAAGTATGGGAAACTCTTCCAGTAAACAAAGAAAATGTTGTTCTTTTCTAGCTGATCATTTTGTGTTCTTGATGGAAGTCATGCTAACTTATGGAGACTTGGGCATATATTTAATTTATAAAATCTATTCTTTATTTCATAATTTTTGACACTTTTCATCAAATAGTCATGTTTGCAACTAGCTAGGCAGAACCTGCATTTCTTAATTTCTGGCCAGAGTCCTTTAAATCCTGAGAGGGACAGTTCCCAGGATTTGTCTGGGAGAACTGCACATGAACACCACTCAGTTTCTTTACCATCTCCTTTTTTTTTTTTTTTTTTGAGAAAGTGAGGGAAACTTGATGTATTGATGTATTGTCTTCTTCCCAGTGGTAAAGATGATGGTGGTGATCATAACATTAAAAGATTTGCTGCTTGTGGCCATAGAAACTCTGAAGCAAAAATCTCCCATCATTACGCAGAACACTATCACTGGCTAGTGTCACAGCCAGGCCTCCTCAGATCTAAAAGCAAAATCAGCTGGTTTTGTAAGAGCTACGTCTACTTGAGCTAGGAGACTTTTTCCAGTACATACCACTGCATAGTCAACTGTCTTGTTATGAATTAGCTAGAACAGATTGCAAATTATCTCAGACAGATGGGGAGATGTTGCGGCTCTTTCTGCAAGGATGAGTTTGGTCCCGCAGCATTCTTGTCTCAGGTGTAGCTCAGCACAGCTATGGCTGTGCTGCTCTCTGCTTGGCATGGCGTAGCAGTATGGCCATGTTTTCTAGAACCAGCTCTGCACGATCCAATGTAACCAGGCCTCCGCTATACAAGTAGTTACATTCTGCTGTGTTTTTGTGATGTCACCTTTTGGTGCAACCCTTTTTGAGCTTTGGTATGTTGAAAGTATAAAACAGATCTGAAGTGTCTAAAGTTTGTATAAGCAAAACCAAAAACCTGACTAAACAAAACATTTTATCTTCACCGTACTGCATTTGGCTGAATAACTGAAACTTGCATGCTTTTATGTCCTTTTGCCTTTGTTTTTCCACAATCAAAATAAAAAGGAAGGCATACATTGAGTATCCTTTGTTTCTTTTTTCATAGACAGCTCTCTAGATATACAAAATTTGAGGAGATTGTTTTAGCTATCTTCTGGTTTAATCTAGATTAGTCAATACGTAAATAACTATTTTTTTAAAAAAAATCCTATCTAAACTATGGGTCCTGTGTTTCTGTATGCTGTTTCTGTAGTAGATATTAGAAATATTACCTCAATATTATAAACAATTTAAATCTGAATTTTCTTGTTCATAAACCAGTAATTAGGGTGGATTTACTATGGGTGGAGTTGTGTCTGTGTGTTTATGGCTCATCTGTTAGCATTCCATCAGCTAGCATGGTTATAGTTCTGATTGTAACCATAAATATATTATGCTTTATAGAGTTTATTCTTTGCTTTATTAACATAAGCTATATTTAGACTGCAAAACTCTTCAGAAACTTGAATTAACCCTCACTGTTGCTGTTGTACTGCTTTTATAGTTGCTTCCATAGCTCATTTGTAATATAGTTTAGAACAGAACTCTGAAACCTGACTTCCATTCCTCATCCTAGTTATTGAATATACTGTCTTTTGCTTAGTAAACTAATACATGACTATCACAGTGCTAATTTTTACAAATAAATGTTTGTTTTTGTTTCAAGATATTTTGTGCAAGTGAACTATAATTTGTTCAAATAATAAAAATCACATTTCAGAAAATTGAATTTCTATATATTTCAGAACAATTATGTGATAGCGAACTGTTGTTTTTTTTCTTACGTCCTCAACTTTATTTTGTTTTCATTTGCTGTATCTTGAGTTTTCACGCAGGTAGTAAATTATAACTTTGAAGTGATACAGAGCCTGCAATCCTGCTAAAAAGTGTCAGACTGTGTTAAATCATGGAAGATTGGGTAAAATTAAGAGAGATCTTTTTATAGATACTAAAAAGAGAAGATCTAAATAATTAACGTCATCTTTCTGTGTGACAGAAGTCTGATCAGAGTCATGCTGGAGTACTGACCAAAATTTAATAAAAATTTATGTTGAAAGCATCTTAAATATTACTGAATAGCATAAATAGTACTTTGTTTTGCTTACAATTGTTACAGTAAGTGTTCTAGTGCTCTGTTTAACACATTCAGTAGTGTATACTGAAGCTATTGTAGCTTTTATTTCATTGAGCTTCAATTGAATAATTTTGTTCAGAATATCTTTGTAAATGGTTCTAGTTTTTTCTATTTACAAGGCCAAATTTAGCTTTGAGTATATACCTGTAATTTTACTGAATTCCCTGTTGCTTCTTGACTGAAAAACTAGCAGCATAATTTGTCCCTGAATGTGTTCTCTAGGTTGACCATTCTTACTTTTCCTGGTATTTAAAAACATAAAAATTGAGCATTAATGGGCAGCTGGGTTTTCTCTTTCCTGAAACTACCAAGATGTGTAGCACCTTTGAAAATCTATTTCTGGTCTGAGCAACAAGCTGTTATTAAAAGAGATGTAGAGTTTGGCGTGCAAGGACTTTCATACTCTTTTAAAATTTTTCTCATTTGCTGATAATGTGCTGACTTTGTGGCATGATCATCTGAAATGTCTGAGTTTTCAGTTCTTTGTGCTCATCACCAGAACCCAAAGGAAAGGATCTGAACTTCTTTCGAGTGTACAATGTCTTTCAGAGTTCCTGTAAAGCTGTCTGTAAAGGTTTGCCATAGGTTTTCAATGGAGGTGAACTTTGCAATGTGCCACAAAGATGAAGAACTCTAGATTCTAATCAACCAAAGTCAGAAATAGATTTTTGAGTGCTGAACCCTTCATGAGAAATTATCTACTTTGAGCATATCTGCTTTTTAATCAGAGTGAGGTAGTTTGAATAGGTCACTCCTATGATAGTGCATGTAATCAGATCCCAATTTGCTTGGTTCAAGTGTTAAAACACAAACCTTGAGTTCTGGGCTGTATCTTAAACGTAATTAGTGCAATTTTTTTAAACAAGTTTCTATAATGAGACACCTTGTTTAGCTACAGCTGCTCCATGATTATCCAGAGGAAATCAGGGGCTTAAAAGCATCCGGTTTACATAATTGTGCTGAAAAGTAAAGTTGTATTACTGTCTTTCATTTGGGGTGATAAGGTCTTCCCTCATTCTTGTGGTTTCAGCTATCTTGCCTGTACCACGTGTGAGATCTAGATACTCACTCTTTTGTGAATATTGGATATTCATTCTCCTGAGAAAGTCTATTGTAACCTGCGTGTTTACAGGATGTTTCCTGTGGCAGCTTATCACCCTGCCATCAGACACCTGGATAACTGGGCAGCACTTTCAGAGGCCAACTTTCAGCAAAAGGTATAGGGCTGTTTTCTGTCAGGCCATAATGATGAAAGTCTCTTCAAAAACTGAGAAACCAACTTCTTACAGATATTCCCCGCCCCCACCCCGCCCCCCAAATATATTATTTCTGTTCCAGATTTGGTCCTAAGACTTACAGGGTCTTCTCAAGCATACTTCAATATGGTTTCAGAATATGCAAAGGGCACAACCATTTTGCACAGAAGCTGAAAGCACAAGACAGGAAAGAAATTATTATTTTAACCAATTATGTTTTCTGTTGACTGACCTGTGCATTGTCATAACTCATCAGACTCAACATTAATGTTTTTTATATTAGAGCATCACTTAGATTCTTTAAGCATCAACAACTTCTTGTGCTAGGCATAAAATTTCCTTTATATGAGGAAACGGTCTCTGTGTCAAAGGCCTTGCAGCTGAAATATGTTATGAAAACCAAAGTGTAAGCTCACAAGAAAGTGAAAGGTATGAGGTAGTAGGAAGATGAGTATAGTCATAGATATAAATATCTCTGCATTATTTTTAGCATCTGCATCTCATACTTTTTGCTTGTGGAATTTCATCCTGCCCAGGAGTCTTACAAAAAAAATCCCACTCTTGTCACTCATGTCTCATCACAGGAACAGAGAAATGCAGTAAGTCTCATCACAGGAACAGAGAAATGCAGTAAGTTGTTACTTACCTGATTCATCTGGCAGAGATGCTTTTCATACAAAGGCACAATGTGCAGCAGCTTTCCTAACTCAGCTCTGGAGAATCTCATGGAACTTTTCATTGCTGTTTTTTTTTTTTTTTTTTAATTTCTTCCAGTGCAGAGGGCAACAGAATAATGTCAGTCATTCAGAAATTTCAAACTGCTTATTCCACACAAGAATGGTGATGTGTAGTCATTTTCTTTTCTGTCTTTTTCTGGTTTTATTGGGATACTTCTGCAGTTAATATGTCTTAAAATAAAAATCAACAAAGAATAGAACTTGAATTATTTGAAAAGTTTTGTTTTGTGCATGAAACTCTCTGTAAATAAGTCCAAAATGTATGTTATGGAAGAAAATCTTTTTGCTCTGTAATGGCTCAATCTAGGAGAAGATGGAACTTACGCACAGGAAAGAAACAAAATACAGATTTTTTTTTTTTTGGAGGAGTTCTAGATTCAGGAAATGCAAGATGACCCTTCTTACCCTGTGGACCTTATCTACATAATACTCACCTGGACTATTTAGACTGCCTTGGGAGCAGTCTAGGTATTGTTGTTCTGAGCAATGAAATATCACTGCTGAAAGTATTGCCTATTTGACTTGAAAGTTAAATGTATTCACAGATCAACTGAATAGAAACTATGTGCTCTGAAGCAGCAAAGTGTGCTCTCTCACACTGTACGGTTTCAGTTTCCAAAGAATAGTTTGGCCATCCTCAAGATACATGTCTTGACTCATATGATGAATACTAGTGGCCTAGTGTATCTGCTAGAACTACTTCCCTACAGGTTTGGTTTTTTAACTAGCTGCTTCCTTTCTATCTTTATCTTACAAGGCACAGGAAAGAGAGAAGCCAGAAAGGCCTGTGTTATCCCGGATTCTGTAAAACAAGAAGACAAGGATATAATTTGCAGGGCTTTTTTTCTTCCTTTCTTTTTGGACAAGTTTCTATTTGTAGATTTCCTTACTAGATTCTTCAGAAGTGCCTTACTATGGTACGAATAGATTAACTACTGACTGCACGAACGTTTTGGTGTTATTGGATTATAAGGGACCACAGTTGGTGCTCTGCTTGGTAAGAAGTGCTGGAATAGAGATTCTGTTTCCTTGCTGTTTTAGTCAATGAAAAGGTATAGTAATAATCTGTGGGAATCTGTGTAGAAAGCTGACCATTTATGAGGAATGAATTCCAGTTATTCAAACCTGACAACATTATATTGATACTTTTCTGGTGATTGTCCTTCAGTGAGTTGTCAAGCCTCTCTCCTGGGCAGAACAGCTGTCTGGAAACCAAATCAGTAGGTTTGCCTTAGGCAGTTTTAGATACATGCTCAGTGTATAATGTGAGATGTAGTTATAACTGCATTCATATATATTCTATCCTGTCACAGAGACAGCACTTTAAAGAAGCTGACCTTGTATTCATGTAGAATAAACAGCTTCATACCTGTACACAGGAACTTTTCAGATGGAAATGAAATGCGTCTTTAAATTAAAACCGGATACTTTTTTTTTTCCTGAAGGAAATCCTCCTGCACCTTTCTACTTTAAGCAATGCCTGCAAGATATTTTTTAATATGTCTTATGCTTTGAATTTGCAAAACAGATATGGATAATCACAATTATTGTTAAGGAATGATAGCTGATAATTGAGACTGTCTCATTTTTGAGTTCCTTCTGGGAAATGTCACAGACTATTTTGTGTCCATCATAAAACATTCTTATATATGTACTTATATATGTTTGAACTTATATATGTATTTATGCTCATTTAAACTGGGCGTACATTAAGATTATTAGTCTGTCACTTGTCAGTGGTCACATGAGAAGAACTCTAACAAAACTAGGATCAGAACACAGCTGTACTGATGTTCAGTGTCATTTAGTGGACATATTTGTCTTTTATGTATGCTGTTCATTGTTTCCTCCACACTCGTCCATTGCTGGGGTGAGGGATCTAGTTTGTATTATTTACAGCAGCATGGTTAGCCTCCAAACATGTTGCAGAGTTACCGAACATTACAGATTTGTATACCCATGTCAAATTGTAATTCCTAGGAAGGGCAACGTAACAGAGCCCTGATCAATAGATTGCTCTTCAAACTGTAGCTGGTTGGAAAGGAATAAAAGTAGGATCTGTGGCTTGTAGAGGAGATATTGACTGCAACTGGATCGCTGCTTTCCTCTAATCTGCTTATCAGATCCAGGGCAGAAGAATAAACTTTGCTTTTCCTTTTCTGAAAATATGTTTCACAGTTGTTGTATAACTATACAGTGCAGCCACTCAAAAGCTGAAACATGTTTAAACAGTCTGAAAGAGAACTCAGAAATCTGTGTGCAGCAGTATCAATCAATGACTCCTGATGTATCATCCTGCATATATAAATAATGATTTGTATTGCCATCATAGCTAGAAACCCTAATAAAACACCATGGTTCCTTGTGCAATGTATTGTACAAGCAGGACAAATCAGCTTTTTCCGGTCAGTAATGGGGAATGAAACACAAAGGAATTACTTTAAATGACTAAAATGAGTACGGATTTTGGCAGTGTTCACAGTCTTTTAAAGCTGTATTTTCTTAAGAATTTGAGTATCTGGTGATTTATGGTGAATAATATTTGCTCTTGGGGCACAGGAGCGATTAAGGCATGTCCACATGATGATAGTAATTTTATGAAGACAGAAAAATGAATAAATAAAAACCCCAGGAAAATTCTTACCATTGTTTAATTGATGTTCAGGTGCTTGCTTTTACTATGTGAAGCTTGTGACAGTTTTGGATGGAAAATGTTGATTGTTATGGAAGAGTATGTCCACTAGATGTCAGTCATGTAATCTAGTTTTTGTTGCAGCATTTATTTCTAAGGAGCTATATAGGATGGTAGATACAAATTGTCAGCATTATTAGCTGCTTTTGTATATGCAGTGCTTTTGACTTTACATGTGTGGCATGTTACAAAATAATACTCTGATTGTCTCTGTGGTGGGTTTGACATACCATTTAGTCTAGAACTTCTGTCTTTACATGTTTTTGCCTACCATTACATTGTTGCGTGAGTAGATCTGTTATATAAGAGCACCCAGGTGAGCTGTATGTAGTCTGTAACTGTTCTGCAAGGAGACACGAGTATAGAGGTAAGGACGTTATGCCCCAAAGGAAACTAAAAGTATCCTATAACTAATATAATTCCACCTAAAATATATTCTTTTCTAAGCTCTTTACACCTCAAAGGGGCAGTTCTTTAGAAAAGTACATATCTAATTAGGAAAGGCAGCTCAAATTTCATAAACTTACAGAAGTGGATTTATATACTCACAGATATTAGCTGTAGAACTGTGCTTACAGTACTTGATTTGTGTCACTTTATTAATATCTGAAGCATTTCAAATAGAATCACTTTAATCAAGCTTAAATGAAATACTCTGTGTGTGGACAAATCAAAGGTGCATCTGACCGTTCAGTTGGGTGGGTTGGTAGGATCGGTACAGATATTAGCAAAGAGTGCTTGTACCCCCCACCTCCCTCCTCCCATCTTTGTAGTATGACATGTGTTACTAATTGCTAGACAGCTTCTGGGAAGCCATATCTATACCCTCATTAAAGAGCAACTGCTGCAACATTGGCCTGTGCTCCTTCCCACTTTCAACTTGGAGTAGCTACAGCAAAACTGGAAGCTGGAGATCACAGCTTCCTCCAACCTCCCTCTCTCCTTCCATATGGAATAAAGAATTCCTCTGCCCTGTGTAGTCAGCCAGAGGGCAGGATGGGGAAGTGATAATCCTCTTGGAATGAGCACTTGCATGAAAAATGATAAATGCTACATTGCATAGGGATTAACACTTGCTTATGAACTTGCTTTTAATGGAGTGATGCTTCTCTTTCAGCAATGTGAAGGTTCACTGTACTTGTAGACCTGGTTAAGAACCTTTACCACTGTTCAGCCAAAAGGGAACCATCTGCCATCAGAAACATAACCGTGTTTGAAACTGTTTCACTCTTTTGCATATTGTCCTCAAGAATGTAAAACACTTACTTTCACATAACATTTACTTCCCTAGAAAAATGCTTGTTCCCCACATCTTATTGCAACATTCTTCCTTCTCTCATCATGAGAATTGCATTTCTGCTCACATTTAATGCATCTGTTTGAGGTCTGTGCTTTGTCACCATGAAACTCTGAAACATCACTATCCAGAGCTAGTTTAATGAATGGAGTCGCTATATAAATCACATCTATTCTCATTTTTTTCATGGGAGAGCTTACGATATCCTGTGAGGATGTTCACAGAGTGGGTCAATCTGTGAGTGGAGTTTAGGAAGCTTGTTTGGCATCTCTAGATGTATTTGGTATCGAGCACTACTTCGTAAAGATTTAGTGTAGAACCTGATTGCCACTTCGCAGGATGACCCTTTCTTTTCAGTGAGCTGACATGTCATGCAGATTTGGTCATTAAGTTAATTTCCGAGCACTGATGTATACTAATAAATTTGGCATGGGCTATGTTGTTTCCTCTAAAAATATTGCATTACTGCTGCAGTAAGCTTAGCTCCACTGGAATAATAACTGTGGTCCTCCAGTACACAGGCAGCTTCTAGGAATTTAATTGGAAGGGTAGCATTTTTGAGAGAGCTTCTGTTCTATTTTCAAAAGTGACATATGCACTTAAGAAGTCTCAGTCCCGTTGCCTTACTAAAGCATGCAAGTTTTAAATGCTAAATCTACTTATGAAAATAAGCTTTAAATTGCAGTGCTTTTTAATGTTGTTTGTCATGCCCTTTGCTACATTCAGATATAATGTTATATGATGCTAAACCAGGTATTTTTACCAATACTCTCACTAATAAAACTTGATGGTAAAAAGACTGAGAAACTGTAATCTAAGGCTTTGTCTATTATTAAATTCCTGTTATTATCAAAATTGTTTTGATTTGCTTACTTTTTAAGATAAGCAGGACTTTTACTACAAGACTTGAATTCAATTTTATTGAGAGTGAATAAGGGTGAAGGTGAGAGATAGATTTTTTAAAAGTAGTTCTCTGTTTTGACAAAACCATACTTCCATCACCTAAAACACACAATATTCGCTGACTGAAATTTACTCTTATAATACAAATCAAGGTAGAGAAATTGATCTTATATCTGTATCCCCAAGGGGATCTCAACCAGTTTTATCTAGTCTACACCCTCACCTTTGTTCACTTATGTCTAGGATACATTTGACAGACGTTTGTCTCAATTTCTCTTCACCAGAAATTTTGAAATTCTACAGTCTTAGTTAGTTCTCCATGCCCACTGAGAGGAGGAAAAGAAATAATTCCATTTTCAATAAGGAAGATAGAGCCTGGATTTAGGAAAAGGTTTTTGGCTATATAGTTAGCGATGCATTATGGCAGTTGATTGCCATCTTGTCTATAGCAAGTTTTTACATATATAAAATGTACGTAGAGCTCATCTACAGTGTTTTCTTTCCTGGTTTGTGTGAGGCCAGCTCATTCATGTTTTCCCCAAGGTTACATTTTTAAAACCTCTTGTATTTTTTGTTTTCTCTCTGACATGATGTCCTGATTTCAGCTGGGATCGAGTTAAATTTCTTCCTAGTGCTGTGTTTTGGATTTAGCATGAGAAGAATGTTGATAACACACTAATGTTTTTAGTTGTTGCTAAGTACCCTGCTAGTCAAGGACATTCAGCTTCCATGCTCTGGCAGAGCCTGGGAGGGAGCATAGCCAGTACAGCTGGCCCAGCTGGCCAACGGGGTATTCCATACCATGTGATGTCATGCTCAGTATATGAATGGTAGGCGTGTTCCAGGAAGTAGCAATTGCTGCTTGGTTATCGATCAGCGCAGGTGGTGAGCATTGCATTGTGCATCACTCATTTTGTATATTCTTTTATTATTATTATTATTATTACTACTACTACTACTACTACTACTATTATTTGCAGCTGCGTGGTGTTTGGCTGGTTAAACCACACACATGATTTCTACTTTGTTCACCTGTTCAAGTGGTGTGTCCAGATTTGGCGAGTGTTTTAGGTGAGTAACATGAAGAGCTTTCACATGCTATTAAGACACCTGAGAATAGTTTGCTTTTGGTTTTTAACAGCATCACATTGCTGTATCTCCTTCTCAGGTGTTCAGCTGCCAGGGTAGGAGAACAGCACATAGCTCTATGCCTAAACTTTGCTGATTAATTACCAACTACAGCTTCAGTTTTATTTACTATTAAGAGGTTCTTGGAGTTCCTTTGTCTGTGTTCCATGATTTTTGCTTTGTTTCACCAGGGATCATTTTACAGACTAGTTTCACTGATGACTCGCAATCCAGAGAAACCTGCAGAGGTGAGGTCACTCAATGTTGGAGTGACCTCTGAATCTGAGGTAGCAGCAGCCAAAGCAATTGTCTGACTGTGATCTTGGTTTATGTCAGCTACAGCAACTTGAATTTTGAATGAGTATGTCCATGTGTGGGTTTAATGAGCTTTTCAAACTTTTGCACGTTAGTTTTACATCATTAGTCATCTTTCTTTTCCTGGGTGTTTCTAGGTAGATGAAGTCTGAGATTCCAAAAAGTTGTCTTGTAAGGATATGGAAGACCTAACTTGTATTTCCTATTTTGTACTTTATATTTTCTATATTTTATATTTTAGAAAGCTACCAGAATAAAGTGTAGAAGTTAAATTATCTTAGTAGAAAGGCTATTCTTTGCTAGATAAAAATAAAAAACAGACACAAGGTTAACCTTTAATTTGCTGTCCAACTGATATGCAGTCAGTTAATATTAGTTGTGATTCTGCATTGGAACAATCCATTGTCATGTGGAATGGCCATAATAATAAACAAATGGAAAGTTGATGTGACTTCAAGTAGAGAAGCATTAGCTGAATCTATGTAACATAGTTAAAACTTACATAAAGACAAGGAATATAAAATATTGTAAATACCAATGTTAGTCTGTATGATAATGTCTCTTTTAAACCGAGACAATTTTTTGACCTTGTCAAATTTATCCTTGGCATATGTGGTTATGATAGTGGCTAGAGAGTTTTGACCATGAATAATAGTTGTAACAATACAACAAAGCGTTTTGTAGTACACACAAATTATTAACTTAGCTCATTGGGGCAGAGACTGCATTTTAATTTAGCTTGAGGTTTAGAACAATGGACCCTGAGTCTTATTTTAGTGCTTCCACAAAACCACAAATAATTTTTTCCTCTTTTGTGTACAAGCTTACAGTATTTTATTTTATTTGAGGGTTTAAATACAGGAGTGAATGTTTTGAAGCGATTCTAGGATTTCATTTATTTTCCTGATGTTACCCATTTTTACATACCTAGTTTACATTCACCAATTTGTCAAAGTTGGAGGATAAATGGGAAGTAAAAATGACCATCACATGACTATTGGAATCACGAAAGAATCTGAGATTTGTTTAATACATACAGTGTTTACTGACGTATTTAATCCTCGAATGAGGAGGAGGGCCTTGGGCAGGAACAGAGTTCCATGTATTAAGAATCTGATCAGGTAGCTCATTTAAGAGAATGTTATTAGTGATACCTCTTAGCGCTCATGCATAATTATGCTATCTTTTCACTGTTACCTTTTCAAACTCCTCGGAGATTCTTAAGTAGTTTTATTTCCTGCCATTTAACAGTTTTGAGTAATAATGATGAGGAGAAAACAGTTAAATAGTTTCTTTTCTCAAGTACCAGGTGCTGAAAGCAACTGAGAATATCGGTGGTTTTTATAGTGGTTTCCTGTGCATCTTGTGTGAGCTTCTTCAAACATTCATCATATAAGCCTTTGTCAGATTTAAAAAGATAATATAGATGATTTGTGGTCAAGAGATTGGACAGAAACTCAGAAATGTAGCTCTACATTTGCTTGCAAAATAGCTGTATTATTTCCAATTTGGGTGCTTGTTGCAACCTCATTTAATGTGATGATGCTTTTGGGTGGTGCTCCCGATCCATTTTTAATACAAGGTAGAGCAGTTTCTTGAAATCACCAGTTCCAGGTTGCAGCAAGTAACGGAGTGGTAGTTACTTCCAGAATTTCCCCTGCTGTGTTTCCTATCACATTTCTATCTATGCTTTGAGATTTGACTCCTGCTATTGTGATTTCAGTAGGCCACTTTTGTGTGCCTCTCCTCCATCTGTAAAAGAGCTGACCTCTTCCTTCTACTTTTCTCCTGTTCAGTCTCTATTTAAATAGTAAGCTGTTCATAAGCTGTTCAAAAAGATTATTCCAGTCTTTCAGGGTATGACTGCACGGCATTCAACAGTGTAATGTAAAAGTATATGAGCTAATTTCAATGCTGCAAGCAGGGAACAATCATAGAAAAACTGTCTTGGATGGGGCTATCCCTTCTCCATGTAAGATCATCTTTAACAATATTGCTCTCCACAGATATTTGCCTGACTTGTTCTGGGACTCCACAACCCCCCGGGCAGTTCATTTTAGTGCTTTGCTATTCATTATCTCCGTGGCACACAAGGCAAGAAGTGTTTAAATCACAGCTAGGAAGAGTCAGATCAGACATTAAGGAAAGTTTTCTAACAGAGAAGCCAGATTCCTTCCTCTTTTCAGTCGTCTTTTATGACCTCATGGACTGGTATGTCTCAGTCTTCTCTAGGCTAAACATTCCCAGTTTGCGTAGTCTTTCCCCTGAGTTCACGCTTTCCAGAACTTACTGCTATTCTCTGTACTTTCTTTTTGGAACACGTTGTTTTTGTGGCATCCAGAACCAAATGCAGTACATTGCTCCAGCTCCAGTTTTATCATCTTGAAGTAGAACAGAATGATTATTTCATGAATCTTGTGGGTTCTGCTAATGTTCTGAAATGCCACTTTAATGTTACCCTGCTGTTGCAAAGGAACTTTTGTTTAATTTATGTTCAGTTTGTGAAACACGTAAATTTTTGATCCTTTTCTCTTGTATGTAAATTATTCACGTGAATTACTCGTGCCTAGTTCTAGAACTTCCCAGTTGATTTTCTTTGTTGAATTTCACCCTCTTGCTTTCAGACTTCATCTCCCAGTTAGTTGCAAACATTTTCAGGTCTATCCAGTCTGTCCAATACTTGCAGTTCCTTGTAGTTTTGTGGCATCTTCAAGTTTGATGTACATGCTTTCTTCTCTCAGTATCTGGGTCATTAATGAGAATATTGAAATCATCCATGAACAGTTGATAGTATTCTTTCATGTTGACAAATAGTTCATAACTTCTTTGGGTGGTACCCAACCAGTTGGTAATCCCGTTTCTCATATGGCCTTATTTAAGTTGGTACCGCCCTTCACTGTAGTCTGGTGAGCAACGAAAGACATCTAAGTTAATGTATTTGTACGTTGCAAGTCAATATTGGCTGTTACCCATGCTCTGGTTGTTTTGGGGGGATGTATGTGTGTCTTTCTGGGAGGTAAGTGCTGACATATAATTTGCTTGATTTTATTTTTATTTTTTCTTAATCCAATCACTGTGTTTGCACATTTCTAAGCTCTAGTATCTCAATTCTGTCCCCAAGCTGCTAGTGTGCAGCTTCCTCAGACTCTTCTGCAAGGATACTAAAAGAAATCTTAGCAGGTCATGGCGCTTGAAACCACTGGGTTTTCAGAAGTACACTCTCCACACAGCTTTTTCATGATCTAGCCCAAGTTTCACCTGTATATTGCCACGTTGGTGTGCTGCTGTGCCTTTGCTAATGAATTCACTGAGTATATGTTTGTGTAGTGCATAATAGAGTCAGTAGGTATTATTTTAATGCAAATAATAAGCAGTTATAATAGTAACAGTGCTTACTGTAGACACTAGGCAGATGGGCTGCGCTCGGAGACTGTGAATGTTCATAGGGTCATGAGTTAGTTTCAGATGGCATTGATTACTGTGCTGAGCATCTTCAGAAGACTTAATTACTCAAATCCAATTTAATCCTTTAAAAGTAGAAGTAAAGTATGACTTCAAGGACATGTAAGACCTGTTGATTAACTTCTGTGCTAGGGTTTATGAATTTCACCTGGAAATAGAAGTTAAAACAATACCCTCTTGAGCAGTGTGCCAGTTCCAGGTTTTATGTAAAATACTAATCAACAATGTGATGAATTTAAGCAAGGAGACACTGGATAGACGGCATGTTTACTATGAAATAGCATTTTGTGGAAACGAGGTTCCGATATTTAAATATTAACAGATGTACCGATTATCTCCTTGCCTAGCATTAAATTAGTGTACCGGGTCCTGAAAATCATGAGTGGCATAATAATAATCATGAGATTCATAAAAAAAATTGTCTTCTGTGTCCATTTACCAGTCTTCTGATTTCCACCCCCCATCCCCTTTTTTTCCTATATTATGAGTTCCAAAAATTGCTTTGGTGGAAAAAGAAGGAAGACAGCTGACTCCTTCACATAATCACCCAAGTTGACTTGGCAGCATGCTAGGCTTTGTGTTTTTCTGCCTGCCATTTTAATAAAAAACTACTCAGTTATTTCGTTTTGGCATCTTTGATTTCAGCTCCTTGACGGAATCAAGACCCTGTTTTTGATTTGGTGAGACTTTACTGTCCGGATGTAAACGGTATTTTTTCAGTAATGTATATCAGGCTCACCAGACTCATCAGTAATGTATCAACTCATCAAGACTTGGAAGAGAAGGTGGCTTCTCTCAGAAGCTCCAAAAATCCTGAAACAGAGAAATACTGATAGTTTCTGGTTTAGAGCATTTCATGGCTTTTAAGCCAACCTTACGATTTTCGGGACATCTGAGTGATTTTCGGTATGTGGCTTGGCATAACGTAATCTTTCACTGTACCATCTGCTGTAATTCCAGCAAGAGTGCTCCCCTTGACATCCCTACCCCAAAACATTTCTGATAACCCTGCTTCCAAGCTCTGCACTCATGCCTTCTAGTGGATAAGCAGGCTTTTAACATGTCCGAAAGGCCTTTAGAGACAAACCTCATATCCGCTATATTTAAAATGCTATTCAAATCCATTGTAGTTGTTGTTCTGATGCCACACTCAAAGAATGTCTTAAAACATATATGTAAAAGAGTTGTAATGAGAATTAGAAATACCGCAGACTGAATGTCTCCGGAACCATTATGAAAGTGGCTGCAGTGGAACTGGCAACAGTTGGTGATTGAGTAATGGTATGATGGCAGTTTCAGCTCAGGCAGGGAAGATGCTGTGTTTGCCACATGTGAATTAATATAGTGCTGCTTTTTACTGTTGAGGGATTAGCACAATTTTTTTTTTAAAGAATATTTGAAGTAGAAAAGACTAGGAGAATAGATGAACTCATATTGCAGACAGCTGCTTTTTTGAGCTGATGAGCTAAAAATCTGCTATAGCTGGGAAGCATCAAATCTGAAATTATAACACTGCCAATGCATGTGATAGGACTTCTGAAATACCAGGTAAGATCTATGCCCTTCAGACAAGTAACCAGAAAAAGAATAGGAGGCAAGAATATCTGCATGCCATTTGGACTAGGCTTTCCTGCTCAACAGCAATTTCTATTGTAACAACTTTTTTTCAGTGTAATTCTGTGTACATACTTTATGAATATCAACCACCAATAGAAAATAAAATTGGAAAAATGTATTAAAGAAAAAGGGATGCTGGAAGTGATAATTTGAGTGCTAGAAGTTAAGAATTTGTTTTTCATCATTCTAGTTCTCTGTTTTTCCTAATATGTGTACCACAAAACTAGGTATAAACTCAGAGGCAAACTATGCATTTTTTTCTTTAATTTTGTAACATTTGTGAGGCCAATATTTGATATTCACTTACAGAACCTATCTTGCTGCAAATGCAAGTTAAGCATTAAAAACTAGTGGATTGATTGTAAAAGCCTCTTTTCAATACATAGAAAATATACTTTATAAGAAATCAAATTCTTTATCATTGTTCATGCAACTTCCATATAACTGTGATTTTATCAATTGTCATCAATACTGCATTGAGCTATATCACATTACATCAGACGTAAGTAGTAAGGGAAACATTCTGAGGCCAATTATATTGCCCTTTCAGATTAATTCATCAATAAAATTAAGAATACCAAGTTCCTAAAATGAGAAGGAATATATGGACTGCAGCATCATACTTGGTTCTCTTGGAAATGAAGCGTGTGGGGAAGCAACCATAAAAATTTGCCTAGCTAGGATGTAGCTCACGCACGTTGAGGCTATAGTGATCAGAAAAGGAAATTGGAATATTGTGTGGCTATAATCTATTGTTTGACATCCAGTGTCTGCTCCTGTGTAATTTACTTGCCTCTTTTGGTCACCTGACTGAAGACATTAAGTGGGCCACAGGGTAAGCCAGGAAATTCAGCGCTCTGCTTTCCAAGTCCAAAGCTCAGTTGTTTCCCCTTTCCCCTTCCCCCTCCCTCTTTCTTCACAGCTGGTCAGCACATGCACAGTAATTGCTTAGGCCAGGTAGGGCAGATATGGAAAGATACATATGGAGCACATGCAAATCTGCGCTAAATTTCTGGAATGCAGCAACAGGGTGAAGTTAATGTAAAGCAAGATTTCTTTTATGTTTAAAGTTTCTAAAACTAATAAAAAAAAGAGACAACAAATTCACTTTATAGCCTTTCCTTTTCTCTACTACTACTAACTGAGCGGGTTTGGGATTTTGCCAAAATATTACACATTGCTCAAGAAGATTACAAAGAAATCCCAGACATGCACTAGAGAGCTATTAAATTTAACATTTCTAAAAGATATTTTCAACAGCTAAATACTTGTTAGAGCATTGTTTTCCCCAACTTTCAAAAGTTGCCACAACTCAGTCACAGATAAGAACTTCCAGCTTTTTAATTGATATATAAATTGAGTTTAAAACCAAATCCACTACATTTCCTGTGGTAAAGGAAACAGAGACTCTTCAGTTTGGTTTGTCCCTAATTTGAAAATCATGTTCTCAGGAAATCCTGCATAATTATTTTACGTAAACAGGAAAAGTAATTATTTGCTTGGGGCTCTGTTTGTATGGATGTGGGGGTGTGCAGAAATAGTGTAGATTCTGGAACTCAATGTGTTGACGAAAATATTTTAGAATAAAGGAAAAGATGTTCCAAATAAGGTGATTTTCTGTCTGGTCATGGACAGGCTAGTATGAGGGGTTTTAAAATGCTTGATTTTTTTTCCTTTACGTGTTCTTACTGTTCCTCTGAATTTCATTAATGGGAGCAAGAAAAGATGACAAATTTGTAGTGAGGGTATCTTTCTATTCCTCTTCAGGTGCTCTTGCCTTGTCTGCAAAGTTGCTCTTCGTCATCTGGAAATGAATGAATTTAAAAAGCTATTGTAAAAATGCTGCAGGATTTCAACTCTCACATCCTTCTCTTCTCTCACCCCCTCAAGGCCCTAAATTTACTTTTGCCATTTGTAATAGTTCAGTTAAAGGTTGAACTTCCCCTCCTGCTCCTTGTGAGCTTTTCTGATTTCACTTACTGTTCTGTTTGAACAAGATATATTGGACTTCGTTTTCTCTAGAGTTAGTATGAACTCTACACTTCTTCACACTGTTGATTTTGTTTTCAGTTGGAAAATAGCGTTACACATTTTGAGTATAAATTGTACAGTAAGTAGGCTGGCATTTTTTTGTGTAGGTGGAAACAATCTGTAGAGTTATTGCAGGAGTTGAACCCTGTTTAGTTATAAAACTTTTGAAATAAAAACCCAGAGATTTTTGAGGAACTATTTGCGGATTATTTTTTTAAACCAGGATGTGATTCAGACTATTATTTAACAAGAGGACTCGACAACCTCACCAAATGCAGAGAAGAATTAAGTATTGGAGCAGGTGCATGCTTACTTTATTTGGATTTGTTTGTGGCATTTTCTTAAAAGTTCAAAGTTCAGTATATCACTCTAACAAACTGTGGTCATGAACAGTTGTAGCTTCAGGGGAAAATTGGAAGCAATGATTGTCTTAGCAGATATTTTAACACTAAAGTTGCTCAGAGAACATAGTTTAAAGTGGAAAATCAGGTTAGTTTCCTCTTTTGTTTTCACAAGGGAAAACTGTGAGTTAATAAAGTAACAATGAAATGATAGGTATTTCTTTGTAGATTTTTAATCCCGTGGAACAGATTTATTCAGTAATCATTCTAAAAGGTATTTTAAGAATGTTAACCCAAAATGGTAATTATTAAGTGACTGCATGTTGCAGTGAGAAATACTTTGTGTGTTACATAGCTACACGTAGGAGGACTTGCAGTGGAAGGGTATTCTCAGGAGCATGAAATACGGTTTGAAATGTACGCTTGGTGAAGTCATACTTGTGTTAGATTAATAACATATTTACCTCTGGTAGGTAATCTTGGAGGGGTAAGCAGGTTAAGCTACCGCAGAACAGTTCCCCCCGCACCCCCTTTTTTTTTTCCTGTTGTGTGCATTTTATAAGTACATATTCCTGAAAACTCCCATTGCATGTTCCCATTTCTCCCGTGTGATTCAGGACTGGGGTTTGAATTCTGATCAGGAATTCTTGGGACACCGATTTGAAGGTAGTAGTGGTCATTCCTTTTCATATATAAAGTCAGGTTAACCTTTTTTTTCCCTTTCAAACAATTTTTTCAATGCTCCATATTGTGATTTTTGTAGCTATTTCTATTATTTTTGAAGCCAATACTTATTTTAGTGGATAATCTCAGTTGGAGCAGGATGCATGGTTTATACACAAACATGAATTTTATTCAGAACCCTTGGATATAATTCCAAAAATAGAACTAGTTACCTTCTGGGTATATTTTACATGTTTTTAAGCCTTGTGAGCAAATTTGGGCTATACCCAGTTTGTCCTTATATAAGGAAATGTTAGGACTCACAGGGAAAAAGGGAAAAAACATATGTCCGAATAATTTATTATGAAGAGTTGAAAAGCCCTTACAATTCTTTTAATCAAAAACTTCAGCTGAGGGAAGAAATTTGTAGGCTAGCATTGCTATGTGTGTTTGTAGTTTACAGGTGTGAGTCTAGCATTGGTGTTATTTAAGGATGTTTTCCAGAAAATAAGGGACCAGAATCCCTCAAACTCCTCTGAGTTTATGCTTTTTTATTTATTCTTTGTGGGCATTTTTAACAACTTATCTATGCGGTTCTTTATTACCAACAGTATTGCTCTACCAGCAAAATCTGTTCTTTGCAAATTCTTGAATACTGACTTTTTAGATGGGATAACAAACTATGTTTGGTTCTCACCTTTTGGCCACTGATAATTGTATCTTTCTTGTGCAAATTATTTAAGCTGTAGCCTTAGAACAACAGCTGTTTTCTGCCTTAGCCTTAGATCAGGCAGGAAGGCTGTGAATTGTGATGTTATAAATTGTTTAGAGTTGCTGTGTTTTTAATAGTATGTTTATAAAGGTCTTAATAGATCTAAGGAACATACTTTACAAGGATTTCATTCTGTTTATAGAGGTATTTCTTTTTTATATTCCTTCCCCTTCCCTTTTATTTCTTATCCTGTTTTTTAGGAACCATTAAAAAATATCAACTTTTAGCAGGTATTGCCAAGTATGTGGTTTCTTCCAAACAAGGGGAAGCTGATAGTTTGTGAGAAGTAACAGTTCAATCCACCTCTCAAAATTTGATGTAAATCTTCCTGTAGACTTCACAAAGTGCTGCAGTAAGCCCAGGACCCTAATTCTTGCAAGCACTGCAGAGCTTCCTATCTTGGAAAACTCTTCTGAAGTGAAGCTTCTTTTTGTATTCATTCCATCCATCATCACGCTCTTTCAATTTATGACTCTGCCCAATAAATTCAGTATCAGCTACTTGAAGTAGCAAGTCTCCTATGTCTTTTCCAAATTTTACACTTCATACTTCAGCAAAGATTTTCTATAAACAAATGGAAGAGAAACCAAACCCTCACATTTATTTTACATTTAAAATGTAATTTTCTTTATTGTATCTACTTTCATGAACTCTTTGCCTAAAACTATGGGTGGAAAAACAAACTTGAAGGAAAAAAAAGGTTAAATAAAATTAATTTCTGCAGGGATAAAAGCATTATCGTATCACATTTTCACTGGCAAAACTGTTTTTTTACTTGCAGCAAAATTGGCAGAAACAACTGCAGGCAATTACAGGCTTCAATTCATCAAGGTACTTAAGCATATGTCTAACTTTAATTGAGTGAGTAGTCATTTGACTTCAGGGGATTATTCACGTTCTTAAAATTAGACATATGCTTAAGTAACTTGGTGAATCAAGGCAATAGTGACTATTTCAATAGAATGGTGGAGACAGAACAAGCAAGTGTAACCTGCACTGTAGGTGTTCTTTGATTGCTCTGGTTTTTAAATAATAGTTTTTAGTGGGTGTATTTTCTGTTCCTTAATAAAATACCAAGGCTTAGTAACTGTATAGTTTTGTGTTCATCTTCTATGGACAGTACTTATTCTATACCCAAAGAGCAAACAATCTCTTAAAAAAAATGGATTGAACCTGTGGAGGGCTGTTATGACTGCTATCTTGTAGGTTAAATGTATTTAATAAATCATTGTTTTCTTTTACAGGACAGCAGTCCAGGGGTAGGAGTACTGTACATTTCCTGCCAACTGTTGTTTGTTAAATTTTCTAATTTGATTTACAGGCATGGTACATACCATGACCAGTTTGCATCAAGAGAGACACAGATTTTTCATCTGAGGAGTTTTCTTAGCTATGTATGCTTGTAGGAGACTGTGTTTTAAGGATGCATTGCATTAGATAATTCTGCCTCAGACTCTCCTTCAAATGTTTTATGTGAAGGCTTAACGATCAGTGTGATACACATTTGTTTTGGAGGTGCAATGCGATAGTATTCTGAAGAGTAAGTGTTGACCAGAAAGAAACATGCAGCGGAGAGTAGCTAAGAATTGCCAGCTCAGATTACTTGTGATTTAAATGTGGAACATCATCTTAGGCAAGGGTTTGCAGTAGGGACATTTATGTAGCTTGAAAACCCAGGCTTCCATCCTGATCTGCAAGAAGGATGTGTTTTTGCTCAGTCAAGTTAGTTTATATCAAAATAAAAGAACCGATGAAGAATAAAACTAAGTTAAACTGCTGTCATAACCATTGATGCTGCACTGTTTAAGTGGAATCACCTTTTGTCCTACAAAGAGCAGTATGTACTCCTATGTCTAGTCAAAATAGAGGTGTTTTCATAGCTTTGAACAGATTAGTCCTTTTTTCATTCAAATATGACTTATTCTTCTGTTTCTTCTTTCAGTACATTCTGACTTTTTCTCAAAAAGAAATGCACTCAAGTATCTGGTATTACTGCAGTATATCAGAAGTAATCATTTAAGTCATATTTATTTTAGTACTTAAGGAACTGCATTGCAGGCTAGTGCTAGGAAACTTATTTTTTGTTATGCGATTCTAGCATCTGGATTTACAAGTCAGTTCCTTTTCCTCCTCCCTTCAGACTAAAATATCTTTTCAGGCACTTGACTAACTATGATTTCTTTTATCATGGATAAGTTTTAAAATGGGAAATTGTATTGCTGTGATTTGCCAGGTTTCTATGGCGTCCTGCAAAAATCTGAGCATTTATAAAAACAGGAAAATGGAGGACTTATGATTCTGTCCACTGCTTTTAAGAACTTGTCATAGTAGTGTCAATTAAAGCTACATAGAGCAGGCTTAGGAAACAATAATCAAGGTTG
This sequence comes from Calonectris borealis, assembly GCF_964195595.1. Lineage (NCBI taxonomy): Eukaryota > Metazoa > Chordata > Aves > Procellariiformes > Procellariidae > Calonectris > Calonectris borealis. The sequence continues at coordinate 114,246,018 of NC_134313.1, read as the reverse complement.
GCTATGTGAAGGGGATTTTTTGTTATGCTAAAAAACACAGGTAGAAAGCGAGAAATATCCAGTTTTTCAGCTGACCTCTGATGAGGTCATCAAACTGAAGAATTTGGCACTTCCATTTCTGTTTATTGGATAATGGGAACATATAGCTAGTTTTTTTTCTGTTAATGAAGCGAATGTGACCCAGGTGTACAGGAAGGAGCAAATGAATAGAAAAGGGATGAGGTTTACATATCTGATCTAAATAATGTATGTGTGATAACTCTTATTACATCAGTTCTTTTCACTTATGACATCTTACTGCCTTTTGCACTGCCAAAAAATAACTGGACAGAATGCTACGGAGGTGCATAATGGACATATAATTAAGCAGCTGTGTTTTTTGTGAGAAAAACAAACAAACAAAAGACATAATCGGTTTTATTGGTTACAACAGACTTAAAATATTTACGCTTTTTTAGGTATGGCCAAAACATTTTCTCAGAAGCCTCTGCATAACATAACACAAATTGAAGTAACTGCTTGATTGGAAATTATTTTATTATCCCATTGACATACTAGGACACGATTAAGAGGTAATTAATGAGAGTTTGATATGTAGCCTATTAGAATCTTGAAGCACATATGCAATTATAAGATACTGATTCCATGTATGGATGAGACTTTTAAACCACAAAAATTTCTTTTTCTCTTTCCCTACCTTATCTAATACCCTGTTCCATTTCAGATGAAGTGTTGCTATCTCTCTGCTTTTGAAGTTCTCTTGAGACAAATTTAGTAGAGTGATAGTTATGTATTATATGGTGTTATACCACTCATTTAAGCTATTGAGAGATACTGTGTAAGACCAACATTGCCTTGTTAATGGAATAAACTGTGAAATGAGGCTTGCAGGTTGCCCTTTGAAGGATACTGGTAAATCCATATTGTTGACTATTTATAGTGATGTTTAAACCAGAATTCCACGTAGAGGAAAATCTGCTGGAAAGTTCCATTGCCTCGTAGGTTCCTTGAGGAGCAATGCTAAGTGGGGCTCGTTTCTCCTCAAGTTGCAGTAACATGAAAGTTGATGGAAATGGGCTTCTTCCTCATTCATAAATCCAGAGCTGAACTGGGGCAAGCCTAATTGGAACGAAGTACTGAAATACAAGCAAAATTATAAAAAGTGTAAGTGATAAACAGTACTTACTCACTGGGGGAAGACTTAAAGGGAGCCAAACTTCTCTTCTGGAAGATGTGAGGAAATAAATCACTTTCTCTGGTTTTGAGTGTGTTTTATAACACACTGTTATTTTTTGTGTATACAGGGAATGAAGGAAAGAAAAAATAGGCAAAAATAGGCAAAAGAAAGAAAAAATAGGCAAATTTGAATGACAAGGATACCACTTTTAATAGTGTAATCATAAGTACAAACCCTCAGTATACAGAATAAGAATTTCTTCAATAAATGAAGGGTCTCTTGAATCATTTATGGCTTTGCTATGTGACTTTTCTTTTTTAACTTTCAATTGTTCTTGCAAGTAATAATTTAAATGATTTTGAATTATAGTGAGTATCCCAGTGGGAAGAAAGCTGAAATTCTTCCGGGGCTATGAAAGTGCCACAAATACTCAAGCTTTTCTTCTAATGCCAGGAATCAAAAAATAGTATATTAGATAGATCCCTTTGAAAACAGGTGCTTCCTCAAGTTTTATTAACTATATATGTAAAAGTAAAAAGAGCAGTTGAAGTTAAGCAGTAGTGATAGATTCCCAATCATGAGAGATTTCTGAGGGAAAAGATTGTTTCTGTGTGATGTAGAGTACATACGAATTTTTTTAACTGGCAAAATGAGGTGACTCATTGGCTAATGCTTTAAAGCATTCTAGCACGTGCCAGCTGGAGCATGCCATGCTGTAAATCTGGGCTGCTTAGTCAGAGCTGCGTCAAGTACACAATAATGACTTTTCTAACTTCAGGTGTGATTCTTGTATTACATATTATAGAAGAGTTGTAGAAAATTCTCTGTCTAGGTGGAACTGGGGCTCCAAGTCGTAAAGAGTTCATTTGATCTTCAGACTAAGATAACATGATGGTTTCAGACGCTATGGATTTCCATGGTGGACTTGTTGATTGACCACATACAGTATGGCAGAGGGGTACGTGGAAGTCATGTCAGGGCAGAAACAACTACTGTCCATTGAAGTTGGAGCAGAAAATGGAGGAGACTCCTGAGGTGAAGAAAAGCAAAGTACATAGCTGGAAAAAAACATAAACGCCCTTGAAATAATGTATCTATACACACTGAACAATGTTGGACATCTTTATAGAAGAGTAGCAAATATATATGTCCAACAGTATTAGTTTCTTAATCTACATAAGTCTTTAGACTGCATTTGTCATTGACTTGAATAGCCTGGTTTCATTTCACTGAGAGTGCCTGAGGGGTAAATTAACATAAAATATCACATTAAACTTAGTTATATTCATTCACTTAAAAATCAAGTAGAGTAGGGAGATTCAAAGCTATTTTTGAGTAACAACACTTTTCTAAAAAGTAAAACCATAGAGCTTTTGTTTGACGATTTTATAATTTGAAAAGAATCTAATTTAAACCAAATTAAACTGAAAGAATGCTTGTTGACTAAAACTTCTGAATGTGGGGTTTCAGCCTGGAGTGTATTTTTTTAATGGCTGAATTACAGACTTCTGAAAAATGAGTTTTGAAGTGAGGTTATTGAAGTCCTTCAAGGCAGTGATAGTGGAGGTTTTTGTAAGACATGGTATCTGTTTGTGTGAGTGGTTAATAAAAAACGAGTCTTGTGTGGAACTGACATCTATCAAAAGTTAATTGAAAAATATATAATTCCTAAATTTTTGATTAATTATTTATAGCATTTTTTTATTTAAAATAAATTTTCAAGTCCAATTTCTGTGTCTAAGAACTGTGCTAAACAAAAGTGCTTTGGTGCTGGATTGTTTAGATACTGCTTGGTCCTTAAGCCAGGCTGACTTGGTCCAAACTAGTACAAACTTTTCTGAAAGTCCTTTACCTATTTTCTGGACATCTGGATGGTGGTGTCAGTCCTGGAGTGTGCATGCATCAGTTATGGCAATATTCATATCCTTATGCTTACACTTGTTGTGGTGTTCTGCCTTAATATTGGGAAGTTTTAACATGTGGGTAAGATTATCCATGTGTATGTTTTCTTGGTTTACCAAAAGTTGAATGTAACACGGACAGAGATATGTGCTTTTTCTTCTGCTGGAATTAGTTTGTGCACTTGTATGAGCGCTTCTAGGAGTGCTACTCTTAGTGAGAGTACATTCTCAAGAGCTACAAATTGTTTTTTGGATGCCTCTATTTCCTATTTGGCCACTGTGATCCTGAAAATGGGTAACTGAAAAAATTGTTTAGTTTATTAAAGTTTATGAACAGAGAAAATGACTTCTGACCTCTTTTCCTAAGTCGCTCGACATGTAAAGGACATAAGGACCATGTGTGTGTATTCCCCGCACTCAGTGCATAGAGACATTAGAAAATCTGATGGTATAAGATATAAAGGAAGATGTTCTTGCAATCAAGAAGTGTTTGAAAGTGGTAGCGTTTCAACCCTGATGTAGAAAAGCATCCTTATTTGGATGAACTTAAAGACATGCTTAATTTGATTCACATAAGTTCTTACTGAAGAAAATGAGTCTTAGAATAGAATAGAATATTTTCAGTTGGAAGGGGGACCTACATTGGTTTAAGTATTGCACAGAACCGAAATAGATCTAAAATTATATTTAAGTGCTTTTTTAACCACAGATGATGGAGTGGGATTCATACTTATTATCTTGTTAAGACAGATAAAATGCATCAGAATTGAGTAAAGATCTAAAGAAGTATTTTTGAAGGGATTCTTAAAAGCAAAGCAGGCACAGTTTCTTCCAAACGCAACGTGAATACCTAAAATATAAACCAGTTCCACAGTGTCCAAATATATTAATCAAAAACTTGCTAAGGTCTAGAAGCTGTTCACATGGATTCACCTAAAAATGTTCCAATATAAATAAACAGAAATATGAAAGAAATATCTTTATAAAGTTAAATGATACTTATCAACAAAGAAATAACCCTTGTTTCTAAGGCCAAAGAGATTTTGCTTTCAGCCTATAGGATCATGATACTCATGATTTTCTGATTTTAACACAAGTTACTCTAATTGTTATTATTGCTGTAGCACTAGGGAATGTTTATATATGTAGTGGCACCTAGACTACAGTCAGTAATTGTGCTGAAAGCTAGCTCGTGTTCTCTGTATTTAATCTCTGGTTTGTTCTGTAATTGCAGTATCTTTCTTTTCTCCCAGTTATAGTTCTTTAGTTACAGGAAGAAGGACAAAATAAATTTAGACCTAAATGAGTGGAGATTCATATTTCTACTGTGGTAACCATAACATACCTGCTTGCTCCCAAGAAATACTTGTGGCAAGCTGCTCTCATTTTACTTCTGTATCTTTCTTGTTAGCTGATGTATATTCATCTCTTGTAGAAAGTTGATCTGAGCTTATGATATGTTGCTGAGATTCTTATTTCAAAGAGAACATAGTTTATGTTGGAGTTGTTGAAGTAGTTAGACTTACGAAGTGGTGTTTGGAGAGTTCTCTGGAAGGATGACTCAGCTTCAATCACAACCTGGTCAACATCTTTCTTTCACTGTGTCGTTTGTTTAAGTATATGAAAAATGTCCCATCTTACTTAGATGTGGTATCTGGGGTTTAACAGGTTGGCATGGATCCAAAATGGCAACCTGAGTAATGAGTGAAAAAGGTTATTGTGAATTTTGCTTAAATTTGGCATTTTCCAAAGTTGAAAAATTATTAGGACGAATAAGGTTATTTTAGATGACACTTTCTATTTTTCATACAGCTGGGATTAATAGCTGAACAATGTCTCTGAAGTTGAATGCAAATGCATTTCTGTAGTTCATTCTGTGCTGTAGAGACATAAATGGTCATTAGTACCCTGTATTTATCTTTATTACCTAATACTTGATTAGAATCTGCTGTTGTATATCTCATACTCAATTTTTTATGGAGTGGGGTGCAAGGTATCTTTGGTGTCTAAAAATGGGGAAGGTAGCATGTTGCTTTCCAGGGCTTTGGTGGGATTATGGCAAACAGGAGCTGCACGATACATCCAGCCTTTGTAGCACATATTCTATCCAGTGTCAGTAACTGATGACCCCTGTCCCACCCCAGGTATCATGTCTGCATCTCACAGAACTGGCATATAGGCAGCAGAATCTGAATCACCCATGTGTATGAACACTAGAAGAGGCAAAAATGTATTTGTCATACTGTAATATTTCGAGTATGCTGGCAGGTTACTTATCCTACAGAACTTCCTTTAGATCAACAAATTTAACTCATTTTTTTAGCCTCTTTTGGTAACATATGTGTTTGAAAACTAGAATCCTTCTTACGAACTCATTTATGAAGAGTTCTCTGGAAAAGTGATTTGGCTTCATTCACATCCTGGTCAGCATCTCTTTTCCCTGCTATGACATTTGCCTGAGTGTATGAAAAATATCCTGTTTTATTTGGTTGCATAATGAGTCCGTATTTAGTATTGATTTGAACTTTCTATGCAGAGCCCTTTTTGGCTTGTTTTTCTTCCTGGAAAGCTAAAGCCTGGGCCAGGAATACCAGTTTTACAGTCTTTTGCAGCAACTCTTACTCCAGTGTTAATGTATCAATGCCATTATAATTAAACATGGGTCACAGTTCTCTAGGCAATGGAAGCATTTTCCTCTGACACCTATGCATCTTTCTCACTCTGTACCCTTAAAATGACCTGCTGCCATCCTGTCAGGGAAGAGCTGCCTGCTTTTAAGATAAGATCTTTTTAGCACTTCATGTCTTCCATTGATTGGTCTTATGATCCACAAAGGACACACTATAGTGAGCTAAGTCCAAAGGCCATATTCACATATGTATATTTTCCTTCTCGCTGTGATTTTAAGGAAGAGCTGTCTACAAATGATGAATAGCCCAGAAAATTTTTTACATTATTTCTTGGTGTGGACTATCAGTTTGGATTGAGAACTTTCACGTGAGGTTGATGGATAAGTAGCAATTAAGTAGGACTTGCAATTTTGCTATTTTGTATAGTCCCTGTTGAATGTAGATGAGCTATTTATTGGGACCACTGTGCAGCCCACAGGTGCTGTTCAACCTTACTCTGTGCACTCATGCACTCATGGCATGAAATAAATTATATACCTGGTATTGACCCACCCAGTGTATGTGGGACATGTAAATTTGAGGAGGACTTTGTTCTTTTACTGATTTTGTCACGTTAAGGAAGGGATTGGTTTTAGTTATCATTTTGACTTGCGATTTGTATTTGTTATCCTTTAAAGACAAAGAATTTTCACATTATGGTTTTCATTACTTGATGTAAGCAAATTCAGTAAATTTGGCCTTGAAGTAGATATTGCCTTCTTTTGGTTCTAAGAGTCTTTGGCTGCTTTTTACTATATAAAAGGTTCAATTAAAATGTATTTCTACAGTTTTAAAATTGATGAGTTCTAAGGTCACTTGCAAGCAAATAAAAAAAATTAATACAATGAGAAAATTCCATTCTTTTTATTTGTTTTGTAATCTCAGAAACACCCATAAGATGTATGAAAAGACATGATTTTTAATTCTTTTGTAAATTGGTGTTCACTGAGAAAATATTACAACTCTGAACTCCAGTCAAATAGTGACACGCAAAGAAAGTGCTGTAGGGTGATACTGAAGAGCAGATTGTGGTTCTTGTAAATCTCTTTTTCATTTTTTTCCTATTTTCCTTCTCTCTTTTGTATAACCTGTCATCTTTATTTATGCTAAGAAATTAGTGATATTTTTATCACTCTAATAAAAAGCGTGTTATTACTACATTGTTGAAATAAAATTCTTAGTGCGGAATGGTACATTATTTTCCACACTGGGATGACATACAGTGTACGAGGGACACGCTGCAAAGAATGTTGAGTTTTACAGTGTACACAGTGATGCTCTCAGTTGCTTGAGTTTTTTGGGGCATAGTGTAGTAAATGTCAAGAGCCTTTGAAACATTTGAAGCAGATGTTCTACTGCCAAACTGAAGCATTTGAACTCAAAATGAAACAGTTCCCTTAAACCTTGACATTAAGTCTTAATGGTTTCACTTCCCAATTGGATGTGGTATGAAGAAGATAAATAATAGAACTGTAGCAGGATAAAATATTTATTCTCCCATGAGGTGGGGAAGAAAAACATGTTTAGCATTTGCTTTGCAATTTTATTTGTTCTGGCTCATTTCCCTCTTATACTCACATATATACAGTTCCAGGCACATGTTAAAAGCAGTAACTAGGGCTTGGCTGGGGCCCGGTGTCCTTCCTCTCCCCTTCCATTTCGTTCTGAGTTTCTCTCACAACTTCCCTTAAACTCCCTCTTTGTCCCCTTTTGGGACAATGTTCCTTTCGGGAAGCATTCATCAAAATGTTCTCACTTGTCCAAAATTTGTCTACTTAATCAAACTGATCAATTCCTATGGAAGCTGGTGTCAGCCTTTTGAAATAGGAGTGCCATATTTAAACACCTCAATAAAAATGGCTTGAATTTCCCAGGCTCTCAATACCTGCTGCTCCCACCGACATTGAGAACAGTGTGGGTGCTAAGAGGTCACAGCAATGAAAATATTTTAATTAGGTGTCCACCTTCACTTTGGAAATGTCAGGCTCCATTTCCTATTTGTCCTGTGAACATATTCTCATAATGAGAGTTTCTGTCTGACATTTTAGTTATTCTACTGGCTCAATCCAAGTATCTCCTCCTATATACATTAGTGTTGTGTGCTTTGCTACTTGACTGATAGTGTCATGTTGTAAGTACTCAGAACCAAATAACAAGCTTTTTAGGTCCTGTCACTCACCCCACTATTATGAAACCTATGGCACTAATTTTAGACCCTTCTCCACATGTTGTACTCCTGCTGTACTCTGCTTTCAGATCAGAGCTGCTTTTCTCCCACACCTTCCCCAGTTTGAGTCGGTGCTATCCACAGACTCTCTCTGCTTGAGCAACGCTGGGCGAAGATCTGGAAGTAGGCTGCAATCCCTTTTCTCTTAGCTGACAGCAGTCCTCCCTCCTGTGGCCATTTGTCTTTTTTTGTGAATTCATCCAATTGGGAAACATGCAGGTTTGGGAGAGTGGAAGAGAAATTCAGTGGATAGTGCTTTTTTTCTTTTCCTTCAGTACTGAGAAAAGGTGGCATGGACAATGGGGAAATAATTATCCCTGTAGTGATAAATCAATAACCTTTAAGAAAAAATGGAATTTTGGTTAATAAGCACATTCTTATACACACACACACACACACATATGGTATTAAGTCTACACTGACAGCTAAATTATCTGTACTTACTAAATTTTCCCTGTCATTCCAGTTAGACACCAGAAAATACTCCTTGTTTCTCTTGGGGAAAAAGGTTGATAAAAGGTAGATGTGCAGCATCCAATTTTATGTGTAAATTAATGGTTAACAGCGTGATCACTCTATAAGCTTTATACAAATACGTGTGCTTGAAAGCAATGTGTACTCTTTTAAGGAAAATTCGGCATGAATTAGTGTACCGTCATTAGTACGGTACAGTATGTCTAATATTTGTTGATTATGGGTGGGGTATTTTTGTTCTATAATAAGGTCTGTGTAGCAAAATTGGCAAGAAAACTGTACTATGTACTTGACTAGATCTTGGAGCCAGAATGTACAAGCTCACTTTCAGTGGTAACCTTATAAAGCAATGCTTTTAAGTGAGGGAGCAGTACTTAACATGGCCTTTATAACATCTTGTACTGTGATTCTGTATTGCTGGTTGAATTAGGGTTTCATCTGCGCTATTCCATCTTTTAATAATCTGGCTGCTTCATTTGGCTTCCTACTGCAACCTTGTTGTAGGGAAGCAAATGTTTTCTGTACAGGCTGCAAAGCAGCTAATGTTTTCTTCAGATCATCTTCTGTTTAACCCCTTATAGAATAAAAACTTCCCATGAGCTTTATATGTTCATCCTTCTGAAGGCTTAATTTGATATTTTACAATAGCTGTCTAGAAAGGTCTTTCATGGGGTTAGCGTAAAAGATCTATTCAACACACACCTTTATAAGGGTGGCATAGTGCTGTGGAGTTCTGATCAATATTGGTTTCTATATTTTCAGTAGCTTGGAAACAAAAATATGCAGCAATTGTAGAACTTTTTTTTTTTTCCCTGGGAACGTGGAATGTAAAGAAATTTGATTTGTGTCTTATGGATGAGAAACTTTATTCCTAGGACCATCACAGTTTAAAGATAAAAGTTAAGTTAGGAGATGCATGTACACACACATGAAACGGAGTAAGTTTTTATGTAGCTTTTATGGATATATATGTGTATTCATACATGTATACATACATATATATATATAAAAATAAAAACTTGTACATTTATAGGACTTACATATTACCTGGATGAGGTTAATTCAGAGACAGTTACTGTTAGGAATGGTTATAGCTATGCTAGGATGTACATATATGTGTATATTTACATATTTTTCTTTAGCAATAATAAATACTTGTATCAATATTATCACCATCATTATCAAACTTAGCTTTTTTCTGTCACTTTCTTTATTCGACATCAAAAGGTTCTACAGAGTAAGTAAATCTCATTATACTTACTGTGTAAATGAGGAAGGTGAGACAGAAATGAAGTAACTGGTCCAAAGTCAGTCACCAGGCTAGCAAAAGTCCTGTTAGAAGTACCCAAAAAGTCACCAGTCTGTTTTATGGTTTTCGCCATTAGGCAGCACAGCATCTCATTTGGTAAGGTCAAGTGCATGATATTTAAAGAATAAGTTTATGTTCCTTATGCTTATTATGGGGTTTGCTTAGCCTAAGGGTATGTTCCAGTAAGAACATATTCAAATGCAATTATGTTTTCACCATGAGGACAGTCAGTGAAACAGGTTACCTGGAGAGGTTTTGCAGCCTCCATCCTTGGAAGACTTCAAAAACTGATTCAATAAAACCCCAAGTAACCTGTTCTGATCTTATAGGTGACCCTGCAGGAGGATGGTCTGGAGACTTCCTGAAGTCCCTTCCAACCTGACTTATCCAATGATCCTATGATCAGAGTTGCAGATAAATAAAATGTCCCCCTCTCCTCAGTTCTGTTGTTGGGTGGAACAACAGGAGAAGGGAGTAATCACTGCAGAGCAAGCCCTGTGATTATTCTGGTCGTATCATTTTATGGGGAAGGCAATGCCAGCGGCAGTGGCTGATGGTAGCGATGTTTTACAAATTAGTGCTAAGTGGCAAAAACAGCAAAATGATGTGCACCATCAAAGGAGTTGTTAGGACAGAAGAGCAGGTGGGAATATTGGACAAATGGGGAAAAGGAGACAGGAAGACAAAAGTCTCCCCACCCTTCTGTAGTATAAAGAGGGTCACCATACATATTGCATAAAGAAGTTTGGAGATTCTCTTTAATCACCAGTGACGTCTGTTATGGCTCTGCCTGAAAACATATAGCAATTGCGTTCTGAGGAAAAACTGCCTAAAACTCTTCAAGATTGTTTTTAAAGTAAAGTTTTAGCCTTTACTGTTTCCATGACAATGCTTCAGTAATACATTTTTGAATGGAGAGTTTATAGGGAACAAATGGGAAATAAGAATGTGACTCCAGCCCTTCGGAAAAAAGGTGCAATAAAGATCAGGAGTTACTTGAGGTGTGAGCCAGACCCCTGCTCCAGCATAGTTGTGATTTAGTTGTGCATCTTGGCTCAACGTACAATGGTGTGAAAGCCATTAGTATGGCAGAGGCAGATGCTGCAGACCTGCTGTGCTTCTCCTCTGCAATGAGAAAAGGCTGTACGATGTAATGCTGCAGTTTGTATGTGACAGAGTTCTGTTTTTTGATAGCTTTAAACTGCAGATAGGGAAGCGTGGTGGAGCACAGAGAAGAGAATTACAATGCTATCACTATAACATGCAGGTTGTTTGGAGGCTGTAGGCTTGCCCAGCATTCAGCCTGTTGGAAGGTGGTACTCCCTCAGGCTCTCCAACACACTTTGCTACAGAGTTATGCTGGTTATATGCCAGGGTTCATCGTTTCCGTGTTTTATTTGTAGCAGTTTATCACTTAATGTGTGCAGTTTTACAGAAACTGAATCCTTTCATGTGGTGAGATTCTTGCAACTTCAAATTTTTCTTTTTTCTCAGCACAACAAAGACCCATCTCCTCTCCTACTTCCATGCCCCCTGCCCCCAAACAAAAAACTATTTTCCACAAGCTAAAACCACTGAAATAATGTTTCACTTTGATTCTACTTTTTCCATTACCATATTTTGCCATGAAATATAAAGGAAATTAAAATGGAAGTTTGTTTTAAAATGGAAGTTTGTTTCAAAATGAAAATATTTAATTCTGAAAAAGTCAAAATAATGAATGTTTTTAAATTACTGCAACTTTTGATTTCAATTTTCATTTTAAACTTATCTTATTCTTTGACATCATGTGTTATAGTGAGTTTTGCTGTTGACAAATAAACATTGTCTGTAGGGAAAAAAAAAATCAGTCCTAGGAGTTCCTGGCGGTTCTACTTTTGAATATATGTATCAGATGACAGCTGCTGTACCCCTAAGCATGTGTGCAGAAGTAGGGAATAAACTAGGATTAGCAGAAAAAAAATACCCAACTGGATCAACATAGCTCCTGATAACGATGTTTAAAAAAAAACAAAGTTCAGCTGCTTTTCAGCCATTGCAGCAGTATGCATTTTTCTCTCAGCTTCATATCTCCTATTTTCAAATGTGCTTTGTTTTTCAGTTTAAGTACCATTTTACAAGTGTAACTGGCTTTTCTAGTTTAGCTTACTGTATTTCAAACAGAATAAGTATAGAACTCTACTAGTATAGATCCAGTTTCTGAATAGTTACGGTAAACATTTGTGGAAAAGAAAGAAGGTAGAGCTTGAAAGTGTAAGTCCATTTTTTTAAAAACCGACAGCCTCTAGAAGTTGTCCATGTTGATTCACTGGGGCTCAACAGGATGCACCCACTTTGGGGTGAGAGAAAGTTCAGTTCCCAAACAGCTTAAGTCCTAGACTTCCCTGAACAAGAATGGCCAATTTTCTGAACTGTATGTGGTTTTAATGTTGAGGACTACCGCCTTCTAAGGACTGAGGTGAGAATACCACAGGCTTTCCACTGGAGACACCAGATTGGACATCAACTTTTCAGTCAGTTAGGGGTGACTGTATAAAGCTGCAGCCTAAGAAATGGTTGTTCTCAAAGCAGTTATCTTTTAGCTCTGTGTAGCTTGTTTGATTTTTTTCCCAATATACTTTCTTATTTCCAGTAGATGTCTTTTCTTGTTCCTCATAGCCTGCCCCTTTTCTTACATACATTTTCCCTTTTTTTTTTTTTTCCCTTTTGGACTGTATCATGTTTTAAAATACATTTAAGATGCATTAATTTTCTCTTCGCTGTCATTTTCCATAATTTTATTAGATTTTGCACAAAAGTGCAAGGCCTTCAGCTGCTGACCTGGCGGAAAATGCAAAGATGTGGATGAGCCAAACATCATTAAAGTCCTTCTGTCTAAAATTAAAGAGTCCCATGCAAGTTTTGTACTCTCATAAATAAAGTAGGACCTGTCAGTTTGAAAAAAAATGCATGTAGACTTCATCCGGACTATGCAGCCTGGTGCAATTTATTAAAGATACTGTATTGCAAGATGAAATAAAACATGAACAGGAACTTTGAATTTATCTGGTAGAGTTGTGTGACTTAGGTGTTTTAGGAACAGCTAAATTTTTAATCAGGCAAGCCAGCAATGTTGTCTAGTGACATCTGTGTAGTTACAGCAGACAACAGAATGAATTTCAAAAGTGTAGAAATGTTAGAAGCTTGGGTATGAAAACATTAAATTTAAACCGAAATATTTATTGAAGAGTATAGAAACCATACTGTTTAAACAGGAAGGGAAAAGAGCCAAAGATAAACATTTATCAGGCTCTTCAGAGAGTAATATCTTGTGGGATAACATTATATCACTGTACTGTAAAATCCTAAGGACTGCAGAGGGGTCATCCAAGTCCTTGGAACTGTTTCCACGTAATAGCATAGCATAATTCTGTACACTGAAAATGTTGGTAAGTCCTTTCTCTAAAATGATAATACAAAACACTAAAGCTTGCCGTTTTGGTAGTGCATAGGAGTGACTACTGCAGTGGATTTTTGATTGCTTATGTAAGGGAGTATGCTTTTCTTAGAAAACATCTCATTATGTATTTGTATTCTTAGTATCCAGGTAAACCTATAAATATAACTCATAAACAAATGATTTCATCTGAAGTTGAAATGTCATTGTCACAGTCCTGATTGAATCGATTTAGACAGGCAATCAAGTCTGACCTTTTAGTCTCAGAGCCAGCTTTATGTTCTACCAGGAGAGCATATAGTGGTGAAATCATTCATGATACTCTTTTCAACCTCATGGGAAGAGTATGCATATAGGTTTCCAGTCCATGCTGAAGTTACAGTCATAAATAGTGTTTCATGTTACAGGAAGGAATCATAAAATGATGTAGATATTTTTGTAATTCATTAAATGTATGTATCAAAGCTGATTCATTATTAAATATGACAGGTAAACTTTTATTAAGATGGTGAGTATGTAAGTGCTGTCGTTTGATCCAGTGGCCTAATTATATTCCAAAAAAAGCATTTGAGTCTTCACAAAAGTTTTGACAGCTATACAAAAATCACTGTCGTGGAAGTATTTATCGTCAAGATTTGATGATAATCTACAAATCTAAAAATAACTCAGGACATGAAATGGTTTGGGTTCTGTGGCAGTTCTGAGTCTTGCTTATGAGTTGTATTATGTTCTGATTGTGTGAGTTACTGGGCATCTGACCCATAGTGAATGAACTGATTTGTTTTTCAGAGCAGATAATGAGAAAAGAATGTGTAAAGGGTGATTCAAACTCAAATTTGTATGTCTAGGCTTTTGTTTATTTAAGAACTGTAATATTTTACTCTGACAGATTTCATTTGATTTAATTTACTACTGGATTTTCTCCAGTGATACAAGAACTAGGCTAAAAGCAGGCCTGCCTTTCTCTTGAAACACAGTCACGAGACTATTTTGTAACCACCATGATACTGGGAACCATGGAAGCAGCATGTGTGTGAAGCCAATGGAATCATGCACAGGAAAGATTCATGCGAATAGATACATTTTGCTAGTTTGCGACTTTCTGTATTCATTGCAGACTACAGCTGCATAGAACTGTTTTGTTTTATTTTTTACGTCAAGCAACTCACACTTCTTCCATATCTTCCATATCTGACATATATCCTAGGGGAAAAAAACATTCATAACATTTTTCCATCAAGGTTGGTGCACGTGTAAATCTGAGTGGCCCCAAAACTAGCTGGTACTTCCTTCATGAATAAAGAGGATCAGAAAATCCAGCTCTGTACCACTCTCTACTGAGGTCAGTCTTTCTTATTTTTGACTGCAGCTCAAAATGATAAGCCTTTTGAATTCTGAAGGCTAGTTATTATATGAGAACAAAGTGTAATGGAATACAATCAAATGAAACAGATTGTAGCTCTTAATTTACTAAGATTAAAACTGTCCCAATATGAAACACAAACAAATGTGTTGTAAATTCAGGATAATTTGAATCATGACATTAATCCAAGCCAGGAACAGTTGACTCAAATGTTTCTTGTAATTAATGCAAGCAAGACACTGTTAATTTAAAAAAAAAAAAAATTTTTAAAAAATTACTGCACACCCCCTAATCCTCCTTCATATGATGAAAATGCGGCAACGTTTTCCTTTGACTATTGTTCTGTGTATCTTTTATGGTGTTTTCTTTCAGTTGACAAACAGGGCATTTGGGTTGACAGATTTTTAATAACCTTTCCATTTCACATAAAACTCATATCACGTGGAGACATGGAAAAAGATGATCTTTGCAATTGCTTCACATGCCAAGCTTGGCTATACTTGAAAGTGTTGCCGGCATAGTTATATTGGTTGGATGTGTGGGAAAAATCACAGTTCAACTGACATAGCCATATTGGCAGAAGGTCTACTGTAAACAGTTGTACTGGAAGTGGGGTTACTTTCCTGGCATGTAACTATTTTGGGAACTCAAATAGGCTATACCAGCAAAATAACTTTTCTGACCACTTAGGCTGTTCTCCCACCAGGAAAATTGCCTGCATAGGTCTACCATAGCTCCGCTGTCTGGAAGGTCTTGGATTTGTTTCTTAAGCTGTTGGTAGAAGTAAAGTGTTAGGATATACATAGCTTGCTTGGCTTCTGAGGAAAAACAAAACAAGAGGGTGATCAGGTGTGCTTCCGGTGGTATTGTTGGTTTAGAGTGTGGCAGTGCCAGAGGCTCCTCCCATACGTGGATAACAGACGTAGATACCTACCCCAAGGGGACAGGGATTCACAGTCTAAACAGGAGCAAGATATTCTTTTCAAAAAAGAAACATTAAGTCTATGAGACCTTTAGTCATTCTAGGATACAGTTAATTTCTTTAAATAATTATTCAGTGGAAGTCTCGTTTTAACTAAGATGCATATTCTTGTACAAAACCTGAAAGTATTAGCAGAAACATATTTTAAAAGAATTTTGAAGTGAGTTTTCCTCTAGATTTTTCTTGTCATCTTGACCACCAAGTGTTCATAACTCCATTTATCTTAATAAAAAGAAATAATTCTAGGCTTCCCTGCCAATTTGGATTACCACATAAACTGTTGGTTGTGTTTGTTAAAAAAAAAAAACTGTACAGCGTTTATCCTGAAGCAGATGAGAGAAGCTGTGTTAGATTAGAATTCTTTTGCTTAGCTGCCGATCAGCCATTTGTTTAAACATCTTTTGTTTAACATAGCTTGAAAGAGTGGTTGAGATAACAAATGAAATACCAAAAACTTTTATTTATTAAAATAAAGTGTTAACATCTTACATTCCTATGGGTGTTCATGTAAATAAGACAAAACCAGAAAGAGGCTAGAACATTCATCCTTAAATCAGTCTTTGCCAGTTGTTACCATCGAGCAGCTATTAGTGCTCCAGATTAACAACAAAGAAATAAAAAAGATTTGGGTTTTTTTTCAGGAAGGTTCCCAAATAGTGAGAGTACATGAATCCCTGTGGCCATTGGTATCCTGACAGTAGGGTGGCCAAGGAGAACAGATTTATACCTCCATCCTGGAAGTATAGTATCTCCAGAGCTGGGTTGTCTGTAGCAAATCTGTGTGGGAAGGCCTTACTTTTCTGAAGTCTCCTCTGTAGACAGAAAGCACGCTTTAATTTTAATGCTAGGTTTAGCTTCCTTCATAAATAGTTACTTTAAAAAAAAAAGAAAGATTGTGTTTCACATTGCACAATAATATAATGCATTATGGAAAGCAAACCAGTATGAATGTGCTCTTTTGTTTATTGAAAAGAAAGATGCAGGCAAGGTAAGCACTTTTTAGATGACAGTGTCAAATTCATTCTGATTAGAAAGTCTGTTTTTCCATGAAGATGCAAATACAGTAGAACTTGGTCATGTAGATTATTTTACAGTTTAGCCTATTCCTCCAGCATTATTAATTTATGGGACGTAGATATTTAAAGGCAATACATATGTTCTGTGTAGCAATAATCTATTATTTTTTTATGTTTCCTCTATTGGATGTTTAGCCTTTTATTTTAAACATTTGGAATCAAGAGCAATATATTGAGAGCAATAAATAAAAACTACTGAAAGGTGGAAAAAAATCTAAAAAGCAAAATACCTTTCAGGTCTTAATATTCTTTTATTTATTTAAAGTTTAGACATTTCCTTTTGTCATCTTGGTTTTTTTGAATGTTTTTAAAAACTTTGTCTGATTGTTCCAATATTAGAAATATGCCAGACTGTGGCATCTGTGTGGACCCTACAGATGGTCAGAAAACTTTAATGAAATCAAGTGAAAGCCAAGCATGGCAAAAACAAAAGAGAAGGTAGTCGTCTGAAAATGTAAGGTTACCATGTGGCACTGTATCACTAGCTGCAGAGGAACCATTCCTGTCTTAGACTGAGTGCCCTCTATGCTCCTACCAGGAGGTAGGTGTTACCTCTGAGACAAAACCTGTTAGAGAGAATGGCTGCAATCCCTGTGTGTTGTAAACAAAGGTTAAAGACTATATTAGGAAAAGTCCAATCCCATTTAAAAAAACCCAAACTATTTTACCCTAATTTACGCTTTTTTGTTGTACATCCTTCTGTGAATTCCCAAAAGCACTGAGTGTGCCTCGCACCATATAGATCATCTGTTGGTTTCGGCAGGTGTACCCAGAGCTACATGAAGCTCCCTGGTATACTTGGGTCTGCTGCCGAAGTCCAACATGCCCCAGAGCATGCCGTCCAGCTCTGCTGGGGGTTGTACTTGCAGGCAGTCTCTCTGTAGTGACAATCAATTTGATTTTGAGAGTAGCACTGAAGATGCAACACAGATTTATTGGTTGTGTCTGATCTGAATGCCAATCCCATGTTGCTCTGGAGTGTGCAGACCAGAATGGTGCCTGCTCTTCCTCCTGAAAGAGGAGAATAGAAAATACATACTGCAACTCACCTCCTTTTTGGAAATACTAACACTGTGGGTGCTTCTAGTATATGACAGGTTTTGTATTCCTTGAGTAACAAGGCTGCTGTTGTATTTCTCTGTGCATGCCACAGAAATGGGTGCAAGAAATGGGCGCAAGAAATGGGCGCCTCTGTCCTCTGTTTTAAAATGTTGTAGGAGTGGAAACAATGTGTCCAGAGGTTTATCTGGCTGCAAAACAAAGGAATGAGAGTCTAAGCAAAGAGTTTGGCTGTGCTACTCTTAGCTATATTGTAGAAGGTATAGCCTTAAATGAAATTTTGAAGGTTAAGATGCTACTCTGTTTATACTGTGGTGTCAGAACTGACCAAAAGCTATTTTAACCTGGATTTCTGCAGGGGGTGCCATTTTAGCCGTTAATAAAGCTTTAGCTGCAAAATAAAATAGGGAGAGAACATACTTTGAAGAGCACCAGCATCTTAGTTCTGAATCCGTAAGATGCAGTGGCATAGACAAAATTAAGGAAACTTGAATCCCTATGTTTTGCACCTATGTTTAGCGTAGAATGAGGATCAGATCCAATCTATTTAATAGGAAGGTGAAATATCAGATAGATATCCGGAAAAGGTGTAATTTTGAATAATATGTTAACATTTCTAACATAAAGTTCTGTTTTTAGAAGCCTGTTCCTTTGTCTTTCTGAGATGAAACCAGGTATGCTTGAAAGAGGGAGTTGTTTTGGTCTTCCTGCCCAACTAGCAAAAAAAAGTGCCCCTTCCATCTTATTTAATAAAAGCTAACAGTTTTATTCAAGTTCCTCTGGAAAATGTGAAGTTCTAAAACCTTCTGTATTGTAGAATTTCTCACTAATAACTGATGAGTTTATCTTTATTCATCGTCTTTATAATTTTCTTTTTCATGCACCTATGTTTTACATGGCCAGTATTGTAATAAAAAAAGAAAATATGAGATTGAGGAGATAATTAGCTTATGCAAATTGGTTTTATTTCATGAAATGGTGTCTTTTTATTGTTTTTTGACTGTAGTAAAGTCAAACCAGTTTGCAATGGCTGAAGAGAATCTGGTGCAGAATTCCAGTCATGTAGTCTTTATAAAATGAGAAGAACAAAGGGAGTTGGTAATGCTGATGAAGGTTCTTTCCAGATATCTTTTTCTCTTTGAAAATAATTTAGAATAAGTTTGGGGAATCATAATATTGCAGCCTTTAATCATAAGCATGCCATCTGATGTAGACATGGGTGAATGACATTAAAAGAAATCCACTACTTTGTTATGAATCCATTATCATTTCATGGGAAAAAAAGTTGATTCGTTCAACCTTGTATGATATCATGGCATATGTGGTAAACAGCTAGATTTGGATGATGTGTTACTTTGTGGCATCACTCAGGGCTGTATCATTGTATGTAAACACTTGAAAGAAAAGACCAAGAAAATTCACAAAAGGCAAGATTAAAACATAGCTATTGTTGTCTGCCTTAAGATCATAAAAGGAAGGAAATTCATAGTTAAGGATCCAAACCTCAAATATCTGGGCACAGTGCAGTGCCAGCCTTCATTTTACATAACCGTACCCTGTTATGAGTAGACATTGGTGGTTTGATCCTGAACGATGAGTTACATTGCTCTTAGCAGCTGAAACCAGAAAAATAATTTTATTTTAATGCTTGCCTTTGTTTGGTGAATAGACTTTTTGGAACAGTTGTAATTGTTTTCTTTATGTTTTCTTGCCAATTGAAATAAAACAAATCCCTAATAGGCAGTATTTTTTTTCAAAAGTTATCCTTAAAACTCTGCTACGCAACGTTCTGTTAAAATGGAAATGGGAAATTGTGAAGAGAAGCCAGTGTCATGCTTGGATTTCAGAAATGTTAAAAAATTAGTGGTAAGTTATAATGGCTATAATCTGCAGAAGCTTGATTAAAAAAAAAACAGAAATCCCAAAACACTTAACTGGTGAAGGAAGTAGTTAATAGTATTATTAACACAGAATAATGAAAGTATTACAGAGTTTTTAAAGTATCTGCAATTAATTGAATTTCTGTCCTACTTTTCTTAAAAAGTTCCGTTTCCCCCTGGTTCTCAGAAATTGTAATGAGGGTAGCAGAAACGGTGCTTTATAGGATGCCAGACTGTGGATGTAAAATGCAGAGGAGAACAGGCAATGACATCAAATCTTATCTTGACATTTTAGCCTAAGGACATTGCTTCAAGGATTCCAAAGGGGAGGATCAGCAATTCTTTAGCGATCTCAAGTCAAGTCAGGGAAAGACTCTTAGCACTTTAAAAGCCAGAGGTGACCTGCCCAACAGTCAAAGAGTAAAATCTAGTATCTGTTAAGGTGAGGCTGACATGAGAGAAGGATGGTTGTAGTTTTCTCAGAGGTATTTTGGTTCTTTCACTGATAGGAAGAAACCTCAGCAGTGTCCAAGTCACTTGCACCTTTTCTGTCTTTATTTGACATTTGGAGGGATGCAGCAGACAAGAGCTGGGAGGTGAAGAGACAGAAGTCTAAAATAATGTAGCTTTTTCACAACAGATGGAGCTCTAGTCAGTTTTGAATGGTAGTTTAAATTTTCTCTTGAGTAGAAATTACTGAAGGTACGGGAAATTCACATTCCAGATAAACTAGTCTCTTGGGTGTTGCAGTGAAATGGAAAGGTCCCTGACCCACAGTCTGAAAAATTACAGCCCATGAGACGAGAGAACTGAAGTGTTTGGTGATAAATCTTTTGCTCTTCAGTATAACTGAACATATCGCTAAAAAGATTTACACGTGAAAAAGAAAAGTCTGGAGACAGAGGGAGAAGGAAAACTGCTTTGTGAATATGAATGGTAGTGCTACACTGAACAGCATGGAGAATAGCTATGTGGAATGATAGTACCATGGTAGACCCACAGTACAGTTCAACCATCAAGATGTTGCTTCAGAGAATTGCTGAATGTCAGAGTTTCGTGGCTGGGGATTTGGCAGCCCCTTCTCTATTCTAGTTTTCCTGTAATCTCTTTAGTGAAGCATCGATTGGGATTGTCTTTTAGCGAAAGGAAACAACCTCCTTTCCCATCTCAGCACCCATCCTTGGATTCCTAAAATACTCCCTGGCATACATATGTGACCTTTTGATTTCCCCTCTCTTTCCATGAGACTGCGAGTTCCAGGACTAGGGATTTCCCTCTGATTTTCTGATGCAATCTCTTCCATTCATATTAGAGTATTCTATTCTCTGTTGTTGTGACAGGCTTGCTTATGACGGTATCTTTTTTCAGCTGCTCCATGTGTTGGGTTTTTTGGGGAGTTAGTTTTTGGGGTTTTTTTTTGGCATAGTTGCTGTAACTTGTGTTTACCACAGAGCATCTATTTGTAAATCCATATGCAAGTCAGATCAGAGCACTGTGTCTACACTGGCACTGGGTTAAGGCACAGAAAGCTCTACAGGTACTTCACTAAGATACATCACACTATGAATTTTTCTCCAGTGTTTTGTGGGAAAACTTTTCATCCACAGGCCACTATACAAAAATGTTTTTAACTCAACTAACTAAAGTCCTTCCATGGCTTTTGTTCCAGCCAGTAGCAAGGCATGGATCCAACTCTGGATGATGATGTTTTCCATCTGTTGGCATGAATGCAACTCTCATTTTAGGAAGAGCACAAAATTCTGGGCATGAAATGCAGTGCAAGAGCATTTCAAGAGCAGCTTGTTGCCCTAAGAAGTCAGCAGCATGTTTTGCCAGGTCTCTTGTGTAGATGTGTAGATATGGAGACAGCTGATGCAGGTTGAATAGCTGCAGAGTCCTCATGCATCTTCTTGCACATCTGGCATGGCTGCTTCTCCGACATGGAGGACACCCTCTTAGACCTTTGTAAAGAGCTTGCTGTGCCTGTGCATAACTAGGACTTACAGATGAAGGGGGGACTTACCAATACCTAAGCTTGCTGCGATCCTTTACTGCTGCTTTACTGTGAGTTGGTTTTTGGCCAGTCCTTTGCTGGTGCCCAGAGTGTGGAATTATGTATTTCAGTGACTGCTTCAAAGCTGGAGGGTTGAAAAATGTTGATTTCCTTGAAATAACATCTGTTTTTTTGAGAGAAAGTGTGAGAGGTCTGTTGAAGCCACAAATTTGCCCATCCTTCATCCAGAAAGGATAATATCTGCCTGTTAGGCAAGCTGAGGACATCCAGATAGAAGGTCCATGAATGGGGATATGGGGAAGAATGTGTGACATGGAGATAATCTGGAGATCCCATCTTTTTTTCAATTTTTAAATTTAGACAGCAGTTTACTTTATTTCTGCCTCAAATATGGAGTCGCTAAATCTACAGTTGTTTAATGGACCTAGACCATTCTCAGCCACCCTGCCTCAAAAAGAAGCAAAACATGAGAACACCTGGCAGCAGAAAATTTCTTTGTGTTCTTAGCAGTATATAATTACATGCTGTTGGTATGATTTGGCCAACTGAGGCAAAATGGCATGGCCTACAAAGTTTTTGGACAATAAAGTCCCTATATGTCTGCTTGCTTTTGAAACATGCACACTTTGTGACATATCTGAGGGGAAGCAGTGATGGATTTCATTAGGAGTAGATTGGTGCCTGTAACCTGGCTGTTTATGACTATGTCCATACTAAAAAACAAGCAGTGTTAGGGCTTATGTTTTATTTCAGTCTAAATGCCAGATGGGGCAAGAAAGCAAACTGATCTCCTGAACAATTATCAAAACCTTTTATCCAAGTTTATGATTAGAGCCACATTTAGCTCTGCAATGATGATATACATTTTCCGGTTCCTGTTTGGTACTTGCCACCCTGTGCTGCTCTAGACAACAAAGGCACTTGCATTCAAGTTCTTCCCAAAAAGGACAATCTTTGTTCTTCTGCTCCTCGATTCGCACCTTATATTGCCTTTTAAGAGCTTTGGTTCCTTAGCTCTTTTCTGTAGATTCTATATTCATCTGTTTTAGCTAGTAGGGTACAGAACAGGATGAAAAGCATGTAGAGATCATTTCCCTATGGAGAGTCAGGCACTGTGTTTTTGCTTCAGGAAAATTAAAGAAATGTAGTGTTAGGATCAAGATACCAGTCAGAATTAGTTACATGTTTTTGTTTTGATGACTTAACATGGAACAATGGTGATGATTTATCTGTAGATGATTTTCAGGCTACTGATGTACTCTATGTAGTGACTATCTATTTTTCCGTTAACCTAAGTCCATTAGCATTCAGTGGGTTAAAATGTTCCCTAAGTGCTAATAGCTAAAATAATGATCCCTTAAGTCATTGCTGCCACTAATTCTACAGCTATTGCTATTGATTCTAGCAGGAAGAAAACTGTTGGATACTTTAAAACACAACAGTAATTTTCAGAACAACAAATCATATTACAGTTCCTCAGAACGTAAAACAACAGTTCATCAGATTATGTTGTGCTAGTTTGAGAGGTTATCTAAATCACTGCATACTTTCTTTTTTTTTTCACCAGCTAAATTCTTTTCTTTTTCTTCCAAAATATCTAGGTCTAACTCTTAAATCAGCTGTCAGGTTTAGAATGAGTACACTCTTTTTGAATCAGGTATTTGCTCATTTCTGTGCATCTAACGAGGCTTAGGAACTTCTGCATCTGTCATTGTTCAAGTTGACGCTGGTCCATATCCACAAAATACTTCTCTGCCAAACCCCTGTCTCGGACGTCTGGCTGTGGATGCTTGCGTGGAAAGCGCAGCCTGTGGAGCAGTTAGCAGAACAACTGGCAGCTGCGGTTGTTAGGGTTCACAGAATTCCCATCCCTTCCTTCCTTCCCTTTCTTATGCGAAGAGGTGTTTTGGATAGAAGAGTTGTCCAAGAAAATATTCAAGCCCTCTTACTTTTACTATTCACTACTACTGTTGTTGTCTGGATGGGAGCAAACATGATCTCAGGTACATAATAATAATGCTTTTTCTTTCCTTTCTCCTGACATGCCTGTGCCTTTCCCACCTCGACGCGACCCTTGTTTGAACACACATTTGTGACATAACTGCTTTCTAATCTTTAAGTTTACATTCTGCTAACCGATGTGAGAAGGGAAAGGGAAAACCTATCTGTGCCTCCTGAAGCTGTCTGGCTTTCTGCAAACTGTTTTTTGTAGGCGGCATTTTAACAGTGTAAATGTAATAAAGATCATTGGAAATACTGATTCCCTTCTCCTTGCTGTCTAAGTTCATGATTCTTGATATCAACAGCAGACTAGCAGCATGGGAGATGACCTCTACTGTACAAACAGGTATTATTGAAATACCCCTAGGTCCCAGCCTGGGTACTATTAGCAGTGTATTCATTGCGTATTGCATTTTACAAGTATCATTGCACTTGTAGCAGCTCAAGGAGGGCTGTTGGGAAGATGGGGCTCAGTTCACATTCTACAATCCATTGAAAACCAGGACAAATGTGAAGGCAGTTAGCCTGAGCTGGCCTCGATACTTCTGCAGAGTCTCTTATAGAGGAACACAAATTGTCTAGTTTAAGCGTTGAAATGCCAAAACACTCAGGGTAGGCAATCATATGCCACCACAGACTTCCTGTTATTTTTTCCTGTTCCATCAGGTTTTAAGACCAAAAAGATTTTGAGTGGGCTTTAAACTTCTGTGGAAACTTTCTGAGGAAAAGGCTGTCCTCCTGTTTTATACATTTGAAAACCAGGGTTTTCTTTGTATGTGAAAAGAATACAAATCTTATTCTATAGGACCTCCATTTTCATTTGGAAGCTGAAGCCCAGTGGACAACCACATGTTCCACTCATTTCAGTTGATTTTACATTCTTTATGGCAGCTTAAGGTTGCTTTGTTTCCTCACTTGGTGTATTTTGTTTTAACTTGTGCAGATTTTGAAAAGAAAAAGACAAATCAAGTAGCTGGAGAATTATATTCTTTGTCTAAAAAGTCTTGTGCTTCAGTACATAACTTGATGTGAAAATTGGTATGCCTCCCTGCATAATTTTCACTAGCGATCTTTCCCACTTATAAGCACAGCTTTGTCAATGTCTAATAAAATGCCCAAGCTTTGTAACTGTGAAAGGAAATGTATATTGGAAGGAAATTAAATGTACCAGTATCCCACTGTTACTGAAAGCTGTCTCTGTTCGTCTTAATTAATATAACCATTTAAATGCATTTTGTTACTCCTCTCTATGTACTATTTTTTGGTAGTTATAAAGGAAGCTGTAAAACATCCTAATGCTTTCATCAGCACCCTGGGGGGAGGAAGAGCGCCCTTACAAATCCACGCACCTCTTTTCCCTATTTGCTCCTTCTTCCCCCTCCCCAAGTGAGGCAATCAGATAATCAGCTTCATATAATCGAGGGACGAGAACCTTGTTTCTGTGAAAGGTCATTTCATAGCCAGCTCCAGGGAACAGTGGGCCAGCAGCACTTCAGGCTGTCATCAGGGGTGCAAGAACAGGCCAAGCTGCTGCCAGCAGCCCATTTTAGGCCTTCCCAGCACAATGGCAGGTCTGTGTGCCAGGCTCACTGCTGCCCATTTGATGCCAACCCCAGAGGCACCAGAAGGCCATCTGGATCATTAGGAGACCAGCCCTTTGACTTCACCAGCTCAACAAAGAGGGAGGCGAGAGCATGATGAAGGCCAGGTGCCAGGCTGCTCCTCCAGACTTGCTGGCGCCATCCCTCAGCCATAGCCAGACTGGGCCCCTCAATAGCTGGGATCATTTCTGTAACAAGGATCATCCGCTCTTTATGAGATGTTCACTCTTACTGGAGATCTTTGCAGTTAGCGTGCAGACTGTAACATGGCTGTGCTATGGTCTATGGGTAGCAGTAGCTGGGTAGCTTTAAACTTACTTGACTACATGTGACTGACATCTTATTTAATTGCAGTGCTGTGTGTACTTGCTTTGGTTTAGTTTTTGTGAATTATTTATTGTGAAAATATGTAAACCGATAAGTGTTTTTTGCAAAAGACTGGGGGAAGCAGTATATGTTCATGCTCGCTTGTCAGTTGACTGAGGTACAGTGATGCTGGTACAGTGTTCAGTATCAACTTATGGCAATTATCTGTGGCAAAAATGCAGTAATTTTGCACTTTTCCTGATGTCACAGTGTTCAGCAGAGGTGAATATAGTCATGGTTCTTAACCTTTTAAATTGCCTCTGTGGTTTGCAATGGGGTATTTCTTTAAGAAAGTGAAAAGTAAGGATTTAGATTGACAGTGGAAGTAAATTGGCTGGTCATGCCAAGAAATTAAAACTCTGTGGCACTGGGCGATTTTCAGAGTTAGAATCCTGCCCTAAATAAGCCCAGATTCCCTTGATTCTCCTGTGATTAAATCAGAATTCTTGTTTGGGTGTTCATACTGTCTTGTATGAGAGAGAGGCTGAACCTTGGCCATCCAGAGCCAAAAAAAGACTGTGACAGCATAAGGCAAGATGAAACCTCGAAATAAACCCAGCAATTAATAAGAATCAAGCGTGTTTGTAAAAGAACAGCATGAGGTACCTGTGAGTGGAAACCAAGTTTTTTTTTCTTTCGAATCTGCAGGGGAAAAATGTGGGATCTTTTTTGAAAGCTGGGATTTTCTACTTCTCCTCCTTTTGTCTTCTCTTATTGCCTTCTCCCACTGTTTTACTAGCATAGCTATGTCCATTAGACTTTGGGGGGGACGAGGGGTGCAATGAGATGATTTTGTACAAACGTGCGTAAAATCTGATGTAGATTTTAGGCTGTGATAATAGAAGCACACTTATACTGTGTTGATTCTCCAGAACAAGTTCTTTTGTAAAGCATAGTTATGTTTATTATGCAAAAGCACTCTACAAGCCATAGATGTAAAGATCTTTATTAAAAAACAAAATTGTAGCTACTACCATGCAGATTTGGTTAAATATTGGCCAGCACAGTTTTAAGTTGGCAAAAGGTGTAATGTTTTAATTTCTAATTGTAGTGATTTTCAAACTTTAACAATTGGAATAATGCTAACTTTGAGGTAGATAAAAGATTGTAATTGCAGTAACGTGATATTATATTTCAATATTTCTCAGACTAATGGGGAACAATAAAAAAAGAATAGTAGAGAAAAACAGAAGTCTGAATTTTATAGTTTTAAGGAAACCTAATAGAAATTTACAGGAAAGTGAAGAGGAAAGGAACTTCTGACTTTTTTTGGACATATATGTGTTCCACTCATCAAGTGTTATTTTTCAGTTTTTTAAAATAGATCTCACTAGCATTATTCCTATGGCCTAGCAATGGTTTTTTTTGGCATAAATTCAGGACTTTAAATAGTGTGCATCCTGGATGTCTGGCCAGTTCAATTTTTAAATCCTTGATTAGAGATTAAGTACTGTTTTAAACCAAAACAAACTACATGGAATAAACCTTAATGAGTCTGACTTAAAACCACAAATCAAGGATACTGAAGAGTCAAGGTTGAAATATTTGAAATCCATCCTTAGTTCACCATACTGTGTCTACTGAATAGTACATAGGATCACATACTGTTTGAGAGATACATTAATTGAAAAAGATCTCCAAAACAGGGCAAAGGCACATTGGCAGGATGGAGTGGAGTTTCGCCTTTGTCCATCCTGTTCTGCAGCTAAATGGCAGATTTCAAATATGAGTCCTGTTTATTTTAGGTTTTGAAA
The DNA here is from genome assembly GCF_964195595.1 of Calonectris borealis. NCBI lineage: Eukaryota > Metazoa > Chordata > Aves > Procellariiformes > Procellariidae > Calonectris > Calonectris borealis. The sequence goes on along the minus strand of NC_134313.1, from coordinate 114,218,729 downwards.
GTGCCACATTGTGAAACGCAGCCAATTTTGCACCCCTGTAATTGTTATGTCCTCATTGGTGTTTTTGCTGATTTTCGTCAGCATCAGTGCTAATTTGATCCCTTGCTCTTCTCGGTTAGCTGGTTGTCAGAGAAACTCACAAATGATTCAGCTCGGCTTTTTGAAGAGCCTTCTTTATAGCAGGGCATTAAGTTATTAAGACCTTTAAGTTAATAGCACTGCCTGCCCAGTCTGAGTTCTAGTTTGCTTGCACTGGGTCATCTGTCTGCAGCTTGAAATGCCAGGCTGATTGGCTCAGTATGAGTTACCAAAAAGGTAGTCAGTATTGCAAAGCTCACCTTTGGAAATTGTACCACTACATCACTTACAGCCAAAAAGTAGAGAGGGAAAAGGGACAGAAATAATGACACAAATCCTGCTCTGATGATTTCTACTGAAAACAGAAATAGGACCTCATTTAGAATTAAATTCTAAATAGCACTCTTAAAACCTCATATTTGAGTACTCAGATTTTCCAGACAGCTATATCTTATGATTTTTGGAAGGTGTAAGAACTATTTGTCATTTCTGCTTCAGTAATGCCTGGAGGCCTGTATCAGGATCAGACTGTGGTCATGTGTGTTGTTTTTCAAAAGAAACGTTTTCATTGCATTCTTTTACTTTAAAAGTGAAACAAAAAAACAATGCTTACAATCCCAAAATTGGAAGAAATTGTGTGAACTATTGTGTGAGAAGGAAAAAAGGGTAAGGAAACATAGCTTGGATTCAGGCTTTTGAGAGATTATTATAAATGTTGAGAAAAATATTGTTTAAAAAAAATAGCTCTGCAGTGCCCTTTAAAATCAGTAAGCGTCTATTTTAATTCCCATATAAGTAGTAACTGGCTGCTGTCTGTATATATACTTAAACCTTGCTTGCTGTATAAGACCTTGTTTGCTTAATTTCAACCTAACTGAATTTTTATGACTGTGCTATAAACCTCTTGAAAATAGTGGCTTAAATGGAAATGCTGACACAACATTAATTACACTGGCTCCAGTGTGATACTGTGATTAAAGTTTATTTATTTTGTGTGTGCGTGTCTGTGTGTGTGTAATTTCATTGTTGAAAAACTAATGGAAAACTAATGTGGCAATGGAGAATGTGATTCTGTGCCTGATATTTTATTTTTCAACAGCAAGGAACAGTTTTAATGCCAGTTTACAATACCAGAGAATTTATTTTTAATTGAGGTATAGTTTAGGTATTTAAAATTTTAGAAATTTGGGAAAGTGACAAGTTTCCCACTTTAAAGCTGTTCACTGCTCTTCCAGGAGTTTTTAAATGGCTTTTTAGGTGGTGCAGCTAGATGTATATTGCATTCACATTAGAAAATAAAGAAAATGGTTTCATTTCCTTGCAGCATATGTTCTTTGAGATGATTGGGAGAAAAGTCTCATCTCTAAAAATAAGGGTATGCAATCCAAAGTTAACATTCATTGCACTATTGAATATGAAGTAACAGCTATAAAAGTCCTTTTGGTAAATAGTATGCCCAACTGATACTTTTAGATTACAAATCTATATACTGCATCTAGTCAATTGGGAAATGAACAGTGCAAATATCATGTGACCAGAACAAGAGTAAGTGAGAGAAGGATCCTGTCTCCAACCTATTTCTTAGGACAGTGAGCAGGGATTGGAGAGGCCTTGACTGCAGTCTGTTCCCAGCAGTTTATACTTCTCATGTCAGGCAACAACTGGATAAAAACATGACACGGTCTGGAGAGCACAACTAGGCTGTCCTGCTTCTTGAGCGAGTGTTGAGAGTAATACACTATAATGCCAAATGTAGATATCTCTGTTTGATGCTGTGATTTTGTGTTAACTTTGCTGCCCCATTCAGTAAGGTGCATTCAGAGCACATTTAATGGTTCTCATCTGCTTTGCTCCTGAATCAGTTAGGCAAGGTCATTTTTTTCTGCACTCACACATATGTGGAACATGAAGGTTGATCAGAAAAATTGTCTAATGGATCGTGGGTTCTGTAGAAGTGAATAGTCTCCCTGGTTGGTAGTCTGTGGTGTGCTTTCCTTGACATCAGTGCCGGTGTGCCACCTCATCTCAGAGGCCAAAGTAATCATTCCCAGTCTTACCATAAACACCTTTCCCACAAGCTCGTGGCATCCAGTCAAACTTCTCTTCTCTGCAAGAGAATTATTGCAGATATTCTTAATAGTGATCTGTCTGGTAGACTGCGATAGCTGTGAGGTTGCAGGATAGTACGTTCTGCAACATGGCAGTGAAGAGAGAGACAAGTAGTGCGGGTTGAGAAGACCAGAGGGGAAAAAGTGAAATCTTTGTGTGGAATGCCCTTCTTCAGTTTGCTCAGTGAGAGCATTCAGCATACATTAATTCAGTCCATGAAATTTACATTTTTTATTTTTACTGTTTGCTTTCACTGGAAGAGAGTGCAAAGTAGGCAAATAGTTTCAAAGTGTGTGGTCTTTATGATTTATATGTATTGCTGAGAACCACTGACCAAACTTCTTGGTCGTGTTCCCATTTGTTACAGTAATTAAGTATTAAGTTGTTATGTAAGGATTGTGCCCTTCCCTTGAAAGAAAAAAGAATGTGGCTACTCCATGGTTCTGTGGCACAGCTGCTGTTTTATTCAAACCAATGTGTAAAGGTACAGAAGTGATGTGCCAGGTTTGTCCCATCTGGAAGGAATGTAACAGTTCTGTATCTGAAGCAAAACTGAGATCTCCTACTTTCTAATGTATTTGGGAACCAGAGTTTGATAGGGTTGGAGAGAGAAAAAAATCAACATATGCTGTAGATACATTTGGTTGGCAGGAGAAGAGAGCCTGTGTACAGGTCAGTCAAATTCTGAATACATCACCTTCTTAATTGCAGCCTTTAATCTACACTAAGACTAGAGAATGCTTGTCCTTAAATGACCTTTGCATTGAATCGAATATCACACTGGAAACTTCAAAGTGTAATTGAAGACAAATTGTGCAATAAATTAAAAGTAACATTGTAATTTTTCTGTGGTTCCAAGCCTGCAAGAGACAAGCTTTTCTCTTTGACCACACCCATTAATACCAGCAAAGTATTTCAAGCACATAAACGGAGACCTATGTATGGTCACGTAGTATTTTACTGAGTAATTATTCACTGATTCTGTAAGTGAGCGAAGAGACTGCTGTAAATGGGAAGACGGAGGGGAGAGGAGGGAGTGGCATACGAAAATTAATCTCTTTTTAAAAAATGTTGGTGATATGTTTCAAAGCTTTGAAAATCTTGGTTTAGCTTTTTCTGGTTTTATGTTTACAGACTTCTCAAGTAGGTGTCTTTGTTCTGCGCTGTCCCCAAAGATTCATTCAGCCTTCATACAAAGCTGCTTGCTCCTATGCCAACCTTGGGAAGGAGCTCAGAGGAGTGTTCTCCCTTAATGCCATCTGAGAGCGCTCCCTGTTGTGCTGACAAACACCTACCTTACAGAAATACTGTATTTAGCCTTTGTAAAAGGATGGCATCTTTCCAAAATCTTAAGCAAGCTGCTTCATGATGCCAGTTGGAGCAATCAGCCTGTTGCTCTGTAAAACCAATAGCAGTTAGAAGGCATTCAAAAGTTACTACTCTTTAAGCCCTGCTCCAGAACTCACCAATACATAGTGACTATCCGCAAGCCCTCAGCTGTTCTCCTCGTGATCCATCATTGGATGCTTTTAGAGATGCTACTATTCAACTTCAGGAATCAAAAGGCAGTGCTGTCTTGCAAGATACTTCAAATCTGAGGGTATCTAACATCAGCTATTCTCAGTGAAAAGGGATTGTAAGTATCTTTACAGATCCCAACTGTTATTCACATAGGAACGTCAGATAAGAAAACTCATAAAGACGAGTAATACATCCCTTTTACCATGCATGATGTAGTGCAAATCTTCCTCCAAGGGAGGCCTGGAAGCTTTCAAATATTTCGACCATTGACTGCCATTATCAGTAAAGGGGCCAATACAGTAACTGGTAATTAAAACAATCAGTAGCTTGTTCAGATAATTAAAGCTATTAACCTCTCCTAAATATGGAATAATCCTTCAATTTCAAAAACCCAATGCTTTGTTCTGTTGGTCTCTCCAAGTATTGTTTGGCCTCCAAATTCTTCTTACTGAGAAGTCTCTGAAGAAGTGACATCTAGTTTCTGCCTGGATGGCACTTCCATCCTTTGCATTTGACCTTGGCAGTCCGTGTGGCACTGGGAAGCTGCCTACTAATGGTGATGGCTGGCGGCTATATTTCAGTGTGTGCTGGATTTGATCTGCTAATAGCTTTTGAGACTAGACCATGAAGTGCCCTCGCTGTGCCCTCCTTAAACAGTGCTGATTTAGATTTAGATTTTTGAGGTGGAATGAAAACTGGCTGACTTGTGCTCAAAGGGTTGTGATCAGTGGCATGAAGTCCAGCTGGAGACACTCACTAGTGGCATCCTCCAGGGTACACTGGGCCACTACTGTTTAACATGGTTGCTAGTTGACCTGGATGATAGACAGAGTGCACCCTCAGCAAGTTTGCAGGATATACGAAACTGGGAAGAGTGGCTGATACACCAGGTGGTTGTGCTGCCATTCAGAGGGACCTTGACAGGCTGGAGAAATGGGCCAACAGGACCCTAATGAAATTCAACAAAGGGAAATACAAAGTCCTGCACATGGTAGGGAGTAACCTCATGCATCAGTACAGGCTGGGGGCTGAGTGGCTGGAAAGCAGCTTTGCAGAAAAGGATCTGGAGATCCTGGTGGACAAAAAATGGAACATGAGCCAGCAGTGTGCCCCTGTGACGAAGAGAACATTCTGGTCTGTATTAGGAGGAGCATTGCCAGCAGGTCGAGGGAGGTGATCCTTCCCCTCTGCTTAGCACCAATGAGGACAAATAACCAGTGGCTCCAGTTATGGGTCCACAATTGGGTCCACTTCTGGGGTTTGTAAGACAAGGACGTGCTCATACTGGAGCAGGTGCAGCGAAGGGCCATGAAAATAATTAAGGGTTTGGAGCATCTCTCATATGAGGAGAGGCTGAGAGAGCTGGGACTGTTTATGTTGGAGGAGTGGAGAGGAGGCTTGAGGAGATCTTATGAATGTGTATAAATACCTGATGGAGGGCAGTAAAGCATCACCATACACAGCAGCAACCAAATGTTCTGGTTGTTTTCGTTTCTGTGTTTTAGATTCAAATACTGAAAACTGACCTGGACTTTTGATCATTTTATTGGGATTGGCATATCTTTTAATTGATCCCTTATATTTTAAAGTTTTGTTTGTGGAATCAACGTGCAAATGGAAACATATGCAAAGATATTTATATATGTTTTATGATTGCCATAGCATATATAGGCTTAAAATTCATAAAGCAGGCAATAAATACAAGAGATTGACAGTCTTTCATTAACACCATCAAAGATGGCAAATTTTGAAAGACTATTGACTTAGAGCAGTGCAAAGACTGGCTAGTTTGGCCTTCCATTATCTCTTTGTCTGCTATGATGATAAATTAAAGTTGTTTGGCCTGCATCTTTATTGTATAGTCTATATAGCATTTTTGAAGAATACTTGTAAACCACTTAGAACATTTCTGAAGGTGGATAGAGTTTATATTCCATGTGTTTAGGGAGGTTAAAATGTTTCAGTACACAAAGTATCTCAGGTATACACAGTGTTCTAGGCTGAAATTCGGAAAAGTGCTGAGTCTTAATAAGGTCCGGTAACATCCATTAGTCAGTGTGAGGTGATGATGCATGCACACTGGACCTTGACATCTGGCTTTGAAGGCACATATGTTGATGTCATGTGCTATATATATCATTCAATGTGAATTTACAGATTATCTTCCTAGAACCCCCCAAGTTTTTTACACAATACTGAAAAGCTATGCCTTTGGATGCTACACAGTCTGTCTCTGCCTTTTCCATGAAGAAGAAGTGGACTAATTTTTTGTCTGGTTTTTGTTTCTTGTCTTCACCGAGTGATGTCCTATTGCTCAGGGTACCACATGGGACTAGCAGGTTAAATAATGCTCGTGCTCTCAAGAGCTTATCAGAAGACCTCATTCTTCAGAAAAAGGGGAGGGGAAAAAAGACTTTTGCCTTGTGTGTGTAGTGCCTTTCATTGTGCTAATGTGAAATGATTTGATGTGATAGACAGCAGTTTATCAAAACAAAATCTCATTAAAATCTGTCTGCACTTTGCCCTTACTCTCGTTTGTATAACAAGATTGTGAAGCTTTCTGTGACCAGACAGTAACCTGTGGTAACCTGTAGTGTGTGTACATTTATGGGTGATGAATAAAACCATTGTTATCACCCTTAAATGTTGGCATCAATATTGTGCTAATAACATTTGGAAGTTTCTGCTTTATCAGCAGCAATGACTGGCAAATAATCAGCTGTTTTGTAATGGGAAGCTTAAAATAGCAGCCAAAGACATTTGAGTTAAGCTTCATGGAAAAAGACACTGCTGCATTTATTATGATACCATTTTTGTTGTGTAAGGATGACATGATTGTTGGTTTAGCTTTTTAGACATACAATGCAATTAAGAATAATCAGCTTTCCCACACATTCCGCAAAGCAACTGAAGCACAAATGCTAATAACCAGGCCCTTAAATTTAGAGTGACTTCCGCTGCTGCATGGGCAGCCCAAGGGTACAGATGCGTGTTTCATAGTGATATGCAGCTATTGTGTGATTGCAGTTTTCTTACAGAGATGTAAGTCTCAAAAGAAGTTGCTGATAAATAGTAAACTCTCTAAGATTTGCCTATACTACCGATTTAAATATATTTTGGAGTGCAGAGGAAGGGCATGTGTATATAAGTACATTGGACATATACTGTAGGCTTTGCAATCTGTAACATGCATCCAGACTAGAAGTTTAAAAGAATGTGTAAAAGAATTTCTAATTTGTGTTTACTGGAAGTAGTAGGTGGTCGCACCAATAAAAACTATATTGTGTTACATATGCACACAGTTATGTGTAGTGTTTAGCCCATAATTTGTGTGAAACGTGTGTGGCTGGTTTTAGAATTCAGAGCATCAGCAAAGACAGGTCAGGATTTGGCCAGGGTGTTCAGAAAACAGATCTTGCCTGTAACTAAAGATCGTAAGTTTATACTGACTGTTTTAGCTCATCACTATTCCTACTAAAAGACACTTATTTGGGGGAGGGGAAGTGTCTTACTTGTTCTTAGACCAGGCTCTGTCATGATTGTTTTAGACAGAAATTTGCATGAACAGGTATATCTAAAAAATGTTTCTGCATTCATATACAACGTTCTTTTCTGTATTCTTTTCCCCAATTTTTTCTGTGCTCATTGCTTTCCTCAGCGTGAGTATGCAATACCTTTATATTATGCATGCTTCTAGACTTTTACTGTGTTGGGGCCAAGTCAGTGGGACTTTTTTTGCATGCTTGGGACTAAATGTTTGCTGAATTTCATCTTTGCTTGCTAAGAATCTTAGACTGAAGTGCTTATTTAAATGTGTGAAAAATAAATTGCTAAACTTTATCGCTGACCAATATTATTTACCAGGAAATAAAATATATAGCAAGAGCAAGCAAGAGATATTCTAAGTATGATGTACAATTACTTGCATTTCAGTGGACATAATTTTCCACATACAATTTTAAAGCTTTGACTATACCAGATGGTAAAAGAGGCTTGGTGTGGATGTAATTGTATATGTATGAAAGATTGCAAGTTGGAATAGCATATTCCTATTTGTGAAGAAGACTAAGCCACAGTGGCATGAGAAGACTTTTTATTATTAAAGCGTTCCCACACCAGGCCTTATTTATATTTGTGTGTTATTTTACCAACATTTATAGTAAGAATTCACACCTTTAGATCAGGACATGATAGCTTATTAAAAAATTGATTTCTGAGAATGGAAGATGAGTTTTGCTCTCTGCAGAAAGCATCGCAAAGCCTTGTCACCATTAGTGCACCAGCCTGTGCTGGCCTCTTGCACTGAAGTCAAATTAATAGCAAAAGAATTTTCCCCAAATGCTTGCAAAGATTGTGGTTGTAACACGTACGACTGAAACTGCAGTTACACACCCTTGTATAAGGAAGAGGTGTGGAAGAAAGGGGAATCTATTTACATTATCCAATTTTAGAAGATGCGCCGACACAATGGTAAAAATCAAGGATGACGCCAATTACAGATTTTCTTTTTTCTAGTGAAAATCTAAGTGGAGATAATTTAGACTGAAATGAAAGCTGTTATGAGGACATAACCCAGTTAAATGTTCTGTTCATCATGAAATGTCCCAGTAAGGCCACTGTGATGAAGTCAAAAGAAAAAAAAAATCCTCAAAGCTGGGAAAAAAGTCCCATTTTCTCCAGGAGCTTGATCTTGAGACCACTGACCAAGGAGATAGCTTAATCTCCAGCTGAAGAGCTGGAAAGATGCAGCCTATCCCTTTCATCCCCATGAGAGTCCCTAACTTGTCATTGCTATTTAGCAATTATTTTTCTTTGCGTATTTGGTCAGGCTCTGTGACACCTTAGTGCAGCTGTCTGCTCTCAGTCAGGCTAAGAGTGAAGCTGAATAAATAACTCCTGGCAAGTAAGTGTTATCCTGGTAAACCCTTCTCAGTCCCTGTGAGTGTGGGACACATTTGCAAAGTTTCAGGATGCCTCAAGACACATTTTCAGCAAATAAACTATTAACAAAGATAACTTCTCAACTCTAGAAAAATCAAAAGGTCCGCATCCATCCTTTTGGATGACTTTGAGCCACTTTTATAGAACTAGAGATTGGATCTGAATTGAAATGCTTAAGGAAGTCATTTGAACATTATTTGCGAAGTTTTCACTTAAAAGATGTGCTAATATTTTATCATTTAGTTACAGCTTATCACCTATCTTTGTTCTTCCAGGCTTTTAAGACAAAGGATGGCTACATCGTGGTGGGAGCTGGAAATGATCAGCAGTTTGTCACTGTGTGCAAGGTAATGGTGTGTTAAGCGACAGTACAGAAATGTGTAATAGTTTCCATTCTGACTAGGAAAATAATTACTGATTGCTTCTTAATTCCCCTTTTTTGTGAAAATAAGTAACGAGTATAAATTCTAACCCTGGGGTTGTGGCTGGTAGTTTAAGGGACTGATATGGGTTCTGTGCTTTGCCTCTGTGTTCAGAACACCCCCAAACTTGTGGGTGCTGAACCCCTTTTGAAGTCTGTGCAGCTGCACAGCTCATTAGCTAAAAAATGAACAAGCTAACAATCTTCCAGTTCCGGAATGGTGAATGTCACAGAATTCACACTGGTGCCTTTTTCAGGAAGAAACGTGACACTTTCTCCATAAAATACATGGTAGGCACAGCTATTGACAAAGCAAAGCTAGGGGATGGAGGTTCTTGTGCCACTTTAATCAGTAGCCGGGTGCGTAGTCCTTTCGAACACTAGTATCTGCTGCTCTGTGCTCACAGAGAAACTTGCGGACTTCTTAGAAAAGAAATACTACAGGACTGTGGGCCGACTTTGGAGTGGTGCAGAGATACGACGTTGAAGAACAAATCTTCAAATAGGACTGCTGCGTTCAAAATCTGGTATCTTCATTATTTTGAACTGAATGAACACAACTCTGGCAATTCTGTTTTCACAGAGGGTAGCTTGGAAAGTCGTAAAATAGTTTTGGATTTTTCACATACTCTTTTCCTGTTGTTTTAATACCTGGAATTGCTTTTCCCTGGACAATGAAAACATTTTAAAAGAGAAGGAGTGGTTGTAGGGAAACAATTGTTCTTAAATAAAGTGTAGCAACATTCCAAACAAAAGACCCTGGTAACACATAAGCTGGGACAAGAGAAGTTTTGCATATAGCATTAGACAGCATTTTCTAAAATGAGAGTTATACCTTTTTCCTGCCATTATGTTTTTTCTCTGGGAACTTGGATATGTAGCCTAAATTAATCACACTCTAAATGAACTGGCAGCCTCAGGAAATTGAGCATTATTTTCCTCCATTTGTTCATGTCAGACATTTCACATTTCTGTGGATGCTGACAACTAATAACTGGAATATGTAGTAAGATGACAGTGCAGTTGTGATTTTCTCTTAGTGCAGTTTGGGCTACATAGCCCCACCTTGCTACCTGCAGGGGTCTGTTTTCATTTGTTTGAATTGGCTCTTTCAGTAGGTAGCAAGTTAACCTCTTCAAAGTTTTTTCAGTGGGTTTTCTTCATACAGGTGTCTAACCACAATAGTGTGGTCATCATCTTAACATGAATGAAGACTGATGACTGAGTAAGTGTGTACCTACCTGCCACAACTCAGTTTTATCAAAGGCTCGTTGTCTTATAAAGGAAATCTTTGCAGAAAGTCCCAGGACTTGGGTGAATTCACTAGCTGTGGATGTCTTCTTGGTGCTTTATCACCTGACGGATTACGTATCAAATGCTGGTCTTCCTGCCAACCTTGAGGAGGCAGAGCTGAAGATCTGGCTCAGTAGGTTCTGACACCATGGTGTGATCTAGAAGGCACTAAAAATTTAGACCATGTATTCACCTCACTTTACAGTGCAGCTGAGAGACTGTGTGACTTGTTGCTACACACTCCCTCTGTTATCAGTAAGGAGCGAATGGTACCGCAGAAGATGAGGCAATGTTTCGACAATTTGTGTTACCTCAGAATCTGTAGGACTAAAATTAAGTGAGATGAATATTGGCCCTAGTCTGCATGCTGATGTTTTTTTGTTTCATCCTTATAAAGGTGTTCTGGTATTCCTAGCATTGAAAGTAGGAGGCACAGAACATGGTAAAATGATGATTGCTCGCATTTCAAAGGGATTAAAAAAACGGAAAAAGTAGTTCAAGTTTTGAATAATGGTTAGATTTTTCTATAAACCAGTTATCATATTTATTTTTAAAAAGAATGGTCTTTTTACCCTTATTGAGCTATTGTAGGTATGGATTTGGGCCATTAAATTACCCAGAAATGGAGTGATGTGGAAGTCAGTGGAATGCCATGAAACCCGTTAGAGGTATGCTCTGTGCTAGGCTGAAGGTGATTTGGAACTTAAAACACCATGAAGTGGGAGAGCCAATAAAGGAAGAGGACTTTATTACAGGAAGGCCCACAACACCCTAGTGAACCTTTAGTAAATACAGAGACCACTAATTCAAACATTGGAATTGCTATTAGAGAACCTTTCTGAGATGAGCTGATGCTAAAAATACAGGCTGTATGGAAGCTGTTGCCCTGAAGACATATACTCTAGAGATGTAACAGCTGGCTCAGGCTGTAAACAATTGCAAACATTCTGCTTCAACCGTATCTTTTCAGGGATGCAGAAATTAAAAACTGGAATAATTCACTGTGATATTTTCAAAATCAATGACACCAACTGTAGCTTGTTTGGGGACTTGGATAATTGCAGAAAAACTTTGTAACACTGCTGGCTGGAGTGCATTTCATAGTGGTCAAGTGTTACCAAAGCACATCCTGATGTGTGCTGTTTCAGTGTAAATAGGAATACTGAGCAACAGTCTTCAGAAGACTGAGCTTTTGTGTACAGCAAAGGAGAGTACAAACAGGTTTGCTGGTGTTGGGAGACAAAATGCAGAGAGCGTAAACTCTGAATGTGCATCTTAGGTCTTGAAGGAGGCCTAGAAACAGAGAACAGCAGTTTCATTCAAAGTGGCCACAGTGAAATAAAGAAAATAACATTGGCAGTGTGATGCAGAAAGATGAATGGCACATTAATGAATAACTTCTCAAATGTGCATTTGTTAGTCACAAAAAAATTGAGAAGAACATATATAGACACGCAGCTTTACAACAGATGGACATTAAGTTAAAGCTGAAGTCAGTAACGTTAATTAAAACAGTAGAGTGAGCAACTCCATATGATCATTTTTCATATAACTCATCAAATGGAACCATAGTTTTCTGATTAATTTCTTGGGTTTTTTTAAGCTCTCATAAATAAGTATGCACTATCATTTACTTTGAACAACCTTGCATGATTTTTTTCTCTAAAGCAATGATTTGTAAGTCCAAAATAGCAATATTAAAAAGAGGAGATAATTTTAAGGGGGTACTAATATTATTGTTAAACTTTCAGATAGGAAAAGAATAACATTTTCTAAAGCTAGATTATGATAAGTTATGATTTTCATAAACTACTTTGTGTAAACAGAAGTAAAAGAAAATATGCTGTGAATTAAGTGTTGATGGAAGATGCTAGATTGATGTTTTATGTTACCTTGCAGATAAAAAGCTGCAGAAAAGTTATGTAATATAGTCATTGTTCTAACATAATTTACTGATACCTTGGTTTCCATGCTTAGTTTTGTCACTCTAGATGACAACTATGTCAAAGGTGACTATCTGTTTGGAATATCTCCAAATATATGTTGAAAGAATACCTATTTTGCTGATGGTTTTAAGTCATCAACAGCTATTCACTTAGAAGGGAAACCATATCCTTATTCACTCCAGCAAAGTGAGGAGTCACTAAATGATAGTAGCCTTGGTCTGAACCAATCTCGGAGGAATTAGTAGAATTTTAGGTTTGAGGCAAATATCAGAGAGATTGACACCAATCTATGTATCACTTACATGTGGTAGTACATAGTCATATGGATTCAAGGAGTGACTGAACATGTTAATAAAACAAAAATCCATTGAGGATCGCTAAATACATAAAGAACAGCTCCAACTCAGAAATGCCCTAATCTAAAGATGGCTGAAGTTTGGATGAATATTGAGGAAGTATCATATGTACTGGCCCTGTTCTTAAGCTCTTCCTGAGCATTAGCAGTCAGCCACAGGCAGAGATAGGATGATGGGCTATAGGGACTTCAGCCAATACTTTGAGCCAGTACTGGTTTTTGTAAGCCATCTTGGAAATGGCCCTGTAAAAAAATGTAGCATGTTTAGAATGATTATAAGACTCATCATAAGTAAAATTGATCTTGAGTGTGGGTTAGTGAGTAAAAATACATGAAGAATACAGTCTCTTTGTAAGCTTCTATTCTGCCTTCCTCTGTAGCTGATGTTATTGGGATATTTTTTATTAAATTTGGAAAACACAACTCATTCTGTTTATTTATGTCCTATATAAATACACTGTGGTATGCACAGATAAATTTTATAGTAAGTATTGATTGTCCACACAGCTACTCTGCCTCAGAAATGCCTCTACAAAATTCTAAGACTCATTCTCCGCACTTAATTCCCTTTATAGTATAATTCACATTGTCTTTGCAGGATGGTTAAATTTCTAATGTGCCAGGTGGGAGTTACATATAGAAGATATATTTCTCCTTTCTTGGAGGTTATACCACCAATTTTCTATATTAATTCTTTTGGAAGAAATCATAAAGAAAAACTATTGACATTTCAATGGAAAAACACCTTTTCCTTTTTTTTGCCTTTTTGACAGAAATTACTGAAGTGGAAAGAAATATTCTTAGACATAGCTTTTCTCAGTATAGCGTATGAAGTACACTCATATTTCTTATTCTGTGACATATAACTTAGTGCAGGATAATCCCACAGATCTCTCCAACCTCACAGTAATAGCTTACAAACTTCTACAATAAGAATTTCTCCTAGCTAATGGTGAAAGCTATCAACTAAGATTTGGATCTTCAGTTTAATTTCTCTCTTTTTCTGTACTTGTTATGTAACATTAATCAGGAGGCATTATCTTTTCTTAATTTCCTAATCTATATTAAAAGATTAATGAGAACTATGGATTTTTGGAAAGCTATCTTAAATCGGTAATGAATTTCCTTAGCTATATTAATATCTCCTGCCAAGCACATTTCTTACTCACTTTTATTTTTACTTAGATCCTGAATTTGCCTGAAGTTAGTAAGGATTCCAGATACAAAACTAATACACTCAGAGTCCAGAACAGAAAAGAACTTATTGACATATTGTCAACCCGGTAAGTTAATTAAAAGGGAAGAAATGACATTTAATCTGTTAATGCAAATAGTCATGTATAAGAAGCTTTCATCATATGAAAGTTTCACTTTACTCTTTTGAGATACTCTTTTTTTTTTTTTTTTAAAAAAAAAGTATTGAGAACACTTACTGATGTTAAATATACTGCCCTTTGCACACAGACTATGGTGTGGACTAGCAAGAAGCCAGACCACAGATTTAAGTTTTCAGAAACCATTTTAACTTATTTTTAACCATTAACTTGAATTTTAGTGAAACAACCAGTGCTTTCTGCTTTCCTGGATGAATGTAACTCCTGGAAATAAAATGCTTGGAGCACCGTTTGCTTTTGCTGTGATTGGGATTTTAAAGTTTTCACTGAGAGCTGCTGTACCCAAGGGAGTTCCACTTGATGCTATTCCCTCACTGCTGGTCCTATATTGTGCTACTTTGTGCCCCAAATTCTCCCTGGGTCAATCCCTTTGAAATCAAAAGGATGTGTGCTTAGTATTCTATGTGGGAATCGTCCTATTAAATACTTCAATTAAAATTTATTTAAGAGGAAGCTCAGGAACCCTTTATTTGAGAGATTAAAATAGCTTAGTTACCTTCCTCATTCTGTTTGAGAAAGTCTTATTTCTGTGGAGTGCTCTTCTGTTTAGTGGAGAGGATGATAAATTTATGTAACATAAGAAAAAAACTAGTCTGTGTAAAGCTACCCAAAGGTGGCTTCAGCAACACTTCATACTTCGGGGGATGAGCAGAAGAGGCAGTATATCTACTGTTGTCAATGATTCAAGAGAAGTCACACTATCGTTTTGACACTTGGCCTGTATATGAGTCTTTGTCAACAAATGTGTAACAGTTATCATTCAGGCAATTTTTTGCATTTTTTTAGGAGCGTTAAGTCAGATGCCTCCCCTTTTCATTCCATCTGGGAAAAGAGTTTCAGTAACGCACCCTTCCCCCTCCTCTCAACCCCACGCATTTTTTTGGATATTGAGAACCAGGATCACCTTGCATTAAAGACTGTACACAGTGTGATTTTGCCTCTTCCTGTTGCACTTGCACTTTTGTCTCTGTCTTATCTGTCCATTTTCAGATGTCCTGCCCTGTCGTGGTTTAACCTGGCAGGCAGCCAAATACCACGCAGCCGCTCACTCACTCCCCCCGCCCCCCCAGTGGGACGGGGAGAGAATCGGAAGGGTAAGAGTGAGAAAAACTCGTGGGTTGAGATAAAGACAGTTTAATAGAACAGAAAAGGGAGAATAATGATAATAAATAATGATAGAATATACAAAATGAGTGATGTACAATGCAATTGCTCACCACCCGCGCTGACCGATAACCAAGTAGCGATCGGTACTTCCTGGATCACGCCTACCGTTCATATACTGAGCATGACGTCACATGGTATGGAATACCCCATTAGCCAGCTGGGCTGGCTGTCCTGATTATGTTCCCTCCCATCTTGTGTACCTAGCTCAGTCAGTAGGCACGGGAGCTGTCCTTGGACTAGGAGGGCACTTAGCAACAACTGAAAACATCAGTGTGTTATCAACATTCTCCTCATACTAAATCCAAAACACAGCACTAGGAAGAAATTTAACCCTATCCCAGCCGAAACCAGGACATGCCCCCAATGAAATACTGAAGTACCAGGTGACTTTGCATTTTCAAATAATTATGGTACGACTGTTCATGATGAACTTTTGGAACTCGTCTTTACTTGCCTTCCTATAACAAATGTATTGTGATAGTACAGATGAAACCACTCTTTCTACAAGTTTTTAGCCCTTGAAAGGGAATAGTTATCTTTTGACCGACTTTTGAGCTCTGACATTCTTGACACTTAATCTTAGTTTCAAAGTTGATTCATGTCGACTTATTACTTGGAGTTAATTTCATTTAGTATGGCATTTATCTGATGTACTCTGGTACCTTATAAGAGTGCTGTTTTGCCATCCACAGATCAATTACTTAATAGCTTGCTGCTTGTGTTTAATTTTGAATGCAGGGGTTTTTTTATGGACAATATCTGAATAAGAAGATAAAGTTCAAGGAACAGTTGTTCTTTGAATGAATCGCCAGAATTCTAATTTGTTTTTATATCTGTAGCTATTAGTTCATCAGATTACCTCATTGCTCTTTCAATTACTGCTTTATGTCTTTTTTGGTCAGAGTTTATGTTCTGTTTTATTAGCATCAATTTGGCTGAATTTCTGTGTAATTTATATGTAAGTATGTGACTGTATACACGCTTTTGGAGTAGATGTTTGCAATAGTATTCTGTTATGTCATACTATTGTGAATTCATCTGGCATTCAGTTTTAAAACACTGACTATAACACCTTTGGCATTCTAATGGAGGTTGAATATGTTTCCATACACATTCCATGGTAACTTTGCTTTTATTCACTAATGCACAGTTGTTTGTAAAATTATATGTGGTTCATTTTTGAAGTTACTTAGAGAATTAAATGAATAGTTTCTCAGTGCTGAAAAATGTCAACCCTTGAGAAATGAAGGGAAATGACAAAATAGTAATGGCAGAATTTCACTGAAAAATACCTTAATTAAATCATTGGTTGCTTGATAGTATTGCAACTTCCAGCACATGGAAAATATAAACCTGAGGTGCATTAGTTGGAAAGAAACACCTGCAGACCCTCCCATTCACTCACCATATGTACACTGCTATCCACCTCACAATGAATTTGTGGAGACATGAGCTGGAGCAGCTTAGAAGAGTTGTGATTTTCTTGACATGGGTTCTACTACAGTCACTTTTGTTGAGATGAGCCCCTCCTTTGTGTGGTGGAAGGCAAAAAGGAACATGAAAGTTGTTTAAGGATTTAGTTAAGCCATTCATCCATGTCTCATTTTGATGCTGTGCCAGGCAGGTTGCATACAACTTGAGGCAAAGCAGCTTTTTTCCAGTGATGTTGCAATGGAAAAAGTCAGCAAACTTGTTTGGTGTGCCAGGCTGAGCAGTAAAAAGCAGGTAAAAATTTGCATCTATATATAGGAATCTGCTGATTCCTAAATGTTCCTTCTCTTTTATACATGCTTGAAAACATAAATGGGAATTATGGTCCTGTAGTGGAATCCTTCGAGAATGTTGCTGCTGATAAGGCCATTGAAAAGATTCTCCGATATGGTCTATGCCTCAGCATCTCGACAGCAATTATGGTGACTAGAAGCACATGAGAGGAAACATAGAGTTATTTCCTTCCCTTTCCCCCAACGTCTTTTGCTGCCATTTTCAGTTTATACATCCTTCCTGTTCCACTAAGTCATTGGTATTTTAAGCACCATTTGTATGGCAGATACTTGGTGCTCTGCGGTTGCTTGCATGTGTCACTGCTGTTGCACAGTACATATATGCATACTTTTTTTCCAAGCTGTTGATGCTATTATAATCTTACTGAGCTGACATCCCACCAGAGCCTAGAGTAGGCTTCCATTGACCTATCTAACCTGTCCCCTTCCTCCTATCTCTTTTGAACTATTTCCAGAGGTATGACTTACCTTTTCTTTTCCTATTTTTCTTAATTTTCAAAATGGACTAACTGCAAATTATGTCTAACTTCTGAGCACTTAGTAAGTGCAGGAAGAAGGATTCTTAGCCTCCTCCTCATAAGGAAAAGGATTTTCCAGGTTTTATTTAGGTATAGAAGGAGATGTTCAGACCTACTCAAAGGGTCAGGAACTCCCTGAAGTCTTGAGCATTTAATTCGCTGCATGTGTGGAGCTGAAATTTTTAAAAACATCTGAACTCTGAATACCGAGGAGGCAGTTGATGCCTTTCATTTGCTAGGGTAAATGTCAAGCAATTGAGACTCTGGCCACAGTTTTATTCTAGATGTGTGCACAAAGGAAACATTGGTACAATCGGTCAATGTTAAGGAATGCTGTTTTTTTAAAAAAGGATGTATCTTGGGAATTCTTGACTCAAATGACCTCTAATTTAGATCAATAATTCTACTCACCACCTGCAATAACCGTGCCAGATTTCAAGGCAGTTAGATAAGCATGGGGATTATATAGCACTTAGAAGGAATTGACCTTTAAACAGAAGACTTTTCAGAAAGGTGTGAAATGATCTATTCATCACAATTGGATGTCCCGAGCTGAGTGAGAATACAAGATGGAGATGAATATGGCTTGAGACATAAATGTAGCTTGAAACAACAGCTCTGAGAGGTGTCAATTGCTCTATTCATTTCAGAAACAATTTTCTCATCCTCTCTCTTCCCTGACAGAAATGAAGAGTGAAGCACATCTGTCCTTAGCTCTTCACCCCAGCTTGCTGTCTGCTTACAACATTTGTGGAGACATGAGCTGGAGCAGCTTAGAAGAGCTGTGAGAGAGGGGGAGAGGAGGAGAGCAGGTAGGGGAGGATAAATTCACATATCCACAGAGATTGTCAGATCTCAATGAAAGGGACTGGAAGGTAGACCACTCTGGAGTGGTATGTTGCTTCCGAGAGACCCAGCTCTCACATTGGGGTAAGAGGAGGGAATTACAGAAACCAGTCCCAGACATCTTGAGAGGGGGAGTGTTTTTCAGTTCCATCTTCTATGGGGAAATGACTACAATGCTGCAAGGACCACTGGGTCATAGGATATTCACAGGGAAGAAGAATATAGGCCTATGGGGTATTTTGTGCTTGTTTTGCTACTGGTGGTGTTATCCGTTTCCCATCTCTGGTCCTCTTCCTGCTAGGCTCTTTTTTTCCTGTCCCCATCATCTTCCTCCACTTCCTACGGCTCCCCCAGCCTCTTATTTCCTCTTTCTTCTCCCACTGCTGACATTTGCACATCTACTATGTTTGCTTTACAAAAAAGGAAGTTTTGGTGCCTTCTATATCTTCCTCTTTATTTAGGTGACATTTTCCCCAAATGACAACAAAGCAGAAGTCTGACAAAAGCAAATTGCCTCTGAATGCCTTCCTTTCTTGGGTGTGTGCCGAGGGTCAAATTTAAAATGACCCTACCTGGGTGGAGGTCAGGTTCAATGGCTACTACAGAGGCCCCTGAGACTCCCAGCTCATGTGAGAACTGACAGACTACAGAGCACTCTGGTTTTTATGTTTCCAGTGGAAACCTCTGCTTTGTGAGTTAGATGTACATCTATCAACAAGAACCAAGTTTTAATTGTTGCTCCGTTCTCCTCTACCTCCCTTCCACTTTTACCTTTGCTTCCTCTGGAACAGAATAGTACCAGGCACAATGTGGCTTATTTTATGTGTGTATATATACATACATATGTGTATATATGCATACATATGTCAAGACATACATATATACTGTGCAGATGTAATTTGAGATGCATCTCTGCAAAAGCTGGTATAATGCCAGTTTTAAGAGAAGTTTCCTTGGGGAGGGGGGCTTAATCTGTTGATGTCCTCCTTCAAATTACTGCAGAAGTTGAATGTTACTGCTACCCTGCACCTTAATGCACCTTAAAATGTAGACACATTTTAAGACAGTGCAGTTAAATGTGTAATCCAAGGTACTTCGGGAAAATAACCTGTAAATGGAACAGTGTGTGGGGTTGTATGAGTACAGGAGGAAGGGGAATAGCAGACATGCCATCAGCCTTTAAAGTGAAGCAGCTCACATAATGAAGAACACATAAATTCATCATGATTAGTGCTCCTGCAGCTATAGCTAAATTATTGTAGACTGAAAATCAGAAGTGTTAGGGCTGGAAACGATTCAGAGTGGAACTTCTATTCCTAGCACTTACATTTTAAAGCCCTTATTCTTGACTGTGCACCACAGCTGCATGTTGCGTATATAAGTGTGAGGGGAAAAGGAATGAGCAGGAAGGAAGCACAGAGGAACCTGATCCTCAGTTAATGAGATCTTTGCTAAATTGTTTCCACCTAGTAACAGAAGAGGAGGGAACCTAAAGGGGAAAGTGTATTGTAAAATGTTTAATTTGCCTGATGAGGAGCACTGTTAAATTCACACTTGTTGAGTCACACCTAGTATCTTCTTCCCCATCCCCACTGTTTCTTTTTCTAAACCAAGAGCCTTGCAGACTGAAGTCGCTGTTGATAACACTACAGGAATGAGCATCTGGTTGTTTACTGCTTCAGCAAGACAGGTATCTGAAGTTTGAAAGATAATTGACTTCAATGTGGCACAGCTGGTGAGGTTTACTTTCCCCAGTCATCTACCTCACCATCAGTGCATAGATAGTTGAGCTGTGTAGGCATCAGCTGCCAAACTGCCACAGTTTGCTTTAAAATGCTTTGTTTTAAATTGTTATTAGTTTTATGTTGACTTATGTGTGCAACTGAGAGAGATCCAAAATGACACAAACATCTGATTTTTGGACTGGGTAAACTAATGTGTATTTTCTGTGTTCTTTTCTCACCATTTGATAAGCCTATAAGCATTTTCATACATAAGTGTGAAGTTCAAGATCCTTCCTGAAAAGGAACTTGCTATCCTTTTCCTGATGACATACTAGCTACAAGGCTGCTGAAATCAAGGGAGATCTTTTTATTGATTTTTGAATGAGCTTTTTGACCTGACCCTTGTTAGCTCTTTACTCCCCTTGAGTAGTTAAAAGAACAGCAGCAACAAAATCAATATAGTTTTCCATTATTCTCAATGTGCTTTTACTGATGTGTGTTTACCTAGCTGATTTTCAGTTAATTTGCACTTCCTTTGTCATAACTATAGAAGTTACAGTCCTTTTGCTTACATGAGAAAAAGAGAGGAAGGCTTGGGAAAAGGAGTACATCTCTAATGTGTGCGTAGTCTAACATTATCTGAATCCAAAAAGAACTAGTTCTGGAACATGCTGAATTTTACTACTCAGGAGCCATAAGAAATTTTTACATTTTACAATATGAACGTGTTTCCCTCTCTCTGGTATGCTATTTAAAAATCATATATAGTTTTAAAACAGCATGCAAAACTTCATAAAAGAACATCAATGTCCATTCATCTCTAGCACAAATTCTGCGCATAAAGGTAAAGGTTTATTAATAGTTCTATTAAACTGGTAACAATATTTAAAGTATGCAGAAATTTTAAACAAGTTTCAGCATGGATTTGTGGTACCTACAAATACCTGGACTGTGCTTTATGTAGCTACCACTTAAAATCTACTATATGTGACATCTTTTAAAGTAGTTGACATACCCATCAGCAAAACATGTCAGTACAATCATGTTGATCCCAGAGATTTTAAAGGGTCTGTTGTGGTTTGCTGAGTGATTAATCAGTAACCAAGAGGAGACTAATTAGACACTAACACAGAGATGCTTACAGACTATTGAGTAAATACTATAGTATTCATTTTGAAAACTCTAATTATATATTTACTGTACACTAAGGGATAATGATCCATTATTTGAATTTTCCAAATAAACTTTTTTCTATGACTTTTATTTTGTATAGTATCTTCCATAGATGCTGCTGTAAGAAACTGAACAAACTGTTTTACTGAGTTAACTACGGTTGAAGAGATGATTAGTAGTGAAGAGAGAAAATATTGTAGATATTTGAAAGTAAATAGACTGTTGATAGAACAAACCAATGCAAAAACCATAATGCAAACTTGGCTTCTGCTAGAAAACAAGAATTCTGTTATGGACTTTAGCAAGAACAGAGAAGGTTTTTGTGATTGACCACATGTAAAAAACTATTACTAATCCTAGATGTTGCTGTTCCATCTGCATTTGGTAGCTGTCCAAATTACTTCTCTAAATTAATTGCTATATGCTTCCTATAGAAAAGAGCAGTATTTTGCTTCAGTAGTTCTTCTAAACTTGCGTTATGTGGAATTGGATGGTTTTATCCATTAGAGAAATGTGGATGCCCTTCCACATAGGATGTAGCAATGATTGAAGGTTTCCTAGGAAACATGGAAAATGGCATATATGCAAAGAATGCAAGAGAGTGGATTCATTCATGCTTTAGAATTCTTTGTTTCATTGAAAGACAATGTTTGCTAAAAAAGAAACAAAGTTTACATTAATAATTAACAGGATTTAATTTAAACTACATTTTAATAGAACTTGGGTATATTTCTAACTCATTAAAGCCATTTCATCCGGCTGGTGCAAGTCAAGCAGACACTCTCTTTTTTGCAATTAATGATCCATTCTTCTTTTTTTTTTTTTTTTTTTTTGGAATTTGTTAGAAAGCAGAAGGGGTTTTAGGTCTTGCTTTTTAAGAAGCAAAACTACACTTGTCATTTGTGTAAGGAAATAAGGTGTAAGCCCTTTTTATTTGATATTTAATTTTTTGACTTTTGGAGGCTATTTATTATATTATGCTGTAATGTTTTTTGATTATTTTACTGAGTGTATAGTTTAAATTTAGCGTTTTTCATTTAATGGTACCTGCTAGATTTACAAATTGAGGAAAAATATATTTAGTTGGATTTCTTCCCATGAAATAACATTTCAATTAGTTCAGCTCATGCTACACTTTCTATTCTTATAATATTTTTAAGCATGAAATATCTTTAATGTTAAATGTTTCAGAATCTGATGCCTCATTTCAATATTGCAACTTCAGTAGCTTCATGATCACTGTGTAATTCAGTGCAGAGGAGGCTTAGAGTACTGCTTAAAATGCAAATAGGACATCATGGAGACTACTACCTTTTTTAGTGAAGTAAGCCTTAGTACAGGCTTTGCAGTAAAGGTCCTAGCCATGGGTTTGTTCTCCATTAAAGTACATATCCTTCTTTTCTCAGAGGTGTTTTCAGAAAGAGCCTGCATTTAAGCTTCATACCACAGATTAGTACAGTAAAAAGTAAGTTCTTTTGAACTTCTAAAATACTGGTAATAATTGTAGAAAGCTAAGCTACAGATTTAAAATAATTCTACAAATAAATCATAGATAATTTAAATGGCATTTATGTGATTACGTCTATAGCAGATGGAGCATTTTAGAGGGAAAAAGGACTCATCGGGAAATACATGAAGCTGTAGTGTGAATCATGAGGTTGAGCTCTCCTGCAGTCACTGAGTATCACTGAGGCTCTGTGGACGGATAAACATTAATTTGCAAGTGTCATGCTTCAGTGTTCAGATGCTGTACAGTCTTGGATGTTTTTTTACTACCTAAGTTTGGAAGACGGACCATTGTTCAGCCTTGTATGTGTTTCCATCAGTGATTTTATTTATATATGTATATAAAAATTACTTTTTTCCCACTGAAAGACAGCAGATGACTTTGTAAATTTTTCATTTAAGAAAATTATATACCAAGTAGGATATTTATAAAAGGCAATATCAAAGCATAGAAAAATGTTTTAAAACAAATATTAAGGGGAAAAAGATTAGCCAGGCCTTGTAAATTCCTGCTGATAGAGCTTCTCATTTTGAGAAGAGAATCTCAGTCTTTTACTTCTCTTGGAAGTTTTTGTTGAAGGTCTTTACTTGCTATTTTGGAGTGCTGAGCATGATATCAATTGATACCTAGCAACCTAAACATCAGGCCCTTTGCTATAAGGAAAGGTTATGGTACTTATTTGTGTAAGTGCTATTAAAAATTATATTTAGATGGAGGGAATGATACATACAGGTTAGGAAAAAAAAAAAAATTCAAAGTTTGTGCAGCTGACGTCAGAGAGGTAAACTTGGGCATTTTTTATCCACGCCTTATCTTTTATCAAATTTTGAAACAGTATTTCTCCCTTAATGCTATACAACAGGTATTTCAATATATAAACCACAACTGAATGAACCAAATAGTTGCACACTGTTGCTCTCAAAATCTGAATAATAGACCTTTATTGGCAGTGGTGATCTTCTGTTTTGTTTTTAAACAGTTTGCTTAACAATATGCTCTCATCAGCCTCTTTTTACCACAAATAAAGGCAGCTATTCTACATCAGATTTAGGTCAAGAGTTTCAATTTCAGGAGACAATGCTGTCTGTCTCCTTTGAGGGTAATAGAATGTGGGATTTTACATCTTTGAGTGAGTTTAAAGCTTTTACGAATTCTCTCCAACCACCAAAAAATAAATTAATAAGTAAGACTAAGACAATTGTTAGGTCCATTCAAAACAAGTGTTTTTTTAAAACAGAACATCACTTGTTTTCTATAAAATTCTGGTAATTTTTTTTGTCCGTTACAAAGGAATGAAAAATCTAAGCAGAAGCCAAAATTTCAGAAATTCATACACCCCATAGAAATTTTGCAAAACATGCACTGACTTCACTGTATATTGAGTCACTCGTAATAATGTTACTGAAGAAGAATGTATGTCTTGAAAATTATTCAGATTTACCATGACATCAGGAAGTAGCATACTGATTATGCAGATGTAGATAATTGACACTCCCGTTGAAAAGACTTCATTTTCAGACTATCCTTTAAATCCAAAAGTTATTTGTTTTTTTTAAACTCAGGAGGATATTTATAAACTCTTTCTTAAAAAGAAGTACAAGGAACATAACATAGCAGGGCTTCTTCATTACTAATAGATCAAGGGAATGGTGATACAAATATTAAGAATTACAGTAATTTCTTAGTGATGGTCTTCAGCACCAAAGTTATGATGCTGAGTCCAAGAGTCCTCTTGTAGATATGCTGTCTTTTGTTAAAAATGAGATAGTAGTGGAGGTTGAGGTGTCATAAAACGTAGTAGCTGAAAAAAGCTTTTAATTTATAAAAAGGGAATTGGTAGGCCATGAATTATGAAGCATCTCAGGAGGGAAGTGGCTCAGTTGCTAGCAGAGAATCAGCACAGTTTTGTATAAATAGCACCAATAACTGATGGGAAACATCAGTTTACACTGTGCAGTAGTTTGAGCCCCAAACCTTAGTAATACAAGGCTATTACTAATAACAAGAATATACAGATTATGAGAATTGTTGCCAAACAGAGAGTACTGGAGGGAAATACAAATTATAGTTTAGATTAAAATCATGCTTTCCTAATGGCTGCCATCATTGAGGAAGGAAGGTAATCTGCCTCTCTATAGTTACCTTTTTTCCCCAGTTTCCTGTAATGTACCTGGTTCTAGGTATGGTCAGCAATACAATACTAAATTAGACGGACCCTAGATGTGTCCAAGAGTGGCATTATCTTTATGGCTGACTATATCTTTACCATGAAATAACTTTAATATTCAATGAAGTGTATAATTGAACAGTGCAATAATCTTATATCTGTTTTCTTTAGAAGTGATGCTTCATTATGCTTCATTTCTTCAGAAGTGAAGCTTCATTTTGTAATACATTTTGCACTTTTAAAGCCTTTTATCCTGATTTTTCTGTATTATTGCTCCTTCCATTTCTACTAGTATTTGTTAACTTCACATGTATTACAGCAGGAGTAAAGCTTCTATTTCTGAGGAAAAGCAGTGCAAAACTTGTGCATTTTCCTATTTATTTAGAGTGCAAAATGCATTGGGTATCAGGATTTATTCCCTCAAAGCTTGGGGAAGTCGTTCCTGCATGGGGAGAAAGACATTAACTGTGAAGCTTGGATCTGTACCTATGCCATGTACTTAACATAACTGTAACTTGCCACCATCACTAGTGTTTTTTTTTTTCTTTAGTCTAAAAGTAGCATGAAATACTTTGCAGCCAATCTCTGCATATGTATAAAAAGAAGTTTACAAAGTTTGACTTTGTTCTGATTTAGGGGTTTTTGTACTTTTGGGCTTTGTCTCTATTAACTTTCTGTCAGAAACTTGGAAGGTTTTTTTTGCATATGCTAGAAGTAAAGGTGAATGTTACTGACATTGTTCTGGATAACACTTAGGGAACTCTGAAGTGGTGAGCTACAGAATACCAGTAATTGAGTGTCCCTTATCAAGGTTTCTAATAATTTCTTTTCATCAGGTCTTTAAATCACACCTGATTTCTTTTCAGTGTTGTATGTGTCATGAAGTAGATTTTTCCTTTCTAACGATCTGGTAGACCTCTGTGTAATTTACCTTCATGAAATTTAAGGTATGATCTCCAAATAAGTTTACCTTTGATTCAGAATCCCAGGCAGCTGCAGAAAATACCATCTCTCAGTAACTGGTATTGCTTGAAGAGGGTGTTTTCTTCATGTATGTAACTCTACCGGGCAGATGAGGAAAGAAAAAGTGTCTAGCAAAAGAGGGGAAATAGAGTGGTGCTACCAGTTATGGAATTGAATGCTTAGAAAGAAATAAACTGAGATTTCTGTATGTGATACAGGGACATGGAGCTCTGTGTTCACCAGCGTAGGGACAGTGTATATATGCTGAACCGGATCTCCTTAGGATAGGTTGTACAATCATACAACAAATAAATATGTAATCAATGGTGTTATCTGACCAAAAAATGTGGCTGTTAATCCTGACATATGTTTTGGATTTAATGGAGGAAAAACACTGTGGTGCTTTACATCAGCTTTTAGTAAGCAGGGTCGTATGTTAGACTCATACCCACGTTATATCTATCTTTTTGTTGTTAAATACGTACATAAAAGAAAACAAATGTGAAGCACATTAGTTTAATTGAGGACTGGAGGAAACCCATTGATCGTTACTTGAAACTGCTGATAAATTTAGCTTTACATCATTGCTGGATTGCTTCAGATGATCAGATAGAAATAGAAATCAGTTCAGCTATGTTCTTTCCCCTGTGTCTTTGGGTTTTGCATTTCTGAAGAACACGTGTAGTACATTTTCATTATGTTATTCACTGCCTGGGAAGAAATCAGTGGGGAAGAGTATGGAAGCAGTGAGAGAGGGAGGAGACATGCTATACATTTTTCGAAATCTGAAAGCACGGAGTTGAAACCACATGCTTATTATTTGCTCTTAGGTTTTCAGAAAAAGCAACGATCGAATGGTTGCAGCTCTTTGAAGGTAGTGGGGTTCCATATGGCCCAATCAACAATATGCAGCAAGTATTCTCGGATCCTCAGGTTGGTTCTCACCAAGTCTTTTCTATACATTATTACATGTGTTTTACAAATGCTGAGTAATGATCACTTTTCCTGCCACTCAGACCTGATTTCAGCTACTTTAAAATGGGATTTGAGAGTTATATGATGGATTGAGTTATATGGTGGATTGACTTTAAGCCAATAATATGGCGTAATAAGAAATAAATACAGATCCTTAAATGAATTATATGCTTGGGAACACAGCTTCTGCCATAATGCATTAAACCATAGGTATTCCATGTCTTGTATGGAGTCTGTCTTTCAAAAATGGCTGGTAAAACAGGGAAAGAAACTGTAATATATAATTGCATTTTGTCAGAGAAATATGCAGAAAAGTACCTTTCTTGCTGTCCACAAGCAACTGATTTTCTGTATGGAGTATGGATAACCAGAATCTATACTGTTTGAAAAAAAAAATGGGCAACTTTTTGACTGGAAACAGAAAAATGAAGCACAAAAGTCATATGCAGAAAGATTTTAACCTTTTCTTGGCCTCGTTGTTTCTGGCTGAGAACACTTCAGCTTTTTATTTATTTGTTTTAAATTTTAAGTCTTTCACTGAATTGCATCTATGCTTAATTATAAACAATATTTTTACTTTTTATTATCTCTAGAGTTATATTATCTGCATATTCCCTGATCCCTCCCCTTCTTCTCACCTTCTGGTTTATGATGGGTTAAAGGGCCTAACACAAACCGAGTCATACTGTCTTGAATAGTGTAACAGAGTATTTTACGGCTATTCTATTGTGTGATGAATCTCCTTTAAATTAATTTCTAATAATGAGAGTAACCAGAAAAATGACTGACCATTGGAGGAAAAAAAAAAAAGCAGCCAATTTTGTATGTGTCCATGTTTACTGTCAAGAAGCGTTTCTCAGGATTGTGAATACGACTGTAGTCTTCGGGAAAGAAGAATAGGCAAAACAATCTCTATCATAACTGAATATGTTTATAATAAATATGCTTGTTATAAATATGTTTATTATACTTTTAGAGGTTACTGCAAGGAAAAGTTTTTTTTCCCGCAAATAAATATGCTCTTTCTTCTTAAAATGATGTAGTACCATGCTGGAAAGTATGCATGGGCCAAATTTTTCACTTCATAACTTTCACAGGGATTAAGATTGGGCTTTGAAGAACAAGAACTGAGCAAGAGTATTTTACTCAGAACGTGGTTGACTTGGCTGTACTTGGGGCAACATTGGAAAAATATTCTTTGCTTATTTTGATGCTGAATTCTAAGAAATCAGGTCCACTCTGAAAGAGAAGGCTTTTTAAAACATAGTATGTCATATGGCCATTACCTCCCAAATTGAAAAGAGGTTAGATGGGTTCCCTTGCTTTTGTTAGAATTCACCTAAATATTAGATATTATTATATATATATTATAATTATATTATATATATTATTTATAGATATATGTCAGTTTATTACCTGACATAGTTAGCCTATCCATAAAAGGTATCACAGTGCTTTGCAGTCAGATACCACCATATGGCAGGTTTTTCAAAATATTTTCCCATAAAGAGGCATACCGATCTCTTTTTTTCCTCATGAAACTGCTTGAAAACGTTGTCTTTTCTACACCCTTCTCTGAAATAAGTGGCACTCGGACACTGTGTTCTTATTACTATTGGAAATGAAATGTCAGTATTTGTGGCGATGCTGCATGTTACAAGTTTGTTTCATTTCTGGTGCTGCCTGCCTCCTTAAGCATTTTCTCATAGTTATTGTTCTGTTCAAGGGGAGGGGAAAAAAAAAGAAGACTACAGTTCTTTCCTCTTCTTTCTTGAAATACGGAAAAGTGTTGACATTTTAAGGTATTGCTCTTATGGCAAGATATTTACTTTACATCACTTATATAAAATTAAGCCCCCCACTCCACCTTTACATATCTGAGAGGCCATCCAGCAGACCAGCAATTCGGAGAGTAGCATACTCAGCCTTTTACGTATATTTTTCTAATCTGTACACAAATTTTTATTTTGATGGTGAAGACTTCAGACCTTCACAGATGGCTTCAGTGCCCTGAGTCACTTATCCATAGCTTGGATTTAGAGGCTTAGGGATAGTTCAAGCAAAGCTTTTCACCTTCACATTTCTTGTGAACTGTAGTTTTTGCTGTTGTACCTTGCCCATTTTCCTTCCACTTGCTCATCCTTGTGCTGCTGTATAGACAGCATGCATCTGGGATAAACGCACATGCTTGTGTATAGCTTTGCTCTTTCATAAGCCAGCCTGCAATTTTGGTTTCTGAAACCTCGAAAAGCATGACAGTGCCCTGAGACTATGTCAAAGGCTAGGGAAGAAGTCTAGCAACACCTGAGAATCCATAATCATAGAATCATAGAATAGTTTGAATTGGAAGGGACCTTTAAAGGTCATCTAGTCCAACCCCCGTGCCGTGGGCAGGGACGTCTTCAACGAGATCAGGTTGCTCAGAGCCCCGTCCAGCCTGACCCTCTGCACTATGAAATCCCAGTTATAACAGGATAAAACCAGCACCCACCACCACCAACATACTGTAATCGCAACAGTATTTTTCTCATGTGTAAAGCTCAACCCAGTCATTAAGTATGAGAACTTTGTAATCATTCTTCACAGTGTTCCCATTGTAATATGGTGGTTTTTTTCAGGCTCAGTTTAGATCAGAAAATGCATTTCTAGGAAAGATGTCACTCAGCTTGTGTTTAATAACCTTACTTACTAATACTGTGTAACAACAAGTACTAACAGTGTGATGTAAAATGAAAGAGTTTATCATAATCCAGTAATCTGCTTTTCATAGTCATATGCTTTCAACCAGAAAACCCAGAAAAACATCAAGCCTGGTGATACTTCAATATATACAAATTCTAATCTACCTCTAATAGACAATACCTAGGTTTCGCTGACCTCTTCCATTTGGGGTGTTACAGCGGAATTAGATCTAATCAGAATTCAATTTTTTAACTTCATTTTATTGCCATTGTCTTCCTATTTTGATATCCATAATGCAACAGATTTTGATATCCATAATGCAACCATAATTCATTGTAAGTGCAGTCTCGCACCATTAGCGACCAAGATGCACTGCATGGATGTCAACAATCATCAAACCGTATGCCAGCTCAGCTGTTAGCAATGCTGCAAAGGGTGCACCGCGCTGGTACCAGCCAAAGGCAGAAATCCTAGGAGGGGCTTGGAATAATGCAAGGGAGGAATGGAAGAAAGTCTGAGGAGATAGGAGAGACAAGTAAAGGAGATGATTGAAATGGTCTAATGGAACTTAATCAGCTACAGGTGGGTCGTGTTTTCAAATTTTATTTTATTTTAACTAAAAGGACCTCAGAACTCTGAAGGCCAAGAGTGGTTTGTATAACTTCTTCTATAAACTGAGATAAAACAACACATTTTTGATCCCAGGACATTTTGTTAATATCATTAACAGCTTCAATCATACTCCAAGTGAGCTGCCAAAAAACATGAAATTTTTTACTAAGTTGGAGTGCCAGGTGATACTGTTTTTTCCATGAATGGAGTTAAATGTGCAGTTTTCCCACTGATTATAATCTTTTATTCATTTGTGAAGTTAAAATGAATACCACAGGCATTTGTACTGCTAAGTCAATCAGTCTGTGGATAGAAGTATATGTGTACTTGTGCATGTATGGATAAAAAGGCTGAGAGAAAGGAGCAGATTCACTAATTGAGGGAACAATTTTCTTAAAAACAAGAAGGAGGAAAGAATGTTTGTAGAAGTTCTTACAAACTCTTAAAAGTACAGTATAGACTATTTTAATGAAGCTTTTTATAGTCAAACTTTTTCAAGCTATTTTTAAAAAATGTGTTCTTTTAACCAGGCCAAGATAGTACAAACATTAAAGGAATTCTTATAACGTTTTAAAAACTTACTAGTGACCTCAGTATGGTCCCATTTAACATACCCTGGGGAACATGCGTATGAAATACAATGTGGTTTGAGGTTTTCCAAACAAAACAAACTTAAAAGAGAATACCGTTTTTAAGAGAAACTATTCAAATTCTCCCAAAAGATAAAACAAAACAAAACCAGGTACGCACTGTACTGCAGCTAAGTATGAAAGAACAAAGTTCTTTGCTGGTTACGTGAGAGGACTGAAGGGTTTTTTTGTTTTCTTTAAAACATTACCCTCCCCTTTTTCGCAATGTAATTTCTTTCACAGTTCTTACACTGTGTTATTACTTTAATTAAATGGCTGGCATACATAAGAAGCAACAAAACAACCGAGAAATATTATGGGCAGTTTAATAAATTGTTTATTATCTGATGTTTTAGCAGATTAAATCCATTCATGTTGATGAATTTTACTATATGAATGCTGCCAGCTGAAAATAAATATGAAAGCCAAGCAGTGGTACTTCTCCGCCCCCCTCCCCCAAGCAGTTACAGTCATACCACACAAGTTGAGTACATCAGGTGTAAGACATCACCCCGATGCATCACTTCTGAGAAATATGGGGAGGGAAATATCGGAGCTGAAATATCACAGCTGGCCCTGATTTCAGCTCCTGCCAAACACCTGCAGACTCTAAAAGGATACCAAAACAAATCTCCAC
Source organism: Calonectris borealis (assembly GCF_964195595.1). Classification (NCBI taxonomy): domain Eukaryota; kingdom Metazoa; phylum Chordata; class Aves; order Procellariiformes; family Procellariidae; genus Calonectris; species Calonectris borealis. The sequence goes on along the minus strand of NC_134313.1, from coordinate 114,187,287 downwards.
CCTGTGGCAAGAGGCCATCCCTTAACAACCCTTCCCTGACTTTGCATCACTATAAAAATTAATTTAACATTTTTTACAGAAACCTTAGTCTTCCTGTCCCAGAAGGCCATTACAGTTCCTTTAGCCATTTCTCTGAATATGTCTCAGAAAAAAAACCACAGTAAATTGAAGTATTGAAATATCTGATAGTTGGAATTTATCTGATGTTTTAAGTTTATTATTTGAGGAAACTTATGAAGGTGGTAGTTTTTTTATTAACCTCCAGATTGTCTCTTATTTTGGAAGTCATTTCACTTGAACACATCCTGGCAAAAATTTCCTAGCATCTGGTAAAAGCTTCTACAATCAGTGTTGTGAACACACAGAACAGCAAAAGATATAAAGTGTGTTGTATTGGTTTTTGGGTTTTTTTGGGATTGTTTTGTTTTGGTTTTGTTTTTAAATCATCTTATGCATGGTTGTTGTTGGTTTGGGGCTTTGTTTTGTTTTTTTTAAATATGACCATGTTTAATTGTTATTCTTTGTTGAAATAGACTTTTGTGGCCCACCGAGGGCTGTCCCAAGTCAAATGAAATTATATTCATGTTCATAATACTGCAGGGAGTTTTTACATATAGAGGTTTCTGCAACTGAAAAGCAGTTGATGAAGGCCTGAGGTAATACGATGTGTCTGGAAGTAATTCCTAACAGACAAGAGAAAGAGAGGAATTAAATTTTGCATGTGTCTATTAAGTAAGTACTAAAACTGGTTGGAAATTTTCCGATGGAATGTTTTTCCATTTAAAAAATGCCATTTCATTGAAAGCAAAACATCAACACGAAGGTGTCTAAAATTAAATTCTATTTTGAAACAGAAATTCAGCTCTATTCCTGTCTGTTTTGCTAAGTTGAAAATGTGTACTGCCTAGCTTTGATTTGGTGTTTCGAGCCAACTTTTTACTTCAATTTTTAAATTTTATGTAATGAAAGAAACCCACACCACCAACCATACCCAGCCCTTTAATTTTGTCAAAACTAGCTCTTTTATACTATATTACAAATGTTTTCAAGCTTTTGGTCTGTGGGAAATTTAGGAAAGTGGATTCTGTTCTAAAGTGGAAAGCATTAAGGAATGGAACATAGTTTGAAGAAGTGAAATGGAAAATCCGATTCTAAGACTGTTTGTAGTATGTGATTCCCACATATACACAATTATACAGGCTTTATATGTATTGTGGGATACTTCTATATCCAGATGTTATAGGAAGGGCTTAAAATGAGACATCACTTGTATTTTGGTATGAGGAATATTGTAATAGGAAGTGTTTTTTAAATTTTGGCTGTAGTGAAATGTGGTCCATGCCCATGCCATGTTTTTGTCTGGCCTGCCTATCGTACAATGATAGTTAGAGAGGTTATGGTGGAGAAGTCTTGAAATACAGTGGGGTTCTAAATAAAAATGTATGTTTATATTAATGATAGGCTTTTGTTTGTACACACATTTAATATACATGTTTAGATAAGAAAAATAATGATAAAGGCGGTAGTTCAAGACTTTCTATTGTGAGATTTTGTTTTCACTTGCCTATAACTTTGCAGAATTTAATAGTTTTATCTGAAATTTCCAGTGCTGGTTGTCTGCCTATGTCTGAAGTACATTTGGAAATGTTTCTGATAAAATGATCCACTCATGTTTGATAACAAGTTTCCAGAAATCTATTGTCTTCCATATCAACATACTCGTACACCTGTTTTTTGCCTGGGAGCTCTGCTGCTCATTTTTAGAGAATTAGTTCTTTTGCAAAGAGACTTGGGCAGAAAGTTGACTTCAGTGCCATAGATGTGCTCTTTTGCTGTCCCATGTTTTTAAGAGTGGGGGAGAGAAGCTGGCTATGAATAAAGAGGAATGGAGCCCCAGAGAGTGCATGCAAAAGATAAGCTTTCACCTGCTGCCATATATTTTGGTTCTTTCTGTGTTTTGTGAGCCCAAAGGTGTGAGCTTTGCTTGAGACCTGGATTAGAAATTGTATAACTGCACTAGATAAAATGGTTAGGCTTTTTCAACACCTGAACTTTGATTTCTAAAAATGTCACAATAAAAAAAATAAGAACAACACATGAGAAAATTCACCAACAACTTTACTGTAGAAGAACCTCTAATTCATAAGCACTGTGATATTTTTAAATCAAGTAACGTCTTTCTGCTGTACCCTCTTCCTGAAGTGTGCAGGACAAACTTGACTGTTGAGTAGGAGAGCATTTAGTATGTCTTGTGAACCAGGTTGTTGTCTGTCAGATTCTTAATTTGTTTGATTCAGAATATGAAAAGTAGTGAAAGAGGTAAGAGGTTGCAGAAATATGGCTTCATTTTTATAGAAGTTGAATGCCAGGCAGGAATCTCTTCCTGAATCTGCCACACAGTTCACACATGGTTTTAGGTAAGTCAGTTAATCAAAATGTTAAAAGGTGGTCATTAAATGTGTGTGCCTCATGTTTTGAGCCCCTGCCTTGTGACACCATATACTAAATATGCAGCAGCACTGAGTTCTTATGGATGTAAATGAAACTGTTTAAAGTATTCTTTAGTAATTTTAAAATGCAATATTGTTGAAAATGCTGAAAAACCTAACGGTTTTGCCCTTAATTTTCTCTTAGCCATGAAATTGGGACTTATCTAAAAAGCAGTGTTGTAAAGATGCAGTAGTTATGCTTCTGGAAAGTATAGCTTCTAATGTTAGAGCACCAAAGAAATAACCCTTTGCTAATTTTTTTTTTTTTAATTGTGTGATTTGAGTGATATATATTAAAATAAGACCTGGAGCTACACCTTACTTGTGAGAAATAAACCACTTTTGAATACCTTTAACTTCACTGAATGAGGGAGGAGCCTGACAGGAAAAAAGTCAAGCCTGCACTTAAAGATTGTACTGTATTTCTTTTGTGTGAGCAAGCAAACGATGCTTAGCAGCAGCATTTTTAATGGTCTCTTTTAATTGCTTTTAAATGTGTACATATATGAATGGTATGTCTTTAGCTAGTACTACTGGCACATGCATTCCATTGAGAAAAGATGAACGTAAGTATTTGTTGGGTACGGAGAATATTAAGTTCTCAAAAGCATCTCATTAGAAGTCCATTCTCTTAACATATTAAATTGTGTTTAGAAATTACATTGCAGTCACAGCCATTCAAAGGTACAAAAAGTCACGAAGCCTTTTTGGGCATTCCCTTCTAGACGAAGACCTGTCAAAAAGCCATGCTCAGGTTTTGAAGCAAAGAGCATAGCAAAAAAACCCTCTTTTTGAAACCTCACAGTCTTTGTTAGGCCTCAGTGTTAGGAGTCCATAATGCACGTCCCTTGCGCCTCAAACTCTTGCATTAGTTTCTGTTCTTTCAGGAGTTACACACTGCTTCCCTAACCTTGCAGTTCATCAAAGTGACATCACTTGGTTTCAAAGAAAATCTGTATTTGGTGTCTCGCATTACCAGAGTATGCTCAGGATAAGGCCATCCAAATTTAAGACGTACTGAGCTAGATGACGTGTAACTTCTTAGAAATCCTTCACAAAACATGACCCCCAGCTCTCACTTCTGTTCATATAAAGTGTATAACTATGGGGTCAAAAGAGAGTTTTTAATTAACCCCGTTGTTCTATTTATCTAAAGTTTGATGAGTGTCAAGTCTGTTATATGTATGCTAAGCGGGGAAATACATGTATATGTCTATCCCATCAAGTCTCACAGCCTGAAGAGAGTTTATATGATGAAACAATTGATGCAATTAATTCTTTAGAAATGGTGGCTTGGTTTTTTTTTTTTCATCTGAGTATTCACTGAATCACTGTCACAAAGTAATGGTCAGTTAAAAAAAGGTATTCTTTGCTTTCCCCACACTATGTAAATTGTGAGACTATCTATATTGCCTGTTGGTTGCTCGACTCACGAGACCATACCAAATCAAGTAAGAAAACACCATTTTTTGTTTTGAAATCTTTTTCTTAAGTAGATGTAGATTCATATACTAAGCTAAATTTATAGAAGAATCAATAATAAACCCTGGCATTTCAGAATAAATTTTAGACATGCTTCAGTATCTAACTCTCTCCAACAAAAGGGTCACTTTTAAAATTTCCTACTGTATTTTTGTGTTTTCAAAATTAATCGCCACCTTGTCTTCTTGGAGTTGATATGAAGATAGCCTGGATTTTTTTTTTTTCTTTCTCGGAGACCATAAGGGCTAGATTTTGTCATAGGTTTTGTTCACTTTTAAATAGATTGGTTTATAATCAATATAAGTAGCATGGTGCAGCTTTGTAGTGTGAGTTATGTTTTGTAGGCATGAAAATACTAATGATATTTTGGAGAATAAGTGCATCTTGCACTTCAGAATCTCTCACATGGTAGTAGCTGCAGATGATAATATACGTATTCCAGTAAGGGAGAAAATAAAATGGAAAATCCAACACCAAAAAAAAAGTGCAGAAACTGTGCAGATCAGGCTTTAGCTATCATTGGATCTTCAGCTGCTTTCCTGAGTGCTCAACTTAATTTAAAAATCTTAGCTCAAGCCATGACCCTGGCCCATCATCCTGAAATTACAAGATTTCCCACTCTCTTCAGCCTAAGTTCATCTTGGAGTCCCACTCACTGCTGAAAAAAAAGTGGTATTTTCAGATGAGATGCTGACATATTCACTTTGCATTGTACTTATGCAATAACACTTAAAAAAATATACTGTTTTAGTTTTATGCCTCTTACTGACAAGGAGGAATATTTGAGCCACGAAAAGGCAAGTATGTAGGCTGAGTAGGAGTGGGTATTTGAAGATTTAGATTTCCAACCACCACAAAAAGGCATTAATTAGTCAGGCAAGCTTTCTCTGTCATTGCTATTTTCCTTCTCATCTCTGACTAGTTTCATGTAGGTTTCTAGTATGATTCAAGTAGACAGTTTGTAAAGAAGCAGGAGGTATTTCCTCACTGTGCATGGTCACTGAGGCCAGGAGCATTATTACCATTGTTTTAAAGAACTCATCCTAAGCTTAAAACTGGCTACAGCATTCGGATGTCAACACTCTGAGCAGCCAGCCACATGTTGAAATTTTCTCCACACAATTTCAATTGGCTACTTAGCAACCGTAGCATTTAATTATAGCAATTTAAAACAGAAGTTGTGTAATTTTGTAGTATATGTTTTAGGGTAAAACTTCTTTTGAATTACATATAAATCTTGATTAATGTTGTTCGTGATCTCAGGTGTTCTGAAAAACAATCTTAGGTGTATTGTTAATTAAAAAAAACCCACAACCAAATTTTGATCAGGTTTACAGACAGGCCTTTGGGATGACCCAACTGAATTTTAATTGTCTAGAATGACACCTGAAACACATCATAGCTCACATAAGAGGAAAATGTATTTATATTTTTATGCATGCCTGTAATGGCCTGTTAAAATAAACATTCCTATAATGAAAGAGTAAGTCACCTCAATGTGAAGGTGGTGCATTGAAGATGATTAATGGTAGCATTAAATATGAAGATTCTGACTCACATGTGAGAGAAGACAAAGAAAATGATAATTCAGAAATTTTGAGCTAAGTTTAAGAATGGCATGAGAAAGACACAAGGATAAATTGAGATGCCAAGAAGACAGTATTTACACTATGGATCCCAGTTTAATTTCTAAGAAAAAACAAGAAGAAGAGCCTCCTTAAAACCAAACAAACCAACCTCCCTCCTAGTAGTTCCTCCCTGCTATTTTGATACCAGTGTTGCAAACTTTGCATTCATCATCCATGATTAACTGTACATATTGGCAATCTAGGTTGACAGATGGATCTGGGAATTTCAGGAGTCAGACTATGTCTCCTAACAACCTGCGAGGGCCAGTTTGAGGGGTTGCTATTTCAGTGAGCTGGGTTTTGTAGAGAAGCTTCTGCCAAATGTAGTCTGATGCTCCCTTGGCATGGAACTGGCAACTGAAATGTATCTTCCTGCAGCCCTCAAGTCACACCCAAAGAAGGCATGACCAGAAACACCATGTAGTATCTGCACATCTTGTTCTTTCAGATACTGTATTTCCACAGAGTCACAAACAAAAGGAAGAGTTAGGATTTCTCTACTACTTCCTGTGGTGCTGAAGACTACCCATTTCTCTAAAACAGCTGAAGTCTCTGTTCCAGTCATCAAGATACAGGCATTGAGTTTTAGAGAAACTTTAATCTTTAAATTAGTTACGTAATAATGGATTTTGTAAAAATTTCCCTCTTCTTTCCCCTATGCCTGAGAAATCATGAAGTCAAAAGAGAAGAGTATTTACTGACAACTGGGGTGTGCAAACCCCCCCGCCAAATTCCGATGTCACACTACTCCGTTAGATTTAGGGGCTAGCATGTACAGGGTATGAGGAAGTTGTAGACCAGCATCATTATTTTCAGAAGGGAGACAGCATCTTTCAGGCTCTGAAGTTATCAAGATATTACCATATTATTATCATTATATTCATTTCTATTGATACTGTCGGCAGATAAACCTGACTTCTTGTTTGGTAGTTTGTACCAAATTCATCAAGATCATGGTCTTGATAAAAGAATCTCTCTGTTACATCCCACAGTTTCCCATATAGGTTTGCTATCTGACCTTTGATGTGTGTGTCTTACGTAGGAATCAGCCATCTCTCAATGACTTTCTTGAGCTGTTTTTGGATATGTTACTTGTTCATGTTGAGAACTGCAGTAGCAAATTACGCTTTCAATTTTTTCTTATATGTACGTTGATATTAAAAAGTGCTGACAGTGTGCAGCATGCAGATGCTTTATTCCTACTACTTTCTACTTTCATGGCATTGCTTTTCATCTTTATGTATTTTTCATAAAGAAAAATGTTTGGTTTTAACATTTCCCTTGTGAATCTAACATTAAATCTGGAATTTGTGTTTCACTGTCCATACAATGTGTATTTTCTGGATGTAGTATTTATACACAACTTACCCTATTGCATAGTATATTCTAGTGGAAACTTAAGTTATATTGATGCAGTATTCTGGTATTCCTTATTCTCCACCCTAAACTGATACATTTGAAAAGAGACATACTTTGCAAAGGGAGTCCAATTGACTGCAAGAACTTGTTGGATTTTTAAGTGTTATATCCTATTCTTAGGGTGTAAGAATATGCATTTAATAGGAATGTATACTTGAGGCTTTTGTAAATCATGTGTTTTGAAACACAGAAGTTATGTCCTTAATATAGACTGATTTTTCTTTAATTGCCTTTTTTCTGTCATAAGCTCTGACTCTAGTAAATACGCTGTACAACTAGTGTCAGTTATAAATATGTGTTATTAAAGGAAGGTGATATTCAGTGTCTCCACAGTAAAATTTCAAAATATTTGGAAATTTAAATAACATACTTTCATGTCTTCATCCTCTGAATATGTCCTTTCAGAATCTAAAAAACTAAAATCTTACTCAGCCAAACAGCTATTCTAATTGAACTTAAAGGCACAGCAAAACCTGTGCAATTGCTAATCAGGTAAATATCTAACTCTATCCTATATTACAAGCAGGTTTATAAAAATAACAGCAAATTGTAGGTTCTTTGTGACATATTTGCTATTGCAGAAGACTCTTAAAACCAAGCATTTTTCCTATTTTAGACCAAAATGCAAACAGTCACTCTCACTGTATACATTTTACTTCTCTTTTTGCATGAGTGGTGGAAAAATAAACATGAAATGAAAGCATGTGGAAATAGTTTATATCTTTACAAGTCATCTAGGAAAGGGTGTAGAAAGAAGTGTTACTGTCATTTCACAATACAAAGCACTTTTTCAACCTTGTCTGTTTTAAGTGAATTTTTGTTTTGAACATACCAAATTCTGTGGATACAAACCTTCAGCAGCTTCAAAAAGAAAGGCAGATGTACTCATCATACTGTAGGTGTACTCTCTTTGAGATTATTGCCTTTGCGTCGGTTTGACCTCTGTCAAAGAAAAGGAGCAAAAAACCGTGCTGCTATCTTAGCTGAAGTAGCTGTCTAACTGACCATCTAAATAATCTCAGAAGTCAGTAGAGTGATAGGTGTGACTGAAATTAAGTATTTACTTAGGTATGAATAAGATTTGTATTTAGCTATGCCCTTAATTAAAAATTAATATAAAATATCAGTATCCAAGCAATGTAGATGTTAAGAAGACAACAAGATATATTACAGAAAAAGCAGTGCAACTGCTCTACAAATAGCCATTGAGTTTGGTTTGTTAATTCACTGCTTGCTTTTTTTCTGATGAAACTGCCAGTAGGTAGGCCAGCCTTTGGATGGGTAGAAGTACACTTTGACATGAGTATTTAACATTAGATCACCACTTCATTTATACAGGCCACTGGTTTTTTGGAGTGGGCGTGGAGAGTTTAGTGCTAATTACTCAGTCTTGAGTGCTCAGCAGGTGGCAACAGAAGTAACTGAGGATTCATAAATAGATTATATGTTTTTAAAATAAAGTATTTGTTCAAGATTTTTGTCAGGAACTTTTTTCACTGCATTTTGTACACATTATGTAATGAAATGGGAAGAAATAAATGTAATACCAAAGTATAAAAATCTATACATAGCAATTACAGGCTTGAAATTTATATGTATAAAGTGTAATTAGGAATTATTTTGCCAATTATAGAATAATAGAACATAGTCTTGTTGCAGAGGAGTCTTGCCTGCTGCTCTGTGTGGTTACTTAGTAAAACATCACATTTGCCTGAAGTTCTGAAAGAGTCTAAAATTGCATGTACAATATATTGCAGCTTGATTTAGCTGTATTTGAAATGATGACAGAAATTTTTTCTTGCTTAGAAAATCTCTGTCTTTTTATTTATGCTAAACGAAGTAAGTTATAATCTCCTCAAAGTTATTATGTCCCAAATTCCTGTTTCATTTCTGATTTTAGCATTTGTTCAAAATCTCCAAAAAGGTTACAGAAAGTAATAAAAGTATGCATAGGGAGATTGCTGTAGTTGATAATGGCCATCATGTTTTCTCTGTTTAGTGGCTGCATGTTTTAATTGGTTTAGTTAAACGGTGAAGTTCTCCCCTCTCCTGCTCACTCCTCTTTATTGGAGTCATTGCAGCTGTTCTCAGGAAAGTAAAATACTAAGTATATTTGCTGACCTAACAATGTTTTGTATTACCAAAGCAAAGGATTTTTCCTAATGTGTGTAGCCTCATACTGACACGTACCCTTTCTAGCAAAGAAGTACTCAACAGATAAACAGTTCTTTGCTGCTTCCTTGAACAAACTTGTATGGGCCTGAGTTTCTCTCCTGATAGCAAAACACAGCTTAAAAGTAGGCTGTTGTTTTCTTTTGTATTCTCTGTTTTAGGCTTTTTTTATAAGACAATTATGCTAAATAGAATTGGGCTAGTAGAATCATAGAACCATTTAGGTTGGAAAAGACCTTTAAGATTATCAAGTCCATCTATTAACCTAACGCTGCCAAGTCCACCACTAAACCATGTCCCTAAGCGCCACATCTACACGTCTTTTAAATACCTCCAGGGATGGGGACTCAACCACTTCCCTGGGCAGCCTGTTCCAATGCTTGACAACCCTTTTGGTGAAGAAATTTTTCCTAATCTCCAATCTACACCTCCCCTGGCGCAACTTGAGGCCATTTCCTCTCGTCTTATCCCTTGTTAATTGGGAAAAGAGACTGACACCCACCTCACTACAACCTCCTTTCAGGTAGTTGTACAGAGCGATGAGGTCTCCCCTCTGCCTCCTTTTCTCCAGGCTAAACAACCCCAGTTCCCTCAGCTGCTCCTCATAGGGCTTGCTCTCCAGACCCTTCACCAGCTTCGTTGCCCTTCCCTGGACGCGCTCCAGCACCTCCATGTCTTTCTTGTAGTGAGGGGCCCAAAACTGAACACAGTATTCGAGGTGCGGCCTCACCAGTGCCGAGTACAGCAGTCTTGCCTGCTGCTCTGTGTGGTTACTTATGTGATGTGGCAAACATCACATTTGCCTGGAGTTCTGAAAGAGTCTAAAACTGCGTGTAAAATACATTGCATATTATACTTTTTTGGTGAATCATTCACTAGAAGTGTGATTCTGGAACACATAAAATTACTTGTAATTTGTATCACATTCACTAACTAACTAGTTTTAAATATTGTCAAAAGTTTAAATGTGAACAAAATAGTAAGGAGATGATGAAGCATTTTCTTTAGATGTATGTATCCTGGATCAGAAGAGAGATCTGAAGAAATGTTTCCCTCCACGCAGAAGGATGATCACTGGCATAAATATTATTATGTTATTCTATTATGATTATGATAATATTAAGATGGGATTTTTTCCCCCATAAAGAGGAATGATATCAGTAGTGAGGTTAAATTAATCAAAGTCATCCATTGTTCTGATCTAATGAGCTGGCTACCAAGCAGCTGAAAACTGCAAGATACCCACCAGCTACTTTGGACAAGCAGAGCAGGGAGGGGGTCTATGAAAGGAATCTAGAAGTGGTTCACAGCAGGGATATATAAATGGTTGTCTTTGGTTCAGTTAGAACGTCTTGTGCAGTCCTTTTCTTCTTCTTCTTCATACTGAGGAGAAGAAGCTTCCCCCCGCCCAGTTGGTCTAATTTTTGATCTGAGATTGGCTAGCAGTTATTCACATAGCTCTGGTGTTTAGAAACTTTAAAAGTAACTTTGTGCCGAATATAACGTTCACCTTTTTAATAAAATCTTGCTTACTTATTGCTCCAAATATATTCATGAGCATTCTGACTTTCCATACTCTTTGGAAGATTTATGCCAAAGCTCTAGATTTTTGATAAAATATTACTTTTAAAACACAATTTTTTCATAGAAATTCATCTTTCAGATGGAAAGACTCCATAATCCAGCTTTCTGTATTGTGGGAGTAATACTTTCTTTTGAAACAGTTGCAATTACTTGGGTTTTTTGCAGCTGACTTGAACTCAGTTAAATACTACACATTTAAAAATGCTTCCCTACTTTTTAAATTGGTGCTGTTTTATACTGTGCCATATATCAAGATGAGTGACAGCAGAAGTCAGGATAGGAAACTATTATTTTATTTATATTCATATTTAGGCAGAAGGTTCTTCATATATTGGCTGAAGTTGGTTGTCTTGAGTAAGTTGATGATTTAAAGCTTCAGCAGTGTGGCTAACTTCACGGTTTTGCATACAGTGGCAAGAGTTGTCAGTCGATTTGTGCATTTCTTTGCTTCCAAGCACCTGAGAAACAGAAATTTCTACAAGGAGTGTTTTATGAGCAGTTTAGCATGGCAGGGCTTTGGAATACGTTTTCTTGTTTCTAAGTAGGTAAATGCCAAGACAGAGATAGCTACAATAGAAACAATTTATATATGCTTTTTTCAGAGCAAGATGGGATCTCCACCTGCTTGCACTTATTTTGGACTTTTCCTAAACTCAAACGGCTCCAGGGACTTGAATCTGAAAGGTGCTGAGCATTTCTGACCCCAATCCATCAACCAGCATGCTTCTCGTGCAATGTTGCATTCACAGCAGTGTGATTACTCATGCTTTTTTTACTTTGTACTAGTGTACACTTTAAAATGTTTAATAGTTTCAGTTTCATTATTGAATTTCATATATTCTTCCACCTGTAAAGGGTTTTCTGTTGTAACTGCCTGCCTCAAATGGTTTGTCTGTGTTCTGCATCCTGCCTCAAATGATTTGTCTGTGTTCTGCATGGATGAAAAGCTAGGTGGTGTTGCTGGTTTGGATTTTTTTCAGAATTGTTTGCTATGGTGTTCATCCATATATGCCTAGTCTTTCTTTCCCTCTGCTGGAAATACTGTCTGTTCCTATTCGCCTTTTTTTTTTTTTTTTTTTTGGAGTAATTGTGATTTTAATATCTAGATGCATTTACTCAGTTCTCCAGTGTGATGGCTGATATACTGTCTTTTTGTCTAGTGTACTTGGTTGAGATTTATTTAAAATTCTTTGGATCAAGGGGTGTGTTTCCTCCATTCATTTGCATGCCACATTTCTCTGTAGCACTGAATACCTAGGAACAATACCAGCAGTGTCAATTAAAAGATAGGCATCAATGCAAAAAAGCATAAATGCCATTATGATACAGGGTAAGTTCTAGCTGTTGTACTATGTTGACTACCACAAAATTATTTGTCCAATTTAGTGAATTTACATATTTTTATTAATTAGAAACTTCATTTATTTCATGCAGTGTTGCATGGAACATACAATAGAGTTTATGAGTTCAACCTTTTTATACCCCATGGTATATATGATACAGTCTGTTTCCCTGGGGTCCATACTGGGGCCAATACTCCTCATTAAATGACTTGGACAGTGGGATTGAGTGAACCTTAGAAAGTTTGCAGGTGACACCAAATTGGGGAGAGTAGTTGATATGCTGGAAGGTAGGATGTTATTCAGAGGGACCTTCACAGGTTGGACAAATGGGCTAGCAGGAACCTCCTGAAGTCCAAGAAAAGCAAATGTGAAGTCCTGCACCTGAGATAGAATAGCCCCATGCAGCAGTACAGGTTAGGGATTGACTGGATAGAAAGCAGCTTCACAGATAAAGACCCAAAGATCTTCCTGGACATCAAGTTGAACATGAGTCAGCAGTGTGCCCTTGTGAGAAATACTAATTCCATGTTGCACTAAATCAGTAAAATCATGTTGACAGGATAGAAGACAATGGACACAAGTTGCAGCAAGGGAAATTCTGATCAGATATAAGGAAGAAAAATTTCGCAGTGGAGTTAGTTAGGCTTTGGATCAGAGATGCTGTGAAATCTTCATCCTTAGAGACAGTCTATACGTGACTGAACAAGACCCTGAACAGCCTCATCTGACTTTAAAGTTGGCCCTGCTTTACATGGGATTTAGACCAGAAGACTAGCAGAGGTCCCAGATGATCTAAATTACTCTAACTATGTATTTAAAGTACGATTGCATTAATTGTTTCAAAGGAGACAAGTGGTGGCATCTGACTAGGCATGCAAGCTAAATTGTATGACTATGCAAACATTTCTTAATAGAGGTTTGTCAGAATGCAAGCAACAGTTGAAACTGAAAAGGTAGGGGATTATCAATATTTCAGTAGTTTAGAGGCATGTTCAAGCTTAAATTTCAGCAGATCTGTTTTTATTTTTTTTTTTTACTGCTATCATTCCTGCCTATTTCTACAGTGGATGACTTTTTTACACGAACAAATTGGATCGGGTTGCCAGCACCTGCAGAATAAGGACAAAGAGAGATTTCCCTGCCTAAAAGACATTTTTTTGAATAACTTTTTCTAGTCTGAAAAAAAAAAGAAAAGGGGGGGGGAAGTGATTTTTAGGGTCCATTGTATAAAAAAAGTTAAAGAAAAAAAAGGTGCATAAACCAGACGGTTTTATTTAAAGCATCCAAAGCTGATAAGAGAAAAAATGGGGATACAACGCACAGGCTGGAAATGCAGTTCTCATGATTTAAATCTGGAAGGCTGTACAGTACATCTGTTTAACATCTTGCAGTTTCAAGAACTCTGCCTTGAAAACCTTCTGTCACAGTGACACATGAAATAAAAGGTTATGTTATGACTTTCAGATGCAAACCTGTAAAAGGTTTATCTAATAGCATACCATCTTTTATTAACCCATTGCTGCTGCTCACCTATAACTCTCTCTTGCAAGCAGTTTTGGGAGAGATTCTACTGTGTAATGAAAAGAAATGTCAAGCCAGACTGCAAAAATAATTCTGTAATAGCATTAAATGACTTATTTGTCATTTATGGCATAATAAATATGGCATAAATGGCAAATAAATGGTAAATTTACATATCTGTATACCTCCTCATCTGTTTTCTCTATTGCTCTTAATGTTTTTCATCTATATAATTTTTTTCTTTGATTAAAGAAATTGAACAGGTTATTCTTTTCTGACATAAACTTTGAGAACAATTAGAGTGGCACAGAATAATTTGAGCAGTTTCAAGTTTTATGATACTATAAGGGATAAAATACTAGAATGGCTTAAAGATGGTATTCTTGATTCAGAGGTCTGAGTTCAAGGCTATGAAGTTAGAAGAAATAAGGGTGTAATGGTTGCCTTCTCATTAATATTTACTACTTCTGCATCTCAGAATTTGAAAAAAATTTCAACCTTTGCTCATAGGACAAAACTATAGTATAAAAGTTGTGTTGTGAAAATCTTCTTGACAGAGCTGTGCTAGGAAATGTTTATCAGGCTAGGCTGAAGTTTGATTAGTTAGGGTCCTACACAGCAATTACCTAGGAGCCTAGTGCAAAATACCGGGGGTGCTGTAATCCATTTACTGGAAAATTTCCTTTAACCTCTTCGAATAGAATTTGGGGCAAACTGCCCTGGCTTGCCTGCCCCTGACATATTAGTACCAGTATTGCTCATTGAGTCAAAGACAAATGAGAGGCTTTATCTACTGCCCAGAGATGCTTCGTACCTTGCCAGATCAGGTTGTGCAAATTTTCATCCAAACTTAATGGTTGAAGTCTGGTGGTTCCAAAATTAGAGAGTCTGGAGCTTGATTGTAATGCTTGTCACTTCCATGGTTTTTCAGAGTGGCTTTGGTTAAGTTATTCAGCTAGGTAGTGCTATGGTTTCCATATTTACAAAATATGGAGAGTAATATTTACCTTGCTGAAACATGCTTTATTCATAGTCTGCAAAGTACTTTAGAGATCCTTGGTTGAAATTTCAATGAGTGCTGCTATTTAATATGTTGAAGTGCAATTTGTTGGTTTTCTTTACAAGGCACAGATGCTCCCTAAGAAACAATGGTAATTTCTTTACTTCAGGGAGCTGATGCCACGCATACAGCAGACACATCACAACAGTGAGCTCTGCTGTATGACCTACAGTGAGTGGGTGTGTGAAAGAGAGAGAGATAGCATTTCCTTCATAGACATACACACCCTCTGACCCAGACTAGAGAAGAATCTGCTTTGCAGAAGGTTTGCTTCAAGGGATTTTCCACATGTATTTTATTATGTTAAAGCTGATAGTGGTGACAAGTTGCACATTAAGTAACTGTTTCTTAAAAAATGTGCTGTTTATATTCTCTTCAGGAAAAGTGATAGAATACTGGGTTTCTCAGATAAACAAAGTCATTTGGTTATAGAATACGTTACTATGGCATATGAACCTTGCTCTCATCTGCCCCATACCTACTCATTTTAGGCCTCTGGCTTTATATGATGATTACCTGCATGTTTAGGGACAAATGTATTCATATTCACTAAGTTAGTAGCCAGTGGTTTCCACCAGGGAAATAAGTTTAGTATGCTGTTAGTAACTTGGTTTCTAAAGTATCGGCAAGGTCCTCAACATAAGAGTCAGTGAAACATGTGGTCCTAATCATTCCCTTAAAAAGGAGACATGGTCTATTTTCCATTAGGAATGGTGCTTACAGCAAATGAGTAAATACAGAATGAAATTTACACATGTATTATAACTTCAGTGTTTGTGTGCATGTATTCAAACATGCATGTACGTGTGTATGCTTAGGCATACTCCCAGTGAGTGTAACATGATGACTGCTGTAACACAGCCAGGCTTAGACAACAAGTTGGTTGGTGTAAGAACTAGAAAATGCAGCTGTTTTCAAATTTTTTTTTTCTCCCCCCCCACCCCCAGCCAGCGAAGTTCAAAACTTATATTTGCATTATGTAATTGGCATAGAGGAGCTACAGTAAAATTTCTTGTAGAGGTATTGGGATTTTAATGTAGCTCTTACTCAGAAAAGAGTTCATAATGGCAGAAATGCAGCCCCCACCCCTCGCAATGTGTTGTGCCACTATACAGAATCGGAGACCAGCCTTGGCTGGACTGGTAGTATAGAGCATGGCATTGGAGAATGAAAGTAGAGGGAACTGCCCTACTTTGTAGGAGCTGTTTTATCCCACTGAATCAGGAGGGCACCGAGGAGCTTTCTGTTGGTGCCTTACTCTCTTTCCTCTTAGAAGAATTGGCGTGAGAGGATATATTGGCTGGCAGAAATTCAGTCCGGTTTCTCCCTTGCATTCTGGCAGCCTTCCCGCTGCCGTGTGTGGAGCCTTCTGGTGGCAGAGCAGCTAAGCAGAGCCCTGTTCTGCATTCCTTATTGTTAGGTTCCCGTTGGGCATTAGAGTAGGGGCCTGGGTACTATTTCCACTTTCTCTGGTTTTAGCTAACTTCATCATACTTGACGCTCTAGCATTCATAAGATAAAAACTAGGGGAGAAAGCAGTGCTTGATTCTGCCTTGAGCACATTTTATGTAGGCCCGGTGTGAAGCAGAATGTAAACTACAGCTTTTCTAGAGAAACATTCTTGCTCAACTTTTTCAGCTGAATTTGCTTCCGAGGTAGCCTGTTCAAAGCTGACTAATTGAAAATATTCCTGTTCTTCTGATGCTGCCATAGGCAGAATCTAACCTACAGGTATGGATATAGACTGATATAACAAAAAGGGCTCCTTCATTGTCTTCTAGGCTTGGTAATGTCTGTATTGTTACATCTTTAATCACTCTTGGGCATTTCTCTGTCTTTTAATCTGTATAGACCACTACGTATGATCTCACTAACTGCTAACCAGAAACTTCCTGAGTAGTATATTTGTAAGACAAGAATTCACAGTGAATGAATGCTAAAATTTCATTCGTAGAATTTTGGAAGTCATTGAAGAAAGGAAGTTTCCTTTCTTTCACAAGCACTGAAGCTGCTTTATATTTGACTATAAGTAAATCCATGAGCCGGATTTACTTATAGTTTAGTTTATTATTCTCGTACATTGTTTTTTCTGTGATTGGAAAAAAACAGATAGGAACCAGACCTGTGGGTTTTTTTTTTTTCAGAAATGTATATTAATTAAAATTAATGTATGGTTTCCAGGAAGAGGTTAATTTTCCAGGTACCAGTGTGAATTTTTGTCTTCGTCTTCTCTCTTGCGAGCTTTCTACTTCAGATTTAATGGCATGATTGTCGTGTTTTGACCCCAGCTGGCAACTAAGCACCACACAGCCTCTTGCTCACTCCCCCTGCAGTGGGATGGGGGAGAGAATCAGAAGGGTAAAAGTGAGAAAACTCATGGGTTGAGATGAAGACAGTTTAATAGGGAAAGCAAAAGCCACACACGCAACCAAAGCAAAACAAGGAATTCATTCACTACTTCCCATCGGCAGGCAGGTGTTCAGCCATCTCCAGGAAAGCAGGGCTCCATCATGCGTAACGGTTACTTGGGAAGACAAACACCATCACTCCGAACGTTCCCCCCTTCCTTCTTTCCTCAGCTTTATATGCTGAGCATGTCGTCATATGGTATGGAATATCCCTTTGGTCAGTTGGGGTCAGCTGTCCCAGCTGTGTCCCCTCCCAGCTTCTTGTGCACCCCCAGCCCACTCGCTGGTGGGGTGGTGTGAGGAGCAGCAAAGGCCTTGGCTCTGTGTAAGCTCTGCTCAGCAGGAACTAAAGCATCCCTGCATTATCAATGCTGTTTCCATCACAAATCCAAAACATAGCCTCATACTAGCTTCTATGAAGAAAATTAACTCTGTCTCAGCCAAAACAAGCAAAATGCTAAATCTGGCCTCTTTAGAATGGGCAGGTCCAAGGCTGCAATATCAAAATTCTTTAGGGGCCTTCTGTTGTGACTCTTCCCTGCCCCCCTCGCCCCCACAATAGAGTTTAGTGGAACAGATTCCAATCCATGTAATGGGCCTTGTTTTGCTGTGGCCTTCTCCTTTCCCTCACAAGTACTATATTTTTCCTGAAGGGTAACTCAAACATTTTTTCAAGTTGAACTTGGTCCTCACGAAGCTTCATTGCTGCAGTGTAGTGTAATTTAGATGTGAGAGGTGTTGCTCTTATAACAGATCCTTACATAGGTGGCATATATAATATAGTCCCACAGCTGGGAACTCAATATATACCCTCCCTTTACTACTTGTGTTTCAGCTTGAGGAAGCAATTGTAACACACATCAGTTCCTATCTTTAATCTAACAAATGATACAGCCACCATACGTCCTGGTCAGGTACCATCGGTGCCTGTCCTAGTTTAAAGATAGGATATGTTCAGCTGTCCTGCAGCTGCACGGCGAGCTTCACTGTGGACATGCATTCCCTGTGCCACATTTCAGAGGCTGAAGTCATCGTTACCTTAAGGTTCTTCAATTTCTATTGCATTTATGTAAAGTCCTGCATCTGGCACTTTTGGCACTGGTTAGAGTTATGCAGGTTTTCCTGCAGATTGTCAAGATAAATCTCTCCCTTCTCCTCTAGCACTTGCTGAATTGTTATCACTGATCCCCAGTCTTGTGTGTTATTCATGGTCTTGTTTTTAGATGAGGAAGGACATTAATTCTCAAAAATAAATGTGTTCCTATAAGCTTCGCTCAAGTCAATATCTCCCATTCAAGAAAACTGCTTGGGCATGTCCATAACTTCGACAGGACTTTCAGCATGTACTTAAAATACTTAAATGCTTAACTGGACAGGGATGGACTAAATCTTTCCTGAATCAGAGACATAATTTTTGATGTGTCAGTTACATGACCTATTGCAGAATCTGCTTTGACAGATGGATCTAGATAATGTGAAAGCCATAGAAAGGTATCTTTGTGGGGAAGCTGGGTATTTCTTTTTATATTTCTTTTTTTTTTTTCTGTGTTCATCCTGGGAATAACATTTACCACTGCTAACTTTTTTTATATATCTATATATACATGTATGTGTGTATGTACATAAAGTTTGTATAAATATGTGTATGTATCCGTATATATATGTAAATAAAAGCAGATTCCTGTACTTGTCTCTTGTTATTAGAACTTTAGCTGTGCTATAACTGAAAATTTATTTTCCCTTTACTGTTTAGTGTGAGAATGTACAGTGTGCTAATGAATCCTGAATGAACTTTTTAAAACAAATTGCTATTGCCTCCTCTTTCCAGAAAGAATAAGATTTAACGTGGAAGCCATACATGTTCTCCTTCATGGCCGCACATTGTCACTAGTGTTTCATTTGAGAGTATCTGTCCTAGGTTACAGTTACCTGTCTCTGGGTAAACTGGAGAAGAGGATTAACAAGAAGTTAAAGTATGCAAGAGGAGATGTGAACTGTTACCAGTCCTAGATGCATGGTAGAAATACGTTTTTGTAAGATTTGTCCCTGAGTTTAGGAAGAGCCATATATTTTGCAGATTTCATCGAAACATCCACTAGGAGTTAAATTAGTTCAAAGGCATCTGAAAAAGACTGATGAGATGAGATTTACAGAAAAAGGTGGCAGTTTTATTAGACCAACTAATAAAGTTAGTTTGAGGAAACTTTAAGGAATATGCATCCTCAGTCCCTGCTGAAATCAGTAGAAGCTGGCAATGTTCTGTTTCTCAAAATCAGACCATATTGTTGCAGATTAAAAAAGATACTTTCAGAGAAAAGATGCTTTGGGACAAATACTTCCCAGTCTAAGGCCTGTGGGCAACATGTTACCCTTAAGATCCTTGCTATTCCTAAGAAAAAATGAAAAATGAGGGAAATGCTTATAGTAAAGTATATTACTCTTGTAGTAGGACACTTTTTACCCACATAGATGGGTAAAAAGATGCAGTTTCCTCCATATTTCATTTTTCTGCTTTTGATATGCAGACAATAACCAATATTTCAATTTACTTTGCCTCGTTGGTATTCAGATTACACTTATTAAAGAGCATCAAAACAGGAGGGAAATCTTTGATGTTGATCAGTGCCATTGGATAACATTTACTACATGGGAAGTGCAGCAGTCTCAATTGGTGGTGAGAGCAGAATGGGTGGGTTGTACCCAGTGGCTGGCTTTCCCCTCTGAGGACTTTGACATAGATTGCTTTGTGTCAGTGAGTAAGGTACATTACCTCACCTTTTCCACGTACTCAAAAAAGAAGACCTGGGCACATGGACTCAGGGTAGAACAGAAAGCAATCTGTGTCTTTTTTCCCTTCTTCCAAGTACTGGCTATGCAATTCGTATAACCTCCCAACACATAGAATTTAGGACGGCCATCGTTTTTCAAAGAACAGTTATGAGATCTATCTGTGACTTTCTGTCTATCTGTGACTTGTATCTAGAATGGTATACACAAAGAAATGTCACAAAAAGGAAGGAAAAATACTTTGTAGTGCAATTGTGTCGATCTTAAATTTAAGAACACCTTTTTCTTGGTCATGGTTGTGAACTCAAAAACCAAATTTCCAAACCTTCCAATATGAAGTCATATCTAGAAGCCATACAGTATTGCTAAGTAATCAAAAAAAGTTGAAAGTACATAACGTACTACTTCTTTCTCTGTTATCAAATGTTTGTTCATGATTTCCCACTTTACTGTTTTGACACCTATGTTTTATATAAGCACATACTTTAAAATGAAATAATTATCTCTCTCATATATTTTATCCATTCCCTAGCACTTTTTATCTGTACATCTCAAAGCTCTTTGCTAAAGAGATAGTGTCAGTATCCCCATGTAACTTATCAGGAAATGGAAGCACTGGGGCACTGGATTGGCTTTACATCAGGTGTGTGGTTGTCAGGACAAGAAATGGGATCTCCTGTGTTGTAGGAGACTATTGCCTACATTTTTTTGCACTTTTAGGGTTCCAGGAAGGTACAGGATATTTCAAAATTTTGCTTGGTGTTTTTTTGGTTTGGTTTGGTTTTTTTGTTTGTTTTGGTTTTGTTTTGGTTTTTTTTTGTCTGCAAATTGGTCAGTTTTAAACCAGCAAAGTCAAACTGCTGTGAGCTGAAATTTCGCCAAGTATCACTGACTTTGATTGTTCATGTAGTAAAACATGGTGGTTTCAATTTGAGTTTTACCATTTATTTTCAAGTTTTCTTGCATCTGAAGCTTGAAGCAAAACAAGAGAGTATGGAAAGACTGGCAGAGAGAGTGATTGAGGAATAAAAATACCCAAGCCTCACTCAACTTTATCGTATACCTTTCTGTTGGATAAAGAAAGTGCAAGTAGTATGTGAGTGAATCAAAACTATTCAGCAGAGAATTTTGTGTTCTCAGTTCATGTCATGAAGGAAATGAAGAGAGTGAGTGTGTTATGACAACTCTGTCAGGCAGTGACTGATTTTTAACTTTTTTTACTTTTTAAAAAATTCTTTTACTGTATTTGAATTGAGACTTTCAAATCTACTTTCCTATGAAAACCAGTTTCTCAGAATTGAGTTGACTGCCTAATGCTGGACTGAAACGAGAAACCTGTGCTTGGCTTTTGGCTAATACATCACATAGTGCTGAGATGACGGTCCTGTCCAGCTGGAAGTATTCAGTTCATTGTTCATCCGTCGCGATCAGGATGTGTCATGGGGGTTGCCCTGTTTATTCTATTTTTGTTTCTTTCCTTTTGTCTGCATGGTTAAATAGTTTTAAGTGCATAAATGATAACTGGTGCTTTATTCTAATACATACGTCTGTCTGTGCAATGTTTTTATCAGTAACACTCTTTTAGGGGGAGGAGAGGAGAATGTACCTCATTCTGAATCATAGTCTAGCTTCCACTGGGTTTGCATCCTGCTCCCTTTTCTTCTCCAGGCTATCGCATTTTTTCCTTTCTTCAGAGGTTTGATTGCCATATTTGTTTTCCAGCTTAGCAATACAGACAGATTATTACTGCGTGCTATTTAGGGGACTGTGGTATCTAATGGATTAAGCATAAATCTGTCTGGGAATATTGTGGGTTCTGATTTGGTTCTGTGGGTGAATGTACTGCTTGGCAATAGGAAAATCACTTAACAGTGCACCCCAAAAAATAAAAAGGTATGTTAGTTAACATAAGAAAGAATATATTAGTTTATGATGAGATGCTGATTGAAGATGTGCAGTTTATAGTTTTTTATGTTCTGGGGTAGGAGGAAATGTAAGATAAATGCTAGGCATGATTCTAGGGTTAGCTCATATCATTAACATGGTACCATTGGTAAAAGCTTCTTAGTCTTCACTTAATTTTTCCATGTGTTAACTACCATTCATGAGCAATCGGAACATAACAATATTATTCTTTATGAAATATGAACAACTTCTGTGAAATACAGTTTTCCCATTGTAAAATAGGTACAGTACTTCATAACTCAGTTATGTTTTTAGAATTTATACTTACATATTTATTCGTGTGTATGTATAATATATATAATATTATGTATAACATTTGTGGCAGAGGAGAAAAAAGATACAAATTTATTGATGTGAAGGCCTCTTAAATTCACTGGAGAGGGGATTGGTTGGTGGATTTTTTTTTGAGGGAATAACTATCTCTGCCTCATTGTCTTTATGACTTTTTTCATTTTCATGAAGCACGCACGTTTTTAAGAAGTATGAAAATTATCACTTTTTAATTTTATGCAAAAGCAGGATAGATCACAGAGCAGGTTACAAACTTACATAATTCGGTTCCCAAATTTATTTCCTCTGCTATATTTTGATAAGAAAAAAGAAAGTTTACAACCAAAGTAAATGAGTGATTTCCCTTACAATGGAAATACTGATAAATCCTGACTTCTGGAGGGTACTCTATGGGATATATAGTTTAAGTTATGTCCTTCATGTGTTCACTGGTTGGGTAATACCAAAGGAAGGAAGCAGTGCACAGTTGCATACTGAGTAAGAAAATAGAAGGAAAAAAAAGCTGTGCAAATTATAAATGTATGGCCTGTGTCAAATATATGCGAGAGATGAGTTTAAATGTATTATTGATCATTAGCATAGATTTATAACTTAGTTGCCAAACGTTTTATAGAATTAGTATGTTGGCAAAAGTGTAAATGATTAAATACTTCTAGCAGTCTGTAGATGTAGGACATAAGAAAACTTCAGTGGTAATCTTTTTGACCTTTTACTTTACTACGTAGAATATGTTTTAAACCTTTAGGCTGAGAGTTGATGCATTTTCCTTGTGCTTTTGAAAGAAGAGATTAATATACTGCTCTGGTGCACTTAATTAGTAGCAAAACAGCTTTTGTTATGGTTTGCAATATTACATAGCAATCCAACTAAAAGAGGAGGAAAATTGTGGATAAACATGAATAAATAAGGAAGTGATTAGATTATATGAAAATTGTTTAGATTCTGATGGAAGTTTCTGTAATCTGCTAATGGCAGTAAGTACAGCTTAATTACTAATGCCAAAAAAGGAGGCTGAACATGGAAGGGATGGAATTTTTTTACTTGTTACCACTTACGATTTTCTGAAAGCTATCCATATGGGTCCACTTGGTCTGGACTTATAGGCAAGTTGGTCTCTAGCCAGATGCTCCATCTCCTTGAGCTCACACCTCTCTATAGAGCTCTAATGTTCCCCTGAAGAGTACTTTTTTTTTTTTAAAACTCTCTAATTTAGATTTGGCAGTTGAAGCATGATGGCGATTGAATGTTTTGAGAACGAGCAATAAATAAAGCTTTAAAACTCCCATTGTTTTGTCTCTTAGTTGCTGTGCTATGCAGTTGCATAAGCATCCGTAGGCTAATGTAGTGGAAATCAGATTGGATTACATCTGCTAAGGTCACATTTTGGTTAAGATTTCTTTCCTTTTTTTTTTCTTTTCTTCTTTTTTTTTTTTTTCCTTTCCTCCAAAGCTCCAGCTATCCTCATTTGTATCATAAATAGAGAAATATAAAGGAGGAGTGCTTTATTTTATGAGACAATGTCCAACAAGGAATTGGTTGAATGAAGAAGGTAGAGTTTGGCTAATCTGAACAACATACTTGTAATGAAACATGATTTCTTTGCCCTTACCTCTGCCCGACCCCCCCATGAATACCATGTAATCCTCCTCTCTTCTTCCACCATGGTAACCTGTTGTTGTGCCTCTGCCTGCTCAATGCTTGATCTGCATGTCATATGGCTCTTTCAAACTGTGCAAGCCCCAGTAAGCCACAGAGATTTGTGCCTCTTTGTCAAAGCAATCTAACAAGGTAAAAAGCCACTATATTGTGGAAAACACGGGGTATCTCTAAGGTGGCAGTGTGTTCTCCACCCCCCTGCAGAGCTTTGAAGGCAGCAAAGGAGAGCGTGTGGGTGTTTTGACTGCATGTAGTGAAGGTAGTTGGGTCACAGACTCACTTTGAACGTCCCGGACCTGATACTGGGATTGTAACAATCACAGGAGTTGCTTGCATAATACAGAGCCAGGGCCGAGAGAAAGCACGTGTAGATCACTGTACAGGATGTGGATGTTAAATGTGTGCCTGAAAGACTGGAGGTTTTCTGGTTGGTTGTTTCTTCCACTCTTGTGTGCTGTGTAGGTTGGCTATGTAGATATCCAAAAGTTGAAAAATGTTGAGATGTTCTAAGTCTGCAAAACAATACACACAAAACAGTGTTCAACTAAAATCAGATTACAAAACTGGGCACGTGCAAAATAATCCACACTCTGCCAAGTAATCTCTAAACTGTGTTTATCTGTAGATTCACATGAAGAAACCCAGAAATATCCCTTAAAAAGTATCGGGTAAAATTTCATTTTATCTGATTCATACTCAAGATCAAAACTGGGAATCATCGGGTTCCTTCTTCCTTAATATTCTCTAGAATGGTGTAGTGTCTTTATTCAACCCCAAAGGGTAAATGTTAAGTATTATTGCTTTATTATTATTAAAAGTTTGGATCATTTTCCAAAATATTTGGACTCTACAAAGTTTGCAAAACCATACTGGAAATTTCATAACATACTTTCTTGTAAAGTTTCTGACCTTTTCTTCTCCTGATTGCACTGTAACAACCATTCTTATAGTATTCTGGGAATTCTCTTTCTTGTTTTATTTAGAAGCAGGAAATGCACGTTAATTTTGAAGGGGAGAGGGAATGATTCCATTTTCTGAAATTCCAGAAACAGTTCAAATCAAGATTTGACTGAGAATTTTTGGTTTCCTTTTTCTTCCTTTCCTTTCAGGAGTCTAGTTCTTTTGAAACACGGCTTGGAGTTGGAGCAAATTATGGCAGCAGGGGAATGTAAACTGTCCTACAATAGAAGGAGGATAGGTCGAATACATGCTATTGCATCCCCTATGCATTGTACAGGCAAATACAGTCTTCACACTTTTCACCCTTCCTCTCAACAGATACTACCCAAGGAATGAACTGGGTGTTCTCGATGCTTTGCTTTGTTCCTTCTTCAGCCAGCATTGCCTGTGCTTTCATGGCTGTGTTCTTCTAGAAAATGCTTGTAGTTGATTGTGCCATCTCTTCTGCTTTTAGCCACTGTGGACCCCAGAGTGTTCTGAGCCTTTAAGGTTAATTATATTACAGAGCTACAAATCCTGTTAGAGACTAAAACTACTTTGAGTGAAAAAAGTTGAAATTTGTTTTTTTTTTCCTGACAAGAAAGCCGTTGGCAAAAGAAGTGACAGTAAAGCTTCATCAGTGTTTCTTTCTAACATGCCATGTGGATGCTTTATTTTCAAAGGCAGCCATTTTGTGGTTTCCCTTTCAAAGGAACTAAGTGAAACAATATAAAGATGCACTGTTTGAAGTAAACATGTCTGCAGAGGGAGCTACTATTCAATAATTGCTTTTTTTTTTTTTTTTGCCAGTTACTGACCTTTTTTGTCAAGCTCTAAATTTTCATTAGCACACCATGCTCCGTCTTTGTTTGGAACAGATTTTCATTTCATATTTCTTTGTCATGGTGTAGATCTGACCACAGAAGGTTTTGCCACCTATGGGCTTGACTTGTATTTCAGTAGCACGGAAACTATCGACTGTTAGTGACCAAGTGAATCAGATGAAGGCTCCAGCTATGTCGGTGAAGGACATCTGGTCATCTACACATCACAAGACGGTGTTTACTCTTAAGTGCTGAAATAGTAGAGGTGAGGTGCAGGGCAAGAAAACAATACGACAGATAACTGTGAAACATCTGATATGCTGTCAGGCTGAATTGACATTTCCTTTATTTCGGGACTAAAGGCAAATGGGGGGGACCAGAGGTATCCCCGGTAGTTTTATTGTCTTTGTGCTTGATTTTTTTTTTTAAGGAAAGAAAACCTCATTCTTCTAATAATTTCCAACGATTTTATATTCCATAAGATTCTCCTCTGTATGTGGAAAGAGGTTTTAAAATTGCCTAGGAAAGATGGATTGATGAATATAGACTACCACTGTTGAACAGAAGATGACAAAAAAATGTTTAAAAGCGATCCCAGGCCTCAGAAAAGTTCCAACTTTACTGTCTGAACTCTGTGCACATAAATAATAAGCTTTTGTTAAAGCCCCAAAGCTGCTAGGTAAAAACTGCAAATCCTGATAAATTAGTTACAATATATAGTCCTCAGAATAGATGACTACAGACTTGGAACTGAAACATTTTAGCTGCCCATTAGCCTTTTTTTTTTTTCCTTGAAAAAAGCACATCAGTCACAAAAAAAAAACAACCTATGAATATTTCTTAAAATGTGAGAGAATTTTTTTCACACTTCAGAAATGGCTGGTATCAGCCCTTACTTTGTTGGCTGCTGGGCTCTATGCTATCCTGGCAGGACTTTTTTTTTTTTCCTACTGTATGCAGAATCTTCTACCTCCTTTCTTCTTATCTAAGAACCTTCCGGTACAACATTAAGCAAAGTGACTAACATCTGCCACATGTTTTTTGTTCTTTATCTTATCTTTTGTTGAGGAAGTGATTGGTACCTTAAGAATAACGTACAATTTCATATTTTTGCTTTTGGATGTGTTTATCTTACTTTATGTGTATCTTGTGGAGGTAAGGACAACGAAGTTTGTTTTCACATGTATTGGAAAGTGGTGAAAAGGACTGGAGTTCTGCAGAGTGACTATTTATCTTCCACTGATTGACACGCTTGCAAACTTCAAGTTGTCTCTAATTCTCTGTGCATTCTGTCCCCATTAGTTCCAGGCCAAATAGTGCTGAATGCTGCTTCATGCAAGAAGTATGTACAGGTATAGATCTTGGGACAACCTAGAGCAATGGAAACCCATGGCTTTTCTGTTACAGACACAAGATGAGGAAAAGTGGCATAAATATACTTCAGAAACTCATTTAGTACTGCTTTAGGCTGATAGAAATGATCACGAGTTGTGGGCTGACTCAACAGCCAGCTGTTTGGAGATGGTTCTGCTTCTCTAAATGCCAATGCAGTTTTTACAGCAAACTTTAGATAACAAGTGCCAAGGTATCTGATCCACTTTTTAAATGGTCGCAGTGGGTCTGTCATACTTCTGTCACCATCATATAGAAACTTGTCCTGGAAACACTTTATGCCTGGCATGTTATGCTGCCACATCTCATAGTCTGTCATCTCTTTTCTGTCTAAAGAAAGGGATTGTAAAATTACCCTTCTGTCCTCACCCTTCTACCTGCAAGTTTACATGGCTGTATGCTGAACAGCGTCTGTCAGAGTTTGGCTTCATATTTTAAAGAGAATATTATTGATTTATCTGAAAAGATAGGAAAGGCACTCCTTGGATGGATTTTGAAAAAACTGATTTTTTTGTTTTTTCAGTGCCTTTGAAACTGCTGTTTTCCATGCCAGAAGTTTTCCCTAGGTAAAGTGATAGTTCTGTTTTTGAAATACAGAATCAATAAAATACAATTTGAAAAAATAGGATTAAACATTGTGTTTTTAAATCCACTCAGAAAGCTTATTTTGATAACCTTGGTGTGTAGGGAGTGAATAGCGAAAATGTTAAAATTAGTTTTTAGTAGACTTCAGACAGTTTCAAATAAGGTGTTACTGTGATACCCCTGTGAAGTGAACACTGCTTGTTGTTCAGTGTTGATGTCAATGGATCTCTTTCCGTAAAAGCAACTGCCTTTGCAGTCCTGACTTCAGGGTGGAAGGCTTTCTGTCAGAACCTTTTAATCCAACTGATCATGAGAGATAAACGTTGTAATTCATATGTCTTTCAGTTTGCTCTTGTTCAGTGCCAGTTCATATTATATTCATATTTGGGGGAGGTATGTTAGACTACACTGTGTAAGAGGTCTCTTTGCAAATAGGGAGTGTATCATGGAGCTATTTGTTTCCTCTGAATTTTCATTGCCCTGCTGGTTTTTAAGCTATTGCTAGAATCTTTTCAGTTCAGTGCTAGTATAGGATTCTGAACGGATCGTTTTCAGTGGTGGATTTGTATAGTAAATTCGGATGATCGCACTTCTTTTTTTCCCCCCTGTGTTCCTGTGATATGAAGGCGATACTTTCTTCAACACAAAATGGGAGGGTGAAGCTAAGTAATAGTACAACTTTTCCTAAAAAATGGAAAATTTTCCAAATATTTATGGAGCTTCATTTGACATATTTGACATAAGTCATGCCAAGGCACTCATTGACTTTGTAACTATGAGATAGAGGAACTGAGACCAGTAGATTTCAGGCTGTCATTTTCAAAGGGTAAAGTTGGATCTAATTCAGATAGAGAGTCTGCTTTTAAGTTTTGACTGAAAGCAGTTTTGTCAGTGAAAACAGTATGTTTTTGATAAATTTTTAATTTTTCTAATGAAAAACATCATCAATATGAGAAACTTCAGCCAGAAGTTTGTAAGGTCCCCCCCCCTTTCCAAATAAATTTTCCAAGCATTTGGAAATTTAAAAATTTCCCCCCAAAATCTGAGAATTTAAAAAGTCATCTATCAGAGAATATAGATTCTATTCCCTCAGGTGTGAGAAGCAAAGCATCCCTTCAGATAGCCCCGATAGTCTGTATATCACCCCTCCTACACAAGTCAACAGCAGATTAGTGAAAGGAGATGGGATATAATTCTGTCTCACTTTGTTCAAGTCAGTATTAAAGTTCCGGTTGATCTGTTTATGCTTTTTTGTGCCTTAAACTATGTTTCTATATCTGTTGCCCTCTGAATGGTGAAGAATTTATGAAGTAAAGATAAGGATAAAATAAAATCTAGTCGCCATTTTATTCGACGCTATGCAGTATGGTATGCAGTGCTAACAGCCAGTGGCCTCAAGTAGCTGTATTTAATCGCGCAGTAATACAAATGTAGCTTTGCTGGCAGGTGTGACGCCACAGCTCATGCAGCGTATGATGTGAAAAACTAGAAAATGCCTTTTAACAGGTGAGGAGATGGCCCTTCATGGTCTTCTTAAGCAGCTGAATTTCAGAGGACTTCCTTCTGTTTTATATTGTATACTGTACATATATTGTAAAAAATGTTTATATTGTGGTCCAGAAAAGTTATTTTCTGAAATACCAAATATCACCCCTCCCAGTTCATCTCAAAAAATATTGATCTTCTGCTTTATCGTACAGGAACCCTTTTCAGCCCTGACTTGGTTCTATTTCTGACAAATTACAATAGGTAATCTAAGAGTTTGCATGATAGGCAGTGGGTTAGGAGCTGAGAAAAAAGCGGCATTCAAAACAAAGAGACTAAAGGGATTAAAGGGGAGAGTCAGGAGAATGGGGGAAGAGGTATTCCCTGCAAACTTTGTTGGCTGTTTCATAAATATTGTGTCAGTGCAATAAAAGTGGCTTCTACGGGATTAAGAGTGGGTCTTAAAACAATATATGCTTCTAGAGGAGAGGTGGCTACTGCAAAATTTTATCATAAGCCACTTGCAGCTCAAGAGTAAATGTGGAGTGGCCTATAAAGATAAAAGTTTCTTTCTTACTTCTTTAAACTGCTATACTGTTGCCAGTTAGTCTGATTTATACTATTGGAAACTACAGCTGTTCTGTTCTATTACTTCCTTAACTGAAATTTGTATATTGAAATCATTGTTTCAGTTAAACTAAGATTGGTTTATGATAATATGACTGCATAAAGGCAAATAATTACCATATTTTTTAAATAATAAAAAAAAAATTCCTTAATTCTTTTTCCTGTCCCTTGTGTCCTGGAGGCAGGAACAAAAGTGTTTTAAAATCTTTTATTTAAGTAGCATAGAGACTGAACTATGTTTACCTGTTTTTTTAAAGTTAATTTTGCAGGCATTATGGCTATATCCGCAAACCATCCATGTTTGCCTTTTCAGAATGTGATTATTGCTCATAAAAGCAGTTTTAATTGAATGCTTATGTCATGAATGGCTTGTAGCATGCTTAAAACTACATGCCTCTATTTATATGACTATAGTTTATTTTTTAGAGCTCCCTGTATAACAATACTGGGAAATTACTAAAGGTTTTTTGCTATTCAGCTGGGTGATTTTAAAAGATATTGCTGTTATATTGGACTATTGGCATTGTTGCTTAGGAATAAAAACTTAAGAAAATTATCCCTTTCTCCTTTCAAACAAAGCCACATCTAAAAAGGTCACAAAAGGAAACACACAATTCAAATAATCTCCTTGCTATATCTGAGATTAACTTGGACACAGATGTTTCAATTTATAGTTTGATCTGGCGTAATATATACATTTAACAAAATCCTGTTTTGTATTGCTTCTATAAACACTAACGTCTGATAAAAGCATGTTGGCTTTTCTGCCATCTACTTGAAACACAAACCTCTGAGCCAATGCTTAGAAAGCAGGAGTCTGACATTCAGAGACCTAATTTAACTCTTTCAGCATTTGGCTGCAACTTTTCTTAGCCTTTTCCCTGCCTTTCGAATGCCAAATCTGTTTGTGGTTTTCTCAATTTAAGCTGCTGTGGATAATTATTAGACTTTGTTCTTGCTGTATTTAAAGATGAAATGATTCAATGCTGTTCATTACAGCTCATTTCCGGGCCACACTGTAGCCATTAAATTTCTGAGATACTATCTGAGAAATCACTGACATTATTCATACACCATGACTACAATGTTTTCCCCTCTCCTGCTGTTTGCCAGGCATTAGCCCACCTGTCTGTAAAGGGAAATGGCTTTGGCATGATCAGAATCTTTATGGAAGGTCATGTAACAAGCAGTCTTTGTCCTTTTTTGCCAAAAGCAGTTTCCCCTTTATCCGCAAATAGCATTATCTAAAAAATGGATTTCTTCCTCTGAATCACCGATATCACTCAGAGATCAGCTGATTTTTATATCCCAAATGTGAAATTATCTCGCTTCTGATTGTGTGTGTCCCAGCAAAGTTTGGTCGCAAGAAGTGAAATTAGGTTTACTTTAGAAAATAATTAGCAGCTACTTTACTATTTCCTGCTAATTATCCTAATGAAGCAGGGCACAAAAGCCAGAAAGATACCTGACAGCCAGGCAGCAAATTCTGAGAATGTGGAGGATCATATCCAACCCCTTGAGTTTATCTTCACAGTTTTGTTGGCACCTGCAATAAGGAGGTAACTATTGCTGTATAAGGAGGTTTTTATATGTTTTGGTAAATATATGCCTGTCCATGTTCTGCCTTTCTGTTATTTCTAAAGTTGGAGGATTTAATCTTGCAAGCTTGTTACTCTGTGCAGGTCTGTTGATCTTGGTAGCTATTACATTTGATAGTAAGTGCAGAATTGCTCCCGTATTCGCTCAGCTAGGATATGATCACGGCCTTTATGAAAGTTTAAGCAACAGTCATACCTCTGAAGGGAAATGAGGGAAAAAACAAATCCGTAACTAATGAAAGAATTATCATAGACTTAACTCAAAGATTAAAAATTCGAATCTGTAAAGTACAGATTCACGGAGTGATATAAAACCATACTTGCTTAGATATGTTGCTGCGGCGGGGGTGGGGGCAGAAAGTAAAAGAAGGAAAAGTGTTTCCCATGCTGTTTTGCAAAATGTAGAAGTACTACTTTAGTAGTACTCCGTTGCATTTCTATGAAGCTTGGTTGAAAGGCAAAACTTAAGGTAAAAAGCCCCACAACAACTTACTCCTGTATTCGTAAGGCACGGGTTTACTGTGTGACCTCCTTTAAAACCCCATTTAAGTGATGAGCCTTCTGAACCTGCCAGCCTGATGCAGGCAGCAGGTGCAGGGGTAGGGCAGGCAGCAGCCCCGACCCACTCAGTTCCGGGTTTTGAAGAAGGGTAGATGTTGGTAGTCTACCATGTTGCTTGGAGGGCTTGCAGGAAAGTAGTCCATCTGTCCCCCTTCCCCACCCTCCGAAGTCCAGATCCAGCTGTGGACATGCACAACTGGTGTGGTCGGTCCAGGCCCTGTGCTTAAAGAGCCGTTGAATTAACTGCTGTGCTGACAGCCAGCAGCATGCCTGGCAAGCTGACCACAAGGAGGAAGGGCGTTGGAGGCTGGGGCTGGAGGAGATGGTCTAAGAAGTGCCAGGCGGGATTTTTTTTATTTTTTTTAATAAGTTTTGGTGCTTTTTTAATGTATCCTTTGAAAAATGAGGGTGGCCTTATATTTGAAGTCACCTTATATTTGGGCCAGTATGGTAGTTCTGGCTAAATCTGTGAGAATGGCCAGAGTCTACAAGGATAAACCACAATGAGGTAGAGAAGAAAGCATTCAAAATTTGTTTTGGCAGAAATTGGTTAATTAAGTCTGTTTAGCATTACACAAGAACTTAGTTTGGCCAACTTTATCTTTGTTAAATATGTGGCTTCCCAGGAGTAAATCTGGATGAAATGTCTTAGTATTGTTTAACTCATTTTTTCATATGAAAACACAAAAATTGTGCAATTGCATATATTGGACCAAAGAAATATATATGTTTGCATTTTCCCATAAAACTCTCTTTTCCAGAAAGAAGAAAATCTATGGGTAGAGTTGTTGGTTTTAGGTCCTATATTGAAGGAAATGGCAGTATTTTCTTATGTTACGCCCCATCACTCCCAAAACTGGAACATAGATTCAAATAGCAAAAGCTGGGAGTGATATATTACTGGTAATGTTTTAAGAACATTGATATATCGGTAACAGCAAGTCAAGACCCTCTTCAATGCCTCAAACAGATGACTCGGGACAAATACACCACATGTTCTTCCTAGCATTAGCAGCTGATGCTACACCTAGGTTAGCTAATATCTCTTCAGGTATTGTTAGTCAGATGATTGAAATAAATTTATTGAGGTTCATGGCAGTATTTTCTGACTGGAGAAAAATCTTTCCTGGAGAAAGAGTATGATTCTGGGAAGCCAAATGGCCTAAAAGTGTGTATGGAAGACCTCAGAGATATAGGAGAATGGGCTTAGAGACATGCTAATTTTCTTCTCACCAGTATATTGCGTAGCTTACCTTTAGCACACAGTAGACTTCAGTAGGTTCAAGGTCTATTCTTCTTCCCAAATATAGGAATAAATTAATGAAAATATAGAAATAATTTTCGTTTAAAGGAAATCATGGTGCAAGGGAAACTTAGCACCATTTTTCTGTCTTAAAGTACAATTCTAGAGGTACTTTACAAAAATTATTTAGTCAACTCTGAGTTCATTTTTTGTTTTTAAATTCTGTCTGTTAAAAATAGAGGCACACTCAATGTGAATAAACAAACTAGAAAAAGTGGTTTTAAAGTAGTCTGTGGGCTTTTCAAGGTAGAGAATGTGATGAAGAGGTGATCAGAAAGTAAGTCAGCTTAAAAGACTGGCATAATTCCTCTGGCCTGTCTTGTTCCTATAGCTATGCCGAGAGGCCAAAGAGCCTTTATGTCAGCTGTGGATTTTTGTGGTATAAAGGGAGGTCTTGGGTTGTAAAATTTTCAATTTCCAGGTCTGTGGCAGTCATGTGTTTTCTTCCTCTGCACTCTTCATCTAATGGACTACTAGGCTGAGCGCAGCATGTGAATGTACATATTACATTACTCTGAGTTGTACTATGGGCCAAAAAAGCTCAAACTTTGAATATGATTCTTACAAGCAGAAGATGAGGAAGAAAGCAGTGCTACTGATTAGTATTGTAAAGCTTTTATTATTACCTTTTACAGTGAGTAGAAGTTGAAGTAGCTGTGTAGATTTATATGTATTGTGCATAGGCACCAATTATAAATCTATTGCTGTCTTACTATAAAGCTGACCAAGGTCTTGGCCTAGGTTATGTTTGATTTGACTCAGCCTGGGAGACTTTACCTATTGTAAGTTTTATGCTGCTTTTTTTTTTTTAAATCAACTTAATGCTCAAGGTATTACAAAGAACTTCAAGTAAAACTGAATGCAGTGATATAAGCATAGAATTCTATATACAAATGAACAAACTGTTCTGGTAATACTCACTCTTGGTTGCAAATGTAAAGGTAATGAATGGCCGCTATAGTCTATTTCCCATCTGGTTTTAACAGTCTGTTTCTTTTTCATTTTCCAAAATGTGCTGGTATTTAAGAGCTCATTTAGCAAGTTTTTACTTTGGTAATTAATGAAACTGTCATTTTCTTGTATACATCTGTGGAGCTTTTTGAATTGTGTTGCCATGCTTAGGACAACAGCTTGAGTTAAAGCCAAAGATAGCTTTGAATCATTTGGTATCAAGGTACTAATGAGCTCTGCAGACATTTCAAATACAATTTTTCCCTCTTCAGCCAGGTGTGGCTTAATCCACTCTATTTTTCCCATAAGCAATATGATGTCCAATATATAACTTTCTCCTCATACTGCAAAGAATGTTTCCGAAAGTTTAAAGTCATGCTTTTTGCAACACAGAAGAGACTTCGCTGATTTCTCTTTTCCTGATGTTAGATTACTATCCATTTCCACCCTGAAATTTGATGGTTTGACAATAAAATTTTTTCCTCAAAATCTCAGATCGTGAACTATAGTAGTTTGTATATTCTGATTTATGTGTGTGTTTCCTACCCTTAAAAACTGTTTATGAATCAAAGTAAAAAAGCTATTTTTACAGGGCTTATACTCAAGGATCATTTTTCTATATTCTAGCTGCGACAATGCGAACAAATTACATTCAGATTCCAAGGAATGAAATTTAGGATTTAATAGTGTAGTAATAGCATTAAAGTCATTACAAATGAATTTATCAGGAATTCATTCCTCTTGATTGATGTGCTAAGTGGAAGCACGTAAGACATTAAAAGGATCTTGTATAAATCTTAATAGTATTTGCTGCTGCTTCTTAGAGAATGTGTACATGTTCTGCTATTGATTTGTTTGCAGCCGCATAGTTAAACTGTAAGCTTTCTGGCTAGTAAAATCCTTGTGCACATATCACAGGAGTTCTGTGCTCTGCTCCAGCTCCAGGAGAAGGGTGCCAGCTTTTGCCTCAGTGTTTCTGACTCATTCCGCAAAACGTAATTTTGTCAGTGCCCAATTGCCAGAAAGTGTCGGCTCTGCTATTTAAAGCAGTAAGTTTTTTCAATATGATTTGCACACATTCAGTATTTTTTTAAGTATTCGTTCAGTATGCCCTTTGTAGCCCATTCATTTTCTTTAGAAAACATTCTAGTTACAGGTTGGCTTCTCTAAGATGTCACCCAAACTCATGCTATGGCTTTATTTGCCGTAGTGTAGCAATGCTATGACATTCATCATGGCAATCACTCCAAGGGTGATCAGATTTGGGATTCAAATTTTCTCTCGGGAAAGTCTATAGGTTTTGCTTCAGACCAAAGACATGAACCTCCACTTGTCATCTTGGTATAAACATGTAATTCCACAAAGCACCTGCGTTTGCTAAAAATACCTCGTTGAAGCAAACAAGACAACAAATCCTTTGATATGCTGTAAAGAGGATGGATGTCCCTTGGATATTTCCCCAACCATGTTTCCTTTAGTATTGTCATTTAGAAGGGTTAAATGTGGCAGAGAATTTTCTTTCATTCCTTCCCTGCCAGCCAAGGTGTCCATCCACAATGACAAATGTTTTGTTAAAAGGATTGCATGTACAAGTCAGTATCTTCAGAGTACTGAAAATCTTCTTAAGTACCTCCATATATCAAGAAATATTGTTATTTTTTAATCAACTACCTGTCTTGAATGAAAGGAGTTCCTACCCAAGGAAAAATAACCTCACATCATGATTATTTTGTGTTACTGCCATCATTCATATTTTTTTCCATAGATACAGGGTTCACGTCTTGGAATTCAAGGTGAGATGTTTTCTGTAATTCTGGTTCCTATTGTCAGTGATAATTCCACTGACAATTCTGATAACAGAATATCATACCCTTTCTTTGGGTGGGGAAACATATTTGTGTTTCACTAGAAATGTTTGGTTAACAGAAGCACAAGAAACTAAACCACAAAATCTAAAAAGGGAAGTTTAAATGTATTTTTTATAGGAGCGGATCTGTAATAAAAACAATAAAATCCAATGTTTAAGCTTTATAGAAATAATTTAATGACCAGCTGCAGCAATAAACACCTTTCCGTTTTGATTGGGTCTTAACTCCTCCATCCAGTGATTAATTGCTCCATGAAAGACAAACACATTACATTATACCTTAAGTATAACATCCTGTTTTAAAGATTCCACTAGTGCAGTTTAAATGTTTTTGATCCTGTTCAGACTTTAAAAGGATATTTCAAGGATCCTCCATTTATCATTATTTCTTGCATATATTCAGGACCAAGGCAATAACTGGCCAATATTTTCTTTCTCATATTCAGTTTTGGCCTTGTTTGCATTTATATTCCACTTAGAGAGTAACGTAATATTGTGGTGTCACAACTTGTTTTCGTTGGAAACACCATGGAAAGTACAGGATGAAGATTGTATTTTATTTAAATTGTGGGAAAAATTAGAACTTTATTAAAAAGTTCTGTAACTGGTTCCTATGCAGGATGGAGCATGCATTAATGTATTATTATTAAAGCCATACTCATCGCAGATAAGAGAACAGCCACTAAGACAGTAATTTAAAAATATTGTGGATATAAACCAGATTTTATCTGATGATCTAAGAGGGAAATAATGATAGTAAAAATCTCTAATTCATCCATTCCTCTTCTTACACAATTAGACTTCCTTTCTCGAGGAAGCCTGAAAAAAGGACTGTATATGACACCAGCTTCAAGAAATCTGTGCCACAGCAAAGGTTGTATCTATATCAGAAGTATGAATTTCACTTGTTTTTTGAATTCCATTTTATTTCATTTTGTGTTGTAACCTCCATTTGAGAGCCTTACCTTGAGTTTTGTTACAGAATCGCAGAAGGGTTGAGGTTGGAGAGGACCTCTTGAGATCATCTGGTCCAACCCCTGTGCTCAGGCAGGGTCATCTAGAGCCAGTTTCCCAGGATAATGTCCAGCTGGCTTTTGAATATCTCCATCCAAGGTGGGAGATTCCAGAACCTGTTCCAATGCTCAGTCACCCTCACAGTAAAAAAGCGTTTCCTGATATTCAGACGGCACCTCCTGTTTATGCCCATTGCCTCTTGTCCTGTCACTGGGTACCACTGAAAAGAGCCTGGCTCGTTATTCTTTACACTCTCCCTTCAGGTATTTATATGCATTGATAAATTCCCCGAGACTTCTTTTCTCCAGGCTAAACAGGCAGCACTCTGAGCCTCTTCTCATGTGAGAGGTACTCTAGTCCCTTAATTCATCGTAGTGGTCCTTTGCTGGACTGTCTCCAGTAGCTCCATATCAAGCTTGTACTGGGGATTTTATTTTATTTTGGATTAAAACATTTGTTCTGGGATGATGCCTTTTATGAAAAATCAGCACAATCTAGCACTTCTTTCTTTAATGGTTTCTCTGATGAGCCCATCCAGAGAAAGGATAGATTCTTGAATGGGGACAGGGTCAGAGGCAAGTTGAGGACCGTTTCTTCCTTTTAGTCATCTGTGGCCCTGAATACTGTTGACAAGACGTGTCAATGGTTAATGTACATTCCTTTGCTAAGCTGATAGTCTTTGCTTGCTTGCCGTGTTTTCTCAAAGCCACCTGAGAGCCCTGAGTGAGTGGAACTTGACAGAAATGTTTCTGAACTCAGAAAAATGAGGAACTAATTTCAAGATCCAGAGCAGCTGGGTGACAGCATCCTACTGGAAGGGAAAGGTGCCAACTGTAAGATCTCTAAAGAAATCTAGAGCTTAAGGGTAGTGTTTAGTCACCATACAGTCCCAGGGAGCTGGATAAATCTCTCTACTCATTTCATGATCTGAAAGGAAAGACTTGATGGGCGTAATTTAAATTGCAACTAGGTGAAATCAACCATGTTAAGGCTCGTATAGTGTATAGTAAAGGTAATGTAAAATGAAAATCAGATTCTTTATGCCTTGAGGTACAAGATTTTTAGAGCCAAAGATCTAACGTTAGGCTGAATAATTTTTATCATTGGACTTCAAAAACTTGTGTAAATTTACAGTTGTTAGTACCCACTAACATAGGTGTTGTCATTTGTCTGCTTTATCCAGAAGAGTCAATTAGGCAATACGAACATGAATTGAGATATTTAATTAAAGTGCTCGTTTAGGTATTCAAATAGGAAAACCTCAGTCAAATATTTAAATGATGATAAAGACAATGGGCCAAACTATTTCTTGTGATTTTCTTGTACTTGGTGACAAATCTGGCCCCATTTGAGTCAAGCAGTACAATAGCAAACTACTCAGTTTTAGTACTTCTCAAGGGAGTAGCTGTCAGATATTTAGCTACTTCTTAAAAGTACAAACTCCGTGTTGTTACAGCTGTTTATTGATTCCCATCACAAGTGCAACATTATTTGGGATTTCTGAAATAGGAGGAACAACATGAAACATTCAATTAAAGCAGTGGAAAAATATAGTTAAATATGCATAAAAGAATATAGGAAAACAATCAGAAATACAATACAACTGATGAAAATTCAGCCAGAGAAAATTATTTGAAGTCATAAAAATCATTTGAAGTCAGAATATCAGGTAAAAAAAAAATCTATTCTTTCCAACTTTCCTTTTTTTTGGTAGAAGTTTATTAAGATATCTCTTAGATATTTTTGCACTTGATTTGTGAAATGAAATATAAATATATGGTAGCTTTTTATGGTGATAAGGACAGATTTTATTCCAAACTTTTGCTTTGCCTTACTATATGATAGTCTGTAGGTATCTTTATTTATGCTTCTCTATTTTCCATAGTGATCAAAGCAATAAAGCCAATCTAAAACTGTGCATGTGCTATCTCAACATATTATGAATTTTATCATCTGAATCCACGTAGTTAGAGATCAGCAAGACATGCATGGTACAGCATGTATAGCAAGTGGTACTCCATGTGTTGCTTCATTCTTTTATTGCCTTATTTAGCGCTTGATGTTCTAGATATGAAATAGTGGTCTGTGCAGATAGAATACCATTCAGAAAACAATTC
Source organism: Calonectris borealis (assembly GCF_964195595.1). Classification (NCBI taxonomy): domain Eukaryota; kingdom Metazoa; phylum Chordata; class Aves; order Procellariiformes; family Procellariidae; genus Calonectris; species Calonectris borealis. Next base: position 114,148,219 of record NC_134313.1, on the reverse strand, counting down.
ACTGAGTTGTGATACACATTCATATTACTACTTGCACAAATGATCCTGCAGGATACATTATCTTCTGTCAAAGAAAGGGTTAAAATAGGTTTTTCATGCTCTGGTTTCATCAGTGTTAAGGTTTATATGTTAGATCCTAGACCTTTGGAAACATAATTTGTTTTGCAGACTCTTCCTTGAAAGTGTTCTCTGTTTCAGTCTGATTTTTATATCTTTCCAATTTTGATGTAGTCATAATGTTAAAAATCAGCTAGTTTCAAATGAAAAGAAAAAAAATTGAGGCCTGTTTTGGAATTTCAATCATTGTAGAGAAATTTTTAGATTTAAGATGTGCATGTTTACATACACCATTAGTATCTTGATCTTTGTTATCATTCTTTTCTTCGGTGCTAGTCATCTTTTTGCCTGATATTTTTGGACAGGATATCAAGAGCAATAGACTGTTGATAAAATGTTTTTTAAGTTGAAGTATTTCAGTAGTTCTAATTACTATAGACATGTCTGAACTCACATCCATTGATTATTTCTGTATGAGGCCATGGTGGAATCATCCACTTAATAGTATGCGACAATAGCAGTGCAAAAATAATTGTAGCTTTTGAACTGACGTGGAAAAACTGCTGAAAATAAATACTCATCTCATCAAGAATTCTTTTAAGTAGTGTATGGAAAAGATGAAAACATAAACTGACAGCAATCAATTTGGAGAGCTTTCAGAATAACTTCTATTTGTCCATTTTGATATCAGCAGCCACAGTATATAATGTAAACATGACAGGCCTGAACGTGAGCCAGCCAGTTGCCTGCCCCCAAAGCAGCTGGTGAAGGACTGGTCCAGCCTCTGAGACTTTCCCGGGAACCCTCAGGAGGCTAGGAGGGGAAAAAAAAAAAAATCATCATCTTGCAGTCCCCAGCTTCTGGGGAAGTGGGGGCAGAAAAAACCCCACATACCTGAAGATGATTTCTGACTTTGTCCATGACTGTGGGTGTCCTTTTCCCTCCACTACTGACGTACATTCAGTAAAACTCAGATGTAGCCCAGGACGTGGGCCAGTTACTGCTGTATTGGAGAATACTATTAGTCCATCTGATGGTTTAGAGGAAGACAACCCCCTCTCCTCCTTCATTCCCTTCATAATGCACCTGGCCAGTTGTGCAATGCTAACCAATGAACAGCTGCTAACAATGAGGAAATTGTGCTCATAAGAAGTAGCTCAGGATCTGATGGTTATTCTCTGGGGAGAAATTGAAGCACTAGGGACTTGTTTCTTGCCAGGATGCTTTTTTTTTTTTCCCCACTTGAAAAAGTTGTCTCTGTGTTGAATTAAACACTTTTATCTTCTCTGTTTATGACTTTGTGGAGCTGGTTTCTTTAGAGGGACTCCATCTCCCCATCATTTCCTCTTCCCCTCCCCCTTTTCCCTCTCCTGCTCCCTCCCCCTCCCCCCAGTCCATCTGGGAGGATTAAGGATTTTACAGCTGAGAAATAGCTAGGCATTGGAATAGCTATTTATAGTATGATTGGTAACTTTTCCTAGCATTAATGTTTGTCTCCGTTAATGTTATCAATATATGTGTAGGTGAGTACGTGGATGTGAATTAGCATATGGGGTACATTTTACAGAGAGTGTGTGCATGTAGCAAGTATCTAGTATATCCTCTTAAGACATTCCCATTTACTCAGTGTCCTTCCTACAAACATCTTGTAGTACTTTAAAAAAAACACAAACCAAACAAAAACAAACAATCCACCAAAAAAACCAACACAAAACCAAACAGGATATGAAAATTCAGTGCCAAAGAGGCAAGACTTTAGGCGTGATTGAAACTTAGCTAATAACATAAAGAACTCCATCTATGAAGGGAAGTCGGTTCTTTGGGCTTGAGAAAATAAGCAGAAACATCTAAACTCTGATGTTGTTTTAATTTGAGAAAGTCTGCCATCCTTCACAGCCTGAGTTGGGCATATCCCTCTGGGAGAGCAGTCAAAGAAATCCGTATAAATAATGAATGTAGTGAATCTTTTTCTTTTGTAACTATGAAATTCTTGCATTGACTCATGTCTTCAGTCTGGTAAAATCCTTTAAGTATGAACAAATTCAATTCAGAGTGGCTAGACAGGCGTTTCAGAAGTAACTAGCAGTACTTATACTCCTCTATGTAAAAGTTGCTTTTTTTTTTTTTAACAACTTCAGATGATTCAGATGCTATCAAGGGACATAGAGCAATCACTATTAATTTATAAACTCATTATTTTAGTACATATTTCTCTATAGGCCTTTCTGTTTCATCATGAGAATGATCCAACTGGAATACTCTGTCACAGTTTTATTTCTCACTTTAAAATAATTCTTACCAACTCACTACACTTCTATACTGGCATAAGAAAGCTAAAACTGTTTCTGGCTTGAAAGTATGTCTGTTACAATACAAACAAATATGTATGCTGTTCTGTATGAAAATATACAAAAAAAGATCATCTTCAAAAATCTGCTATAGTTGAAAGAGTTTTCATGAGTGGATAGAAAACAAGTGATCAGTAGCAGGCATGATTCATCAATCTATTTAGCAATGGTCATGGTATTTAATAGAAAATCTACTAGAATCGCTTTAAATACAACTCATTTTCTCTGTTCTTCATCTTGAAATAGCCTACAGACCTCATCCAACAGAAAGTTCAAAAAAAGATTAAAGTAAAACTACCTCTATTCTTACCTCATTCTACAGTGAGGAAGAAAGGAGAGTACTTGGACTGATGCTAGTCACTGGGGTACCGTTAAATGGAAGTCAACTGAGTGGGCAGCATGTACCTGAAGGCCTTGATATTGTGCTTACAGGCTGGATTTCAGCGAATTTGTTTGTTCCCATGTCTTGTGAACCTGCATGTGGCCAGTCCTGAAATAACTGTGAACACTTTACTCAGAAACTTACTCTGAATCTGACATTTTTAGTCATAATTATGGCCATCAGATCACAATACCTGAAAGTGTTCCTTACAAAAAGCAGACTTTCTTGGAACATCTCCAGCTGCCTTCAAAATCGGAATTTCTGATCAGATCAGCAGAATCCATGAGTATCTTGCTGTGACCAAGGAAGCAAGAACTAAAACCTAAAAACAAGCATCCCAAGCCTATCTCCGTTGACGTGGTTTGGGCCAGTCACAGAGAAAGCATTTGAAGCCTTGAGGAAGTTCTGGCCTACCACATAGCTGATGAAAAGTAATGAAGACCATCTGGCCTTCATAATAACTGAAATCATCTATGCCAGCTTCAGAGAAGGCAGCATTCCATCATTCCTAAGCATGGAATAGTCTAGCCAATTTTGGAGAAATGTACATTTCATGACAATGCCCTCTTCTTCCTATCTCATTTTATGTTCTGTCTCTTTGTTTTAGCAAGTTTACAGAGTAGTTGATGGCAACTCATTCTCTGTAGTACCTTGATTCTCTTAGAACATGTATACCATGAGGTGACAGAAATGATGTAAGCTCCAGATGAAATACAAATGTTCAAGTTCTTGTTGCTAGATTTCACTTCAGCCTTTGACAGATTTAAATACATAGTGCATGTACAGCCTGTGCAAGGTAGAAGCACAACGTAAACTCATTCCTTTGGGAGGTATAACAGCATTTCAAAGGCTATGTCCTTTACCTCACCTAGATATCTTCTTTTCCTCTTTGTTATCTAGGACTTCCCAGAACAGCTGAACTCCCCAGAAATGATGCTGTACAATTCAAGCTTGCAGCGGGAGTTAGATACAATGTGCTTTCATTAAAATATTACTTATTATGGATAATATGTATGAATGTCAATGATTTAAAGATATCTTAGTAATTCCAAACAAGATTATTCCATTGGTTATAAAGGTGCACGTCTAGTCTAACTCCACTGAGATGGGTAGAAATACTTTGGAATTCTTCAGTCAGAATCCAGTCTGCAAATACCACTAGCCACTGAGGCAAATGCAGCTGTTATTTTTATACTGATAATGCTAGTACATTAGATTACTTTATCTGCTTCCTGATATATATATACACATTTTTTTTTACAATAATTTTATTTTGCTCACCAAAAAGTGGGAGAGGCTTTTTTTCTGTCACAGCAGAGCAAAAAACATTTTAATGAAAAAGGGAGAAAGTTGCTGTGAAAGACTTCAGTAAGACAGCTTTTTTTTTTGCAAAACAAACCACTGTTTAAACAATTTTTAGGCACTTTTGGAGGCGTGACATGGTCAACATTTATGCTGAAGGATTAATCTCAGGATTGTAATTGTTTGATAAACATATGTTATTTTCCAAAGTTTCTTGCATGGAGAATGGAAATAATTTAGTCTTATCAAATAGCAGCCAGCCCTCCCTTTGCGTAAGTCGTGATTTTCATGTTGATGTGTTTTTGAAACATATGAGCCATCCTTTTGTCTTCAACATTCCTACTTGCAAATTTTTCTATTTCATGGCTCATTCCTATTGTTGTTCAGTTGCTGTACTAGTCTTTCTGATCTTAATTTCCTCAAGGGCTCTTGTTAAATATATATTAGGGTTGGGCATATTTTATTATGCCCTATAAAGGCACCTTTACATATGCAAGCTCACGAGTCATCATTGCTAATGCAGTTAGACCCACTGAAGTCAAGGAGACCACTTATATCAATAGAGGCATGCAAAATCAACTCTCAAACATCCCAAGGTATGAAATTTAATCTTGTTAGCACAAATCTGTTTTGGGAATTTATGAGAGAACCTCCATGCATCTGTTTAATCCCTGGAGCTTTTACATCATTTGTCTGAATTAAGTTAATATGCTCCACACTTCCCCCCGCCTCTTTCTCTTTCGAATCATGGGAGAGTTTTAGGATTTTACTTATGATACATTTGAAAGATCAATCCACAGCAACTCTCCTGAAGGAAGTACATTGTACAGTATACTTCCGAGTATTTGGGAAAATAAAAAAAAAAATCTATTTGGGTATCATTATTAGAACAACATGGTAACCTGGTCTCTTCAAGAAATTGATGAGTTTCAAAAAATGACAAGAACACAGCACCTCCTTTGAAGGAGCTCTAGTCTTGCAATTCAAAGTGTTGGTTCCTCCAGTTGAGGACTTGGGTTCACTATAATGCAGTATTGGAGTAGACTTTTTAATATTACCATAGTTTTGAGAGGTTTTGACTTTTGTGGAAGACGGCAGACCTCAAAGTAGGCTGTTTATTTGGGCAGAGATTTTGAAAACCCAAATTGTACAGATTACCTCCTCAATATGGGTGTAAGCACTTCAGTAATTGCTGAGTTTGTTAGAGACGTGAACACGTGGAGATCCATCAGCATCCCTGAAAAATTCAGGTTATGAAGAAATTAGGGTAAAAGTCTTTGTCTTTATGTCTTCATTTAAGGCAATTTGAAATAAGTGTAATTAAAGATGTGATCTTTAGTTTGCTTGAAGCAATGAAACTTCAGGGATAGATGTCATTCTAGCCCTGTTGATATTAGAGGTAAAATTTCTATTGACTTTTTACTCAATGGAGTTTATTTTTAGTAACTTGAAGTTTGCATCATTTGAAAATACAGTTAAGTAAAGCACCTCCCTAAAATAAATATTACCCTGCAGTACTGGGAACAAAGTACAACTTTGTTTTGTTACTGAATCAGAACCAAAGGTGGAAAATGACTTGTCTGTCTTGCTCCATAGTCCAACCTGTCAACATAAACAGATGTTAAACTGGTGTTTATACATGCATGCTATATCCTTATCAATGATCTAGTAATACTGTTTGTGAAGTAGAAGATAAGATGTACCCATTAGACAAACCAAATGTATCCATATGGGTACTCAACTAAGAGCAGGGCAAAAAAAATCATCAAAAAATTGCACCACCACCAAAAAAATACCCTTCTGAAATGCTTTGAGAGTCTGTGGAGCAATGGTCAAGTCATAATGAATTTTTTTTTAATCACTTAAAGCAGAACAACAAAACCAACACACATTGCTAATGAAGGACTTAAAAAACCTCCTTCATTTGTGTTTGTGAAGGAAAAATTGCCAGTATTATTAGTGGAAGGATAGAATACCTGAGGTTTTTACTAAACTTTACCATCAAGTGATATCATCATACACTCACAATCTTTCTTTTGTCACTGTAAAGGATCAGGATTCATCTTATTACACTTTCTCTTGAGGTCAATTTCAACCCAGCATTTGCTCTGTGTTTTAATTCAGGTGCAGGTTAGGGAATGAGCCATCACTGAGCAGGTTTGAGATACCAATCTGGCAACACTTTGCCTCATTTCTCATTATTCTCCTGTCATTTTGTTATGATGTGTTTTTAAGAACATCCAGCTTTTATTTGCAGGAAAACCATTTCCTCATGCAAAGTAGAACATGCAGACCTGATTTATTTCTCATTTCAGCTGCAAATCTGTTGATTTTTACTTAGAAGAGTTAATGCCTTTTTTTTTTGTTCCCTTTCCCCCCCCCCCCCATCTGTATTACAGGCCAGACCGTGACTGGCATTCACAGCAGTACACAAAAATGAAGGGAGGGCTGGAAGGGAGAAGAGAATTTTGTTCCTTTTTAACACCATGTATGGGATCCAGCTGTAAGTTTAGACCTTGCAGCTCATACATACTCCTTCAGAGGGAAGTATTCACCACAATCCCCTATTCCTTTTCATGCAAGAAATACCAGTCACTTAGTCTACAGTCTCCATTTAACCTAATATGAAAGGAATTACATACTGTGGTTGCTTATTGTAACAGAGGGTTGGATTTAATGGTGTAGAAGTTCCTTCCCTCTGTTCTGTTGAACAGCCTTTTTTTTTTGTAAGATAGTGACATATGTGCTGAGAAAATTCCTCTGCTTTATATAACCAACATAGTCACCTACTGCAATATTCAGTGCTTTTATATGATGTAGTGAGCACTCTGCTTGTTACATCATCTTCCAGCCTCCATCGGATGTGCTGGTTTTAGGTTTCTTAGGTTTCACAGTGGAAGAATGAGTTCTTGAGGGCCCATTCCCAGACGCAGATTTTTTGACCAGAAAATTCTCATGCTCGCTGGTGGCTGTTGGTATTTTTGGGGGCAATGAAAAAGTGGTCTCAATTGATTCCTCATGAGCAAAGTTTGTGCAACAGGAGTTACCCCCAGCATATCCATCTACTAGACCTTCCAGTAGTAGTAACTCACCTTTAGAAATGGTCTTTGCAGGGCAAAATGGCATCATTTTTAAAGGAGATCATAGGGAAGTTTGCACTGCCTAGCTTTGTTGATAGAGGATTCTGGGTTTTTAGATGACGATACTGATTTTTTAAAGCCTATAATTGCATAATATCTGTGTCTCTAGATTTTGTGGGTTTTTTAATATATGTATACACAGTCATGCTTCCTATTTGGTTTTGGGGATTACAAGACTTTCAAGTCATTGAACTGCACAGAAACTTTTACTGGGATGCCAATGTTAAATCATTGATATAAAGATCGTTTCAGCTGTATGGACAGAGCAAGCAAGTAGTGTCAAAAAATTCTATTAACCCATCGAGAATGTTAAAGCTCTAACTGTGCTACATCTCTCCTGATCTGTAGGCACTGGAAGCTTGTATGTGTGGGCTGTTCTGGAGGGGTAAGGCAATGGAGCTGGAGTGGATACGAAGAGGGAGTAAATAATTCTTATTTTTTTCTTCTGTGGTCCCCTCTTTTTAACCATGTGATAGGGAAGTTTCTGACAGTACTGCTGAAAGATGCTACAGGTGGTTGCAGGAGACCAAATAGAGTCATTAATGCCATGGAGCGGTAACAGGTCAGTCAGTGGTACAGCCAGAACATGTATCAACACAGCATTTAACTGTTTAATAAATGGCCATGGGGAACTTGGTAAAACTAACTGGGTCTTGGCCTCTCTGATAAGGGAGTAGATGACTTTTGCAGTGTCTGGTGTAGGCTACCTCTATACTGTCAGCAGTATCCAGGCTAGGTTTTTTAATTGGCTCCGGTTACTCTTTGACTGCAATATGGATTTGCCCACAGTATGTAGCTTCAGGTGACTGAATAGCCGGTCTCTTCAGTATGCAGGGGTTTACTGCTCGCGTTCTCAGATGGGTATATCTCCCAGTATTTCCCAAAACGCTTCAGCAGTGGAAATTTTCTGGATTATCTGTTTCAAAGAATGGGCTGAAATTCCTCTCCTAGCTATTGTTTACTTCTTGGAGGAATGCTTCGTTTCCAGCTGTTGGGAATGCTATACTTGCCATAAAGATAATCTGAGTGGATAGGATTAGTTTCTACAAGTTTTTTAGAAATACAAACATGCAAAAAGGAAGGAGGCAAATTTATTTCTGTGGCTAAAGAATTAAGTCAAATGTCTGCTAACGTTTTATAGCAATAGGATTTGTTACACCTTAGAGTGTTTATGCTTTCAGTCCCGCTTAGTGTTTGAACCTGACCCAGTTTCTTATGTTTCTACATTGAACAATACTTTATCTTCCTTTTTTAAGAGAGAGAGACCTGAACCAAAGCTGTAGATTCCACCATTTTCTAACTGCGTTTTTTTTTTCAGAAACGAAATCTCAACCTGAATTTTACAAGTGTCCGTATCTCATAAAGTTGCACTGTTTGTGCAATACATGGGTTTTATTAGTTGTCGTCTCTAGTCTGTCAAGTCTAGTAATTGTTTTGCTCTTCTTTCTGTTGTTATACTTCTGATTTCTGTATGTCAAGGACGCTGGGGTTTTGTCCCAGTTTCAGTAAACAAAAGAAAATTGCTTGGAGTTGAAATGCAGTGAATGACAGAACTGGATCCAAGTAAGCCATTATTGTACACTTAGAGGCATTTTGTTTACCTCAAGGCTAATGGGGCAGTGTGTTAGCTCTTCAAATGTGGATTTTTGGGGAGCTTCTGAAATTGGCACTTGCTTCGGCAAAGCAACGCACATGAGGTAAGTTTGAAAACAAACAATAAATAGATCTGGGACATGCTACTAGGTATGACAGATTTTCAGGGTATTTTTCCAGAATCTGGTTGGAGGCAAGCAGGCAGGCCAGGAACCTGGTAGGACACACCATGCCTTTTCTTCCTTTGTCTTCCCAATTGTTGCAACTCATTAAGGATTATTTTTTATACCAAGAGGTGTCAGAGGTTTACCTGTGCAGTCTGATGACTTCAACATCATTCTGCCAATGCATATTTAGTGGTCGTTTGTGCATGCATTCAATCCCAAGTTGCGAGGCTGCAGAATTCCTGTTGCAAGGAAGCAGCTGAAGCACGCCGCCGCATCAGTACCGCTGGCCCCTCGCACACGCGCGGCTGCCCGAGTGACCTCCCCATCCCCTCGCCTTCCCTTTACCGGCCTTGCCCGGCCGGCCTGGCGGAGGCCTGGAGGACGACTGACTCCTCCCTGCCAGGGGCAGCCTGGGCGGACGAGAGGCGCGGGAGCCGGGGCGGGCGCGGAGCCGGGGCGGGCGCGGAGCCGGGGCGGGCGCGGAGCCGGGGCGGGCGCGGAGCCGGGGCGGGCGCTCCCTCTGCTGGGCAGCCGCCGCCGCCGCCCGCCGGGCCGGATCCCCGCGGGCCCCCCCTTACCTGCCGGCTCCCCTTGGAGCTGCCCTGGCTTTGGGGCCGTGATTTCGAAGGCTGCTCCGGATAATCGTGTAACGCAAATTAAATTACCCCCCCCCCAGCTTTCCCTTTGTAGCATGATCATCAGGCTAAAAGCAACATATAATTAAAATTCTTCTTCGAGTCAATCTTTAAAATCACATTTCTTACCCCACCCCCTGGTATGTTCCTTCAAGATAGAGAGCACAGGGAATTCTGCCAGGGTAAAGCTAGGTTTTCTTTCATTTCTTGCTACTAAAAAGTAAAAGCACAAACAGTGATATTCTGTTCAATAGCTAGGAAAGCTTTCGACACCTTTATTTCAAGCAAGACTGCAGAAAAAGTAAAGCATCGTGCAAATCATTCAACACACTGAATTTGTAACAAAATTTGGAATAACATCTTACTCTTTATAGGCTTCCTTTTTATAGCTTTTTGTAGGATTCAATATTGTGATATTTCAAAGACATTTAAATACACAGGCAAGCTTTTGTATTGGCATGAAAGTATAATAAAAATGATCATACATTGGCAAATAGGTGAATATTAGATTACATAGAGGTATGAATTTGCCATTCAAAGGCATTCAGAATTTTTAATATTAATGTTTACCAGTAGCTATTCTATTATTGAGGATTCAAATTACAGCAGTCTTTCTCTTCACATTGTAATACTGCTCTGAGCTGAAAATTATACAGAATTTAAAATAAAATTTGTTTTGATCTGCTTCAGCCTCCTAAATATCAACTGATTTGTGATCACATACTTTTTTCTGTGTGGTCATCCCAAAGCTGCATACACAGAATAACTTTAGAACTCTGTGTGCTCATCTTTCAGGGTATGGATGTATGTCATTTATTGAATACGGTGCTGTGATGTGAAATCATAGCTTTGTGGCAGCTTGTGGCTTGGCCCTTTATATTGTCTGTAACAGGCCAAACACTGAATACTCACTGTCATATAAGTATGCCAATATAAAAAGCATCGAACATTTATTTCCTATCTGGGTTTGTAAGGGCCAAGTATATACTTGTAGCTACAGCACTTTTTCCTGGGGTCAGTTATTGGATAAAGTCTTTAGTGTCTCCAAGAGAAGGCTGATGTTTTTTAAGACAAGCTTTAAATATCACTACTTACTGCTGTGAAAGACTTACTAATACACTCATCACTACATTAGTCTTTGGGGAACTATTCATATGGGGGTTATTTGAGCAGTGTCAAATTTTCATGAATAATACATGTATTCATTTTGAATGGAAGGTGCTGTCTGGCACACTCCCAAAGCACAAAACATGTCAAAACTATCTTCATTTATTTGCTGAGTCCCCAGAATCAGTGTTTAGAAGCGTGGCTTCGTTACTCCCTTGTACATTGTATGCTCTTGCAGTCCTTGACTGGGCAAAAATATCAGTTAAGTAAGCAAGTGGTACTAACTTCAGGATATCATCAAAGCATGGAGAGAACCAAACGAGTTCAAACAAGAAGAGTTGTACTCTGGGCAAAATTCAAATACTACATCAGCTGTATTCCTCTTGAGGCCAATAAATGTCATTTAAAAATGAATTGGTATTTGACACTTTTGGGAGTTGTCCTCTCTCTGAGTATATTCCAGTGCAGTGTGACCATTTAGGGCTGTTCTCATGTCTGAATATGTTTGGCATTTGAAAAATAGCTTTTGTATTTGTATGGGTATTTATTAGCGGTTCTTTTCACATTACTTTGAGATTCATATCTGATATTAAATTGGGAAGCCATCTTAGATGTTTTTTTCAAACTGAGTTGCAAAACGGCTGCAAATGCTGCTTTTTCACATTCTTGCCCAGGTCACAGATTATTCCTGCCACCATATCTTTTGACAGAAAAGGAACGGTAAGTCAGCCACTTGCTCATGTTGTGAGAAAAGAACACTTGCAGCATTTCCCTTGTTGCTGAAAGAAATAAAGCCTCCCTTGTTTCATGAAAAGTGACTGCTTTTGCATGTTTTAAATTTAAATAAAAAATAAAATGCCTCTGGAGTTTTTCTGAGCAAAACAGTGACTTTGGTGGGATTTTGAAAGGATGCGGTAATTTGTTCAACTTTCACAAGAAAAAGTCCATGTGCATTTGTCCTGTAAGTCAGAACAACTTCTTCCCAAGTACTCCAGTAGCTTTGCCAGATGAAGTCTTCATTGGCCAATACTGCTAAAAAGGCAATACCTGGGGATGAGGCTCATCTACATAGACAGTCAGAAGCTCTGTTCCAGTTATTTATTTCAGAAAGACCTTTTCTCTTTGACCATCATTTTTGTTTCCATGCTTGAATGTCTTTTTTTCAGCAGCATTGCTTGCTTGTGGTTTCTCTGCTGAGTTTCTTTTCCACTTGATTTCAAACTTTTAGTCTGCAAATTGATGATCCACGATGAAACGTCTTCATGGTTATGAATCATCTAATGCCCTAGTTTTTCTTTAAAAAAAATAAAGAAGAGAAAAGAAAAAGAGAAAGTAACTAGTGTCTACCATTTTAAAAGCTACAACTTCATTTTATATTTTCCAAAAGCACTTTGATTAGGAAGAATACAACCAGACAGTGCAGTAGATGCAAGTTGAAAAGTTTAAGAGTGAATGCAGTTCTGTAAAACGATACGCAAAATCAATGCCACCTACTGTCTGGTCTTCTGCTGTCTGTGCATTAGTGCATGTGCCAGTGTGCTGCTCGGTCTTTCTGGTCATTTTGCTGATCGTGGTCCCATCTCCCAAGATTGCGGGGTCCTGCTCCTTGCTCTTTTTCTTTTCTCTTTTCTCCATATATTGCCTACACAATAATTGCTTTTCTTTTATGCAGCACCAGTGTACGCGAACTATTAGTCTTTTCTTGTTTAAGGGAATGGTGGCCATTCTTGCTCTGAAATGACATCTCAGCACTCTCAATGTCTGCTCTTTTCAGTCTGCTTAAAATGTTTTTTGTGTCTTGCATGAAGTCAGAAACAATTCTTTTGATACTCGACTCCATAGATTACTAATACAGCCCAGTTCTGCTTTACTTTCTGATGTTGCGTAACACTATACTGCTCAAAAAATTCTATTTAAAATAATGTGACTGCTTAGCATGGATCCTGCAGCCCATAGCCGTGCTAAGTAGTATTCTGTTTCACAAGTGGTCCCTTTGAAGTCAGTTGAGTTACACATGCTTACATCATGTCTGAACTTGGTCCACTGTGTTTACAACATGCATATTTGATATTGCACAGTGGGTGTACATAACTTTTAAAATAATAATAAAATCTTTATTACTTTGAGGACTGTGCACATTAAAAAACAGATTTTCATTTACATCAAGGCTCCTTACACTCCTCTGGCTATGCAAAAGGCCTTAAAACTAGCATAAATTCCACTAAAGACCGGCTGAAAATCCCTTTTCACAGCCAACATCGTGTAAAATGGTGCTGCATGTAAACCGAAATGCAGCCCTTCCCAAAAGGGGTTTTTTAATTTCAAGGGAATATTTTCACTTTTTTGTTTTGTTTTCCTGTTGTAAAAATACAATAGAATTAATCACTGTAACTTTCTGCTTATTTTTAACGTACAGTATACCATCTTACAGCAAGTCTTTTATGATAAGCAGTTGACCTTTTTTATCCCTGTGAGTTTCAAACCAAATGTTAACACTTTTTCTAGTTACCTGTATAGCAATGCTCATATAAACAGCAAAAAGGCTGCTTATTCCTTTAATTACTCTGAAGAAATAAAAGCAAAAAGGATTAATCCAAATCTGTAATGTCAGTTGGAATCTGTTTCGTTTGGGTTCCCAGTTTGGGACAGGAAGGTAATGCATAAAAACATATTTTTGAAGAATGTAGAGGTGGATTTTTATATCTAAACCTTCTCAAATCTATTTTTCTTTTTTTAAGCTCCAGTCCTTGTCCATCTGCATAAAATAGGGGCTACAAAAGTAATCTACTGAAGCTTCAGCTTCTGCAGAGAAAATAATAAACAGCTAGAAGTAGTATAAATGTATTAGTTGTTACCTGGTAAAGACGTATCACTTTTTGAAGGTAACCTTGTATTTGAAACACTGGACAAGAACTTGGGGGCTCTGGATCCATTTCTCGACTGCAGCAAATTCCTTGTTTGACTGTCGGTAATTCACTTAGTCTCTGTACACCAGTCTGTCGGTCTGTCAGTCTGTCTGTCTACCTGTCTGTTTAAACATCTGCCTCACAGAGGTGGTGTAAGGGTAATGCCACTTACACTTCCCGTACAAGGGTCTGCCTGATATCTGCAAGGAACTGCTAGAGCGGGGGAAAATACTTTCTGCTATTGTCAGTACTCTTCCCTGACTTTTCATGTTATTCTCCCCACAAGAGCAAAAGAAAATGGCTGTTGCAAATCTTAGGGGAGAACCCATCAATATGAAATCAGAGTATATCTGTACAGTCATGTCCAAAGACATTTTAGTAGGGAGATTTCCCATCTTGGCATAGAATATTTTGTTTCTTTTGGACGGAATGGTATAGTGTTTATCCATATACAGCTAGTTTACAGCTTTCCTATATGGTTCCTGAATGCATCCTTCTCATCGTCTTCCATTTTCTTTTTAACTGGGAAAATAAGCAGTGTATTGGAAATTTTTCTTTATGTGCTGTAGGCTACGCTTAAACATTGAGGTCTCAGTAATTTGTGTTTTTAATGGATAGGGGGTTTTCCTTTTGGGTCATTTTCACAGAGCAACTTAGGTTGTCCAAACATATTCTGAAATACGTTGGGGATTATGGTTTCAACACATGCGTGCCTAGGGCCAAAGTATGAGTAACACATGAAATTTTGTTCCATTCCATGAACAAACCACTGTTTTGTGGTATAATACAAAACATATCTAAGCAGTTTAGATCACTATCAGGCATTACAACTTTAGGTTTTCTATTTATGTGACTACCCAAAGCTCATTAGAAGCTCATTTTGTAGCTCTAGGGAAGTAAGAATAAAAAGCAGTGAAAAATAGTACATTGTATTCTGTTCTAATTATACTCTATTTACTGTACTTACTAATATATATCAAGTGTATAATTTTATAGTTGCAGAGCCCGACTTCCAAAACTTGTGAAGTCCAGGATTGTTCATAAAACTGTTGTGCGTGCAGTTTAACTGTGCAACTTTGATTGCGTGGACAAACCAGCTGTTTATGCATGCAGGCAAACGACTGGTTGCTGGTCCCTTCATGCCATATGAGTATCCTTGAAGCGAAGTGTTTCGCAGTTCCTCTTCTCCACCTGCTTGTAGGCGTGCAAGAAAGATGGTGGTTGCTAGATCCAGAAGGATCGTCAGGAGGGGACTGATGGAACTGAAATACCAGAAAGCATTTGCAAATGTAAGCGATCAGATTCTGGATGTGGACTTTGACTATTCAAGATGACACTCTGACTGGCTGGGTGAGTCTTTTTAGAAAAATCACAGCAGTGCTCACCTTGGTCATGCAGGTAGAGGTTTCACGTCTCCATCAGACTAAGTTTGTGCACGTGGAAGAAATCCTGATGGGTTGAAATAATGTGTTACTGTATAAGAATGGGATAGGTAGCAGAGCAGGGAGTGGGGGCAGGAGGTGTCCTTTGTAAGGGACAATATTTTTAATTGCTGCTTCTTGTCTTGTTTCCCTTTTTCCTGCAACTCTGTGGCCCTTTTGGTGTATTGGTCTCAGCTTTTAATGAAAGGATGAATGCAGAATACAGCTATAGACAAGTAGTAAACTTCTGCAGCTAAGGGCAGAGTGAGAGAAAATAAGTCCATTAGGTTAGAGAAAAAACAAGGTTTTGGACAACCTAGATAAAAGACAATGATAACCTTCACCATTCCATGCTCTTACCTCTCACTGGAAATTGCTTTCTGTAATAAAAGGATATGTTGCATAAACCCAACCAAAAATGAGTGTTTACATTTTTTTGTAATGTAAAATTAATGAGCCATTCCCCCAATAGTAAAAAGCTTCTCTCGGGTGTGCATTAGTGGATTATAAACACGCTTCACAGGTGGTTGAATACACAAGGCTGAAACACACCCGAGACATACACTGAATCTTAGTGAGGCACACTCAGTCATGGCTTATACTATAAGAGAATATTTAACAGCATTCCAGTTTATATAGCACTTAGTTTAAAATAAGATGTGTAAGCTTGTTGTTCTAACAGAACATGTGTTTTAAAAGAAAAGCTGTGCATGAAAAAATTCCTTAAAATCCAGATAGCAGAGTCCCTTCTTCATGCTCTCAGTGTAACATATTACAGCAGTAAAATGAAAGCATCATGCAGTAGACTGAAAACAATATGCCTGCTCCATAACATAAATGTCTGTTTACTAGTCTGTCTTCTTGCATATTTCAGTGCCTGAATACCCAGAGATAGCGAGAAGACAACACTAAATTAAACCACAGATATTTATCCCCAAATTAAGGTCACTTTCACTTCTATGCTCTCTTCTTATTTATTTTAACTAATGAGTACAAGCTCTGTTTTTCTTCATCTTTAGCCTTCTTTCAGGTTTGCTGTTATGCACCTTGTTATAAATTCCTTGGCTTCCAAGCAGATTTTTATGGGTATGGAGCATTGTATTTAAAAATAAAGATTCTGAACACCCATATGTTTTGAGGTACAATTCCTTTCCTCAGAGGGTATATAACACATAAAACAAAAAAGCCTATTTTATAATGGAAATCTGAAAACAATCAGTGAGCCTCTTGTTCAAAGTAACACCGGGTTTGCTTTAATTTTCAACAAATTCAATTTTCTTTAAAGTGCCGTTTATATGCCCATGTTGAATTATAATAGTTAGTAGTAATTTATTGGAGATATTATTCCAGGAATTTTTCTGTCTTCTACCTTTGACCCTAGAGATGCAATAGAGGGGGATGAAGAATGTATGGTGCAGTATGACACAATATGCAATGCAAGAAAAGACGCATTACAGCAGAAAGCTTATCTAGAAAAGACACATTGATTGCATTATTTTAACTTAAAAAAAAAAAAAATCACTTCCATAGTGTTTATGCACTATGAGGCTACTATCTGTTATTGATTTTTTTTTCTTTTTAAGCTGTCTTCATTAAGCTGTCTTCAAAGCCACTGTATTTTCTTGCATGATTCTAGGAGAGGGTCATTGTAGCACAAAAATTGAGCAATTTTGTCCCAATTCAAAGCTAGTAGTAACAAATGGAAAGTCTCTGCTGTGGGTTTTGGGTGAAGGCAATAATATTGTTTCTCTTCTAGTTCCTCTATATAAGCTAAAGGCTTTGTGACAGGGTTTGAGATTTTCTTAATGCTTTTTGAATCTTGAACTTTTTGAATCTCTTTGAACATTTTCAAGCAGAACCTTGCTGTTATTTTCTTGTAAACTCTCTGTTTAAGTCAAGTTTTGCAAAACACTGTTCATGACTTCACAAAAACAGAATACACCAATAGCAATTCCCAAGACTAGTAGTGTGGAAAGGTTTTGGACAGTATTTTTTTGTTTGTTTTTTGGTATTCGCCTCCTGTAGTATGAGGTCTGGTGAAGAACTGCAGGGAAACTGATACTTACAAAGCTATCTGCATGCTTTATGTCTGGCAGCAGGACTTTGCCCCATGTCCTTGTAGTAAAGTCTCAAGAGGCACGGATTTAAATGAAGAAGTAATGCATCTTCCTTCCCCAGCCTTCATCATGTGACTGGGAGTGAGGCTGTTCGATTCAGCAAAGTTGAAATCTCATACCTGTAGTTAATCTTGGCCCTTCTGTAAGTGAGACTGACCGGGCAAAGCTATTTTTGCTCTTGGTTGGGGGATTTCTTTGCTCTTGAAGATGGATCTCATTGATATTTGATGAACATGTTACCAGACATGGAAGAGGGTTATTTGAGATCTGAGAAATATTTTAAAAGCACTGAAAATAACAAACTGAAAAAATTATACTAGAATACCTCTTAGCCTCATACAATGATTCGATGGAAAATATACAGTATTGCTGGCTGTCAGTCCCTCTTTGCAAAGCACTGCTGTAGAAGAGGCCATGAGCCCTGGGAGATGAGAGTCTATTTTCTGTGGCCTCGCAAAAATTTGATAATTCAATTTCTCTTTCGTCTCTTCTCAACTGGGAAACCCTTTGCCTAACCTTTATCTTTGTGCATGTAAGACTTGCCATTTTCAGTTGCTAGAAACAGTAGTGCCAGGGCAGCTGATTTAGCAGTTTCATTCCCGCTAGGCCACCCAAAAGAGCAGTTTCTATTATACTGTATTGTGTGAACTGGCTATCAGCCAATAGTCAGGTGAACTCTGCTTCTAGATGTGCTCCTCCTACACCGCTGCCATCTTTCTGGTAACACATCATCACTCCTGCACCGTTCTGATGATACAGCATGTTTACAGATCGCTGGAGCAGGAGTCCTTTGACAATGTGTTATTGCAATACATCATGAAAGACAGCTACTCTGAGTGTGTTTTACTCCAAGGGTGCTTTCATCTCAAGCAGTACAGCTGATCTCAGGACTGCCTTAGAAAAATGTTGAGATAGATAAAATGCTATCTTCAGAACGACCCGTAAATGATAGAAGTGTGTAGGTGCAATGTCCGAGTCGCAGAGGACCTTGCAGCAACTCTGTGTCTTTAACGGGACCTTTTTGTACAACTCTCTCATATCCTCCAGGATCCCTGAGCAACAATTATTTGTGTTCTTTCTTCTTTTACAGTGTAACTGCAAAATCACTGTTTATTGAGAAGTATTCTTGTTTTGTTTTAATCATTAGGTGGCTTTTAAGATGTGGACAGAAGCAGGCATGGAAACAAAGGGCGTTTGAGCTCTGAAGACGGGGAGCATGGTAGCAAAGAATAGCGCTTTGGCACAGCGCATTGCGGTACAGGATAACACTTTATGTAACAGGATACAGACCACACGACAGGCAATTGGCACCGCAGGAGAGCACTTTATGTAACACGAAAGATAATCAGCATGTAGCTGGCATCACGGCTTAGTAGCGCATACAATGAGATGGGGAACAATTGCATTCTCTCTTGCTCTCACAGAGGTTACTGAGGGGAAATCCCTTCTTCCCCCTCTGAATAGGCATGTGATATTAGATATATTTACTGGGGGAAGACAGTGATCCGATTCCATTGTGCTAAGCTTTTTATTTGTCTTAATTTATTTTTTAAAAACATGCCCTTTGCTCACTTGCTACTGTTGGGGGGACAGACTAAACAATTCAAAACTTTCCTGAGAAAAAGAGTAATTTTTTAATCACCACAGTGAGCAGTACTTTTTGGCAACACTATAATGCTATCAAGAGGCAATTTTAATAAAACAGTACAGTGCTTTGGAAGCTCCTGAAGTACTAGCAATTTGAAGGAAATAAGGGCATATATTTCTTTCTCCACTTTTCTTTTTTAATCTTTAAAAGAAAACCACAGTGCCCCTTTGGTGCCTCTTAAGTGGGCACAACTGTTGATTTAAAAGAAAGACGAGCTGGTCTTTATGGTTAAGCATTTTGGTCCAACACCCTCTTTTAAAAAGCAAAGCATTTTAAGGTTTTGTTTAAGATTGCTCATTCAAATCCAGAGGGACTGGAAAAGGTTGGCTGTGGAAGGCCAGTTTCCCCACACCAAAGTTTCTTTGGTAGGACTCCAGGAAGGCTTTGGGGCATCCTGATTTCTGTCCGTTCCTTGGCTTATAGTATTTCCTCCTCGTCTAGTGAATAGGTGAACTATTTTCGCTTGCTTATGAAAAAACAGCATGATGTATGTTTTTATGCTGGTGTAGATTCATGTATGCCAGTGCCAAGGAAAGCAGAGTGAGTTATGCTGCAATATCCATCATTTCTTATCACACCAATCATCTGTTTTATTGGGTATCATGTTCTGATGGAGTCTTGTAATTCAGTGTGCCAGAATCTTTCAGATTAATTTGTACTATATGTGGTATTGTAGGTTAGAAACAGGGAATCATTTGTAACTATCTCTGACTGTTTGATGTCTGTCATTGGATTACCATTTGGAGCACATGACTTATAGGCCTCATTTCCAAAATCTGGAACCTGTGCATATGCAGTTTTACACAGGCAGGTGCCCAAACATGTGCATTTACGAATTTACCAACTGATTATAGAGTTGATAGATTCCTGCAATTACAGCATTAAGAATATTGGTTAAAATGTGCAAGTATATAGTAACAGAATCGTAGCATAGTTTGAGTTGGAAGGGACCTTTAAAGGTCATCTAGTCCAACCCCCCCTGCAATCAGCAGGGACATCTTCAACTAGATGAAGACGGCTCAGAGCCCCGTCCAGCCTGACCTTGAATGTTTCTGGGGATGGGGCATCTACCACCTCTCTGGGCAACCTGTTCCAGTGTTTCTCTAATTAAAAGTACCTAATCCTGATCCTAGTGAAAGAAATATATGAATGCGTGCTTGAAACACTGTTTGCACTGTTCATTGTAAAAATGCATGTAAAAAGGTGTTGCAGTCAAAATTTAAATCAATAAAAATTGCTCATGTAAGTATATATTACATATATGTAATATAATACTAATGCACGCATGCGGCTGAAACAAGTCTTGGAATATAAGATGAACTCAAAAGTGGCCAACTGTAACTTCTATGGTAGACTTTACTGAGAAGTTTTCCAAATGTTGTGCTTAAAAATTGGGACCTATATCTCCTTTTGGGTAGAATGCAAATCCTCTTCAAATCAAAGTGAAGATTTCCATTCACTTGGATGAAATGTGGCTTGTACTCTAGGACTGAAATCCTTTCTTTTCCCCCTCCCTTCAACCCTGTTTTGAGTTTTTATACCCCTGAATGCCCTCCAAACAGAATATGTATATATGCATGCAATTTATCGCACACGATAGGCGTTTATTTCAAAGTTCTTTATCAAAAAGTAGCCTCCATATGAGCAGGCTCATTACCTTTTAAAGGCTACAGTAGTGAAAAAAGAACTTATGCTCAGTGGCATGTATGCAGCTGACAGTTCTAAAAAAATTAACAGTAAAATTTTTCCCTATTCATAATGAGGTCTGGTTTTAGTCCTCCTCAAAAACTGGTCTACAGATGATGTCATTGCCTAGTGGATGAACTATGCTGGTTTTAAATCCAGCTATGGTTCTTTCATGAAGCATGCACTGGAGACAGAAAAAACAGACAAAATATGTATTGTAACTTTATTACCTTTCAGTTACTTATGGCAATAGCCTGTCTGTCCCTCTGCTGAGAAGGGAAATTCCAATTCCTGCAGTAGGCTTCTGTCAAAGGGCTGGTTAGGAAGTGGTCCGATGCCCTGGCTTTGCTGGGAGAGTTACGGAGTATAGCACCGTCACAGCAACCTGGTGAAAGTGTTTGGGCTAAGGATTTGTTCTGGATTTTTGCAAGGTACACAGGATTTGCTCCTCTTTCAGTCCAGACCCTTTTAAATTAATACATTTTCAGTACGGAATAGCAGAAGACAAGAATAGCCAGTTCATTCCCAATTCTTGATAATGTGGCTTTGCTGTTCGATATATCTTGCTTCCATTTTGCTCTTCCTCTTCTTATTTGTTTTTCCTATTTTTTTAACAGATATGTAGAACACATTTTGTTGACTACATAGAGATCTTGGTGGGAGTCAGCAAGTACTGGAAGAGTTACCATATTTTGTTTTCAACCTCTGTTCTGGTTTAAATCAAGTTTCTTTTTCTAACTTCAGAAAAATTCTTTTCAGTTTAATTTCAAGATTTCTGTCCATTCTAGTAGTGTAATGTCTGTAGACTGAAATCACAATGAAGACAGGCAAAAAGCACCATATATGAAAAGAATTTTCCAGTTTATGAAATAGGTGCCTCTGTGCACATTTTGCTTGGACTTAAGTGTGAGATTCATTTTACTTTCAATAGTTAAAACAAACTAAGTTGCTTTGCAAATGTAGGAAGGATAGCATTCTGCAGGCCTTGGGTTATTCAAGGCAACTATCCAGGGTTATTTCTGAGTAACATATTATAGTTTTCTGACCTAGAGCTAATATATCATCTAATCCATGGGCTGTTATCGCTCTTGAAGTGTGGAGTAAAAGTGACCCAAGTGACCCTTTATATCTTTTTTTTTTTTTTTCCTTAACAGACCTTGAGATTTCAGGCAAAGTGTTGGATTCCCTTTTAGCCGATGAAAAATGCTCACTAGATGTATAGCTCCAAGGACCCCAGTGCTGATTCAGAAATAAAAATATTCCAAGATGAAGGAGACAGAGTGAAGCTTTAAAGAACAACGATCATTTTTTTCTTAAAAAAACATAGTAAATGTTGTCTTCAAATTGTATGTGTTGTTGAAGTGTACTTGAAAATTTTCCCAAGTCTTTAGTTGTATAGGGGATTGTAACTTCGTATACACTACAGGCAAAACATTTTTACATGAAAAGGTATTTGTTCATTTAGCTAGATGCTGACTTGTCCTAGATTTTATTTCCAACTGTATCAATAGTGTGCATCTTGAAAATTAAAGTAATTTTATGAAATTTTATGAAATTTATTTTTATTATAACATACACTTACAAGTAAAAGGAGTAATTTTTTTCTTCTCTTGAGTAACTGTTAGAAAACAGGATCTAGTGGCAAGCTATGTTCTTCTCTTCTATTGCTTCTTAACCGCTGAGGATTTCACTCAACTCATGTACCTTCTGTCCTCACCTGCACTTCTGCAGTCCTACTTTTTATGGTGTACATAAATAAGAGCACCGATTTTGTATTTGTCAGTTAATTAAAAATTCTGTTGATTGTGCAGATAAAAGGAAGCTCCAGAATACACCTTTTACAGCCCACTGTCAGAGGAGTTCTACAGTCGATTGTAAAGGGAGCTGACCAAAAATTTAAGGGTTGTGCTTCCAAGTGAAGAAGGTAAGCCTAGGTATCGGTGTCCTGGATGGAGCCTTTGACAAAAATTTATGCGTAACAGCGTGTCTCTGAAGAACTAACAACAATGAAGTACAGTAAAAGCTAGTTTCTTACAAACTGATTCATTGTCAGTTAGAAGGTATGATCAGCATTAACCAAGAAAGTAGGTCCTTTGAATTAGAATTGGCAGCCTTTGACTAATGAAGAGCCACATTTCTCAGCTTGCAGCGGGTGGGAATTTCTAGTTATTTCTTTTTCATTTTCAAGTGAAGGAGGAAGTGTTAGTTCCAGCAGGATGAAGAGGTGTCTTGGTATTAAGTCAGCTTAGAAGCATGGTGGGCAGCAGTTGCATCTTAGGTTTTGGAGTTCTGTTTTTTTGATCTAAGAACAACCATGGAATTTAAGAGGTTTTGAAACCTTTTTGAGTCCTTCCGCATTGCATAGTGATTGAATGTTTTTAAGGGGCTTTCTGTTTTTAATCATGTGCAATTTTTGTCTCTATTTTTGTCTCTTTAATCTGCGTGTTATTTTGTAGGAAACTCCTAAAATGCCATTGGCAGATAAACATTGTGTAAATAAAAGTATTATTTGTTTTTCTTCTAACTTACGATAATGCTTAAGGTTTTAAGTTTTTAGAAACATGTTCACACAACAGCTTTGGACAGAAAGAGCAGAATGCATTTTCTCTGCTGAACCTGTTTGGTTTATGCCTCTGTTACCTGTGAATATTGCAGCTGATCAAGAGGCTGTTAAAACACTTTTTTTTTAATCTAAGTTGAGTTCATCATTTATGCAAACACTTGACCAACCTGATGAATATTTATAATAAGCACTTCAAAACTTGAAGTATGCTTTTTAAATTGTTTTTATTTTCCTGTCAAATATACTTACGTATTAGTCAGAGTGAGTAACTCCAAAGACGTGTTTACAGTATAAAAGACATCCTGGGGCTTCTTTCCTGTATTGTACAAACACCAAAACACGGTACAAATCTTTATGCTGTCCATGTGTACGTGACTTGCTGTTTTTTCCTCCTTTATTGTAACTGTAGCACTGAAAAAATTACCATTTTTTTCTTAAGATAGAATAAACTATTATTTCAGCATCATCAGAATACTTTTATTTTCAGTGACTCTCTAAGAAATACAAAATATGAGCACAAGCATTAGGGGAATCTTATGGCTGTGTGGCAAAGTGTCTAAAACAGGACATGGAAGGTACTCATCCTTCTTAAGTGGTGTTCAGGCAAATCTTTATGTTAGATCAAACTTTACTTGTCCTTCCACAGCCGGTGTAACTTCTGTATCACATCTGGGGCTAGTTTGAGAAAAAATGGTTGTGCCTAATCCTGATCTCGTTTCTGTTGTGTTTTTTTTTTTGATAACCTAGTACTAATGACCATAGAGCTGTGGCTTTCATTCTCTCTGGTAAAGTGGGATAATCCTCCTTCCTTTTCCACTTTTTGTCCATTTTATTTATTGAAATTGAGGGCTCTTTAGAGCAGTGATTTGTTTTATATTTGTAAGTAACTGTACCAAGCTCAAATATACTCTCGGTAGAAGCCACAGATACAACTAAAATTATTTTAAAAAATAGCAGTATTATAGAGTCCACATAGTAGTGGACAAGATTTATGAATCTGTACAGTTCCCCCCCCCCCGATATGATTTCCCTAAAAGTTACTGAGTTACATCTGTAAGTGCCTCAGAGCTCTATCATATGAAAAAAGAGGTTTCTGACTGAGCTGACACTTGTAATATTTAGATATTTCTTGGAGAAAAAAACATAGCAGTCATAGAAAAAGGAAATTGTGCTTTATCCATACAAATACACCCTGAAGAATGCATTGTGGGTCTACATTACTGGTACTTATACTGCTGTGTTAATAATAATGCTTTTTCCCGAATGATGATTGCCCCTCCTTTCCCCTTCCACATTTAAAATGCAAGGTCAGAGACCAGGTTACACAAATCGCTTTTTTTTTTAATCTTTGACAGCAGCATTATCAAGCTTTTGAAATTTGGATGCCAGTCGGGTGGAAGTCAGCAGATACGAAAACTCTGCAAATAATTGCAGTGATTTTTTCAGCAGGGTTAGCAAGCTGGGATAAGGAGTCCCACACCTGCAGAATTCCAAGAGCCCTGGCTATTCATTGCTCTTTGAACCTTTGCTTTTGCTTTTTCCTTTAACTGTTTTGTTCAATTGAATGTACAGCCACAGTCTGTGGAAATGGACAGATGCTGCATGTATGACAGTATGCTGCCAGAAATGGAAAAAACACAAGAAAGGGCAGCCGTGGATGTTGTATCCAGCTGCCTGCTGTGATTTTTCCACTGAAGCACTAGAGGGATTAACCAAATGCACTGCCAGCTTTACATGATCTGGGATAGGCTTTAAAATGGAGACTTTTGCATTCTTCTGTCTGCTCTCCTTTCCCTACCCTCTTCCTTCCCCCTTTTTTTGGCATCCACTTCTACCACTGACAATGAAATTGTTCGGCTAACTTCAGGTTTGTTGTTACTCTCTTTCAGGTGAAGAATCTGTTAAATGAAAAACACTGATTTCATTTGGCCCTGTAATGCTTGTGTTCATGGGAGACTCTACAAAATGACTTGGTAGCAGGAATGTTTATTCTAAGTGAACATTAAGAGAATAAACTGGTAAAACCAGAGAGAGCAAGGCTTTAGTGCTGCTGTGGGTACAAGTGGATGAGTGAGGTACAGGTGTGGTATGCTTCCAAATTAATATCCCTGTTCTGTGTGCTAATGCAGAGGGTGGGTAGGATCTGGGCCTACTTTCTCTTTCTTCAGATTTCTGGGGTTGGGAATCCAGGAATAAATAGGCCTTGCATTTCTGAGAACAAGTTATTGTGAGCAGCTTTTACACAGCTGTGTGGAAAGGGGGAAGCTTTTTGCTCACCTTCTTGTAATTGTCCAGTGACAGCTTACAAATGTAGCTGTAAAAGAGTATCTCTGGATAATGAAGCCTGAAGAAGTAAATGTCTTTTTGTGTGAGGCAGTGAGAATTATGCTCTTCAAATCAGAGAACTGACATAACATCGTGCAATATCGAGAAATTTCTTTACTGAAAGAGTGGTCAGGCCTTGGAACAGGCTGCCCAGGGAAGTGGTTGAGTCCCCATCCCTGGAAGTATTTAAAAGACGTGTAGATGTGGCGCTTAGGGACATGGTGTAGTGGGTATGGTGGTGTTGGGTTGACGGTTGGACTCGATGATCTTAGAGGTCTTTTCCAACCTTAATGATTCTATGATTCTGTGAATATCTGTGTCTGATATAAAGTCACTAGCCCATCCCAAATACCAATATTAGATTTGCTGTTTGTCCTTAAAGACAATTCTATAACTCCTGGGGTGCCTGCAGAAATTATTCAGTAAGTGATGAAGAACCCCAAACAACCTGTATATTGTTACCAGACACTTACTGAACAGAAAAGGAGGCTGTTTTTAAATTGTTGTTCAGGTTTTTTTTTATTCATTTACCATGTTATGGGGGAAGTGGTGGTGATGAAGAGGAATAGATAGGGAAAAAGTCACCAAATCTGAAATTAAAAGTTTTTAAAACTAAAAATAGTCTGAGAATTCATATACAAGCTAAGTATGCACCATGCAATTGTGCTGTTTCTCCATGCAGAGGTCTTCCTCACGCGATTGCTCTTTTGAGAGCCTCCTTGGGACTGATGAGATACTGAAGCACAATGCAAGGGAGTGAGCATCAATCTAATACTTAGATTTGTTGGTCATTGAAGTGAGTGGGTCTCTATATTAGTGAAGTTAGTTGTATCCATCACTGCTTGTAGGATGAAATCCTGTATGTGCTTTTCCAAATGTGAATGCATTTGTCTGAGAAATGGTGGTTAGAAGCATGTAAGTTGCAGTGAGTGAAGACTATTTGAAGCTTAGATTTTTGTACTCAATGTGTAATCTGCTTTTCACTTGAATAACCCAAGGTTTTCTGCCTGAGTCTATCAGTATCATTCAGAGAACACAGAGAACAAGTGTCTTCTGAAAATCTTCTCAAGTTTTTGCTAGAATGTAAGAATATAACCAAATCTTCCAAGATTCCAGTGCATTGCTCAGAGTATTGCATGAACAGCCCTTTTAAATGGCTCTTTTGTGTGTTGTCTATTGATTGTCTATGTAGTTTTTTACAAGTTATATAGATAGTGTTATGTAGGGTGTGGTAAGAATCATTTGGGACTTCTGGTTTTTTTTAACCTCCAGGTCTCTTAGGGTGGCACACAAAATACGATTAATATCAGATAAACCTAGGTCAAACTAAAGACTCATTTAAGTTAATATTCTATTTTCATGAATGATCAGTGGGAGATTGTTTAGGCAGGAAGCAAAAGTGGCGGGTATATGGAGAATGTCCCCTGTTACATCATAGCATCTCCTGGTAATGAAACCTCCTGGAGGCATGGTTCTGCTTTGAGTCTTTTTATGGGGGGTGGGGTGGGGTGGGGTGGGGTGGGGTGGGGTGGGGTGGGGGGGTGGGAGGGCAACAGTACAAGTTAAAAAGTGTTCCCTGTAGGTTTACAATAAAATGTTTTACTATTGATTGTCACTGCAGAAGTTGCAGCCTTGGAGCTCTGGGGAAGGCATGCTTGGTTCTAGCTTTTGGGAAATCAAGCCATTTTACGAAAACCACATAAATTTAGAAGTACTGAACTGGTAACCATTGCTGGTAATCTCCCATTAGCCATCTGCATAATGGACACATTTGTTTCACAGTCTAAAGGATGAAAGGCAGGTATTTGGATAGTTCTGAAGTCTGAATACTCTGCTTTTGGCTGACAGTGATTCTTCCATATCATATCTGAAGCTTATGGGCAAGACAGAGTAGTAAGTTAAACTCCTGTTGCTGATATTCTGGGGTCAACAGAAGTTTTCAGATTTTAGGGCTGTCAGGCTTAATACTGTAATGAGAACCACCTTAAAACAAAGGGGATTGAGAATAAAATCGGTGGCAGTCTTATGCTTCATTTTGCCAGCCTAACAATATTTGGGTTTTGTATTTTTTGTTTTTATTTTTGAACAACTTAATTTCTGTGGACATGTGAGGCAAGGACAGACTGTTAAAGCTGTGCAATGTCTGGAAAACAGTTCACTTCAAATCAGGACAGTTTTGCAATTCTGTCAATTGAAAATACTGCCATTGAGTGAAAAATAAACAACATTTGGGGGGGCCTCAAAATAAAACTCAGAAATATGTCACTGTCCTGAAAAAGAAGTGTGCATGTATACCCTTAGGAATCAAGAACTCTTTGGCTTGGGCTTTTCTGGATATTTACAAGATGGCTGCAAATCTAGTAGGAGAAAAAGAAGTACGAGAAAGGCACAAGGGGAGACAAGAAAGGAATCTTTGGTTGCAGACCAGACAGTTTGTCACTCTGACAAGAGCCTCAAGGAAATGGCTTTCAGTCAGATGATAGGATGAAGAATTTCTGGGTTTATGAATAAAGAAAAGACTTCTCTTATCTGATCTGTCCAGAGTTCAGGGAAATAGGACTATATGGTATTTGAAATAATAAAAATGTATCTGTACACGGTTATTAATTTCTCTGCTTAACTAAAGCAAAATTCTGACTTTAGGGAACTGACTTAGCTTGTTGGGTCAATAATTAAATATATAAGAAAAATGAAAGTTACCTGCTAGTAATAAAAAAATTATTAACAACAAAGAAGATGTGTATCACTTCTTGTGCTTAGTCTTTTGTTCTCCTTAATGTATTTCCAACAGGAACAAGAAGGAAATTTATGCTTTGTGTACAGACAATAAATGACTCAAATATCAAAGTGGATCAGAAAATAGGGGAGTCTTTGTATTTCACCTTCTTCTGAACTACAAGCTGTCAAGCATTGTTAAATCAAGCACAGCAGATACATAAGAAGTCTAATGTGTTGCGGTAAGGGCTATGTAGTACATACTGTGGAGGTGGAAGAGATGCAGATGTTGGTGTTCTGTGTAGCCTACGTTTCTTCTGAGGTACATCCCTGCCATAGTAGAGCAACAAGGATTTTCTTTGCTTTTCGTTTCAAACTACTTAAGAGCCATTGGAGAATCCTACATGCATATGTCAGGCCAGCTGTTAGAGTGCATGAAGCACTGTTGATCCTTAGGATGGTGTGGTTAGCAATACCCTGAGTTCTGTGGAGTTGTTTAGGAAAGATGGAGCAAACGAGTGAAGTGCGGGAGGTGCAAGAATCAAAGGTATGTCAAATTTTATAGCGTGCACCTGTCCTTTAAACAAGCAAACAACAGAACAGCTATTATTTGGAATAACCATGTAATAGCCCTCTCAGCAGCTTCTATTATATCTATGTGATCACGATTACAAGCCCTCTGTGAGATAAATGTTGACTTGTTCTGCTTAAAGCATGTAATTTTGACTTTTTTCTCTTTTCCCAATTTTGTGTCCATTCTGTCCTTTTACTTAGTTAAAAATGATACAAGTAAAAATTAAATCAAGGTCTTTGCCATGATGTATTTGCTGGTATGTGTCTGTGCTGTTCTATCATATTACTGGGCGGGAATATGTGAGGCTAGTCCTGTCAACACTGAAAAATATGTCCAGCTTGTTTGAGCATTTCTTTGCAAGCCAGGTGAGAGGGAACTATTGCCTTTGGATATGAATTTTATGAGTTCTGTCCTTAGTGATATATGTTATGGTGTTGGTCAATGAACACAGTAGCTTTTTGTGGCCAGAATGCAAGGGCAATTGGCAGTTTTCTGCATGCAGCCATGTATCATAACTTCTGGAGCAATGATTATGGTGCTTAGCAGATACTTAACATATATGGAGTTAGTTTCATTTAATCACCGATATGACAAAAGGAATTTCTGAACTGGAAAAGTACATCTGAATGAAGAAGGTTCTTCTTTAAGTTTGTTACATCCCATCCCACCAGGTTTGTATCTACTGTATCCTTCAATCCCCTTTTCTCTTTGTCTCTCACCATAAAAATGTCCAAGTGTCTTTTAAGTTCATCCATATAATTTACTTTGATGATTTCACTTGGCAGCTCTCTCCATGTGCTTGGTACTCTTTGAGTGATATATTGTATTGGAGTTCTAACTAAATTACCTTTTTATTCCTATAGTGCTTTGTTTATTTATTTACATTCCAACCTGTCCCAGACAGGTTATTCCTTTTTACCTTATAAAGCTTTTAAGGAATTTTAAGTAAGATTGGCACTGTGTTGAGCCATGTGCCCTGTTACTTACTTTTGGTTTCCATGTGTCAATTCCCTCAATTTGGAATTTTGCTTTATTTTGTATCAGTTCTGAAGAACAATTCTGACCAGCCCTAGTAGGAGTGCAATGGATTCACCCCTTGTCATCCTTGTCCCATTGCTGACAGAAGTCAAAATCTGGCCAAAATCCCATTTGGGCAGATATAGGAAGAAGTTGTAATAGAATCCCCTTCCACATTTGGATCATGTGCCTGTTGCCATTGTTTTTTCTTCCTTTTCTCCCCTGTGAATACATATAGACTCATTTAGTTTGCATACCTTCCTTTAATAGGATCTGCTTTATTTCACACATACTCGCATGTAAATCCTTATTGTCGATTTTGGTGTTCTTTCCAAATACAGGTCTTGTTGCTTTTCCTAAAATCGTCCCCAGCTGTAGCTTTTCCTCTTGCTCCTGACGGGTTATCTACACCTGGCTGATGTGGAAGCCCTCACTCAGTTCCAACCCACTTTTTCCATGATTTGTAAATTTTTTTCTCCCTCTTTAATTGCTGTGGCGTTGCATCCA
This sequence comes from Calonectris borealis, assembly GCF_964195595.1. Classification (NCBI taxonomy): domain Eukaryota; kingdom Metazoa; phylum Chordata; class Aves; order Procellariiformes; family Procellariidae; genus Calonectris; species Calonectris borealis. Next base: position 114,118,009 of record NC_134313.1, on the reverse strand, counting down.
GAGGATAACCATGTGATTGATGCCTGGTCTCATGATCCAGCTCTAAGTGGGAACCTCAGTAACATATGTCCACTAGAGTGCCTGAAAGTGATGTGCTACTAGTGAAGCCTTTGGCAGAATCTTTTATGAAGCTACCATTTACTATTTTGCACATTCTGCACTTAGATACAGTATTTTAGATAGCACAATAACCTCTTCCCTATGAGTATTTGACAAGCAGGTAGATGCAACAGACCATATTCTGAGGTGATGAAGATGGATATGGTCATGGAAGCCCAGCATTCTACAAAAGGCTTAGAAAAGTGTATGTAAAAGATTGTAAAAGACTCCTTTTCTCCATGTTTCAAACGATTTCATTGTATTTTGGGGCATCCCAAAACCTAGTTTGCCTCACTTTCATTCTAGCCATAGTTGACTGAAACGTTGTTGAGTGAATATTTAGAAAATGGACTGAATGAAAGAGCTGAAGTACATTTTCCATTTTCATATTAAAGTAATAATATTAAGAAATTTCAGATGGTAAACTGTAGTGTCTGAGGAGCATATATGGATGACATATATACATATATATAGTCCTGCTTTCTTTTGCTTGTACATTTGCCAAGCCTAACACATAATTGAGCTCTAACTAGTCGCTTAGAATTGTTAATATGTATGCAAACATAACTTCCTATTGTGGTTAGCCTCCTTGTCTTCTGTAATCCTCATTTGCTGAATACATTTGCTATTTTTCCTATTTTGCCCTTCTGCTAACACTCTGCATTTCATTCCTACATCTGTGTGTTGTGGTTTTTTTTTTTTGTAAAAAAAAAAATCTATGTGTTCACAATTTATTTGATGCTGCAACACTAGCATTCTTGTTAAGTGTTTTTTAAAGAAAGCAAGAACTAGAGTAGATTTTTTCATTTCATTCCCATCTCTGGGATACACAGAAGACATGTATATTTTGACTTACCACAGTGCTTAAATAACTGTTAAAAATCATAGAGTTTGAGGGTGCGGCAGACCTGTGATCACCGGTTTGTAACACAGGAATTAAATAAATTCTAGAAAGGTAGGATGCACACTCTTAGAAAATCGTCGTGCACTTGTGTAGCAGAGTCCACCAGTGACAGGACAAGCAGTTATTTCTTTTTCCTGTTACGAACACTGAATGCCAGAGCAAGGACAGTAAATGTTCTCCATTCTTCTCACATTTTATGTTTTTCCTTTATATTGCTGTACAAGTAAGTCTGATTTGCGTCAAGGCTTGGGTATAAGGTACACTAAGATACCACTTAGTAGAAACTAATGCTGAAATTACATAAGCAGTTTACTTTGATTCACTTTTGTATTAATGCTTCTGCATACACTAAGGGTCATTACTGAACCTAAGAAGCCTTTCAATTTTTTAAAGATAGAAAGCCCTAAATCTTTCTGAACATTTGTAGTTATTAAGGAGTTTCTAATGCTTTCCATAAATACCTAGGCCTTCTGTGTTAACAGGGTGTTAAGCAGTTGATAGATTCAAACTTTTCTTTGCCACTATAATTGGGTATTTCTAGGATATGGGCTTTCCCAGTAGAAAGGCTGAAAAGTCATGTACAGTATTCCCTTTTGTCTGCCTTCAGGCTTTGACTCTACTAGAGCAGGAATGGTGTTCTTTTTTCACTTGTGCATAGCCAAGTATAATGATACTGTAGGCGTAATATGGACATTGGAGCATTACACAAATATATCTGCTGCAAATTGTATTATGACATTCAGCTGCACATCTTCAGTTTCTCACACTGATGCTATACAAAGGTAATTGTGCAAGCTAATTTCCTCTTCGTGTACCTTTTCTCACTGCCTATTAGTGAATGAAGCAACTGTTTTCTTCCTTTTCTCTTTGAATTATGTAGTGAAAACATGACTTGTAATTTGAACTTCCACAAGTTCTCTGTGGATGTCCAAGCATCTCCTGTCATAGAAAGTTAATAAGGTGGAAAATTTTGTAGCTAAACAAGTTATTCTGAAAAAGGGTTTTCAAAAAAATACTCAAAAATACTTACTTATTTTGGCTTTTGTTATTGAATTACAATCTTGGATATTTTGCTGTTCTACTTCAAGGAAAAGTGATACATATATAATCATTTATTTCTCTCTCTTTTATAGAAGTATTCAAATTAATTCAAATCCCACATCTGTTCATTTTTGACCTTGGAAAGAAAGTTACCAATATTAAATTCTCATTTAGAAAATATTTAGAATAACCTAATTCTCTGTTGGGAGACTCTTAAGTTGATTTTGATACAGGAACTGGTAATCAAAAAGTTCTTTGTCTCCCCTTGTTCTATCTTTTGCATGTCTCTCAGACCTTATTCTACTCAACCTCCTAAAAACCTGAGAAAAAGCTGTGTTCCTTATTTTAAGGTGGAGAAGTAAGTCACAGAGGAAGTTAAGTCCAGATCCACAGTGCTGGTTGGGCACACGATTGCTTTTGAAGAAAATAGAAACTGGTTTCCTGCAGAGTTAGTAAGTTTGGGTAGAAGCGACCTATCCAGAGCAGTCAGTGACAGACCACAGCCATACATTCACATCTTTCAGCTTCCAGGCTTCAACAAGTGTGCTCTTTACCATACATACCATCTGCCAGCTGGCTGAACTTTGTGTGGTTTTGTCTGAATTTCCTGCAGCATTGGGACCCAGTCCACTGATCACTGAGGCTGTTGGTCAGGAGTGAAGTGATTATCACTTAGTAGTCCCAGTGCTGAATTCACCACAGCAGTCCAAAGGAAGGACAAGCAAGGTAGTTAGTGTATTATTATGCCTCTTAATTGGAATGTTATCAGGCAAAAAGAAGTGGAAATAAGTTATTAAAGAATGGCCATTTTAATAGAAATACATTATATTGAATGCCAAAACCACTATGCTTTCGGCAAAAAATGTCACTGTACTCTTATCATCTGCTGTATCTTTCAGTTAGTTTTCAAACTCTAAATCTGTTTATTTACACATTGAATTCGGTTGGTACTGCTTCTGTATGTACTATTTTCTAGGAGGAATTTTCTAGCTGGCTTCATACATTCTTTAGATTATGATCTCTCTTAAAAGATGCTGTTTTGGTGTATGTTGCTCTAGTTTTTTACAGGACAGTAACAAAAATCACTTCAACATATAGGAATAGGGAATGAATGTGCCCAAAGATGCCACATAGAAATGCTCTGCTGGGTGGTATTTAGCATTTTGGAAGCCAATTCCAAACATTTTTTTTTGGAATGGAAAGATAAAAACAAATGTCTTTATTGCTGAGTGTCAGTTCTAGTGACATGAGTCCCCATAATTCTGTCTGGCTGTTCCTTATTCTGCAGACATCTGAAAAGTCCATCATTTTCCCAAGTTTTCACAACATTTACATATCCCGTTATTGTAGTTTTTACAGAATTCGAAGAAACTGATTTAACACTTGTTTGTTTGTTTGATTGTTTCCTTTGAGCCAGTCTGAGGCCATTATTCAGTTGTACTAATTCTGTAAAGAAATACATAATAAAGGCTTAAATTTTCTGCATTATAGGTACAGTGAGTGCCTCACTAACTTTCTGGTATTACCAAAAAACATTTATATGCCACTATGGAAGATTATTAGCAGCTTTTATTATGCTTGTTTTTATCATATATGTAAAACATTCTTTTATATGTAATTGTTAGCTGTGAGATTTTGGTGAGGTTTATATTGTGCTGGCTGCCTTTCCAAACAGAAAAGATGACATAACTTCTGTGCTGATACATTTACACAGGTTAAATGATGTGTGTTTACACAGCCAGTGCCCATGCAGTCTGTGTTAACTTCATATCATGTGATAGAGGAAACAAACCATTTTAAAATAACCTTTTTTTGCTCTGAAAGAAACAGAGCAAATAGAATCCTTTTGCTTTCTGCTTGAAATAGTTTTCTGTGTTGGTAAATGGTTATGGTTATCTTGAATTGTTAGGAGGACCAATTCTGCGTGCTGGATGCTTCACCTATAAATGTCATTTGCTTCTTGCTTCCAGGGTGTTATAGATATCAGTACAACATTTGATAATTTTAAAAAAATCCAAAACCTGATGGTAACTGGACTAGATAAAGGAATTAGTAACTTTTTTTATGATTCACACTTTTTTCTTACAATTCCTGTAATACTTTCAGGAAACGCTTCTTCTCAGTTTTCAATAAAATTCTGAAAGAATTGGAAAACAGGTGATACATAGATATTTTATGTGAGACCTGTTTATCTTTTAGCTACATGAACATGTTGTACCTTTTATTCAATTTTTTACCTTCCATACTTCCACTCCTCATATCATCTTCCACGTCTAGACTCACCTTCTTGAGTAGCAATAGCCTGACCAAGGGTGTATCTTCACTGCTACTGTTATGCAATGCAGAGATAGCTAAACTTGCTTAGATATTGGGTAAAAGAGCAGCATTTCTTCAATAGCATGGTAACCAGTACAGCTAATTTCTATATTATACAATGTCAGCACACTGTTAGGGTAATTAAAGTTTGTGGGAATCTTTCATCTGCTTTCAGTAGTCTTAAGTCAGATTTTATTCTGTTTACCCTAAACCCAACCCTTTCCCAAATCATGCTTTTTCTGTAATCTTCAGATTGTTTAAGAAGCAGAACACAGCAACTGAATCAAAATTTCTGATCAGTGGCCATCTAAACCATTGTATAGTTGTCCATTGCAAGTTCCCTGTGGCAAGAGATTATTATCTCCCTGTAGTACTGTATGGTACCAATCCATTTAACAGTACTCAGAAATAACTAGCACTTTTGCAGATGAGCAAGGCAATAAGCTATGCTGAGTTGCAGAGGTGAATGAAAACATTTATATGTGGCCTCTATGTTCTGTGTAAACTGTATTTCATTTTGAAAGAGAATGGAAATGGCAACATTGCAAAAATTTTAGACTACGTACAGCTTCCATCTGTTCAATGAACTTCCACTGTTGCTGAGGGGAGATCCGTATTTAGTTCAAAAAAAATACAGTATCTACTTCTCAGTGACAAAAAGTAATTGCAATTAGCACATTTTTCACGTGCATCTCATTGTATACACATCTAATCATGGTACACCACCTGCCATATTTTGGTTTAAAAATCTATTTGGTTTAAGAAAGACAGATAGTTCATGACTGTAGGTTCTTGCCCATAGCACTGTCCGGTAAGAAACGGCTCCCTCTGTTTAGTCTGTAAAGCAGGGGCTCAGTACTGCAGACTCTAGAGAGCGCTGTGCAGAGTGGCATCAGAATTTTCACTCTAAAAATCTCTCTTTAAGTTTCCATAGGTAGAACATATCTTAGTTTAGATGCTGTTTTCCAGTTGAAAAAATTGGGTTTGACTGACATCTTGTCTTTCACAAGAGAAACAGCATTTAGGTCCTAGGCACGTGCAAAGGCCTTTGATGCACCATTCCATAAAAAAATCTCCAAAACTTAATGTGATATGTATCTTCTCCTTAATAATAGCCAGAGTTTACCTAGGAGGTATGCATCTCCTACCTTATGGCCAGAACCGTGCTGGTATTCATTCATTTCTCAAACTTTTCCACTCTGAAGAGCAGCAGTCCTCACTGGCATGAGAGCCCTGAGATTCCTCTTAGTTACCCTTAGACCCCAAATCGCTTCCCTCCCTTGCCAGCATAGAGAGGCGCAGTCACTGGTATTGCCTTCCCTCCTTGGTGGTTAGGTTTGCTGGATTTTATTTCTGCATATCTGCGACCTGTGCTTGATTTGCTTTATGAAGTGCTGTGAGATGCCATTTTGAATTTTCAGGTGTGAAATACCCAGCATTCTGTAGCTGAAAGTGTTTCGCTTAGATATGCTTTTCACTGATTTTATCTACTGTGTTTTTAAACTTGAACTCTAGATACTTAGGCCTTATTTCAGCACCATATGAAAATGTTTGCCGAAATACAGGTGTGGAAGTACTTGCACTCCAGTTACAGAAAGTACCAAGTGTTTTCATGTACCGTGAGAAATAAAATGCGGAGACTTTGCAGTGTCTCCCAGCACTGTTGGCCAGTTTGGGCAACAAATGTACGAAACCCGTTCAGGTCTGATGGTTAACACAAAATGATGACTTGTGAGGTGCAGCACAGCACTGGATTTGTTGGGCTTGGGCCAATTCCTGAAAAATCCCAAGAGAGGCTCTGCAACACATTTACCTTAAATACAGCAAATAGTCTTATTAGGATGTACATATCAGGTCTGTGATAGTCATGTGTCTGCATGCCTCTGTACCCAGTCTAACGTGAAATCCAGAGCAAGGGGAAATGGGTGCAGGGCAGGTCCATATGCAGCAGAGCCAGAACGCGTAGGCTGAGATGAACCTGTCCTGATGCTGCGTAAAAGCAAAGGAGAGTTGTTGTACTGAATTTCCTTGTACTCTGGTTCTGGGGAAACACTGCAGGAACATTTGGACTATGTATGTATGGAGCCAAATTGGGGCTGGCAGGTTATTAGTTTTGGGTTGGTACAGAAATGATTGTACTCCTCCAGGAGCCGACTTTGGATGCGGTTTAGTAATATTTGTCTAGAGCCCCATACCTAACAGACCCTTTCAGATTCCAGGTTTCTTGTATCGAGACTTGGATAAAGTAACCATCCTAATGCGAAAGGCAAGCAACCAGAAATGTTGGTATAACGTGCATTCACAGACGATAACATTCAATAAATGCATGAACTAGTCAACATGTATTTTTCATTGAGAATGCTATCTCCACTCAAATGCTACTGCTTCAATAATGGAACTTAACCACATACTTCTGACTTATGTGAATTTTAGGATTTTTTCCTAGCACCTTCGTTCATTTCACATGTGTTATGAGGTCATAGAAAGAAAGACTCAGTTGAAATGAATATACACAATGGGATAGAGTTAAGGTTGCTGTGGGAATGTCAATTCTGAATTTCCTGCTTTTGCTGTGATCAAACTATGGAATGAAATGTTTCATTAATGATAGGTTTTTAACATTTTTTAACATAATTAAGAATAATTTGTTAAACTTAACCCTTTAAACCCAGGTGCCTCTGTGACAGTCAACTTTTGCCTGTGCACAGTCTAAAGGGTTTTCTTTCTAACTCTATTCATAATAACATCATACTGAGCTCCTACTGAACCTGGACCCAAGAAATAGGTTATTACTTTTGCTGGAAAAAATAAATGGTCAGCAGTAACAGAATTAATGAATGCTTATGAGCCATATATACTTCCAATTTACAATTACAGGGTAAAAAGGGCGCTGGGCTGTTGTGGAAAGCTGTGTCTTTTCTATAGGTTTACAAACCTGTATTTTAAGCAATGAGTAACACGGTATAGTAGGGATATAGTGATTTCCTTGCTTGAAATAAAAAAGTAGAAAAAATGTCCAGCAATGACCATTTCAAATTCTTTGGATGTTGTCATTTTTCTGTTTGCAAAGTGCCTAGCTGTACAGTGGGGTTCCAATGCAACTGATAATGTAGCTAATAGAAATATTTATAGGCATCACAGACAACATTCCTGTTTAGTACTGACATAGTTTCTGTTAAATTCTGTGGATCTTTCTCATAGTCCTAATGAAATGTATTTATTGATGGAGTTTAGGACACGTGATAAGAGATGCGCATCACATTCCAGCAGAATGAAGAGGGAGCAACAGTTTTCATAGACTTCACTGGAAACACAGAATAAAAAAAAGCAAAACCAGAACCAAAACCACCCCAAACCAAAACAAAAGCCAGCATGTTTATTTAACGCAGACTGCATTATTTGTCTTGTGTTCTGTTGTGCTTGTATCTCCAGATATTTGGTGTAGAATTTGGGCTTCTCCAAATGCCAAGGATGAGATCTGGCCTCAGGAAAGTAGTCAGTAGAGACTGACTTTGGTGGGAATAGATTTTACCCAGAACAATTATTCTGAAATTCAGGTTGTGTGATTTTACGTCATTTGATATTATAGATAAGCATGCAGTTTTTTGGCCTAAACTGAGTGAAATAAGAATAGGTATTGTTTCAACGGGTTTTCTTTTCAAGTTTCTCAATTGCTTTTAGACCTTCCTGTCCAATATAGGTTGAACCTGACGTGAGGAAGCAGGTTAGCTTATCTGGCATAAATCCTTTTTGTAAAAAAGGGTAGCCAGTCTTTCTGATAGGAAGATAAGCTTGTAGTCAAATCAGTTTTACAGTGGCTCTTCTGGAGAGCCATCAATCTGCTCTCATTCAGTTGTACTTAGGGCTGAGAGAGAGACAAGTCCCAGCATAGATGGAGATTCTGTCAGAGTATGCAGTTAGTGAAACTTTCCTTGAAACCGTTTCCACATTCACATCTTTCCATTACGTACAAAATGTGTAGTGACCCCATAGAGGGCTGCTTGAGATCACATAATGGCTAAATTTTTAACTCCCCAGCCAACAAGGGAATACATTTGGGTTTTTTCAGGGCAGTTAACAGCATTCATTTCAGCCTTTATGTTTGGGAGATGGTGCATTCTTCTTACCTTAAGATAAGAGCTGAGCTGGTCTTGTTTACATAGAGGTACGTTGGAAAGAATTTCTGGTTTTAATTCAGGAATGAATGCTAGCTCTGGCTTTGTAAACACCTGTTGAAATAATTGAGTGTTTCATACTTTGGCTTATTTTGTATTTATTTCCATCTCAAACTCTTTTGGGTGTGACGTATGTGCCTTCCAGATCCTTCTCTTTGCAGGAGATTCTACATAGTGGATTACTAGAGGCTGAATGCCAATTTCCCCAAAATTCATGCTACATGCACTTTGTGTGACGTGGAGCCTTGTTGGCAGTTGGCAAAACCGGGTGTGCTCAGAAACATGTTTTCAAAGATAGTTTGCTTTCTCTGCTCAGTGCAAAGGGGATAAAAAAGTTCTGCATTGCACATGTCTGTGTTCATGACCTCTGCCTGTGGAGGAGGTGAGAAGCAGAATCCCAGGTTAAGCAGCATCTGTCCTTTCAGCTCATCCCCAAACAGCAGGACAAAATTTTAAGGGGAAAGAAGTGTTTTCTTTATCTGGATGCCTGTTTATCTATTGTAACATTTCTGAAAGTATTGGTCATTTGCGGGTTGGTTACTTGAGGCGAATGCCCCATGTATGTACAAAAACCTTGTCATGCCGTGGTTAAAGCCGGCTGAGATCTGAGGCATAACCTGCACCAGCCAAGGAGGATGGCAGCAGAGTAGTGGGAAATATTTTCTATCACTGTTGTGGCAAGAAGGGAGTCCTACTTCTTCCTGCTTCTCCGTATTTAAACTCTGATTATGCTCTGTCATAGTCACCTCATCCATGTGAGCTTAATTAAGAGCAGTTTGGAAGCTCATAAGTGTGCATGGACTTTTAAATATAAGGGACTGAATATTTTGTAGGTAAACTTCCCCTAAAGAAGTGTAACCTTTATAGCAACAGCCTGGCTGTTATTAAATAACAAGAGCAAAACTGTGGTGATGAAGTCACTTACCGAATAATAAAAAGGACATCTTTTTAATTCCTGAAATGATGGTAGCACTTTAAATTGTGGAAGCCAGCAGAGTTAGCGGGGCGGATGTATTGTTTATATATATTATGAGGAAGATGTTTCATTTGTACTGATCGTTTTCTATGAACTATTGAAAACAATTGCCTTGTATTTGGGAAGGCAACTAATGCACACATATTTGTGTGACAGTTTGCTACGATGCAAACTTCCAGCACTCTGGACTGCTTCCAAGAGCATTTTGGGAGCAGGAAACTGTACTTTTAGGACTAGACTAAGACCTCCTTCATTAGCCTTGGCTTCTAGTTACAGGGCATTATATCATGCTCAGAAGATCAATCTGTCTATCTATCTATCTGTCTATCTACCTGTCTAAATAAATACGTCTGTATACACACATGTAGCCCTAGCTAGCAAAATGTGTTGCTTTCTGGGACAAAACATTCAGGTTTTGATTGGCTGCTGTATCAGTAGACTGGAATAGTTACTTACAGCTGTCCTCGGAGGCCTTCTATAAAACTGCAGGTGTTCAGCTTTAGCAAATAGTTCTTATTATATGGATAGACTTTTGGCAGCTAGTAATGATGTTTCCTGAAATTGAAAAATGATTTTCTACCTTACACACTGGTTTTACATTACTGGAATGTTGGAGGGGAAAACAAATGCCTCTCATCAAGTAGTATTGAGACTGTTTTTGTTAGTTGTATATATTTTCTGATTTGTATATTTGATACTGGAGTGCAAGTTTTTTTCCTTAACTGTTGTGGTCAGATTTGAAATCTCTTCCAGCAAAACTCAAATTATGAGGAATTAAGGAAGTGTCTGGCAACAGAGGGTTATATCCTCCTTTATACAAACTAGCAACTGGCTTGCAGTCAGTGTACCACCAAACCCGGAGCTAAGGGGGCGTTGTAAAGCCTTTAAAAATATTAGACGGTATCGCAGAATACTGTTAAGAACTTTTTTTTTTATTACCGAGTAAGGCACATATGATGATTTTATAAGTATATGTTTAAACCATTCTGTACCACTATTATACAGTGGTGGAAGAAAATGGTGGATCATTTTGTTACAGTCACTCTTTTGGGCAGTGAGATTGATGGCATACTGTATGTCAGTTCTGGGGAACTGCAGTTTAGCTGCAGGGAGTTAAATAAATTATTTGGATTGTATTTAATTGTCCAAATGCTTGACTGGGTAATTTAGTACTCAGGCTTTCTTCAATATGCCTGCTTAACATTTACAGTGCTAAATCAGTACCTGAAGCCTGGCGGCTCAAGATTCTCCTCTCATAATTTCTATGTATTTCCAAAATAATACCTTGCTGAAGTAGGATTATATGAGTGTTTTAAGTGTACTATGACATATGACATGATTGAGTCCCTGTTAGGCTCTGTAGACACAGCTCAGGACTATCAAATCAGAATGCTTCCTCGGGGAAAGCATCGATCCCTTAAAAAGCAGTGCTGGGAAGTTGACAGTCCTCTCAAGGTTTTAGAGGACCCTAAACCCTCACCATCAGTTTTGTGTGATGGCCTTTGGATGTGATGTGAATTATTATAATATAATAGGTATAGCTCAGTTGGGCAGCAGTTCCTACATTTTTTTGTGGTGGAACAAAAATACTGAATACAAAGTAAATGGAAATTTCTGACTTCGGTGAACAGGGGCTGTGCAAGGCAACTCAGCATGCCCAGGAGACCATCCAAGTCCTGGAAGGGAATACCAGGACTGAAGGTGCTTTTAATTTTTTTATTATTTTTTGTTTGCTAAATCTTTGACTACGTAATTATTTTGTTCATCAAGTACAGCCCAGGAACGTAACTCTATGCTTTGCTGTGAAAAAAAGCTGCATATTTGAAACCTTTAGAGAAACAAGGAGACACCAAATGCGGGTATTAAGCTTAAACCTCAAACTCTAATATCACTTTATCTGATGCTAATCCACAGTGCTACAGACATGAGTTATTGCTGATGGCATACGTATGTGGCCATGTTCATTGTAAAGGTTCCTCTTTATCTCCTTATCTGTATTCCCCCTCACATTTCTCACACCCATTTGCGCACAGTTCTCCAGGTTTTTTTCATCATAGGAAAGTATCATTTTCAAAGGCTTTTGCTTTTCACGTCCATGTCAGTATTGCAGATTAGAATGTGACAGGGAATACCTGGTTGCATACTTCCTTTAAACCTGAGCCAGTAGCACTGCAAAATGTTAGGGAGAGCACCCTTTCATCTCACACCATCCACCACTTTAAAGTGAAAGGTTTGTTGATGTAATCCTATTTCCAATCTATAGAGGTCACCTGTAATGCACTGCTCTGAAGATAAATGCCTAGTACTGTTTGATGTTAGAGGTTTCTTTTTTTTAAGGCAAGTTTAATGATATTTTGGTTTGCCAGGATACTGTGTTGAAATTTTTGAAGACTTCAGCTGTTTTTAAACCATTGTTAACCTTTCATTCGATTGTTAACAATCCTTTCCAAACTGATATTTTTATTATTTCAATATGTTTCATGTCTTTTTTTTTTTTTTTTTTTTGGCAAGATCTGTTAAGTTTGAGGTAATCTGTGATGTGAGATGGATCGACTAGCTTTTAAATGACAATACACTAAACCAAGTATACACTCCTTTGGTAATCGATGACAAAGATAATATTGATTTCACTGGGAGAAGGGTTGCATCCTGCTGGTATATCACAGAGGGATGAAATGGAAACCTTAGTTCATAATGTAGTTCTTAAGCAGTTGTGAAACTCACATCCAGGATCTTTTCAATCTCTTTAAATACACCATTGGCTTTATGACTAAAAATAAAAATATTTAGAGGCCTGTATGAAATGAATCACAACATCAAAAAAATAAGTGGCCAGAATTGCATGTTAAGCATTGTACATATGCTAGGTCCATGTATATGTAGAATGGAGACTACAAAATATAGTCATTTTTTTAATGTGCAATTATATGTGATAGTTCTGGATATCTGCGTCTAACTACCTATATCATGAAAGTTACAGTATTGATTGTGGATTTATGGGTGAAAACCTACCCCAACTAAAGTTAGTGACAAAGCTCCAACCAATAAGTAGGATTCAACTTCTTGTTTTCCAATTTCCATTAACATTGTCAGTGCAATATCTTACTGTGTTTCCCAAGTTTATTAACACTGAAAAGTATTTCCTGGCTAAACTGTATTGGCAAATCCTCCTGGAGAAACACAGCTTATGGGTTTCGTTGCTATAGGTCATACAATTTTTCCCTAATAAAAAGGTAGATTTTTATTTCACAGCTTAACTGCATCTACTTTTGCTAGCAAGGCAAAGTCAGTTAGGGGTAGGCTTTTTTTCTCAATGAACCTGACTGATCTGGGTAGATACAGGTTGGCAAAGGCTTGCTGTAGCCCAAATGGGTGAATCTAAGCCTTTCAGTTACATCTGAGGATTTGGCACATTCTAACAGGAATTTCGTATCTGTATCTCCGTCTGTTTTGGTTGCAGAGTAAACCACTCCACCTGTTAATTGCTCAGCAGGCAACTTTCACAGTGGTAGATCTGCACATGAATGTGAAACACTGGTGCACTTTTCAGAACTGGGCTCCCATTTCCAACCCTGTGGAGCAGTGCCGCAGAGAGGACAACTGCTCACCTAGTGTGGCGCAGTCGCTCTTTGCTTGTGATCGCTCGTTTCCTGACCCAAAGTAGTCATGTGGGGAGTTCAAGTTAGGTTAACAAGAGCAGGCTGACATACAAAAGGCTTAATTTCGCTGGATCTTACGCTGACTCCTGTCCTTTTATTGTTAATGCCCTTTTGTTAATTTTTCTTTCTTTGTTTCATCTGCCTGAGAGTTCAGCTGGCAGCAGGGAGAGTTCCCTGAGCTGGGCATGGTATGTGGTTTTTAAAGCCCCTTGCTGCTTCAGGAGGAACCCACTTTCCAGGGCTCTGTCACTTTCCCTCTTTGCGTTTTGTATTCAGTCCCTTCCTTACCATTCCCCACATATGGTACGCACAGTTGCAATGACTTGCATCTGTCCAGAAGTGTGACTTTCTTCGAGCTGATTCTCCTGTTCCTTTGTGCGTGAGCCAAAAAAGGACTGTGTGTTACACACGGCTGCCAGCACCCTTCTCCCAAGAGAACATGTGTGGTCCCTCCACATTCATCTGAATTCCCACTAACCTAAAGATCAAGAATGTTTAGACTTCTTCCTGTCTCTGGTGGCCACCATTATCAAAATGACTTTGTCTGCCCAGAAAGTTAAAACCCATTGCTATTACACTTCCAGTTCTATCAGTGATAAACTATGGAAAACATCAGTGTCATATATTCTATTTAATATAAGGAGCTGTTTGACACAGTGTATCCTTGAAATGTTTATAGTGAGTAAGCAAAACTTTGAATTCACTTTAATAAAAACTCCCTTTAACCTCAGAAATGGAGCCTGTGCAATAAAGTTTTATCTCTCTCAATGATGTTCACCCTTCTCATTCTAAGGACCAAACACTACATAATAAATGGCAAGGAGCCTCTCTCCATTTTATTATGCCCTTTCCTTTTGCTGTGTGTGTTCAGCACATCTAACGAGGAAAATAAAGATCATTCCTTGAATTCCCATAACATGGAGGCCAGTTGGCATTGCTGACCTCTTTGTTTCGCTACCCATGGTCCCCCAAAGGAGAGTACTGGTGATAGGAAGAAGAAGAAAGTAGTGTGTGTTGCAAACTGATTATCCTTAGAAGGTGGTTTATTCCCTGCTTAATCCCCTGTACCCCATCTTCCTTGCTGGTTATTCAAGTTATCTCTTTGAGAAAGAAGAACTCTTCTTTGATAGATCTTAACAGTCCTCTTATCTGTGAGCATTTTGAAGCTTGTTGAAGACACGAAGCAATATAGGAGACAAAGTGATGTCTTTATGACTCGGAGACTGTGAGAAGGAGAGGTGCTTAGCAGTTCTGGAGGAAAGTACTGGTTTGTCACGAGGGGAGCCAAAATGGTTTTAAGAGAACGTGGTAAAGCAGGATTTTGTTAGTCCTAATTTCACCTTGCTGATGTATGTCATCATCCCTCCCTGACCTTTTGCTAAAAGGGTAGGTGGGCCACTGGGTGGCCAAAATTGCCATGACAAGCATCCTTAGATGCAACTGAACTGATACTGATGGTAGTTGCCTGAGTGCTCCTTCCAGCCTGCACTCTGCCCTATTCCACCCAACCACAGGATCAATAGCTTTAATTTAAATCTTGCTCAGACACTCATAATTTTGATGTTTAGCAGTTTTCTATAATAATAGCCAAAGACTAATAAAGCATGCCAAAGAACATTAGGGATTAATGGACCTCTTCCTCTCACTTTATCCCAAGCCACCAGGAGCATCAGGAAAGGAATACTCTACTATGCTTTCGTATGGGAGTGTTACATGAAGTAGGATTGATTCTCTTGCATTGAAGAAGTTCCAGATGGAAGTCCCTGGCTGAAAATTACTGTGAGAGTATGCTGGAAAAGTATCTCCACATATTTGTCCTCTCTACAACCAGACATTCTTCTGTTGGCCACTGAACTGCATGGACTTTTGATCTGACTTGGTCCAGCCATTCCTATTTCTTAAATGTGCACTACACGTGCAAGAAGAAAATGGGCCAGTGAATAAAAGACACAGTCTTATCTTAGGTGAAAATTCACTCTTCAGTTGAAACAAAATAACTTGCATAGTATATTGTGGCTTCCCCATTTCATTTTTTTAGCTAGATATAAGATTCCACTAAAAAGTCTCCTATGTGTTTTGTATGATTTCATTTGCTCCTTATAGGCCTCATCTCAGGCCATAATTCTTGATTTCTCCTAATTAGTTGCTGTGGAAATGATTATGTCATAAACACAAACAATGGGAATATAAGGAGCAGATGAATTCTTAAGAAGCAAAGATTTGTTTTCCTGTAAATGACCAAAAAACCCAAAGGAGAGGCATTATAATACTTTCTGCATTGTCTTTCATCTCAGGATTTTACAGTACTTCTCAAGTATTAATACATTAAAAGTTTTTGAAAAGCTGCTGCAGAAATGGTGTTGAAACCTTCCATGTTAGTTGTCCTCAGTAACTCATGATCAAATCATTGTTGCTTGCAAGTAAAAATAAGCTTTTCCTTACAAACTGAGCCTTTGCTCTGAGAGCTGACTGGATTCTTCCCAATGTACTCATCATCACTAGTTATAGAGATTCTGCTGACCAAGTTATTTACACCTGTGCAGTCCAATTTGCTTCAAGGCTCGTTTTATCCCTCTGCCTTCAGATTCTTTCCCTTGGAGATTTGTAGGCAGTTCCAACACTTTCAATAGCCTTGCCTCACTGTTGCTGCACTATGTGAAAGAACAGTAAATGATTGTATCGAAGGAGTACAGGGTGGAATGGAATCTGCAGCTGCGTCAGTCTCAGCTACTTTCTGCATGACTATCGGGAGAAAAATCAATAAAAATATATTTTTTTGCCACTGAAGTCAGCACATGTGGCTAAGTATCCTCTGGGGAATGAAATCCATCACTCTACACAAGCCCACTGTATAGCAATGTTCTCCTTAAGTGCTCAAAATGGGGCTTGTGTGGTGTATAGGCCATGAGAATTCACGTGTGGATTTCACCAAGGGAGAGGCTCTTTGAGTCAGAAGATGCCTTTTTGCATAGTCACTTTTCAGAGTTGTACTATATTTTGGCATTCACAACACCTCTGTCAGACAGCTGAATATTTATAACTGCTGCCTTTTACAGATGGGAAAACCAAGGCACAGAGAGATTAAATGACTTGTCTAAAGGAGCACAGTCGGTTAATGGCAGAGTGAACGCAGAGCTCAGGATTTCTGACTCTGTCTCCTAGCCTCCACAGAACATTTCTAGAGCAATACAGAAGTGATGTAATGTGCAAGCAGAATTGTTTCCAAACAAAAATATGTGTCAGGTTGCATAAAATATCCTCAACAGCTCTTTAAACATGCAAGAACAGATTGACTTTAAATGAATGTGGTCTTTTTTGTAGTGATTAGAAGGAAGGGATGCTTAAGTGTTAAAATATTTTCTTCTGCCGTTGATAAAAAAATTATAGAAATTATCCTGTGCATAGCTATGGAATAGAAAATCTACATAGCTCTTAGACTTCCAGCTAAAAGGTTTTTTGAAACTGAAGCTGTAAGCGCAAGTTAGGAAGTAAGATCTTCTTGTCAGCTGCCCGCATCTGTTATTGGAACTATACAGTGGTACGTTTCCAGCATTGCCTTGTAATATGCCTGTGTCAACTTTATAGAACTCAAACATGCGCAAGAAAGATACACTAAGAAGGGCAAAATGCTTTTGCATAGTTTTTATATTATTCACGCAGCTGGAATGTTTACAGCATAGTACAGAGTGTAACAAGAGCAAATGCTGAACCACATCAAGCGGTTCCCTTGTCGTGCATGTCATTTAAATATCAAATCTATAAGGGCGTTTGCTATGTTCTTCACACACAGAAAGACCACAACTAAGTGACTTAAAAGTATCCCATGAGTTTTTAAAAATGCGGACAAACAACTCTCTTCTTTTGATAATTGCAAATACATTGTTCCACTCCGTTGGTTCTGCAACATCTGGTGTTTTATAAAGCATTTTAAAATGTCATCTCCCTTCCCCGTTTGCCCACACCCTTCCCACTGCACCTTAACCCCAGCATAACAAGAAACTTTAATTTCTAAGGAAATCTGTGGAAAATCTTGCAAAACAGAGTTAAGGAATAGTGTCTCTGTAGATTTGAGCTATTCCTTAAATTAACAAGAAAGCCGGGTCAGTGGCATGGAGCAACACTAACGTATGGAACAATTTTCATGAGGAAGATAAATAAGATTCTGTGCTGATTCAGTAGGAAGGTGTTATTAAATGACTCTTGCAGAAGAGATTACTTAGAACTTTTTGCTTGGTAGTGTTAACTTGATATACCAGTCTTGGCATTAAGTTTTCTTAAAAAGGTCACAAGGCAGTTTCTCAAGCATGAAAAACTGTAACCCGCTTCGTAAGTCCTGGTATGTGTCCAACGTTTGAATTGTAAATCGAGTGTAGTTCCTTTACAGTTAGCTAGTTAGTGAACTTCATAGTTTTTGCCTGAGGGTGAGCTAACAGGTTACGGAATCAAAGCGGGCAAAGGGAAAGGCCATTCCTGTGTAGCATTTGTCCATAATCAGGGTATTCTAACATTTTTCGTAGAAGTTCTTGTCAGTCCATCGCAGCGTACAGTGAATAGGATACTTTGAGAAGTAGGAGGTGAGTAAAGATATAAATCTAATAACATAGAAATGAGTAAAGATAAAAATCTAATAATACAGAAATAACTGCAGAAGCTTCACAAAAAAATCCTAAAGCAAGGGATCTTTATAAATATCAGGAGGGGTGTGGGGGGTGTCATCTTGCCTAATTTTAGCTATCTATTAGTTAGGCATATAGTCTGAGCAGGTTTTATAGCCTTTCTGTTTTCAGTGAAGAGAAAGGGAGCAGGGGCACCTCTAGATGGCAGTTCATCCCACCTGTCTAGGTGAGACTAGGTGCTCACTTTCCATCTGACCAAATTTAGATGGGATGAATCTCACCTTTACTAGTCAGCACAGAGGAAGATGCTTCACAACCCAATGAATTTAAAGTAAGACTTACTTCCTTAGCTCTTGAAGTCAACAGGGTAGAAGATTTCTTCCTTATAAAGATCATAAGGGCCGAAGAAAAGTGAACTGTGAACTGTTACTCAGTGAAGTTGCCTTTTTTATAAATGCATTGTAAATGTGTGGCAAATCCTAAGATAAAACACATCCAGATACAGTCGGAAGGTTATGTTAAATTATTTGTATTGGCTTCTTTTTACATAACTGGTGAAAATAGGCAAAATTTTATTCATAATGAAAAATGTCATGTTAAAGTATATATTTAAAAGGAGACTGACACATAATATACAGGTGATTTCTGATCATGGGCCTTGTGATCAGGATATTCTCTGTTCTTGTCCTTATAGTCCCTCTGGGAAAGCAATTCTCCACGGGCTACTGTAGACTTACTTAGATTACCAAGTACCACTAGTGCCCTAACCAAAGATTTCCTGGAGGCTGAATAAAAGTGCAGTCTCTAAGAAATCTTATTCCAAGTTCTGTGTTGCCTTAGCAAAAATGTTATTAGATCCAAGGAGATGCACTGTGACCCTATATACTTAACCTTTCTCATGTCTGTTTTGCCAGAGCTGTGTGACTGTCAGGTAAGTATTGATACCCTTACCTGCTTTACTCTCCCTAAAACAAGTAACAAGCAATGAAGTACAGTAGCACTGTCTTCAGCGTGGATTAGAAACCAGACCTCCTGTCTTGAGGTCCCAAGTAAGCTTGTACCTCTGTGCTGTCATCTGCTTTCCTTTCTGTTGTAGTTAACTCCTTAAGATTTTCCAGCTTGTGCTGCAGTCAGATTCCCATTTTCCTAGCTAGAGATACTCTTTGTAAAGAGCGTGTCTTGTTTAAATTAACAAAACAGAAGTTAGAGGGATTATTTTTGCTCCCTGTAAAAAATAAATTAAAGGGGCAAGTTTCAGAGTGGAAGATGCATTTTTGGAAGTAAAGGCATAGAAAACCTGTTCATGAGTATACTTAGGCTGAAAATTAAAGTGAGGTAGAACATTCCCATAGGGGTAGTGGGCGCAAGCATTCTAGCTACCATAGCTTGGTAGATTTAATAGTGGGTTTGTGGAGAAGGTTATGGTCTTAAGTACAAAGGCCGGGATTCGGACTCCTAGGGTAGAAGAGACCATAGTGACTGTTTCTTCTTCTTGGTCTTCTAAATTCTTGGGTCAATTCATGCCTTTTTGATAGTTTCTGGCATGCTGTTATTATGAAATGGAAGTAACAAAGGTGTAAACTTTGCTAGCTGCAATCTTTAAGAGTCTGCCAATTTCTGCTCTTGAACCTTTATCCCTGTCTCTGTTGTCCCCTGCTTCACTGTGATGATTCACTAGGACGATTGCGATGCCGGCCAGTGTCCCCTCAGCACTGTGAGCTCAAATCCCGTTACTATGCAAACACTATTCCTGCAGCCTTGGAAGTTTAAGAAATAAAGGGAAATGGTGATTCCCTTTGGACCATCAGCCACATGACCTTTTGTTCTCATATGGTTTAGTCCCTCTTCTGTACGTGACTGCCACTTGGGACTTTTTTTGGCTTTTGTCCATTTTATTCCAGTTAGCATTTAGTTCACACATCGTTATGAGAAGCGCTGGTTACGAAGATACGCAGCTCTTGTCATAACAGAAGTATTTCGTATGCACCTGCAATTTGACGTTTGTGTTGGGGGAATATTGCAGAGTGAATAAAAAAACTGAAATAATTTGCTTTTTTTCTGATTCCACCTGCTATGGAGTTGTTTTGTTGTATTTTTGGAGGAAGGGCATTGAGGTGGGTTTTTTTCTTTTTTTTTAAAAGAACAATCTGAAGGTGTGTTTATGGTGTTAGGGAAAAGGTACATTGTGGGTTATAATACTATAAGCAGAGAAAAAAGGGAAATCTGTAATACAGATGGCTATTAACATGGTGTAAATACCCTATTTTTAAATGCAAGGGGAAAAAGGTGTTCCATATATAGTCCTCAAGCTGGAAGCTTCATGTTTGTAATAGTACCATGGCAATGTGCAAGGATTAATCACTTCCTGTCTGCTATTTGTAACAGCAACGTCAACAAAAAGTGTTCTCAAGAAGCGTTATGTTCTTATTGCATTTGATCCTTTTTCTTCAGAGGCACCTATTCAAATACACTGAATTCATTAAGACCACCCTAGCCGCCTTTGCTGCGTGCGTGCAAATGAAAGGACCTGCAACCTGCTTGTACCTGACCACCTGAGAATCCCCTGGTGCGTGAAGCTGTTTGCCACTGTACCCAGTTGTCCCACCACCCCTTGATCGCGTACCGGAGGCAAGAAGGGGGAGGGTGTCAGGGCGTGCTGCAGCTGTGCTCTGCTGTGACTCAACCAGGTGCTCACAGAATTAGAGAGCTATAAATGGCTTCCTGATAGCGTTCCCCAGCTTGCCTTCTCCAAGTAAAACTCTGCACAGGAGAGTGTCTGGCCTGATAGCATTCACAAAAGCAACAGATTTGGCCTTGAAACACTTCTTGCTGCTCATTGCAGGAGCTCAAATGGCTTAGAATGAGAATGACCTAATATACTTCAGCAACTGCACTGAAATTAAGAATTCAGTCTCATGTATCCACATTAAGTGGAAAGACAAACAATTTGAGTTATGTTAACAATGCCTCTGTAATGGAAAATGTTGATACTTATGCTGATGGGAATTTTCTCTAATTGATCTTCTGTATTCAAGAAACTGTTATTGGAAACTGATATTTCACACCTTCATAGCATGGTGATTGTTAGTTATTAAGTGCTTTTATATCATGATGTCTGGGAGTAAAGGGTCCCCAAATACATGTTAATGTTAATCCGTCTTGTCAAGTAAGTTTTTTCATGATGTGGTGTGACTGGAAAATGATCAGTTGTGAGTTTTGCTTTATAGTTTAATTCAAGGAGAATTAAAAAAGTAGTTTCAATATTTCTTTTTGCTAGTTTTAATATTTCATTCGGAGATTCTGGGGTTTTTTTGGGGGAGAGGAAGTTGTTTTATGGGGGAGGCTTGCTTGGCTATTTTTGTTGAAAACTGAGTGTCAAGACAGGAGTCAAATTGCAGTAAAATAGCTCATGGTACAAGGTAAACTGTATGTTTCCATGGAATATATCCTGTGATGAAAGTTTCTTTCTTAAGTAGTCACTCTCTCTAAATAATGCATTCTTTCCAGACACCATTGCTATTTTGCTCTTTGACAGGTAATTACAAACTTGCTCCTCAAAAAAAAAAAAAAAAGAAAAAAGAAAAAAGAAAGCCATACACCTACAGGAAGGCTTTTAAATGTAGATCCTGCTTAATCTGGTTTAATCTTTGTTTATATAAATTCATGTGTGTTTTGAGAGCTCGTTTTACAACTTTGAAGCACCCTTCTGTATTTATTTCTCTGAAACTTTTTGCAGCTCTTGTACTATGAGAAAAAACAATGCTGGCAGTGAATTTGTGTATATAAGCTAAAGACTTTTTGAAATGCATGCATTTTTGCCAACTGCAGTTGCTGGTTTTAACTGGCAAGCTAGTGCCACCCTCATAGAAGCGTGCCTTAAAAAAAAAAAACAGAATTGCAGATGATGTTTGTGAATCCATTGCCTGAGTCTGAATACAATGCTTTATCTCAAAATAGGCAGTTACAGAACAATGTAATTTTTATGTAGCATCCTCATTGCATGAGAGACCCCAGAAACAGATAAACTAAAGAGAAAAAGGAGGGGAAGTTATAGGGAGAGGATGTGACTCAGGGATTCAGGATCCTTCCAGATTGATAGAGCAGCCCCAGAAAAAGAATGACATCCAGCTGCTGCAAATGGACAGATGGAGAAGAGGCCTAGGATGAAGAAAAAGAGTGAGTGGAGGAATAAATGTGGTCAGAAGTATAGGGTGGAGTTGGTCCTTTTTGCATTTCAAAAAAAGAAAGAGGCAGTTGGATTTGCAAATGAACAAGATCTTAGTGAAGGCGAATGAGGCTTGCTTCAGTGTGAGCAGAGTGAGAGGATTGTTTGGTGGCCCTGAATTTTTTTTTTCCAATCAAAATATTGTGTTGAGTTTTAAAATGCATTGTTCTTTCCTTCCTTCTCTTTAAAGATGAATTTCAAAATGGAAACATAATTTAGAAGCAGTCGCTTTGGAATTTAAGTGATGTGTCTTAGGTTTTGGGGGATTTTTTTCAGCCAAACTATTGCTGATTTCAACCTGAATTTGTAAATCATTTTCAGGTGGGCTCAAAACTAGCACATTGTTCACTGAAAGCACTACCCAGCTGTACAAATCATGAAATGTCTTGGGGACTTTTTCAGAAGGAAAAGCTGTGTGCAATGCATAATTGCTTTCAAATCCTGTAGATATCATCTAATCCAAGTGGCCTTGGATCCAACCTGAAGCGCTCGGCCCCTAGCTGCGTGCCAAATACCTGCGTCGTTTGGGAGTTCAGATTGTTTGTTCATAGTCAAGAAAAGAGTGCCAGCTCGCACTGTGTCAAAGACCATGAATGAGAATAATTTTTTGCTGTTCCCTGCTTCCAAAATTATTTTCAATTGTTTTAAGTGCTAGTCATATATCCTTTGTAAAATGAGACTCTCTAAAATGGAGACATTAAAAGTAACTGGTTACTGATGGAAAATGTAGTCTTAATTTATTTGGCTTGATCACAGTGAGAAAATAGAAATAACGAAATAGTTTGCTTAAAGTCGCAAAAAAATGGGGCTCCTGAATAAAGAAATATATGCTGCTTTTAGCAATAAGCTACATAGCCCTGACTGAGCACTAGAAGCCTCCTTCTCTTTTTCTAATAATTGTCCCTTGGCACATTCATCTCTGTGTGTTGCTTAGAGGCCTGTCTGGTAATCTTTAGCTAGTTTTAAATCACAGGTTTCTCCATATGCAGGCCAAATGTTACAGAAGATACTGAAAGTTCATGCATGTGCGCACACACACTCTCAAAGGCTTTAAAACATCCGCAGATATCTTTAAAGGGCATATGCTAACAGAAAAAGTTAATAGGCTGTGGTACAGGAAGGAGTTTCAGAGCAAAAACAAGTTGTCAGATTTTCATAAAATGCTTTTAAGAGTACAAAATTTTGATCTGTGTACTGGTTTCAGGTACCCAGAAACTAGGGGGTTTGTTTGGCTCAAGTTACAGGTCTTAATCTAACAATGATTAAAGTATTGCGGGACATTTTAGTTCTCACTTGAATGCCTTTCCTAGTTAAAGGAGACTATTATGTGCTTTTACTGTTCTGTGCAGTAGTACTTTCTAATCTAATACAATCTTTTTGTTTTGCTTACTACCCTTAGTGTACATTGCAGGTTTCATAAATAAAATAAAGACAATTTTGTTGTTAGAGAAGCTGAGGCACGAAGTGGCTACAGGAACTTTGAGGAGGTCATGGAAAGACTGTACAAAGTTAGGAGAGAACTCTGATTTCTCTACGCCACATTCCTTCATCGAGACCACCTTGTCATTCACAGGTGAAATGGAGCCACCTGGGAACCAGTGTTTATCACTAAGACCACCTTTCTGTAGGAACTACGGGAGGGTATTTGTGGTAGCTGCTGGACTAGGAGAAGTTGTCAGTGGCGTGGCATTGTACTTGTGTTGAAATTCGATGGTTATGTTGGACCTAATTCCCGTAATCTGAGGAAGAAGAATCTGGTATGAGTGATATTTGACAGTGCTACTGACCACAGCTAGTTCTTGTCTTTCCCAAGTTCCCCATTGAAGACCTTTGCTATGCCACTTTAATCCTGTGGATTGCCACGTTATGAAACAGAGTAAAATTGGCTGGCAGTTGTGTCACTCATGTACACACGTGCACACTCAGTGCACTCACATGCATACTCACGTATAGACTCTTACCAAATCCCAAGATTTGCTTTCAGTTCAAATTTCAGGATGAATAATATAGAACCTGTTCTGCCACTTCTGCCCTGGTGAAATAATTTATCAAAAATGTAGGCTTTTACCCGAATATAAAGTTTGTATTTATTTTGAAACAGCCCTCAGGTAAAAATAACCAATTCTTGTAGACAATAAATTTTGGTTCACACGCTTACTCATTACTTAGCAGCATTAAAAACTTAAATTGAATTTACCTCAAGTATTTCAACAAATCTACATCTCTTCAGTGACTAGGACAAGAACTGTGTTATGGATAAGTTTCTTCTAAACTTAACCTTATCTTAGACTTCAAATAATTTCTGTCTAGCAAACTCGACTGTGCAGGAGGGCTGTGTTAACATTTTGCAGTATTGTTGTCCAGCACTACTCAGGTAGTGAGGAAGAAAAAATATCCTCACCTTTCTAAACTATGTTTACAGTAGATTTTCCACTGAAATAGAAGAGGATACTTTTGTCAGTTCATGTGATGATTGTTCAGCTGCTTGGTACGTCTTGCTCTTCTGTGTTCTCTGTAACACTCATTCAATATGGAGATAGTGGGGAACACGCAGCTGCTATCCATGTCCCAAGAATGAAAGATATCAGATAAAAGGTTCAGCAACACCCTCTTGTTCAAAGGGAATGCAAGAGCAAATTTTGGATACAGGGTGATATCACATCCTTGGAATAAGTTGTTATTTTGTTATGACTGACCTAAAAATTTAGACCTCCTGCAGTTTTTTTTTAGTCATGCAGTTTTTTTGAAAATTGTTATCAATCAGAAGTAGGGATTAGTATATACAGTTATACTGAAGGAAAGATGTCCACTGCTGCTGAAATGGACGTAGTCATTATAAAATGATTACTATAGAATTTCTAATGTCTTCTTAAATTTGAGGAAGATGACTTCTGCCTTTCAGCGTTTGCCAGTCTTCATCTGCATGTTGGGAGTGGGTTTGCTTTTTGTTACAATAGGCTGTAGTGACCTAAGACTTTGCTGGTCAGCAGCAGCAGTAAATGTGGGGGAGCAAAGGAAGAGAAGTTTATCGTGTGACCGAGTTTTAGTTTTGTTGGATAACTATGACAAAGCAGCTATCTCTTACAGCATCCTTATGATTTTATTATAGCTCTTAAGCACGGCCAAGGCTCTATACATGCACAGAATAAATGCATAGCCTCGGTACATAGATATGAAGTACGCTTGAGTATTTTGTAGTTTAGATGTGTAAAACTGTAATTGCCAAGGGGTAACTGGGGGCAAACTGACCCTCTATTTCAGGAAGAGATTTGGCAAGGGAAGATTTATCATCATCTTCATGCTCAAGAGAAAGTGATGTATTATATACTCAGTGATGTATTATATACATTGCGGACTGTGGACCGCACAAAGAAGTTATATTTTAAACTGATTTTACATACTCTTTCAGTGGCAAGAGGCAATGTGTTGGTGGATGTTCATGGGATATTCATTAATATACTTAGTCATCAGGAGTTATGTCATGATGATCTTTTATGGAATACATAAAACAGCGTGTTTAGTAAAAGAAAATCTTGGATGACTAAAAGATTATAACTAGCAGAGAGAGTAATGACAGATCACCATAGGAAGTTCTTACTGATGGAAGTGGGCACAATGAACAGCATTGGCATTGACATAGATTGTCATAAGCCATATTGAGAACACTAGTTTTCCATGCCGCTGGCTATTCCTGGCTGCTAGCAAAGATTTTGGTCATATTCCAATGTTTTTTTCGAAGTTATAGGTCTCACAGTAGCAATAATTTTAAGTCTTCTGTGTATTAAACTGCAAAAAACCACACAAAAATAATCTATCTTTCAATTCCAATAAAGTGGAAAAAACAGAAATGTAGTTCTTGCCTCCACAGAGGCTGTTGGCATTTTCCAGTAGTTAGAAAAATGGCCAGTGTGAACAGACCAATTTGTATTTAAAATACAGATTTACAGTGTCAGATGGTATCTCATTCTGAGCAATCTTGTCAACACATAAGGAAACAACATATTCTGCCTGAAGTAATATGTGGATTGTAAATCACACGTTACCTCAAAAAAAACCATCCCTTTTCCTATAATTAACTTATGCAAATCTAATTTTTTAAGTCATTACATTAGCAAGTACTTTCTAGAATGTCAAAGCTATAAAGCCCTAGGAATCCTAGAGAGAGAAGGGTTTTGGTAAGAGGCCAAATATTCTGAGCACCTTGCATGTGTTTGCCTCTGTGTGTGTGTATATGTATGTATCTGCATATATATATAAATATGAGAGAGAAAAGATTCCATGTCTTAATTAGACTGTTGGATCTGAACACAAAATATTAGCCAATGCAGTGCAACAATAGAGCAGGGCATAAGAGCTTAGCCTAACAGGAAAAACAAAAGTTTTCTTTGAATCTGGGGGGTTTTTGATCTATTTTTTTCAGAGAACTATGTGACAGCTCTGTTCAGTTCCTACCCAGTGGAAAACTCTTTTCATCTACCCAGAAATAAAAGGGAAAAGCACTTAAAAAGATAGCCTGTCCTTAAAGTAGCCCAACACAGATATTGGCATGCTTTAGATTTTTGACATCAGCTTTCTCCTTTCTCCTCTTGACAGGTAAATCAAGTAAAAAATGTTTACTGACTTGGCATAGAATTTATCAAAGTAATTAAGAACCTTCATTTGCTCTCTACAATCCCTAAATGATAACTTTATTATGGAAAAAAGTCCTCATTATAAGGTCATTGTGTAAACAGAATATTTTCTGTCTTTACTCGGCAACAGAAAGATGATTTTTAATATTGAAGCAAACAGGTTCTTTAAAACAGATGCATCCAGTCCTCCACTAGCATTTTTTAGCTTTGTGAATGGCTCATTTCACCAAATGAAATATGATCTATGTTTTCCATATGATAGAAGTATTGACTTCTTTAACTGAATTAAACTCTAAATTTAGAGGATTTGGGTAAGAATAGATATTTGATAGGTGTTTTACATAGATAAGGAAGAAAAAGACCCCGAAGCCCCAAGGTCAGAATTTTAGAGCAGTGTTATTGAACAGTCTGAGTATTTATGACATGATAGATGTGACAAAAATTTTTTTAAAAAAGCTTCCATGAAAGGATCAGCATGAAGAACAGTAATGTTGAGATGTGATTTTTACATAGGATTTGTTTTATTCACATTTGGCAACCAGGAGGGGAAAAAATAAGCTATTTTTATTCCATGGTGCTGAGACCGAAATTCAAGTTTTCTTTAAAACTCATTGTAAATGGAGTATTTGGTGGAGGCCATGAACTACTTTAATACATATTCCATCATTCTGTACTGCATTTTTTTTTTCTTGTTTTTATTCACTTCAGCATACTGAATGATTGAAAATCCAGCTACAGCTAGCATAGGCTTCATTGTTGGAGCTGAAGCCTTAGATGTGCACTGAATGGCAAGTGGTGTACCCAGAAAACCTAATGCTGTCTAAAGGGAGAGAAGGGCTGGGGTAGTTGGATGAATACTTAATTCCTTATATCTGTTTTACGTCTCTAGTCAGCCTGGAAACACAGATTTCGTAGTGAAAGAGTTATATGGTCTTTCCAAGAACTCTGCTCTCTTGCAAAAGAAAAGATTGGCTTCTGTGTAAAGTCTGAGCAATGAAGGAAAAGTAGGAAAGAAGAAAAAAGATATTGCATAGGAAGCTCAGCAGAAAAGCTAGCTTTAAAAAATCACATTCCTACTGGCACAACCTCTTGGCCTATAATAAAGATGAAATCCTCACATGACAGAACACTCCATTCCCCGGTGTCAGAAAAAGGATTGTCTTTCGGTTGTCCAAAGCAGTAATTACCAACACTCTGGAATGAGGCAAGGAATTGTTTCTTTCTGTTCTATAAATTCGTGTGACAAGGATTTAGTCTCCTTCACTAAAATCTCACATGACATGCCTGTGGAACTGTAAGAAAAAAACAAAATAAAAACTAACCTCCCCCAAAGAAACAAACCTTTAAAATTTTAGGATTAAATCTGCAGATTCTGTCAGTTTTCTTCCATCTGTCATTTATTGCATCCCTAACTTTCCATATTTAAACAATAGTGACTGTAATTTACCACTTAACAGTAAGAGTTGCTTATGTCAGCAATCAAAATTTTTCCAACAGGAGAAGGAAATTAATATTTTGCTTTGTGTTTTCAAGGATTAATGCATATGGTCACCATACTAAACTGCAGTGCCAGTGTTTAATTTTTTGTTTAAATTGTTTCATGAATAACTTTATACTTCTGCTCATTTGGGATAGCTATGGAAAAAGGAAACATTATATTTGATCCCTTACTGTTGAGTGAAGGAAAGGCAAAAGCACCATACCTTGGCATGGAAACCCATCTGGTTAATTCAGTGGAATAACTCCCTTTTGGCCATCTTTTGATTATTGTATTATAACATATTCTGTTTCTTTTTCCACTCTGGCCTCCTGTACATACACAAAGATACAACTGAGAAATTGAAGGATTCCACTTAGGAAGAATTTGATCCATTTGTACCAGTAACTTTGGTCCTACAGTTTAATACAGATTTTTCAAACGGAAATATAAAAGTATACTTGATAATGCATCTCTCCTTATTCTTCATTGTCTGTCTTCCCTGATCACATTTTTCATTAGTCTTTTCCTTATTTTACCAAACGATTTTTATTAATGCAGCACTCTTTTTATATGTATTATAAATCATTTTAATGGAACAGGCTGTGAGCATCTGCCCTTGTTGAGAGGAGACCCCCACTGGTTTGCCAAAAATGTCTCTTGCATATAGGTTTTTTATGTTCAAATTTAAGCTTTTTTTCATTTATTCAGTAGTTGACAATTACAGTGTCAGAATTGTACTGTATACAAAAGACATATGGCCATTGTTAACAGAAGACATGGATCCAACCAGGTGAAGTTATAAACAAGGCAACTTTGTGAATCTCAAACTAGCTAGCATGGTTTTTTTCCTGTTACAGTTTCCCCAGCAATCCCATTATGGATGTAAATGAGCATGTAAAGTATGTAAATGTAAATTATTATTAGAATAATAATTTAAAATCTTTTAGAGTAGTTCCAACCATAAACAGACACAATCTGTCTGCTCTACGTTATAGGTCCCATTTTAATTGGCACACTAAAGCTGGGCCCTTTGTATCTCGGTTTTGGCAATCAGTCTAACCTTTTTACCTGTATTTATGTTTTGGGGATTGAAAATTATGTTTTAAATAAGGCAGAAGGGGAGTTTGAATCTGGACCATTTGGCCGTACAGCTTCTTTGTCAACATAAAAAAATATGCTATACAACAGCCCCCTCTTTGTGGCGTCACAAAGAGAAGCATACATTTTCTTTTTTTGTTGTTGTTGTAAAGCTCAAGTTTCAGTCAGAAAGGGAGCACAATATAATTTTGACAAAAACGCACAAAAGATTTTGCGTTCATTCATTAGTCTTTCCCTTATTTTACCAAATGATTTTTATTAATGCAGCACTCTTTTGTATGTATTTAATGAATTTAATGAAACCTCGAAATTTGCCATGAAATGGAGCTGTCATCTTCACTGTCGTCAATTCTGAGCCTTCTATTCTGTTTTTTCCACTGACTTCAGAATAATATGGGTAAAGCCCGAAGATCAATAGATCCGTTTCATCCTCTTGACTTATATACCATACTACAACATGAACAACATTTTGACTATTCTTGGCTTTCATCTTTGGTGGTGGTAGACTTGCTATCCAATTGAAATTACGCATTTTAAAATAATGATGCCATTAAATCCTACTCTGATTGTATCCAGTATAAATAACCTGAGTTTTGAATGAAAACCTTCCATTTTTAGTTAAGTTCAGCCATGTTGTTTTTCTGAGGCATGTGTATATATACTGCCTTTTGCAAGACAGTTCTGATCTAAGAAATGCTGGTAGCTGTCTGCGTTTTCCTAAATAACAGATATGAGATCAGAGTGGAGGCCTAGGCGGACTGATGGCTCAATGTGTGGAGGTTGTAAGAAATAAGACATTTTCACTTTGCCCAGACATACATATATAAAGTCCTCCTTATTTATATGAAGGGTTAATGAAGATCAGGTTTCAGCAGGAAGAAAGAAGCCTTTCCATACAACACTAACAAGACTTTCTTTTGACACAAATATGTTTGATCACCCAACATGCAACAAGTACAATCCTTCAAATTAATGGTGTTCAGCCAAATGTAACATCACAAACACTGAAAGGCTTGAGTTACACATTCTTCCAGAAAGGATAAAACTAGGTTTTTTTAGCTAACTTGTATAACTGAAAATTGTTAGTGTCTGTGTTTATGTGCCAACAAGTGCACTTGGGCGCCTCTTGTCTGATCAAGACTGTCGCCTTCTGTGTTCTTCAGGAAAAGAGAACCGCCAAACACCACAAAAGATGACATTTGAACAGACAAGGTGCTGAGCTGAGTCCATTAATCTCTTATTAATCACGCTGACATTTTAAAGAATGATTTTCTTGAGTGGCGAAAATAAAATCTCCCAAAAGCTTACCAGGTACTATGAGGACTGGAAACAGGGTGGGTAGTCAGAGGCCAATGATGGATTGAATTTTCTGTTACCAAGAGACAAAATAAACAAATGTGTTTCAGCCTGAGAACGTCCACCTGGGGAAGAGTTCTCAAGGGACAGTCACTCACTAGGCCTTTTGGCTTCCTTGGATTGGGATCAAGCTCACGAGATCATTCCAAATTTTGACCAGCTATGTGAACCAAATTTCCCTGTCGCTTATTGGTACATGGATTTTTTTCTCATTACCAAGCTTTGTTATATGTTTGGACAGATTGGTTAACCGTTTGCTCTTGCATTTCCCATCAGCCTTAAGTTGATCAACCAAAACTGTTTATTGTTTGAAGCATCTGTGGTAACCAGCCATTATTCCTGCTTGATAGTATTTTCTTATTAAATTTTCATTTACTTACCTTCAGACCTGCACAGAATACATTCAGGTACACTTTCACAAGTGATCATGGTAAAGTATCCCTGTGGGAGGAATGCAGTTCTGTCTTATCTGTCACTGGACTTGTGACACAGGTACTTGCATTTGTTGGCCTCTTGTGTTTGGCAAAGAACAGGACTGTGCCCTCACTGTGCAGGGATCACATAAAATCTCTTTGCATCTATACTTGAGATGTGGACACATTAGTTCTCTGTCACATTTTTTTTTTCTTTAGCTTACTATTGAAAATTCTGTTTCTCCTTCTAGTCACAGCCACATCAAAAGCTTCCTCTTCTTTTTTACTTGTTGTCTGTCACTATACAGCACGCCTAAAAAAGAAAATATTACTTGTTACCACTTACTACTCTGTTGCTTACAGGTTGTATGGACCCTAAGACAGAAAGCTATGAAGTTAGGCATAGACACTGATTGATATAATCATTGCAGACATCCCTGTAAATGTTTTAAGTGGCTGTAATGGCTGTAAGACAGTCTTTTTTAGAGATAACTGCAGGATTCTTTGATTTTTTTTTTCTTTTCTTTTCTGAAAGTCTTGAGCATTTACCTTGATTCCTAGCAACTGTAACAGAAATCCATAGATTGCTGATCAAGACGATATGCCCATTTAAAGCCCTTCCCTTCTCTTCCTTCCTTTGCAATTCCAGAGAACTACAACAAACAATGTCACATGTAAGATTACCTTTCTACCTGCCCAAATCCCTCAGGAACTCACACAGCTCTGCTATGTTCATGATGTCAGTATCATTATCTATGTAATCTGTAAGATATGTTCTCCAGTAATTCCCAAATTCCCATACAAGTTCATCCAGCCCTGACAGCATTGCAGCTCCTCCTGTCAGGTATTGTTCTCAGGAGGTGTTTCCAGATGTTATAAAATTCCAATATAAATGCTTTATTTGTAGAAGTCACCTTTATTAAAAAAAAATAAATAAATAAATATTCTCTCTAGCAGAGCAAAAAAAGCTAAGTTTAAATTTTTGCTAAGTTCACCTGAAGTGTTTTGGAATGCTCTCACAATAGCCACATGTACGTAATGTTTAAAAAAATTCAACCACAACAACTCCTAATATTAATGTTTATGATATTTGTTCATTTTTCTTTCCAGTATCTTCTGAAAATAAAACACATTGCAAACAAAGCTGAAGTGATCTGCTTAACATTTCAGTGTTCAGGCAATATAAGGTCTATAAAGACTGTTAGGGTTTTTTACCTCCACTTGCTTTGAATACTGTTATTGCTGCATTTTTAAATATCATTTATCATATTAACACTCCAAACACTTTCCATTATTTCAGCTTTCATCATAGAATCATAGAATCATACAGGTTGGAAAAGACCTCTAAGATCATCGTGTCCAACCGTCAACCCAACACACCATGCCCACTAAACCATGTCCCTAAGCGCCTCATCTACACGTCTTTTAAATACTTCCAGGGATGGTGACTCCACCACTTCCCTGGGCAGCCTGTTCCAAGGCCTGACCACTCTTTCAGTAAAGAAATTTCTCCTAATGTCCAATCTAAACCTCCCTTGGCGCAACTTGAGGCAACTGTTCCAAATTGATCAGTTGACATTTATATTGTGTAGCTCAGATATTACATATCTATTGCCCATATTCCTTAGTTTTTGTGTTTTATATTTGAAAAGGACAAACTGTTTCTCACTCTGATCCTTGTATCTTCATGGTCATCCGGTCCCAAAGAAATAGTCTAGAAGCGAGCTTCTAAATGGAGACATTACCTGCAAATAACTGGTGAGGGAGAGTCCGTTGCAAATCTAGTTTTAAAAATTCAAAGGTGTAATCAAAAGTCACCTGAAAAAATATATGGTGTTATCTTCCTTGGAAACAGCTGTGTGATCTTTTTCTGAGTTAGGGATTAAATACAGGTTAAAGAAATGCATGTAAATTAGTGGATCAAAACTGAAATGAAATTTTCCAATATGCTAGTAAAATACTATCCTACTATATTATTGAGAAAAATCCTGTCACTGCCTGTATTCTCTTCTATATAAATTATTCTGCTGTGCTCTTCCCCTTCATGGATGCCTTGCACTAACAGATTAGTACCTATGGTAACTAAACAGCATAATATAGTGACACATATTCAGAATAGAATGTGTATAACTGTATTTTTATATACATATGTATGTAACAGAAGTACATTCTTGTAAAGAAAGTGCTGAAGCGACCCAGGCTATCAAATGCCTT
Organism: Calonectris borealis; assembly: GCF_964195595.1. Classification (NCBI taxonomy): domain Eukaryota; kingdom Metazoa; phylum Chordata; class Aves; order Procellariiformes; family Procellariidae; genus Calonectris; species Calonectris borealis. The sequence continues at coordinate 114,084,806 of NC_134313.1, read as the reverse complement.
GAATATAAAAAATGAGATCTGAACTTGATTTGAAATTAAGTGGGAATCTAGTGTAACAGCTGTGATTCTGAGGAGATACACCATGGTCTACATCAGCTGGGACTTCTGAGTCTCTGAAATACCCATGTCCGAATATATTGTCTTGCTGTTAGTTGAGCGGAGGAGTTAAAGGGCCTTGACGTTGTCAGTAATTATGGGGTAGTCTTTTATGTGATCCAGGCTGACAGAACATTGCTGGTGATTCTGGTCAAAACAGAGATCAGCTTAAAAAAAGTGTACTGTTCCAGTACTCGCTGACTAACCATTGACATGCATAGAAATGGTAAAGTGGCTACACACTCCTGATTTTTTTTTTCTCTCTCTTCCAATGTAGTTGGATGTTGCTCATGCAGGAGCTGGTCTGTTGTGGCAATGGTTATGTGACTGATGTGGGGAGGGACTGATGAAGTTGTGTACTGTCTATGTATTGCTGGGACTTGATTGAGTACTGTTTCAGCTTGTTGTCCCATGTAGCTATTGAAAATAAACTGAGGGAGAATTGGTACTTTTGAAACCCCACAAATACCGTTGTTACTAAGAGTATTTGTTAGGTTATGCAAAGGACTGCCAACAAAGTCCTTGATTGTGCTAGGTGCTGGAAAAACAAAGAGGTGTCGATCAGCAGCAGCCAAGGAGCTCACAGTCCAAATAAAGCAGGGGTAGGGTGGGGTAGAGGTATGGGCCAAAAGTGTGTGAACAACGTGATATGTGGGATAAATGTCATTTCCACAGTTCTTGGCTTCTGCAATTGCCCACACAGTGTCAGGAGTCCGGTAGTGGAGGTACAGTTTCCTGTCACTACTTACTGGGCGTACCTCTCCAGGAAGGACTCAAATAATTTTAGAGTGCTACTCTCACCGCAGAGGTCCAAGATGATGGGAACAGATGTCTGTCCTTTGCCCATTGATGGGTGGAGAATAAGCATCAGTCTCCTAGGTGGTGTCAGTTGTGTGTACTGGCTTGACTCCAGACTATGCTGTGTCTAAAAGGTTAATTTCCATTAGATGAGAATGTCCTTGGCCTTTGACTAGCTTCTCTGTGGACTAGCTCGTGGGAAATTTGACACTGGGCGGTAATTGGCTAGAACCAATGTATCCAGGGTGGGTTTCCCTTCTGTGGATAAACAGAGCATATGTATCTCCAGGAATAGGAGTTTGGCATCTTCTGCCAGCACTCAATTGACTTATGGCCATCAAAGGTGGTTCTTTTTATTACAGAGGTTCAATACTCTACATAAGCAATCTCTTTGCATTTTCCAGCCTATCGGTGACTAATTTACATTTTCAGATGCAGTATTTCAGCTGACTTATCTAGTTGTCTGCCTATATGACTTGGTACCGTTCACTTTACTATCAAGAAGCATGGGTTAAAGAATTATGCAACCTATTTCTGCACTCTGCTTTGGTCCTGTAATATCTGTGTATGATGAATATAAGTTCATGAATGCTGGTGCTTCTACTGTAGTTGTATCTCTTTCAGTGTCAGTGAAATCTCTTTTGTCTTCGTGCATTCTCTTCTTATGGCAGTATCTTTAGTTTTGTTTAAGAAGTACATTTGATAATATTTGCAGCTGAAGTGCAGGTTCTGATTGTTTTTTACAATGCTAGGGACGAGAAAGCCTGATCACTGCTTCAGCCTGTATTCCTGACAACAGTACCTGCAGATTTGCCTTAGTGTTTAGGATGCTGTTTAGTTTAGTTTTGTTCTTGATTCATACACATACCAACAAGTATGGAAGTTTGGCTCTGAGTTTCACTTAACCCTGACGGACAGCGAGTCCTTAATCTAATTTAATCTAGCAGGTTTTCAGTAGTAGATTTCTCTAATCAATGAAATGGTTGACAACTGGGATTTTCATTGTAATCACAGAAAGCTGTGCTGAAGGAACCAGTATTGTACTGGTATTGTAATCTTGCTCTCACATCTCGTACATGTCAAAGCAAATCGAGCTGATAAAAGTTGATTTCTTATACCTTCTTGTACTAGTGGTGCTTTACATCTGTTAACCCCCATTATGGCAGCTGATGATTATCTAGTACAAAGTTAACACTTCACTAATGCTACTTTGTTATACCAACCCTGTGTGCAAGGGAGATTTGGCAAGATGAAGAGTTGACAACTCAAGGTGGGGGAATTTGCATCTATCATTATCTGTATTTTATGACCACAGATGTTTTTAATTGATAGCACCATTAGTCATGATGACAAAATTATGATATTATTGTGCTACTATTATTGTGCTATTGAATAACCCACTTAAGGACAAATATAAAAGCCATATTAATTTTTTTCCCAGCATTATAAAGTATTATTGTGTCACAATATGAAAAAGACTCATCACAGATTAAAATTATACTTTAAATGCTATCATCATATTTGAAAACTGAAGGGACCAAGAATAAGATTTGGATCCCATTCAAGTAATGTTTTGTCATTACACTGAGTCAGCGATCCTGAATCATTTTTCCAAAAGGTTAGGTCTGAGGTCAGTACCTGAGTTATTTTCTCACATGTTCTTTATAATCGCCTTCAGTGGAAGTTTGCTTGAATAAGAAGTAAAAGCTGGGAACAGAGCTCAGTAAACATTATCTACCTCTACACAATAGCAAATTTCTTACTGCTTTCTGAGGAAATGGGTTTGAATCTTCTAAAGGACTTGTTCTGGCATGTGCTGGTAGGACTCTCTCTGTTCTGGTTTCTCATATACATGCTTCAAGGAAGGGATTACTGTGGGAGGGAGAATCTCTGATTTACCAAAATACCACTTCATATGTCCCCCATCCTTCAAAAAGGATCCCCATTTTGAGGATTTATATTTTTACCGGCTTCAGCTTTAGCGTTCATTTTTGTAGCAGTCCCTGTTTGACATATACTTCACATGATTTTAATCTTCACAGTTGTGGGAGTCCCATTGTAAAAAAGATGCTATTAATGTCCTCCAACCATTGTTCAAACATTACCACCTTAATAAAAACCAAAACAAAACAACTTTTCAATGTTCTCTTGGTGCAGGCAAAGCTGTTCTGCCTTTTGCTTTCATTTCAGCCTGTAGGCAAACATCAGTTTTAAAATCTGTCACATAGTCTGATTGATCACTTTCCAGGAAAACAGGATTCAAGTCATTTTTAAAGTAGATTCATAATGGATTAAACAGAGTTGCCACATAAAGAAGAAACATTTTATTCCTTTCTAATGTCAGAGGAGCTGATACGCTCTGTTTAGCAGTAAAACCTCCTAAATAGCTCAAGCATTCACTAACTACACAAGCACAAAACCTAGACATAAAACAGGAAGGGGAATTTCAGTCCAAGATGTAGTAATCTTATATTCTTCAAATTCCTGTATTAATAAGTGAAGTATGTTTAAAAAGCATGTCTCAGTAGATGTATCAGAAGTACAACCCTCTAGAAAGGCAGCATGTAATAGTATTAAGAAACATGAAGGTGAAAACCTGACTTTGTTGAAGTCATTGGAGATTTTGCTGTTGACTTCCAGGATGCAGAATTTTAAAAGTTTTAAAAGTGTAACTTCATGAGGTTACAGTTTTAAATTCAAGCAGGATTGACTCAATGGTTGGTAGGAAGATACACTGAGTTTCTGTTGAGGATTTTTGAGTAATATCTAGAAAAAATAAGTCTTGTCTGTTCTGAGAATAGTGTTAAAGATGATTGTCATTTTACATGGTCTTGGTATACTTGGAGAGTTTTCCCCTTCTAAAATGGCTGAACTTGGTTACTTCAGAACCATATGCTGTGTGTAGTATGTATGTGTATGTAATTCTCTGTAATTTCATCCTGCTCAGTTGTGTCATAAAAGTAAAGGAATTAGCACTCTCAATAAACCAAAAAATGTTTTAAAAAAAAAGAAAGACATGGAAGTATGATAATGATTCTCAGTGTGTCATTTGTAGGCTGCTCTAGTTAAAAAGACTAAGAAAATGCTGAGGAACTGCTTTCTGGAAATTAGACCCCTTTATGGCCCCCATTTTGGATATCTCAGCTCTCTAAGTCAGGTTTGAAAATGTGAGCTGTGTACATGTTCTCCAATTACTTTTACTAAAACACTGAGCTAAATCAGTTTGCAAAGAATCACTCAAATATTGCAGTTAACTTACAGAAAATAATATTTTCTGCTAATGTCCAGCAGTATTCCCAGCTGTTTGATCAATTTTTAACTTTAATTATGCCATGGAGCTGTACATTAAAGGGCAACAGAAAGTGGGACAGTTAATGTTTTCCTGTAAGCCACATGTACTTAGCCATTCTTCAAAATAAGTAATTTGGAGTCTAAGATAGAGTGCTTGAAAAAAGGGCCCTATTTACATACAATATGATTTAGCAGCCAAATAAATGAGAGAAACTTTTTCAGCGGGCTTGCTTCCAAGTGGGAATGAAGCCCATCTCAAGGACAGCGTACGTACCCAGGAAACTAGCATCTCTGCTGTGATAGCTTATTCTACCATTTTCTTAGTATGGCCTGTTTTCCTGAAATTCAGTGACGCCCATTGGTAATTAATCGGAGACCATCGCTTTTGCCAAATATTGGGTAGACACTTCATGCTTGTTCACTTCAGCCTTGCATTACCGCCACATTTTAGTTTAAACTTAGGAGCTCCTGTTTGCTGTTCAGTTAAGTGGGAGAACCCCTCTGTTTATTTTGTGTAAGTTCTCAACGTGAGAGTAAATTATTCTGCAAGTAACTTTCTCAACGGGATGTATGGAGATATGTGCTCACATCAGCTGAGGTAGGAGTGATTCTATCACTACCTCAGTGATAAACTAATGTCAGTTAACTGTGCTATAGGTTGACTACCAGAAAAAATCAGTGGTGTAGACTGATTCTTAAGCTATTATTACATTCTTTTGCCAGGTTACTGTGCTCTGTAATTTAGGTGTTGCATTTAGCCTGTAAAGAAAATATAGTATAAATAAATGATATAGAGTCAGGCAATGACAATAGTTAATTGAAGCTGTAAATGCTTTTGCAGTATGACAATGCAGTAGTGTTCATATTTTGCAATGTTGCATTGCCCTTTACATATCCCTTACACTAATGTAAGCTATTGTAACTCCTTTTCTTTAGAATAGGATATGAAAACAGAGCGGATTAATGACACCATATTTGTTCTAACCATTCTTGGATAGCCAGCATTATAATTCTTGAAGTCTTGATGTGGTTCAATAAGTCATCTAAAAAAGAAGAAATTATGACAATAGTTATAGCTGATAGCCCGAACACTTGTGTGCCTGGCACGAGTTTGGATTCCTATGCCTTCACAGTTCGACTTTGTTTTCTTCTTCTGAGGGAAATTATTTCAGTTATGGTTTTGCTCCTTCAAGTTTTTGCTTAGGGAGTTCACAATATAAAAGAGAATTCTTCTGTATGTTTTCAGTTTGCCATAAGAATGAAAACATTGTGGAATTCTGGAGATTTGCAGTGTGCACAAATTAAAATCTGTTTCTCAACTTTTTCTTGTACTAAATGAAACCCTAATTTTTTACATGCTTTAAGGATTGTTTCTGAAAACCTATTTTACAGGGACCCATAGTATCATCTCCCTGTTCAAAAGGTAAAATCAAGAGCTTATTCACAGTATTTTCCATGATCTGTTTCCCAGGCTTAGGTTTTCAAAGAGTTTCCTTTAAAAAATACTTTTCTGTCTTGCAGTTCAATTTCCTGTAGTACTGGTTATGTTGAGAATCACAAGCAAAGTATTCTCTGAAAGTTTGTGGATCGTGATGTGCAACCTAAGCTGGGAGGGGTAGAGGAAAAGGAGGGAGGGCGAAGGTTCCTTCCGTTCTTAAAAGCAATTGTCCTGATGTGATGGAAATTGCAGTCACCTGCCTAGCAGTGGAAAATCTTTAGCTATAAGGAAATCTACAGCATCATCACTTCATTATAGTTGCTAGCAACCTCATGCTGGACAGCAGCTTTGATGAGACTGATAAAGGCAGGGTTATTGAAACAACAGAAGTGCTTGGGGGACCATAGTTATAAACTGTAGAGATCTTCTTGATGAAGCTACTGCATAATAACTTTATGCTCTTGCAAATTGTACTTGGAGCAGATTTGGGACTTAGGAACATGGAACTGTAGGTTTTTGCTAGTCTAGGGTAAGTTCAGAGATAATCTCAGGTCAGTTATTCCAGTGCTGTGTGAGTATAAATGAGATCAGATTTCAACCCTGGGTTTTATTAAACTTTATTAAACTTGATTTACCCAGAAAATTTGAATTAATCACTACTGGTCTTGTGGTTACCATGGCTGAATATCTAAAGCAACTGAAGTCTTCGTTACTCAGCACATTTCAAACTGAACCATTAACTTCCCTCCATCTCAATTGCTCATCTTTAAAATTACTTGCCTTATAGTGCTGCAGTTCTACAGTTACTTTTTATATGTTTTATAAGGGTCTCCTATGATCTTTTCCCTAAAATTGTATACAATATGCTGCAAATACAGTGCCTTGTTTGTTTTTTAAATGTAAAGAGGAATTCTTCTTACCATGTAAACTTTCAAAATACCAGGCAAGCAAAGATGATAGGTGTTTCTTTTCACCTATATCTGTGCATCATTCTCCTTTCTTCTCCTATTTATTCCTTAGAAACATCTGGTAACTTTCTGCCTAACTGTCAAATTTCTATTTCTGTTTTATTAGCCGAACACCTGCATGCCAGCTGAGTATGTACAGACATTCCTGAATATCAGGAATGTTATTGCCAGCCTGACTTGTAACAAACTTGCAGTGTGATAGCACAGTAAGATTCTCCTTACTCCCATGTTATTAATTTACAGATTAAAAAAGCTCATAAATCCTAGTACTTAAGGTTAAGTGCACTACAAGTAAAATACAGTATTAAATACACTGATAAATATATACTGTTCCTGCTTATCTTCTTTATTCTCTTGATGTCACTTTGTGAAAAGCTATTCTGGCTGCTTTTTTGGATGATTACTTAGCCCAGGATAGGCTTAACTCAAAAGATGTTTTTTGAAAATCTCCAAGTGAGCTGAAAAATCCATATACAAATAGAAAACTTAGTTTAAACATACGTCAGGCCAGTGGGTGTTTTAACCTCATTGAAATCTTTGGCACTTTCTGGTCAGCTTCTGTGATGCCACAATGTGAACCAAGATCTACAAAGAGGATGAGTCAAATAACACTTTTATCAAGCTAGGGGCCTTCTTTTAAATAATAGATGTAACACTGGAAAGAATGTTGTACTAAAATATTCATAAACCAATTAAAAGTTCTAATAATTAAAATAAAATCCAAAAAAAGGCCTTGCGTGCTTGTGAGCTTGTCTGTTTTTTCTAGCTATATCTGTTGAGCTAATAAAAGATATTGCCTCTTTCCAAATCCTGCTGCATGTAATAATTACCGTTCCATGTTCTTCATTGTTATTCTAAGAGCATGTTATAATCTGAGGCAGTGTTTCTGCCTTTGAATCTCACTAGGATAATAGAAATCTCTTTTGTTCCAGTCCCCTAGTTTGTCAAATGGGGTCGATAGCATTTCCAGTTGAGCTTCACCTGGCTGACTGTTCCACGTGTGTGCTCAGTGGAGATTTTTTTATCATGCAACTGTCCTGCTATTTGACAGGAATCATCCAAGCTATTGCCTCTTCACTGCTGTCTGCTAGCTCTACCTTACATACCCTCTTTCTGCAGCTCTCAGCTCCAGCTGCCTCTCTTCAAGGCTCACAACCCATTCCCACAGTCCCCTGACTATTTTCCTTTCTAATCACCTGTGCATTTCCCAGCTGGGCCATTTACATCAGTTCTGGCAGTCCCCTCTTGGCTGTGTTTGCTGGTTCTGGTCTGAATTCTGAATTCTGGTTGTGGGGTTTTTTTCCCCTCCCTTGGTATCATCTGAAGTCACCCAGCTAGAGGCTCTCTAGTGCCTTATTTGTCTTTTGTTTGTCGTAATTTGCCTTATTTGTCTTTTCTTTGTCTTACTTTCTCCTGCGTTATTTGTCATCTTGGGTGGTGTGAATAGGGACATTACACAGGAGAAGGAAAACTCATTGGGCAGAAGCAGCGAAAGTGAGATCGGAGATGGTCAAGTCGTGAGTCATGACAGTAGGTTTTGAAAGGGAAAATGTAGATTGAATACCAAGAGAAGAGCTGTTGAATATCCCTCATTACCCTGTGAACAAAACCATAGGAGACTGAAATGAAACTGGGAAAACTTCAGCATGAACAGCTCTGTAAGAAACAAATGGGCCTAAGTAAGCGAATAGCCTTGATGGCTGACAGATTTCTAACGCTTCTCATTCTTGTGATTCCAGGAGAGAGTGATGAAGGCGAAGGTGGTAAGCCAGAAGGGCTGTTTTGTGCAGGGAATGAACGATACAAAATGCAGCATACTCAGCTGCTCGGAATAACCAGAAACTCATATTGGAAAAATCTTATACAGCAGAGGGTTAAATTTGAGCCTATAATTCTTAGAAAACATGTTAGAATTCATATGAAAAAGCTTTAAGGACTTCATTTTAATTGACCTTGGATACACAGCAGGTCATGGCCTTCTGGGGAATTAGAACCAGAGTGTTCATCAGGGAACAATACAAGTTTAGAAGGTCAAGAGCTGGTTCCTAATCATAAGTGCAAATGTTCTCATGTGTGTTTAATATGAACTGGGAAATACTTTGCAACATGTTGGTCTGGAAGAAATTGGAGAGGAGGCCTTAATATATAATTTTTATATTAAATATGATATCTTGAATACATTGTTTAGTACATTTTAAAATCATGAGAAAAAGTATGATAAAGGGCCACACATAGCCATAACCGCATGCTTTTTGTAATAATGAGATCAATAAACAGCTGAAGCAATGACCTTCCTGATGTGTTGTTGAAAATTTAATTGTGAAGACATGGGTTCTAACTAACTTGTTTTACCAAAACAGGAAGGGGGGGTGGGTGCAAAGAGTTTCCCACGTTAAATTTAGGAACAGTCAAAATAAAACAAATGCTAAAATTATCCAATTTACTCCAGGCTTTGTGAGGAAGAATGGGCAAGTAATTGTCAATTATGGAGTAGGATTGGAATGCAGGTTGTAGAGGGATAATTAATTGAGAGATATTTCATTTTGATTAGCGTGGCTTGAAAAAGTGCCATCTGAAGTGGTTTCAGGACTGCAGGGCGGTCTGCTGCAGATGGGCGAGGGACTGGCATGCAGCACTAATGGGGTTACGAAGTAGATTAAAATCTATCACGTTACTGAAAATGAAATAAAGGATTAAGGAAGAAGAAAGGATAGCCTTACGATCAAGAGTTAGGTCTCTGTACCGGGAAACCTGGGGTTGTTCCCAGCGTGTGCCTTAGAGTTCCTGTGTGGCCTGTGGCGTGGAGTTGAGGGCTGGATTGCAATACACTCCAGGGGCATTCTTGCAGAGTATAAAGCAGCTCCCCTACCGGGATGATTATATTAGTGTTCCCTTCATCACGGTTCTAGGTTGGGCATCAGAGGAAAGGGGAAGAGAAGGGGATTAGTGGGTTTGTGACTGGTACTTCCCTTCTTTCAAGTTCAATAGGTGGAGTTGAGCTGGGAAGAGGTCGGGCTCATCTTTGCTGTGTTTTTTCCATCCTGCATGCTGACCCACCATCCCGGTTAAAGGGCTGCCAGGAGGCAGCTGTGATTCAGCTAATGCCATAGCTCTTTCCCAGGGTTTCTGTGAAGCAGCACACATGGCAGCTCATTCTTCTCTTTCGTATCCTTTCATTTCACTGTCTTTTCATAACCCAATAGAAATATTTGGAAAGTGTAATACTTACATTATCTGTGGCTTGTTTATCTAATGCAAAGAATATTGAGATCTTTGGGCAAGAAAGACCAAGTACAGTTATTAGTTTGCTTAAAATAAACAATTATTAATTTAGCTGATAGAGTGGTTTTCATTTGGTTAATTTATGAATTTGGGAACTGGGACTTTGAGGAGGGGATATACCCTCTTCCCCCTATGTTCCCTCAGTGGAGATTTTAGGACTTCTTAAAGCAGGGGTCCAAAATGGAAAATGTGGTTGCTGTGAAGAGGCATCATTAGTGCAGTATGTGGAAGCAGGCTGCCTACCTTCCTGCACGAACCGTTTTACCACAAACAGATTCCTGTTCTGACACACAGCTTTCAGCAAAATCAGCCAACAACTGTTAGCCAGACACGAGTGTCTTTGGCATTCAGCAAATTACTTGCACATCAGACAGTGCTGATTACTACCGGAAAACAGTATAAATATCACATTTTATATTACACTTGTAAAATTGATTCTTTCCCCCTTTGCTGAGTTAGTGTGCCAGAAACTTTGTTAATTGTGTGATGGAGTTCAAGGAGATAATTCTGGCTGCAAAATTACAAATAAACAACAGAAGAATACATGTGTCATTATAATGTTCTTTGGCTGCTTCCATTTTCACTATCACCTGTTTGCATTGTTGCAACCCATTGGTCCAAATAGAGTTTTAATTTCTGCTGCGTTCTGACTTATGTATTGATTAAATATGAATCAAATTTAGCGTTATACATTTGTCTATATTTTACCTTACTATAGCCTTTCCTTACTTTTGTAAAGACGTTCACAGATTTGTTAATCAAATGACATTAAGTACCTAATCTTTATAAAGTATTTCAGTGTTTTCATTTGAATAGTACTTACAAGGACAGTCCTTTGAAAAGTTCAAATGAATAGCTGATTTGCCAGATGATGGTATTTTTCAACCTAAACTGTTTGATAATTCTTTAAATAGATTCATCTGGAAAAGAAAAATTAAGCACGGTATTTCTTTGCAGCCATTTAGAATGGGACAGTTAGAACTTTTTTGATGTTTCATCTCAAAGTAACATTTTGAGACCGAGTTCATTTATACTTTATCAGAACATGAATATCAGTACTTAGTTTCCAACTGAAACAAACACTTATTTGACCCCAATATTCATTCTTTTTATCCTTTTGGCTTGAACTATGGTTTGAAAAAGGAACTATTTGCAGAAGGATAACATTGTTAAAAACACTCCTTTACATCTAGAAGACTTCAAAATCTCCGCAATTCCTGGTTAGAAAAAATAGAATTTAACTCTACTGATTTTAAAATTATGTTCTGAAAATACAAGCTCAGTTCCAATTGTACATGTGAATAGCATAACTACTTGGAGTTCCCAGGAACATTGTGCACTGATAAAGCTACTTACATTCTTAGAAACGTTTGAATGATTAAGTCTCTTAAGCTTTTGTGTCTACTTAGAATGGCAACAGAGGTTTTGTAGCTGCACAATGCCTGAAACAACATATTCCAATATTTCTCTAAGCACAACTGTACAAAATATCATTTTTCATTGTCATTTATAATAATTAGGAGCTGAATTTAGCTCAAAACAACAACAACAAAAAAGGGCAGGGGGGATGACACTATAAATCTTGATGCTGGATGTTCTTGTTTTCTTTTCCTCATAACATCCAGTGGTACTTATGCAAGATTGAGCCTGCTAGAAATTCTTGAAGGTCGAAAAAGAGGAAAGAAAAGGAGAGGCAGCCACCTTGATGAGTCAAGTAGATTTCAGAAAGGACCATTATAGATAAAGTTGTTCTGAGCCCAGAACAGAAATAAAGAAAACAAATTGAAAATTAAGAAAATTAAATATAAATTACATTGGGTTATATATTTGTCCTTCCTACTTTTCTTACCAGTTATAGTACTACCAGGAAAATTCACACTTTCGGAAGGGACTGAGAGTTATGTACAATAGCATATGAATAATCGGGTAAAAGATCATTGTGGCTGACAAGATCAACACCCTGCCGTAGATTTGTTCGAGTCTGTAGTTGAAAGCATGAGACATGGGAAAGATACAACATCTTCCACGGCTTCAAGACTCAAGCCCTCCTTTAAAGCTGCTTCTCTGCCTTTGAAAGGAAAAGCTTCTGAATTCCTGAAGTAAGACACATCTTAAACCATATGAACCACTTTCCGTGCTGACAGAATTTAGTTAAAGCTCATTATGTAAAAAGGTGCTATAAGGAAACTTTATAGAGTGAATGCTCTTTATAAACTGGAAGCTAAGGTTCAGCCAGTTTCCATTTAATCCTCCAATATTGCCTGCAGCAGTCAAGTAAATTTCATAACAGACTCCCTCCCCCCAAATGAAAACCATGTGCCTGCTTCATTTTTTACTCCTTTCCTAGTCCCCCCACTCAAACCTCTCCTCAGTGCTTTAAAGAACCTTGCAAGAATTCATAGAATTAAAATAGCAGAGTTAACTTTGGCTGTTATTAATTATGCCACATTAGCACAAGTACTGTCCTTCCAAAACAAGCTGAATTACAGGCAAATTGACATGGGTGTATGGCAATGGAAAGTGTTAAAAAACATGTATGTATGTTCTCTATTCATGGAGCTTCAAAAATTGCATTAGGACTTTCTTTCTCCGTAGTGAAATTAGCTTAAGTAATGAAGCAAGAAGGCAAAGCAGTGTGAGTTGTAAGTACTCATTTTAGTTAAATTGAACTAGGGCAAGAAGAGAAGTCTTGATTTTGGGCTTTTTCTTATAGAATACTTGAATGCCACCGTTTTTAGAACTAATGTGTTCATTGCATATTGTCCAAGTAATTTCAGAATTTTTTTTTTCTGATTTATGTCATTGGAGACTTCTTCTCTAAGAGGAAAACATTTCCGGAACCATAGACTTTCTTCATGACCTTAGCATGCTAATGCATAAAACTAACTACCAGCAGGCATTAGCAAGCAGGAGTCATGGGGACATCTGCCCTTCCACTAGATCCTCATTCTGTCCCTCAGACAGTGCCACCATTGGCAGTTGACCTCATAATTTCAATGCTGCAGAATGACCCAGACATTTTATTGACTCCTCAGATTGCTGAGGGAACAGCTACTATTTTTCTCAGAATGGTGGTTTGACTAATACTTTTTCAAGGCTTAAATACCACTTTAAAATACTTTGTACATAAAACTACATACCTGAAACTCTGCATACAAGTAAAAACAATTACGTGTATAAAAGTCTCAAGAAATTTTATGTCTGCTAGAACGCGTCAATCAACAAGTGTATTTAAACATGATGGAGTTGAGCTCTTCCGCTCAGATTGCCAGCACATCCTGATGAGAAAACAACTCTCATGTTTGTCTTTCATTATGACCAGAGCTTCAAGTGAGACTGTGGCTCCACTAAAAAGTTTAGCTGTGGCCTTCATGCCATGAGGACCATGCCCCTAATGCTATATCTGCTGTCAGATCTGTAGTGACAGTTAGGGGGAAGATTATTCCATCATCATCAAGTAAAACTAAAAAGAATTATTACTCTGAGATGTCAGTGCAAAGAAGCAGAAGATAGGATTGTGAAGTAGGGTTTCTCTAGTGACATTCAAAGATTAAGAGAAATGTTAAAAATAGGAGACCAAATTCTGAAACTTCCATTCGGTGTCACAATAAATGGAAGTTCAAGCTAATAGGGATAGAGAATTTTGTTTAAATTTTGTATTGGAACTCATTTTTTTAATGAATAAATGTGAATTACGCTATTGAATTTTTGAGACGTAGCTTAAGTCCTTTATTTTTATTCTTTTTCTTCCTTGATAACACTATTAATAGTAATTTTGATTGCTGTTTTCTAGATTTCTGTCTTTGCATGTGTTGGAGTGTTTTGTTAATCCTTGTGATGATTTTGAGAAGTATTTTTAACACATATTTACAAAGTTAAAGGGAGAACTAATGGATCTCTATTGTCATTTGATCATAACTGTCAAATTTTAACATGGTTTTCATGTTGTTCTCAAATTCATTTTAAAATCTTGGCATTAATTAGCAAAAGAAGAAAAATACACTTCTAAAGACATCTCAGTACTGCACAGTAATATAAGGTTGATGAACTATTGTGTGTTGTGTGTTTTACTATATAACGTCTAATTTCAAAATATAGCAATAACTTTTTTATGGCTCGTAATCCATCAAAAACAATACTGTTTTATAAATCTGAAAAATAAAACTGTACCATTTCTGCTGGCATGAAAAGAAGAAAGAGCTTTCTTTACCTTTAGATTGGTTCCTCTTAGAAATTTGCTGTGAGAACAAGAACTGGACTAAGATGGGGTTCTTGAGGGGTTTCTGTGTTGTCTCTATTTGCAGTCTCAAATGATTCTGTGATTATACGTATTTTCTAAGATGAAATAGCTGGTTTTACAGCACTAAAATATTTTCAAGCATGTTATTTTAACTGGCATTTGAAAGACCAATTTTTTCTGAACTTAATACCACTTTCAAACTCTGACAGCTTTTGCAAACAGAAAAGTATGAGTACTTCAGGAGAAAGATTCAGGCAGCTAGCTTCAATGACAGAATCATATTAGTCTAACATCTGTAGCCTAGCAGTAGAGAGAAAAACATTCTTGCATGCCTCAAGGATGTCTTTAGCTTGTCACTTAGAACTTATGCCTAAACAGATAAATGATAATGAACAAAATGTATTTACTACTCTAGTTTTCCAAGAGGCAACTATGAATGTCCATCTGGGATTCATCATTAACAGGCTAAACGCAAAACCTGACTGAGCAGCAGTAGCCCAGCACGTTTTGGGTTTTGCTCTGACTCCTGTTTGTGTCAATGGAAGCAGGATCTGTTGCCTTGCTAGCTAATCAACATACAACCCAGGTTACATTACACAGCTCCTTGTCCAGGTCCCCAGTTGCAGACTTCTCTTTGTAAAATTATTCCTACTTAATTACAGTGAACCTTTAGGCAACTGCGGGTGCATTTACTTTAGCATGTTAGAGCTTTTGAAGCAAATTTCCATTTACCGTGCTTTGGTTCACATTGTGGAGCTACCTCAGAGAGAAGCAGATTGGATTCCTACCTCATTTGCTTTTCTCCTATAATAAACTGCAATCAAAATTAGGCACCTACAATTTAATAATCAAACACAAGGTAAGTATAAGCTAAATACCTTGTAGCTACATTTGGGTATCAGTTACGTATGTGGAACTTTTTTTTTTTTTTTGGTGTACCGTGTTCCTTAAATTTCAAAATTGTCCCAGCTTAGCATGGTTTACCTTCATGAAGTTCAGCAAAGACTCCATTGCCTCGAATAGCTGAGCAATAATAATAATAAAAAAGCAAGCATCAGACTTATGACAGCTCTGCTGTCTTTGATGTTGTCTTCTTGAGTGATGTGTTTATGCAAGACAAATAAGTAAGCTATCTCCGTGAGCCCTACTTGAAAAAACTCCAGATTTGTTCAGGAGATGGAGTATCTCTTCTCTCTTCAAGTACATGTTGATGGATTAAGGGAGAATGCAGGCAGGCCCTAACTGTCAACTGCCTGTAAGCAAAGAGGCTTGGCTAAAGATGGAGCATTTGTCAGTGCCAAAAGGGAAAACTGGATTATACGCACATCTGAGCTGTCCTTTTATACCTTATACATTTACCACTTATTCGGGTCACGTTTTCTGAATGCATTACTGCTTTTTCCTTCAACCCACAGAGTATTGACTCTAAGCCTTTGAATATTTTGTTATGCGTAAAAAGGAAAGAACTGATAAGGAACATCTGTGTCAATGGATATATGGGAGCAGCAACAGCGAATTTCAGCAATACTGAGGATTTTATTATATAGTGCAAATTTGTTTTGGCAGCCTGTCTCACCTCTGCTGCTGTAAATCAGAAGGCAGATGACTTAAGTCCACTGAACTGAAATTAGCCCAACACCACGTCCCTTCTGTATCTTTCAGTGTCCTATGTGCCTTTTATTCTTCAGAAAAATTGTGGAAATATTATTTCCCAGATTTTACAGACGAGGAACTGATATACACAGTCCTGAATACATCTCAGTTAAAACTAAACATTTAAGTGAGATTTTTGAGGTAGCTATATTCTTATTCTAAGATTACTCCATGATTAATGTAGTAATATCATAATCATAGTAATGATAATCATAGTCAAATATCAGGGCCATAATCACCCTCTGGAAGTGTCCTTCTCTCTGTTGCGTATAATGAGGTCAATTTGGTTACCATCTTGCGACTCTCAGTCAAGTGTCTAATGGTAGTTGAGGTGAATGTGGATCATAAGGTTAATCTCCAAAATCATCCCATACATGCATGGCAGAGCAAGAAATCTCACAACATGAGTTCATTCTTCAGTGAGAAATCCTTT
The DNA here is from genome assembly GCF_964195595.1 of Calonectris borealis. Classification (NCBI taxonomy): domain Eukaryota; kingdom Metazoa; phylum Chordata; class Aves; order Procellariiformes; family Procellariidae; genus Calonectris; species Calonectris borealis. The sequence goes on along the minus strand of NC_134313.1, from coordinate 114,068,607 downwards.
CTTTGACTGTCTTCACTAACTCTCCAGCTCACATAATCCATTGCAGTCTATATCAGTAGTAACTGTAAATTAATTTTATGGGGCAATTGTGTTTTGGTCATTTCTGGTTTCCTGTAATCGGAGCATGGGCTTGAGTGCAGTGAACAGTAGTAGTCTTCCAAAGAGCAGCTGTCGGTCGAATACTGTCAGGAGACTAAGGGATACATGAACAAAAAGACAAAACTTTTTAGCTCTTCCAAAGAATATTTCTTCAGCTATAAGATTAAAGTAAAGGGTGGGGAAATGTTGGAATCTTCTTTTTTTTTCTATTTATCTTAAATAGTGGTATGAGTGAGAAAACGTTTGCAGGTACACAGATTCAGTTCTGAAGGAAAAAGAAAAGCCTGTCTAACTGAAGCCAATTTATATCTATTTATGTGTAAATTAAGCTAGAAGATTTATGGGAATGGATTTCCAGGGGGTCTCTGACATGACATGATCCTCATGGGAAATACTATGACATTGGGCTTTTACATAATCACAGAACCTAGATATTAGAGGTGGATCACATCACGGAAAAATCCTTCTGTCATCTGAAAAGCCAGGGTCGTTCTATACACTGTATTTTCTAATGTTTTTACTTAATTTAGTTTTAAAATTTCTGTCCATCTAAAAGCATAGGTAGATTTTAGCAGCAGGAAATTAAACTACTGCTAAGTTTATGCTTTTCCTATTTAATTTTCATGTTTTTACGTAGCAGTGCATCACCCTAACTTGTCGCTCTCCATCTCCAATTGCTGTTGTGACTGTTTAAATATTTTAAACGGCAATTTCTTCCATGACTTGAATGCATCCAGAGAAGGGCGCCAAAGTCGGTGAAGGGGCTGGAAGGCACGTCCTCTGAGGAGCGGCTGAGGACGCTGGGTTTGACTAGTTTGGAGAGCAGGAGGCTGAGGGGCGACCTCAGTGCTCTCTGCAGCTTCCTGAGGAGGGCAAGTGGAGAGGGAGGTGCTGATCTCTTCTCCCCGGTACCCAGTGCCAGGACGCGTGGGAATGGCTCAAAGCTGCGTCCATCAGGGGGGGTTCGGACTTGACATGAGGAAGCATTTCTTTACTGAGAGGGTGGTCAAACCCTGGAAGAGGCTTCCTAGAGGGGTTGTCGATGCCCCATGCCTGTCAGTGTTTAAGAGGCATTTGGACAATGCCCTTAATACCATGCTTTAACGTCTGGTTAGTGCTGAAGTGGTCAGGCAGTTGGACTAGATGATAACTGTAGGTCCCTTCCAGCTGAACTATTCCATTCCATTCCATCCTTCTTCCTACCTCCTCCTGTCCCTACCAGCACATGCTGAGGAAATCTCTGAGGACATTTCTTCCCAGCCCTGCACTAGCAGAAGGCATTGAATACCCATAAGCATGTCCCAGCCTAGGCATTGCCTCTCTCACGTTGTGGGAAGGAGGCACGTACCTGCTGATGGGGGTGAGAGCTGCGGATCGTCTCGAGAGAATTGGACCATCCGCACAAATTTGCAAAGAGCGAGTGTGAAGTGCGGTTTTTGAAAGTCTCCTGTGTTCATCCACTTGAGCTGGGTTTCCACAGGAGGGCAAAACCCCACAGCTCTGACCCTAGCGAGCCTCAAAGATCAAGCCCTCGCTCTGAAGCAGGACGTGCTCCTCAACTGAATGGTGCAAACCTTTCTGAAGTGAGCAATACCTGTTCATTTCCCCGTGGATTTTGTTTCTCTCCTTGTGCTCATTTTTAGAAATGCCTGATCTGTGTCCCATGGGAAACCAGGCTAAAACAAAAGAGCCTGAGAACAACAGCACTCCCTCAGAGCGAAGGTCCATCTGGCCCAATACGCTGTCTCCAAAGTGGCCAACCACCCCTGTCTAAAGGAGAGCACATGAGCAGTGCAAGCCGACTTCTGCCGGGCTCCTGGGGGTGCTCCTAGGCCTCAGTGGCTGGGACCGGCCTCCCCTGCGGCCCCCACCCACGCCGCCTCCTGCCCAGGGCCCGGGGGACGTGTCTCAGCTCAGCCTGGGGCCTGCAGGCCCTGCCTGAGCCATGTTGCAGGTGTGCCCGTCTCTGCCCCTGTCCTCTGGACGGGCCTGGGACCTGCGCTGCAGAGAGCTGCTCTCCTGGGCGCAGCCCTCAGGCCTCGGTCAGAGCTTCTCATGCAGAGCTCTAGGCGTGACATAGCGTAACCATGCTGCTCCATTCCCTGCGCTCACCACGAGTCGCGTAACGGGGAGACTGTTATTTGCCTGAAATGCCAGGGGGTTTTCAGCTCCCCAACCACTTTCAAGGACACATAACGCAAAGGTTACAAGTGCAAACAGGATTTTATTTGTATTTGTATTTTTCTGAATCTGTTTCAGAGCCCGTGCTCACAAGCATGAACACAATGCGCATGTGTAGCCAGGAGCAGGCTGATGCGTTCTTCAGTTTAGCTTAACAAAACCTCCCTTGCAGCCTGGCAAAGGCAAGCCACAGAGCTGCAGAAAGCAGCAGCAGGAACACAGGCCAAGCAGCCCCTGGTTCCTCAAGAGGGAGAACGTGAAGAATGAGGACCACGACCGACCACACACAAAAGAAGAAGATGAAGAAGAAGAGGGGTGTGGTACCGTGGGGTATTTTCCAAAGTAGGACACGTAGCGATGACAAGCACAATTTTTGCCTTCCAAAACTTGCTGTGCCGCTGTGCTTCTTGGCCGGTGATGCCTGAAAAGCGCTCTCGTGCCGGCCCGGCGCTTGTGCTGCAGACAGGGAGAGCTGCAAAGAGGCAGCTCCGGACGGTGCAGCAAGCCTGCAGCCCTTCCCAGCCCAGGCTGTTTTGCACAAGCAAGAACCCCCGGGGAAACAGAGCCAAGGGAGGAGCAGAGCTCGCTCCCGCTCCAAACTTGCAACGGGCAAGAGAGCCCGAGAGAGCCAGGGCACGAGAGGTGCCTTGGAGGTGCAAGAGCAGTGGGCAAGAAGCGAGCCGACAGGGCCCAGAGGAGCCCTGGCAAGGGGCTGTGCTCAATGCTACGGAGGACAAGAAGCAACCCGCGGGGGCCACCGTGGGGGCCCAGCCCGGGAGTCTAGAAAGCTTCCTCCCCCCGGATGCGGGGCACGAGGGCCACCTTCGTGGAGCACGAGCAGCAGGACCTAGCCCAAATGGCCCAAAAGAGCCCTGGCAAGGGGCCGTGCTCAGTGCTGCAGAGGCAGGCAAAAACCCCCCGGGGACACTTGCTAGCCCACCGTGGGGGAAAAAAAGCCTTGCTCCCCCCAGCTGCAGGGCACGAGAGGCCATCTTCGTGGTGCATGAGCAGCAGGCAGTAACCTAGCCAAAAGGGAGCAGAGGAGCCCTGACAAGTGGTCGTGCTCAATGCTGCAGAGGAAGGCAAAAAACCCCCGGGGACCAGTGCCAATCTGCCCCGGGGGAAAATTCCTTCCTGACCCCAGCGCTGGCGATCGGCTACTCCCTGAGCATGTGAGCAAGACCCGCCTCCTCCTCCCACAGGCTGGTCACGCCTCCCAGGAGATGCCCAAGCCCTATTCTCCCTCAACCTGGAGCCACCTCAAGGGCTTCTCAGAGTGGCCACATGCCCCTGGCCTGATGGACTTTGGGGGCAAGAATCCTTCCCGCGCCTGGCGGGACTCCAGTGGATGCTCCAAAGCACTGGGACCCCTTGCAACATCTCTGCATCCCATTTCTTACGTCGTCTGCCCCTGGCTCCACAGGGGATGAGGACAGCGAGCTCTGAGTGCTCCTCAGGAAGGCATTCCCTTGGTCTTGGCACTGCTAACCAGCTGAAAAGGCCTGATAGCCTCGGGCACCTCCAGGCGTTCCTGCTTCTCCGCATCTCCTGAAGGGTTTGTGTCTGTTCCCTGAAGGTTGAAGCAGGATTTCCAGCCATCAGATGGGCATTGAAGGTGGCCCTGCTGGGAGCTGGCCTTGCAGCGGAGAACCTCCAGCAGCCTCGTCCAGCCTTCGGTCTTCTTCCCTCAGACCCCTCCAAGTAATTCCACCGCCTCCGCAAGGACTTCTTCTCGGATTTCTTCGGGCTGCCCGCAGGCCATCTCTGGCAGCAGGACACGGGAGGATGCTCCCTTTTATCCTGGCCCGGGGCACTGTGACTGCTGCGTTGCCGGGCGGTGGCACTGTGACACGGGGGTGACGGGGCCCCCCATGCGCAGCCCCGCCCGCCGCAGCCCCTCCCGCCGCCCCTCCGCCCGGCATCCTTCGGAGGAAGGCCTTTGGGGTGCTGGTCCCGAGGCAGTCCCTGTGCCCAGGAGGCCCAGGGGGCTGTCCCTGCCCTTGGTGGCCGTGCACTGGGCAGAGCTGCTGGCCGTCCCTGACGTGTCCTCTGCCCCTCAGCTCCCAAGGACAAACCCAGTGCTGTTCCTCTTCTCTCAGGCCATGGCAGAAACCAACCCTGCAGCCCATAGACCACCCCTGTTAGCCGTCCCCTCTGTGCGCCAGAGCTAATGACTATGGGGCCACCTTGGGCTGCCCGGTCCTCTGAGTTGGAGGACCACAACTGCTGGAACAGTGACTTTCCATTTGTGGAAACTGAAATTTTAAAGGACCAGTTGTATTTGTTGAATGTTCACAAGTCCATGAGGCCTGATTGGATTAATCCCAGAGTACTGAAGGAGCTAGTGGAAGTTACAGCAGGACCTCTCTCGATCATCTACCCAAGGTCTTGGGAGTCTGGGGAGGTCCCTGCTGAGTGGAAGCTAGCCATCATTATTCCAATTTACAAGAAGGGTACGAGGGAAGACACAGGAAACTACAGACCTGTTAGTCTCACCTCAGGACCTGGAAAAATTATGGAGAAGATCATACTGGGTGCTATTGAAAGACGTTTAAAGAACAATTCAGTCATCAGGCACAGTCAACATGGGTTCACAAAGGAAAAGTCCTGTTTAACTAATTTAATATCCTTCTATAATAAGGTCACCCATCTAGTGGATGAATTGAAGGCGGTGGATGTAGTTTTTCTGGATTTTGGTAATGCTTTCGATATTGTCCCTCACAGCAGCCTTCTGGAGAAGTTGTCCAGCTGTGGGATGAGTGGATTCACAGTGCGCTGGGTGAAGAAGTGGCTGAATGGCAGAGGCTCAAAGGGCTGCAGTGAACGGGGCTACATCTGGCTGGTGACCGGTCACCAGCGGTGTTCCTCAGGGTTCAATTCTAGGGCCAGTTCTGGTCAATCCTTTTATCAACGATCTGGATGCAGGAGTTGAATGCATGGTTAGTAAGTTTACTGATGATACTAAACTAGGAGGTGCTGTTGACTGTCTTGAGGGACAAGAGGCCTTGCAGAGGGATCTCGATAGATTGGAGCATGGGGCAATCGTCAATGGCATGAAATTGAACAAGACCAAATGCCAGATTCTGCACCTGGGATGGAGTAATGCCAAACACAAGTATAGGCTGGGAGAGGAGTGTCTGGAGAGCAGCCCTGCAGAAAGGGGTCTGGGGGTGCTGGTTGACAGGAGGCTCAACAGGAGTCAGCAGTGTGCCCCGGCAGCCAAGAGGACAAACCGCGTCCTGGGGTGCATCAAACACAACATAACCAGCCGGTCAAAAGAGGTGATTATCCCGCTGTATTTAGCGCTGGTGCGGCCTCACCTTGAGTATTGTGTGCAGTTCTGGGCCCCATAACTTAAAAAAGGATCTTAAGGTTCTTGAACGCATCCCAAGGAGGGCACCAAAGCTGGTGAAGGGGCTGGAGGGCATGTCCTCTGAGGAGCGGCTGAGGATGCTGGTTTGTCTAGTTTGGAGAGCAGGAGGCTGAGGGGCGACCTCACTGCTCTCTGCAGCTTCCTGAGGAGGGCAAGTGGAGAGGGAGGTGCTGATCTCTTCTCCCTGGTACCCAGTGCCAGGACGCGTGGGAATGGCTCAAAGCTGCGTCCGTCGGGGGGGGGGTCGGACTTGACATGAGGAAGCATTTCTTTACTGAGAGGGTGGTCAAACCCTGGAAGAGGCTTCCTGGAGAAGCGGTCGATGCCCCATGCCTGTCAGTGTTTAAGAGGCATTTGGACAATGCCCTTAATACCGTGCTTTAACGTTTGGTTAGTGCTGAAGGCAGTTGGACTAGATGATAATTGTAGGTCCCTTCCAGCTGAACTATCCTATTCTGTTCTGTTCTGTTCTGTTCTATTCTATTCTATTCTATTTTTCTATTGTATGACTCTTATTTAGCATAGGAAAAAGTAGTCATCTCTTTCGGTCTTCTCTTTATTGTAAGTCAATTTTTGTGACTTCTGATCTACATTCTTTGTTTGGTACTTTGTTTTCTGGTTGGCACAAAACCTAAATACTGCAAAATTGGAAGTCACAATATTAAAGAAACAATTCTAAAATCTACTTGGGCTCTTCTAGTTTTTGGACTGAAAGCCTGCATCAGTTCTTGTTTTATTTCAACATTCATGTGCCTTTGTTAAGGAATAAAAGGCCTTTTACCACTTCCCTTTTGAATATCTCTTTCAAGCTCTGCATTTTGTTGACCTCAGTTAAGCAGACTAGTGGGGAAAGAATATTCAGGCAAATTAAAAACCCAAACAAACAGGTATATGGAACAATTAATTATAACACAAAGAAACTCTAGTTTTATGCACTCCACTGTATATGTTATAGATATATATTAACAAAATACAAGGACTTAATGCTTTCTCTTTAAAAAGTATCGTGTGATGTGCACTTAAAAGATATGACTTACAGTTTTGTAACACCTGTATTGTACAATATTATTTTCAACTAGCTTAACATATCAAACATTACAGTGCTCTCCCTTTTAGTGTGAAACACCAAGCATTTTTTAATGCTAAACTCTCCCAACTGATGTCTTGAACAGCAGGTGATCAATCAGATAAATTAATATAACTTCAAAATATAGTCACGCTATGATAGTAATGGGCTGATTTCATTCACCAGCCCAATCGTATTCAATTTTACTGCTACAGCATTCTTTAATGACCTTTTTTTCATCTACATGGTATAGCAGATACTTGCTCTGATACTCAAGTGGGATTATGTACACAGACTTCTCATGGCCTGCATGAAACGTTAAGGAGTTGAAGAGATTTATTGTCCAAAAGTAGTTCTGGAATAAGAATCTTTTTGCAGGACTGGAGTTTATTAGATAGATTTGGCATTTGTAGGAAATACATACTGTATAATAAGCTAGTGGCATTTTAATCAGAAGGCCCAAAACATGAAATTTTGATGCATTTGTGTTGTACTTAAATTTAATCCAGGTTGGATCTAGTCTCACAAAACAGCTGCAAGCCTAAGACAATTCCTTGTTAAAAATATTTTTTATTTTATTTTGTTAGATGGCACCTCTGTATGTTTTGTATAGTTTGATTCCCCTTCATTCTAATTGTTTGCTTAAATAGCACTAGTTAGAATGAAAGGTCTTATACAAAGTGAGTATTCAGAGTAGTGCTTATGGCTTGACTTGAGAGATTTCTTCTGGCAAATGTTAATTGCTGTGCAAACTGCTTCAAATAAACTCAAATACAGTGAAGTGTTGCAAATTGATGGCCCTACTATGAAGGCCCTGAAATGCTTCAGTATGTAGACATGTACAAATTGCATCTCCAATTACATTGAACATCTGCTTAGATTTAAATGTTTGGAAAAAATACTCTTCTGTCATGAGAGATTACTGTCAATTCTGCTTTTATTGCTATCAAATCCTAGTATTAACTTATGTAATGTTAAATAACAGGTACCACTGTTGAGGTAGAAGAAACTCTCAACACAAAGTTGAGGAGTTATGTCGGGTATAACTTCCAAAATAGCTCAGAATATTTGAAGATGTGAATTTCCCCAGGTGAACTATTTCATGCCTTTGTTCATGCGAACTGGTGTAAGATTTTAAGCAGAAAAATCAGGCCTTAGTATTTTCCTCTTCTTTTTTTTTTTTTCCCCTTGGTCCCTCATAGCTTCCATAACAACTCGTTTCAGCAACTATGTGCTCTTATCAACTGATCTTTAAAAGGTATGAAGCTGTTTTTCTGGAGAACATGTGAGAGTTTCTGTCTGTGTACAGACACTGTGAACTCTTCCGGTTTCTGGTAACGATTGTGCTGGGAACAGAGATGTAGAAAGCATGTCTTAAGGGACTGATAGGGCGCTTATTGAGTGTGTAGCTTCCTGGATATAAGTTTTTAGAGACAACCTTCATGGTAATTCCACATGGAATTGCTGATCCTTCAGTTTGTTGAGGCTTAGCCATGGTACCTGCCTTCTGAGGTGTCCATGCTACAGCAATCTGACAGGGCAAAACAAAGTTCAGGCTTCTTATGTGCCAGGTCTGACCACAAATGGGAACATAATGTGGAAGATCAATGCCGAAATGCAAATTTAATGCTTTATCAGGTTCTCTGTGGTTTTAGGGGTATATTTAGAACTTTCTAATTTTCTAACATTTAAGGAAGGCTTAAGGAAATGAACAGTGCTTTCCTAAGATTGGTTTCCATTAAGTAGCTGATGTGTATTTTCCAGCCGAATGAGATTTCATTGTGGGAACATCAATAAAATAAAAAACATCAATAAAATAAATAGTATAATAGCCAGTGACGTTACTGCAGGCTGTTGCTAAGTCTGTACATTAGCACTCAAAACTGCAATATTTCTGTTGTATTTTATAAATTTAGGTCCTGTATTTTCATTGTTAAGGTTAATGGCATAGGATCATTAACTTCAAAGCAAGAGAAGTCTGTAAGCACTGCAAAGTTCATAGGAAGCGTTGTATTTAAAAACCTGTATTGCTTTTTGCTCACAGTTATATATACAGTATTCAAATACTAATTGCTTCTTACATTAAATTCTCACAGAGCATCTAATGCACATTATTGACTAAGTAACTGTGAAATGTACTATTTTCAAAACTATGTTTTGTTTTTTTTTAACGAGGGCAGTTTCTGAAAGAAATCACCTCTTTTGTGCGTACACTCATAGCTTTGAAATACCTGCCTGGCTTTAGATTTCTTTTTGCTTTACTGCAACTGGGAGAGAAATTTTATGGTTGGGTAATAAAACTCATGAAATTAAATGTTAATAATGGAAAAGTGGATAAAAATAGTTATGTACTGAACTGCTAGAAAGGAGCGGAAGATACTGATAAAAAGTGTGAACTTATTTTCCGCCTGAGTATGCTTCTCCATACCTGTCTTGCAAGTAGCACTCTTGAATCCCCAACTCCTCGGTGTATGCATGGTTAGGAGTTCTCTACCTTTGTTACAAAGGCCAATGTTAATGGGGCAGAGTATAAATCAGAAAAGATCTCCATGTGCCAGAGTTTCTGTTGATGAAAGTTCCTTTGACTGCCCAGGACATAAAGCACTGAGGAAGAAGGACCCAACACTCAAACTGAACAGCATGGATACTGTTTACCAGTGTAGTCTGCCTGTGTTTCTCCACACCGCTCCTTTGACTTAAGTCAAAAAGCTGTAGTTCAAACCACAGTCACAGTTCCCTTTCTAAAGGGCTACAAAGATCAGTGCAAGAGCATGCAGGAATAAACTGCTTATGAGGAGAGGTGTAGCGAATCTCTGCCTGCAGCAGGCAAAGGGTCTGCAGGGAGATGCTCCCATCTGGATGTACTTTACAACACTAAGCAGGTGCCAATGTTAAGTGGCATTCCTCTGTGGATGAGCAAGTTTTGCAGTCCTGGGAAGGGGTAAGTACTCTGAGCTGACAAACTAGCTCTAACAAAACAATGAATGATGTATAAATAAACTGCAGCACTTACACGGCAGGTGAAAGATGGATGGAGTACTTAAAAGAAGGCTCTTGGGAACTCAGTGTGGCGTGCAAGATTGGAAAACCTATACTGATTATATACTTTGTACTGGGAGAAACAGGTGAGGTCCCCAAGGACTGTCAGAAACCAAGTGATATATTAGCATGATGGTACAATGCTGTTCTTAATTGTTCCTTTGCTTACTATTAGTCCAGCAGTAAGTTTGTGAATATTTGAGGCTTCCTGACTATTGAGATTTCTTTTCCTTCTATAAATGTATTCTTGCCATAACATGCATGCCTATCTGACAAAACACATGATTTCTATAACAGAAGTACAAGAAGTGTTCTTACTATTCAACATTGTTAAAGATAGCACATTTTGAAATAACAGTTCTCCTACGTGTTGGACAAACACCTCAGTACATTTTTCAGTCCACAGTTGCAACTGCGTGTGACTTATTTCTATACCACATGGCAAAAAGGTACTTCTGAAAAATCTCAGTTTTACAAAGCCCCACAGAAACCATCAGAATTTTCTCTTTATCATCGCCAGCTCCGTAGACAACTGTGGATATGACCCCTGAATATAGTGAGCATATGAAATATCTCCAGAAATGTTATGAGAACAATGGCAGTGGAAAGGTTTTCAGTATTTCCACCCCACCAGTCTCCCAGTTAAGGTACACAGTGCTTGAAGGCGTGGCGGTCCTGGCTTATTACCACTGCAGGAATACACTTACATTCATTTGAATTTGCAAGTTAGTTTCCACAAAGGAAAACATCTGGAAACTTATTTTGTTTTTGTTTAGTATGAGAGATAAATCACAATGAAATAAAATAAAATGAAAGCCTTTCACATGGCATTCTTGACACCAAAATAATATAACCCATGTACAATCCAGGACACTTCTCTACATTTTTACATTCACTTGCATTTTTAAAAATACTTGTAGTTAGGTTTGTCCATGCTTTTTGATCAGAGAAACTGCAAACATAGTATTTAAATGCTGAATATAGTATTTGTAATAATCTAAAGTAGGAAAAATATTATTGAAAACCAGTGATTTGTAACACCATTGCTAGCAGTAAATTACTGGCAATTCTGACTGAAAGAAGCAAAACCAGTCGGTATTTCAGCCTGTTGCAGTAATAAAATCAATCTGTTTCTATAGCGCCTTCCAGGTGACCAATGTGGAGTTATCAGTGTTATACATGAAAGGTATGCTGCAGCTGGAGACAGGCTCTTTGATCCCAGAGCCAGTGCTTTGAATACAGCCACACCCCATCTTGCTATCAGGATGAGCCAGGTCTCATACCCAAATAGCAGTACAGCCAACCATCTTTGCTTAAATATTTCTGTGAATTCAGGATTTACACATTCAAACCTACCAGAAATGTGGTTTTACAATCACATTTCAGTTCTCAGGAAGAAAACACATCTGAAAAGTATATGTCTTTTTTAACCAGTAAGGACGGATTCTCTCCTCTGCCACGTTTCCATTCTGATGGTGCAAGAGGTTGTCAGGGAGCTATACTTGGGCACCTGAGGGAAGGGGCCTGATTTTTGAGCACCTGGAAAGCCCCCTGAAGTCACGGTCAGGTCTGCAACCTTGAAAATCAGACAGTTCATGCAGTTAATTAGAGGCTTGTGTCCTTGCATTTTTGTATGTCTTGGCATGAGTTGTAAATCTTTGTTCTCTTAATCTCCTTGCTATTCATTATAAATATTAATTATACCATATGCTAATAACCCTCTCTGAAATACTTGTTTCTCCACAAGAGTTAAAAACCTGATTCTTTACTGGAATATGGTCTGCTCTTAGAATAAAAGTACCGTCTTTTACTCTCATTATTTTCCAATACATCTGATGAAAACATTTGAGATTTATATAGACGTATTTAGCAGCTGTCTCATATTTACCTAGACTGTGAGGTATAAATTGAATTTAGTACTTTTTCTCAAGAATAAGTATGTGTTTGGCGATTAGACAATGGCAAAGGTGTTTCTGCTCTGTCACAAATGGTTTTCATTGTTTAATATTTTTTGAATTATTTAATGTCTCTTTCTTTTGTGCATTATAGTGTGGCTGGTTTAGCAGCAAGGACTTCTTCATTTTTATTTTGTAACAGTAGGTGCTAAGGGAAGTAAAACATTAATAAGAGAACTACTCTAAGTATCAGGGTCATATCTTACTTCAGTTATTGAATTTGAAAGATGATTTAGGAAATTGGATTACTAAAAACATTAATTGCCTGGTTCATGTTGGCTACAAAAACATGTAGATTCTCAGGGAGCAAGAGGGTGAGGCCAGAACTTGAAGAACAGACTTTCATAGGGTGCCTGAGAGGAGCTCACTGTGGTGGATATATTCTGTGCCAGTGTTATGAACTACTAAAAGAATCCTGGAAACTTATCCAGGAAACCTGGTGAGGTTTTATCATCTTTATGCTCATTTCTGAACTGCTTTTAGTCTAATGTGCGGGTTTCATAATTTAAGATTTTTGATATTTCAATTAATGGATGATAAGAAGTAGGATTTCCATTGGGTTACTTACACAGAGCTTTGGAAGAGGAAGAACCTCTATGGAAGGGGTTGTCTAGAACCATAGTAAATGTAGATTGCTCATGTAGGAAATTAATGCGTGTGGTTACTCATACAGGAGTTGAGGAAAAGCTGACAAATGAGGGCTCTCACCATTTAAAGACATCTGCTAATGATGTCAGTCATACAAAAGGTGTAAGGGACAAGAATGAAATGTACAGCAAAACTGAAGGAAGGACAGCTGAGAAATTCTGGAAAGCTAATACAGTGTCAAACCTAAGAGTTAAATAAAAACCGACATGGCCAACTCCCTGCTTCCCCAAATGCATACAAAACCTATACATATCTGTATACCAACTTGAGATGTGTAAGAGAAAAAATAGGTGACTTGAAATTCTTGGCAAAGAAAAAGGATCTTGACATAGTAGCCATTACAGAAGAATGTTGGAATGACAAAAATCAATAGGAGAGTGTAATACCTGGCTATAAACTGAACAGGAAGGACAGATTAGGTCATAGAGCTGGGGGAGCAGTATTAGGGCTATACTGTTGAGCCTTCTGATCAGGAAACGGATATTGAGTCCAAAACGTTGAAGGAGATCAAAGAATCAACTAAGCCTAATGAGGTAGTAATAACGGGTGACTTCAACTACCTTCAGCTGGTCAAATGTCACAGTGGGATAGAGCATAAGGGAAGCAATTTCTCATCACTCCGAGTGGTTGCCTTTTTGGAACATTTAGTTCTAGAGCACGCAAATGGAATGGCAATTCTTGACTTAAGTGACATACAGGAATGCAGGTACGAAACACTGAAGACCTGTATCAGAGCAGGTCTTTTTGGGTTAAAGTCATGGCCATTGTAAAGCTTAAATTCAACATTGAAGAGCCAATAGCTAGTTTATAGAACCACGATTAGACTGGAGGATGTAAAAACTCTTCAGGCAAAAGATACTAAATAAAAACTAAGGAAATTAAATTGTAAGAATCAACATGGAATCCACTTGAGGTGTGCTGTAGTAGAACAAGAGACACAGCAGCCAGGTAGAAAAGCAAGAAGTATTTGAATATGGTTACATGGATCAGGATTTTTTTGAACCAAAGATATATGCTTCAGGCATCAAAACCCCAACCCTAGGGATGTCAATAAAAAGTAATTTTGTCCACAGCATGTGTGTAGAAAGCTGTGAAGCTGTGGCATAGCTTTATCAAAGCCATCACCTCACATCCACAAAGAAAAGAAAAAGTTTACCAGAGCAAACAATCTGTAAGGCACGGGCCTAGCAGAAAGCAGAAATGGAGAATAAGGACATTCCAGTGAACTGTGGTTTTCTTTTGTTGTATTCATTTAGTATGACAGATGTGGTGCTAGGGACATAAAGTTCTATAACATACTCACAGCATTTAGTGTGTCAGAATAAGGGACTGAGAGTAAAGAGGTAAATTAACAAGCAACCAGAAACAAAAAAAAAACCCAGATTTCTCTCATTCAAAAATTTGTAAAGAACATTACTTTTGTTTAAATTAAGTACTGTTCCAGCATGAAATGGTGAGATACTTCAAATATGAGAGGTAGATGCAGGTAAAGTGGAGATAGATGTGACTCACTAATACAATACTTACATGCCTCATAAGGTAGAAAGATGATATTACCTTCTCCAGGTGAGCCCTATATATTAGAAGCTGTGTTTGGAAAGAAGAATAATAAAGTTATTAGTGATAAAAGACAACTTTCATTGGCAACAGGAACATGCTGATACACAAAACATTCTGCTGCGTAACATCGTTCTAGAAATATGAGACCAAGCGGAACCAGGCATCAGATAGGATATGTTTAATATCCTTTTCAAATTTCAAATGAGTTAACATCTTTTGGAAAAGGTGCTTTTAGGATGTGGGATGTGATTCCAATGTGGCATTGTGTTCACAACATGCGCTGTTAGTTCTTTAGGGGGTGATTATGGCCATAGCTCTATGTTCAGCATGTACAGGAAAAACAGTATTATTATTTTCTTGTGGTTTGGAGGCACTAGTAGTAATTACATTTACCAACAGCCAGCTATCTTGTGGCTACAAAAATATGGAGAAAATGGTTACATCATTTCCTTTGTGGCCCTGAAATTCCTTTTCACTAAACTCTAGATGAAACTGTGAGAGAGTGGTATCTGTACGAACACATATTTTGAATGCATGGCTCTACGTTAAATACAACTTTTTAAACTTGGGGGGGAGGGCGCTGACAACGTTTGATATGTTTCTGATTCCAGCATCTCCTTCGATTGGGATTTGGAAGCTGATTCTATCTTAGGTAGTACCTAGAATGGATTTGAAACTTTGCTGGCCATTCAAAGAGAAACTGCATTGTCATGAGTGATTGGTTACGTGCATAATCAGTTACACTGCAGTTGAAATGAACTAACATGATATGAAATGAACCTCATGATAATTGCAAAATTTGCCAGATGTTTACTAGGTGGCCAAACATCCCTTTATCCACGTGAAAAAAGGCAGAAACAATGTTTCTGATTCTCCTACCTGCTATTTGTGCTGCTGCATCAATAATACAATAAAGTACCTTACCTCCTTAGCATGTAAGAGCGCCATTCATTTTTGAAAGCTGCAAGGAAGATTAATGCTTGTTAATAATAATACTAATGATTGGTTTCTGTTTCACAACTTTTGTTGCTTTGCTATATAAGCTTTCTATCAAAAGAACTCTTTTGTATATGTATTGTTTTTGTATTTATCAATTAAGGACCCCATCATCAAGCATCAGATATTCTTACAAGTTGTGGAGCGTCCAAGAAAAAACAGATTTCTTTAAATCATCCTGTAGCCATATCCTGCATGGTGATAGTTTTTCTAGCTGTTTTTTAGGTAGATAAATAGGTACTCAGACATAAGTCCCAAAGAAAACCACCATATGCATTAATAGTCTGTACATCTTATTACCTTAAGGAACAGTACAGTCATAGAAAAATGAGTTTCACCTTTTTCCATGAAGAATCTATGAAAGTTGAAAAAGTGTCTTGCACCACTGTATGTACCATATGATCTTGTAAAGAATGAGTCTTAAGTCCCAAGAGTTCAAAGATAAAACCCCTATTTGAATCTAGATTTTCAGCCTTGCAAGTCTTTTACATGAAGATTAAATTTAAAATTGTTTCTGCAGCCATATTGTATTTTATATTATAATTATATTTCTGTTGAAGTTCATTTTATTCTCATTTTCTTCCTTATATGTCACTTAGCTTTTAAGTGAGACTCAAAAGAGACTCAAATATTGAAAGAAAAATTACAATATTGAACTGAACATGCCCACTGGTAATATAAATATTAACGCAGAAAAATAGTGTCGGTTGGGTAATTGTTTTGAACAAGGTGAGAATACAAGAAATAACTAGAGTTAATATTTGATGCTCCTTGTGAAAGCAGATGGCTAAGGGATTTTAACTGTGCCTGTTATAAAAAATTTAACCACTTTTTAACTTGCAGTTATTAACAACATTAGGGAAAAGAGCAAAATTAATCATTGAAGTTATTCTATCTGAATTACTGTGAGCTTCATAGCAGCTGATGTAAGTATCCTCCATAGTTTTTCTCATGACAAGCCAAGAGGAAATGATGAAACAACTGAGAATACATATGATGAAATATATTAAATTACCCTTGGTTTGCATTACACAGGTAAAACGTTAAGGTCTTTGCTTAAAAAATTCTGTGTGGACTTCCTTGCATATAGTATTGGGAAAATAATATTGAAGTAATTTTTTAATTAAATTCTTTTATTCTCTGAGGTTGGAAGACATAATCATATGAATTGTTTTATTTGCTGTGGTTTGAATAAAGTCATGTAATAACCTCTACTGGCTAAATAAATTTAAAATATAGTGACTTCTGTTGTTTTTATCCATCACCAAACAATATTTTCTTTCTGTAACATGGGCAAATCTGATACTGTCTGCATATACAATAAATAGTCCCAAAGTAGAAGCGTAGCAACTAATGATAGAGAATTACATATATTCTGCATTGTATATATAATATCTATATAGTTTTTCAAATTCAGTCTGCAAGAAAACACAATTTTTTTTAAAAAAGATTATGGAGCAAAAGTTGATGCTTAAGGAATCATTATAACAGATGGCACAAATCAGCGCAACCATATCTTCTATTGACTTCAGTAGAATGCAGAGATTTTTTTACTATTTCTTGTTGTGTAATTTTTTCTTTCTTGCAAATAGGAGACACTTTTCCTTTACAGTTCTAGGTAAGGAGGAAAGACATAAACATGTATGAACAGAAAAAAAAAAATCCTACATGAACATGTCACAAATAACAGCAGGACACTGCTAGTACTATTGTTGAGATAAGATTACAAAATGGTGATATCAGGTTTTCTTTTCATTAACCAGTAGACAGACAAGAGAGGTTCCTTCTTTAATCTACAAGATGACTGTATTTGGAATAAAATGAAATGGTATGAAAAGATTATTACTGAAAGACAGAAGACTCTGCTTCTGATTCCCATACAATGATCTCATTATAATCAGTGTAAAATGCCACCCAAATTTGATTCACAAAATCTCAAATGGTAACAGATAATATAATAATAGAGTATTTCTAGCCTGGAAAGTAAGCCATATGGAAAAAAAATATTAAAAAATGGATCTACTAACGGCCGTCATCTTTTACATGATCCTCTTGATTAATCAGTTCCTTATGCTGAGCTAAGGTGAATACAAAGGGGATAGAGGACGCTACCACATCAGAAGGATCATGACCATTTGAGCGGTACAAGACAATGGAAGAGAAGGCCCTCAAGTTCTGTCTCTTTGTCCTCAGACTTTGCTTGTCTTTGATGATAATGGACATGAACATTGCATTCTCCCAAAGGCTAGGATGCAGTAATCTTACATATTTCCTTCATAGTTTTTAGAATGTACACGAGGAGGAGTCAGTGAAGTTGTTTTTTCAATTTCTTTTCGGGAATCCTAATAGTGGAACACATGAAACAGGAAATTACACAGTTCTTTAAAACTTTAAAACAGTGTTGCTGATGTGGGAAAAAAAACTGTTCTTTGGCCAGATTCCTTGCTTAGGTGGTGTTTTCTTCAAAAGAAAAGATGGAACTGAGTATACCAATATAGGCGTAATAACTGTAGAAAGTAAGAGTAATAAGAGTAATGACAATAGTGGTGTTTTCGAGAAAATAACATACCTGAGAGGGAAAATCAAAATCATGAAAATGGAAAGGAAGCTTGACTGCATCTTAAGCAATTCTTTTAAAAGGGTGTTGAAGTTAGACTGGTGATCCTCGAAGATACTGCAGGCTTTTCTTAGTTCATTCTGTAAAGAAAAGGGAGATGGAATTTGAGTCTAACAAAAGGAAATCTTTTAAAAGTAATATAGGTCTGCCTTATTAGAATAAGAATTTAGAGACCCAGAACACAGGAAGGCATGAATCTTGTGGAGCCCTGAGTAGCTGCTAGAGAATCTGTATGTTTTTCTTTTACCACATGGTGCCACTTTTAGGTATAGCCTTTAATTTGCCATCTAAAGAAGTGCTTATGCACCTGAGTGTGCTGTTGATTTCAAGTTCAAATAAGCGTGTTTTCTTGCATTTAGGTCACAAATAATCATTTAAAGGCATAAAGAAAGCCTATGTGAGTAAGTTACAGAGAAAGGAGGCCGAGCTTTCAATACTGTTTGATTAAGGGCATAACAGGAAAGATTCTAGATGTAAGTTAAAACAAGCAATTATATTCTCTAATTCTGTCATTTGGAAAAAAAATCTGAACGTCTCACTTGAATGTCTACCAAAACTGGTGTTAATCTTCCGAAAGAGAAATAGAACTAATTATTTGGTACAGCGCCAAACAATTAGACCAGTGAACAGACATTCTTCCACCAGCATCTATTACTATTATCGAAATATCTGGATTTCTAAATGTCAGCTAAATAGGCTCACCCCGCAAGCTAAGAGAAAGCTGACCCAACCTTTTGACGCCACCTGTTCAGGAATGGGAATTTCTTAAGCGTGCTATTCTGCACAGATAAAAGGTTCACAAAATTTGACCTGGAAAAAATGGCTAAAGGAATTAGTTTTGTTTAGTCTAGAAAAGAGCAGACTGAGGGAGGATGTGATTACAATCTTCCAGTACATAAAAGAATGTTATAAAGATGCTAGTGATTGGTTTTCTGTGTCCAGTTGGGGAAAAGACAAGAATAAAGATGTTTAATACAAAGCAAAGATATTTAGATTATGTATTAGGAGAAAAATTTCTTATAATAAAAATAGAGAATATGATGCAGACTACATAAGAAAATTGTCACCTTGTTAACTGGAAATTTTCAAGAATAATTAGACCAACACCTGTCATTAATAGTCAAGGTTGCTAGTGATGTTCACAGTGTAAGGTGAGTAGGTAGATGTATTACATGATCACTTAACAGTCTTTGCCCATCTTTCATTTCTATAGCTGATACATTTGGCAAGGCACTCTATTTTATTTCAGATTTGTTGTTACATTGGATATGAAAAGAAGTGGTTAATGGGAGGCTTTTTATTTGTAGAGGATACTTCAATAACAAAATAAATATTTTTTAAGAATTCTGATTATGTGATTAAGATAATTGTTAGAAGGATGGCAGAATAGTAGGTGAGGAAATTATAAAAATTACTTATTGGCTTTGGGTGCAGAAATCTATTAACAATAGCAGTGAGTTTGCTATTATGAATTTCTTTTTCTCTGTTACTTGAGTATTTTGGTATTATACATTGTTGAGGTTAAAAACAAGGAACTGGAAATTGTGATGAATAATCATGGCATACAGATGTACACAGAACTGAAGCATGGCATACGCACTCAAAAGAACAGAAATAACATCAAAATTATGGCATCTTTCCTGTATGTTTGTAAGAACTACTAAGACAGCATTTCATAGCGTGATCCTTCGTGAGCTCAAAAGCAACTGAGTAACAGTGAAAAAAAACACTAAAGCATAAATTGTGTATGGACCTTCAATACATATTGCAGATTAAAAGTGAAAGTGGGTGAAGGTTTTAATTCTTATTCCATGTTGTACTAGTTGTCTGTTGGTGGTTGAAAGCGTGACATGCTTGCGGCTCAATTTCTTATGCTTGATGCTGGATATAAGAGCTTAAAGATATGTTAGACTTGTAAAGTCTTGCGGAAGCATTTATTTAGACACATAAAATAGAGAATAGTGTCAAACATCATTTTACATTTTACAAATTAAACAAATTACTTGAATTGTAGCTCCGTATATTTTCAGATTTTCTGTGAAAGAACATGATAATATTTATCTCTCTTTTGAGTTTAGGAATTGATTATATTTTTTTTATTACATGCATGTTTTGGTTTTTTTTTCCTAGGTGCTGCACAACGGACTCGTGATGGAAATGAATCATCCAACAGCTGGGAGGATAGCTGTTCCAGGTTAGATGTTTAATTCTTTTTTCTAAATGGAGCTTGAAATTAAATGCCACATGACATCCTGAGTAGTTCTGGAACTCAACTGAGGACATGACACATCTTCACATTTCACTCAAATGAACAAAAGTTTAACCAGGAAGACATTTGTGCTCATATTTATTCCGGTAGCAGAAAAATGGGTTAAAATGTGTGTCAGAATAGCTTCTGGTTTTCATCGGTCAGTTGTCATAAAACATGAACATGGATTTGATAATATTTGCAAACTCCCACTGCTAGAAATATTACTGCTAAATCATCTACACGAATATGTGAATCTGTTTTTGATTTAAGTCTATTTTGCAAGTTACACAGGCTTCTTTTAGAGACATTTCTGTTGTAAAAAAAAAAAAAGAAGAAAGGAGGGAAGTTCGTACTGAAGGTTTCATCACACTATTTTGTTTAATGAGATCAGACGTGAAGCTTTGCAATGATGAAGTCTTAAATAGCTATTTCGGATTTCCAAAGAATACACAAGTAATAAACTAGTTTCTCCTCTTTTAAGCTCTAAGTGGATCAGGACTTCGAGCTGCTGTAGCTTTACTTCCATTAGAGTTAGTTATGGAATAGGGTTAGGCTCCTCTAGAGCCATTATGAAAATTCTCATTAGATTCTCACAGTTGGCTCTGTTTTGACAACTGAGCCTTATCTGATAATCTGCTAGCTATTGGGTCAACTTTTTCTGCTTCTTTATGCTTTTCTCTCTCCCAAGCCACATTGAGAATTGTTTCCTCCCTCATTCAAAGCACCATGTCATTTTTATTTTTATAACATCTTCTCCTTACATTGTGATTTTCTGTGCCAAATTCCACCCTCTGACACAGCATCCAGTTGTCATCAATTTCAGTTGACTTGAGCACATGTAGTGGTAAGAAGAATTTGACCCATAAAATTTATCTTAATTTGCACATCCTGGAATCACACTGGGATGCAGAAAGAATTATTTGAAAGAAATCAATCCCATATTAGATCATGTTTTCTGCATGAATAGAGGGGGTGTTTTGTGTGTGTGTATGTGTATGCTTCATATTTGCTCTTTATCACAGTTTGCATTCCACATTTGGTCCCACTAGGCTTGGATGTTTGGTTGATTGTATTCAAAAATGCTTCTCTAATTTAGATACACATATCTGGAATTAGTAATCCTTTTGTTTTAGTTTCTAACAGCAAAATAATCCTGGTTTATTTATCCAAAATGAAAAGACTAATAAGGGTTTTGATTGAATTCTTTTTAAAGAAGTGGGCAGAAAAGCCTTGCAGATGGTAGAGAAAGTGCGTAAGGTTTTCATGTTGCATACAATGTATAATCTATCTTAGAGAAAGCAAATACTCCTTAAGGGGATAGGTTAAACTGCAAGAAGAGGAAGGAGATGAAAGGAATGTTCTAATGTCTGTCAGCAACGATAGAATGTATTGGCAAGAGAGTGAGTTTTTACATAAGCCATAGTACTTCCCAAATCCTTAGTTATTTTTTATTTTATTAAATCAGTGACACTGCACTAAACTAAAATAAATCATCTTAATCTCTAATGGTTTGCCATTTAGATGGGCTTCTATGAAGAGTTTCTTGTATTGAAGCGGATGGCTGAAATGATTATTGGATATTTGAGCAGGAAAAGGAGAATTCCTTCCTTTCCTGGCATGGGAGGATAAGGAGGGGAGAGACAGGGGAGGGAAGGGTGAAGGACACTCATTCAGTGTGAACAGAATGGACCTATTGATATCACTGGAAAGACAGCGCATTACCCTGTCCCAAAATTTAAGTGCATAAGTGAGTTCGGCTACTGTTGATGGTAGGTAATAGAAGTACCCTGGAATTGTCCTGGTCGATGATATATTTACAGAGTACA
This sequence comes from Calonectris borealis, assembly GCF_964195595.1. Classification (NCBI taxonomy): domain Eukaryota; kingdom Metazoa; phylum Chordata; class Aves; order Procellariiformes; family Procellariidae; genus Calonectris; species Calonectris borealis. The sequence continues at coordinate 114,046,996 of NC_134313.1, read as the reverse complement.
GGGAAGCGTGTGCAGAGAAGACCTCTGATAGATAAACTGTTTCTCAATGACTATGTAAAATAGTAACAACTTTTTTGTTTTTCAATGTGATTATATTTGAATGTATTATATTTGGTAGAGAACAACTTTACTAAGCTCTCAGTTTCTAGCTCAAGGTTGCTTAACAAAGATATTAATGTGAATGTTGAAACTGAATAGACTAAAAATGTCTCTCCTTAAAGAGACTGGGGAGACGCTGATCCCAAAATAAAAATGGGTGACTGTTACTTCTTAACCATATAAGCCAGATTTTAATGTGTCTTTTAGTAATTGAATTGGACATCACACTTGAGGCTCTTGACAAAGGTCAGACTTGTGCTGCCAAGTAAAGTTGTGAGTGCAGTGACATACACTTACTGAGTGAGAGCATGCTGGCAGATTTCAGCTCTAAGTATCAGGGTTCGCCTCTGTGTCTAGCATATTGGTTTGGAGTAGTCCTTCTCCAGGCATGTCCTACTTTGAGAGTGGGTTCAAATCTGTATATGAATCCTCACTTGTAGATCTTGCATCTTGAAATTCTGAGGGGTTTTGCCATTGACTTTAATGTAGGCTACATTTTTAGTGTTGGACCTGGTGATTCATACCCCTCCTTTTGTTATGGTTATTGAATTTGGTTCTTTCCACACATAGTCAATGCTTTTCCCCCTTGCCTTTTTTTATAATTCCCAGATTGAAATTTAATGTGTGATGATACGCACATTGTAAGGTACTGGTGGTACTGGATTGGGAGAAGTCGCATTATAAAAAACATGTTTCTATTCATTTTTCTTTTCAAAATGCGTATTGATGGTAGGAGAGATACAGACCTTGTACTTTGGTACCTCTTGCTTCAAGTATTCATTGAAAAATGTCTTTGCACATATACACTGCTGTTACTATTAGCAAGATATCTTAGATTCAAGAATGGATGTGAAAAAGGGAGTTCATCATGTCTGACTAAGAGTGACTGTAGAAAAAATTTTATTTTTATAGACCATTTTAAAGAAAAATGTGGTTCTGTGGTAGTTGAGTGATTTCATTAGGATAATGTTTCACATATACTATTCAGTATATTCATGTCATGAAGTTATTCTAGAGCTGACTTGTCATATACATATACATACACTTTACATATCATATATACAGAAGGTGCAATACTGTGAGAGATCCTCCCTTGAGTCCCAAAGGCCTGGCACTGTACTGCACTAATTCTTTGCAGGACTGGTTCATCTGATTGCAGGGCTGTATTGATGAATCTCTTCTGGCTCTATATCTGAAGTCAGCTTAATCATCTTTAGTTCAGGGCAGGGCTCTGAAGATGATCAGAGCACCTCAGCTTGAGAGGCTGAGGAACAGGGGCTGGTTCAGCCTGGGGAAAAGGCAGCCTCGGAGGGGCCTGGTAGTAGCCCCCCAGCACCCACAGGGAGGTTATCAACATGAAGAGCCAGGGTCTTCACCACAGAGCATGGTGGGAGGATGAGAGACAAGAGAGATTCAGATTGGATATCGGGAAAGTCTTTTTCATCATGACAACAGCCAGGCAGTGGAGCAGGTTGCCCAGAGAGGTTGTGCAGGCTCTATTCTTGGAGGCTTTCAAGAAACAACTAATAAAGCTATGAGCAACCTGATCTCACCTCAGATCTGACCCTGATTTGAGTAAGAGCTTGGACTGGAGACCTCCTGAGGTCCTTTCCAATTTGGATTATGTTCTTATTCTGTGATTAAGCTCAGTATCTTCTCACTCAGCTCTGTTGTGCTTAGCCCTTTCCATAGAGATCTGGAGGAGAAATGACATAGTTTTAAGAAAATGGGAGATGTAGAGCACAGAAAGTACTTTTGAGGGCAAAAAATGATAGGGGAGAGATGTTTTATAGAATGCCAGATTGCAGATGATGCTGGAGGGCACAGAGACAATACAGTTAAGTGAAGGGACAAAATTTCAAGAAGCTTTAGTGTCTGGGATAGTCTTGAACTACTTTGCCAAAGAGTAATGGACTTTTCCAAAGAGTGGTAACATGTGGGTTTCTAGGAGCCACTGGGTAATTTATTGAGTTGCAATATGTGGAGCGTAATGGATACCAACCCATACTGATTATGTAGAAAAAGCTAATGGATGCAATGCAATCTTGCCCAAACCTTTTCCATTATCATTTATTTTATATGGTTTAGGAAACTCAAATAATAATATTCCCAACTTCTGCATTATCTAGTGTCTAATGTTGACTTTTAAAAGCTGCCAGTTGTTTTTTATAGTCAAAAGAGTGTTTGTAATATGATTTTTTTTTTTTTAAGGAAAAAACACAATGCATTCAGCTGTCCCTAACAAACCAACCTTTGTAGAATTTATTAACTAGCAGAAGCCTCTGTGAAATAAACCTCATTTCTGACCCCTTCTAAGCCTTAGCGAATTGGGGATTTGGATATAAGCCCACACTTCGGAATCATCTCTCATCAAACAGGAAACAATATAACTGTAGAAATTGTGTAAAACACCTCTTCCAGACAAAACAACTATTCTTAGTTTTGAAAATGTTTATATTGTACGTTCTCCTCATCCCCATTTTCTGAGTTGATAAACACTATTTCTGTTCTTTGGCCCATGATCTGCATCAAGGATGTCTTTATTGCTCGGAAAGGCCAATTTCATACCTGGCTTCGTGATTTCCTTCTGTGCTCTTGAGATAATGTGTTTGGGGGACTGCTCCAAGCTCAGTTAGGAAAGGCAGTACAGGATTCCTCCTTGGCATAGATTTCTTGGACTGAATTCAGGCGATCTATGTTAATTAATCAACCCACTCAGGAGAAATGTCCCTTTTTCCGGTCTTCTCCTGTCACTGTGCATTACAAATATACTACTGAAACAGGAAAGACATTTTTTTCAGAGATAGGCTTTTCCTGTTGTATGATTCATTAAATGGTGTTGTGGTTCCATGGAGACTAATTGCGATCAATCTCTTAGAAGAATGGTTTTAAGGAACAAGACGAAGAGGCAAGAAATCTAATAGGACTTCCTTACTGTGACACACATTTCTTCCTTAACCTTGGACAAATCACTGTCTGTGTCTCGCTTTACTAGTCGTTTGCAGTTTTTCAGATCTTAATTAATAGTCAAAAAAGACTTTGATTTCTAAGGGAAGGACGTTCTTGGAACAACTCTATGTATTATTTTAAATATGTATTCCTATTTATTATGTAGGTATGCTTTTATACTTATTTTCTCCATGTATGGGGAAGACCAGTTATAGTTGTGGGGGTATCTATGTGTTTGATCAGTACATCTCAATACAGGGAGCAGATACGGCTGCTAGAGGTACATGCTATCTTTTTTTGATCATTTAATGTAAGTGTAGTGGGGGGAGCTTCAGTAGGACTAGATATATGGCAGAGAAAGGTGACTTCTGCATGGGGGAAGTTTGCAGGAAATTAAGGAAGTCTGTACTCCAATCTATCGTTTCCTGCAGCTAGGAGATCCCACAATATAGGAACAACAACAACAACATAAAAAATCCCAACAATTTTTTTTTGCAAGAACCTCTGCTTGAACTTCTGATCCTGTCTGCTTCTCATCAAGCAGTTTTTTCATATGCGCGTGTGTGCGTGCATGCATGTGCATAACTGATGTTGATTGAAAAATTTTAATTTCACTTCACTATTTATGGTACATCGGAGACAAACAGCTTCACCGGCATTACCGTTACCTCATTCGCCTTTTTTAGTCATCAGGGCTGACTGTTTATGTCTTTTACATTCACAGAGCTGATTTCAATTTTGAGGAATTCAGGACCATTACAGGAACTCGGCAGAAATGATGTATGACAGCTCACTTAGCTATCCTCAAAATACTTTAAAAAATCTTAATAAATATATAAACAATATATTTGTGCTGATTGCAAAAGCAGAAAAGAGATGTTGGGAATGGCAAGGAATATATTATAAACTTCAGAATTATGTAGAAAAGGCTAGTCTATGTCTTTAATGAATGATACTTTAATTTGGAATCTTTTAAGATTCCTTTTAAAGTAAAACATAAACAACAAACCTTTCCATATTTTTGCTCCTCTGTCATATGTTTCCAGAATATTTCTCTTCTGTCTATTTTAAAATTTGCTATACCTCCTGGAATGGTCTTAGTGCCACAGTTGATACTTTTAAAGTTAATTTTTTAAGGAAGAAAAGCTAGCTGTCTTTTACCTAATTCTGGGACTTCAGTTGTTGGGGGAAATTAAGAAATAGCGGAAGCCTTTTCCATCAGGCTCAGAGTAATTGAGTAACGATACCAACTGGGACCAACAGTGCTGTGTGTTACTCAGCTCTCCAGGACTGTTGTTCAGGGTGTCTGAGGTGGACTCTCCTCTCAGCAGACCCTAGATTATTCTGTCTTTCTTTAAGTTGTGTCAATCAAAGTTGTTTTTCTTGCCTCAAATATTTCTTCCCAGGACCTGACACTGCCATATTGGGAGGGGAAATAAAAATATTTCAGTGGACAAGTGGGGACATTTTCCTACTCCATAGATAATAAGTCAAGTAAAATGGAGGTTGAAGTTTTGCTGAATGTTGATTGGTAATTATACTTCTACTTACTGCAGAATATTTTCTTTCTATTTTCCTCCATGTGTCCTAAGATACACTAGGATTTCCTTTAAACTGGACATAATAGTTTCTTATGGAGAGTAAACTAAACAGTACCACCTTTCTGTTACATAGGGGGAAAAAAAAGTTGAAGTATTAAAGGAATAGCCAAATAAACTCATTAATTTCCCACCAATGTGACAGTCCTAGAATTCAGCTTTGTTTAAAAATATTTTTTTTGTTGTTCTGTTTAAATGTGTTTCCCACTTCTTTCTGTGTGAGTAACAGTAACTTAGAAAGTACTTTCTTAACCCTCACTCTGTAACAAGCACAGCCAGGTGCTCACACAGTTCAGGGTGTGTGATTGTAAAGATATATCTGCATGCCTCGGGTGCGTTGTAAAACAGCCAAATTACTTCAACACCCATAAATTGTAAGTATATCTTTATGATCTTTAATAATTATTGGATAAGAAAAGGAATCTACTGTCAGGTAAAAAAGTTTGGTTTCATTAAATGTAAAAATATGTTTTAAACATTTAGACAATTTTACTTAATCCCTAGGATACTGAGTATACTAATCCTCATTTGTGTTTCCACCATGTCGTCGTGACCCAAGCCCTTCCTACCCATGAATGGAAAGAATGATTGGACTTAAATTGTTTTCTGTGAACCTAGACTGAACAATTTTATGGTCAGCAGTGGCCATTAGATCATGTAGTTTACCTTCTTACAGCATTGGCCATAGAATTTCATCGATTTACTCCTTTCATGTGTGTTTGACTACAGTTTCTTATTCAGAAATCCTCAAGAGATGGAAAATTCATCAAATATCTGCCGGTTTCTTTAAATGCCCGATCATGTTCATTGTTAAAAAAGCCATGCCACGATTTAATTCAATGTTACCTAGTTTTATAGAGCAACAATATTTTTTTCATGTCTTTCATGAACTTTAACTGCTTTTGTTTTCTCCCCATTAAAGTACTTCCATGACAGAAATAATATCTAGATGACTTTTTGACAAACTATGTAGGGTAATTTGCCCAGGTCTTTTCAGGTCCGTTGTGTAAGCAAAGCGCAGCAGCTTTGTAACTCTGTCTTTTTTATTGCAGTCTATGTACAGGAAAAATTTGGAGTTCTGTAGAGTGCATCACAAACCTCCTGCCTGACTTTGGGCAAGTCCCTTAGCCCATGAAGTTACATTTCTCACTTCTTCATCCAAAACATTGAGATAATAGAACTCACAGAGCATAATCATGCTCATTTTTTTCCAAATTATAATAATGACAATACCTGACATTTGATGCTATGGGATTGGGTGGAAATGAGGGGCAAAATAAGGCTTATCCAGTTAACTTTACCGTTCAGTTGATTAAGAGTGTACCACCAGTATATAACATGTACCTGTTGTAAATTTACATATATTTAACTTTTTTATCTGTAAGTCCTGAAGTAGGGTATATTTAAGTTCTCTTAGTCACTGCGAACTTGCAATTATTTTTGCTCCTCTTCCTTGTACTTCCCACAGCTCTGTCTAGTAACATTCTGCCCAGAAATTAATCCCATGTTGCATCAAAATCTCTTTTAAAAAGACCAGTATTGCCTAACTTATAGATATGAGGTGTCTGCCCATGCAGTAAAAATTACATTGATCTATTTAGCTGTCATGCTGCATTTCAAGCTCATGCCTAATTTGCTTGCCTTTTTAATCCTGAAGGCTGTGTCAGCATGACTATTTCCAGATACACACTTCCATTTAAGTGCCTGCGTTTCAGGTTATTTTTCTTCAGATACCTTTTTTTCCCTAATATTAATAAAAAAGAGAGCAATGGTTTTGATGCTTCTTATTTCTCTAGATCCCTTTATGCGGTCAATGAAGACACAGTTTGATTGGGTAAATTTGAATCCAACAACTTCTTCACCTATTCTAAAACTTGTGCCTGCTCTTAGTATTGATACATTCACCAGCAGATCTTCCTTGCATAAAAGCCCTGCTTCAAAACATGCATGGTGATTTGGACCTGAGTCTTGAATATTCCAAATGATGCCTTAATAATTTGGGCTATCAAAAATAAAGCATTGCTGCCACCTCTTTTGCCCCCTGCCATTTTGCTAACTTCTGGAGCTCTTTTGGGATTCTGGAAGGGTGGGAAATTCCCAAGAGTTTTTCCAAATGTTTTATGACTACATGTGAATTTTTTTTTTCCAGATTTTTATTTAGCTGATATTATTCACCAAATTTAATCCAAACTTGCAAATACTGTTTTGTTAAACATAAACTTTTTTTTTTTTTTTGCAAATAAAATTAGATTGTCCATCCTATCACTGTGTGCAAAAGGTTTAAACCAAGACAGAACAGATGTGAACTAGCTTAATCCAAGGTCTATTGAAAACATTAGGCATCGGTCAAGACCCGATTACAAAAATCTTCCTGACACAGAGTCTGTTAAGGTACGGAACAGAGTCCCCTAAGTAGACATAGAATCCCCGTTTCTTTGGCTGTCTGAAACTAGACTGAAAATAGCAGTAAATAAAAACAGTTTACCCATATAAAAAGCAGATAATTGTTCTATTAAAAGGGATTGATAACTTAATGAATTTTAAAATTTGGTGTCAGTTCATTGCTTTAAATTAAAGTTGTTTAGAGATTGTGCCTGTGGCAGGCCAATAAAAAAATTTATATTGATTTGTGTGTAAGTAGAGTGATCCTCATGGGTTTTGAACTGGATGCAGAGATGAAATGAGGCAGAGCCTTGCATATTAGAACAAGCTTTTTAATATTCTTTGCAAGCTGTTTTTAGAAACATCACAAGGAACATAAAATCAGGCACATTTGTGAAGAGAGGCAGTACAATTTACAAACAAACATGTGGGGCAAACAAAATTTCAAAGCTGATCATGCACAAATACCCAATTCCAGTTGTCCAACTTGCACATACTGAAAGCACAACTGCATGCACCCATCTGCTATTACCAGCCCATGAACACAGGCATACTTATACAAGCTTATATAAACCCATAGCAATTTGAAAGTAATCTAAAGAAATTACAAGATTACCGCTAAAAAATTAAGCTGCATTGCTTGACTATGAGATTTAGATTCCTATATGAGTAAATCTACGATGAAAACTGTCCCATAATTTGCTGAGTTACATTTGGGAATTGCTTTCTCTTCCTCAAAGAACTAGGTAGTACAATTTTCAGCTGGAGTTGAGCTAGTGATTTTCTTTTGAGCCAGGTTAAGTTCTGGTGATGCCATGCAGTCATTTCTTCCTAGCTTTACTGTCCATGCAGTATGTTTTTTCAGTGTTACCTAGTTTGAACCATTTTGGTTTGCTGAAATGGTCAGTGAACTTGTCTCCCTGGAAAACACACCTTTTAAAAATGGAAAAAGTTCATATGATGGGGGCACATCTCAAATATGGGTTTCATACAGGGAGAATTGTTAGCGTTCAGGCCTCACTCCTCAGCCAGAACCTAACCATCGTCTGGGCTCCCAGCACAATCCTGTCTTCTTCTGAGCCTCCTGAATCTTAAGAGGTTGAGAAGCTAAAGCGAAACAGCTGGGGGGCACTATCCTGGAAACATCAGTGGTAGCTGTCCTGTGCCAGGGATCAGAAGGAGTTGTGCTGATAGCAGAGAAATTAAGAAATTAAGCAACACAGGACTACACTGCTGGAGAATAGGAGTCATTGTTCGGGCTCAAAGCTCACCTTAGGCAGGTGCAAAATCTAACAGCTTTGACCAAGAAACTGGTGGTTCACAGCAAACGGCATAGTGTTAGGGTGGAGAAGAGAAGGCTTGCACTGAAGGACCACGCTGATGAGAAAACATGGGGAATGAGTTGAGGAAGGAGGTGATAGGAAAAGACTACAATGAACTGTGGCCTTGCAAGCACCAGCTGGTGCAGACCGTTCCCCTCCTTAAATTGATCCTTGTTAGGTGTCAATGGTTAGTCAAACCAGTATTCTGAATTTCAGAAGTTCTGTAGTACTTGTTATGTTTCAGTTCTGGTTAAGGTTCAGTGAAAACTTCAAAAGAATAGGTCAAATTGAATTCCGATCTGAGACAAAGTAATGATTAGAAACTTTTTTGGTTTCATGTGTGGTTTGTCTCTTGGGGTATAAGTTTTTGTGGAAGTGGATATAAGTTTTTGTGGAAGTGCTTAGAATACTTCATTTAGAAAAACAAAAAACTCTTTGCAAAGGTGATCACTTTCTATATAGTTCTGTCAGATATTTCCTTAATGATATAGTGAGTTATATACTTGATCATGTGAATGCACCACTTACTATTTTGTATGTGCAAGCCAGGTGTTTATGTGAATAAATGAAAAGTATACATTTCTGTTGTTTCCTTTGAATATGCCTGCATTTTAAAGTCTGGCCTTCAACTCCCAATGGGGAACACTTTAGGGATCAGTAAATTTGGCAAAGGAGGCTGTTTTGGCAAACATTCTAGTTTTCACATTTATTCATACTTAGGGGAATAGAGAAGGTAAAGATGGGGCATAGATTTTTGTGTTGGTAGTATTTCCTTTTGTTACCTTCCTAAATCACTAGAATAAGGACTAGTGTTGTAATTCCTGAAAGGGAATTTTTCCTTCCTGACTTCCTGACTACTCACTAATCAATATCCCCAGTGTATGATTTAATAGTTATTTTATCTCAAAACCGAATGCACAGTTTAATAGCTTACCTTTCTACTCCTCATTTTTGCTTGGATTTCCTAAAAAAAAAACATCAGAAAATGTTGACGTGTCCTTTTGCTCCTCATAGGTTCAGGTACCATGCTCTAGCTTTCACCAGCTCTGAGTGTTATGAGAATACATGGGTAAAGTGTAACTTTGGTATAGCTGCATGGCAATGTTGGATTGGAAGATACCATTTTAACCTATCCTTCAAGTACTTCTGTAGTACTGACACTGTAGAGAAAACTACTGGGGTGAAACAGGACAGATTGAAGGAGTAGCTCAGAATTTGATAGAAAACCCTTGGTGTCTTCCTATGAAGCCATTCACCTTCATTATTCTGCTCTATTTTAAGTCTTTCAAAATGTTGGCTAATGTGGAGATACCTTGGAACCTTCCTTCCAGTTGACCTCAAGAAAGCAAGCAATACCATGTTTCCTACTTCAGTATGAATTCTTGATTCTCACTGCTAGATGGTTCATCACTCAGAGCAGCATCACTCACCACCAACCTCCATGTGGCAATCTGTTACCATTTCCATGAATTTGCATTTACTTTCAAGACTTTTCTGTCAGATGACCTCAAGTCTCGGTTGTTTGGTTTTTTTTAATGAGGGAAGTTTGCAGTCAGTTGCGATATTGTGAGGCATAGCGTATACTTCTAATTTTCAGATATTTTCAGAGACTGGTATTCTTTTCCCCAGATGTACCCAGACGTGAATCAAAATGCTTCATTGAGTGTATTTAGAAACAGTAAGTCTAAGTCTTATCTGACTCTTGGAAACAAATATTATACTGGGCACCAGTTCCAATGAAATATAATAATATATTATATTTCTATAACATAATTAGATATTACACCTGCATATCACATATGAATGTGTATTATATACTGTTATAGAGCATAACAATCTTGATACCCATGGAGGTTATATGGTGTTAAACTGTAGTGAGAGAAGAACTAGGTAGTTTCACTGCTGTAATTTACAAGTAAAGGTGATTAAGAAAATTCAGAAATCTGAATATTTTGTGTTTAAAATATTAACTTTTTTTTTTTTACAAAGTGTTGTATGAAGGAATTATTGTAAGTGAAAAGACAGCTAAGCCCTGGTATCATATTGCATTTTTATCTGCTCATCTTTGAGCAGTATTTATGTGTAATTATAATTATATGTGATATCAAAGACAGGAAAAAAATCATTATTTCTTTAGAAACAAGATGTCAAATATTGGGTACATTCAGGGAATTTACATGCTCTGATGATTCATGGTGATTACATTGTGGAAGATAAATGCCTTAGAAAGTTGTGGATCATTTTTAAACTCAAGATGAATGAATTAAACAAATGTTGTCTTATTTACCGTAAAGCATGTCCTCAGTAAAAGTGCTCTGCTCTTTTTTGAAGACTTGAGTTCTATTTTCAGGAGCTTTGTCAGATAATTTTTCTAAATTTACTGTAATTAATGAGAAGTAATGATCAGTAATCAACTTAAATGTACCGAAAAATATGGAACCTAATATATGCAAGACAAAATTTAAGCATTCCAATTCATGGTACACTTTGTCGCTATATTGGCTGATAATTACACAGAGATATTAAGAGGAGCCATTTGTAGAGGCTCTTTAAAAAGTCAAGAGTTAAGATTGAAAACTCTATCATAATTTAGGAAATTTCTGTCTTCTAGTGCTTAATGTCTCTACCTGAAGAGTATTTAGTAGTTCAAAATTTACTTTTATATTTGAGTAGTGTAACCATTACTACCTCCTATCTTGTAAAAAGAAATAAATCCTGCTCCCAGTAATGAGGGCATTTGAATCGCCACTTTGGGGAGGAAGGACTGCATATTGGTTTGCTCATCATACTAGGATAATAGCTGATTTCCACTTCATTGCTTTTAGCTACTTAACTAGCAATACCTATGGGCCAAAGACACCAATCCAGGCAGGAATATGATTATACTTAATTCAGGAGTTATTTCTGGGTGCAGATGTAATTGGTATACAACACACACAGCCTTTGAAAAACTTAAAACGTTTGATTATATATTGGCTTCCTCCACAGGTCTCATATTTCCAGTCTTTCCTAAATACTGCAACCGTGAAACGTAATGACTGAGGCGTGCTGGCAGAGAAAACAATTTTGTCCTGAACTTTAAGATATAATAATGGATATAATGGATATAAAGTTCACTTACCAGTGGTGTTCTCCCACTGGTAACATTCAGCCTATAATAAAAAACAAGGAGACTGAATGGATTCACATCTATGTAGCTCTAAGAGAGCTATGTAATAGGAAAAAAAGCAAATTATTAAGACAGTGTACATTCACCAGAGTACTTAACACTCTTATGTGACCACTCACCATACAGGATATGACATAAATTGTATTTTCTAATACTATTGCATCTATTTGACAAAAAAGAGAAAATATATCCAACTAGTTCTTCTTTCCTCTGTACTCCTACTTCACGGGCCTAAAAGATGAATTTAAGCCATATATGTTGTGTATTGCGGTTATGTTATCTATATGATGCTGAAATTGATTTTGTTTGTGTAAACAAGCAGGTAAGTTTAAGTTTATGCTTTTTTTCATATTTTGTTTTCTAATCTTCTGTATTAGAGCTTATTGCCCCTGCCTCCACCCCGGTTTCTTTGGCATATTTTTCTTCAGTAACTTTAATTTGTCCAGACATCTGTAATGTGGGCACGTGCCCTGCATATATTGTATACTAAAGGAGATCCTGTGCAACTGGACATGCTGAGAGTCCATATACACTGTCATTTTGGATTAGAAGGAATAAATTAATTTAACATGAAGGGATATAATCCATACAGCTCTGTTGAGAGTTGCTTCCTTCATTATGTAGACTAACAATGCGCTGGGTGAAGAAGTGGCTGAATGGCAGAGGCTCAAAGGGCCGCAGTGAACGGGGCTACATCTGGCTGGTGACCAGACACCAGCGGTGTTCCTCAGGGTTCAATTCTAGGGCCAGTTCTGGTCAATCCTTTTACTAGTGATCCTGGATGCAGGAGTTGAATGCATGGTTAGTAAGTTTACTGATGATACTAAACTAGGAGGTGCTGTTGACTGTCTTGAGGGACAAGAGGCCTTGCAGAGGGATCTGGATAGATTGGAGCATTGGACAATCATCAACGGCATGAAATTGAACAAGACCAAATGCCAGATTCTGCACCTGGGATGGAGTAATGCCAAACACAAGTATAGGCTGGGAGAGGAGTGTCTGGAGAGCAGCCCTGCAGAAAGGGGTCTGGGGGTGCTGGTTGACAGGAGGCTCAACAGGAGTCAGCAGTGCCCCATAAGCAGCCAAGAGGGCAAACCGCGTCCTGGGGTGCATCAAACACAGCCTAACCAGCCGGTCAAAAGAGGTGATTATCCTGCTGTATTTAGCGCTGATGCAGCCTCACCTTGAGAATTGTGTGCAGTTCTGGGCCCCATAACTTAAAAAAAGATGTTAAGGTACTTGAACGCTAGTCAAGGGGCTGGAAGGCATGTTCTCCAAGGAGCAGCTGAGGACACTGGGTTTGTCTAGTTTGGAGAGCAGGAGGCTGAGGGGCGACCTCACTGCTCTCTGCAGCTTCCTGAGGAGGGCAAGTGGAGGATTAGAGAGGCATTTGGACAATGCCATTAATACCATGCTTTAACTTTTGGTGAACCCTGAACTGGTCAGGCAGTTGGACTAGATGGTCATTGTAGGTCCCTTCCAGCTGAACTATTCTATTCTGTTCTGTTCTGTTCTGTTCTATTCTTCTTCCTGAATCCGGACATGATCCTGAACTGAATGGTTTCCCTACCAGCACATGCTGAGGAAACCTCTGAGGACATTTCTTCCCAGCCCTGCACTAGCAGAAGGCATTGAATACCCATAAGCATGTCCCAGCCTAGGCATTGCCTCTCTCACGTTGTGGGAAGGAGGCACGTACCTGCTGATGGGGGTGAGAGCTGCAGATCATCTCGAGAGAATTGGACCATCCGCACAAATTTGCAAAGAGCGAGTGTGAAGTGCGGTTTTTGAAAGTCTCCTGTGTTCATCCACTTGAGCTGGGTTTCCACAGGAGGGCAAACCCCACAGCTCTGACCCTAGCGAGCCTCAAAGATCAAGCCCTCGCTCTGAAGCAGGACGTGCTCCTCAACTGAATGGTTGCAAACCTTTCTGAGGTGAGCAATACCTGTTCATTTCCCCGTGGATTTTGTTTCTCTCCTTGTACTCATTTTTAGAAATGCCTGATCTGTGTCCCGTGGGAAACCAGGCTAAAATCAAAGAGCCTGAGAACCACAGCACTCCCTCAGAGCGAAGGTCCATCTGGCCCAATACGCTGTCTCCAAAGTGGCCAACCACCCCTGTCTAAAGGAGAGCACATGAGCAGTGCAAGCCGACTTCTGCCGGGCTCCTGGGGGTGCTCCTAGGCCTCAGTGGCTGGGACCGGCCTCCCCTGCGGCCCCCACCCACGCCGCCTCCTGCCCAGGGCCCGGGGGACGTGTCTCAGCTCAGCCTGGGGCCTTCAGGCCCTGCCTGAGCCATGTTGCAGGTGTGCCCGTCTCTGCCCCTGTCCTCTGGACGGGCCTGGGACCTGCGCTGCAGAGAGCTGCTCTCCTGGGCGCAGCCCTCAGGCCTCGGTCAGAGCTTCTCATGCAGAGCTCTAGGCGTGACATAGCGTAACCATGCTGCTCCATTCCCTGCGCTCACCACGAGTCGAGTAACGGGGAGACTGTTATTTGCCTGAAATGCCAGGGGGTTTTCAGCTCCCCAACCACTTTCAAGGACACATAACGCAAAGGTTACAAGTGCAAACAGGATTTTATTTGTATTTGTATTTTTCTGAATCTGTTTCAGAGCCCATGCTCACAAGCCTGAACACAATGCGCATGTGTAGCCAGGAGCAGGCTGATGCATTCTTCAGTTTAGCTTAACAAAACCTCCCTTGCAGCCTGGCAAAGGCAAGCCACAGAGCTGCAGAAAGCAGCAGCAGGAACACAGGCCAAGCAGCCCCTGGTTCCTCAAGAGGGAGAACGTGAAGAATGAGGACCACGACCGACCACACACAAAAGAAGAAGATGAAGAAGAAGAGGGGTGTGGTACCGTGGGGTATTTTCCAAAGTAGGACACGTAGCGATGACAAGCACAATTTTTGCCTTCCAAAACTTGCTGTGCCGCTGTGCTTCTTGGCCGGTGATGCCTGAAAAGCGCTCTCGTGCCGGCCCGGCGCTTGTGCTGCAGGCAGGGAGAGCTGCAAAGAGGCAGCTCCGGATGGTGCAGCAAGCCTGCAGCCCTTCCCAGCCCAGGCTGTTTTGCACAAGCAAGAACCCCCGGGGAAACAGAGCCAAGGGAGGAGCAGAGCTCGCTCCCGCTCCAAACTTGCAATGGACAAGAGAGCCCGAGAGAGCCAGGGCACGAGAGGTGCCTTGGAGGTGCAAGAGCAGTGGGCAAGAAGCGAGCCGACAGGGCCCAGAGGAGCCCTGGCAAGGGGCTGTGCTCAATGCTACGGAGGACAAGAAGCAACCCGCGGGGGCCACCGTGGGGGCCCGCCCTGGGAGTCTAGAAAGCTTCCTCCCCCCGGATGCGGGGCACGAGGGCCACCTTCGTGGAGCACGAGCAGCAGGACCTAGCCCAAATGGCCCAAAGGAGCCCTGGCAAGGGGCTGTGCTCAGTGCTGCAGAGGCAGGCAAAAACCCCCCGGGGACACTTGCTAGCCCACCGTGGGGGAAAAAAAGCCTTGCTCCCCCCAGCTGCAGGGCACGAGAGGCCATCTTCGTGGTGCATGAGCAGCAGGCAGTAACCTAGCCAAAAGGGAGCAGAGGAGCCCTGACAAGTGGTCGTGCTCAATGCTGCAGAGGAAGGCAAAAAACCCCCGGGGACCAGTGCCAATCTGCCCCGGGGGAAAATTCCTTCCTGACCCCAGCGCTGGCGATCGGCTACTCCCTGAGCATGTGAGCAAGACCCGCCTCCTCCTCCCGCAGGCTGGTCACACCTTCCAGGAGATGCCCAAGCCCTATTCTCCCTCAACCTGGAGCCACCTCAAGGGCTTCTCAGAGTGGCCACATGCCCCTGGCCTGATGGACTTTGGGGGCAAGAATCCTTCCCGCGCCTGGCGGGACTCCAGTGGATGCTCCAAAGCACTGGGACCCCTTGCAACATCTCTGCATCCCATTTCTTACGGTGTCTGCCCCTGGCTCCACAGGGGATGAGGACAGCGAGCTCTGCAGTGCTCCTCAAGAAGGCATTCCCTTGGTCTTGCCGTGGCTATCCAGCTGAAAAGGCTATCCATCCCTCAGATGGGCTTTGAAGGTGGCCCTGCCAGGAGCTGGCCTGGCAGCAGAGAATCTCCAGCAGCCTCGTCCAGCCTTCGGTCTTCTTCCCTCAGACCCCTCCAAGTAATTCCACCGCCTCCTCAAGGATTTCCTCTGGGATGTCTTTGGGCTGCCCCCAGGCCATCTCTGGCAGCAGGACACAGGAGGATGCTCCCTTTTATCCTGCCCTGGGGTACTGTGACTGCTGCGTTGCCGGGTGGTGGCACTGTGACACAGGGGTGACGGGGCCCCCCATGCGCAGCCCCGCCCACCGCAGCCCCGCCCACTGCCCCTCTGCCCAGCATCCTTCGGAGGAAGACCTTTGGGGTGCTGGCCTCGAGGCAGCCCCGGTGCCCAGGAGGCCCAGGGGGCTGTCCCTGCCCTTGGGGGCCATGCAGGGGGCCTGGGCCCAGCTGCTGGGCATTCCTGTAAATTCAGCTGTACCTCCACGCTGTGTAAATAAGGGCATTTATACCACAGACAGTCGTTTGGTTGGGGTGATGCCCGAGGTGGAAGAAAGGGTTTTGCTTCCCTCTGCATGAACTTTGCAGAGACATGGAAAGCGTGCGTGATTTCCCCACCATTCCTTACTGATGCATGAAGAGACACCAAAGTGACATTCGCTACTATGCTCTTTATGGTGAGCTCTTCTTCTTGGAAAGAAATCCTGAACCGTTTTGTGTTCTTGACTGTAGTTTTCCTCCCACTTCAAGAGCGCTTTTCCTTCTTTGGCCTTCACCCTTGATACCTTTCTTGAAAGTGATGGCAGCTATCTCAGCCTTTGCCTTGCTCCTTCCGGTCATCATCTTCTTCTATAGGCCCTCCATGCCCCTAATCAACTGCTTAGTCTTTGTCTGCCTTCATCCCAGACAGGATTTATCGTTCTTGAACCCAAGGAATGGGAAATGTCCATCGTGGTACAGGTGAGTTCTCACCAGGGCTTTGCACAATGCTTGCTTTTCTTGCCCAACACACAAGAATGCATTTGCCTGTATCACATTCATGACTTATAGTCATCCCGTGACCTACTTCCAGGAATATTTGCCTGCTCTGATGTTTCCAAACTGGAGCAGAAACTCATGGCGCTCCACCTGACGTTGTGTTACCTATTTCTACCCTGCAGTTCTTCACACAGGGTTATTGATGTCAGAGATGTCTCCTCTGTCACAGCTTCAGCTGGTAGGGAAGATGGGGGCCGTAGAACTATACCATGAGATAGAGCTTTTTCTGGCTTATGGATGCCATGAAATACAGAATATGATGTGGACAAGGAAACCTACATTTCTTGAACGATGGTTTTCTGCAGTCTAAATTCAAAAGACCTGACCATGAACTTCACTCTTTCATACATTTGATGACAGCAAAGCATGAAGGGTGGAGCCTGAGAGATGTGTTAAGGGGGCTTTTGCCCATCAGTAGCCTGCTGGAGTCCAGCTCCACGCAGTCTCGACCAGCAGATCCAGCCCTCCACCGGTCTGGTGAAGTAGTCAGGCAGTTGGACTAGGTGATCGTTGTAGGTCCCTTCCAGCTCAACTGTTCTGTTCTATTCTATTCTAATTTTAAAACATCTTCATTTACATTTTCCTTGTATCTTCTGTCTACTCGTGTGTCCACCCATCTCCCTCCAAACTTATTTACTAGCAAGAAAGACCTTTTTAATTCATGAATTTATTGCTGTCTTTCTATTCTAGCTTTATTATTATGGATATATTCCACAGGCCATGTGAGATGGGCTCCTGACAACAAGACAGCCTTTGTGTGTTGGTTCTCTGATGTACACTGGAAATAGTTCCCTGAAATATGAATGCGTCTGGTCCGGGCTGGTTCATAGAGGCAAACCACATTATTCTTCCCCTACAGTCATAATGTGTCCAAGACCAGTAGAGGTTAAGAAACTGGGTTTGTTTGGCAGATGTTTCTTGTCTGCCAATTATGTCAACAATAGGTATTCATAATCCTAGGGAGGCTTAGAGGTCATAGAAATTAAAGGGCAGGCAGAATAACTCATGCACAAATAGCTGAAAAAGAAAGCGATCTTTAGGGGATATATTTTCCCCTCCTTTTATTCTCCTTGTCCTAGGGCCTGTCACCAATCAATAACATTGTGCATTGGCTTCACCCCTTGGTTCTGGCTGCAGTGTTCAAGGTCCTGAATGGCACAAACTCTGTCTTATTGTTGAAGGCGAGATGTTCTTCTGCAGTTTGTCTTACGCTCAGCTTTCAGTGCTTTGTATAAGTATTAAAACATTTTTCTCAGCAACTAGTTTAAAATAAATGGTTGGAATACTTGCATTCTTAAGAGAGAATGGGCAGCCTCCATGGAATAAAGACAGCAGTTGTTATGAGGTGGCACGTGATGTCATGCAGTCTTTTGTTATCTTGCCAGTATAGAGAAATTCATTAGATTCTTACTTTCTGGCCTTCTCAAGTATATCCTTGCTGAGCAAGGAATGGAGCTGGCGTATAGAAGCACTGATCTTAAAAGGAAAAAGAGATTTGGAGAATCATCAAAGAGCTAGTTTCTGTGCTTGTGGTTGGGATGTTAATGGCAATTGAAGGATCTCTGCAGGTAATTCTCTCAGTAGAGTACCACTGGACTTTACAAATGTGGGGTACTGTCGTTTTATTACCCCTTATGCAGTAAAGAACAGTGTGATACAACAGTCAGTTGGGTGAGACTGACAGCCAGAATAAAGCATTACTGAAAGACAAAAAAAGCAAGAGCTTTAAAGAGAGAAAACAAGCAGCCATGAGGCAATGAACAGCCATGAGACAGTAACTTCACTAAGAAAGCTGAATTTCTATACAAAAAGTCCTTACTCAAGCTTAACAGTACTAATATATACTGAATAAAGCATTGACTGGGGAGGGTAAAGATGAGAAAAGTATGGTAAAACATTTCTGCTATCGCTTCTGGTGAAAAAGAGAAGTGAATGAGACATTGTTGGTACTAATAATACCTAAAACATTGTAGAAGCTGATAAAAGTATTTGATATACTGTGACCCTAGAAGGAATGTGACTGTGTTTTTATCTGAACCCAAGAAACAGAATGGGGAATAGATGCTTGCCTTACAGTCACATACTCTGGCATCCACATGTACTTTTGGAGATATAAAGATTGCTTAATGAGAGACAGAAACATATATGGGGCAAATGATTCCAACATACAGGAGAAGCTGTTGAAAGAAACAGAGAAATTTCTTAAAATGGCAAGGGCAGCTGAACTGTCTAGGAAAAGGATCAAAACAGAGTTATTAGTGCAGAACAAGTTCACAGGGTCAAACTAAAGGAAATAGGGAAGCAGGACAGAGACAGGCTGACCAGGAATGCAGGCGTCATGGTGCAGGGTTATGGACTGAGAGAAACAATTCAGAAGACAGAAAAAAAACTGTCTGGCTCCTGGAAAAACATGTAAAAAGCAGAGAGCATAGCAAGACTTTCTGTCCAGTATGTTGCAGCTCAGGAAATATAAAAAGTGGTAATAGAGATGGAGAACATAGAGATTACAGTTAAAAGAAAGATGTCTTCTGGCTGCCTTGCATAGGTCCAGAGAAATTGATTGCACAGAAGGATGCAGAAGAAGGATGCCAGCTATTCTGTTCATTTTTGGAACTATTTTATCAGGTCTTAATCCGTTGACTCCAGTTGGATGACTGAAGCCATCAGCAGCCTAATCCTACCAAGCTGGTGTTAGTGGCAACTTTCATCTGGAGGATTAGAATCAGGTATTCATGATGCAGGTATTTGAAGTCAAAGAGCAAATGCAGCCTGTAGAGAAGAATCCTGAAAATCGAGAGATGTTACATGTGCAAGATCATAATTTCCTGAGCGTGATGGAGGAGAGAGAGTGGTCACTGTGTGCTTTCTCAAGCATTTTCAGAAAATGTAAGATCATATTTCAAGGAACCAGACACACAAAAATCAAGTGGAAGTCAGAAATAAGCCCCCATATAGTGAGATGACTAAAATTCAGTTTTGTTGATAATGGCAGAGTAATGACAAAAAGTTGATAACTTTGCTAAGAAATGACATTGTAATATCCGTCAAAACTTTCAGAGAATAATTCAAATGCCTAATTAATGCTGAGGAAAATTTGGAGTAAACTGAGGCTCTTCAGTTAGCTAAACCACTAAATATATCATTGTAAAGAAGTTGCTGCTTATCACCACTAACAGACAATAGACTGTATAACCTATCATCTGTTTAACATCACTGTTTGTGAGGCTAAGACTGAGTTTTACCGTGTTGTGGTAAATGAGCCATGGGACAACACTGACTACACCTTTTGGAAGATAATCACCTGGTGTAAATGCTTTTAATCTGGGCCCAACATCTAAGGTGTTCCAATGTAAATTGAAGCTGGGAAGGATTCCCAGACATGTGGCTTGAAGCTGGTGACAGAGCTATTAAAAATTAATGATCTGACAAAAGAGACAGTCAATGTCACTATGTAATAAGCAAAATATGAGATTGAATGTAGACATGTAGAACTTGAGAAAAACTCTGTTGTTTTCTATTAGTTGGCACCTAGAGAGATGGCAGCAAGACCCTGGAAAAGTCAGCGCAATTAGGAAAGCACTCAAAATGAAAGGAGTCCAATCACTTTTAGCCATAGTGATTTTTTTCTAGAATTATCAAAGGTCTTTAAAACAGCGAGAAAAATCAGAAGGCAGGGACTGCTTCTAAGACCGTAGGATAGCTGAAGTAGCATTATTTTGTTCTGAAGGAGGTTAGGACTAGTGCTAATGCAAACCAAGCACCCAGAACATTTACTTAAAGACAGGAAATAAAAACGAAACACAGAGCCATGCTTTCTGAAATGCAGTTCCCTCAGTTCACCTTTCAGCACTAGCTAGCACTGCTATCAACTATCTTGTTTGCCCAAAATCCACTAGAAGGAACCAGGAAAAAACCGTGGGTTTGTAATCAGGTTTGTTTCTTCTTAAAACTTTAGCGGTAAGATATGAAAATAAGGTACTTCCCAAGGAAATCACTGCCCGTGGCAGATGCACTGAACAGGACATGTCTTCCAGAATACTAGACATGATTGTATGGAACAAAAACTGCATCTCCAATGGTAGGCTTCAGGCAGTCCTCTGAAGAGCAGGCAGTAAATCAGCTTCTGTACCAACCATGGCAGTCTGAAGGAACATTTGCCACAGGAAGTTACTCCGTTTTACTCTGTCAAGGATGAGCTGTACGTGCAAAACAGGATTTTGTTTGAAGGGGACTGAACAGCAGTCCTAGAAGGCTTAGAGTGTTACAGCGAGCCTGAAATACACTTCAGACCTACTGATAAAGGTATGCATGAAATGAGCCAGGCAGTTTGTCAACCAAGCACATTTGCCCAAGTGGGAGCAAAGAAAGAACAATCTGAGATGCTCAGACTTCTGACTGACAACAGGAGACAACAGCTTCATGAAATATCAGCCCTGGTAAAAATGCAAAGGGAAAAAAAGAATAAAACCTGTTCTGATGGTCAGACAAGCTTACTGCTGCAGCTGCTGGAAGGCTGGCTGGAGGATATACGAGCAAAGGCTGTGAGAAGAGTTAAGGCATATCTAAAAGCATATTTTGCAAGGTCTGGAGTACCAGACTCTGTCTGAAAACTAAACATGGCTGGCAGTAGATTTCAAACAATTTAGCACAGAATAGGTCACATCAGCCCGGGTGCTCAAAGAGCAACAGGAGAGTCAAGTTGGCAATGAAGAGCTTGTTAACGAGAACGGAACAGGTGAGTAGTCCTTACTTTACATTGTTCAACTAACACATTCCAGCATCTCTTCCCCTTCCCTCTACCCTTTCTAATTTTCACCTTGACACAGCTAAACCAAGTCCGCAGTGCAAAAGGGAAACAATAGACAGTGCAATGAATTAGTAAAAATCAATGAAAAAAGTCAGTGATTTGATACCATTATGTAGGTGAACAGGTCTGGCCCAACCGTCAAAAATCTGCTTGCAGCAATAGCAAAAACTAAAGACTCAAGTTAGTAGCAGAGGGAAATCTGAAGATAGTACCCCCACAAAATCAAAATCAAAGTGAATGAGCAATACCAAGGGAAGTAAAAGAAAGATGTTAGTGTAATCTTGATGCTAACAGAAGCTCAAAATCTCATTTCTTTCAAAAGTTGTCATAGTTTGCTTGAAGGAAAAGTAAAATAAAAATACATACGGCCATAGCAAAGACAATATTAACTTACATGTTAACTTACACTGTTGATTCACTGAGTTTCAGCAGAACTGTTCTGCAGGCTGTTCTGAAGGTGTTCTGTTGTCAGAATTGGTGACTGTACAGCTGTAGCTGCAGGAGAATGCAACACTGGTGTGGAGTAAGTGTTCCCCCCATTCCCATACTGTGTACCCATAAGCTGTTTATACAAGTCTCACATAAAAATAGAGAAAATAAAAATTCATCCCTAGAGGCACTTCAGATGTGTTTCTGCTTTCCCCCTGTACCCTTTGCGACATCAGAATAAACCCCCCAAAGTGAAAAACGTTTCTCCCTTCTGATGTCAAATCCTGGGCCCAAGAGATGAGATGCAGCCTCTTCCAGGAAGGTGTCTGACCTGGCAGGTTTGCTTTGTTGGTCCTCAGTGCTCTTTCTGGCAGAAAACATGTGGTATGTGCTTCATGCGGGTTAAGTGAAGTTTCGTGTTCAGAACCCCACTCTGGAGAAACAAGCATTTCATTAGGCAGCTGCCTGGAATCAACTTAATATGGAAAAGTGAGAAAGCTTGAGAGATTTGAGAGTCTGAATATGTCTTTTCTTGCTGTTTCACACAGTTGCGCTTATGCAGAGAGAAGCTTTTCTGAAATGTCAGGCTATGTTTTAACTCACATATGTTTCTTGGGCTGAGAACTTTACCATGGCTAAAATCCCTCTCCCAGAGAAGGGAAACCATCCTTGCAAATCTTGCTAGAGCGTGGTCTCATTATTCAAAGTCATCTCAGGATCGAACCTCTTTGTTGAACAAAAGCCTTGAAGTGCCATGACCGCTAGTTCACTGTACTTTGTGCTGGTATCTGCTTCTACCTTGGATTTAATAGCAGTGACGGATACCTTTGGATGCGGCACGCAGAACTCGTGCTCTGGATCTGTCCGTCAGCGTGTCGGTTCAGCTCCAGAATTCAGTCTGCACAGCGCTCTCCTGCAGCTCAGGGCGACCTGCTCAGCTCTCCAGGCCCTTCGCTATGCTGTCGAAGGGCAAGCAGTGCGACATCTCACTGACAGTACCACAGCTGTGCATCGACAAGCAGAGCGGGATTCACAACAGGCCTCTTGGGAGGCAGTTGCTGCGTATCCTTTTACTATGAAACTTCACAAGACTTGTGGGACCTTTTCTCTTCATCTGTACTTTATATAGGCTGCCTGCGTACTCATATTGTGTTAGACATTGTATTTGGATATGAATGTTTAACCATATATTTAATGTATGGTTAGACATGAAGAACTTGGCACATGATACACAAGGTATGTGCAGATTAAATTATATTAGACACTTTTGTATCCTACTGGGGGACACAGAAGGTTCTGATCTAGTATTCTAACTTAGAGTAAACCAACCCTATTAGAAATATTCTGAAAATTTTAATAAAAAACTTTTTGACAAGTCGAGCAGTCTTCAAGGGAGTGCTGGAAAACTATCATTTGGGACTTGTAAAAGTAGGCTGGACAAAGCATTAACAATAGAGTTTAAAAAAAAAGGAATGACAATTGGAAATAATTTGCAGTGGTGGGAAAGGGGAGCATAAGTGATTTCTTAGGCCTTTTCTTTAATCTTATAATCTTAAATTATTTCTTTGAAAGGTTTTCCCCCTGCTTTAATGTAATAAATTCCATAGCAATGATGAGTAAAGTATTTAGGGACTTTTACCAGGGAATGTTTAGAAGAGATGATGAATGATTATTGGCTTCAGTTGCTAATTGACACAATAATCCGTGCCAAGGGATTCCTCTCTACTTTTGAAACTATATTCTAAAAAGGAAAGAGAATTGATTTGTTAGATAACACACTCATGTTAAGAGACTAACTGAGGCAGGATGGAGACTCACGGCCTCTCATTTTTTCATAAGACATTGTATCCTTCTTGGCTTTATGTTTTTGTGCCTTGTAATTTGTGATAGGAAAAAGATGTGCAATTTTAATATACAACCTATGACAATAATTTTAAGATGCGGTTTCAGTCTGCCAAAAAAGATGAAGCTATAGGAATAGTCCTACAGATAGTTTGAATGTCTTTTAAAAAAGGAGAAAACGCACAAACCCAACAGGTTTGCCCAGCTACCTTTTCTATAGTATCACTAATTTTCACCCTGAAGAGGTCAGGCAGATTTATGGAATAAAACAGGGCCTCAGGCCATGTAACATGATTGTGAGCTAGTCAACCACTCATTTGTGCCAAGTAAATTTTGGAAATGATTCTCCTTTGCTGACAGTACCCTCATTACTGATTGTGTAGAGTAATTTATCAGGCATTTCTTAAAATAAACCGTTCATTTATGCTAATAGGACTTGGCAGGGAGGAAAAATTGGCAGGACTTGAAGTTCCTAGTGTTTTTCTTTTTTAAAACAAAAACTGTAAAGTCCTCAGTATTTTGAGCAACCGTTATCACAGCCGTGCATACAGTTTATTAAAGTGACAACTAATTGCGTAATAAATTTTCAAAATGGGAGAAAATTATTCCTATGTTAAGTTTACAAAAGCAAATAGTTTGGTAGTATTGTAAAAGCACAGTCATTAGTTTCAAACTTGGGCATTCTTCATTGGCTAAGCTTCTGGTATTAATGAATCACTTAGCATCTTTTCCATGACTCATCTATTCTCAGTGCAGTACCTCGTCTTGAAATATCTCTTTGTTCCTTACCCCTCATGTATTTTCTGTTTGGTAGCTCCCTCCAAGGAGATGTTTTCTTTCTGCTTCCTAGTGAGGCTTTGATCCTGCAAACACCCATGCACATCAGTAACTACTGAAGTGAGTAGTTCCGTTGAACCTATGGAACTGGTCAATATGTACAGTTACTCACATGTACAAATATTTGTAGGACCCAACCGCAGTCACTGTAGAGTTTAGCTGCTATCCTTTGCAGCTGAGCTGTGGAGATCATTGTACTTAGATCAATACATTTCACATCCAGTTGTCTTCAAAGAAGAATTTTCAAATACATCAATTCCTGAAAAAGCCATCCTTCCTAGCCCACAAGAAAACTTCCAAAGCTCAAATTAAAAAGAAAACATGCATTGAAACTCACAAATAAGGACTGTAAAACTGATAAAATGACAGCTGTAGCAAATTGTGACTCACCAAAAAACAATGCTTTAATCCAATGCCTGCTGAAGTGTAAGGGGAAGTCTTCTGTTAACTTCACTGGTGGTTAGATCTGGTCTTCATTTAATAAGACAAAGCTGGATATATCTCCAATTGTACATAAATTCTTTGATAAGTTTTTTTGACGTATTCGGTTTCCCAGCAAATGGCAAAATCTGTTGCATCTTCGAGTAAAACTAAACAGTGATGTTGTTTTTGTTGTTGCTTTTTAATGAAAGTAAATATGGCAATGAGTAAATGCAATTAGTACAGAATATACTGTGCTTCTTACTATAATAACAAATTGAGCACGACACATTGACCCCAAATTTTCATCATGCCTCAGCCTTTAACTGCAAATGCCAGAAACTCAAGCTGTGTTTGCAAAGACAAACAACTTAAAACAACCAACGGCACCTTAGACTGGAGATTTAGCCCTAGGTATTTAATAATCAGACTTTTCAATGAAGCTGTGTGACGATACAACTTAGATTATGGCTTTAATTTTTTTGCTGTCTCATACTGCTGTACTTTGTAGTTTGCAGAACTGAAGGGGCCATATCCAGTACAATGCTACAAAGAGCAAACATTCATTAACATTTTGCAATTCTTCAGCTTTTTAGACTTGAAACTCAAATTTAAAGTGTAAAGCTCATTCCATGAACATTAATTGAACCTGGCCTTTTCCGCTACATGTCTATTACTCACCATCATAATTAGAATGTCCCTGCAATGGTTCTAAATGTTTCTGTTAATGCTTTCCACTTCTGTCTGCATTCTTTTCATATTGTTTCCTGCCATTAATGCAATAAAAATGTCAGCCACAAATACCAGATTCCTAATGGAAAAGCAAAACAAACTAAAACCACAGCCAGCGCCACAGCTGAGAGATATTATTTTTCCCTGATACTCCAAATTGTTACTAGGCAAACAATTAATTGAGGTTGCATATACAATGTGTATTATTAACTAAGTTATATACTTTGTTCATACACAGAGATCATAATTACTGAGACACACTGTAACTGTTACAGAGTAGTTTCTTGCATACATTTGGGTTGCCTGATCAGAGAAAGATGGTCTCTTGTTTAAATGAGAGGGCCGTAATTTGGACTTTTGGCTTCTCATGCTGTTGGAAAAACACCTTAATTTTTAGTTTGAGATATAATGGGGCAAACATTACTTCTTTAATGTCCTCAGACATACAGATCTTCAATGAATTTACACTTTTAATTTGCTATAAATTCCTAAGAGGTAGAAGGCCCAGAAGAGATGATTTAAAACTGATTATCTATTGTTAGTGCAAGATGGATGTTTCTTGTAATGTGTCAGCTAGTTTGTACAATGCAGTAAGTAGCCTCTCTGTTTCTTTTTTTCCTCATTACTTAAACCTTTCAGAGCTTCTGGCTGTTCTTAAATACAATTATATGAAACATTTCTAATTAAGGAATATAGTTTATTGACACGAAATTGGTGAGGAAATTAACTTAGAAATCT
Organism: Calonectris borealis; assembly: GCF_964195595.1. NCBI lineage: Eukaryota > Metazoa > Chordata > Aves > Procellariiformes > Procellariidae > Calonectris > Calonectris borealis. The sequence continues at coordinate 114,020,607 of NC_134313.1, read as the reverse complement.
GCATTCTGTATAGGACAAATTAGTTGTGGTAGTGAAGTTCTTCATATATTCATTATAATATATATGTTTGGAGATCAGATCCCCATATGTGCTGTTCCCTAAGCATAAATCAAATAGAATAAAAAAGTAGACTCTTCCCCATGGAGTTTGTAATCTTAAGCGCAATACAGGAGAAAACAGATTGAAAAAGAGCATGAAGAAGCATTGAGACAATACTAGTCAGCATACAGCAAATAGTTGCAGCTCTTTGGTTAAATTTATTATGAATATTTTAGTTACTCACTGAAGAGTAGGTTTCTGAGAAAGTCTTGAGTTGCTTCTGTTAGTGAAGTTAAAAGGTGCAGGAAGGAAAGGCTAGATGTCTGTTGTTACCTCCCGGGTAATTTGCCAATATATTCTGTAACTCTCTCCCAAAAAACTATCTGTTTAGGAATAGTGTGAGGTGCAAAGAGCAGGTTTTGTTTGATAGTTTGGCATAGACCTTGGATTATGCTGAAAAACTAAACATTTTCTATCTATTTATTCCACCTTTCATTTCAATAAATGTATTTTAATATATTTTGCTGTATTTTTGAGGCTCTCTACTGTTATGCAGCTCAATAGTGTAAGTTCAGCCTGTAAACTCTTCAAATTAAGGGTTGTTTTCTTCTAATTGTCTGTGCAGTTCTTGGTTCAGCTGAGCCTCTGTCTAGATTAAAAACAATAGCAATAACTCAAAATAAGTATGTACTCTGAAGATGCTTTCAAACGTTCCATTTTTTAATCAGAAAGTGATGGAAAATGGTGGGAGGTTCAAAATACAATGGATCCACTATGCTTCCCTTATTTAACTTTTCTTCTTCTTCCCGAACCCCTCGGTGGTGATTCTGCAAGCATTGTAGCATAGGAATTGACCATTACTGGAGAGTAGCCCTGTTTGTTTATTAACAAGGCTCCATCGCCTCTGGGGAAGCTGTGCTGAGACATGCTGTGCAGTGATCAGATTTCATCCAACGTAAGTGTCAGGTCAAAATGCAGGATTTGAAAAACAATACCAATTGTACAAGCAGGTAGCTGAAATGTCCGTCTGCCCAATGCTCTCTCAGAAGAGCTATATGTGCAGTACCAACATGAGCAATGGAACTTTGTCTAGTCCTAGCTACAGCTCCTACTTCTATGTCTGGGTGCTGTCATTATTGCAGCCACTGAGGCTGCGAAGGTATTTAGCGCACACCGGAGGACAGCAGTGAGACTGTGCAGGAAAATGTCAAAGCTGCAGATTTACCTTCTCCCTCCCAACCGCTGCTAAAAAAATAATAAATAAATTTGTGAAGATGCTTTCTCAGGAGTCTGTTTAACAAGCCTTTGCACAGTGGTATATAATTTGACACCACATGATTAAGAAAAAATTAAGTGCCACTGAATGCTGTTTTAAAAGACTCAGCATGGACATTCCAACTACAGCAATATTTCAGCAGTTCCATCTGTATTTAGTCTCAGCACACTGCCGATAGGACTGAAACCTATTAACACTCGTGAAGTTCTGTGTTCATGATCTTTCATTTGAAAATATAAATGCAATGCCAGGCAAAGTAAAAGTTGAAAAGGTTATCCTTTATCTTCTCAAACCAATGGCAAAAAAAAAAATCCTAATCTAATTTAGTTTGCATGAGTGTATCGTATTTTTTGGCCTCCCTAGAAAATGACTGTTCCTCGTTTTTCTCCAGCTGTAAGTAATATGACTTAAATAGCTCAGTGAAGCAGCTCTATTATTTACTGGTCAAAAAACATTACAAATGATTGAAGGGTTTTTATGAAAGAGGTGGCTGAGAATTGTTCTCATTTGCTTCCAATTGAAAGTTTAATGCTTGTGGCATATTGCAGGGGCAATGTAAATCCATAGGCAGACAGAAAATCTGAAAAATTATCATTTTTTTATGGTTTACTTTCTTCTTTTTTTCTCAGGTTTGCAAGTATTTAGTATATTTAAAACACATGAATTTTTCAGAAGTGATTTTTGCATGCCAGATTTGAGGTGCTTCTTAAATGGGAATTGATTTTTAGACACTGCTTATTGGCTGATTGAAACCAAGCCTGTCAGAACAGGCCTAAACCATACAATGAGGGGCGAGACAGAGACATCCAGGAGGTCTCCAGAACCACAGAGTTTGTTATTAGCAAGATGCTTCACCCACTCTGATTTCCCCCATGCAAAGGGGAGAGGACTGCAGACCATAAACCTTTTGAGATTCAATATAATCTCTTTGCATGACACCTCAAAAAACTTAAGCCATGTTTCACATTTTCCCCTAATGAAAGCTGGGAGAGCCTTATGAGAGATTTGACTGAAAAAGTCAATTTGAAGCCTAGTCAGTTAATCTCATACGTTGCAGGTAGAACTGAATCTTATTAAAATTTATGTAGCACCATGTTTTAAAATCTTTCATGTGAAGACAAGTGCAATACTGAGTAATACAGAAGACATAACACTGATGAAGACTACTTGTGATCCCTCCTGCTCGTTTTTGTCAGTTTTTATGCCATTTCCCTGTGTCAGATACTGAGTTTCCCTCTCTCGCTCTCTGATCAAGCGAAGTTGTTCAAATACCGGGTTTACCTTTACATGTTCTTTAATCTTATTTGCTTAAGTGAGTCATGAACATACTGTTTGACTAGGGGCCTGTTGCTAAGATTGACTGCCAGGAGAGAAATACTGACATTGTCTATACCGGACATTCTGCGTCCCAGAATCCCGCTGGCCAGAGCAGGCTCAGCACTGAATTCGGACCAGGTCACTTGGGGCTTTGTCTGGTGGAGTCTTGAAAACCTCCAACCTCATCTGAAAGCCCTTGTGCAACCTGCTTTCTGAAGGCAGTCTGTGTTGGAGCAGTAGGAAATAAATCCCTTGTTCTCTTTCAATTATGGTATTGCCAGGTGTTATCTGAAACAATACTATGGGAAAAAAAAAGAGATCTAGCGTTATTTAAAAATTGACAGTATCACCTTAAAATGATTATTTTCTAAATGTTTTATATGAGTGCTGTGGAACAGTAACATATGCACATACTCTTCCAGCTGTACAGTAAAATTTATGAACCTCACACTTCTGGCACCATTGGTATCACTGTAAGGACAATGGTTTTGCATGAACAGTATTTGTATTGTGGTATGTTGTGGTTCTATTATCATGAAAAGGATTAGAAGACATGGAGGTTTGGTTTTTTTTAAAAACAGCAAAAGCTTTTTTTTAACTTCATCTTTTTATTTTTAAGCAAATAAGATCATACATACATATGCTTTTTAAATATTCCTAAAGGATATATTTTTTACTGTCTGCAGCTTTATCTTTAAGAGAAATTCATTGCTAAAAGCTGTTCTTCTTGGACGAGATCTTTTGATTGCAGAGGAAGTTGAGAATCTATCTTGAAGTTGCTTTCCTTTTCTTTATCATGCTGTCCATCAGTGAAGCTCAAGCCCATGCAGGTGACTTTTTTCAGACACAATCCATTCAAATTAGCTTTTCTTCTTTTTGCTGTCTTTTGTCAAATCAGCTGTTGGCTCCTATCACACTGTCCCTTAGCTCGGTTATTTCACCCCTGTTCCTAACTGCATTATTCACGGAGTCAGCCACAGTTGGCCGAGCACATTATGAAAAATCCTTGTGATCATATGAACTTCCTCAGCTGCAAGTGATGACTCTGCTTCGTATCTGCCATCTTCTTGCTCTCACAGCATTTCTTCTGAATCTCATTGATAAGCATCTCAGTTACCTTTTCATCACTTTTAACATCAAACTCTCCTCTGCTCCTTCTGCTTTCTGTATTATTTTCTGCTCTAACCGTTCAGCTCCTTTTTTTGCCTCCATAGCTCTGTACTCTCCGCTTTTTGTCCTTCTTCCCCTATTTTATCTTCTCCATTATCTGTTTTTTCTAATCTCTATCCCTCTCCAGATTCATTTTAAGAATGGTTCGTCCATACTCAAGAACTGAAGAGTGATCAGCCTGGGGCAGATAGAAGGTCTGTGTTTCATCCTGTCTCGTCTTTGACAATAACCAAAGTTTTGGCTCCCCTGTCAGAAAAAAAAAGAAAAAAAAAAAACAACAAAGAAACCCCAAGCTTCCTTTTCTGATTATTTCTTCTATGAATTAAATTAAAGACTCCTTCAACATGCTACCCAGAGCAGTTACCTGAAGCTCCTCTCTTTGACTCCACTCTTTCTTTTAGGAAAACTCATGACAGAATCCCTGATGGTGAAATTTTGGTTTGCACTCTGGCCTTCCCAGAGTGATCAGAGTCCACCCCTCCAGGAATGCATCATTCTTTGAGTTGAGCTGTGGGAGAGACCCTTGATGGTTGCAGAACTGTGTGACCCTATGATAACAAACCACTTTGAATGGAAACTTTAGGTTTGTGTTTTTGAGAAGCAAATATAAACAAAGAAGATCCTTTTAGGAATTACATGAACTGAATTAAATGTCCCCCTTTTTAAGGGCTGCAAACTCAAATCCTGCTCTTATGATGCACTACTGCATTTTTTTTCTCCGAGTGACCCAGCTGGAGTCTTGCCTTTTCCTCACTAGTCTGCCAAGGAACCTTTGTGCTGAATCACTGACTATTTCTACTGTAATTGGCTTGGACTTCTAGGGTGAGGGGTGTACTGAATACTTCTCCTTCTTTGCCCGCTAATTGTTTTCCATGCCTTATGGGGCATTTTCTTGAGAATTTCAATGCTCCTGTAATATTTGATTTGGAGCTGGATGTGTAGCAAAATGAAAATTACTTAAATTTGATTAATTTCTTAAATGTTGCTTGTCAGTTTAAGGAAATTTTGAGCAGTTTTTCTTCTTGCTGAGGAATGAGTTTTAGACTATATCTTAAGACTTCCTGTAGGTAACCAAATGTCAAAAAAATCCTCAACCATTTTTCCTCACAGTTGTTTCAGCCAAGATTTGTGTTTATCCCTTTATTGGTCCTTTTAGAATAAACAAGAAATAATGGAGTAGTTGTACTTACATTGCCCTATTCCCCACTTCCCAGGCAAATCAAGGGTGTCTCTCAGCAGCAGAAGGATGAGGTAGAGTTGTGATTGCAGCCGTTATGTGGGGAGCAGGAAGGTGATAGGAACCAGTGTGCTGGCTTTTTCATTAAGAGCTGTATTCCGGTCGTACTGCTCTTTCTGCAGCAAAAATCAGAATTTTTAGCAGATGAATCAGTGCTATAGTAAAATTTGCATTGAGGAATTGTTTCCACAAGGATACTTGATATCACTGTAGGCATATGTGTGTGTGTGCACTAACACACTTGCCAACTAAAACTACAGCAGCCAAAGGATGGGGTCGATTTAGAGAAGGGAGGCAGAGATGCAGGCCTAACTGAAGAAGACAGGCACATAAGCATGGTTGTTCTACGAAAATGGCAAAACCTTCTGTTACAGATGGAATGGTGGGCTTCACCCACGTTTTGGGGAGAAGAGGACTAAGAATAGAAAATATCAGAAGCCTGTGTGACCTCACTGGCTCATCAACTCTGAAAAATCAATCCAGGTGTGATTTGCCGCAGTAGAAAAGCAAATCTTTTACAGAGATGGGCATAGAAAGTAGCACTGAAATGCCCGCTGCGGTGGGGTTAGAAAAAACGAGGCTTCCTTGATCTCAAGTCCCATCAGGTTTAGCCTCAGTTCTCTCACTGCTTGTACTGCCTTTAAACTCCAGGACACCTTCTTCTTAGTCAAGTTTTACATGTTTCCTTAGGAGTGTATCTTCTGAATGTCAACCTGAGAACATCCAATTGCTTCAAAGTGTATTTCCTTGGGAACAACTCACATGCAAAAAAAAGCAAGTGTTGTCTGATAAAGGAAATCCTTCACTATTCATAAAATATTTGGGTTATTTGAGAAAAGAGGAAATTGCTAAGGATTAGGTTTATAGCACATGAGCATGTCTCAGAAGTGCTACTCTGTAAAGCTTGTCAAGGAAAAAAAAAAAGGAAAATAAATCCCAGTAGGCTTCCAGAGTTTTGCATCCTGTAGTTTATTACATTTGTCAGTAAAAGCAGCAAGGATTATGGAAGTAGATCCTGGCACGAAGGATTGGTGGCCCTCTGATGGAAAATGAAGTGGAAGTATTTTGCGAAAGACAGACATTGTGTACTTGCAGTGAAAAGTTATTATTGCAGCAAACCTGTTGCAAATAAATCGCTGTAGCAAATCCCTTGGAAGTTACTTGCCTTAAAGTCGATGGGATTATGTTTTATGTCTCCTTGTGTAAAGGAAGATCCTTGGTTTCAATGGGTGTTCAAATTCCTCGGGGCAGTATACAGAATTAGAACAGCTAATCATAACCAGTTTGGAAAAGTTTCCTGTTGGTGTTTTAGCATTTGTTATTAATGCCTTAAAGGCACACTCTCTGCTAAAATGAAGGTTCATTTTCTCTACTTGCAGTATCTCATCCTTTGTACACGGTGCCCTTTGGAAGACTGTAAAATATTTGATCCTTTTCAGGATCTATCATCTGTATGTTGAGAGGAAACTGAGACAAGGACAGTAAGTTGTGCTAAAAAAGGTGTTAATTGAAACATGATGATTAGACCATTTATAAACGTGATCTGTTTTTCACCTCAAGGCACGTATGACAGACAAAAATACTGCCATTGAGATCTGAATTGCTAAAAGCCTTTTCTCAAAGTTCTTAAGTCGTATCCTTCTGAAAGCAATTGTAGGTTATTTGCGTAAAATCTCTTCAAGGACTCTGTTCTGGTCCAGTAGGTAGGTAATAGGCAGGTACCTGACTAGGTACCTGCATCACAGAGATAGCAGTTTCACTTGTCTCTAAATATTTTAGCACTTTCAGTGGGTATGGGTAATAAAGTCCCATTTTCTCTTAGAAATGTGGTTCTACAGGAGAAGGTTAATGCCTTCTGGGCCATGTCATAGAAGCTGAAAAAGTGGCCTTGCTCTTCTCTTTCTTTTAAATAAGGAAGGAAGTTAAGTGTCCATGCTGGTATTGCAGTACGCCCTTAGTAATCATAGCAGTCTCTTTCATTTTTTTCTCAAGCAGTAATTACTTTAACTCATACAAAATTAAAACGTAAGCTTGACTTCTCGTTTGTACCAACGTTCAAATTTTTTGCATAAATTTAATTGGAAAATACAGCTCCTATTTGCCTAAGACTTCAATGGGTCTATTACCATGCATCAAAACAATAGATAAAATCATAAACCTTAACGTCTTGAGAACCACTTAAAAACTATTATCCCTGTTTCACAGGGACAAAGAACAATTTCTCTAAGTTCGCAATAAATGAATTTCATATGCTGCAGTCCTTGAGTACCTACTCATCACTGGGCCATGCTCTCCTCATTGAGGAGGAGCAATGACATGTTCCAGGCTCCGGTCTCTCACTGCGTCTTCTCCTGCTCTTTATGTCTGGTCTCCGTGGGTCTGTTGTGTGCAACCCAGGGACCTTCACAGCTCACAGATCCAGCTGGCTAAACATCCCCACTCTCTGTGATCTGGACTCTCATTGTCCCTTGCTCTCCCCTGCCGTAGTTTCTTTTGGAAAGAAAAGAGGATGTGTTAGTGGGAAGCAGACAATGCCATGCCTAGCCAGGTTCCTGATTGTGGACAGCAAGGAGATCAGGACTGACAGGGACACACACCATGAAGGGAACATGCCCACTAAGTGTGAAGTTCTTAAGTCTGTTGCAGCCAGGCATATTGGCATGCGTTATAGAAAAGGTTTAGCATCATTGTTCTAAGGAAAGTTTAATAGTCGTAGTGGTTACAACACTAGTTACTGCTCTACAATTTCAGCGCTCCAAGCAACTGTTACCTAGGTCTTCACAATATCCTAAGAATTAAGTCAGCAAATACCATTATCACTGCGTTACAGCTGAGGAGATTGGGTCATTTAAGCACACGCTGAAATGGTTTGCTTGTTCACAACAACACAGAGTAACTACTTTACGTAAAGCTGTAGAGCAAGTTAGTGAAAGTGCTAGAATTTTATGGCTCTGTATCCAATGGTTGTTCCCCATTAGATTTGTACTGGGAATGTCAAAGATGTCATTTCATAAGAGTCAGGCTTTTGTTAGAAGGAAGCAACCTGAAACCATGTGCCTGCTTTTGTAATTATACCCTTCACGTGGACAGTAAGCATCTGAAAACCTCACAGTCTTATTAATGGAAGTGACTGTATGCGTGCTATGTAAGTATATATATATCTTGTAAACATCTCATTGTATGAATGCAAGTTCATTGCAGTATATCTTATATTGCATCAGTATATCTGTATGTATAAATAGGATGCTCATCCACATGTAAGCGGTTGAAATGGAAATCTAGATGTTCTGGTATGGAATTTATTTCTTCTCCAAACTCTGTTTGAAATTTACACCGCTAATGAGTGCGAAATACTCACAGTTATACTGGAAGTGCAAGACTAACAACTGGTAGTGAATTCATCACATAGAACATTGTTTTTTACAAGTACTCATTCTTATGCACAATGTGTTACAATTCTGTAGGGTTTTTCTTCCCTTTTTTTCCTCTTTTTTAACAATTCTAAAGAGCATGTTACTGTATCACAGACAGTATTTGATTTGCACTTAAGGGAACTATCACACCTTGCAGTTCAGTCTTCTAATAAACCTCAGACCTCCTGTGTTTCTATCACTTAATTTAAAATTTCCGAATCTTGGAAAGAGGCTGATTTCAGTGTATTCCCATTCCTATGCTACAGTGCTATAGTGCAGGCAAAGAATTTTTCCACACGATCATAGTACCATTATTACTATTGATTTTGACATATCTGGATCAAGATTCAGATGTGGATGAACTTAAGCAGTTCTTCTAAAAGCTTAATAGCATTTTCTTCCTTTATTTTTCCACATTCACAGTTGCTCTCTCCTTTCCCCCCTTTTTTTCCTTCCTTTCTTAAGAGCTTTCCTGTAACTATAGTTTCTCCCTGAAAGGTTATTGTTAATTTGGTGCTAACTTGTAAGGAAAATAGCACATTATTTGTGTATCTTCATTGTGATTTTTATCCAGAAATAACAAAAGAAAGATTTTTAAGTGATCAGTGGTTTACTTTCCCTCGGTTATCAGTTTGTGGCCTCTCAGAAAGGGACCTTATTTCTAAAATGCTCAGAAAATCTTAAAGATAGCCCAGATTCATCAAAATATGTTGGTTCCTAAATCCTTTTTTCAATCCTTTACATTGACTTTACACTGTACTTAAAGGATTAAATATTTGTTGAATCGTGTACTAAACCTTTTATTTGAAAGCTGCACTATTTATGGTCTTTTAATTAAATGTGGTGGATAGCGAGAGTCAAAGCTTAATTTAAAAACTGGATCTGAATACTGTTAACTGTTCAAGTTGTAAAATATACTTCAGTATGAATGGGAGTAAGGAAATCATCCACTGCTTTAATTAAAACTAATGAAAAATAACGTGATTTTCCTTTCTGTCTTTCTCACTCTAAAAACATCCAATGTGAGCAGCTTCTGTGAAACTTGTGGGTTTGCTTGTACACAGATGTAAGGATTATTTGCGTGCTGTCATTTGCCATTGATTTCAACAGCAGCTTCCACATGTCACGGAAAGCAAACCATATAAAGTAGAAGTGTGTTCTCCACGTCTGCTGCGTCTATAAACCAAGCAGGACATAATTATTTTAATAGAATTTGGTCTGACATTGTATAACATTTTCAAAAGGATTCAGAAGGCTTTACAAAAGAGGACAGCTAGAGCACAAAAATACTAATTAAGATGAACTTTTCAAAGTTGATAAGTGATTTGATTTTTTATTTTGGTTACCCAGCTGAAGATGCATTAAAGACTGAACTTCAGAGAGTGCACTTTCTTTAAATTAGGACTACCACAAGCAGCTCAGATCCAAAAGTAAAAGCATCCCGAGTTCCTACTCAGTCATTTGTGAAAACTGTGGCCTTATTTCTCTCTAGTCACGCTAGGAGTCAAAGCTGGTTGGGAATAGATATGGAGGGGAAGCATATGCTCACCTGAATTAACTTGTCATAGGGCCATACTTAAGAAGCTGAGTATCTAGACTTTTTATGTAAAAGAGCCCACTCCTGTTGGGCGACCTAGGAGAATGAATAAAGATGCCGTGGTCCTGTCTTTCCTCTGAGTCACCCGAAAAACCAGCATTTGGATTTCTCTGATGAGAAAGGCTGTTTCTCATATCCAATACAGAAGTCTGTGGTACCCTAAGATTGCTGTTGCATGTACATAAATGACATAGTTCCACCGAAAGTTCTGAATAATGTGAAATTAAATAAGTCTACCCTATTTGATTTCTTTATCTGAATCTGGTTTTAGTTTTGTTTGTGGTCGACCACTAAGAAGACTGGATAACCCAGACACAGAAATTACAAAAATTCGCCCTATGTATTAAAATGACATTAAATCTTTCAGCATGAATTCAGGTTCTGCTAGCACTTTTAGGATTCATTAGTGCTTTGCTGAATTTTCCCACACCTGCTTAAAATATGTTGGTTGCAGTGCATGCTGCAAAGCGGGGTTACTTGGCTTATCATTAAGGATAAATCCCAGCTGCAGAGATCTAACAAATCCAGAGGAAGAATTCAGCAAATATGTTCTATTTAGTCAGAAGCACTTGCTAATCTTTCTCTGTGTCTCAAGTATTGCTTTCACTCTACAATGTGCAACTGGTCAGCCTATGTAAGAAATAGATGAGGGAGTACACTGATTAATGAAGGAACTGGAAAAATGTGAATAGTGAAGACTATCAAGCATTCAGAGTATTCAATATTTAAGGTCAGTAGAAGGTTTTGGAGAAGGAGTGGGAGAAGGAATGAGGGAGAATAGGGCTTAGGGTTCAGTGGAAAGTGCCGTGGGGAGCTGTGGGCTTTGGGAACAAGAAAGAGCATTGAAGGTTGATGAGTAATTGAGCTACATGGGATATATTATCTCATGGTGTATTAAGTTCCTTGTGGTGATTATCCTCAGCATGTTAGAGTAGGCGTTGGTTAATGGGAGACTAGGGAGAGGGATTTGTGAAGAATAGGGGAGTATGCATAAGAGGAGGGTGGGATACTGGAGCTAGATGGTGAATTGTTAGAGGCTGGGAAAGTATTGTGGGGAAATATTGGATGTTCCTGCTGTATTCTCATACTCTTTCAAGAGCATCTACTTTTGACCACTGTCAGAGATCGGTCTGGTGTACTGAGCCACTATGGGTGGTTTTCTGCTTTTATGTTAGCTTTTATAGTCTCTGTGAAAGGGTGAAGGTTTGCCCAGGTGTGGTTAGTTGGCAAAGGAGAACAGAGAGTAGTGCCAAGCAGAGAAATATGGAAATAGCTTAGCTGGAAAGGCAGGCTTTGCTGTGGTAACAGGAGATTGGTTAGGCCACCTTAGGATAAGGGCAGAGAGGAGTTAGAAGGTAACTTAATCCCTTGCTCTAGAAGAATTGTGTTTTCCCAAACACAGATCTGTTTTTCTGAACCCCTGAGCTTAAAAAGCATCTATTGCCCCAGCCCACTGCATATCTCACCCTGCTCCATTCACCCCATTCCCCCCACTAACTTTGCTCTGAGGTTTGCTAATGCTTTCTGGCATTCGGATTTGGTTCAAATATTGCAAAATATAGTGGAGAGCTCTTGATTGGGTGGTACTGCCTGTGAAGTCTCATGGTTGCACTGTAACCACAACCATGAAAATTAGATTGAAACAACAAGTAACTTTGTCTAACAATCGAGCTTTTCTTTGTGGTTGTCTCCAGCATTTTCAGTACATTTTAACAATATGGGAAGTTTAGTATTTTGTTAGCAAGATGGCTTTTGACTGGAAAACCCTAAGAAGATGAGACGTAAGCAGAATAATTTCTGAAAGATTTTCTCCACATTTTTGTCTGGCAGTCTGGTATCTGCCCCCTCTGTGTATGCATGGGAAGAAAAGATGTTGGGGGCCAGCTTGCCAATGAGGTCTGTGTCACATCAATAATGTCAGTCATTCACCTCAGTGAGTAATAAATAATGTGCACATCCACAGAAATGAGAGATATTATAGTGAAATGTTATATACAAAGATGTACTTTAGATTTTAAAAGTTTCAAATCTCTGTGTGTTTGTAAAATTAAAACGATCGTATGACACTTAACCAAAGTTATAGTTCGGTTTTCAGCTATAAGTTTGTGTGCTACTTACTTGGAGAAGGTGCAGAATCCATTACATTCAGCGCAATTGTCTCTGTCTTCAAAGAGGAACTAAACCAGGCTAAGCAGTACTGGAGCCACTAAAATCTCAATAATACTTTTTGATAGCTAGTTATTATTTAACCTTAATTGAATTATATTGCACAGACATAGTTCAATAGAGAACCTAAATATCCCAGTCAAGATCAGGGCTGTGATGTTCAAGGATCTGCAGACAGAAACCAACATGTGTTTTCTACCACATTATGGGAAACAGTTTCCACCCAAGAGTTAGCTAAGAGTTTAATCCTGCAATTAGTATGCTCTCTGCCCAGAAACTATCACTTGCAGCACAGCAAGACAGATGGATTTCGGATTAGAAAGAACACTCTCCCACAACAGAGTAATGCACAATTTATCAGATATAACTTGGAACCGTGGTTCATATTCCTCTGAAGCAGCCCTGGGAGGCAGGATATCAGAAAATTATTATTTGTATTTCATTCCAATACAAAGTGGGGCCCATTGTGTCAGACACTGTATAAACAAATCGTAAGAGACGACTCCAGTCCCTAACATTTTATGATCTAAATAGGCAAGGCTAACACAACTGTACAGGCAATATAAGGATATGGCAAGGGAATTTGCCTGTGATCACAGAGTTGATTAGTGATAGAGCAAGGAGCCAAATCCAACTCTTTGGATTCCCAATTCTGCAGTCTGTACTATGTTAGACCTTACTATTAGTTTCTTCTGATGAGTTTCTTATATTTTATCATTTTCTTTTGTATTTGGTGTTATTTGTTTCTTAAAATTGCTTTACAGAGAATAAGCCCCAGGAGGAGCAGGAAGGTGGTTACCCTACTTACTTGAAAAAGAATAAAGCAGTAATAGAACTATAATCAAGGTAGATTTAAATGTTCGTATGTCATAGCAAGCAGTTATTTTCTTTTATATATATATATATATATTTGTATATATAAAGTATACCAACAAGATTACTTTAAGCAAAAATAGCAGCTGGCTTTGAAATTAATGAATATAATCCGTAACAGGTACATATATAAAGCATGAAGTAATTCCTGGCATTCTTCAGTTGATACAGTATCTGAAAGTTGGGGAGAAAACATTAGAATCCAGGAAAGCTACACAAAGTATTTTATTTTATGATTTTTTTCCCTGCAAGTGGATGAACAAGCATTACAAACATGCCCTACACCTGTAAGATCTAGTTATATGGCAGGTAACCAGGGAATATTCTGTGTTTTAAAATGAAATCTGCACATTGAATCAGGCAGAGAACAGCTGGCTTAGAAATCAGCCTGAGAATCAGAATAATCTATGAAAGGTATTTGTGTTAGCATTAAACATTTTTGCATGCTGTCAGTGTAGAAGATAGCCTCTGAGCTTTGTGGATTAAGGAAGTGGCTGGTATGACTTTCTGGAATTGGGTTGCCTTGTTAAGAATGGAAAACTCAATTAAAATTTAGTTACAAGAAAGCTATGTGAGCCCTTGTGGTTTACTGCTGCACAATGCAGATTCATATTTTAAAAGGCAGAGTTTTCAATCAAATTCGTGTCAAGTTATTAGGGCATAAGGTTATGGTCATTTCTGCAGTATGTCATTGCTTTTTGAGCAAGAGCTATATACCGATACGCATGTGTATCTGATACACAATAGAAAGGCAAATGAAGATAAAAAGAAACTATTCTTTAATAGCCAAATACAAATACACTTGGAAGACTAAAGCACAAACTAGGGAGATGCATTCCTGGATATAAGAAACAACTGATGATTAGACTTTGTTAAATTGTACTGTGTTTGGGAGCAATCTACCAGCACCAGGGCAGAGCAGGCATTCACTTACTACAGCATCTCTAATTCTAACGTTAGGATGTGAATCCCATTTTTTCCACAAACTGGAGTTGACACAGCTACTTTTAATCCTCGCTTTTAGATATGTCATTGCAAATTGAGTGTGGATGCTTTTCCCTTGGATTTTGCTTGAGATTATGCCTGTACAAAATTATAAGAGAAAATTAACTAAAATCAGATTAACCAAAAAGCTAAAATTAAATGGAAACAAAAACTGTTAGTATGGAACAAAAGTGCCCACACACAGACTTGCTCCAAAATAACTAATTGTATGAAGTAAAACCAACTGTTATTTTGGTTCCAGTTTTTTTGTGCAGAGAAGCCCTAGGACCTCTGGCAATTAAAATATAATTGTTCTTGTGATGCAAATATTTACAACCACTATAAGGCCCTTTTAAATTGCCAGTGCAGTGTAAAGTAGACAAGGGCTGCTGAAAATGAGACCAGAGATAGCAAGGCCAGAGGAAGCAAGGCCCTTCGTATTTTATAAGGATTTTTAGCAGACAGCACTTGCCAATCGTATGAGGTAAAAGAAAGGAGAGGAGAGGTCGAAGGGTTTGCAGTGAAAAAGCAGATTGTGGAAAGCAGAAGAAATACAGTAAATGAAAACCCACAAGTACAAATGGCAAAGGATCAAAGGTGAGGGGCTGTGTAGGAGGGAGGTGCTACTGATGCTCCCAGACATTCAGGGATGGAAAAATTCCATTAAAACTAAGCACCTGCTGCTTAAGATTAGGGCTTCAAAATTACAAACCATGTCAGTAAAAACATTTTGCTTTGCAGTTTAAAGGGGAGCTAAAGGAAACAGCCAAAGTATTAGGAGGTGGAAAAAGAGAGAATGGGGAAATATTTTAATGAAACTGATCTGCGCACATTTAAGATGGGATATTGCTTAGGCATGGCTGGTTGCAATCTGATTTTAATTTTTGTTCCCCAGCTTTTCAGCTATCTTCTTGAACAAAAAGAGACTTTTTAGTTTAGTTTAGTAAGGGGATAGGCAACTGAGCTTTGGATGGCTTCCTAACCTTGTGCCTCATTCCTCTTCATGGGTGTGTCTGACTCTTAAATTTCTGTTTCTTAATCCTACTCTAGTCTTTGTGGGCGAGGAGAGATGATTTCTGACTCTTTTGCCCATTGTAGGGTAGAACGCAACACTGAAATCCCTTCTGACAGAGTAAAGGCTGGCAAATGTTAGAAACCATGAGAACTTAGATACAGAACCAGCCTATACTTAACTGACATACCCACGCTCACATCGGCATGCCCGCACAACCAAAAACCAAACTGAAGGCTGCTTGGTTTGAAACGGCTGTTTCTCCTGCCCCATACTGCTTTGATATTTGCAAGCTGATGAGCTGAATATCACATGTCAGGGATTGGCAGCAGACAATGGAAAGCCAAAAAGCTGTTCCCAGTCCTTCACACCGAGACAGAATTGATCAAATTGCCACTTATAGATCGGTGGAAAAAACCAGTCTGATCTGCAGTGTGCCCTCTCTCTAGTCCCACTCCCAGACTCCAATTTAAGCACTCTTTCCCTTTAAAGAACTTAAGATTAACCTGGTGATTGTTTTTAAATAGGAAATAGGAAAAAAGAAGTTGCTAAAAGGAGTTATATGTCTAGAGTTTTACTTTCCCCTACTCAATGAAGGGATACTCGCTCTTCTTGTCTACTCTGAATACCAGATGTCTCTGCACAGTCAAATTGAGACATCCTGAAAGAGAAAGATTTTCAGATGTCCTCAGCTTTTTCTGGAAACGGGGCCCCTTTAAAGACGTCTCAAGCATGACACTCAAAAACAGAGTCGTCCCAGATTGCACAGTGCTTTTCGAAACTCAGCCAGCATTTTTAGTAGCCTATGCCTCAAGGAGTCTGGGCACCTTACCCAAAAAGAGCTAAAAATGTAATTTGCAGTTCTTCAAGTAATCCAAAACAAAGTATCAAATCCCTTCCCATCTTCTTTTGCCAGGGAAAGTCCCTGTGCACTGGAACTGGCCTCGTTCTGCTGCACAAGGGACAGTAGAAGTAAATGGAGGGTGGAGTGGGAGAGCTTTTGGAAGAATGATCAGGCTGTGCGTAGTGCTCAGCCCTACTTAATCACAGATGCCTTGCTTGAGAATCGAGTTCCAAATATTTCCATGGTGCTCAAACATAGAGTTACCTGGCTGTTGTCTGTGCTGAAGAATTTCAACCACCAGAATTTCCTTGGCTGTGCGGCAGCTGATGGCTTTTTCCATTATTTTAATACTCACTCAGCAGATACTTACTTGGTGTGGGTCACTAACCAGGCAAGAAAGTATCGACCGATGTTCAATTTTCCAAATGTGAAGGATTATATGCCTGTGTATTGTGGCCACAGAGGAACAGTCTAAAGATGTGTAGAACAAATGTGCGTGGCAATATGCATACAGCACATGACAGACACATGATTTGACATCTAACTAAATGTCTGATCTTTGCCTTTTTATAACAATACACCCCTTTTGAGACTTAATCCTTTGGCCAAAACAAGGGATTGTTGAGGAAAAATTAGTCAATGTAGAAGTCTTAAGAAGTGATTGAAAATAGTTCTGCCTCAGGTGGACTGAAGAAGGCTTTCATTTCTGTTTCTTTTTCTTACAGGCTAAGATGGATGTCGTAAGACATTAATCATCCTAAATAAATTAATAAATCATCTGTACTAATATACATATGGGTTGTGGTGAGATTAAGGAACTAAAGCAAAGCAATGGGATAGACTGCTTCTGTCATGAACCATTTGCCACCCAGCTCACTTTCTATTCTGGCTACCAACTATTGCTGCCAAAGGAGCTGTTACAGTGGGTTTTAATACCATCAGACAGGAATGCCAGGTAGACCTGTGGAACAGACACCTCTGGTTTTGAAAAGAGACTTAGAGAAGCATGATTGGAGCCATCACAAATAATCATCTTAACATAAATTCCCATTACAAGGTGTACTGAAAAGAGCTGTTTCGCTCTTTAGAGGTATAAAAAGGGGACATAGAAAAATGCTTTTTCTTCTGTGCAATAATCTGTGCCCTGTTCTGATGTCCACACTTACAGAAGGGTACAGAAATAACTAGACAAAGACTTCAAGGACAGGACACAGAAAAATGTTCCCTAGGAGCTGGAAGATCAGACTTGTGAACCTTGTCAGGGTGTTTGGGAGGGATAAACATATTTTCAAAAGTTGGTTAGAAGAATATTTTGAATTTTCTTTCTAATTTGTGTTAAAAGAAGGCCCAAAGGTTTTTAATTTTTAGTTATTTTTACCAGTTGGTTGGAAAAAGCTTAAAGCCTGACAAAGTGCTGAAGTGCCACTTTAGCAAGTAAGAGATTAGAGAGAAAATTATACCCAGGCTTAGGATCAGGCTGTGTATGTTCTTCAGCGTACATTGTCTTGCATCCCTGAATTAGGAGACTAGAATCAACTTCAGGTATCTGGGCTTCAGCTGGTTGCCGAAAGTGCAAGGAAGTGCTCACCTGCTCCCACACTGCTGATGCACAGCTGGCCAAGAGGATTACTTTTGGCGTCTCTGAAGAGCCAAAGAATCTAACCTGGAGCCGGAGACAGGACACAGGAAAGGACAAATTGGTGTACTGAGGAGATACAGACACTTTCTGAGTTGGCTGGCCTGTCTTATTCCAACACGCAGGGTCACACTAACCACAAGGCATGGGACTTGGAAATAGTTTTCACCAGGCTCAGTAGGAGGGCCCCGAGGAGCTTCTTACCTTCCTGCACAGCTGGCGCATGATTCAGCTTCCAGGAGCATGTGAGCGTGTTGCAACTAGGCAGTTCTCTGTCCTTACAAGAGGCTCATTTCAGGTAGCATTTTGATTTTTCTTGTTCCAAACTAGAAGCACACTTCTCACTAATTACTCTCCTTAAGATATAGTAATTAAGACCTTTGGGTTTACAGTAAAGATGTCTACGTGAAACAATATGTAGCTTGACCTCCTAAGTATTAGAGGAGGTTCAGGTAGGCCATCTTAACCCCAGCCCTGTTGTGTGGAAACAGTTTTGCTTATGGGCATTTCAGAAATTCATATGTTTTATGCCCAGAAACAACCATTATGATCATATAGTCTGACCTCCTGCGTAGCACAAGCCGTGCAGCCTCACCCTGTAATTTCTGCATTAGATACACATCCTGTGGTTAACCCGCATCCTGTGGTGGGATTATATATCGAGTTTTGTATTGATTAGATTATGACTTGAGACAAATTACATTTTTAGCTTGGATTTTCAGTAGTTTAGGCTTGCCTCTATAGGTTTTTCCTTTTTGAGTTTTGCAGGGCTTCTCCCAGTTACTCTTCTTTGCCATCTAGTTCTTCAGCTCCTTCTTGCAAGAACAATTTATGTTAAACTAGAAGTCTCTAACTTCCTTGCCTTGGACTTCCAAGCCTGAATACACTTTCCACAGTACTGTAGAAAAGATGCCTAGAAGAAGTTGTTCCATGAACACTGGAACTAAATACTGTTTTCCTTCAGAATCACATCCTTTATAAACCCTATATGTAATCCTTATGATAACCTGAACTTTCCCCATGTCCTTTATGCCTTGTCTCCCTAGTAAAGGACAGTATGTGTTAGGTGACTCTTACAGAGCTGTGTCTGTACTTACTGGTGAGCCATTTGCAGCTGTCGTGGTTTAACCCCAGTCAGCAACGAAGTACCACACAGCCACTCACTCACCCTCCCCCTCCCCCGGTAGGACGGGGGAAGAGAATTGGAGGGAAAAAAAAAAAAAGAAAACCTGTGGCTTGAGATAAAGACAGTTTAATAGGACAGCAAAGGAAGAAAAAATAATGATAATAATAATGATGAAAGAATATACAAAACAAGTGATGCACAATGCAATTGCTCACCACCCACTGACCAATGCCCAGCCTGTCGCTGAGCAGTAATCACTGCCCCCTGGCCAACTCCCCCCAGCTTATATATTGAGCATGACATCATATGGTATGGAATATCTCTTTGGCTAGTTTGAGTCAGCTGTCCTGGCTATGCTCCCTCCCAGCTTCTTGTGTACCTGGCAGAGCATGGGAAGCTGAAAAGTCCTTGACTTAGTATAAGCACTACTTAGCAACAACTAAAACATCACTGTGTTATCAACATTATTCTCATTCTAAATCCAAGACACAGCACTATACCAGCTACTAGGAAGAAAATTAACTCTATCCCAGCCGAAACCAGGATAGCAGCCAAACAGAATATGGAATAGCTAAGTTCTTTGGTTATTTTAATGTCATCAGGGCAGTAATTTGGGTGTGTGTCCTTCAGCAGTTGCCAATTTTCACAACACTGGTAAGAACTTAATTTTCCTTGGGATTTCTACACTTTTGTCAAGATTGACAGGTTCAGAAGTTACTGTGTGTGGCAGGGACAAGGCAGACAAACAGATGATTAGAAAGACAGCACAGACACGTAAATTTGTTTCCTTAGGAAATGGAACTACAGATTATTACCTAGGGAATTTACGGTTATTTAAAATTGCTACCTCTGGGTATTCTTACTAGTCATCTTCCTTCCTGTCTTTCTTTGAATCTTCTCTTAAGGTCTTTGGGGGGTTCGGGAAGGAGTGGGACCATGTGAGTCTGTACAAAAAGTTAGGCCAAATTTTCAGCGTTGTGAGGTGATACACGTGGGAAGCAGTAGACACCACCTTACTGCAACTTTCTTAAAGCTTTTTGGTGCCAAGAGTCCTCTCGCAAAACTGCGTTATTCGAATAGTGTAATTATGTGGGATTACTCTCAAATATGCAGCCAGAGTGACTGATAAATGATTTCCTTTACTCCAGCAGTCATGCAAGATTAATTAGGTACAGTTAGTATGGTGACACTTTGAAAATGTAAAGCATTATATAAACGTTGAGTGGTATTTACACTGATTATATCCAGGATGTTGGTTGATAGGAAATACATAAAATGTTTTTTAATGCATTTCTATATATGCAGCTTCAGGTAAGAAAGTACTTGTATAAATGTACTTGGCAAAGGGTTTTAAGAATTATGTAATGGATGCTTTGAATGCCTACGTGTGGGTTTAAAAGTGGCCTGATTTTTAAACACCATCTATGGCTATCACACATAAACTATGTTTATGCTCTGCCTGTCAACTCATTCCCCTCACAATGCTTCAGTGTTTACATTCTCGACTCTTGTGATGTTGGACGGTCCTCATAGCCCTCCCATGGCAGTCAGCATTGGCCAAATGAGAAAAGGTAAACAGATGGCTTGTAGATATTTCTAGTATTGATACTATTTACTGCCCTACTGATTTTACTGTTTACTACTACTATTTACTGATTTATTTATATTTGTGTTTGCATGGCACCTAGAACAAGGTTTACTGTTTTTTATTACCATCTGAAAAAGTTTGTCCATCCTCTCCACTCTTGAGTTACTCATTCCTGTTCATCCTGCCAAAGTTTTCCACCCTCTCAGCTGTGCTGGATGCCAAGTGAACACTTTGTGTGGCTGTGCTCTAAGTGGGGGAGGAAGTGGAAGCTGCAGTGAGGGAAGGAGGAGCAAGTCTTTGAATATTATCTCCTTAATTGCTTTTTTCAAATCTGTTACGAGTTCTTCTTAAAAGGTAAATCACCAGCTCGAATGTAATGCAAAAGGAAAGGATTTTTTCCAGCGATTAAAAAGATTCCTGAAAAGTCCCCAAGCTCCCAAACTTTCAGATATGTGGTAAAAAATGGAAAAATGTGGGAGTTCCCCAGTTAAGATGGAGCAAATCATTCATTCTGGAGATTTCCTTGAAGTCTGTGTGCATTACTCGTACTAGCAGGACTTTTTAATGAGCTTTTTTGTCTGTGTTTACTTTTCTGCTTTGTGTTTCATCAAGGGGAAGAAGCCTGGTGTAAAGGCAGTGTAGCCAAGCTGGGCTGTACTGTGTGCTCAGGCACCCCATCTTCTCAGCTGTGAATAACAGATTGACAGAAGTCATGGCTGGGACCAAAGAGAAGAGACCAGACACTCAAAATGCAGTCTCCCTGGTCTACTCCTGGTGACACATCCCTGCACACATCACTTCTAACAGCCAAATATCCTTCATGCCAACCATGAAGCCCCTCCTGCGGACTTATTCTGTATTGTTTTCCTTTTCATTGCCTTAAAAGTCACTGCTTGTTTCCTGCTGATCCTCCTTTAGGCCAGTTTCATAACCAGCCGATTGCATGCTCCAAACACTTGACCTGTAGCTTATATGGGATCTGGGTGCAAAGGTATTGGCGCTGGGCCATCGCTGTTGACTGTTGGTGATATTTCATTGGAATTGCAAAACTGTTATGTAGCAACACCATTTTATTGGAAGAGGCACAAGTGTTTGGTTTGTTTTCGTGTGATTCCTACATGTATATAAATTACACTGTGAGCTGGGGTAGAACTAACTAACGAGTGGTGTTGGATTTCTCATTGCTCTTTTTTGCAAATGTAGACGATATGTTACAAGCAGAATGTATATACATACATTAGCTCAAACTTTCCCTTTCTTTTCCTTGTCCCACTTGAATAATAACAAATAATCATGACTTTTTCCCTGAGCTTGGCTGTCCCCAGGCCTGATTCCCTCTATGTAGTTTGAGAGTTAGATTGCTTCAATATGCTCTAACCTGTGCTGTAGAAAAATTGTTATCCGGTGACTGCTGCACAATGCTGCGGGACTGCTATTTGTCAGGACAAAGCAAAGATTATTACCTTTATCCACTTTTATATACTGTGCTTTGCACCTTTAATATCATTCAAATTCAACTTTAATTTCTGCTACTTGTAGCAGAAAACTGACTTTGCTTCTGCAGCCCCAAATCTCAGCAATGCTCAGTGACACATTGCAAAGACTGCCGCATGTTTCACCTGTTTAGAGTGAATGTTCAAGGGCATTTCATTCTTGAGGGCCCTTCCTGTGGACCCATTTCAGTGGTATTATCTCATTTTTTCTTTTACTTTAATGTGTTTAGTGTATCTTAGCCTAATAGCTCAGTTTGATGCCTAGCAATACTACAGTAGATAGGCACCAAAGAAATAGAATGATGATGATGATGGTGTTGAGTTCAAGTACCAGGGAAGTCTTCAAGATATCTTAGTACAGTTGTCATTGTGGTTGCAACTGATACAAATTTTGATTTCTTGTTGCACTATTAACTCTTGTACATTACGTGGTGTGCACAGCATGTATTTTAGCAATGTGCCAAAGTCAAAATGATAATAATAAAAGAAGATTAGCCTTAGAATTTAAATGTGGCGAAAGAGCTCTTTGATTTACTGGCAATGATAATCAAAGGAAAAAGAGAAACAGGCTCCTTTTAATTTAACAGGACAAAGGTAAATCACAGCTATCACTCATTCCTTCATTGTTTTTTTCAGATGACCATACGTGGCTCTTTAACTTCATGGCTTAATTGAGTATAGTGTCCTGCTTACAGCCAGGATGCACAGGTGACTGCTGTCTCACCTCCTCCAACCAGTAACCCTGCTTCTACCCCAGCAAAGGCCTGTTTTCATCTGCAAGGCTCCCTGTAACTCACCCACATGCAAATGCTTCTGACCTTAATTAAAGCAGTTCACCTCTCTCTGCCTCAAGGGATGGTTTCCTCATAAGGCAGTTGTGTTTAATTAGCATTTGCATAGCGTTCTGCTGGTTGCTCTCTGGGAGCGGTTGTTCTGTAGGAGCGTGGGATTGCTGAAGCCTGACTGGCAAGCTTTGCACCCTCCTAATTGACACAGAAGCCAAGTAGAAGTTACACAAGGAAAGAACAGAGAATCGTTAATGATGGATCATTAGCAAGTAGCTCCTTTGAATGAATGTAGATAACTTTATAACTCTATCAAAGTGAAAAGTAGCATGATGAATTATGCATCAAACAATAAAAGCTCAAGGAAGACACTGGTTTTATAATTGCTGTGCAATTTTCTAGCATGCTCTAGTTTGTAAGATTAATTTCTTTGGGAAGTGTGAAGCATTCTATGCCTGTTGTACACTTAATGTCAATTTTGTTTTTCTCTCATTAGAGGTTTTATTCTGTGTCTTTTGATATCACTGCAAAAGCTCCTGGGGTTTGAGATACGCAATTTTTATAGCAGCAAAAACGTGCACAAGCAAGTGAAAAGTGTATAGCTACTAAACTAGTTCCTTTGAGGGATTGCTGATTTCTCAGTGTAAAGAGTTCTCAGATACACACACCTGAAGTAAGATTGCTTTATATCTATATATTATTATATTTTTTTAATAGAAATTGCCTAATAGTTTTGTGGCTACGTTGAATTTCTAGACTAATTAATCTCTAAGGGGCATTTTTGCTCTGAAATTATCTTCAGAAGCATTTCAGTTGGCACAGATAGATCATTCCAGTGGCTTGCACCAGCACCAGTTCAGCCCTCGGTCAGTCCTAGGAGGAGAAGTTAATACAAATACTGCCTAGTGATGTCACCTGTCCCTTTAAAATGTACTGTCCCTTTAAAATGTACTGATCTCTCACTTGAGATTTCCTCTGAAAATTGAACTGTGTTCCAAGTGCGTAGAATTAGAGGAATAAGTTAATAGAAAAGTTATCCCTGATGTGACCTGTTTCTTAGCTTTCATGACTATTAGTGGGTGAAAGGGACTGTGAGAGATCATCTAATCCATCAGCAAGCCCCAGGGATCAGCCACAGGATCAGCTATGCTAGAATAATTCTTGTTCCTAAAGACCTGATTGATAAGAACTCCGCAGCCTCCTCACATGGCCTGTTTCAGCATTTTGCTACCCCTACCATTATAAAAGTTTATTTTCTAGTACCTAACTTCAGTTTCCTTTATTGCAATTTAAATCAATTATTTCTCATTCATCATGGACATGAAAAAGGATTTACTTCCTCCTTGCAGAAAGATTGGATGGATTTTTGGGTGGTTTGGGGTTTGTTGTTGTTGTTGTTGGTTATTTTTTACATTTTTTTGAAGACAGTTCTGAAGATGTTTTTCCCTGGCCCTTCTCTTTAGGTCCAGGATCCCACTTTGTTCAGTTTGTTATGTTTTCTCTGATCATTTCAGTTCCTGTAGAACCTCTTCAGGTGTTCCAGATGGCTGTGCAGTGGGGGCCCCACACCACACACTGCTAGAGCTGTGACCTGCCAGCTCTAACTAGAGCAAAAAGATTGTTTCATGTGTCCTGCAGGCTTCTCTCTTGTTTGTACACCTCTGTATGACGCTTGCCTTTTTCGCAACAGCATGATGTTGTTCACTCATCCTCACTTTGTGATCTAGAATAACCCCTAGCTATTCCTACCTTGCTATTTGTCCCCTGCCATGTATTTATATAATTAAATGTAGCTCCTTCCCCTTGACATTATTGAATTTTACCCTCTTTTATCAGACCATTTCTCCAGCATAGCCAGGTCATTGTGAAATCTGTTTCACAGCCAGTTTTAGCTTGAAGTCCTCAGAAACCTGAGCAGGTATGATCTGAGTTCCATCAGCCAACCCACTAAAAATACACCGATTAGTGCTTCATCCTGAACAGATTGCTCTGGAGCTCGAAGAACTTGAAATGTTCTTCTGTTTTAGAAGATCCCAGGTAGCAATTCTCTGAATATGATTTCCTTCTCAGTATTGCACCTAGCTTCGGATTTATCTAGACCATGTTTCTTTAGTGAGTTTATAGAAAATAGCAGAGAATCTTGATCTGGCATCCTAGTGGTCGGAGGGTAATCTCACCTGACTTTAAATGTCTGGGTGGTAGAGGTCTGCATCTAAGGTACTTGTCTACCCTCTCCTTTATGGAGAAACATAGGTGATCACAATTCATCTGGCCAGATTTATTCATTTACCAGTGTCTTAGAAGAACTACACTGTAAGTGTGTCTTTTCATCTGCAATGACTCCAAAGGGAGTCTAAGCAACTAAACATCTGTATCTAGGCTATTGGCATCTGAAGTTAGATGGCATGTATCTCACCTCCAGCCCTTCTCCTGGTAGAAAGACAGGAGCTTACACTATTTGTTCTTAACAAATACATGCTGCCTGTTACTCATCTCCTGAGCACTTTCAGTGTGATTATTTGCTCCAGTATTTAATGGAACTTGAAGTAAAAAAATTTGGTCCATAATTTCCCAATTCAACCTCCTTTCCTTTTTAAATACAGGGACCATACCTGACCTCTTCCAGGAGCATATTCATCAGGAATGTACCAAATCAGCTTGAAAAAAACTGTAAACTGTTTTTCTAAGCATCCTTTATCTTATTTTGTCCCACTTGGAGGTGGATACCTTTACTGTATTAACAATTTGATCATAGCTGATGAAGACTGTTGAAGAAATGGCATAATTTGGAATGCTGCATGATCTTTGTCAGCATTTCTGCTCAAATGAGTAGTAACTCAAGTAGTGAACTTGCCTATTCATGCCCTTATAGGATGACTTCTTGCTGTGCTATATTTCCCATGCTGGTTGACATCCTATTCCTTCAGAAAGAAGTCAAACACAGTTCTGCCTATTAAGATGCCCTATGTATTTCTTTGCATTTCTAAGTAAAGCTGTAATCATAGGCAAAGACAAAACTACGTATAACTTTTTCTGTATATTCTTTTTGATGATATAATAAAGACCATAACTATGAATAGAGGAATCCTTTTGCCAATTGTCCAAAGCATCAAAGGTTCTTGAATCTTGTATTAAAGTTTTCAACTGACAATTTGCGAAATTGTTGTCCTCTATTTCTCTATAAAACAATGAGTCTTTCTACGCATACGCTGAGTGTATACCTCAGTTTTGATCCCAGAGTAAATTTGTGGCTCATTCTCTCTTCTGAGGCTGGCAGTAATGGTGTAGCTACTAGTCTGCAAGGAACTATACTGAAATCTCTGTTCAGCTCACTACAGAGGATTGCTAAAAAGTGAGATCTGACTACCTGCAATAAACATAAAAGTCTTCATTTCGTTGCCAGCTTCCCTAAGTGATTTCCATCTTTGAGATTATCTTGCCAGAGTAAATAAACCATTGCTGAGTTTCTTACAGCTGCTGCTACCTATATTTTTGATAGAAAACATAAAACAAGCTGGAAATATCTTTGCTGAGCATTATGTCAGTTCTACATCATCACAGGGTAATGGACCACGGGGCAGTTGTGCTGGAGCTGTTGCTAACTGGAGATGGTGCTTCCCATCGTCCCATCGTGTGTTAACATGACATTTCATTGCGTTCTTATGGTTGTGCTGCCTCCTGTTGTAGACAGAGTGTGGGGATTTCTGCACCACATCCCGTTGTGTGGGCTGGGCATTGTCTGGGCATTGTCATTCAGCTAGCAGAGAGTGGTAGACCTATGATGTAGTATGACGCAGAGCACCCCGATATACATACCACTGGGAACAAGGGTAAGACTTTCTTAACGTTGGACGAATATTCAGCAATTTTGCGTTTGGGTGAACTACTTAAAACTGGCTTATTGGAACATTTTTGTGAACTGGAATTTTTTTAGTCTATAATTCCAGAATATAACATTTCTGTGATAAGAATGCTGTGTAAATGAGATACTTTCCTTTAAACTAACATAGACACTCCAATATTAATATGGGCAGTAACTTTTGAAAATAATTTCCTTCCTATCTGCTTTTTTTACAGGACCAGGTGTCAGATACAGTGAATTTACTGTGTCACATCCGAAACCACCTCCGCTTGTTGGACAGCACACAGTGGAGATACTGAAGGGCATGCTGGGGTATGAGGATGATGCCATAGAAGAACTGCTCCGCGCTGGTGCTGTGGCTCAGCATGAGGTCAGATAAGGAACATTAGCTACATTCCTTCACACTGAGTTCACATTACTTTGTCCTCTCTTTGCTCCCTTCAGCTCCCCTAATGGGACTCAAAGAGAAGACATAATTTAATTCCTAATTTTCTTCCATGTGTGTTTGTATGATTTTAACACTGATGTTTCAAATAAACAATCTCATACTGTCTGAGTGAAAGATTTTCTTGGGCGGGGTGGGGGTAAATGTAATTATACAGTCCTGTGTGGCTACTCATTTTCTGTACTTCATATGGGAAATGGAGTTCTTATCATAATTACAGTAATTGCATAAACGTTTGTCCCCAGAAAGACATAATGTTAGTGAAAAGAAGCAGAACCTTAAAAATCTGTACACTAGACTCTCCGCTTGCAGAAAGCTGCCTCATACAGTTATTTTAGTAGGAAATCATTTATGTACAAATTGGTGGTTGATCTGATTGATTTTGAACAGAATTATCAGTCATGAACTCTTTGTTCATCTCTATTTTAGATCATGGGTAGAGTAACCATTGCAAAACTCACTTCTGTTCTCTGGTATTCCCAATTACCGATATGTCTTTATATTACATTGCATGGTCATGACAATCCCAGCATGTTAGCAGAAATAAGCTGAAACTGGCACAGTTCTTCAGTTATGAAACAAGCCTATTCCAAGACCAGTTGAGAGACAAACTATGATTGAATAGTCTTTTGTAATTTTATTCAGAAAGGCCCAGGGTACTGTTAATTAAACATTGATCCACGCAAACCCACAAGCTGAATGTCAAATACCAGAACTTGCCGGACTTCTCAGTCTGGTTCTGTGGGTAGGTACTGATCCCTATCTCTGACTCTAGTTGCCATTCAATGCACCTTTCACTATGGAGAAAACACAGGTTAAAATCTGTGCAAAACTTTTGACTCGGTCCCAGCCCCATGATTAAAACATGGTGAGAGTTGACAAATCTTCCTCAAATTTAGTAATACTATATCCTGCAGTAGGGTTGCTCTTAAGAGTAAGGCACAATGCATTGCAAGAAGGTGGAAGAATTTGATCCATGACAAATAGTAAGGAAAAGATTAAAGAAGAGCCATTTCTTCTCTACAATCCAATTTGGCAGTACTTCACTCACAGAAGACATGCCATGCTCCTCTGTTGCAGTATATCATTTACAGCTAAAGTAAACTCAGTGTATGGGAAGGGTCTAACCTTTGTTGTGCGCACCCTGGCAGCGAGGCAAAGCCTTTCTATTCCTAGAACTAAATAAAACTAACTCAAATTGACACACAACGCATAACGTCCGTATTTCTCCCCAAGTATCGGAAACAAGCCTGGCATTATAACTAGCTTGTCACTTTGTTTCCACTCTAACAAACAACATCCTCTGTAATACATTTGAACTTCACAACTCTGCATTACCTTCTGGGGGAAGAAAAGAGGTCATTACATAATCAAATTGCAGTGGAACCCCACTGTGGTTGCTCATTTTTGAAGCCCAGTGTGTTTTGGTTCATTTGTTTGCTTGTTTTCTCTGTGTTTTTGTGTTCTTTTTTTCAGATCTTCTTTTTTTTTTTTTTCCTTTTTTTTTTCCTCTTGCACTGCATTCCTGGCATCAAACTCCATACTCCGTCCATGTGCTAAAGACATCATGAGATCCTGGAAGAGTGACTTCTTAAATAAATATAGAAATAAGTCTGGATTGAGAATAGGGACACCATAGGGGAAGAGTTGAAACTGGATTGGAAAAGGTTTTGATGTAGTCCACCTTCCTTTCAAGCTAAGGGGAACATCCCTTTTTTAATGAGAAAAGCAGCAATTTGAATTCAGCTTCACATAAAATGGATAATCTGGTATCGAACTGAACTTTGTTTACTAATGAAAACTATTTAGCACTATCAGATAACTTTCACAAATAAACTCGCTGGTTTTACTTTGTTAAGGGCTCTTTTCTTCCCATTTCTAAGCATCACATACATAAGATACACTAAGATATTGCTCAGTTTTGTTCAAGGATTTCTAAAAGATTCTTTTTTTCTGTGCTTTTCCAAGCAATGGAAATAGCTAATCACCACATCCTTAGCTACAGTAAATTGGTAAAGCTTCTTTGACTTTAACGTAGCAATGCTGGTTTAAATCAGCTGAGTACCGGGCTATTAACTCCATAACGTATTTCGTATTTCATGTGGAGTTCACACGCAAACAGTGTTTCCCTTTCTTTGTCTTTTTTTAGTGTTTTCCTCTCTGCTACGTTGACAGTCAAATGCCTAATGGGATAATCAGAGACATTATTTTGTCTCATC
Organism: Calonectris borealis; assembly: GCF_964195595.1. Taxonomy (NCBI): domain Eukaryota; kingdom Metazoa; phylum Chordata; class Aves; order Procellariiformes; family Procellariidae; genus Calonectris; species Calonectris borealis. Next base: position 113,991,525 of record NC_134313.1, on the reverse strand, counting down.
TCCAGTACTTACTGCAATAGGAGAAATCAGATACCATTTCTCAGTGCTTGAGACATACACTCACACACAGACTGTTGCTAACTCTTCTTCAAGTCAGAAATAAATGGAAGTCTTTAAATAGGTGGGAGCCTAAAAAGTCCTGTAGCTTCCAAGGTCTGATCATGAAATTTTGTCCTTTTACAAGGTTTGGTCCTTTGATTTTGGATGATTTGGAAGACAGTTAAATAATTATCATGATAATATCTAAGCTGTTATAGTACCCTTTTCCTTTGAAAATGAACAAATAAATGCAGAAAAAGAGTATTTACAAAATTTACTGCACTCTTCGCAAGAATTTTCAGGAATACCTGTCTCTAGAGTTGAATTGCATTTTGACAATCTTGTGATTTCAAAATGGTTTTCTCTTGTACTGCAAAACCGGACATCAACCATCACATGGGATTCTGGACCTCATAAACTGAGATCCCTCCAATTTCAAGGAAGGGATGTAGTTAGGAATGACTATACACAGCTGCCTCTGGCACAGAATGTTTGTTTTTCTCTGCTTAAATTGGAAAGGAATCTTGCCATGATGTGAGTGTGTGTGGTATTGGCTTTGATTTGACTTGATTTACACATCACTGTATTAAAAAAAAAAAAAGAGAGAAACAGGACACACCTGTTGGCTGGTTCAAAATTGAACCCACCTATAGCTGTTTGCCAGGAGACTATAACTACTGTTGGAAAGGGAGATTTCCATTTTGGCATCTGTTCTGACTCCATGGTCCATGGCCCCTTTGGCTCCATTCTCTGCATTGGGGGATCCCATTGTTCTTGTATTATCTTGACCATGAAAAATGATTCCTCAGCCCTCCTCATATAACTGTCTTCCTTTCTTTTCCATGCAAGCTAGTAAAGCTCTTCACCAGGTATAAATCACCCAGAAAACTGCAAAATTGGTGGAGTCAGGCTGGTTTTGCATAGCCTGAGGATCTCGCCGAGGGATATCTTAATACATCAAAAGAATATTCCAATCAAACAACAGGCGAATGGACAGTAATGGATTTTCCTTGCTCCTACGCAGATCTTGTTCCTGGTATCTCTTCTCCAGAATCTTCCCACACACTTGGGAAGTCCCTGCACGGTTGTCTGCAATGGGTGCCCTAGAACTGACATTCAAAAGTAGGTCTTTTTTGATTCGTGGCCAGGAGGAACAAGCTATCCGCTAGCAGAAGCCCACCAGCCTCAGCAGCTATCCAGCCGATGTGCAAAGGCCAGTGAAGCCATATTGATGCGCAGATTGATCTGTTGAAAGGGATCAGTTAATTGTGCTGGAAGGCAAATGCTCCTTTTCTTCTCAAGTTTATAAAGTCAAAATCAACAGAAAAAAGTTATTTTGTCATTTTCTTTTTTTTTTTTTAATATAAAAACAAGCAGAGAAAGGGAAAATATCCCCATTCTTGACTTACATACAAAATATAAAGATCCTCTTTTTTAAGTTCATTGAAATAGAGGCTTTTGATGCCTGTTGATATTAATCAGTTTTGGCCTTGCTTCTTCAAAGATTAAAGCTCAGCCCTAAGATGCCTAATGACAATGTGCAAAGGCTAAAGTGGCAGTCAGAATAACTCTTCCAATGAGTGTGCAGGCATACTCAAAAACTGGGGAGAGCATTTTCATTAAATTGTCATACAGCTCTGGCACTCACAGAGCACTGTAAATCCTCAGCCTGGTGAACCTGGAGATAAAAGGCAGCTAGGCATCTCTATGACTAAAATGGTCATGATTTCTTTTAATCTCTAAATGACAAGACATAGTTAATCCTTTGACCTTCCTAACATTATAGCACTGTATTAAAATGTATTTATTTCCCCAAAATGTATTAAAATGTATTTAATTGCCAAAAGACAGAGGAAAGGTAAAGTACTTTCAGAGTTCAGGAATGCTGGCACAGCTGCTCACATGTCATGTCAGTGACATTAAACAGTGCCAGATACAGTACTTCCCTTAACTGCTTGTACATTGAGTTTAATGTGGCCTGGTGAAATGCTAAACGCTATTAGCTGGTGAAAAAAAAAAAAACAACCAACCTCAGAGCAGTTCCTCCAGGATCAAGTAACCTCCCTACACAGAGGGCTGCATGATACTGGCCAATGTGATAAAAATACCCTGATAAACAGTGATATAGTCACCTTTTTAAAGCTGACAACCAATCAATTCAATTACTGTATGTTTCTATTGTGACTGGAATTTGGATCAGACATGTGAGAAAAATGCCTGGGATCACATATGCCAAGGACCCATGAAACTTTTGCAACAAGATCTCTTTTTTTGGCACAGGCTGTGTCAAGCATTGAAGGGGGGCCAAGCGAGGGTTGAGTTGGGGACAAGTTGTTAATTTTTAGGTTTTTTCTATTCTCCAGAGCCACAGATAAAAGAGAATTAGCAAGTACCAATTAGCCCTTAGTTAACAAGAAATTCTTAAAAATCGTAGGGTAAAGGGTACACTAAACTGCCTGCCTTAAAAGGCCTTCATGATGGTCTAGTTTACAGTGAGCAGTGTCGCACTGCTTATTTACAAGGTACTCAGAAAAGCAGGCTGGGGAGGAGCCCGCTTCACTGCAGTTGCTTCTGTGCTTTAGCAATTTCACTATTGGTCTATCTAATAATTACCCCAAACTGACCAAAAGAGCTTTAAAGTACAAGAAGAAATTTGAAGATCTGTAACCTGGTAGAGGAATGCGTATGTAGCTCTCACCTCTTGCAGATCCATTTTAGAAAGTTTCACATTAAAAAGTTGCATATAAAAACGCAGGGTAGTGTGTACATTTCCCACTGACACTCTCTTCTCCTGGAGGATTGAGCCTCTGACTAAAGCAAACGTTGTGTGAGAAAAGTGACAGTTCTCTGATAAATTTTTTGGTCCTTTCATCAAAAACCGTTCTCTCTCCCAAAGCCAAAAGTGAAGGCTTTTAGCTGAAAGATGGAAATACTGATTCAGCAATGCCACTGCGGATCTTCCTGTAAGTCACAGTTCAAGTATCTCATGCCCCTTTCATCTTCAGGCCAGGTAGCCACGGGACTCCTGTGATATATCACACGAGTTTATCATGAAAGTATACTGTGCTGCTTAATGGGAAATGCAATCTAGCCAGAGGAAAACAGGATCATGAAGCAGTCACTCTACAAAACTATACATAAGTCACTGGGGCACCGTTTTTCTGAATTCAAGTTTTCAGGAACAAAACCCGTTGTCCAACTGCATGTATTCCTAGGTAGTTCTGCCCGCTTGGTGTAACATGTCCATCCTACTAAATTCTCTGTGCTTTAAGGGACATATTTGATGGGGAACAGCTTGAGATAGAGAAAGGACCTTAAGAATAACCAGGATCAAAGAGAAAACACTGCTTGAGACTTACACTCGGTTACATCTGTGTTGACAGAATATTCCAGATTCTGTGGTATGGTAAGTAAGGCTGATGCATTATCTGCAGCCCTTGTGTGCAGCCCAAGTCTCCCATACGTCTGCAGAACCGTTCTGGCTGTAACAGCAGCAGACCTGTCAAGAGCTTACATGACCAAACAGAATGGCAGCAGATCCTGGTTGCAAAACAGTATTAACTGCTTTAGACCTGATGAGGTGTGAGGACCTGCTACTCTCAGTCAATGATGTTAATTGGGTAAGAAATGTTAACTTGTTAACAAATTTGCATTTGTTAATACTTTTGAAGATTCTCTCCTGCTTGCTGACTCATTTTGTGGTTTTATGGACTTGCCTTCTTCACATTCTCTCCTAATGCACTGGTTGTTCTCTCTCCTTTGCATTTACAACTGCATTTGTGGAGTTTTAGAGCACATGTGTCCAAAGCATTGTACCTCTGATCAAGCAATTGATTCTCCTAAAGCATGAAAACTATTAGAAAACATTACAGATCTATTTTGTGCCATAAGCACTGGAGAATTAAAAGCCTAATCCATTTCCCTTTGAAGACAATGAAGGGGAATTCACATTGATTTCAGTGGACTTGAAGTCTGAACCTAAGTCAGCATCATGAATTTTTTCATGTTTCTGAATATGCCAGATGATTGTATCATTTGCTTATAGACAAACTATTAACATATTTTCTCTCTGGAGATGCTTTAAAATAATTAGAGATATTCCAGGTACCTAAACCCTCATTTAACCTTCTTTAACTTCCTATGGGAGAAGCTTTCATATTCTTCTATGCTCTCATCCAGAAACCTTAAATCATTGGGGGGGTTGTTTCTTTGGTAGGGTTAAAAAGTGCTTGTCATTGCACTTGCACTTATAATATGATCTAAAATTCAGGTGTTTGTTACATCAAATGCCCCAAGAGACTTTATAGGATATTTGTACTTGCATTAACGACCATACTATTAGCAATGTTAGTAGGTGACATCAGTAGAAGACTTATTTACTGAACTGTGTTTGAAGAAAGGAGAAATCCTAACCTTTTTTGTGAGTAGCTTATAATGAGAGATGTGGACTATTGCCAACCTTAAGTACTCACATACCGAGAATCAGACCCTAAAACAATTAGAAGCAGTTTAAAAATTCAGAAGAGAGTTCTAAAATAGTATGGTAGAACAATATATGTAGATTAAATTTTAAAAGGAAAAGAAGAAATAGCAAGATTTGTGATAAAGTTGATAAGAGCTGGCAACATCTCTTGTACATATATTTGTCTGTGGAACAAAATGCGGGTCATTGCTGGCTTCCTTGCAGGCCTGCACTTTGTCCAGCTTGGTTCTCTGGGCTTTAGGGAGCTGAGTATTTTAGGAGCTTTTTAGGAAATTGTTGGAAGTGAATTCTGCTGATGATTTTGCTATTTTTTAAATATCTGGCTTGGGCATTCAATCAGCAGCTGAATGCTGGGATCAAGCTGATGTTACTTGACACATTGAAATAGATGCTCTTTCATGTTATGCAGCATGCATCTGAACAGGTTGGTTATGAACATTTGCAATGTTATGAAAATAAGCATTGTGTGATTGAAAGCAGTCTTAATTGGACTGGCCAAGTGCATTCCCCACCTCTTTCTACAAATAAAATCAAAAGCAGTTCTTCAAATTCTTCACAGAAGAAGGAGCTTAAGAGTTCCCACCGAACTCTTAAGGTGGGATGAAGATTGATAGCAGCAGATATAGGAGCAGGTCTTGAAACAGTAGAATTTATCATAGTTCTGTTGGCTTCCATAGCTTTTAAGGATTTATCCTCATGTGAAGACCGGTCCAGTGGTTGTTGGGCTAACCGAGGGCTATCAGAAAATCTGCATGCCACAGGTTTCCTCTTTGGTGCTGGGCAAGTCCCATTCCCTTCTTTTAAGCTGTATGTATGTAGTTTGGTACTTTCCAATCAGAAGGACAAACTAGAGATTGTGAGCTGACCTGATAGCACAGGCCATCTCTGTTTAGACAGATGGAATCCATTGTCTGTCTTGCAGAGCCATTGTGTTGATTTTAAAATGCATGTGTTGCAGCATAGCAGAGAAGTTAAATTGTTTTGCAGAGTGAGGACATTCTATTTTTCCTGTAAAACCAATATGAACAACCGCAGTTTCCCAATCTCCCATTACTGAAGCAGAGAGAAGCCTCCCCAAAGGGCTTGTGAAAGACCTCTCCAGATCATTTGGGTATAAACAGATAGTATCTTTGTACCTAGTGGTTGCTTATGTATAAAACTGAGATCACAAACTTTTAGAGTTTGGCCTTTCTGGCAGTGACTGCAACAAGTTCAGGAAGTTAATCTCATTTTCTGACTGGGATAGTGACTTTAAGGTTAGGGAGATTAGCTGCAACGTATATTCCCAGGAAGAATACTGGCAGCACTAGAAGAAGCTGAAAAAAAGATGATTTTACATCTAAGGTGGAAAAAAGAAAAGAAGAAAGGCAAGGCAAAAGAGAAAAAGAAAATAAAGAGAAGAGAGAAAAAAGGAAAAAGAAAAGAAAAAAAGAAAAGAAAAGGAAGAGAAGAGAAGAAAAAAGAAAGGAAAAAGAAAAAAGGAAAAGAAAAGAAAAAAGGAAAAGAAAAGAAAAAGAGAAAAGAGAAGAGAAGAAAAAGAAAAGAGAAGATAAAAGATAAAAAAGAGGAAATAAAAGATGAGAAGATAAGAGGAGAAAAGAGGAGAAAAGAGGACTTAAGAGAGAAGAGAAGAAAAGAGGAGAGAGGAGAGGGGAGGAGAGGAGAGGAGAGGAGAGGAGAGAAGAGGAGAGGAGAGGAGAGGAGAGGAGAGGAGAGGAGAGGAGAGGAGAGGAGAGGAGAGGAGAGGAGAGGAGAGGAGAAAGAAGCGAAGCGAAGCGAAGCGAAGCGAAGCGAAGAGAAGAGGGAAGGGGTGATGGGCCTTGGAATACTGAGGAAAATTTGCCATATATGTTGCTGTGGTTGATCCTTCTGGTAGCTCCAATAGTGATACGTAGCATTAAAGCTGTAGTGAATGATCACAGCCATGAAAAGGCAGAGAGCACCGGCAGTGACCTGGGCTAGCCCAGCGGAGGGATTTTGGTAGGGATGCAGGAAGGCCTTAGGCACTGCAGGGTTTAGTCACTGGTGTGTGCCCCGTGGTTACCGAGTAGAGGGGTGAAATTACACAGGGGAGGACAGACACAGGACAGAGCATCAAGCAGAGCTACCTCTGCCACCAGGGCAAGGAGAAACCAGGGAGAACTGACTGCAGACAGAAGCTCTCCAGATCTTGGAAAATATACTCAAATGAGCTAGGCAATCATTCAGGATCAGTTTCCTGATCTGGAGGTATGTGCTGATCACTTGGTTAGAAAATTTCCCTAGAAGGGTGGACAAGAGACTTTGCCGTTTGAAAAGCAGAAGGTAACACTGTGTTCTTTTCTATATTCCTCACCCTGCAAAATTTCAAACGAAGGGCCTGATCCCATGCCAAGTGGAGCACATGGAATTACTTCCTTTGCCTTTGATACATTCTGGCTCAGCATTTAATTAATGGTCCTGATTTTATAAATAGTTTTTCATTTTGAACTTTTCACTCCACCTTTCCCAAATAGAAAGATGGGGCCCACACTTATCTCATTAATTTCAGATGGTTTGTTTCTGCTTTCAAGGTGTGCACGTGGAGCCCTCTGAACTTCCTGGACACAAAAGAACATGAAATCTGGCCTAGGCTTGAAAGTGGGTCTGAATCTGTAATGCCAAAACGTTTGGAAAGTGAATTTCAGTCTGATTATATTTGTAATGCTGATATGCATTCCAGGAAATACTGAAATATTTGAACTCCAGAAGAAGGGATAGCAATGAAAAGTGGATTGAAATCTTGCATGTTCAAATACAGAAGAAATTTAAAACTGCCCAAGACTTGCTAAGCCTGTCATTTGAGCCTTGCTGATTAGTTACTGAAATCATCCACACGGAAGAAAAAAAAAAAAAAAGAAGATTCCATTTGATTTCAGCTAATACCCAGTTTTGCAATCTGCTCTCAAACTGAACAATGAAGAGAAATTAAATGACCTACATAGTCATGTTAAACCATACAAACCATACAGTTTAAATGAAACTGGTTCAGTTTCCACACAAGTCAGCGTGGAACTGCATCAGCTTCCAAAGGAAGAAAAATCAGTAACTCAGGCTGTTGTTCAAACATTAATGTCAGTAACTTATCTTTCAACCTGCCATGCTGAAATCTTGTTTTTTCCCATTTAAAGCTCGGAAGAAACTGAAAGTATGTGAAAAAGTATTTGGGCTCAAAAGATACTTATTTTAGACATTACTATCTGAAAAATGTCCTTGCTTTTACATCTCCAGACTACGCTGCCAATGCAAAGGGTATTTGCTCCAGAGGAGCTGCTGGGTGTGGGTGCCCCAGCACCGGATTTGCAGCTTGACTCCTTTAAGAGCAGCACCAAAACAGAGCACTTAAGGCAGAAATGAGGGGTATCAGGGCTGTCCCTGGGACACAGTGGTGTCCTCCCTTCTCCTGCAAGGAAGGCAGTGATGGCATTGCAGGGGGCATGGACACATGTGCCCCCCAGCACGGTGGGTTGGGAGCCAGCTGGGCTCACAGAGCTTACCCCTGGTGAGGAAAGAAGTAGGTCTGCAGGGAGGACTCAGTGTGGGTGTGGGGTTGGGGAACAACGATTTGGGGGACCAGATGAAGGAGGGAGGCCTTGTAGGATATTTGGAAACTGAAAGGTGTTTTGGTCCCTATTTCTGTCTCTTGGAAAGGCAAGGTCTCCTGAAATTCGGTCCAATGCAGCTGAGATGCCTTGTAAAGCTACAGAGGGATGAAGGGGGGCTGCTAGGCTGAGGGGCAGGGCAGCTCCTGCTGGCTGTTAGCCACGTGATTTGGGCCACTCTGTCATGCCAAATCTGTGAGTGTTAACTGCTCTTTGATTTATTTTACTCCCGAGCTTGACAGAAAGCCTGCCTTTGGGAAAGAAAGCCAGCAAAACTGCCAGACCATTAACAGCACTGCAGGTCTGTAAGTGTAAAAAGACCTAGGTGCAATGATGTGTCTCACCTGAAACTAATGCTCAGAAATTTACCGCAGGTGGTTTGCGAGGGCATAAAAGGGTGTCCCCTGCACTCTCTGCTGACCAGCTCCATCAAGGATTTCTTTTGGTTGTTCTTCCCCCTCCTGCTCTCTGGTTTATCCAGTTGCTTTGCAATCTCTTTGGGCAAGGACCGCCTGTCTCTGTGTGTTTGACCAGCATAACGAGGTACTGATTTCACTTGGATGTTACAGTGATATGAATAACTAGTGTTTTGTTCATCAGCTATAAATTCTGAGAAAACTGGCTATCTTTCTTGCTGTGCTTTTGGACTTTGTCACCAAGAAAGTATCTGATTTCTTCTATCACTATGAGTTTGGGCTACACGCAAAAGACCTGACTCTTCTCTTTTTGCCTTTGTCCCTATTTCAGATCCTTAACCTTAAAAGTGCCTTGCACTTATCCCTTAGATTTCAGACTCTTTTTCCCTTCTGAATGTCTTCTGTTGTTGTCAAAAGAAGAAATGTGATAATTTGGAAGGTTCACAGCATGTTTTGTGATTATTGTTCTTGTGATCTGTCCAATGTAAACTGCTTTAGAAAAGCTCTGTTCCAGCCACTTTAATTCACTTTTGCAGAATACTGGATTTGCAGTTGGCTAAAGACAAGGGCTTTTCTTTTAATGGGTACTCTGAGAGGAATGCAGTTTAACCGTTCCGTTTCTGTCCTGGCTTTTAGCTCTGCCTAATGGTGCCCCAGGGGAGTCCTATGTGGTTAACTTAAGGCTAATCTTTCTTTGCCACCTTTTTATTGTTGATCAGGGGCAAATATGCTCCTTCCAGTGCTTTGAGTGTGGTGGCCAGTGGTACTGTGCTGCTACTGGGGCAGTTTGAGGGTGCTCTATCTAAGGCCAGGTCCTAATCCCTAATACGGTCTAAAATAGCGTCACAGAAATGTGTGACGTCTGCTGCAGCCGAGGAACAGCTCTGCTGCCCACGCAGGCCCGAGAGGGAGATTCCGGCAGAGCCTCTGCACGCGGTCATGTTGCAAAGCCTGCTCAGTGCCGAACCACCGCCTGGAAGGGCCGGTGGTACCTGGGAGCACAGTCTCAACAGGAGAGCTAAAACCACGAAGCTTGGCTTTCCGTGGGTGGAATGACACCCGCTAAGACCAGCTGGGAACCCAGCCCGGTTTCATGTTTCTGCTCACTTCGGAGCCCGTTTACTGGGTGTTTACAGGATTGCTGATGCTTGCAAAGGCAAGGCTAGGTTCCCACAGCTGACTTCCACTGATCCCGGAGAATTGCTGAACAATCTCTGGGGCGTATGCCAACTTGATAGGAAAGAATTACCCTGAATCTCTCCCTTTTTGTTTGCTCTGTTGCTGTGGCCCCCTGGTAGCAATCATTCCAGGAATTAACTTTTCTAAAATAACAGGACGTTTGTTTTCTCTAATCCTCTAACTTCTTTAACTCTTGCCAAATCAGAGCAGAGATGGTGGGGAGCTTAACCAAGTCTAGCTCTTCAAACCGATTGCTCCAGTGACTGGATTTCTGCTTTCCATCTCCTCTGCAGGAACCATGCCCACTTGGCACTTCCACCAGGCCCGCAGAGGGGCCATTCAAGGTGCTGATGGGAGTGTGCAGCAGGGCGCTTCCACGTAGACAGACGATGACTGGAGGGCTATAGCTAATAGTTGGGTACCCATCATAGCAGCGCTGACTATTAGGCAGTAATGTCCTGTCTTCCAGTACAGCTTCTTGGGTATCTTCAAAGGATGTAGACTTAACCTCCCAGTGAAAAACAGCCAGAGGCATGTTGTTTAAGACCATGCTTAGTCCCAAATGAAGTGGAGCCATGAACTGTGGTCTCTCCCACCATCCTTCTCCCTCTGCTGCCATCATTAGAAAAGCATCCATCCTTGTCGGCAGGACACTCTTGGTGTAACAGTGATGCTATGGTGAAGATATCCCATTTCCCTTATTAAAGAACATGCATTTCTGCTTTGAAGAGAGATCCCTGGAAGATATCTAACAAGATGCAGCCGTATCATCTAATGGAGTTAAATCATGACACTCCACTTTTCTGAGTTTGGTGTAGGTGACAGAAGTTTTGCCTGAAAAAGCAATGGATTTTGGCAAAAGTTACAGAGGCAGAAAAAAATTCTGCATGCTAAAATAGAGGATTGGTGTTTTCTGATCTTTCTTTGCAAAAAGCAGAAGAAAGAGTTGTTTGTGGTTTGTTGTGTGTTTTTTTTTTTTTTTTTAAAGACTTCTTAATGCATGTGGTGTAGTTCCCTTTTCAAGAAGAAAATCAGCTAGTGCTTGAAGAAACTAAATCTGTATTTGTGGATTCTGGTGACGCAAAGAAATTCCTTAAACCAAAATTTAATTTCTTGTGGAAAAAGCAAGAGTTGTTTTTTAAATGCATTTCTAAACATGATATTTTTCTTCTTTCTCTTGTTTTTCTTTAGAAAATGGATATTGATTTGGATGATGTGACTTGATGCATTTTTTTTTTCTTGTCATATAATGTTATTAAAACATTTTCGTGCATGTAATTAATCTAGTTCTTCAAGATTAATAGTGGATTCCTACTGACTTGAAAATTCTGGAGCTCAGGTTGACATTTAAGCTCTCTTCATTGATTGTATAATAATATATGAATAATTAACCCTCAATTTTTACTTGCACATGTGGATTCCGTATGTCCATTAACTTTAATTCATTCTTTGTCATGGTATGTGATATATTAGGTATTCCTTTTATGTAGTATAGGCTTTACTATTTCCATCAGAAAAAACACTGGTCAAAGTTCTGCTCCTGTTGCACAGATAACTGTGACTCACAGCTCTGTTTGGGACTCAAATATATTTTATGCTAAACTGTATTTAACTAATGTCTATTTGCTTCACTGAAGTATTCAGAGTATCTACTCGATTTGTGACCTCTTCTTCTGCCATTAGTGTCCTTGGTGGGATATTGTTGAGAGCAAGAGTTGCTTTTGTGGAAAAAGTGACCTATGCACTATGAAGCTCTGGGCTACAGAAAATAATAGGAAGGTATGGGGTGTACCTAGACAGTTGATACCTGACCTAACAAAGCTAGAGAGATCAAGACAACTTCTTGTTCGCGTATAGAGATGTGGTACTTTTACGAATAAAAAGCCATTAGGTGAAAGCTTTGAGTGCCTAAAGTTGCTGGAGTGCTTGAAGGGTAAGTTAGGTTCTTGCTGTGAATGTATAAAAACCTCGTCAATGACTGAATTAATACATGAATGCTATTTCTCTTCTATTTTAATTAAGTAGCACTTGAGCAATGTACTTGACATTTAGGTCCCGGTTTGTAACAGCATCTGCTGTTAGCTTTGGGAACCTCAGAAGCTGCGAGTGCCCATCTTGTAGCTTATGGCCTGATTTTTATATATAACTCTAAATAAAAATATATATATAAAAATACACGTGTGCCCACATAGAAATATTATATGGGTTTGGGGTTTTTTTATATATATATGTTTCTTAGATATTTATTTCCATATCTCTAAATATCAGCCTTGCCCTAACTGGCCATCCAGAATTATCAGTCGGTCTTAGGAAAAGGTGGAGCTGGGTCTGTGGCCCCGTCGCTCACTGCCCGTGTGTGCTGGAAACCCCCCTGTAAGCAGGCCCCAGGGTTGCTTGTTCTGTCTCCATTTATGCCAGGTATGTAAGCATAAGCCTCACGTTAAGCATGTTTAAGAGATCTTGTTGATTACAACGGCAGTACTCCTACAGCTTATAGCTGTGCAAATGTTTACATACCTGGCTCGGTCTGGGCCTATATAAAGATCTGTCTCCTTTTCTCTGCGAAGCCTTTTCTGTCTGCTGCTTTGAAACTTCCCATGCTTCACGCTTCCCCCTCGCCGGCGGGAGGCTGCCCAGGTCCTTACTAGGAGAAGTCCTAGCATCAGAGGTCTGGAGACAGCAGCTCACTGGGGATTTAAAGACCGGCTAAAACAACACGCCATACCTCAGCAAATGAGCGCACGCTGGTAGTGAGGGTCACGTTACTGGAGCGGTTTTCACCAGGGTAAAGCTGTCAGGGTTTTCCGAGCTTGTTCTGTGGGCTTGTTCTTTGTCTCTCGTTTCCCGGCTGTCCCAGTGAACAGCCTCGCATCGTTACTTAAAGACAATGACTATTATCGTCCATACTTTACAAAGAAGAAACAAACTTTGTCTGCGTGCATCGTTGCAGTTCACAGAGGAGGTTGGATGTTGGGGCTGCACGTCTAAACATCCCTACTCCCCATGTACGTGCATGTGTGTGAATACAAATATATATATATATAAAAAAATGTATGTATGCAAAGATATCATCTTTTAAAATAGATTTTCCTTCCAGAAGCTAAAATAACAGGAAGACCATGGAAAGGAATAACTTGTTGGTTGTTCCAGGCGGTGAATGCATTTACGTTAGTGAAAAATAAGCCTGGCCTTCGGTCAATCATTCCTTCACTTGCTCTGTTTGCTTGACGATTACATTGTTGCTCTGTAGAAGAAAAAATAACCTACGAAAAGAGTCTTTTCCGGACTCAAAAGATTTATGCTCTGCTTTGTTGATGTTTTGTGCTAGCACTTATGTCAGTCCTGCTCTTAAACTGAGTGTGGTAATGGTACTTTAATACATTTTAAAGCGAATTTTGCTAGCTCAGATTTTTTTTGTAAGAAGTACGTATGTAATAGTTGTACAGGTTTAAAAAAAATCTTGCTGTTTATGTGCTGTAACAGAATATACAGTCAATGCGTACTTTCTATCAAGCGAATTCTGTGTGCAACAGACTTTTATGGAACCAAGGCTAATTTTAATGACTGTGATATTGCTCATGTCTACGATGAAGGCCCTGATTCTGCTAAGCAGTTGAACATACGCTCACTTTCACCGAATGGCTCTTCAGTACTTGTCAGAGCGCTGAAATGCTAGAGCTTGCACTCAATTATTTTATGTCCCAGAATTAATGGCATGTGGAAGTGGCAGGCGTATCCATATTTCCAGAGTGCCCCTTGAAATACAATGTTGAGAATACATCTATTCTGGAAATGCCAGTCACTGTGGCCTGCAAGTTGTGGTGTGATGGAAAGATGGTCCTGAGGGAGCTGCCAGGTCAGAGCACACAACCACGGTGGGTAATCAGGCCTCCCAGAGTGCCGTGGTTACTGTTAAAATGTTTACGGCTTTACCTTGTGCTTAATTAATGTTCATGTGGTGTTTGTGGTATTCTGCAAACCCACAGAGCACTACTGAGGTTCAGTAGCACTGGGTTTGCTTAAAGGATTTGTATCGCTGCAGCTATGTCAGCCATCCTGATGGACACTTTTCCTATTCTACTGTATGCAGTAACTAGTTTGTGCTGGGAATTTATCTGTGTCTCATCTCATCTTACTATATTTGGAAAATTACCTTGGGTTCATGGTTAAAGGAATATACGTAGGTATTCCTTTAGAGCAATTCTTATGCTTGCAATGGGAAATGGGCACCCTGGGTGTAGTGGTAGGAGATTGCGGTGGAGGAGCTACCTTTGAAGTGTTACAAACGCTTCTAGCAAACCAGGGCAAGCCAACTTCACTGGGAGCTTTGAATAATGCTAGTGCTTGGAATAAGCATGTGGATACGGCTGACGGAGAACTGCAAGTCAAGGGGAACATTGCATCAGTGAACCTGCAGTGACAGCTTCAATCTGTCTCGAGAGATGACACCAAAGCTGTTGGTAGACAGCTGCAGCAGGATGTGACAGGTCCGAGTTAAAAAAAATATTGCAGCTGTGCTGCAGGTATCCTATATGACCTTAAGCAAGCTTCTTAGTCATTCCGTGACTTGGGTCTGTATTGCTAAAAGCAAGAAAAATAATATCTCCTGTATCTCTTCTGTTTATATGGTGAGTGATTCGGGATGGAACACTCTGACTATACCACCGCACAGCACATAACACACGGGAGTCTTAAGCAACTAATATAAATAAGAGATGTTCTTCTTCCAGCTCAAGGGATAACAAAACCTTTAGAAATCTAGCTTGTTTAAATGAAGCTAAACAGATTGGATTTGGTATGATAACTATTGGTGTGGCAACTATCTGTCACTACTACTGCTCAAGCAGAGTCTTTTATCTGTGTTGAAATACATGAACATAAAGGGTTATGCGGAGTATTGTACAAAGCCTTAGACAACAGCAGCCATACCCATTGCCAGTCTGTTCAGCCTCTTGCCCCTTGCGTCTGCTATGGGACAAAACGCACCAGGGAACTGAGCCCACGTAGAGTACATCAGACATCCCAGGAATCCCTGGCACCTCCTTTCCCTTCCCTTCCCGCCTTTGGCTTGCTCCCTGTTAACATTTCTTTCTATTGAGAAAAGGAACAACAATATTATTTTATAAACTGTTATCAGACATGTACACTTACTTTAAAGCCATGGTTGATTTTTTTACTGAGCCTGTATTTATCATCTAGCGCATTTTGTTTCTTTATCAGAATGTCATTTAAAAACACAAAATGTCATCATAAACTTTCTATACAAAAACTAATTATAGAATCATAGAATGGTTTGGGTTGGAAGGGACCTTTAAAGGTCATCTAGTCCAACCCCCTTGCAATGAGCAGGGATATCTTCAACTAGATCAGGTTGCTCAAAGCCCCATCCAACCTGACCTTTGATGTTTCCAGGGATGGGGCATCTACCACCTCTCTGGGTGACTTGTTCCAGGGTTTCATCACCCTCATTGTAAAAAATTTCTTTCTTATATCTAGTCTGAATCTACCCTTCTTCAGTTTAAAACCATTCCCCCTTGTTCTATCGCTACAGGCCTTGCTAAAAAGTCTGTCCCCAAGTATTGGAAGGCTGCAATAAGTTCTCCCCGGAGCCTTCTCTTCTCCAGGCTAAACAACCCCAACTCCCTCAGCTTTTCTTCATGGGAGAGGTGTTCCATTCCTCTGATTATCTTCGTGGCCCTCCTCTGGACCCACTCCAATGGGTCCATTTGTTTCCTGTACTGAGGACTCCAGAGCTGGACGCAGTACTCCAGGTGGGGTCTCACCAGAGCAGAGTAGAGAGGCAGAATCACCTCCCTCGACCTGCTGGCCACGCTTCTTTTGATGCAGCCCAGGATGCGGTTGGCTTTCTGGGCTGCGAGCCAGCTCATGTCCAGCTTTAAATCCACCAGTACCCCCAAGTCCTTCTCGGCAGGGCTGCCCTCGATCCCTTCATCCCCAGCCTGTACTGATAGCAGGGGTTGCCCCGACCCAGGTGCAGGACCCTGCACTTGGCCTTGTTGAACCTCATGAGGTTCGCATGGGCCCACTTCTCGAGCTTGTCCAGGTCCCTCTGAATGGCATCCTGTCCCTCAAGCGTGTCAACTGCACCACTCGGCTTGGTGTCATCACCTCAAAGGAGAAGTTTTACCCAACAGGTGGCCATAATTTAAAGTAGCCATAATACAATGTAGCTAATATCTGGGATCTGGATTCAGATTCTGCTCATCTCAGCAGAGATGATACCCATAAGCTGAGGGCTAGATGATGCAGCTGAAAACATCTCTAACCTTCTGGGAGGTTTGACTCTTGTCAGTGCTGCTTAACCAATTATAATCCTGGTAATGCAAAAACTCCATGCCCTGTGGCAGTGATCTGTCCCATGGATATCTTTTCAAGAGGAGATCATGATTTGGTAGAGGAGCAAGAAGTCTGGAAAGCAGTTTGGTGATCCACATTAAGATACAGTGGAACAAGTCCCAGAGATCAGATTAGCTCAGAATCTGAACCTTCTTCAGCAAGCACATTAAAATACTTCAGTAGCATTTATCCCTCTTAACAAAATTTTTATGAAACTTGGTTGAGTAGCAGTAGTAACTGTTGGTTTAGAATCAGGGCTTGTTGGTTTTTGGGTTTTGAGGGGGAGGAGGGTTCCCCCCAAGACGGGAAGCAAGAGCTGAAGAACCCCATGGATCCCATGGAGGCTTTTTACTTTCACAATCTAATCAAGGGAGGGTGAGGCATATACTCAGACACGTGACAATATAGGACCCTAAAATTGATGGCTAATCTTTTCTTTTTACTGACCCCAAGAAGATATAAAAGCAAGTAAGTATTTCTCCCAGATGGAAATTTACACTTCAAGCCATGTTGCAAGTTTCTTTTCCATAAGGTTTCAATTTCAGGAATAAAGACTCTGCAAGAGATTCTCAGACTTTATTTATGTGTTTAAGAAGGATGAATGAAGAAAAAGATATCAATGTATAAATTTTAAATTCTTGCATCTCACAGCTTTAATCCTTTGTCATGATTTTGTGGAAACGGCTCATGACGGAATGTTGAGTTTCCAAATTTTTATGAATATTTATTCAAAGGTTCTTTGGAAGGGAACTGAGCATTCAGATCTGAAGGTGTCTTTGAAATATCCGTTCCTCGAGTGTTTCTAGAATGTTTCAACTCTCGCTGTAGATGACTGCCAAGTATTTACATCGTGTTAGAGAGTACCCTCAAAGAAACTTCAGCTGCTGCTGGGACAATATAAAGAGACATTGATGTGACTCCACTAACGTTTCCCCAAATTTACCAAAAGCCAAAAAAAACCCCAAACCCTGAAACAGCACCCATACCAACCCTCCAAAAAGCTATACGGAGCTTTAAATGAAAAGGAGAGTCTTTAAGTTTGATATGCTGACCGTTTCTGGGAGAAGTTCTTATAGTGAAGATCATTTCTGGTTCAAGAGTATGAGTTCTGTTTTCATCCAAATCTGGGATTTTACCCTTTTTATTTTACTGAAAAGTAAGAGTGGAAGCCCACCACAATAAATATTCTCAGAAATAGTAAGGAACTTGAGTTATTTGACCTGAAAGGACCCAAATTGGATTTTTTTTTTTTCAAGAAAGGTATCCTCTTTTATCAATTCAAACCTATTGTGTCATTAAATTTAATTGTAAGGTTTGTGTTCACTATATTTGAAAAAATACACGTAGATGGACAGTTGTATGTAATCACTAAGAGCATATAAAATGTGCCAAACAGTAGTATTTTGGTGTTCATATGATAGTTATGACATGGGGAAGACGGCTGCTACCCTCAGCATCCAACCTGTGTGCAACAGTTCTGCGTGCTGTAAGTGAGTGTTGTTAAGAGAGCCACCAGCCTCATCTTTTCACTGATAATTTGTTGCTGTTGTTCTGTTGGTCGCTGGTCTTGTGGATGCTGTGTTCACGTGTATCAGTGGGACTTGAGCAACCTTCCAGTGCTGTGGAAATGTGAAGTTCCTGATAATGTAGCACTGCATGTATCATCCTACTTGAATGCATGGGTGAATCTAGGACTTGAACTTCAAGATGAACTCTATCCGTCATATATTGCTGGTGACTTGGTGATGCAACAGCGAACTCTTTGGATTCTTGTGTAATGGTTTCATGTGTATTTTTCTTTTAAGAATGAAAAATTAGAAAGTTATATGTTTACACAACTCAGTGATACATAGGTAAAACTTTAAGGGAATGTGGTAATTCAAAGTTAGATTTACACTCCAAAGAAGTCCAAGCATGCTAAGGTAAGAAAGACACAACCAAGGCCCAAATGATGCTTTTAGTCCTACCTTATCCTGATATATTAATCTTTGTGTCTTTATAGTATCTATAAATATCTGTTCTGCAGGTCACTGACTGTGCTTTTGGTATTGCAAATTTGGGAATGTGAGCAAGTGAGTGGAAATCCATGTTTCTGAGCCATTAAAATGTGAGACTGCTTTCTAAATATTAAGGAGGAAAAGATGTGTTACACTTTGAGGAAGTGACCTCTATATGTGAGTGAGGTTGGTGGGATGCTTGTACAGGAAATTCAATGGGAAGGCAAGAAAGGATTTTTAACCTGTAAGCCCAGTCTACCTCCAGCTGGTGGTATGGTGTCACTTTTTTAGGATAATGTGAGGATTGCACCATTCATTAAAGGGAGGGTTCTTCAGAAGGACTTATAGCTCCTTCTCTTAAATCTGTGCCTGGTGAAAGGCAAGGATAATGGGGGCTGGGCTGTGCCTGTGTCTATGTGCATCTAAGGAAAACTCGGAGCATGTATGGCTGCAGAAGCTGCAATGCATAAACTGCTCTCAGGGTAGGTGCCAAGGCAACGTATGCGAGTTGAAATGGAGAAAAGAAAAAAAATGGACCACAGAGTAGGTAGATTGCATCAAGTAATGCTGATAGCTATTAACTTACAGTGCCTCACTATCACTTCTTGTTATGTTATGTTGTCTGCTGTTAGCTGTTTACCTCGTCTATCTTCTTAGAGCCATAGACTCTAGAATGGATAGGTAGCAGCTGTCCTGATAGCACCTTGTTACCTAATGCATACCATGGTGAGCTCCTTAAAGAGCATCCTTGGTCGCCAGCATAGGGAAAACAACAGTAAGAAGAAACATCTAGAGGATGCTATTAATACATTTGTATTCTTAACACATGTTCTGTAAAACAAGTTAGTGGCTGAGGATGCTTGAAGAAATATTTATTCAGGCTAAATGCTCATCACATGCTTAAGAGCTGTAGCGTGTGGGCAGCTACACTTACTTTGGCACTGAGAGATTGCCTGCTTGGGCACTGTCTTCAGGATGGCTTCTGGGGAGGGCAAAAATAAAACTGAGAGCAAGACTAAGCACTGCCGGGTCTTGAGGAGCAATGGGGGTGTGGGGAGGAGAGAGGGGTGCGCCCGTCGGTGGCACTCAGGTTTATCCTGCTGCCGTAGCACTGCTGTATGTCTGTGCGTGTCGCCCGCTGCTGCCACTGCTCCGCTCCTATTGCATGGCTGTCACAGCCAGTTAGAGCAACACAAACAGCATGCTGCCTACTGCTGTGCAATTTTTATTTTGTTTGACTGATTTTTATTTTGGCACACAGCAGCTGAGAGCAGAAGAGAGCGCCTGTAGCTCGGCTGTGGTTTGAAGAAAAGCACGCTGGAAGGCTGGGCAGCACTAGCACAGCCTTTGAAATGTCGGTGTGACAGCAAAAGGTTGATTAGCCTCCAGTACAGAGCAGGGGCAGCAGCAGTAGGAGAAGACAGTAAGCCGAACTAGTTCCTGTCTAAATTTGTGGATGTGGACGGATGAATTGGGGCTAATATCTGGAGGCAACTCAGCATTTCTCTGGTTTCAAAACAAAAGCAGATGCCTGGACATAGAGCCGCTTCCAGTTAGGGCTGGGAGGGGAAAAAAGATGAACCTTGGTGGAGCCTCTCACTTTCTAGTCTCTTAATGGTCAGCATTCGCCTTAAAAATGAGACATGTTGCACACACGCAAGTGAGAGTCCCTCTCTGACCTGTTAGTAAGTGCTGAGGATTGAAAGACCCTCTTAACTTCATGCTTAACTAACTGTGCTACTTCTGTGTGTGGCTAAGTCTCGGACTAAAACTTCAAGGTTAACTCTGTCCATCCTGTTCTAGCTGGTGACATGGTCACGATGGGACAGCAGAGAAACTGCAGAGAAGCCAAATATGTTGGGCAAGGCGCTGGTACCATTGTACAAGACACTAGAAAGCTTAATTTAGAATATTGCATACTTTTAAAAAATAACTATGTTAAACTTGAATTAAAGCTAGAGCACACGGAAAGTCTACGGGGATATTAAAAGATTGGAAAGCCTATCTTATGGGAAGGGACTACAAGAGATTGGCTTGTTTAGTTTAACGAAATAGAGTTGAGAGAGGATTTGACAGCACTCTATAAATACATCAAGGGCTAAATGCCAGAGAGGGGAAAAAGCTATTTAAACCCAAGAGCAATATTTGCATAAGAACAAGTGGGCATAAACTTGGCCCTGAATAGGCTTAAACTGGAAATCAGACGGTTTCTACCCCTCGGTATAGCAAAGTCCTGAAACTGCCTTCCAGTAGCAGCAATAGGGGCAAAAACTACCTTTTGGGGAGGGACTCTGCTATACGGTGCCTGTGCCTGCGGAGACCCAGGCTTTGTGACTGCACAGCTTCGTTCTGGCCTTGCGCTCCTAACCACGTGCATTGGTACAGGGGTGTTGTGGTTTAACCCCAGCCTGCAACTAAGCACCACACAGCCGCTCGCTCACTCCCCCGCGGTGGGATGGGGGAGAGAATCGCAAGAGTAAAAGTGAGAAAACTCGTGGGTTGAGATAAAGACAGTTTAATAGGTAAAGCAAAAGCTGCATGCGCAAGCAAAGAAAAACAAGGAATTCATTCACTACTTCCCATGGGCAGGCAGGTGTTCAGCCATCTCCAGGAAAGCAGGGCTCCATCACGCGTAACAGTTACTTGGGAGGACAAATGCCATCACTTTGAATGTTCCCCCTTCCTTCTTCTTCCCCCAGCTTTATATGCTGAGCGTGACGTCATATGGTATGGAACATCCCTTTGGTCAGTTGGGGTCAGCTGTCCCAGCTGTGTCCCCTCCCAGCTTCTTGTGCACCCCCAGCCCACTTGCTGGTGGGGTGGGGTGAGAAGCAGCAAAGGCCTTGGCTCTGTGTAAGCTCTGCTCAGCAGTAACTAAAACATCCCTGTATTATCAACACTGTTTTCAGCACAAATCCAAAACATAGCCCCATACCAGCTACTATAAAGAAAATTAACTCTATCCAAGCCAAAACCAGCACAAGGGGTGACGGGCATGTCCTGCCACCGGTAGTGGTCTCCTGCCATGGGAAGTACCTTCTCGTCCTGAAAATGAAAGCACCGGTGTTAAATTACAGCTATATTAATAATGTCCTTTAATGGTCTGGGGAAGTTTCCAGCACCCCTTGCACCTGCGTATGTAACTCTGTTGATGCCGAAATGCCTACTGATATCTCTGGGGCTTTCATATCAATATGGTTCCTCCTGTAAGGAAGGGATGCAGGACTAGGCTTTTAATCGTGTAACCCCAAGGAGGAAAAGTAGCTTCCCTGACTGGAAATGGCAACAGTATCTCAAAAATGACAGTGCAGAGAAGGAGGACTTTTCCGTAACTTTAAATGATGATTTTTTTTTTTCCTTCTGCTGCTAAAAATTCATATGACATTTAAATTTGATGCTCATGCTTAAATGTTTCCTTCCATACTGCAGCTAGAATAGCAGTATGATACACATTTGACAGGTAAAGGAACTGAAATGCAGAGGATCTGCGGATTTGGAGGCTGGCATGATGATCCCAGGATGCCAGTCTTCTGGTTTTCAACTGCCTGGTCTGCCTATTGCACCATTCATCCCCTTGAGTGACAGCACCCATGAAACTTAACTGCGTTTCTGTTTTCACCCGCTATTTTCTGTTACTTTCTGAATATTTGGCCTTCTGAGCTGAAACTTTCCAAGCTTGCTCCTTTATTTATCAATGATATTTTAGGAACTCCTCTCTTCCCTAAAACTTAAAAAGTAAATGCGTGCAAACATGGTTGTGGACCTCTATTGCAGAAAGAACTGAGGAGAAAAAGCTGAAGCAGGCACAGAAATAGCCTCCCGGGAAGCAGATTGACACGTAGTACTTTAGTAGCTTTGATGTGAGTCAGCTGTAACTCGCTGAAATTTGTACTCTCTGTGCACAAAGGTACTTTCTGTACTGAGAGTTAAACTGGCAAAATGCATAGCTAAAGACAACCTTAAAAAAGCTTACAGTGGTACCCAGTCAGTGGTGTGTCAATTATAGTAATTTTCCCTGGTTTTTGATCGCTTTTCCTTGCGCCTTGTATATTCCTTCGACGTGGGATAGGGAACGTCTTGCCTTCACGTTGTCCGTGGGGTGCTGCTGTTCTGTGCCATCGGTGGACGGCAGCAAGGAAAAGGTAGCGTGCGCGACATTTCTGCTCGTGCTCTGGAAAACACTGCCCTGACAGAGTAGAAAACATTTCTGGTACTGACCTCCATCATTAACCTCGCTTTTCATGCCTTCCCCCCACAGCTTGGTGTTAAGGAAAAGGGAAGCTGGAGCCAAATATCGTGCGCTTGACTACTCCTTAGGAGGCGGTGATGAAGGCTTTTTTATGTATAGAAGATTTTCTCAAAAGTTAGTTTTGGAAGGTTTTAAGACTTCACATATTGGGCTGAATTCCAGTCATGTTTTAATTAAAAGGAAGAGAATTAAGTAAGTTTCTTTCAACATGTTTTAAATGAAAAGTGTTATTTGGGAAATCCAGAATTCCTTCAACATCTTTGAAAAATAGTTTCTGATACTTTGTTTAAAACAAGACTGTTTAAAAAAAACCCAAACAAAACCCTGGCATACACCTTTGAAATAACCAAAACAGTATAAAAAAAAAAAAATCCAAGCAAAAAGAAATTACATTTGGGAGGAGGGGTGTCAAACTAATTTGGGAATTGGTATCAACTTTTTTTTTTATGTAAGAAAGTCTGTTACTTGCCCAGCACTACTGCTTGATGAGTTCAGCTTCTCCCATTCAGAGCAAGCTACTTTCCTTCTTGGGACTTTAAATAATGTAAAAATACATCCATCCATGCATTTACATTACAGCTGTCACTGTGCTTTCTTGGCAGCATCACATTAAGTCATTTTAGCTGTACTGTATTCGGGGCAGGAAAGGGAGTTTGTTTGTTTATGATTTTAGGAGAAAACTATTTTGGCTTATACATTCTTTCTTTCCAGGAAAAAAAAGCCACAGAACCTTTAAATTCTTTCTGATGTTTAAAGACTCAGAAAGCTATATCTTGGGAGGATACAAACATATTTAATACCCTTTTCCATAGTGCCTATGTCTGTTTCACAGCACCTAAATCCTTACAGAAATCTGCTTCCAAGTGTTTTCTTCCTATATAAGAAAAGAAAATGAAATGAGATAAATTGCAGATTAGCAGATGGCAAATACTTAGCAGCCTATGTGAAATAATTTTTTTTGGTATTAGTCCAGTTCCAGGCGGATGGCTGTCCTCATCCCAAAACCTGCCATAACAAATTGCTAAGAAAGCTGAATACTGAATCATTTACCACCTACTTTGGAAAGTTGTTTCCGATGTCAGGGATAAGGTAAATTTTGGAGGGGTAGTCTGGGGATGCCCACACCTTCGTTACCCATGTTTTCCCTTTCTGTAAATAAACAGAAGCCTGCAGTCTCCAAGGCTATCAATGTAGCACCCCTCACAAGCCTTAAAATTCATCTTAAATAAAAATAAAAAGCTACTACGTAGGCACAACAAAATTTACTATAAACGGGTCTTAAGTACGTAATTACATGATAGACCCAAATGGCTCCAAAAGAGTTGCTCCAGGCTATTGTGTAAGCAATACTCCTTTGAGAAATGTATAAATACATGTAATTCAGTACATAATACACATGTTAAAAAACTACCTAATTACATATTTTCCCAGGAGAATGAAAAGGCTCCAAAAGAGCTACTCCAGCCTCTCCAGTACACAATGTGTGTTTTATAACCTTTCATGAATCTCTTCCATTCTTTTTCCTTTAGGAGGGGAAAAAAACAGCAAGGAAATTAAATACAAAACACCTACTGTACATTTAATTTAGAGGACAAAACGCAATGTTGAAATAACATTAAGGGTGTGACGCAAACCAAGGAAAGCCAGGAAATTGAGTGTAAAGGCTGTTACTCCATCCTTAACTCACGTCACTTGTATAATGTTTCAGGCCACTGTTCTGTAATAGCAGATTTTAAATTTCATCACTTAAAGCAGGGTTGTGGCCTATCTGCACTTACAGGTACTTACATGGTCTACACTGCTGGAATACCTGAGTGCTGCTCATGTATTTATTTATACGCAGGAATGTACACATATATTTTTAGGAATATATACACACTTTTTTCAAAACATCTTCTGTCTTACCTAGGGCTGAAATTGCTGTGGCTTTTTCATTTGCCTGAGAATAGGTTCACGTGTATCAATGTGATGAAGGGAAAGGAAGACGTGAGTTTTGCCTTCAGCTCTGACGGTGGTGAGATCTCTGGCTGCTCTGGGGCGTGTTGGGGAGAGCAGGGGGGATCTGCCCTGAAGTCTGGATCCAGCTCTGGAGGAAATCCTGCTGCCCAGGTTTACAAGCCCGCTTTACCGGCCGGCGGTTTTGTTAGTGCGGGGGAGTGGGATGTCCTGGAGAGAGAGAGACACCACTTCTCAAGTGACTGATGCTGAGCCCTGTGGGGACAGCGAGGGTCGGCTGCGCGGGCGCTGAGCTGCACGCTGCCTCGGCAAAGAGGCAGTCTAGAGAGGGGAGTGATGGTCCGATGTGTTCATAGCAACCTGTGTTACTAAGCAGATTATTATAAATAGTGTTTTCCTTCACATTTTCCATTAGATCAAAATGTAATTTGTGCCCTCTCTTCTGCACCGTTCCCTGAAAACAAACAAAATCGTACATAAACTTTTTATCATTAGAAGGACATGCTACATGCGAGTACGTTTCGATGTATTGTATATTAATTTGACCGCAGAGCCCAATAGGAATATGCTGTCATTTACTTCGTCTGTGGTGGGATTTGTGAATACTGTTTGTAAAAATCATACTGTGGGATAGCTATGTCTGTCCCAAATGCTGGCCCAGGCAGAACAACACGATTACAGATCGTTCTCATTAAAATTAAAAAAATTTAAAAATTTAAAATTTAAAAATTAAAAAGACAGATCATTCTCATTAAAATGGTCAGGTGGGGTTTTTTATTATTTATTTTTTTATTTTATTAGATAGGTACATTCTCTTTACTGGAGTGAACCCAAAGCTTTTCAAAACGACTTTTTTTTTTCCTTTTTTTTTTTTCCCATGAAGAGCAAGACAGTAGTCTCCTGCTGTAGATGTACCAAAGATGTGGGGCATTCACCTGGGATGCAGGACACCCAATGAGTTTTTGATTAGCGAAGCGGAAAGGTTCCCACAGGAGAAACCTGGAGAGTCTCACCTGAGAAGAGGCAGGTGGCCAGAATACCTGCCTGGCGCGTGAAGCTTGCCAGTGCCCCTCTGGGCTGAAGGAGGCAAACACGGCTTAGGCCAGGTCCCTGGTGTCCTCACGAGGTGCTGTTTGGGGACTCCATAGTGTTAGCTTCTGGTCAAAACCAGGAAGATTTCTGCTGAATCCAAAGCTGCTGCTTGTCAGTGTGTTCTTGCTGATTCAGCAAATCAGTACGGTTTAATGAAAACCTGTTTTATCCAAATACTCCCAGTCAGCTCTACCCTTTCCTCAGGTTTTTCTACTGCTAATTGTTTTACTGCGTTAAGTGTCATACATAACGGACAGTTACGGAAAACTTGATCTTTCAAGTTCCTGTTTTTTTAGGAAAAACTTTTAAAAGTTTCTTAGGTATATTTTTTTTCCTAGCGGATCTGACAATAAGACTGCCTTTCTGTTCATGACATCCTGTTCCTTTGGATGACAAGACAGGGAATTTTAACTCTCAGGGGTCACAAAATTGGATGGGCTCTGAGAGGGAGCTGCTGTATTAGAAAGGCAAAACAGAAGGTGAGGTAAAGAACATAAAAATAAAAAAAACCCTGTGGAGCGTACTCTTTACACTAGTGTGGTAATCTCCATCTGAAATTGGATTTAACAGTGTTTTCTAGTTGAGTGGTGCTGTTGGTCATTAGCAGCCTTTAGAATTGGAGGTGCCTCTTGTATCTAAACAGACCCAGGACATTAACTGGCTTGGTATGTGCTTAATAGCAGTACAGATGGCAGAGAGGGAATGACAGATAATGTCTCTTTCCCCCACTTTCCCTGATGGATATCCAGTTTTTTCATATTGGGTGGTTTTGTTTGATTTGGCACATGGCAGGCTTTCAGGTTAGAGGAGCACTGGCTTGCTGTTAGCACTGGGACTGCTGGTCGTGTACACAGTCACCTGAAAATGTTTGCATCCGAAGCAGAAGGCGGGAGCGTGGTGATGGGCTCTGCTTAAAGCAGTGCAGCGCACCAGGGGCGTGCGTTAACGGGGAACTTGCACGCTGGAGTGCAAGAGAGAGAGAAGGAGAGAGTCCCATGTGAAAACGCCGTAACCTAGCATGGGCAGCAGATAGGTTGACGTTGGGTAACCGTGGGTGAATTGCTGGGTGCTGGCTGCCCTGCAGCATCCCCGTGCGTAGGGTCTCTTAACCTGCAATACCCTTAGCCGTGAAGTACTGAGCAGCCCCTTGAGCTGCCTGTCGTCATCTATTGATGATGGGCAGGGTGAAAGTGTCCAGCGTGGCCTGCCCAGTTCAGGTCTTGCTCTTAGTGTCAGGTTTTCTGGTTTGGCATTGAAATGGAACTGGCCTCAGGTTCTAAGTACACATATTTTTAAGTCTGAATCTAAGCGTTGGAAGGATCCAAGATACTTGCTCTGACACATATTTCACCTGAACCAGCAAGGGAACGTTGAAGTCTGTAACCACCTATAGCAAACACACTGGGTGATTTTTCAGCTTTGGGGCTTTGCCTGGTTCTAATTTTAATAATAAATGTATGTGCAAGTGAAAACTAGACACTATGTTGACATCAGGCAATTTATAATTATAGGACTTTACCTTCATTTCCATAGCAACAGCTTAGGATGCAGCAAACAAAATTATGAATTGGATTCTGGTTTCAGTTCTGCCTATAGAGACCCAGAATATCCCCATTCATTGGCGCCAGCATTGTTATTCAGTTGATAGAGTGGCTAACTGAAGCCTTCATCTGGCCTTCCTGAGTTCTTTTAAGGGGCAGTAAAGGAAAAGGAGCACTACGAGGAAAAAGCGACTGGAATTTAGACCTGAAATTATACTAGGGAGATAAGCACATCAATAGGTTGCTGTTGAGTGAGTTAGGGTCTGAATTTATAGCACACTGGTTAGTTGTTGCTTGTGAGCCTACTGTTTTTGCACAGAAAATTTAAAGTATATTCCTATTCAGTAAAAAGTGCAGAGAGCCTTGCAGGGCTCTGTAGGACAGATGAAATTAATAAATGGATAAGTGGGAATAATATCTACCTCGCCCTATCTAAAGTTATTCTGACTTTAGGGTTAAATCAAAAACCTTCTGACTCCTAAGAGAGAAGACAGGACTGTATATGCGATCAGGAACGTATCTGTGGAATACCAGAGTGCTATTTTTACACTCAGAATAAAGCTGCACTTGCAAAGATCATGTTTTGCTTGTAGGGCTGGTAACCAAATCTGGCGGGATTGCCTTCAGAAGTAAATGCTCGAGTTTCGTTGGACTTGAGGAGAGCGGGAAGGACGGTTCAGTGGTCAGGCACCGGCCTCGGGCAGGGGTGACGGAGATTCAGGCCGCCGGACTCCCACTCAACTCCCTGCGTGATGGTCCTCGCACCGCTCCAACTCCCTCCCTGTGAAACAGGGTTAAGAGCATAGAGGACAAATGCATCCCAGGCGCCTGGCCCGTGAGGGGAGCCACACGAATACTGTGGATAAGCTGGAGTAGTACAGGCTGAAAAATGCCTGTGGACGTGTCCTTGGAGACAGGGCCTCTCCTGAGCAAAGAGAGCAAGACTGAGAACATGCAGCAGAAGAGTGTCTCCCTGTGTGGCACTTGTTAAGGTCCAGTCATGACAGGCAGACTGCCAGTGCGTGCAGTTGTCATTATGCTAGGGAAGTAAATGAGATGGATTGCTTCAGGTGTTATTGTAGACCATAAAATGACACTGGTAGCTTCTGCTGCCCTTCTTGTCAAATGGCTTGCTCTCGTTGAGAGAAAAACCTTGTTCATTCCTTATGGGACTTGAGTGGCTTAAAGAGAGCAACAAGGGAAGTGACTTGAGCCAAGTCACTT
Organism: Calonectris borealis; assembly: GCF_964195595.1. Lineage (NCBI taxonomy): Eukaryota > Metazoa > Chordata > Aves > Procellariiformes > Procellariidae > Calonectris > Calonectris borealis. Next base: position 113,963,372 of record NC_134313.1, on the reverse strand, counting down.
TTATGTAAATAACCATGGCTGTAAAATCGTTACTGAGTGTGATTTGGGACAACCAGGTTTCTTTGATGTCTCTGTGTGTTACAGGCACAGGGGAACATGTTTATTTTCTGAAAATTAGGTGCTGTCTCCATTTTTAGGTTTAATTTTATTTTGCATCTTGCCCTCAAACTTTCTTCGCAGTTCTTCAGTATCCCTCTTGCTGGCCCACCTTCATATCACAGTTTAGTTAACAGGGCTAGAAGCTAGAGAAATCACTACCCAAACTCACCCATTTTTAGGATGCTGACGAGTAGCTATAAAAGGGCAGGATCCTTGAAATTGTCCCATCTGATAGGGGTCTGGCTGGGTTGAGCCACCTCTAAAATGTCAACTTGCTCCTGTGCAAACATTTGTTCTTTGTCAGCCTCTCCAAGTGTCCTCTCCCCAAATTTATCTTTCTTCCTGGATTATCACCACCCTTTAATTTTGGCTACAAGAGCTAGAAGTTCAAAGAAAACAGAAGGGTTACTTCCACCCAGCTTGTGTTTGCCCTGTTCCTGCTCATCTGCCATGCCTGGGTCCCTGCAGAGGACTCCTCCCCAGGCTACCCTGGTGTGACCTAGCCGGGGAACAGGCCATGTCCTCACCCTGGAATAGGGTAGTGGTGCTGCATTCATGTCGGTAACTGTAGTGGAGCAGTACCATTCTATTTCAGCTAAAGATTTGAGTCCTCTCCAGCAGAGCAGAATTCTTGCATGTCCTTGAATTCAACTGCATTTTAGCCTTGCCGAATAAATTTTGCTTTGTAAAGCGAGAGCACTAATCCTTGCTACAATAAGAGGAATTTCAGAACTGTCCTACCCTGCACATACTCCTGAGTGAATGTGATATTGTATACGAGATCATACCAAAATTCAGAAGTTTACTGCGAATGTTTACTGTGACTTAATTCCCCGTTAGTTCTAGTCATGCAATGGCTATTTTTTCGTCCCTTTGAAAACATTTTTCCTCCTGACTGCATTCCAAGGTAGGTGTGAGAACTCACTAAATCACCATTTAATTTATAACTTTGTCAGTCATTCAGTGAGTCATGACTTTATTATTGCAGGAATGCAACCCACAAACAGATTCCCCCCCACCCCTTAAAGCTTGTTTGTTTGGTCCCAAAGAAAGCTTTGGTGCCACATTGCCCAACAGACACTTACAGACCATGTTTCCACCCAGGGCTTCTGCTGATGAACTCTATGCCTGATTTTTTTTTCTTTTTTTTTTTTCCCCTCCCCCCTCTTGCTTCATCTTTCCCTCTCCCCTTTGTGTAGAAGTAGCTTCTCTGAGTTTTTTGTGTGTGCTGGTGCTTGCAGCCCAAGCTTGCAGGGGCACCTTGGAACTGCAGTGTCTACCCCTGAGCTGTGCTTTTGCTTTCAACCGTTGTTTATGCAGTAGTCAAAAGAGACAAATGGCATGAGCACTATCAGTGAGAGCACACTAGAAATTGCTACCTCCTCCTCTCTTCCTCCAGTCAAAAACAACAGTATTTGTAACCAGAGACAGCCTTATGCAACACACAAACATCTCAAGTATGGTAAATGATTTCCAATTGTTCCATGTGTCTAAGTAATTCCTGGTCCCCCACTTCTGATATCTTTTGCAATTTTTATTAAAACAATTGCTTATTCCTATTCTATTAGTGTCTGGATGTTTTGTGTGAACAGTGCCTAGCACACTGCAGATGTTTTCTCTATCCTGAAAAATTTGCAGCCTCATTAACTATTTAAAAATAAGAACACATGCTAAAATTAGGGATGGGATATATGAAAAGTCCCGCTAAAATTAGGGATGGGATATATGAAAAGTCCCAAAGAGGAAAGAAATATATTTGTTCTATACATTTCCAATCAGCAAAACTGGGTGGGGCATTGCACCGCAACAGGTATCTGATGTTCAGTATCTTCCGACTAGTGAAAATCTTCCAAAGGGAAGCTCCTCTTCCATTTGGAGCTTTGTTGAGCAAGTATGAATTTTTTAAGACATTGGATGAATGTTTCCAGTCTGCCTGGAAGACCGTCTCTGGATGGTCAGCTCACTTTACAGGCTAAGGTCAGAAGCCAGTTTTTTCAAGAATTGACAGATAATTTTGAAATCCTTGTTTTGGTCCTGTATCTGAGGCACCCAGATTTTGAGATAAGCATGTATTTTGGGATAGATCTTCTCACTTCCCTGTTTAGGATTTAAAAACCCAACCAAACAAGAAGCAACTACTCCTGCTATTCATTTTTAAAATCTGAGATCATATTTGAATGCTCTTATTCCTAATTGAAATTAGGTGCATATTAACAGTGTGTTTTCCTCCTAATTTTTCATCATATCCCCTGTATTGCTGTGTGGGGTGGGGTTTTTTTTTTGGCATTGATCACTTTAGCCTAGAAAAGACCTCTAGGAAAACTGTTAAGAATAGGCTTTTTTAATTTCCAATATAATATAGTTTCTTGGAGATTTGTTTATTTATTCATTCAGCTGACTGGGTTGCTAGGGCTTCTCTTCTGCTAAAACCTAAATTGGTTTTGAATAAATCCTGATGCTTTACACCACAGATGTGATGGCAGTATCACTGTGACATGTTTCAGGATCATGTGCTAAGCTCCGTATTTTACTGCTTGTGGTTAACCCCGTTGTTCCACGTGCAGAGCAGTCAAGTCATCAATCTTTCTGTCATAGACCACATGTCAGTCAAAGTTTGGGCTTCAGATGTGTTGCTTAGAATATTGGAAGGAAAATGGCGGTGGGTCACTATGGAAAGGCAGGGAAAATAAAAAACCATTGGGTGCATGGGTACCGTGACCTGGAGCTGGTGCATGTGGAATGGAGGGAGCGAAGACTGGGACGCGGGACCTCTGGCTCTGGGAGTATGAATGCCAGAGGTATAAGAAAATTTTCAGCCTATACTTACAAGGTGAACAAAATAGATTGCACACAGATGTATAAAAGAAAGCTGTCTGACTGTTGAAAAGTCTTATTTTGCAAACCATTGACTGTCATGCACAAAAGTACTGTTTATGACGTTATTCTGCCAAAAAATTTTTCAAGCAAAAGTTTGCATGGGAGAGTCTGTAAAGCAGAGGAAGGAAAATCTTCAGGACCAGGATTATGCTTTATGGCCCAAATAAGTGTCAGTGATGGATTCCCCAGGCTGCCTCATTGATAAGATACTGAAAAGCCAGGGCATTTTGTGCAGTAATATCAGCATGATGAGTGAAAACACATCACCAAGCCTGCAGATTCTGAAATGAGAAAATGCCAAAAGAAGCACACAGATTTTATTTCCTCAGCTGTTATCATGAGAGATCGCAATCCTGTGGAGCAGTAAAGCAATGCTGCTTTCTAAAACAAGCTACAAATTAAGTGACAAGGTTTTTTTTGCTTTTTTTTTCCCCTTTCTCCCTTTTTTTTTTTAAGTGACTAGTTGACCCTTGGTGCTATACACTTTTGGGGTTTCTAGTGAGATGCACATCCACTGGTTCTGAATTTTTTTTTTCAGAAGGCGTTGAGCACTTCCACCCCCTCCACCGAAGGCACACCTCGGGTTGTGTAAAAGGAACAGAAGGCCTATAGGGATTTCCTCTGAAGCTAACACACAAACAGCAGTCAGAGGGCTCCAGCTCTTAAAAGTATAGAGAACCTTAAATAGATGGGCTGGGATAACTGGGAGGGAAAGAGAGACATCTGTTGAGTTGTTGAAAAGACATATGCTCCTAGCACTTCCTTTGTCATGCATTTTGGAAGTCTTTTCTCTCTGAGTTTATTGCTAATATTTAATTTAAAACCAGATTTGGATTGTTGACAAAATTATAACTTGTAAACGGACACTTTCCCCCCCCCCTCCCTTCCCGGTCTAATCTGAGCAGAGCTCTCTCTCCCATTTCCTTCTCCTGCTGGTCCCGACTCATGCACCCTGGGTCGTACTGGAGAAAGGGGGGACCTCACCCTGGTTTTGGCCTTACGTGAGAGGGCAAGGCTGGCAGGAGAGCGGGGAAATGGCAGTTTGCAAGTTGGTAACACCTCACTCCTCCTGTCACCCTCCAGGCTAGTAATCACGTTTATATCGGATGGAAAATGTGACTTTATTTGTGTGTGTGTTTGTGTATGAGCACTTAATGACATTTCAAGGCACCCGACAAAACCTAATTCCTTGGATTGGTTTCGTCAAATAATAAAATGACTTGACATAAGTATAATTGAAAGCAGATGTGGAAATATGGAATTTTAGCAGTCATTCTGCCCCCCCCCCCCCCCCCCCCCTTTTCTCTTAGCTCTCGGTTCATGCCAGAAATATTTTCATTTTTGTTTCCTACTTCCTCTCCGCAGAACAAAGCCTGGGGAGGATGAGTTCTGGGGCAGGGAACCAAAGGGTATTCATTTCTCATTTTCATGTCTCCTTGTAAAATTTCCACCTTTTCCGAGTTCATTTTCCATTATGAAGGAAAGTTTCGTGTACCTCCCCTCCTCTCCCCCGATTCTGAACTCATCCGCTAGATGAACTCTGTTATATAATCATTCCTGTCCACGATGGCTGTTTACTGCTGTTGCTTGAATCTGAAATTGTAGGTTAGGCGCTGGGCTCGGCCGAGCAAGCAGCCTACATTACGTTTTCGCCTTCCCCACTTGGCTACACTGAGTAAGCGTTGGATGGAAGAAATTGTAAGGATGCAGAAAAGAAATTGTAAAGTTTGCACGTATGCAAACACAAGTGTGGGCAAAAGGTGGAAGGGCTCTTTCCCAGAGTTTTACACCATAAAATACGTAGTCTTTACAGCTGCTCCTTAGCCTGAAAGGAATAGGATAAAAGCACCAGTGATGATAGCAAATGAAGCTTAAATGGCAGCAATGACTTTGTCAGTGGAACACCCCTTCCCAATAGGTCAAACCAGTGTGACTGGAAAAATTAAGGGCTCAGAGCCACAACAATGGCAGTTTAAAATTAACATTGATTTTCTTAAATCTTCAGCCATGCCAGCATCATGGTATCATTGCTCACACTGTTTTGGAAAGAAATGAGACTTATAAAAACTATCATCTGCTTTGATTTCATAGTCTTTTGAAAAAGAGGGTTGTGCGCTTCAGGAGAGTCGGATACTCAGTTCCCATTTCAATGGGATAATATCCTGTCAAAATCCCAGCCTGGAGTTTTAACTGAGGTCTTTTAGCCTTGAGATGTTTGTGTCTGTCTATCTTCCCTGTGACTTCTGAGCCTTTTGACCATTGGGGAAAAAAATAAATATAACTGAGCAGGGTGGAAGTCTCCAAGTTGTTTATGGTGCCAAAAGTTACATGCAAATAGGTGGTCAGTTAATGGACGAAGGAAGAGAGATGCATTAGTGCCAGTACCAGTGTAGAGCCACCAGCACACAAGATGTTGCCATCTGAACTCGTCCTTTCTTAGAATCCAAAGTCAGCCCCACATGAGCCTCCAATCCATCAGAAATGAGGGTTTGCGCTTTCAGCTGCCCATGGCACTGATGGATCCTTCCTTCAAAGGTGAGATGGCTGGGCCATGGATGGTATGAAGAAGACTCAAGTCTGATTTTTGTATTCTGGACACTAGTTTTGTGGTTTCTTCACCTGGGGCGTGGTGGACCTGGTTTCCAAGAGCACTGAGACCACAGAGATCCAACTGCGGGCACCAGTAACTTCAGGTGTCTTTAGAAATCACAGTCTCCATTAATAAGCTGTGTTAGTAGTACAATGCCCAGTTTAAAAGCAGCAGATAATGTCTGAGGCATCTATTCATTACTGGTAAGATCCTCATTTAAATTGTGCAAGGTGAAATACACAGGCTGATGTGCTTGAAAAGTAATCTGAGTGCAGGAAAGCAGCTGAATGTATTTAGAGTTTACAAAAAAGAGATGGGGAGTGGGATGGTCTGCAGAGGAGGGTCGGTGAAGCCAGCCAAAATAGGAACTGCCAGGAACATGTCAGGGGGATAATCTAGCAAAGACAGTTCAGCAGAGGTGTTAGTCCTGCAGAAAAGTGACTAAGAGGAGAGTGTAAGATAAAGCAGCCTGCTGCTTTAGTGTACACCTGCACCCTGATAGACATACCTACCTCTCCCCAAAACACACTGCTGTTTCACACAGGACTGCAGCATGGCAGGAAAATCTAGTATTAGACCAAACATATTGAAAGCGTTCTTTTAGCCCGTCTTTTGCTGTCCTGTGAATCTGGGCTCCTCCAGGCTACTAGGCAACTTGAAATAAGAGTGCTGAGGAGGCATCAGGCTTTCTCCATGTTGGACAGATGTTGTGGTAGGCTTATTGAGCTTACCCAGGCTAGCATGCTCCTTCTTGCAGTGCACCGCACAGCTGGAGTGATCAATTTGTGCTACAGAGGCAGTATAGGCTCCACAGAGAGCTGAAATCAAGAGAGTGGTAAGTGTAATCTGGTGCTCAGTTTAGTGTACTCATTTCAAGAAAGATCTTTTAATTAACGTTCTGAGTATCTTAGAAAAGCATAATGCTATATTAAATGATAACTATTTCACAAAATTAGTAATATAACTTCTTAGAAGGTAGAAATCAAAATTTCTCAGCTACTGACTTTATTGCTGTCTATTCAGGTAAGTTTCATACTGTCCTTTCCTTTAGCAGTGCTAAAGAGGCAGATCTTACTTTTCTTCAGGATACTGTAACAGGATGTGTAAATACTTATAAAGCCAACAATTATGCCTACCTGTATAACCACAATGCATTTTGGGATTAGCCTAGAGAGACAAAAGTTTAAAGCCCATCTCTCTGAAAGGAGGTTGTAGCGAGGTGGGTGTTGGTCTCTTCTGCCAAGTAACCAGCGATAGGACAAGAGGAAATGGCCTCAAGTTGCGCCAAGGGAGGTTTAGATTGGACATTAGGAGAAATTTCTTTACTGAAAGAGTGATCAGGCCTTGGAACAGGCTGCCCAGGGAAGTGGTGGAGTCACCATCCCTGGAAGTATTTAAAAGACGTGTAGATGAGGCGCTTAGGGACATGGTGTAGTGGGCATGGTGTGTTGGGTTGACGGTTGGACACGATGATCTTAGAGGTCTTTTCCAACCTGTATGATTCTATGATTCATCTGCCAAGTATGTCGGTAAAACCATCCATTTGTTGTGAAACTCTGTTGATTGCATGGCTCAGCTTGCACATGCAATTTCTTCATCTGTGCACACTTATCAGATCTGTGTGGACAAAACAGGGGCTTGCACAGTATTTATGGAAAGTTCATCTGTATGTTTTCTCTTTTGCCATGATTAAAACATCAAGATTGTCAGTCAACTTTTCACATGTACACACTGTTCTAGGGTTTGAAAACATAATGATTGGGGGCACGTAGTCAACAGATCCATCGGGTTGTTTTGTTTTCTGTGGGCTTCTGTGTAGTGTAGACCTTAGCTAAGTTTCCTTCAATGCATCTGTTAAACATGTAAAAGTCAAGTATGTGGCCATGTTTCTACTAGGCTAATTCAGTCTCCCAGACTAAATGTGTAATGACAAGCTGAATGTTGTCACCTGCTAGGAGGCAAAACACTATTGGCCACAAATATCCTTGGTTTGTCTCTGCTGAAGGCGGTAAGCTCATGGCCGCGGAGAAATTTATCCCACTGTTGAAAGAACTCTGCAAAGTCAAAACTCTCTGAATCAGGACCCAAGGCTAAGTGCGTTTTAGCTGGAGTGACAGTGGGAAAAAATGCAATGAACTCATGCATGAGGTAGGCCTTCATATGATGCTCACTGCTTTTTTTTTTTTTTTAAAAATAACATGAAAGTATAATTGTGTCCCAAAAATTAACACTGGCCCTTGCTTCCAACATTTGAGTATCAACTCCTCCAAGCTGTCAGTTTTGACCTGAAGTTTGAAGGAAGCTTTCAGAACTGTTTACAGTATGTGCTTGTATTATTTCAATTTGTACCTCCAGGTCTGGAGGCTTCCATCCCAGAGTCACTCTTCTCCGCTAATCCTCCCTGGTGGGAGGGACACCTTATGTGTACCTCCTCCTTCTCACTTGCCTTCTCCAGCCTTCTCCATCTCCATTGCACCAGGATCACTAATCATGCTTGCATAAGGAGTTACTTACTGTGGGTATTTATTCTGCTACCCGTGTCCCACAGCCTCCGTCTTCCTGTGAAGGCCTGCGTTTGTGTCCCTTACCTTCCACTTCCTTCCTCCCATTATTTGGGAAAGTAAGACATTTCTTGGGGGACAGCATAATAAGCTCTATTGGAAAGATGGGATGGAAAGAGAGGGGAGTGATACTGTTATTTCAGAAAACGTTAATGAATGTTGTCAGCCAAACCTTTGACCTATGAGGGAGTGGTGGAAGCACAAAGCAGATGACGAAGGCTCTTTGTGTTCCCCATTACTGTTGTGCTCGTTTTCCTTGGCTGTGAGCATCTGGAGTAGTCTCTAACATTTTTAATTGAGCAAATGCAGCATTCCCAAGCTGTTGTGTGACAGACAAACAGACGAACCTACAAAGAAATGCCATGAATTTGAGTGTGTGGGTTCACAAGCTCAGTCAATTATTCACAACTAGAAAAATAAGGTTACATAAATGGTCGAGATTTTTTGAGAGTGACTAATTGTTTTGGATGTCTTATTCTTTGGATGATCCATTAAAAATACCTTAAAAGGGCTTGTGCTTCAGCATATGGGTTCCCATAATCTTCTGAAAGTTGAGGGTCCTCCAGATGTTTCATGGTGGACACCAAGAAAACCCAGAGGTTATCAAAATCAGTTTTCATCTGAAAACTTTAGCTATAAAGTTATGCCATAAAGTTATGCATAGGGGTATTGTTTCCTGGTTTATATCTGTCCGTGAATCCTCCTCACATGTTTGTATACAGACTCTACAAATAAATGTTAACAGTATGTTTTATAAGATATGTTGTAGGTGGAAGCACTTTGCTAGGAGCAGACACAGTTGTAATGGTCTGAACGGTTGGGAAGGGAGGCCTAGGAAGAGTTCATCTGTTATGTCTTGAATGCGGAGCTGTTTACTAACCACACACAAAGTATTTTAAGGGGGAATGGGGCATTGCAGCATTGGTCTGCGGCACTGCTGGTGTCTGAAGTATGGGAAAAGAACATATAAAAATGTCCTAATAAACTGGAAAAGCTGAGTGGTGGCAGGCACTAGTAGGCATTTTTAGGGTTGCTATAGAATGGAGGTTGCCTGAGGTAGGCAGGATTTTGGCGGGCACAGCCACAAACTGATCACTGCAGCACCCTGGGATGAGGCTGGAGAAAAGCAGCCGAAAGGTCACACAATCCATCCAGCTAAACAGTCCTGGTGGGTGGCAGTCTGAAATAATTCCTGAGCTATTAATTAGGAAGATGCTGCTTCCAGGTTCCGGCCGAAGTCATAAGACATGCCAAGGCAAGGAGCCAAAAGATCAAAAGGACACTAAATATTTTTTTTAAGCCATTCTGTGGAGAGAGGGAGGAGAGAGCTGTCTGGGGCCAGTTCGCACAGGACATGCTGACGGGGCTTGGCTTTGCTCTAGGATGTGAAGAAGCAGAGTCTGCCTGGCCCTGCTCTCCTTGGCTTTCACATGAAGATGACTGTGGGTTCTTTTATCATAGCTTTATCTTTTGTCTTAGCTTCTCTTATAAAACTTTTGTGCTGATAGTATCTTTTGCTCCCAGTGTTAGGGTTGCATAGTACCTTGGTTTGAAAAGACTGTGTAATCACCTGTGTTAACCATTTACTGTGTTACAAGCCCTTGAGACAGAGTATTGCAAGTGTTGATTCCAAGCAAATTTCCTAGTTAAGCACAAGTAAGCCCACCATATTGTAGCTTGAGACTCGCCTTCAATGGCACTTGAAATATTGAGTTAAACCAAGAAAAGACAAAGCGGTGATGCCTAGTGCTAAAGAACAAGGGAGAGGATCTACATTGCATATATGGAGACAAGGGACAGGTCAAATTCCATGTTTCATAAAACAAGTTGTTTATGAATAGCACAACCCACAGAGTCCTGTTTCCCTCAGACTTTTCTCTAAAACACTCTCTTGCTCCTCTCGTTTCCATGAGTCTCCTGTTTGAATCCTCTGATGTCGGTAAGGGTATATGCTGCAACCTTTCCCGCATCGGCTCTGCGTGCCGATTTTCACTCACCTCGCACCTACCATTCTGTTAGACTTGGCTGAAAGTGAACAGGGAATTTGAAATTTATTGAGGAGAAACTGATATGAGAAAATGATTGGTTGACAGTGTGGTATCTTAAATCCTCATTTCCAAGGGAACTTGGCTGAACAGGATAAGTTTGGGGAACTGAAAGCAGCATGGAATTGATTTTTTTCAGGAGGAGCCTGGTAGGAAGGACACCAAAACATTGAAAGTTGCTTTGTGTCCCATGGATTCCTCTTCCCCCCCACTGCAAAATACAAGATAGGACTTGAACATGGAAGTAGAAATTGGTCACTTCTTACAGTGAAAAAGAAAGCCAGACTTTTGCAACCCAAACAGGAAACATGATGGTAGGTCCTGATTGTATAATATCTTTCTTCTTCTGCCATTCCTCTTGTGGTTGCACAAGGGAAACCCCCTTTTTAGTGGAATGTTTTTGTGGGGTCCAGACTGAGATTCCAGCGGGGACTCTGTTGCAATCTTAAACTTGGAGCAGCTGCCGTCCCTCCTTAATGACGTCAGTGACATTATTTTGATAAAAAAGAGCAAGTTCTCACAACTTTGGTGGAACTCACAAAGTCATTTAATGAGAGAATAATTTTTTTTTTAAATGGCTTTTTTTTTTTTAAATGTCATCACATTTTATTTCAAATGTCATTGCAGGAAGGAGAGGTTAGAACAATAGATTTGCAGCATACCACACCTGAAATTTTTGCGCCTATTTCTAATTGTATATGCATTTATATACATATTTAAGAAAATAACCTTTTAAAAAAATATTATTGAAAGGTCCATTATCTCCTTTTCATTTTTTTTCTCACTTTAAATAGGAAATAGAGAAAAAAGCAAACCTACGAATTATTTAATGACATTTCTGCTAGTGAAAATGCACTTACCTAACATCTGGAAGGAACAAGAGTGTTTACACTTTTCAAAACTATCTGAAGGCCTTGGGAGAGCATGTCTTCTTCTAAATCTGATTTAGATAAATGAAATTTGAGCTTCTAAATGACTCTGAGATTTGGAAAATAACACCGGTTAATTCTTATGACAGTTAATTGATAATAGATTCATATAATGAACCAAATCATCAAGGATGGTATTAGCTTTCAGTAAATGTAAACTTCTATTCAGATTCAAAGGGGTGAGAAGACTCTTCCCCCTACCGTAACCAAACATGTTTAACATTCCCCCTGAACTTACTAGAATTACCCATGTAAGTGAAGGTGATTATGCACCTCATGCAGATCTGTAGAACAGCAGAAGTGAAAGGTCACAATATCAAGCCATTTATTTTTTTTGTTAATTGATAGATGTGAAACTAGTCCTCTTCACATGAAATTGCATTTTAATCATTGATTTACCCAAATTCATAAATTTGTCAATTTAATATAATCATCCTTTTCTCCACATCATTAAAACCATCTTTGGTGTTTGATCCAGACGATATTTTATGTTTATAATTCTAAGCAACAAGTCTAAGTTCTACTCCAGTGATTTCCTTCTGTCTATGATGCTTAGCTGATAATATTTCATTTAGAAATTAATCATATTCTCCTATTGTTGAAGTTTTTATAAAAACAAAATTTGTTAAAATCAAAGACAGGTGCACGCCCTTTATTGAGTTGAAGGAGAGCATGTTATTCGTTTTCCATTCTCCATACAAATGCTGCCTTGTAAGATGGCTAAGTGTGAGAAAGTTATAGCATCATTCTGCAAAACGATAAAATTTGGCACAATACAGGGATTCTGTAGTTCCTGAGATAGCAAAGAGGAGCAGCCCTTCCTTTTCCACTACTCAAAGTCCTGAGGGTTGCGCGTTTATAACATATTTAAAAAAACAGTTCCCTCCCACAACAATAACAAATTGCAGAGTGTCTACCAAAGCTTAAACAACAGCCCTCAAAAAGTGACAAGGAAAAGAAAACACGTTTGGAGTCATTCTGTTTCACAGGTGTGGATTTAAGCACATGTTGCCTGTAGTTTCCAGGCGCATGTACGGTAGCTTGTTATAAAGCTTAAACTTGATCCTCATTGACAGCCATAAGACTGAAAAATATGTTGGGGCAGGATGTAAATCCGTACAAATATTGGAGATACAGCAATGGAAAAAAAAAGAAATCTTCCCACAGCAGCAGTGAGGAGGAAATACGTATTTTGAACTAAAAGGTTAACCTTGAGGATAAGCTCATTACTTCATGGTGCTGTCATAAGAGGCACTGTCACACGAGTGCCAACCTGTAAGCACTTGGTGATAGATACTATACGGCCTTTGTGGAAACTGCAAATCTAGGTCGCAGAATGAGTAAAGGTCTGCCAAAGATGGGCTGGATAGCGGTACAAATCCCACACCAAGCACACACTTGTCACCTAAGGGAAGATTAACAGTTGCAAAGAGGCACAATACAAACTGGAAAGTGCAGGTGTCTCCTAAAAATTTGTATTCCCATGCATTGGGGCAGACTGTAAGTTTCCAGTCTTCTTTAATTTGCCTTGAATTGCAGTGTGTCCAAAGCACGGTTACGCACACTGGGGATCAGCGTGGTGCAGGGATTCTCTTGTGACGCTGTTTCTTCTCCAACCTAAGACCATCATAAAGGTCTTGGGTTGGATAACAGATTACAAGGTCAGATCTCTGGCACCAAGATTCATAACGTGTGGCTTGCCCTGCTGTGGATTCCTTGCCTGCATGGGTTTTGGAAGAACAAAATTACTCCACGGCATTTATTTCCACAGTTAGAAGCAATTGTTTAATTGTTGCTTGGGTTGTCTTCCTCTGCCTGGCACGGAGGAGGCAGTATTCCTGGTGGTAGGGAAGATTAAGTCACATTACTATGTGATTTTTAGTGGAGTGACCGATGTAGGTGCATCTGAGACCAGACGTTGGTATGCTGTGTGCAGACTTTGGTGCCAAAGCAGTCTCCCCTCATCTGAATGCCCCTTAGAGGATGGGCTCTGGGTGCGGGCTGGGCTGACCCCCTCCACTGCGGGGGAAGGAGAGCCAGCCCAAGATTAAGGCCAGATCACAGGACCACCTCTCCCACTTATTTGTAGCTGAGTTTTGCACTGTACTCTCTCAGATATAAAAAGGGGAGAAAACCTGAATATTTCGGGGGGGGGAGGAGGGGAAGTTATTTCCTTGTCACCACTTCTATCTTTTCCTCTGAACTGCAGTTTCTCATATGCCTTCATATCCAACATCTGCTGCTGGATCTGATTGTGAATACACACTGGATGCCTCATTACGGGTAGATTGTAATCTCTCTGTACTTAAATTAATCTTTTTACCAGTCTGGCTTTGCTGTTAGCTTGTCACATTGGTGGCCTTTGAGACTTTATTGCACTTTCTGTGGATGAAGGACAAAAAGTTTTGCATTAGAGATTATAACCTCCAGAGCCAGGGGGAGGGATGGAGTATGCTTAAACAGGCTAATTCAAAGTCTCTCAGGAGTGATGAACAGAGGAGCAGGTGAACCAGAGCCCCGTCTATCCCAGAGTGTGGTGGCAGTGAGCAGTGTGTATTCTGAAAAGAAGATAAGGAGAGTGCAGTGTTCCCATTACATCCCTCTCGCTTCTGGCAAATTTTAGGAATGAGCTGAAGAATGTTCCCGAACCATTGTGTTTAATAGCTAATGACTTTTGGTTAAAGAAATCTGATCCTCCCTTCGGTCAGTAATATGTACTGAATAATGTCTTCAGATCCCTGCCAGCCATGTTTTCCATGAATCTTTGAAGGTCTGTGGAAATTCGTCGGGCTCATTTTTCAGTTTCTTGTTATTCAGATCAGCGGAGCCGCTCCAGCTGAGGCCATCTAAGGATCTGACCTTTGGATTCATGTCTGCGCTAGTGTGCTTTCTGCCACTGCTATGCTAGCATTTTGCCACTGTCTTCACTGCAAATAGTTGAGTAACGTGGTGATCTGTGTAACTGGTGAAGAGTCTGTCTGACTGGCAAAATTCAAAGAAGTAGGAAGGGAGGGCTGTTTCTTCTTTCTACGTGGCCTTTGGGATTGAAAAGGCTTTTCATTAGTTGTTAGGTGTGTATACATATGTCTGTATACTTGAGGAATAATTTTCCAAAATTTTATGGTCTCATAAACACACTGGGTTTCATCTTTTAAAAGCATGGCCCTGGTACATGATAGGAAAAAAAGAGCTTTTGTTCTGAAAGAGTTTTCTCAGTCATAAACCATGCATTTAGCTACTGAACTTGCCCACATTTTGTTACTGTTTTCCCTCCAAGTATACAATACAGTGTCAGATTAGACATTCTACAGTGTATTACAAGTCTTCCTTTTAGTTTCACATAAACAAAACTGATAAATATTGTCAATCAGAGTTACTATTTTTTAACTGCATATGGTGAAGTTGTGGTCATGAGCAGTGTAAGCCCAGGCAGCTTTTGTAGCTCCCTTTGCTGACACTAAAGGTTTTGTAATTTTCTTTTTAATTTCTTTGAACTATAAATAGAAGAAACGTACTGCAATGCTTTATTCCCGATGACAGAATATACAACAGTCCATATGCCTGAGTTTTGGCTCAGTATCGGCCAGATAGATGTTTGTAGTTTTTTCATGTGCTATTGATGATTCAAGGGTTAGATAAATTTACTGTAGTGGGAGGTATTGGCAGAAGTAATACTTGTATAAACATGATCCTTTTAGTTATAAAATAAAAACTACCACTAAATCACTTCACTCCCAGTTGCACACATCCAGAAGTACTTTCTCATTCCCTGGGACAAGGTTTGGTAAGTCTCCCTTCTGGTCGTGAGTTGCTTTCAGAAGATGATTTAAAGTGTAGATAATTCTGTTGTATTCTGCTAGGAAATGGGTTGGCAAACCAAGTTAAACACAGTACATTTGCATCTTTGGTTCTCAGTGTCAAGGAGCATAACAAAGATGCATTTCAAGGATGCTTGCTTTGGTTTCATACATCAAGGTGGTAAATAGGCCACTTGTTAGTAGCTGACATGTTGTGTATGTCCATGTGCATCCATGCAGAGTTCATAAACCCATATGTAATAGTTGTCTGCTATTGACACTATGGCTGCTGATCCGTTTCCAGGTGCAGTTTCCTGCCTGGGTGCTTTTATGCAGTGCAATGCAAAAATCTTAATTTTAATCTTTTTTGGCTGTTGCTTTTTAATTTAGTTGCTCTCTGATTTGGAAACTTCCTTCTATGAATTGTGCCTAACTGCATTACTATAGCATGACAGAATTACTGTTTTATGCAGCATTTGCTAGTGGCCCCCAAATTCAGATCCAACTTAAACATGAAATGAAAGATAATTGTGCCTTTGCTAGCTGGAAATGACCTTGTAGGACTTGCTGGATTTTCTGACACACAATGAGTGCTTGACTTGTACATTCTTTTATGTCATACCATGAAAACCTTTGTAGGCCCACATGGTAAGGATTCCTCATAAAAGAGAAATGTTCTGTTGGCCATTTACATCAGTTTTAAGTTTGTGCTGGTTTGAAAGAAGTAATAGGTTTGGGGGTCTGGAATATGAGATCTTGGATATTTTGTTGTGCTCATGATATGTAAACACCAAGTTTTTAACGTGCTTTGTTTGTTTGTTTTCTCTGCATTTTAGAAACAAGGAAACTAAGGCATGAAAGATTTCAGGTCCATTTGTTTTTCTCCAATTTTTTTTTGCTGTGCAAAATTTCAGGGGAGCTGTGTATTTGGAGCTCTGACAAAACTCAGTCAAAGCTTATTACCTCTTAAAAGCAGTCTGTACTTACTTGAGCTCCTAAATACAGAGCTAGAAGCAAAATTTTAAGAGCTATTTAAAAATACGTACACCTAAATACTACTTTGTATTATTATGAAGAACATGCAGTTGGTGTTTGTGTGGGTACTTGCATATATACCTATGTATATGTGTATCTGTATGTGTATCCATAGACATACACGCATGTACAGTATCTGAAATATAACATGAAGACACTACAAAATACGAGAAAATAGCAATGCTTTGATTGAATTCAGGCTACATTTTTATGGTTTCCTGCTGGGAAGGCAATACCATTAGTGGTGTCCTGGGAACATACTTGCTACTTTCTTCAAGAGACCTTTATCAAGCATCAAATGATTCAACAGATCTGGAGGTCCAACAGTCACAGGACACATCAGAAAATTTCAGTGTTGAGGTTACGCATTCTGTGGGGTGCTGGCTGCTGTCAGACAAAGCAGCGATCCCAAAGAGTTGGCAAGAATTACTTGGCATTTCACAGCACGGGGTGTTCTGTTCCCGTCGGCTAGGTGATTATATTCGGGGAAAAGTTTGAGTCGAAAGGCATTATTTTATTGGAATGACTTCAGTAAGTATTATACAATTACGCACACAAGCTTTCTCTGTATGACTCAGGAGTGTGGTTTTTCTAACTATGAAACGTGGTGTTATCTACAGCCCAGAAAGGTTTTGTTTGACAGCTCTGGTAATCCCTTATGAACATCTCCAGATTACAATTTTGATTTTGCTCTTTAAATTTTTTTTCCCCACATCTGGCCACACATTCATATATACCGTATATGTATACACAGTCAAAGTGTTCGGTTTTAGTGCCGTGACTTACGAAAGATGACTTCAGGAAGAAACTGTAAGCAAATATTATTTGGAGAAGCAGTGGATGGCACTGTTGGATTATAATTATAAGGCAATAAAGCATGCAAATCATAAATTACAGTATTTTTTGAAAAATACACAAGCTACATTATACGCTCCTCAAAAGGTACGAATTGAGGTTAAGCCTCCATAGAATGTGACATTCAGATGGGCGTTCTTGCTCTATGGTATATTATAAAAACTGTTGGGGTCAGCTGAAAAGAGTCCATGCCAGTTTGGATTCCAACATTTTGTGGTGTTTCCCTCGTCCCAGAACTGCTGCTTATAAAGGACATTTTTTGCATTGAGGGGTCCAGCTGCTAAGAGGGAAGAAGGGCTGGCGGCAGCATGGAGCTGTGCTGGGATGCTGGAGCAGGGCTGCTGCTTCAGCCTCTCCAGGTGGGCTTGCGTTTGCTGTCAGGAGTTGAGAGGTCCGGGAGGGCACCAGCAGCCTGCAAACGTTCCACGTAAAAACGGGGGCATCTGTTCCTATGTGGTGCAAAGGCTTATGCACACCTTAAATCACACTCATCTTGACCTATGCTAAGAAAAGCATAAATGTTGACATAATTTTGGGCTGATCGTGTGTACGGAGGTGAATTTTACCCTGCATTAATGTTCCTCCCTTGGGATACTTGTTCTTGGCTTTCCCTGGTACGGGCTGTGAAGGGACATTTGTTACATGGTGGACCTGGCTTTTCCCCTGTGTTGTAAATATTTATTTCCTTTTTCACCACACTGCTTCCATGGATAGATTTGTAGAGGTGCGGGTTACAAGGAACAAACATTTTCAAGTGCTTGTTCCACTGCAACAATCAACATAATTCCCATTATTTATTAGTGACCACAACCAAATTAAAAAACAGCAACAGCAAAAATAGGTGAACTTGTGTTAAAGCACAACCTGGTGAAAAAGCTCCAATTCTTTCTTTGCAGTCAGGTGGATGTTATGGGTTTTTTTTTCCCAGGTCTTTCCCAGTAGCGGGCTCCTCCCTCACAGCTTGTGCTCGGTCATGCTCTTACACAACATGTTCTGTCAGTCTCTGGACGCTGCCTGTTCTCCTCTACTTTTTACTGTGTGCCTTTCTGGCAGTGAAAATGCCCACTCCGCCTGCTTTGCAATTGCCAGGGGGTGCAGAAGGGTGCACACAGTCTGGGGGACCAGGGAGATGCCCCAAGGGTGTTTTCTCCCTTCTTTTGAGGAGTACCAGGCCACAGCAGTCAGGCTCTGTGTTTTTAAAGAAGACAAAACAAGCCGAGGTGTGTGGTGGAAGCTGTTTAACCTGCAGCACGTAGGGTTCAAACCTTAAATGTTTTTATACCAGAGTCAGGCTGGCCAACTCATTGCATTTTGAAAGGGGGAAGCTAGCTCCTAGTGCCACCCGAGAAAGGGAAAGAAATTAAAGGAGGTTTAAAATAAAATAAAATATGGTAGTCTGGAGGAAGATACCTGCTGAACCAGCCCTGATGGGAAGCAGCTGCTTTCAGCTAACTGCTCAAGGAAGGAGAGAAAGCCAGAGGTCTCGAAGAGATGGAGAGAGGTGGGGAGGAGGGAGCGAGAGGAGAGCAGAGGCTGAGACGATGGGGTGGAGCATTGTCGGAGCACTGACTGTACCTTCCACTTAGCTCCTGCCCTTACCACAGCCGCAGTGCATCGCCCTGGCATTGCCGAAATGGGAACCCATGCTGTACGCGGCATGGGGGAAGGGGGAGAGAATAAAACCAGATGTCAGATGGGAGGGGGGGAGGAGGAGGATTGTTAGAAATACAAAATACTGTTTGTTTTTTAAAATAAAAAATAGTAGGAAGTGTGATGAAGGAAGCTGAGTGTAGGCGGGGAGGAGTGCAGAAGGAAGAGAAAAGGAAAGGAAGGGGGGGAGGAGAGATCTGAGGAGAGGTGAAGGAGAGATCAGGGCAGTGCTCTCTCCTTTAACTCGGTATACCATTTCAAATGGCTATATATAGTGAAGAAATGCTAACATATGGCACTCATATAGCA